>NC_071507.1:162381306-163631306 GCF_027887155.1 Malaclemys terrapin pileata | reverse complement strand
GCATCAGACTCTATTAGAAAACACAGACTCCTGCTCCTGTGCACAATTCAAGAGGAGTTCACATGATCCAGATGTCTGGGCTATCTTATACCAATTTAGGAGTGGGATCCTACACTGTTGAGTAGCATTGTCAGACAGGTGCCTATTTCATCCCAGAGATGGCTGCATGTCGGTGGTGGATGACGCGATTCATATACAATTATAAAGTTTGTTATATCCGTTGGATTCGACTGGTTGAAAATGGTGCTGTATTACTAGGCTATTATACATTATTCTTTGGTCCACACTGAGTAATTCTACGTATGGTCTTCAACAATGCCTGGGCCTGATCTTTGGGCAGGCAGATAATGCACCAGGCTAGCCCCAGCAGAAACACACTGTCATTACACGTGGATCAGCTAACAGCAGCCCCCGTCCTTAGCGCCCTACCTGCAGGGGTACGTACAACCCGCAGGAACTACAGGTCCCAGCAGCCACTGCTCCCATCTCTAGTTGAATAGCCCATGGGAGACTAAAAGAACAGGAGTGTGGCACCTTATGCTCTAATAAATTTGTTAGTCTCTAAGGTGCCACAAGTACTCCTGTTCTTTTTGCGGATACAGACTAACACGGCTGCTACTCTGAAACATGGGAAACTACACTTCCTAGCAGTCTGTGCTTCCTTTCCATTTGATTGGCCTGTTAAAAACAATTTAATTCCCAGCATGCAATGCTTCTCCTCGAGCGGAGTAGCCCACGGAGACTACATTGCCCAGGAGGCAACGCTCCACCTTGAGCCAAGCGGGGAACCAGGCGGAATGGTGTATTGCATGCTGGGACTTGCAGTCCTCACGGCCGACGCTCCGTAGTTAAACGGCCCGTGCGTCGGGAGGGCGACGCTCTGTCCTTTCTCTCAGTGCTCGTGGGGGTCTATCTGGGCCAGGGTCTCGGCTGCTCCCGGTCCTCCTACCCCTCACTCTCCGGGAAGATGGCTGCCGTACGCAGGGCTCGCAGTTACTCCCGCTGCGTGGTGCGCTTCTCCGACCGAGAACTCTGCTAAGTCACCCTGTGGGGACGAGACACGGACCGAGCACGGGGCAAGGACCCCCGGACAGCGCCGCCTGACCGACCGCAGCATGGTGAGCAGCGCCCGGCCCGGCCGTGCCTGCTCCCTGCGGCTGCTGCAGTGCGGGCCCTGGGGCGGGAGGGGGCTGGGGGCAGGGCGCGGGCCCGAGGCGGCGGCTGTCATTGGCTGCCGGAGGGGAGGGGGCGTCCCTGGCAACCGTCAACGGTGGGTGTGCGGGTGTTTACCGCTGGAAGCCCGGCCCTGCTCTCCGCTCCGCTGGGGACCTTCCCCGCGCCGGTGTGGGCCGGGCCCTGCCTTCTCCTGGGGCCGTAATCCCCGTGTGTGTCTCGGGGGCTAGCGCTGCACTGACCTCGCCCCTCAGCTCCTGGCCCTTGTGGGGTGTGTCCTGGCGGACGAGCTGCCTGGGACCAGACGCACCTGGAGTGGGGAGATCCCAGTGCGAGGTACTGGAGGATGGTGGCGTCGTGGCACCACGTTGTGCCCCAGGACAGCAGTGTGGCATCAGGCTGTTGCGCCTGCCACAAGGCAGCAGAGGAGGGGCCCTGCAAGCCCCGTTTGAAGCAGGCTAGCCCCTGTCCCCCCACTCATTAGAATTATACGTGGATGTGTACATGACCATATCAATAAAACATTACAGAGATTTTGAAGGCTCAGGGCTGTTTTGAAGAGCCTAGTAGGCCAGGCTTCTCTGCTTGGTGGAGCATTTGCTGCAGAGGTCAAGCCTGCTGGTGGCTTTGTGCAAAGCAGTAGATAAAGGGACTGTTGTCCTGAGGGCTGCACCTCCCTGTGAATTTTTAAAACATCAATCAATCATCAGATTATCTAGACACACCTCTACTTTGTACTGATGGTAGCAGTCAAAAGATCTCAAAACACTTTACCCCAGCAACTAAGCTTTTATATTTCTGCAGAACAAAGAAGATTATTTCCCTTTAAGTGGAAACAGATGGATAAGGTTTTATTGTCTTACACTGCTAAAAAGAACCCAAGCACCTGGCTTTTAGTTCTGTGTTTTAACCTCATCTTTGGGTGACTACAGTCTACATGAACTTGTGCACATTTCCCCATGTGCTTTTTAGCTGGGCATAGTATAGATGCCCTTTGGCTGGATCCGATCTGAGGTCTAGGTGTTTTTGACTGATATCCAAGGAGAGAAAAATATTTGTGCATAACACATCTTATCTGAAAGGAAATATCCTGTGAAAAGTCCTTAATTTTCCCAGAGCTCTTTTGAAGCAGACCTGAATTATAATGCTCATTAGATACATGGAGAAAGGTAAAAATATTAACCAGAGGAAATAATAGGGCAAGGTCAAAGTCTGTAACATTATAGGTGGAGGAAAAACTTTCTGCCTGTTCTGGTTTGAAGATTAATGATGTCATTTTTGCCTAAAGTCTGTGTAAACCCAAATATGGTATGTTAGCTATGGAAAGATGTGAAGGGTGATTTGTTTTAGATCAGTTGAGCACATTAACACTTACTCAGGAAGGGAGGCGTACTTTGCACTGTTAATACTGGTTCTGTGAAGGTCTTTGTTCATACCTTGGCTACAATAAAACTTCAATGGCGTTTCCTCAGTAATTGATAGGCTGCTATATTGTCTCAGAAATGCACTGTATAGTGCTGGTTTGCAGGACAGTGATAACCGAGCTCTGCAAACAACAAGTTTTTGAAACATGGCAACTTCTTTGTAAACAAACGTGAATTAAACTGACCCAACTGTTTTTAGATTGACCTGTACAGCCAGTAACAAATTGACTATGTTTCCCTTTGTGGCTGTTTATTTCAGTGTTAAGGGAAATGGAAGATTAATGTAAACTCTGCATGGCTTAGTTATTAGTGCATGTTAAAGTGATTAAAGGTGAAAATACCTTTAAAGCAGCAGGGTGAAGTCTTTCAAGGGCTTTACTTTCTTGTTCGAGTGGTGATTTAGTATAACTAAATAATATGTCAAGTATCAGGGGGTAGCCGTGTTAGTCTGTATCTACAAAAACAACAAGGAGTCTGGTGGCACCTTAAAGACTAACAGATTTATTTGGGCATAAGCTTTCGTGAGTAAAACAACAAGGAGTCTGGTGGCACCTTAAAGACTAACAGATTTATTTGGGCATAAGCTTTCGTGAGTAAAAACCTCACTTCTTCGGATGCATCCGAAGAAGTGAGGTTTTTACTCACGAAAGCTTATGCCCAAATAAATCTGTTAGTCTTTAAGGTGCCACCAGACTCCTTGTTGTTTAAATAATATGTGATGATGTGAAGTTAGTAGGGGAAAGGTTGCTTCTGTAGAGAAGCAGAGTAACTTCTCTTATTGGGTCAGTGTAAGTGTTAAGTGGCCTTTAAAAAACAGTATTTGAGTGAACTTCAGAAAAATACAGATCTTTACTCATTACACAAGTAATTGAACTTTCAAATCAGGAGGAGAAACTTAAATTTACGAATTAGAAGTGAGTTGTGTTTGAGCTTTGGTACTGAGTACAGACAAAAGGGAGACCAATGGAATTCAGAACTCACCGTTTATAACTGCAGCTTGAAGGCTCAGCAGTTCTGACAGTTGGTTTTGGGCAGGACCTTGAAGTTCAGAGTGGCAGTCTTGCTTGCTTGGATTGAAGAGGAGCAATTAGTTATAGGACTCTCCTGTAAGGACTTCCTTAACAGCATTGAATTTCACTCTGGAAGGCTACTGACCAGAGAAGGGATCGGCAACCTTTCAGAAGTGGTGTGCCGAGTCTTCATTTATTCACTCTAATTTAAGGTTTTGCGTGCCAGTAATACATTTTAATGTTTTTAGAAGGTCTCTTTCTATGTCTATAATATATAACTAAACTATTGTTGAATGTAAAGTAGATAAGGTTTTTAAAATGTTTAAGAAGCTTCATTTAAAATTAAATTAAAATTCAGAGTCCCCCAGACCGGTGGACAGGACCCGGCCAGTGAGAGTGCCACTGAAAAATCAGCTCGCGTGCTGCCTTTGGCATGCGTGCCATAGGTTGCCTACCTCTGGGCCAGAGTAAAGTCTTAGTGGCAAAGCGAGGAGTTGTGTTCTTGGTACAAAGGAGCGTGAAAGTACAGTTGGCTCAGACAAAAGCTTGGAGAAAAAAATCATGATTCCACCAAAGACATCTTGTAGTAGGTTACTTAAAACAGATTGGATCTAAAGTTGGGTGTATTGTTCCAGACAATTGTCAATTAAGATTTAAAAGTTCACCACTTTGACTAGTTAAACAGGTGGTTACTTTAAGTTTTATTGGGATCATGCCCTCACTTCCTAGAAGATATCAGGGTTTGTTGGGTTTACAGAACATGATTAGATACTGAAATGCTACAGTGATAGGGGCACTGTAGTCCAGTACACAATGTCAACCAGGAAGTAAGGGCAGAGTCCCATTATAATCCAAATTTAAGAAGCAGTGTTGCCAGCAGAGTGAAACATGCATTCTAAGATGAATGTCTGGTTCAAACTAGGGTTTTATATTTTGACTGTTTTGGATAACCTGATGACTAGTACAGGAAGCAACATTAAGAAATTCAGAAGAAGTGCAGTTTTAAGCTCAGATCACAGACTGCAGAAACAGATGTAGTATCTACTCACTCTGCCATGCTGCAGGTTGTGTGGTCTGCTATGCAAATCCTGAAAGATATCAGCAATCCTGGGACAAATCATTCAAATATTGATAAAATCAATGCATATATGGATAACAAGCTAGCCCAGCTAACTTGTAGTAATTTGGGACAGAAGATACCCAAGTGGAACTCCAGAAAACAAAAAGAATCTTCTGACTGTCATTTCATCTATTATGTAAAACAAATATAGTCTTGGCATACTTCATTTAAGTGGAGCACAGCAATGTGATGTAATTTACTTATCATAGGACTTTCAGATGGAATAATCTGGTGATGCAAGTTCATGGAGTCCTGAATTTTTGCATTTGTACTGTGAAGGAAATTAAATCTATACTGAAGAAGTCTACAGTATTTCCTTTAGGGCTGTCGATTAAATCGCAATTAACTCACAGTGTTAACTAAAAAAAAAATCCCGATTATCGCAGTTTTAATCACACAGTTAAACAATAGAATATTAATTGAAATTTATTAAATATTTTTGGATGTTTTTCTACATTTTCAAATATATTGATTTCAATTACAACAGAATAAAGTGTACCTTGTTCACTTTATATTGTTTTGATTACAAATTTGCACTGTAAAAATGAAAAAATATAGTATTTCTCAATTCACCTCATACAAGTACTATAGTGCGATCTCTATTGTGAAAGTGCAACTTACAAATCTTTTTTGTTACATAACTGCAATAAAAAAAAAAATTTAAAACTTCAGAGCCTACAAGTCCACTCAATCCTACTTCTTGTTCAGCCAATCGCTAATGGAATGATGGCCGAAGCATGAAGGGGCATACGAATTTGTAGCATATCTGGCGCTTACATACCTTGCAACGCTGGCTATGAAAGTTCCATGCGAATGCCTGTTCTTTTTTACAAAGGCACCTGAAACAGAGAACAGGCATTCGCATGGAACTTTCATAGCCAGCGTTGCAAGGTTTTTAAGCGCCAGATATGCTACAAATTCGTATGCCCCTTCATGCTTCGGCCATCATTCCATTAGCGATTGGCTGAACAAGAAGTAGGACTGAGTGGACTTGTAGGCTCTGAAGTCTTTAAATTGTTTACTTTTTAAATGCAGATTTTTTTGTACATAATTCTACATTTGTAAGTTCAACTTTCATGATAAAGAGAGAGCACTACAGTACTTATATTAAGTGAATTGAAAAATACTATGTTTTTTCCAGTGCAAATATTTGCAATCAAAAATATAAAGTGAGCACTGTACACTTTGTATTCTGTATTGTAATTGAAAATGTAGAAGACATCCAAAAATATTTAAATAAATGGTATTCTACTGTTTAATCACGAGATTAAACAGAGTAATCATGCAATTAATTTCCCCCCTTAATTTCCTTTAGAACTGCTGAGAATCTCATTAATAAGTACAAAAATGTAATGCTAGGTCTCTTTGGCATGACAGAGAATTCTAGCAACATCTAGGAGAGACCTACTGTGCAACTAAAAAATGCTGAATTCTACATCTCCCCCTCCCCCAAAATCAGTTTAAAACTCAAGCTAAAAGGTGAATTTGCATCCTATCAAACAGGCTTTTGCAGAACTATAAATTTAAACAGCTCTTGTAATCCCTCCAATCTTAAATCAGAGTGGAGTACAACTTCTGGGATACTTCACCTGCAACAGCAGCTTTTAGACAAGGCCAAATCTGCTGCTTTCTCAGGCAGTCAGACTGATCACTGAGTGACAAGTCTGTTTGTGTGCTGTTGCTACATGATTTGTAGCAATTTGTCATACTGGTATTCAAACTTAAGCAAGACAGAAGTTTTAGGATAGCTTGTTTACAACTTAAGTGCACTTTATAATGGGTTTTGATCCTATGTTGAATGGGCAACTACTTAAAGCAGTTGTATATTTTTAGTCCTCTGTTCTAGAATTGGCTCTCTTTGGGAGTGGGGTCTGTTTAGCTTTGTTCAAGTTAACATGAATGCCAGTCCTGTTGAACTAGATTCATGCTCCTTAAATATAAATTTGTATAAAAGACTCATTTTAAAGTTATGGACAGCTCCAGTTTCTTTTTATCATCAGCAAAGGTTGTAAATCTATATTAAACATTATCTTCCAAGTTCTCAAGTTGTCCACTCAAGTGAGGCTGTTATAGTTTATATCTTATAACTCTAAGCAATAGTCTCCTTTTAATGTGCAGTATACAAAAAATATTCAAACTACTGTCTAAAAAAGATTAACTGCTATATTTAAAAAAACCCAAAACACGTGTTTAAGGGCATTTTAAAATGGCACTGTGTTCATGAAGCACAAGGTGCACTTCATGTTTCTTTTGGCTCTGTTTGTATGCTTTGATTTTAATAAAGATCCATGCACTTAATTCAGTAATAGTGAATAGAATGTTTACATAAAGCTTTACTACAAAGGTCTGCATGATGGCACAAACTTTCAGCCTAGAAAAAAGACTAGACTGAAAACTTTGTTTGCATAAGTTTATGTCTAGATCGGGGGACGCTACCATAACTCTTCCAAAATCCTAGATGAGCGTGTAAAAGACTGTAAAGTTTCTATTTTGATTAGCTGTGTTTAAATACCCCACCCTCCGCAAATCAACTTACATGGTGAATACCAGTACTTAAACAAAATTGATTCTTGAAAGGTTTGCAACCTTTCAAAATTATTCTTAGTATGGATACTCCTATCTTTTCCAGTAAGAAGGTCAGCCAACAAGATCAGATATGGCTCTTAAGATATATTTAAACTTGAGACTTAGTTAAAACATGACAGTTCCTCCTCTCCTGCAGTCGGAAGGGCCTGAAAGAAATAAATAGTATTCCTTCTAAAATGCCATTATTGACAAAACAAATAGCCACTTCATCTCACGATGTTAGCTACAATATGAACAAGACCACAGTAGGTAGAGTAAACACTAAATTTTCAGTGTTCTGATTCCAGCAGGAGCTCTTTTCTTTCCCTGTCTAAATAGTCCAGTGAGTATCATAGTAACTTTGGGGCATTATCTTATGCTGTTGAATATTGTAGATCAAAACTATAGCTTCTGTCACTCAAACATCTTTAGTGTGTAACCCCCATAGCTTAGCTATCAGCTTCATACAGTAGAACCTCAGAGTTACAAATTGACCAGTCAACTATCACCTCATCTGGAACTGGAAGTACACAATCAGGCAGCAGCAGAGATAAAAACAAACAGGTACAGTACTGTGTTAAATGTAAACTACTGAAAAATAAATGGAAAGCAGCATTTTTCTTCTGTGTAGTAAAGTTTCAAAGCTGTATTGACAATGTTCAGTTGTAAACTTTTGAAAGACCTGTAACGTTTTGTTCAGAGTTACGAACAACCTCCATGTCCAAGGTGTTCGTAACTGAGGTTCTACTGTAGTTATGGCATCACAATACCTCCAGCATTGCTGCTAGTACTATCTTAGAGTAAAACTAATTTAACCTGCTTAGTGACCACAGAAAATGTGTGACTGATATGTATCTTCGGGACTAGCAGAATTCCTTTAGTGAACATTTTGCTTGCTGCAATAAGTCTTAAAGTATGTTGCTGTTAGTGTGACCATATATTATATTGGAATATTTACTATAGTTTTGAAGTACATATTGGTGTCAGTGTTTTATAACTACATCGTGTTTGAAATCTGCTTAAGTCTTCCATCCAAGTGCTGAAGAATTCTACAAACTTTCTCAAACGTTAAAGGGCCAGATTTCAGTATAAGTAGGCCTAGTTCCATTGAGATCAGTAGAGCAACATCAGAGCTGTATTTAGTTCTAGCTTTTTCTGTTTGGGATGGTTGCTTCAAAGTGCAAACTGGTGCACTGTGGTGTTCATTTGCAGCCCAAACTGGAATAGCCCCAAGAGATATGTACTAACTGCATTGATTAAGCTTCAGAGTTAATATTATTAATCACTTCACTGCTGAATGATGTACCAGTTATATGCAGCAAAGACATTGTGGCTGAAAATCCCCTTTAATATAGAAACTGCTTCCGTAACACACCTTTCAGCAACAAAAGTTTAAAGAAGTGGCACCATTACATTGAACTCTTGATTTTACCTGGGAGAAGGCAGTAAAAGGTGCAGTCAATTGTCTAAAATGTTTTTATGAGTGAAATTTCAAAGTCCTCTTTTTATGGAGTTAAGTTCCCCTACAATGTTTTCAATCCAAACATTGCAGCAATGCACTGATGCATGTAAAATGGCAAATGACATCTAGCTAGACTCTGCATTACCCAGTTTAAGTGAAATGCAAAATGCTTATTTCATTATCAGTTTCAACAGGTAATGCCACTAAACTTAATTTAGCCAAATATTAAGTTGATGTCAACAGGGACATTATTTTGAGGGGGAACATGTTTTTTTGTAATGAGTTTGTGCAGTTCGCACACAGAGTAATGTGTATACAGACTGCATATTCATGTCTAACTGTTCTCTATTAGGCAGAAGCTGAAGAAGATTGTCACTCTGATCTGATAAGAGCTGATGACAATGAAAGGCCTGGTGAAGCAAATCTTCAGGTATGTCTAAAGTTATGTTAATTTTGAAATGAAGTTCAGTTGGCATTTTCTTCCGTAGTAGAAAGCTGATATGGTGCAGTTTAAGCCATCCCATAAGTAAAAGCACATTCTGTGATATGATACCTTTTCCTATGGTACTTGTTTCCACATATTAATACAAAAAAACCCCCAAAACCTTGGCATTAAGGTTAAAATATACTTTCAAATATACACTGAAGGCAAACTTCAATGAGGGAAGTGTCATATGGTGACTTCACCTTTGTTTTATACCACATTACCCTCCCCATTTAAAAACAAAACAAAACACACCACCAACCAACCCCTACAAATTCAAGTTATAACCTTGATTCTATTTAGGGCTGTCAAGCGATTAAAAAAATTCATTGCACAGTTAAACAATACCATATATTAATTTTGATGTTTTCTACATTTTCAAATATATTGATTTCAATTACAACACAGAATACAAAATGTACAGTGCTCACTTTATAGTCATTTTTGATTACAAGTATTTGCACTGTAAACAACAAAAGAAATTGTATTTTCAATTCACCTAATATAAATGCTGTAGTGCAATCTCTATGAAAATGGAATTTGCAAATGTCGAATTATGTACAAAAAATAACTGCATTCAAAAATAAAAATGTAAAACTTTAGAGCCTAGAAGTCCACTCAGTCCTACTTCAGCCAGTTGCTCAGACAAACAAGTTTGGTTACATTTGCAGGAGATAATGCTGCCTACTTCTTGTTTAAAATGTCACCTGGAAGTGAGAACAGGCGTTCGCATAGGCGTCGCAAGAGATTTACTTGCCAGATGTGCTGAAGATACATATGTCCCTTCATTCTTCAGCCACCATTCCAGAGGATATGCATCCATGCTGATGATGGGTCTACTCGATAATGATCCAAAGCAGAGTGGACCAATGCATATTCATTTTCATCATCTGAGTCACATGCCACCAGCAGAAGGTTGATTTTCCTTTTTGGTGGTTCAGGTTCTGTAGTTTCTGCATCTGAGTGCTGTACTTTTAAGACTTCTGAAAGTACGCTCCACACCTCATCCCTCTCAGATTTTGGAAGGCACTTCAGATTCTTAAACCTTGGGTCGAGTGCTGTAGCTATTTTTAGACGTCTCAAATTGGTATCTTCTTTGCATTTTGTCAAATCTGCAATGACCGTGTTTGTAAATCAAACAACATGTGCTGGGTCATCATCCAAGACTGCTATAACATGAAACATATAGCAGAATGCGGTTAAAACAGAGCAGGGGACATACATTTGTCCCCCAAGAAGTTCAGTCACAAACTTAATGAATGCACTTTTTTTTTTTAAAAAATGAACATCAGTATGGAAGCATGTTCTCCGGAATGGTGGCTGAAGCATGAAGCGGCATACGAATGTTTAGCATATCTGGCACGTAAATACCTTGCAACGCCGGCTACAAATAAGTGCCATATGAACTCCTGTTCTCCCTTTCAGGTGATATTGTAAATAAGCAGGCAGTAGTATCTCCCGTAAATGTAAACAAACTTGGTTGTCTTCATGATTGGCTGAACAAGAGGTAGGACTGAGTGGACTCGTAGGCTCTAAAGTTTTACATTGTTTTGTTTTTGAGTGCAGTTATGTAACCAAAAGAAAAAAGGGGCTACGTTTGTAAGTTACACCTTCACGATAGAGATTGCACTACAGTACTTGTATGAGATGAATTCAAAAATACTATTTATCATTTTTACAGAGCAAATATTTGTAATCAAAAATATAAAGTAAGCATGTCACTTTGTATTCTGTGTTGTAATAGAAATCAATATATTTGAAAATGTAGAAAAACATCCAAAAATATTTAATAAATTTCAGTTGGTATTCTATTGTTTAACAGTGCGATTAATCACGATTAATTTTTTGAGATAATCACATGGGTTAACTGCGATTAATCGACAGCCCTAATTGTAATCAAAGCTAGTTTACAATAATATATTCACAAGTGTAATAAACCAATTTTGCTATATAAAATTGAAATTTAAAACATTGAGCTGACATTTTCTTAAATTATATATGAAATGAGCAAGTAGACTTATTCTAACATATTCAGAAAGACAACAGTGAGATTATTTCTATGAATTTAGGCCAGTATTAACTATATCATAATCACTTCTTGCAACAACCCAAATTTTCTTCTGCATACTGAATCATCCAAACAGAAGTAATTGCATTGTTGGAACTAAATTGTCCATAAGCCATAGCATTTCCTTGTGTGATTTTTCTGGTAATTCCACTGTAAGTGAAGCTAGAGGAAATGCCAATTCTAATCTGAACCAGAGTTTGCTAAATAAAGTCCCTATATTTACCCTTGTATAGCTAGTATTGTATGTGTAACGTATATTCAAAGTTCTTACTTGTAGATTGAACCTGCAGAGACTATGTAATCTCTTGTACAGGAGATGTACTGTCTGCCCAGAAGATGCTAAATCAGAGCCTATTAGGAGTTAATGTTTCTGAATTTTTAGGCAGAGCTCCAGATGTTTCGAGCTCAGTGGATTTTTGAACTTGCCCCAGGCATGAGTTCTGGTGGTTTGGAAACTGTGCCACGTGCAAGAGGCCCTGGAGTAAAGGCTATAGATACCAAAGGAAAGCAGGAGCTAGCAAAAGAGGAGAAGGTAGGAAAAAGATCACTTATTTTACTAATGGGCTGTCTTTGTTAGCATTCCATTAGCTTTTAACATTGAATGTTTAGTTTCTGGTTAAACCTGAAAAAGATCAGGCAGATAACTTCCTCTCTATATGCTAGATTCACAAAGGCATGGTGTGGTGCCTAAGTTTTAGGAGCCTAGAAATTTGGGATTCACAAACTCTGAGTTAGGTGGTCAAGCTCCCTAGGGGAGTGCATAGGGGAGATAGGTACCTAAGACTACGTAGAGTACAAGCACTTCACGTGTAGCTACTTGCTACAGCGAAAGGCAGGCTGCATCCACACTTGGAACTGTGGTGTGAGCTATATGCTTCAGGGAAGCCCTGTGGCAGAGGGGAAGCTATTGGAGTCTTTCAGTGCAGTAGGGAAAGCCTCTGGCAGTGGGACACTACACTGCTAAAAATAGCATTGTAGATGTGGGAGGCACTACTCAGGTGTGTAGAGAGCTCTCATAGGTTACATACCCGGGGAGGGGATGGGGTTCAGGTGTGAAGGGCATTCTCCTCACATAAACTGTACTCAGTCTACAGTGCTATTTATACTCATGCTAGCTGGGTGTGTGGTGTCTGTACTCTGCGGTAAGTGTAGTTATATGCTAAGAATGGGATTTCCAAAAGTCAGCACATTGAGTGAGGCGCTGCCTTAGCTAACCATTGGGAGATGCCAAGGACAGGGTGTGTCTTAAGCCTCACTCCTTCTAATGAGTCAGGGTCTTAAGTCTGGGCTTCAGGAATGTGCTGTTTCCTGCTTGGGATTCTCTGCTGTGAAGCCTCTCCTGCATATATAAATATAAAAGAGAGAGAATGAATGAGTGACTATAGTTTGGGGTCTCACCTGGAAGGAGGGAGACCCAGGTTCTAGTACCTTTGCTCCAATGACTAGTTATACAAAGTGCAACAGCTTTATCAGGAGAGACTGAGGGCATTTTCTTCCTTCAGCTTGAGGGGAGAATTGAAACCAGGTCTCCCACATCCTGGGTGAGTGCTTTAACCACTAAAGCTATAAGGTGGGCACTATTGCTACCACCTCCTCTCTGGCCAGATTTTGAATGGGCCCAAATCTGGTAGGTGAATTCCAAGTTCAGCCTACTGGATTGGGCCCTGCAGATGAGAAAGACAGAAGAACTCCTATATTCCCCTGCTTTGTGGATTTTGCTGGGGTTTAGGTGTCCATATGCTTAGTGAGACAGCAGTATGCGTGCACAGAGGCAGAAACTGAGGCGCCCAGAGGACTTTTACTACCAAAATGTAGGGCCAGTTTAGTCACTTACAGGGTTAGGTGGTAGCTGAGCAGGGGTTTTGTGAATGCCAGTGGTGCCAAACTGTTGAAGTTGGGCACATAAGTCCCTTTGTGAATCTAGCCCTGTGTTCCTTACCTTTTGCCGCCTTCCCTCAAAATCCTATCCCCTTTTCCTCCTCCTTCTCATGCGTGGCTTTGCCTCCTTCACCAAATATATGTATTGTGAAGTGATAGTGGCCTACCTCCTGTAACAGTGGGTGTTATATAGGTGAGTTCCAGTTGAATGAAGTCAGAGGTAAAATGACATGAAATTTGTCAATCCTATCTTCTTGTAATGGATATGTACAAACACTAAGAAAGCTAAAGAGCTTCTGAACTAGGTCTATCACTAATGTGTTCTGGTTAAGTTCAGCTGGCATTTTCTCTCCCCGTTAAAGAAAAGGAAATAAGAGCCCTCCTGCCTTCCTTCCCCTGTCTCTCCTGACTTCTTGCAAACATTTCCATTTTTGCTCTGGCTAGTCACCTGCATTTGTGAAAGTTCTTTCCAAGCATAGTGTAGCAGTATGGCCCCCACAATACTCTTGACTTTTTGGATCACTTAGTACTCTTTTGCAGGTCCCACTGTTCTTTATTGTTGCAGACTGGATTTGCAATTGATGTGCTTTTGCTCCTGTAGGTCAACTCTGTGGATTTGACTCTAATATCAGCCAGATGCTTTCTGTCTCACTCCCTGAGCTTTGCTTTCACAAGTGCTTTGCACGACACTTCCAGAATTGGCCTGGCCTTTTTTTTTTTTTTTAAAAAACAAAACTGAGTTAGAGCCAACGTGTGTCTAGGCAAAAGTGTGATACTTTAAATAAGTTGAAGATCGTCACTCCCGTGCCAATTTTGGTGACATGAACAAATGATCAATCCTTCTTTGCAAAGCAATAAAACTTTAGAAAGCTTGCTCATTCCTGAGGATAAGCTATCATTTGAATGGTAAGTTAAATATGGCACAGTTAGACTCCTTTTAAAACAAAAAGGAATTATTAGTTAGAAACCTATTTTCATAGGTTTCTAATGTGATTGCTATATCAACCATGGTTATAGTGGTGCTAGAAGTTATGCAATTCCTTATTTATAAGGGCTTAATGCCCTGATTTAATTAAAACTGGTGTAAGCAAGATTTAGGATCAGGCTCTGCGTTGGCTCAGAAATTCAGTTATTGTTAGTAGAACCTGAACGTCACCTCCGTGTTATTATATGCAATTGTGCTTTTACTGTTCTCCTTACCACCTCATAGTATAGAGTTGTCAACTTGGATGAAAATTCTGGTAACTGGATTTACGTGGATGCTTGTAACAATTTTTTTAAATGTTCTGTGTAATTTGTACAGGCAAGAGAATTGTTCCTGAAGGCTGTGGAACAAGAACAAAATGGGGCTCTTTATGAAGGTAATATGCAATTCTGAGATTACAAATCTAGTGCCTTGAAAAGTACTATACGGTTGATCAGGAGCCACTTTTTATTAGTTGCTACTGAAATAGTGAGAGCTGTGCACTCCTAATTAATAGCTGGAGAATTATAAGTAGCAATTTGAGAACTGGAGTCCTTGGGTCACTCAAGCACTCCCAAGACTAAACTAACCTAAGAAAGAACAGACAGCTATGCTAAAGAAGCTCATTATTATAGTTAAGATTAAGCAAAATTATGAATCCAAGGCAGACTAAAAACACTAAGTCTCTCCCAGTCTTTTGGCAAGGAAATGTTTTACCCTCTTTAGCAGTATCTACACAAGTTTCAGTAGACTGAAATTTGTCTGGAGCAGTTTTTCCAGGGCCCTGGATAGTTTCTTTAATAGGAAAGCTCATATCAATTATTTTCTTTGCTGTGCAGTTACACTTTCAGTTTAACTAAACTAGCTTCTGTATTTTTAAAACAAACTGATGTCACATTTAACATGTTCACAGCTTTCTAGTAGATGCCTTCTTAGAAGTGTTAAATGGTTGACACTTAAATCTGGTCATCTTTAATTTGTCAAGTTTGCCCCCAAAATTGAAAATTCCCATGTAATGAAAGATTAAAGGCCACCTTTAGACAGCCTTCCTTCCTGTTTCTGCCCCTATTGGCACAGTTCTGGAAATGGAGGTTCAGAATAGTTGGAGGGAAAAAGAGCTGTATCTAAGCCCCAATTAAACATGGTACTTAATCATGTGCCTGTCTTTAAACACATGGATAATCCCACTGTAATCAGTGGAACTACTCATACCTAAAGATAAGCACCTGATTAAGTACCTTGTTCAACTAGGGTGTCGGAACTTGCATCAGGGATCCCTACATTATGGGTCACCACTTCTGAGATCATGCAGTGGCTTGGGGCAAAGGGACCTCAGAGGTGGCAAGATACTAAATAACTTTTTTGCAAAAAGTGTTACTTAGTTTAAAGGATAAACCCTTAGGGCTTGAACACATGAGCACTTATTTTGGTATAACTTAAGTTGCTCAGGGGAGTGAAAAAGCCACCCCTCCGAGCAACGTAACTTACATAGACTTAATCAGTGTGAACAGCGCTTCTCCCGCTGACATAGCTACTGCTGCTTGGGTAGGTGGAGTAATTCTGATGAGTAGAGAGTTTTCTCCCGTTGGCATAAAGCGTCTGCACTAGCAGCACTACAGCTACATCAGTACAACTGCGCTGCAGTAGCGATTCTAGTGTAGACTAGCTCTTAGTGATGTCCTCTAAAGCCACAATATTCCTATAATCTGAGAACTCCAATTAGCAATTTAGTATAGTGCAGGATGAGTGAGTAGGAGACTGCTCAAGCCTCTGTTCCCAACAGTATTATAACCTATACTTTGTGTGCCTGAATTTACTCCTTAAACACAAAACAAACGAAAACAGTATAGGTCCTATTAAACTTCTTGCATTCTGCTGCATCTAAGCTGTGCATGCAGACAGCCTGTTAGCTGTAATTGAGACCCAAGGACACTGAACCTCACTTTACTGTTGCATCTGTATTTAATCTGTATAGGTAAATTCTGGCTAACAAGCAAATTAAAGATAGTTTCATGAAGTTCAGCTAATTATTCTAATCATAGAACTGGAAGGGATCTTGAGAGGTCATCTAGTCTAGTTCCCTGCACTCGTGGCAGGACTAAGTATTATCTAGACCATTCCTGACAAGTGTTTGTCTAACCTGCTCTTAAATATCTCCAATGATGGAGACTCCACAACCTCCTTAGGCAGTTTATTCCAGTGCTTAACCCACCCCGCCAGTTAGGAAGTTTTTCCTAATGTCCAACCTAAATCTCTCTGGCTGCAATTTAAGCCCGTTGCTTCTTGTCTTAATGATTGCTAAGAAGAGCGCCGGGGGAAAAAAGAAAAAAAACAAACAAACAAAAAAAAACAAAAAAACCCACAACCTGCTTTATGTTGACCCAGCAACTTTAAAGTCTTCATACTTTGAGACAGAACTTCAGAACACAAAGTACACTAATTCATAATTACAGCACACACTGTCCTGAAGTTCTCAGAACATGAAGCCTTTAAAATTGTTACAGCATTTAAAAGTCCAGTAACTCACTGAAAGATAAACTTGAGGCCTTGACAGAAGTCAGCAAGTGTTGATTTAAACTAAGTGTCACACACCTCCCTTTGGCATGAGGCACATATTGCAGAAAGTTACATTTTCCTGTGCAACAAACATGGCTTCATAAGCTATAGCGCCTACAGTGACTACCACATTGAAAACTGTATGTTATTAATCTATTGCACTGTATTGGTGATGTGGTTGCCTAAATCTGGGCAATTGCTTTCAAAGCTTCGGAAAATTGACTAAAGAATTCAGTTTGAAGATTTAATCACTGTCTGGTGCTGCACAGCTTTCAGTCTTTGCAGTACTGGTACATTTGACTGTTTTGTTGGAGACTTCCTCTCTTGAAAAGCTGTACCAAGAAGTAGTTGAAGCTTTCCACCACATTCAAGGAGAATGGTTTATTGTAAACTTTACAGCTGCTATCATGGCAATGACAGGTGAGAACAGCAGTCTGATCAGAGAGTTCCAACTCATCGCAACTAATGCCAGGATGTCACCTTGTACACTGAACTGTTGCTACTAGTAGCACTTGTAAAGCAGTACCTGGACCTTCAGGAAGCTGTTGCAAATAGTGAATTTAGTTAAAAGCTGTCCAGTGAATTGACTTTTTGCATTGTTCTGATGACAGGTTCCTTTTACTGGTAACTTTCTCATTTAAGTGAGGCAACTCATGAGGTAGTTTGTGTTTTCCTGTATAATAAAACACATGCTCCATCTTTGCTAACCCCCCCCCTCCAAAAAAAAAAACCCAAACAAACAAACAACTGTCATTATGTTGTTTGGCTACTTAGACTGAGCATTTTGGGGCCAGTATTATCTTTAATCTCAATTATCAGTAATTGTTTTTGCCGATACCAGAGATGAAGTTATTGAAGGTGACACTTTAAGCATCTTTGGTAACATAAACGGCTGGACTCTTCTCTGGGAGCAGAATAGGAGTGTTCTCTCCCTGCATGAGAAGGTAGAAGTATTCACTAACACTTGTAAATTGGCCTTCTGGACACACAGAAGAAACTTGTGAACCTGAAACTTGAAGCCTGGTTTCAAACTTTGAAGGAACAGAGGAGTTGGTGAGGAACTATCAAATTCAGTCAGAATCTGAGTGAACCTCAGGCCCAGCAGTGGCACTACTAGCCTGGTACCCAAAGGATAAAGAGGTGGACTATCAACCCCTTTATTCAGAAGACAGTTTTATCAGTGTTGAATGTGCCATTGCAGGATAGACTGACAGACCTGAGACTGGTTCCTGCACCTAATTGAAGAGGAACTTTGCACATTGATGGATTATCTGCTTTAGCTGCAGAAACCTTGAAAACTTTCCATCTTGTAACTCTAAGCGAGGTTTCCCTGTGGTGATCAAAAATAGTTGCTATCACCTGTGGATAGATAACTCGGGTCAACCTCATGGAATCTCCCCTCAGAAAGACAAGCTCATGAGTTCTTAAAAGGGAGAGTATAAGTTTACTCTTCAGAACTTGAGAATTAGTAGTTGCAGTTGATTATTGTAACAATTTCTTCTGCATATAACAAGATGTGGGGGGATGGGAATAGTGAAACAATTTAACATGGAGGATGGTGCCTAGTGTTGAAAGTTCTGAGACCCCTGCATTAGAGAATTTACACTAGTGTAGGTGACTCAAGATAACTGTAGGGGGCTAGATTGCTCAGAAGCTTTGGGTACGTCTATACTTACCTCCGGGTTCGGCGGTAAGCAATCTTCTGGGATCAATTTATTGCATCTTGTCTATACGCGATAAATCGATCCTAGAAGTGCTTGCCATCAACACCGGTACTCCTGCTCTGCGAGAGGAGTACATGCAGTCGACGGGGGAGCCTGCCTGCTGCGTGTGGACCCGCGGTAAGTACCTTGTATTTCGAACTAAGGTACTTCGACTTCAGCTACGTTTTATTCAAGTAGCTGAAGTTGCGTATCTTAGTTCGAACTGGGGGGGGGGGGGTTAGTGTGGACCAGCCCTTAGTAATAAGAATTAGAGCCATTCATAGAGTCAGTAACATCTTTTAAGTATCATCTGGTAACACAGTAAGACCACTAAACAGCTGCCAAATATCCAGGTAACATCTATCACAGATGAACTTTAACTTTCTGTAAGTGGGAGACGCTTTGCAAGTTAAGTTTTGCACATTAAAACCTATCAACCCTGGTTTTAATTTGCTAAAGTGTACTCTGTTTTGACAGATGTAATTGATTTTTGATTAGGCACTGTAGAATATTTTACCAGATGCTTAGAAAAGATACTTCACTACAGCATGCTAAAACCTTAACTAGTTTTGGTACTGATTAAGTACATAGATTACCCAGGTTGTACTATACCTGACAGTTCTATACAAAAAGATCAAGATTGAACTAGAGTGGATCACTTAGAACAGCAGACAGACAATCACCAGTCAGTGGAAGACTTGCTGGTAGGCTGGCTGGTGTTGGTTCACTTTGTAGTTTTTTTTTTTTTTTTTTTTTTTAAACCACACACACTATATTACTTTTCCCATTAAGCAACTGTTGTGTGGCTGCCACAAACATGTTATGATAATGGGAGAAGAGATCTGTGCTATCATGACTAGGAGAAGTATCCCTGAGACACACTAAGGCCTGGTCCCCACTAAGCCCCCACTTCGGACTAAGGTACGCAAATTCAGCTACGTTAATAACGTAGCTGAATTTGAAGTACCTTAGTCCGAACTTACCGCGGGTCCAGACGCGGCAGGAAGGCTCCCCCCGTCGATGCCGCGTACTCCTCCCAGCGAGCTGGAGTACGGGCGTCGACGGCGAGCACTTCCGGGATCGATTTATCGTGTCTTAACCAGACACGATAAATCGATCCCAGAACATCGATTGCCTGCTGCCGGACCCTCTGGTAAGTGAAGACGTACCCATTGTGACCCATGCAATGTTAAAGGTTTCAGAATCCCTGCTCTAGGAATCTAGGTAAAGGGTGCGCTATACTGGCAGACAAACCTGAGACAGTGCTACATTTGCTGTGGATAAAAAGGTGTGTAGGCTATCAATTCAGTACCTCTTAAATCCTATTTTCTTCATTTTTTAGAAAAGTTCATGCTTTCCTCCCTACCTAATCAGTGACTTATGCAGGAATGAAGCCTTGCCCTGAGATAGCTTCAACTGACAGAAGATGCAGCAGCCTGTCTGCCTAGCAGGCAGTGCTCTGCTGTCTCCACTCACATTGAATGGAGTCCAGTTAAAGATCTGAGTACTAATATTCAAGACTCAGTCAACTGATACTTGTTGATAATCAAATCAGATGATACTGTATTACACTAAGAAAGGGAAATTTTGGACAGTGCATTCCTTTTTAGAAGGAATGATGGCTCTGATTAAGGAAAGCACTTATGCATGTACTCAAATCCTTTGCTAACTAGTGGGGGAGGTCCTGAAATGGGGCTTGTATGGGGTGACATATTGCCCTTGAAATATTAAGAGTCCACTGCAGCTCTCAAAGTGTGTTTCAGATGTACTGAGGAGTTACTTTCTCATGGTATCAAGTATCAGAGGGATAGCCGTGTTAGTCTGAATCCGTAAAAAGCAACAGAGGGTCTTGTGGCACCTTTAAGGCTAACAGAGTCTGTTAGTCTTAAAGGTGCCACAAGACCCTCTGTTGCTTTTCTCATGGTAGTGTAAAATTGGTACAAAAGTGAAACCACCAAATACTTGATAAGAATCAACCATAAATCTAAGTTTTCCTTCTTTCCAACTTGGACACATCTGTGACGGGTTGAATCACAGAAACCCCCTTGGGAGCTGCCAACTGATGTGCCAAGACTACTACTGTCCCTCCTTTCCCTGCCAGCTTGGGACCCCAGCACCCTGTCTTGCTGAGCCAGATACACCCGTCTGCTCCAACACAAACCCAGGGTCTGAATTACTTGCCCCAAAGCTGCAGACTTGACTGAAAGCAGCTAACAGAAGTGTTCTTATCTTTAACACTCAGATGCCCAACTCCCAATGGGGCCTAAAACCCAAATAAATCAGTTTTACCCTGGATAACGCTTATACAGGGTAAACACAAATTGTTCACTCTCTATAACACTGATAGAGAGATATGCACAGCTGTTTGCCCCCCCGGTATTAACACATACTCTGGGTTAATTAATAAGTAAAAAGTGATATTAAATACAGAAAGGATTTAAGTGGTTCCAAGTAGTAAGACAGAACAAAGTGAATTACCAAGCAAAATAAAATAAAACATGCAAATCTAAGCCTAATACAGTAATACAACTGAGTACAGATAATATCTTACCCTGAAAGATGTTTCAATAAGTTTCTTTCACAGACTGAATGCCTTCCTAGTCTGGGCACAATCCTTTCCCCTGGTACAGCCCTTGTTCCAGCTCAGGTGGTAGCTAGGGGATTCCTCATAATGGCTCCCACTTTGTTTCTTTCCACCCATTTATATATCTTTTGCATAAGGCAAAATCAAGAGAGTTCTCCATCGGAGAAAGTAGAGAAGGCTCCTGCCTCATCTTGGGGTGGGGTTGCCAGCATGCACTAGAGGTCTCAGAGTTATTTCGTGAGTGGTATCAGTTTTACATCAAGCAGTCGTCTTTCCAATGTTTTTAAAAAGGCCATTGCCATCCTTCACTCTAAGAAGATCCTTTGGTCAGCTAATTTTGTTGGAAGAGTATTGCATTTTCCCCCGAAAGCTATCAAAAGCCCAACTATTATAATAGGGCTAGCTGTTTTTCTTTTGACTCCAGCTCCTTGGCTGACTGCTTAATGGAACCATGTCAAAATGACAAACTTCATCTCAGCTGTAGTTTAGTGGGTTATATGCCAACCAAATAGGGTAAAGCTAATTCATTCAGAGGTAACGAACCTCAGTTCTGCATAGTAGTGTCACATGGAGTTCTTGTAACATCCAGGTTTACGTTCGTTCCAGTAAGATGAGATATTACCATGCCACTAGTGTAGTTTGGGAACTGGGGCATTGAGGGCTCAGCCTGAATCAGGTTGAGAAGCAAGGATGGAGAGTAGGCAACCTGCTACTTTAATTTTAGAAGTAGTGTTTCTTTGAAGTACTTCAGCATTTTACATAACCCTTCACTAGTTCAAGTATTAATTTCAGCAATTAATGTCTAATGGCACTCTAAAGGCAAGAGGCATGCTGTTCAATCTAGTTAAAGTCCTGAACCGGCTGACCTCTGAACTGGACTCTTGTAAAGACCCCTGGCTTTTCCCAATCAAACTCCTATTTTTCCAAATCTTTCTGTTGCCTCTATTAAAAATAGGCTAATCAATGTAAGTGACAGGAGACTCAGGGCTGGTCTACACTTGGGGGGAGGGAGGGAGGGGAACGATCTAAGATACGCAACTTTAGCTACGCTATTCACGTAGCTGAAGTCGAAGTATCTTAGTTTGACTTACCTGGCCGTTCTCATGGCGGCAAGTCGACTGCCGCGGCTCCCCTGTTGACTCCGCTTACTCCTCCTGCCGAGGTGGAGTACAGGCGTCGATTCGAGGATCGATTTATCGTGTCTAGACGAGACACGATAAATTGATCCCCGATAGAGCGATTACTACCTGCCGATCCAGCAGGTAGTGTGGATGTGGCCTCACTCCAATATAACTTCTTAGCTTCCTGTAGCCAGATGCCAATACCCACTGAAGAGAAGACAACCTTCTAGTAAGAGTCCAGGGGAAAAATAATATAGCCTGATTCAAAAGTCTAAGATATATCTACACTACAAGCACTAGCGCGGCACAGCTGCAGTGCTCCTGCTGTAAAGCTCTGTAGCAAAGACAGTTACAACAGAAGGGATTTTTTTGTTGCTGTAGTAAATTCACCTCTCCAGAGGCAACAGCTAGATCCATGGAAGAATCTTCCATGGACATAGTTGCTGCAATGTTTCTCTAGGGTAGTCAGGGTTGTGACACACCTTTCTACCCGCTGCACTTAGCATGAGGAAGTCTTGTCTGTGCCTGCTGTGAATCACCTCCCTGAAACTACCAGCCTCTGGCAACAAGCACTGCCTTGCTCTCTCTGTACAGGTTAATAGGCACACACCAACCCCTGAGTCCTCTGAGCATTCCTCTGGAGTCCTCTGCCCCTCTTTCACTGAGCACTCACAGCACTCTTAGATCCACTATTCCTAAAGGAATAATGCATACCAGCTTGTAAGATTCAACTTAGGATCACTGCTTTGCTTAACATACAGCACTTAGATAGCAAACACAAGAATAAGTTTATCAGAGAAAAGCAATTCAAGTGATATAAAGAGAATAGTGGAAACAAATGGTTACATATCAAACAAAATCATAACATGCTTTCTAGAGTTCAAACTTAACAAGGCATTTTCCTGTCTCCTTTAAGATAGTTTACACCAAGTCGTTTCCCCCCATATTTTCAACCAGTTTGGTTGAGATCCCTTCTCATAAGATCAAGCTTGCTAGCAGCTTATCTTCACAGATTGAAGGAATGAGGATGTACCTCCATACCCCTTATTATACCCCCAAGTTCATTGTCCTTCATTGTAAACAGAGCTCTCCATTGCTGGTTCACTTCTTCCTGTAAAATTTCCTCTTTGAAGATTTCACAATCCTTCATTAGCATTTGGCTCAGATTGTAAATGGATGTCCATTGTGAACGATACAATATTTAATTTACATTTAAACAGATAAACAAACATTACTTGCCTGAAAGAAAACCTGCTTTTTACGTATCTGGTGTACAATCCTTAGATATAGACCTTAAAAATGTAATTTTCAGTGTGTGAGTCTAATATAGATTAGACACACACACAACTCCTTACACAGCATCTGTACATATGGTTTGCAGTGATACTGATGAGCAGTGTGACACAAGCTTTCATTAGCGATCTTATATGACATTCTTTTGGTGAACCCATGGATCCTTGTACCCCTGTGCCCTCTGGCAGTTGGCATCCAGAGGTTCTTGGGTCACAGCTGCATCTACAGCGAAGGTTAAGTCAACCTAACTACATTGCACAGGGTGTGAAATTTTTCACAGCCCTGAGTGATGTAGTTAGATTGACCTAAGTTTTAGATGTAGACAGGCCCCAATCACAGAATTTTGGCCGGAGTCTTCAGTTCCCACAGTTAGGAGGTTTGAACACACACACAAAAGTCTCCAGCTTATGTTACAGGTATTGGACTGCAAAATTATTTTTTGCTACAGCCAGCAGACAGTTCTGGATTTTGAAAGTTCTCCAGATTTAAACTTATGTCCTTATTGTAGTACAAAACATTGAGCTGCTCAAGGCGGTCTTCAGAGGCACATGCAATGTTTGTCTTGAACTTTTCAGAACAGACAGAATGATCTTTTCACAAACATTGAAGTTACTGGCAGTGCAAGTGCACATAATCCAATGATTGGGTTTCAGTTTTCCAGTATTTAAGTGCTGTTATACTGTCAAAGGGCACTTCACATGTCATGTACAAGTCAAAATCATGTTTGAACTCTTCTGCCAGGCAAGGAAAAAATGAACAGAATATTTTTATAGTCGCTAAATTGCATGACATCTGTGCCTGGACAAATGGTTGGCAAAAAGAGATCCTGTTCCAATGACTACATTGTGGATATGGTTGCCTTCAGTTTGCTTTGAAATTCTGATGCAAAAGCCAGGCTTGCAGATGAAAGGAGTTGCCATTTGGAGCCCATTGACTTGAGGTCCACTTCTTTTAAGGCATTATCTACATCAGACGTAACTTGTTAAGCAGTGTATCAATGCAGTGTATCATGGTGCATTTGTCTCCATTTGCCAAAGAGCCCTGTTGATTTCCCCCCCCCCCCCCAAAATAAACAAAGAAAAGAAATTACAGCACAGTTTTCGCTGGTTTCCAGCGTCTTCGACCATCCAGCATAGTTTCATTGTCTTCTTTGAGGTAACTGTATTATCTTCTTAGCATCTGTCATGCTGTCCCAATGCATATGAATGAATTTTGCAGCCAGGAAAACCAGCGTAATGGCACAACATGAGGGGCACCCGCAAACCCATTGGTCTCATGTTGTTGCTTGCAAAGACTTTAAAAAATGCTTGCTTCTGCATGTTGTCATTTTTCAATTCCACGAATATGTTGAGTATGCAGAATGTATTAGCTTTGATTGCATGATTAATCGGTACACGCAAAAGATGCCTGTGACACAATATCCTGAACAAAGTTTATGGGATTAAGATAAACTTTACTGAATTAAGTTAAACTTTATTGAATTATGGTTAATATCTTTGGGGTAGATTATATTAAAAATGCAATTGTGTATAGGTTGTTTTGGCATAATATATTCCTTTAGTAGAGAGGGGGATGCTAATGTACTTCCTCCATTATCAGCCCTTTGAAACCACCCCTTAGAAGAGGTACACATTTACTAGTTCAAACTGGATTCTGCAGGGACCTACAGACACGGGCTCTTTGGATAAATAGCCTAATTTTAAACTGATTTATGGTCTTCATGATCCAAGAAAACACTCAGGATCTCTGGTCTCTGGAGGACCCCAGTCCTTAGGGAAGAATTAAAAGGACCAACTGTCTCAATTACTCTTGTTAACTACCTCTGAAGAGAGAGCAGGCAGGTCTGTTTAGGCAAACTGTCTTTGCTGGGGATAATACAGTGAAGGCAGAGAATTGTTCAGCCTGGACATACGCCAGTCAGAATGGAATGACATAGGGGTCTCCGCCCACCAGAAGTGATAGCCAGGAAAGTTGGAAGCCTGAGAGTGGATGCCTTTGCTGGACAAACTGAGGGGGAAAACAGGTGTAGTTACCTGGAACTGTGACAATGCGTAATACATGGAATGTGCAGCATATGCGGATACATTTCTTTCATGTCTTTTACTAAGCGTTGCATGTACATCACAGAGTCACTGTTGATTAACACTATTTTCCCACATTTGACTGTACTCTTGCAACACATCAAATTAAAACGATCCCCACTGAAGAACAACAGAGGCTTTCAATAGAATAGTATTAATGATTTATTCCTGTCAGTGTAGAACAATGATGTTCATTGCTGGCTGTCCAGAAAACTCTGGGGTTTTAAAGAGAATTTCTAACTCCTCAAGATCCTTCTTTGCAAGCTTGGGGCTGAGAGAAAAGTTCAGGCAGGTATTTTTTTTCCAGCTGAAGAAGTTCTGGGCCAGTGCAGGCTTGTGAAGCAGAACTATTACAGAGCTCAAACCACAGACATCATTCATTGGAATCACGTTAAAATACTACGCCTGTACCAGATTGTGTGGAAAATCTGAAGTTTCTTCCTTCTTTTGTCTCATTCTTCCAAACAGGCTTCTGTTGAAGTATCGCCTACCTTTGCTTGACTTTAATTCAATTTCATATGAGACGTTGTTCAAATGTTCAGCAATACGATCTGCCTTTCCAGAGATTTCTGTTTTACAAACTTTTCAGTGCAAAAGATCCTTTTCTTTTCCAAACTTTCATTTTGAATTTGAGGTCAAGGTGTACATTGCAGTATTCCTCTAGTGTTTTTCTTTTGATTCATTACTGATATAAAATGACAAAAACTCCAATACACTATGTTAATCAGTCAGACCTGCAACTCCAGCACTGTTTGCCAGCTGCTGTAGCACTTTGCCACACAAGCATCTAGTCCTCCCACCCTGAATGATCCTGGCCTGGCCACATGTCCAGCCTCACCAGGAAAGTGTCCTGGTCCTCCCAGGATCATGATGGATGAGGATGAACCTCCTGCCATTAGGCAGGCCACCTTGCTGCTGAACAGCTCCAGTCACGCACATTCAGCTGGTGAATGAGGGAGTGAGGCCATGACAGTGCGGCTGCAGAGGGCTCCCTGCTCTGCCTTAGAACCAGTGAAACCTGATGTCTGGAGGCACAAGGTGCAGAGAAGGCTGCAGACATGGTGGGGCAGAGCAGAGATCCCTGGCCAGGACTGTGAGGAGGGAGAGGACAAGCCCCCTGCCATTGGAGAGGCCACTCTGCTGTTAGCTCCTGAATGGGGATGGTCCCCACGCTCCTAGCTAATGAGGGAAAGAGTGGGGTGGTGATACTGAATTCCTACAGGTGCAAGGTGCGAGGAAGGCTGCACTCATGCCAGCTGTTACCAATGGATATTTTTTCCATCGATTTCAGTATGTCAGCTGACAGAAACATTTACTAACATTATCTAAATTGAATCCTGTCAAGCCTAGCTATAATGGAGTAACGTCTCTCCCTTGCTCTCATTTTTTGTGAAAGAGGGCTGACCTGGCTTAGGCATCTACATCCAGAAGAGGGGTCACAGCTGTGAATCCCCAGCAGAGATAGGCGTCTAACTACTGGCTAGCTTACGGGTTGTCAGATCAGCTTGCTGCCTTTTGTGAATCCCTTTCTTATGTACCTAACTCACCATGTATTTTATAAGAAGCTTGAGTACCTGTTTAACCCACACACCTCCTGGGTAGTGGTACCGAGACCATTTAGAGAGCGATTAATGAGTCTACTAAAGCTTTTAGCTCATGCATTTAGCTCCTGAGGTTCCAGGTTCAAGCCTGCCCACCGACTACCAAAGTCTGTTGGTGTTACACCTGATTCCAGGGTAAGGATCGCACTGGGCAGCAGGTCACCTAAAAGTTAGATGTTGTAATGCTCAGCATTGCCACACAGTCCCTTTATGTATATAGCCCAGAGTGCATAGTGCACAGGAGAATTGAGACTAGCTCTGCAGGTCTGCTCTAAAGCAGGTTCTTGCAATCTCTCCATAAACTTCAGAGAAGTTATCTGATCTTTGGGGTATCCTCCTGGGTTGTTTTAGTAGCAATCTTTTCCTCCCCTTCTCCTACATGCCAGGCCTTTTCCTTCTCTGGCTTTCACCTTCTCAAGCTCCAGAGAGGAGTGGAACTATATAAAGCCTAGTCCTTTACTCAAGAAATGTTAAAATAGAAACAAATGAAAAATACACATGCTAAACTTAACTGGTCAGTCACTTTTGGCTTGGTGCATTCCAGCTCTCACACTGTAAGCAGACACTAACACAGGAAGAGAGCTTAGGCACCTAAACCCCAGATTTAGGAGCCACTGTGATCCACTGAATCCCTGCAGGCACCTAAATGTTCACTTTAAAAGTTCCCTAGGCACCTAAGTTTCTACCTCTGGGCGTGCACACTGCTGCCTCAGGCTAGGTATCTGGACATTTACCTCACACCTGAGCCACAGTGTGACCCACAAAGTGGGGGAAGATAGGCAGAGGAGCACCTGTTTTAGCCATGAGGCCTGATCTGCTAGGTATGCTCAGAGGCCACCTATGGGATTGAGTCCCATTCAAAATCAGGGGAGTGGGGCGTGAAAGAGAGAGAATAACTTTATAGCCTAGTGCTAGTGCACCCACCAGGGAAGTGGGAAACCCATGTTCCAGTTCCCCTGCTCCAGTGACTATTATTTATCTAAAGAGGAACAACTTCAACAGGAGCGATTGAGGGAGCTCAACATCAGAATATCCCATATCTCAATGGTTAGAGCACTCTGAGAGGTGGGAGACCCCTTTTCAAGTCCTCTCTCCCCCTCAAGTGGAGTGGGGCATTGAACTGGTCTCCCACATGCTATATGAGTGCTGTCAACACTAGGCTAAAAGTTATAAGGTGTGCAGCAGCACCTCCTTCAGCCATTTTGTGTGGAGTGAGGCAGATACCTAACTTGTTCTCACAAGAAATAAGCCATCTGACTCCAAGAGAAGGGTTCCCAGGTGTGGATCACAAGCAGAGATAGGCACCTCCCTGCTGCCTGGACTTAGGTACCTATCTCTGTGAGAGGGGCAGGGTGGAGCTTAGGACCCGCCTCTCTCATTGGCATCTCCTGTTGGCTAATTTGGGGGTCTCCCCGCTACCATGCTGGCTTGCAACACCTAAGTCCCTTTATATAGTTGGTCCTTACTCCCTACAGGCAATACCCACTTGAAAAATCAGCCTGCTTTCTCTCTCTCTCTCCCCCCATGCCCTGCTAATAGAAGAGATGCAGATTCTAGTATTCCTACTAGGGTGCTTTTCCCAACTCTTATTCAGGGACACTCAGTCTAGATATCAGCATTTGGTTAGTAAATATCTGAAATTAGAAGTATCCTCTCTGGATGCTAGAAACAGATGGAGAATTCTCTGTTCCCCATCTCATTGCAGAGCCTTATGGCTGCTTGCAAAGATTTTGGGATGGTCTCTGCTCCTCTATATTTCTTTCAGCTTTCTTGCTGCCTCTGCACTTTTGAATGAGATATCCTTCAAAGTGACTAGCTCCAGTGCCTGCCATCACTACTGCTGCTTTGCCACTGAGCAGCAAAGTGAAATTGACCTGATTCTTGTCCATGTCACTGATGCCTACAAGGGTTCTGAATAGCAGCATTTTTACTCTGCTTTAGCTTGATAAAGTTATGAGCATCTGAAAGACTGATGTGAAAGCATCTGATACTGGAGTCATCTGTCTGCAGACTTCCAGTGCACTGCTGTCATCCTTTCACGCTCAGTTCAGATTTGGCAAAGCTCTTTGCAACCATAAAAACATAGAAACTTTATGGACATTGGAAGCAAGTAAGAGTTGATGGGTGCCCAACTTCTTTGGGGAAAAAATCAGGCCTTTATGAAATTTAAGTGTATAAAACACCCTTACCTGTCAAGCCTTAACTGGCACTCCCATAGAAGATATTGAATGAAAATTAATTATGTAGAAGCTGATGGTATGTGTCCTCCACAAAAGGGGCAAGTGGATTTTCAAGCCCTGATAGATGTGTCAAATAGGTCCATCTTCCCTGCTAAGATTACCATTTTTATTCTAATTGGTTTAGGTTAAATTGGATAGTAAAGAAACAACTGGGAGGGATGGGATTAGTGTCCAATTGGGCACCCTGATGAACAGCTTTGCCACTTAGAAAAAAATGATTTTTTAAAAAAGTGTAATGCTATAGAGCCTTCCTGGCCTTAGTTACAGTACAGTTACAGCTAAAGTCGTGTCTCGGGAGGAGCTCAATTTTGATCACTAGAGTAGGCATTAAATGTGTTCCAAGTTGTAAATATTACCTCTGTTTTCAGCCATCAAGTTTTATCGTCTAGCCATGCAACTTGTACCTGATATAGAGTTTAAGATCACCTATACGTGGTCTCCGGAAGGTGATGGTGTTGGAAAGAGCTAGTAAGTATGACAAGTTTACCACTGAGCAGCACAGGAGTGCACACATTTATACATTTTGTTTCTAATCCAAAGACATTCATTAAGGTGCCACCTATCTGTTTGTAATATAGTCACCTAATGTTTGAGAAGCATCTTTTTGTTTAACTTCAATTTAATTAGTAACATGCATTATGGAAAGTTATATAGATCCTTTAATGGGCCTGGGAACACATTTTATACCAAACAATACAATCAGATGCAGTTCTTAATTTGTTTGGAGCCAATTCAAACTTAAATTGAGGGATTAAAATAATTTAGCAGAAAATAGTTACTAGGTGATTTAAAAATACAGAAGCCACCATATTACTTTTTACTTGGCAATTCAGCTCTATAAGCTATTCAGGCAGGATCATTTTTAGGCTAGTAAGAGCTGACATATTGATTCTTGAAAGTTACACTGTAGTATCAAAAGAGTCTGCACTTGTAGGCTTGTACATACGTAGCAGTTAGACTTATTTTCCTCTTAGGGTAATAGCCAAGTATAGGATTATCTGGGTATTTAAGTGAACCCCCATTAACATCACACAGTGAGGTAAGAAAAATACTAGATTATAGAGTAGAGTTTTATAAAGTTCTTTTATATTCCTAGTATTTTCCCTCCCCTTTGAGCGACTCTCCGTTAGTCAGTTCAATCTATTGATGAGGACATGAACTTCCTTGTGGTCTTTCAAATTTTTTTTTTTTCCTTATTGCCCCTCCCCAACTCCAGGTGATTCCAGGGCTGGAGCCAGCTTTCTTATCCTGCCCCCTTATTTGTTTTATAAAGTAGCATCTGCAGAGTATGCCTTTTTAGATATGTTTGTTAGCACTATTAGTGCTTCTGCTCTCTAAACTAAAAGGTTGTAGAAGTTCTCTATGTCACACCAGCAAAAAAGTATAACAAGCTACTATAACAATGTTCTGTAATAGTTGTCATCTCTTCCAGTAATACAAGGTAAGTAATGAACACTGTTTTATCAATTATCACTCCCTTTCTCCACAACATCTTACTAGAGTTTTAGGCCTAGAAGGCCAAAACAGAGTTCTGTCTTCTCTTTACAGTATTTTAAAGATCCTTTTCTAGCTCTTTCAGCTAGAGTTGGAGCTTTTTTTATTCCATCACTTCCCTTATTAAACCCATCCCAATTAAAATTAAACTAAACATGCAAAAGAGAAATATAAGTACGCTTCTGGAAGTTCTACACAAACTGTGTGTTCTCACAGAGAGCTTGTTAGTCTTAAGGGAAATCAAAAATAATATACGCAGCACCTCATGGGTAAGGTTAGGTAGAGTCATGTGGTTTGAGTGGCTACTTGTACACACCTGTGTAGAATGGTTGCACCTGTTGTAGAGAACTCAGATTTAATCTTTTGTTGCAGTAATGTAATTTTATAGCATATTAAACAATGTTCATTAACCCTTAAGCATAGGGAGAAATCCATGAAGACACTTAGGAACCTAAGTCTTGTTTTTAGGCACCACTGCAATCCACAGAATTCCCACTGTACCCTGTAGGCACCTGAACTCACTCAATGCCTAAGTTTTTGTCTCTGAGCAAGGACTCTGATTTACAAACTGAGGAAGCAAAAACAATGAAGAGTCCTTGTGGCACCTTAGAGACTAACATATTTATTTGGGCATAAACTTCCATGGGCTAGAAAACTGAGGAAGATAGTTGTCCAGCCTCCTGAGGGGCATGTGGGACCTGATCTGGTGGGTGTGCTCAGAAGGTGCCTACTGGATTGGACCCCTCAGGTGAATAAACACAACAGGTTGGCGGGGGGCATGTAGGAGGACCTCCGCCCAGTGATTAGGCACTCATCCAGGATGTGGGAGATTCCTGGTTCAAGTACTCCCTCCTCCTGAGGGTGAGAAGGGATTTGAGCAGCGATCTGCCACCTCTCAGGTGAGTTGCCTAACCACTGGGCTATGGGGTATTCTGATGGGCCTCAATTTCCTATATTGAAGTTATTGTACATTAATTGAATAATTGAATAATATTAATTGGGCCAGAGAGAGTTAGAGATCAATATGTTGATGAGGAAAACCACAAAGGGACACTATTAGTTTAAAAAGTAAAAAGTGACACCCTCCCCCAAAAAATCCTTATAATAATTACTATAATGAGCTCTATACAAATATAATTTACTTTTCACTGGTAATGCTGCTGCTTTATTTCTTATGCGCTGTTCATCTTAGATAACAAAAATAAATTAATTGCTTTAATATTTTGCTGCTCATAGACTAGCAGAGTTCTTCAATGATTGTGTTGCACATACTGCAGGTGAATGTAGAAATCCAAACAGCGAAACTGCTTGGTTTGGGATTAAAAGAAAGATAATTACAGAAATATTTCTGTTAATATCATACTCTCTTAAAAAGACATCCTTGTTTTAACAAAACCTAAATAAACCTCATTAGGCCTCTTTTTTTTTCTTGGCAAATTAGATTATCATTATGTGATAAGAAATCTTAATGACTGTACTTTGATCTTAAGAAACACAGTAATTACAAAGTACAAATCAGAAATCATATCAAATGAGAAGAAAAGGTCAGTGTGAATACTAGATGTTGGCATATTTTGTTCCAGTCTCAGGTTTTGTTTTATTTTTCTTTACTTTAGCATTGAGGATGGTGATGATGATGGCAAGATGGCTGATCTTTTGTCCTACTTTCAGCAGCAGCTCGCTCTTCAGGAATCCTCAGTCAAACTTTGTCAGCCTGATCTTGATGTCAGTCAGACTCATATCTCAGGTGTGAGATTAATTATGTCATAAGTTCGTAAGGAAGGAATTCTTAGAGGTATATTTTTGAGCTCAGCTTTAAGAAAATGTCTTGTCTCTTTTTATTCTAAAATATACATTTAAAGAACTTTCTTGTAAATGACTCAAGGTATCTATTTGTTCATTATTATAACTAGATGTATGGGAAGAAATCTCATCAACTGGTTTAACAGCTCTTTCTTCATACATATTCTGGCCTTATTCCTGTAGTCTATTCCATGCAGGCAGACTCATGCAGGCTTGCAGGCTCAGAACTTCACTTTGAAATTTACTTAGCTTGTTCCCTGGAAAGACTGTTAACATGCTACTTGTCTTCCTTACCTCTGACAGTTTATTGGGATTGGGAGAGGGAATAGGCTGACATTGATTTATTTTTGAATATAATATGGAAGGACTGTTTTAACACTTAACCTGCAATCCCGAAAAGACATAAGCAGGTGTTCAGTCCTACATACTGTGAGTAGTCCTATTGACTTCATTGGGACTACCCCCAGTGCGAAAGTAAGTACATGTATAAGTCTTTGCAGGAGTGGGTCCTAAATATTGATTTCTTAACCTTTATTATTGTGCCTCTGGCATTTTTTTTTTAAAGCTGCCATATACCTTCCCTTAACAGTGAATTTGTGTTTGGAAAAATGAAACAGTTTCACATTTTCTGGTACACATGAGTCTGCTACAATTATGTGAATTAAAGTGATTTGTTTTATGGGAAGTGGATATTTTATATTTCCTGGTGGAGAGTATCAGATTCCTTTCAGTGAAAGCAAACATTTTTACAATTGTTATAAATGAATCCATTCACACACACACTAAAAAACTCTGGCCACGCTATTTTAAAATGGCCAGTGATTTTTGGGTGCCTCCATTTTGGGCACCCAGCTTGACACCTAAGGAGGGGTCTGATTTTCAGTGGGTAGGTGCTCAACACTTTCAGAAAATCAGACCCCTATGAAGCATCTCATTCTGTCTCCACAAAATCACTGATCAGCTTTTGAAAATCTTAGTCTCACTACTTTTCGAAGGAAGCAAAATAGAGTAAATTTATGGAACTTCAGCAGAACTTTGGCACTATTTCTATTGTCTTCTGTGTTTAACTCAGACCATTTAGAAAGACCATTTTTCTTCTTGATTTTTGCCAAAAGAATTTGGAAGCTTGCACTTTGTATACCATATTATCATGAGATCCCAGCCTGAGTGGGGGAAAGCCTCAAGCCCTCCTCTCCTGTCGGTATTTCTTCCTCAGTCTCCATGATATTCCTGCATTTTACTATTCTGCTGCTCTGCTCTGCTTGTAGTAGAGTTGAAAGTCACAAAAATCTTGATCTTTAATCCATTTGTTAATCGGGTTAAGGATCACTATTGATCATTTCTGCAGCAGTCACAGATCCACTGGCCTAGGGAGAAAAGCAGCCTGGATGTGAAAGAGAACTTGAGAGAGCGTGCATGTGCGCGCCAAATAGTCAGGTTCTCGGTTTGCAAGATGCTGTAAACACATAAGACACTGTCTCTGCCCTAAACTGACGTTATTTCCTTACTTTTACAACATTGAAATGCCAGCAAAGAGTGCTTTAGCTGTATTTCTATTATTTTTTTCCATAACTGGTGTCTGGCATACAGAAAGAAATTAGAATGTGAGTGAGACCCAGAGAATGAGAGAACACTAGACTAATCAAGGATGGCAGTAGTATACAGATTTTTTTTTTTTTTGGAGTGATGATTTGTTCTTGGTGCAAGACAGCAGGGGAAGATCAGACTTCTACTACTTAACATAAATGCTAGATTTTTATTTCCCATCAAGAGTATGGGTAATTTTTGTGTTTAGCAAATAAGATGTTTATGATCTGGACAACATTCCTCACCAGAAGTCTAAAAAAACTTTAGTTTAATATTATACATTTTCTAGACAGTGGACACATCATTTGAAATAATAGCTTTCTACAGTGGGTGAAGATATTCACTGTGATGGGGCAAGCAGCAAAAATTCTATAACGAAATGCAAAACCAGCATTAATGCAATGTTATGGCTGTACAATTCTGAATAAAGAGAAGTCTGGAAAGTCAAAAGTTAAGGTACCATGTTCACTTGGCCATGTTGCATATCCTACATAAAGCATACATTTAACATAATCAGTAACATGTTAAAGAAAACAGGAATAAAAAGATTACTACATATTTACAACAGGGCTGCGTTAACATTGCTGTCGGAAGATATGTACATTTCCAATCTTTTTTTAATTGACTTGTGCGGTCTTAAGTTTTTGCTTTAGATTTCCTAGATCTTGCTAAACGAGAAAAGAATATAAAGTATCCAGTTTCACATGCTTTGGCTGACTGATGACTATCAAATAATAACCATTGATGTTGTTCAAGTTAATAGGCCCCAGTTTGTCAAAAGCTCATGATTTTTAAGCTTCTTTAAGATCTTAGCTGTGTAAGCAGCATATTACATTATAAGGAGTTATAGCTAATGCACTTAAGTTGCCAAAGACTGACTGGAGCCTGTTTATGTACTATATTGCTAAGCATGCATGTGTGTATCTATAGCATGCATGTGTACACAGCTATCAATGGTATAGGAGCAATATAGTTGTTAATATACCTGTTTTTTTAATTACATATGCTTCAAATGGTATGTTGAAAGTATCTGCTACTAAATTAAAGCAAAGTTTTCAAAATGGAGCAAAGGCATGACTCCTCAGTTAGGAATAATTCCATGTTGAGTTTTAACTTCCAAAGTTCAGATGTTTGTATCAGGTGAACAAATAATCTGGTGTCATAAAAATAAGTCCTCCCCTCCCCCCCCGCGCAATCTATCTCACTACTCAAATGGCTAAATGCCGTTTGCCCAGATTTTCCAGGAAAAAAGTCACCTAGGGCTGAGACCAAATATCAAAAAACTTCAATTCAAAAGAGAACTTTTTTCCAAAAAACAATGTATAAAAACAGTTATAATTGAATAGAAACAGTTTTGTAGCCTTAACTACAGCATCTGTCACTGGTAACCACTACACTTCTCTAGCTGTTTTTACTAAAGTGTATCAGAGCAGTTTAGACTGAGTAAATCTCACACTTGCCTTTTGTGAAATAGGTGTAAAGGTTATTTAGGAATCACTTAGCCCCGGGCAGTAGAAACAGCAGCTGCTTAATAGCATACAGCAACACCCTTAACAGTAAAGGTTAAGTAGTAAAGATGATTATATCCAGCTAAAACTGCAGAGAAAATTTAGGGAGGTGGAATGCAAGTAGATGGAATTCTGGCTAAAACCCCAGGATTTTTTTACTCTACCTTTACTCTTATGAGAATTTTCCTAGTATCTCACTTGTCGATAACTTTGGATAGGATCTTGATTTATTTGTGTTTAAAGTCATTGGAAAGAGTCCTCAACAGTACCATGCCATCTGACATCCCATTGGCTCATTACTGACAGAGGGAGGAGTGATACAGTATAGATTCACCAGCACTAATTCCTGCAGGTTATACATGTTCCTAGTGGTGTCCCATACAAGTACGGAATTGCCTGAACCTCCTGAGCTTTTGAAGTCAGAGCATCACAGCTTGGCTTCCATGCAAGATGTAAAACGTTATGTAAGAAATAAAATGTTACTTTACATGTGTGATGTGCACTAAGAGCTCTCTATATATTAAAGCTGCTGGAGAAATAATTGTTTCATAAAATCAGTGATATACCTGTTGTGCCCTGAAAAGATATGTAGCTGTGTAGTCTTTAAGACCACATCTAAAAAATATTTTGTTAGCATGTCGTGTCTTAACATTTGTATATTATGTGAAGTTCTTTATAGTGCATCAGATATTTTTTTGTAAGGTATTTGGTTGACTATTCCCAGTCAAATTTGTTCTCTAATTTCCTGTGAAAAACAGGATTTTGGTAGCTATCAAAAATAGGATCGGGGAAATAATTTCTTTGATTATTGTCATGTTACCATGTGATCACTTAATTATTTTCTGTTCACAGTGCTGCCTATGGAAGTGCTAATGTACATTTTTCGATGGGTGGTTTCCAGTGATCTGGACCTAAGGTCATTAGAGCAGCTATCTCTGGTCTGCAGAGGATTTTACATTTGTGCCAGGTATAATTGAAACTTTATCCATAGAGTGAGATATTCACCTTCTGTTCTCTTGGGTGGAGAGCAAGGAGCTTTTCTTAATCTTAGTCTTTAACCTGGTTACTAGTATAAAATTATAGCCGTAGACATTTACTTAGGTAGAAAAAGTCTGTGTGGGAATTAAAAAATTGCTGGTGGCATTTATCTTAATCAAATTGTCATTTTCATGAGAATACAGTTTGTTTACCTTAATGTGAGCAGGGACTGTATATTGCTGTATAAACAGTTAAAATTGCCAAACATTGTGAAAAACCCTGCCTAATAGATGAGTGCTGTGCTGGGACTCAAGATCCCTAGGTTCTATTCCTGCCTCTGCCATTGGCCTGTTGGTGACCTTGACCAAGTCTTTTTGCTTCCCCGTGCCTCAGTTTCCCCATCTGTAAAATGGGAATAATGATATTGACCTCCTTTGGGAAGTGCTTTGAGATCTGCTGATGAAAAAAGCACTATATAAGAGGTTGGTATTATTAGTATTGGTATATAAAGACTGGTAGTGAATCCATAGAGGAAAGCTGCCTGTATTAAGAAAATGTTTTTGCGTTTAGGCTGTTAAATCTATATATTGGGCTAAATCCTGCTCTACTTATTCATGAGTAGTCCCATGTTAAACTCCTGATAATACTAATCAGGTGCTCAAATACACCAATGATGTTTGTGGTGTAAATGTCTGGATAGATAGAAGCTATTAGTCTAATATAAGCTAATATGTTTTGGTGATATTTGAATGATGTTTATGAGCAAGGAGTACCTTTGCTCACAAAAGAGAGGACATATTGTTAAATGGAGTTGAGGAGTCCTAAAATAATAGTACCGTGACTTTGATCACCATGTAGACATCACTAAGCAATGCCAGGTTGACACACTCAGAAAGTTCTGTGCTGTATTGTCACTGCTTCATATGTTTTACTTTTTGATGAGAAAATGGCTTTCTAGCTCCTCAATGATTCCAAGTTCTATGTGGCTTAATAATTTAGTAATTGAGCAGTCTAAGAAAAATGCCTTTAACTCTATCCAGACCCCATCTACCACTACGTTCTTAAAGTTCCCCACTCGTCTTTTGTGCCTTGATAGTGGAGTTCAGCAAGGTGCTATAAAGCTATGGGTTTTGCTTTTATATCTTCACTAGGGATCCTGAAATCTGGCATCAAGCCTGTTTGAGGGTTTGGGGCAGAAGCTGTAATAAACTTGTTCCTTATACCTCCTGGAGAGAAATGTTTCTGGAAAGGCCCCGTGTTCGATTTGATGGTAAGGAGTATTTTTGGAAACAGATGTCTTCATTGTTATGTATGATTTTGCCAGAAAAAAGTTGCATAATCTTTTATTTCTGTCTAATTATATAGTGCCACAAATGTTAGGCCTTATCTAAATTCAGTTTGGTTTTGAATATGCAGATCATCTTTAAAAGAAAGTTCTTCCTCCTTTTTAGGTAACAAAAATATAGCTGAAAACCTATACAGCCATAATTTTTAATCTTGTATGTTTATGCACTTTTAAAAGATGCTTGAATTTTTAGGTACTTATTTGCTTCATTTCTGTAGGTGTGTACATCAGCAAGACAACATACATACGTCAAGGAGAGCAGTCTCTTGATGGTTTCTATAGAGCATGGCACCAAGTGGAATATTACAGGTAGAACTGTAGTAAACTGAGTGAGGGAAGTATTTCCCCCTCTCTCCAAGTACTGTTCATTCAAATATAGATCTCAATACTGCAAACACTAGTAGTTCAGTTTAGCTCAGTGGAACACTAAGTGTGTAAAGTTACTTGGGTGTAAGTATTTCCAGGATCAAGGCCATAAGGAATACTGTTACCTCTGGTCAATAGAGGTAGGTTTAGAAACTCATTTTCCTTCTCAGTTGCACCGTCTGCTCATGTCAAAACTAGAGCTTTAAAGATGCCACAGATTTCTCCCTCTCCCCAAATCATTCCTTTCTTTGTGCCCATCAAAATAGTGCTCAGAAAAAAAAAAAAAAAGAGATTAAATAAAAATTACCTTTTAAATTTACTCATAACCAAGCAAGTAGATTTAAAGGCTGGTTTTTTTAAATCTGTCTTTTGAACTCTTTCCAATTACTCATTCACTGCCTTTCTTAGCCTTCTCATTCCACTATTCACATAGCTAATTGTTCTACTCTGCTGTCCCCTCCTGAGTCTAAAATGAGCTACAGGATACCAGTCAATCGCATAATCATTCATATGATTTGGAAAGTATCAGCCTGTCTTTCTAGATTTGGTATCTGATCTTAATATCTCAAATCTGATACTTAAGGTAGAGAAGCACTATCAAACAGACTTCTTCAGATTAATATGAGTTAAGAGCTAATTACATTTATCTCAGTGGGTACTGGGTAGGAAGAAGGTTCCCAAAGTTTATATAAGATTCATCTTGACTTCTGGTCAGTAGCTCCTTTTCTGCATTCCTTCTCTGAACAGAAGTTCTTAACTTCTGTGCTCTTGCAAAAGTCTGCATAGTTTGGTCATGTGGTCTCCCAAACCAGGTCTTTTGGTTTCTGATGAGCTGTTTCTATGCTTTTGAAAATATGTGAAAATCTGTTTTTAAATGCTAGGAATTAGCACCTGTAATGCTACACCTTTCTGTGAAAGGCTCCCATGAGAAAACAGTATGTCTACTACTTTTTCCAGGTTTTTATTGTATAATTGTATTTTTGCAGATACATGAGATTCTTCCCAGATGGTCAAGTAATGATGCTAACAACTCCTGAAGATCCTCAATCTATTGTTCCTCGTTTACGGACTAAAAATACAAGGTATGTTGAAATTGCACATTTATCTGCCTCACGCGTTGTTTTTTACCCTGCAGAAAAAGGACGCTTTTCATAGAATCATAGAACTGGAAGGGACCTCGAAAGATCATCTTGTCCAGTCCCCTGCACTCAGGGCAGGACTAAGTATTATCTAGACCATCCCTGACAGGTGTTTGTCCAACCCGCTCTTAAAAATCCCCAATGATGGAGATTCCACAACCTCTCTAGGCAATTTATTCCAGTGCTTAACCAATTTATTCTAGTGCTTAACCATGTTAACTCATGTTAGCCTCTAGATTTAGGAAAAGTAAAAACAACAATGGAAACATCATTTATTGTTTCTATTGTGCCAGAGATATTCATAGTTCTTTACAGGAAAATGTAAGACCTAGTCCCTGCTTCAAGGGACATTACAATTTAAGACCCTGATTCTGGAATCAGACATCTGATTGTAAGATCAAGGCCTTGGACAATGTCTGGAGAAACTCAGAGTGAACAGATGGAAGAGACATGCATTGTTGGTCTTGTGATTTGAGGATTCCTCCCTCCCCCCAAGAAAGGCAAGGAAGTAGGAAAAGAGGGCAAACAGTGAAAGGCTATCTGAACAGAAGTGAACGTCTAGGAAGGAGTAGAAAGAATCAAGGAAATATTAGTTTCTCTGGGTCAAGGAGGATGTTTCCTCCTTGAAACGTTCCCGTGAACTTATTAAATTATTGTGGAAATGTGTTTGCATCTCTAAAACAATGCAGTTTTGAGCTATTGCATAAGAATTTGAAAGTGAAAATAACTAGAAATTGTATTAAGAAAACTGACTAGCCAGTCTACTCTGTCCTAATTAAGAAAAATACTAAAAAACAATTTTATGAACATTATAATTCATCACCTATAACAGGCCTGATGCTTTACAAAACACAGAAATATTCCCTTGCCCAAAGGCTCACATCCTCAAGTCAGTAATGGAAGGAAAAATAGATCTTACAACTATTGTCAGTCTTAATGCTTAGGTGTTTTTGTAGCATAAATAAAAACTAGTATCCTTAACAGTACGTGCTTGAGACCATCCCTTTAACCTTCCAGAACTGATGCAATCTTGCTTGGCCATTATCGCCTCTCCCAGGATACAGACAATCAAACCAAAGTATTTGCTGTATTAATGAAGAAGAAGGAAGAGGTAGGTACCAAAATAAAATAAGAGAAATAAGAGAACGAGAGGGTAAGGAGAGTGGGATTTTTTTTCTTAAGGCTTCCCCACAATTGTGTCTTTAAAGAGCATATGGAGGTGTGACTGTTTCAGAGACTTGCTAATGAACTTGGTGCATGAAGTGATGTCAGATAAATTACCACACATTAGAGCACTTGTAAAATATAACAACTTACTTGTCTCCTTCCAAAAATATATTAACTTTCTGAAGCAAGAAAGCAGTCTCTCTGAATCAATATATCGTGCCAAGCCTATTTGTTGTAAAATGACTTTGTTCACACTTAGACACCATTTCTCCCCCAGTAAGCCCTCTTCTGCCAACTGTTCCCCAAGCTTGATTGCTACACAAGGCCTGTATTAATTTATAACAGCCTTGCTAAATTTAAAAAGAGATGTGTATCCCCAGCTCACAAGATGGTGGCATGAGAATTAAGTCAGAGGAAGAAGAAAAAGGTGGGAGCAGCAGCAAAGATCTTTTTATGACATCACCTTTCATCTGTATGAAACTTATTTCTGCAGCATTAAATAAATGAATCTAAATAATGAATTCCTGGTCAAGAATTTAACTGGGAATAACTTTCAACAACAGATGTTGCACAAAAAAAGAAACACCTATAGTAAGTAGTGTCAAAGTAATTACAAGGGTTGTGTTATTGTACATGCAGCTAACTTAGTCTCAGTTTTTCCTCAAACCCTATATTGAGTTTGAGAAATTTTATTTTCTATGAAATCCTGCTCCATATGTAACTTGGTATAAGTTAAACAATTTTTCAAGTAATATTACTACTTAATTCTAGAGTTTCCTATGTGTGAGACATAGTGTAGGATGTGTGCTAAATAAGGAAGTGGTAAAACGTTCTAAGAGTTCTGAGGTTTAAACAAATGACTTGAAAATAAAATAATTATGGTCTTAGTTTGGCATTTTATCATCACTCTTTCCTTCTAAGAACTTAAAGGATCACTACTTTTTGGCAATGTAAATAAAAGTATCCTATATATGAAAACATGGAGTTTTTGCTATTTCAGGATCTGTCTTCACACTTATTTAAAGTGTTATGGTAAACCATGGTAGTGCTGTATGTTCTTTGTGTGTCACTAAACTTTGTGTTTATTGTACAGAAACCAATTGACTACCACAAATACAGGTATTTCCGCCGTGTTTCTGTACCAGAAACAGAGCACAGTTTTCATGTAGGACTACAGCTATGTTCCAGTGGCCGCCAGAGATTCAACAAGCTTGTTTGGATACATCATTCTTGTAACATAACTTACAAGTAAGTTAATAAACTGAGAACAAGATGTTTGCAAGTAATAAGGCTGGAAGCATTCATCTATCCAATGACAAAATGTGCTAAGAGTTTTGTGGTTTAAACAAATGACTTGAAAATAAAATAATTATGGTCTTGGTTTGGCATTTTGTTAGCATTCTAAGAACTTACAGGATCACTACTTTTTGGCAATGTAAAGTATGGGAAAGTATCCTAAACATGAAGGCATGGAGTTTTTGCAATTTAGTAAGATTTATGAATAGTATTTGATCTATTGTACTCGGCAATCCTAAGCAGAAATATTTTTGTTCCTAGTAAACTGTTCACAAATATATATAATGCCATGTCACATTGAAAGCATGACTTGTATTTTGGCTGTCTCCTGACTCTCCAGTATGTGCTTGTATTATTAATAAAATGATTATCACGATAAGCAATGGCATTCCACACTGCATTATACTTTCCATTCCTGTTATAGGATTCAGAATTTGGAATCCAAGGAGGAGGATATTGCCCTAGTAAAGCAGCCATAGCTAGGAATGTTTAATGTAAAAATACCATATTTGCATGCCTCAGTGAGAATCATGAATCTGTACTACAGTAAAGTGATATCATATCTTATTAGCCTATTTAATGCTCATAGAGTTAGATTCCCAGTTATGTTCTCTATCTAGCACATGAGGATAGCCTCCTGACCTATACAAATTGATTTGTGCAACACTGTTGTTCTGCACCAGTGTGGAATTTGCCCGTTGGCTGAAGTCTAGCATAAGGGCTATACACCATGTAAGCCCTGTTTGGAGGTTTTAATTGGGACCTAAATGATGCGTAGCCCTTGTGCTGTCCAACAAATGAACAACTCCTATAAAACACAATGTCACAGTGTAACAGTTACAATCTTTTTAAGGATAACTCAGGTTGAAAATATCAACTACTTAACTTCCCTGAAGTGGTTAGCTTGTGTGTATGTGGCTTTGTGCATACTTTGCATTATGAAAATACTGGATTACTCCTTATCACTCCCCTGAATACAGATGGAAGGATTTAAATGGCAGTTTATATTTGATGAAGGTAACTCACTTTTGTAACGTTCTTTGTAGATCTACTGGTGAGACTGCAGTCTCTGCTTTTGACATTGACAAGATGTACACCCCTTTGTTCTTTGCACGAGTGAAGAGTTTTACTGCATTTTCAGAAAAGCCTCTGTAAGAAACACATCTCTCCTTTTGCAACTCTTGCATGATTAAAATATTAGAGCAAATGAGCACTTAAGTTATAAATCTGTATATATTTGAAACTTATTTTAAAGTTTTGGGAATCTTTTTGGAAGACTATACTGGTAATATGTTCTATTTGATTTAGGGTGGCCGGGTTTTTATTGTTTTGAAATCAAGCTTATGAATTGTTTTAAACACATTTATGTTGTGAAAAGACTTTGATAACATGAAAAGTTTTTACATGTCACTTTTCATACAGATTTATGAACCATTCTCTAAAATGCGAGTCTTCATCTGCCTATGCACCTTAATGATATTTCAGTCCAGGAAGAATAATAATAGAAAAACACTTACTGTACATGTGACTTAGTGTGTGCGTGCTTTGGTGAAGGCTCAAAATGTGAAATAAGTTGTCCTACATCTGTTTAAAACTGTGTGTGACTTGAGAAAATAAATTTTTCTTTTAAAGTAAATGTATTTTGTTTGCCTTTAAGAAATGACAAATTAAGTGCAAAGAAACCTGAAGAAGTGTGAAGTTCAACCATAAAATTCAGCCAAACCATGGTGATACTGCACCATAAATGTAATCTGATCTTGATAGCAGCCCATTAGAGCCTATCATCTCAGGGTGGCAGACCACTCTCAGGATCTGTAAGCCAGCCACAAGGGGCAAATGGCTGGCTTTCTCCTCTGTGGTCTAGGGAAGGGCTCCTGGAGTGCATGGTTCTGCTGGGGTGGTGTCATAGTGCAGATGTCACTAGTGTGCTGAATTTGAGTACGCACTGTTCAGATTTAATTGTGCAAATAAGAACAGGGCTCACTCAGACATGTTTGTATTTTGTTGTTAATCCTTCCCTGCTACAGAAACTGTAAATTCATTGGACATTTGTCATTCTTATTAAGTTAACTTCTGGGGCTGCTACAGATTTTCAGGTACCATGTGTACCTAAAATATGTTCCTTGGATTTTTATGCAGGTACTGTATGCGGCTTCTCCTGCATATATAACGTGGGAGTTTGGTGCAGATACTGTATGCTGCTTTTGATAAATATGTACTTTGGGTTCTAACAACTAAAGCTTCTAAATGTTTTTGTTCTACTAGATTCATGTAAGATTTCTTTTCTTAAAAGTAATTCCTTATAAATTTACCTTCTGAACAACTCATTTCAAAATACTAGGAATTAAAGAGGATGCAAGTACAAAAAAGCTGTTGAAAACTTTACTTGTTCCATAATTTGTAAAGTGTACCCTTGCATGGAGCTACACAGTTAAAATACATCAATAAATTAGCATTTTGCAAACAATTAATTGCTATTTCCTAATGTACCCATAAGTCACTGACTTTTTTTTCACGTAGTAAAACATTCTGCATTCAGTAAGGAGCCTATACAATATATTATATTCAGTTACAGCATGATTGAGAGAAGTAAAAATATCAGTTGCTTTAAAATCTCAGTTTTTGGTCTTCAAGATAATGAAGTTCTGTCAAGTACATAAACTAGGAGTGCCTGTTATGAAGTTATCCATTGTAAGGGTTATGGTTAAAGCTCTGATTTTTAGATTATCTTTAACTAGTCCACAAATACCATCTGTACATAAAGAAATATCAGTTTGACTTGTATGAAAGAGGTTAAAGATACCAACTTTTTATTTAGGTGACATCAATAGTTCTTGATTTGGTAGCTTAGTGATACTTCAAGCTTGTTGCACATACGCACTGTGTAATAATGTATGTAACCTAACCCTATTTGAGTCTTTAGCCTGTACAATAAAAGCAATCTGAGGCTTACAATCTGAGGCTTTAAAAACACTATATCTGACATTTACCTGCTGCTTCCGATCTTTTGTTTGTTAGATTTCTTGTACACATACATTTCTGAGGCTTAAGTCTGGGGGTAATTTCAAGGCTGGCATGTCCTGTTGCACAGTAACTATGGCATGGTGTAGTTTCAGAATCTAATCACTAGTGCAACTTTACAGCAGAGGTTCTCATTTTTTTCCCATACTAAAGAAACACCAGGACACTTCTCTCCATCTATCTGGGAAGTGGCTCGTACTGCCTCCTCTACACCCCATTTAGTAATATGGGAAGTTCAAGGTGGTTTGCCAGCAACAAAGGCTGCTAATATTTGTTCACATGCTAATATTAAAAGTATATATGTGACTTGAGCAAAGATACTGATTGTTTGGTCCTATATTTTTACTCAGCCCATCAATAATGTTATTGTCTGTCTACCAATTTCTAACGACCCATGGTGTGGCCTCTAGCTATTAAGGAAATATGCTCTTACATCTAGTATTTCAAAACAGTTGTCCCTCAAGGCTTCATGTGCTAAATCAGCAGTTAGGGACAATAGTAAATATAGTCAACATGCTGAAGGGACATGCGGTTTTCAAATTTACTTATACATCAGTAGTACCCAGACAGGAGCCATCTCCCAGAGGGCTTTCCATCTGAAGTAAGACAAGCTGTGACAAGTGGGTGTAACAAACAGAGGGAGGACAGTTATAACAATGATAATGAACATATTGTTGCATGTGCCTATAAGTGTATCATTGTGGGTTGGATCAATGACACCCACATTCAATATCTTAAAAGGAAATCTATGCTCCTCAGCATTTGGTCCACAAAAAGACTTTCTGATCACGAAAGGAACAAGAACCTTGATTTTTTTTTTATATGGCCTGGAAGTTTCTACTAAATGCTTTATCACAGGGGCCAAATAAGACTGAATCTCAACTGGTTGACCTGAACTGAGAATGTTCTCTACCATGTTTTGAGTTTACCTGTTGTCCACAGTTTGCTGCAAAGTGCTTCCCCACACCCTTGTTTGACAGATCTATTAGAGAATAAAATAGTGTTCCCACTCTGTTATACAGTCCGCATACTTTGTATCTGTTAGAGCAGTGTTTCTCAAATTGGGGTCCACAAGGGTACTCCAGGGGGTCTACGGGCCCTGCTGATCAACTCTTCTCCCCTCCCTCCCGCAACAACTCCTCCTCCCAGCGCCTCCTGCATGCCAAGGAAGGAGGCGCTGGGAGGGAGGGGAAGGAGTGGGGACAGAAAGGGGTGGGGGCTGAGCAGGGGGCTTGGAAGTCTGAAAATTTTAAAATCAAAATGGGGGTCCTCGGGTTGCTAATGTTTGAGAACCACTGCTTTAGAGTGTAGAGAGAGTGTGGTCTAATGGCTGGAGTACAGGATTCAACTTTAGGGTCCCAATCCATAAAAGTGTTTGGGTGCCTAATCCCCAGATTTAGGAACCTAAATCCCATTTTTAGGCACCACTGCACTTCATTATAGAGTCAATCGTGTCCATCTTCTGCCACTTCATGGATCACTAGTTCAGGCTTAGGCAGCTATCTTCATGTCAGGAGTGGGAGTTAGGGCACATCCCTTTTGTGCACATTTCCCTTTGGCTGCCTTCGGTAGCTCCTCCTTAGCACACTGGCTTTGTGGGTTGCATTCTTAGGTCCCTACCTCAGGCTTTGTGGATTGCAGTGGTGTTCCTGTGATTTTTCTAGGTATCTAATAGGCATTGCAATGCTCTGCATCACAACACCCCAGTCCTTTTATGGATTCAGGCCTACATACTTCCAAATTCTCAGCTCTGCCACTTACTGTTGGGAAGCAATGTGATACGAATTAGGCCAGTACTGAGCTCTTCTGAAGATCCCATCCTTAACTTTTGTCTCAGTTTCTCCATTTGTAAAATATGCAATGTTACCCTGCCTTAGTGGATGGTTAACATATGAGTAGTTTGTGAAATGTTAAGCATTGAGTAGTGGTGCTAAGTGTTACTTCCTGTACATAAAATATTACACTAATTGCAAAAGCTAATTATGTACAAATCAAATTTATTGCATTAAGAGGCAAAAGCTTTCTGAAATTGGATGCACGATAGATCCTGTATTGCATCAATGAAAAAAAATCAATATAAAAACATTTTAAAGGGAGCATTATCAAGTCTACTTTGGTCCACTTAAAATTTTTAAAAGCAAGCAACAGAATAGCAATAGAAATGGATACATAATTAAAAAAGTTTCAGTGGAATCAGTTTTGATTTAAAAAAAAAAATCCCCCTGCAATGGATGTAACTACAACATTTGCAACAGCTCACCAGTGCAAGAGAATGTGAAAGTGGTGAAACTGACTAGACTATTTATTTTCATTGCCCAAGCAGAGAAAAATGCAAAAAGAAAACTAAAAACTAGTGAGAAGTAAGTTTTTTTAAATTAGGCCTACTTTAATAAGATTATTAATGCATGTAATTAAATGTGAATTTTAACTGGATAGTACTGTCCAGGCTCTGTTTAATTCTGAAATGCAGCTTTGCTGCCTCAGGATAAGTCTGGCTGCTTTTCAAGGTAAAATAACCTCTTACACAATAGTTGACCTAAAAGAAATAGAACAGTTAATGCGATGCTGTAAACTTTTATCTTGTTGGGAATTTAGCCATGGGGCTGTTATGTAGCCCCTAATTGAGCCTTTAAAATCAATTCAAAATTGCTAGTCCGTCCTGGGGAATAGCAATTCTATTGCTTCAGCTGGGATAGAAAAGCTGGAAGCTACCATTAAATGGAGTCTTTGGACATGAATAAATGTTGCTGGTTTTGTACAATTTAGCCCAAGATAGTTTTTGATGTCTATGTTTGAAATTCCTTTACCCTAACCCATACACACAGGCAGAAAAGCACTAAATGTGTTCTTTACAAGGGACACGGTCAAAAGGGTAACCAGCTATACTTCAAGGAAATAAAGGAAAAAGCTTAGTTTTAAGGAACACTATTACACAGTATTATTTATAGCAAAAATCACAAATTGAAAGATAATTGCATGTGAAAACATACTTTTCACCTATTCACATGCATCAAGCCTTAGATGATATAGGTCATGGAACAGTCTGTATTTGAAAAGAAGGGCAATTTTGTAGTTAAGTTGCTGGACCGGGAATCTGGAGGCAGTTCTGCCATTGACTTTGTGTGACCTTGGGCACGCCACTTAATCTTGCTGCCTCACTATTCCATTGTCAAATGAGGATACTACTACCTCTCTACCACACAGAGATGTTCTGCGACTCATTTAATGCATGGGAAGTACTCAGATAGAGGAGCGAGGGGGGCCTAGATGGAAAATACAAAGAGCAGTCACCCTACTATCTAGTTAAATATAACCTAATAGAAATGTTTCCACCCATATATTGTTTTTAAACAACTAAACATCCCTCTAGATTGTTTACAGCCCAAACATTGCATGCTGAAGACGTGAAAGTGAAACTGTCTTCCTTGTTATTTGATTGGCCAAGCTGAGAGAAGTGCAGAAAGTGAACAGCCAATGTCAATAGTGACTGATAAAAATAAATAAAATGTAAACTTTCTAATAATGAGGTTATTGGCATTAGGTTAAATTAGTTAGTTTACAATAGACGACTTTTAAATTGGCATTGTCCTGTTTTAATCATCTGCTGCAATCCAGCAGTGGACACTGCCTCAGTAGGGTTTTCTGACCTGAGCCATTATTGCAAACTGAGCATATTGCTTTGCTGCCACTAGGTGGTGCCCCAAACTTTTAAATTCGGTTTTGTACAGTACTTGATTAAGTCTAAATATACATTTGTTCATGCCCCCTCCTTTGAAAATAATTGAACGTTCCACTAATAATAACAACACACAGCAAGTTATGGCTTAGCATCTGATCTAACCCCAGGCAAGTGCCAAGTGTCCAGATGGATAGCAAGATGAATTGCTAGGGTACTCATGGTGTTGCAACCCCTCCAGCACAGAACTACACCTTCCCCACTTATCATTCCTCCTTACTGGAGTGGAATAAATATAAAACGCTGCAACTCCCTGCAGCTGCCAAAATCCTCCCCCTTCTAACTATATTAATAGTGAGAGCTCCCAGCCCAGATACCTGGTTGCCAAGTCCTTCCCCTGAAAGTCTGCTAAGCCAGTTACAGAAATCACTAAGGTCTCCAAGCTTTACTTTGCAATATGGTGCAACAAATTTTGGATCAGTCCAACACAGCCTTAATGCACAAGTCTCCCTTTGCATTAGTATAAAGTAAGAGAAACTGCCATTGAAGGCAGTGGGGTTACACCATTGTCAAATTGTGTGAGAGAAAGGCAAATCAGGTCCAATATGAATAGTTAGGCAAAGATGCTAGAGTTGCTGAGAAACCAGAATACGAAGGAGCAAATAAACAGAAATCCTTTATCACAGCAAAAACAGCAAAAGTTTTTTAAAAGTTAAAGCATGAGGTGGGAGGGGGGGAAGGAAGAAGGAGGACACTAGGCCGCCAAAAATGTCTACACTAGACTTTTTCAGACATATAATTCCCACTTTTTCCACCCGTGGTACCAACAATGACAGACCTCAAGTTTTTAACCATCATGTCATCTAACCGTGCCCAGAGTAGTATTAACAAACTTGGTGGTAAAAAATGCACAAGCTCACCTGAGCCTTCTTCTTCTTCTCCAGGTGCTAACAGTGGTGGAGTTGCACCTATTGGGAATTGTGGCTGAAAAATTCTATTGCATACAAGGACCCAGCATGACTGGTACCAAACTGTGTTAGGAACAATTTTAGCTGGAGATGTAGTTAAGCTAAGTTTAATTGCTGTTCTCTAACATGGGTAAAAGGCTTAATAGGCGTAAGGATTAGTATATAGTGTTGTTGTAGCTGTGTTAGTCCCAAGATATTATATTAATAGCAAGTGCTCCCAGCCCAGACATTGGATGTCAAGTCCTTCCCCCAGAAGTCAACCTACATAACACTTTCAAAAGATGAGTCAGAGTTTAAATTCATCATTTTGCTAGACACTAAAAATCATGGCCTGAATAGAGATACTGGATTTATGGCTTATTACAACAAGCTGTAACCCACTAACAACTCCCCACTTGGATGCTTCCTCCCATCCTCTGCTCCCTTTCCCCCCTATGACTGGAGGGGTGTAAAGGGCCTCTTCAGCTTGAATGGTCCCTTAAAATATGTGTTAACTACTTATGCTAATCAATCTGTTCCACCTTGTATTTAGCTGTGACACTCTGAGTAGGTTTCCCATACTGAACAAGAGCTCTGTGTAGCTCAAACACTTGTTTCTCTCACCAACAGAAGATAGTTCAATAAGAGATATTACCTCACCCATCTTGTGTCTCTTAAGGATTAGTACACATTGCTGGGGCAATTAGCTATCAGGCTGATTGTTCCTTAAAGCTTTTCCATTTTCTTAATTTAGTTATGAGTATTCTCTCACAAAATGCTCAGTTGACTGCCCCCACAATCCATGAACAACCAAGGCAGTTACCATCTGTCCCACTATCTTCACAGCAGTCGCAGACCTCAGAGGCCTGTCTCACTTTGAATCATAGAAATGTGGGGCTAGAAAGGACCTTGAGAGGTCATCTATGCCAGCCACCAGCACTGGGATAGGGCCAAGTATACCTAGACCATACCTGACAGGTGTTTGGCTAACCTGTTCTTAAAACCTCCAATGATGGAGATTCCACAACCTCACTTGGAAATCTATTCCAGTGCTTCCTATCATCAGTGGCTATAGAAAACAGGTGAACACCGTCCTCATTATAATAATCCTTCCCATATCTGAAGACTGTTCTCAAGTTTCCCCCCTCATTCTTTTTCCAAGTTTTTTAAACCTTTCCTTCTGGGTCAGGTATTCTAAACCCTTTATCATTTTTGTAGCTCTCCTCTGGACTCTCTCCAATTTGGTCACATCATTCTCAAAATGTGGCACCCAGAACTGGACACAGTATTCCAGCATGTGCTATGCCTAGCCTGCAAGTCAAATTTAATTAAAAGATCCTGAATTTATTTTGGGCAATGCAACATCAGCACTATACAATGCCAATGCATGAAAACATCAAAATTATGAATATTGGTGGGTTGGGTTTACATCCCCCTCAACACCAAAATTGAATATCATACAGGTGGGAGGGTCCAATATCCTAAACCTGTTGTTAGTTGCTCCTATTAGTAAATGACAGTGTCTAAACAGGTAGAGGTCTGCTGGAAAGTTAAAGATATATTGAATCCAGCTTGCATTTTCCAGCAAAAATTGTCAGGACTGACTAGAAAACAAAAATTTAATTCTGTTAAAAAAAAAGACGTTTCAAGATCTTATTTTGTTCCACAATGGAATGAATATTAGACCTTTTGACTTAGCCCAGAATAGCCATTTTGCTGATGATTACAGCACTCAGGCAGAGCAGGACTTCCATATGGGTCTCCCACATCCTAGGTGAGTTTTCTGACTACTGAGCTATTGGTTATTCTGGAGTAGTCAGTCAGTCGGTCTCCCTTCCCCATTCCCTCTCTTCCAGAAATTCTACTCAGGACCTGAGAAACCTTCCCCACAAAATTGTCATCAAAACCAATATGTTTCCTTGAAAAGCATCAGTTTCGATGAACTAGCATTATGAGATGAAAAAAAAAAATTTCATTGAAAAATTCCTGACCAGCTCTGCTGGTAATAACAGTGGGAAGGTTGTTCTTTTAACTGTCTGTATGATATGAATAAAAAGTTGCCAAAAAGTGAAGTTGTTCAATCTGAAGCTAGTTCCCTTCTGTAGTGTGGCCTTTTAAAGATAGATTAAAAAAATCTTGAAGAACCTGAAAAACTACAGAAAATATGAAGACAAGATGAATGTTTGTCTGGGTATGTAACTATGCAGGGAGGTTCTGAATCAGGTTTTACTTCTTCGTTTTCAAGGGGCTCTAATTAAGAGGTCTTTTATGGTAGCAAGATCATACCCTGGACAGTAAATGTATATGATTACCACACTTCACTAGTGTAAAATTTCATCTTAAGGGCACTGTGTGTGCTAATCAGTTTGTGATCTTTGAGCTTTGGAAACCACCATTTCTGATTATTTTACACTGTGTCCTGCTCTGTTGTCCCATGAGGCCTTGAAGATCTCTTTGCATTTGACACATCTAAATGAATTAAGCCTCACAGCACCCAGAAGTGGGAAGAAAGTATTATCAGTCCTGTTTTACCAACAAGAAACCGGAGGCACATGCCGGGATTTTCAGAAGAGCCTAAGGAAGTTAGGTGCCAACCCCCCTTAGCTTCCAGGGGGATTTGTGCTCCTACATCACTTGGGCACTTTGGAAAATTCTACCCACAGAAAGGCTAAGTGACTTTCTAAGGAGCCTGTTTCTCGACTAGGCTTCAAGTTCAAGGGTACTGGTATTTTGCAGTTATATGGTTGCAGAATGTTGTCACAAAACTGAGATATTGTCCCAGATTCTGACAGTATTTCCCTGTGAGTGTTCTCTAGAAATCTCCATTCAGCACTCAGTGCAAGAGAAGACTAATTGGCACATAGCATAAGCACAATCATTAGGGGATGGGAGACTGTTTTGAGGAAAAACTACAAAAAATGTATGATTTGTCTGAAGGATGACTGAATATTGAGACCGGTCAAGAATCCACCCTGACATGGTCCTCTCTTAAGTTGCCTTGCTAGTGCAAGTGAAATGTCATCAAATTGCACTTGCCACCAGATTGATTGTTCTTTGTGGATATTTCTTTATTATTTCCTAACCATGTTTTACATCAGCTAACTAGGAGTTTGCATCAGTTGTTATGGTAAAGTTAATCTCTGTGCGACTAAGGTTGAGAAGATTAGGTCACTCAATGCAACCATGCTGGGGATGTTACATTCAGTTCTGGTCACTGTATTCCCAGAAAGATTACCACAAACAGGAAAGTATTCAGAGGACAATAGCAAAATATCCAGGGGTCTGGAGGAAATGAGTTATAAGGAAAGTACTAAATATGTATTCACTTACAAGAAACACTGGAGTTAAGATCACTGCTGCTCAATACTGCCTTCTCCCCACCTCCTTCTGGACGGTACAACTTCAGCCCCCCAAATGTTAGGAAACCATAAAGTTTCAGAACATTGGAAGAAGGCTAATGTTGTGCCAATATTTAAAAAGGGTAAACAGGCTGATCTGGGTAATTATAGACCTGTCAGTCTGACATTGATCCCATGCAAGCTAATGGAGCAGCTGATACAGGACTCGATTCATAAAGAATTAAAAGACGGTAATGTAATTAATGCTAATCTGCATGGGTTTATGGAAAATGGATCAAACTAACGAAGTTGTTTTTGCTGAGAGTACAAGTTTGGTTGATAAAGGGCATTGTGTTGACATAATATTCTTAGACTTCTATTAGGCATTTGACTTGGAACCACATGACATTTTGATTAAAAAACTAGAAAGATATAAAATTATCATAGCACACATTAAATGGATTGAAAGCTGAAAATAGGTCTCAAAATGTAACTGTAAATGGAGAATCATCATTGAACCCAGTGGGGTCCTGCAGAGACCAGTTCTCGGCCCTACACTATTTAATATTTTTACTAATGACCTGGAAAAAAACATAAAATCATCACTGATAAAGTGTGCAGGTGACAAAAAACAACAACACTGTGGAAGGGATAAATAAGGAAGCAGACAGGCTCCTGATACAGAGCAGCCTGGGTCACTTGGTGCAAGCAAACAATATGCATTTTAATATGTGTAAATAATATACATCTAGGATCAGAGAATGTCAGCCATACTTACAGGAGGGTTGGGGAGGGGGAACTCTATCCCAAGAAGCAGTGAGACTGAAAAAGATTTGAGGGTCATGGTGGATAATCAGCTAAACATGAGTTCCTGGTGCAACAATGATGGGGTGTGCCAGGCCTTCCTGCCTCCCTGATAGAGGACCTATTGCTCTACTACGCTACACTCCACCTCAGGAAGCAGCAAGGTGAGAGCAATAAAGTTGGGTCTTCTAGGCCTACCTAGAGAGGCATCACTAAAGCAGCCATTTTAGGAGTGGCCTGGGCCAAGGGCCATAAGGGCTAGCAACAGCCAATCAGAGCCCTGTAGGCTCAAATAAAAGTAGCTCAGGAAGTTAGTAGGTCAGTTCCTAGCTGGGACCAGAGAAATGAAGAAGGGCGAGCCTCTGTAGTCTGGTGCTAGAGAAGAACCTGAGACCTTCTGAGCCAGGACTATAAATAAGGGCTTTGATAGGAAGGAGCCTAGGGAAATCACAATGATGGATGGGACTAAACAGTATATGGCTGCTGTGTGCAGGGTCCCTGGGTTAGAACCTGGCATAGTGGGTGGGTCTGGGGTTCCCCCACAGGTAAAGTTATGTAAACCCCAAAAGGGAACAGGGCTTATCTGGGAACCTGAACAAAGTGCTGAATTTTAAGGGCCCAGAGCTGGGGCTGAAGATGTTAGCAATGTAAAATAGACCATTTAGTTATTGCACTCTTTGGTACCCCCAATAGAGTTCATTCAGCCTTGGTGATGTTGCTGGAGGGTCCAGCCACTGAAGACCTACCAAGATCAGCCTTCAGGGGGCACAAGGGGTGTGAAAAGGACTATAATACTGCACCTCACTGCTTAGAGGTGCTCAAGAGGGTGAGTGCCCTGTTACAGCAATGCTGTGGCCAAAAGCACTAATTTAATTCTTGGATTTGTAAAAAGGGGACTCTCAAGTAGGACTAGAGAGGTTATTTTACCTCTGTAGTTGGAACAGGTCTGGCTGCTACTGGAATACCGTGTCCAAAGTTCAAGAAGGATGTTTGATAAATTGGAGAGGGTTCAGAGAAGAGCCAAGATAATGATTAAAGGATTAGAAAACATGGTTCAGTGATAAGCCACCCTTTAGACTCAAAGAGAAGATTAATTACAATCTGAAAGTGCCTACATGGGGAACAACGATTTGCTAAAGGATTCTTCACTCTAGCAGAGAATGGTATAACAGGATCCAATGACTGGAAGTTTGAAGCTAGATTAATTCAGATTGTAAATAAGGTGAGAATTTTTAACAGTGAGTGTAATTAACCACTGGAACAATTTCACAAGAGTTGTGGTGGATTCTTCATCACAGACCATTTTAAAATCAAGATTGGATATTTTTCTAAAAGATCTCCTTTGGGAATTATTTCTGGGGAGTTCTCTGGCCTGTGTTATACAGGTGGTCAGACTAGATGATCACAGTGTTACTTTCTGGCCTTGAGATCTAGGAACATCTCCCTACAAAGCTCAAGGAAGAATGTCAGAGTGACAGAAAAGGCCAGATTTCTTACTAGGAAAAGCTGTGGTAAGGTGCTGCTTCACACACAGCACAATCTTCACTCTGACCATGTGGAAATGGCAACAGAAATATTCTCCACTCCCAAAAGACTGATTTTAGAACGCTGGCATTCTGTCTGGGAGAGAGCCAGGTTAAGGTTGGGTTGTGTGTGAAACAATGCTTAATTGGGCAGACTTGATTTGGGTTTTTTTATTTGTAGCACTAACATTTTTTTTGTGGAGAGGGAGACCTTAACTCAGCCTCACCTGGTTTTCTAACATTTAGGGGTTTGGAGTCCTATGTACCAGAAAGGTTCAAGAAGACTGTTGTGTGGCAGCAACTTTAACGCTACCTGGATTAGGGTTTTGTATGTGTGCTCAGTTTAGTTGAAGGTTGTTATGACTCAGGACCCCACTGTTAAAATAGCAACAAACCTACTGTTAATTAAAATGCTTTAAAATCAAAACAAAAAGCAGAACTGAGGTCATGTCAACTGTGCAAGTCTCTGGTTTCCTGCCTTTTCCAAGAGTGTTGCCTTTCCTGTGACCTAACCCACACAGCCAGGCAAGCACGGAGCAACTTTCTGACTGCTAATTAAGCTTATACAAATAATTAGCTTCAGCAAGTTTTTCTTTGTTTTGTTGATTTACTTCTCTCTACAATTTAGATATAGCCCCTAGAGGGGTGTGTGTGGTTGGTTTTTTTTTTTTAATCCTACTGCTGTTTGCTGTTCCAGCATGCTCTGCTGGGGCTTGCAAACCCCACACCAGCGGGGAACCAATGTGTATCACCTACGCATGGCCCACACTTCTCTGTGGATCATTGCAACTTGACCTGGCTCCTGCATTCAAATGCTGAATACCTTGGAGAATGTTGGCTGAACAAATGGACTCTGCAGAAAGAGAGAGAGAGTCATCATTTGGACCCACAAAATATTCCCCCAGCCTGGGACAAGCAGGTCAGTTCTGCTCCTCTTCCTGTCCTTCCTCCCTGCTGACATCAGCTCCTGAAAGGAGGGGCCTGGAGCTTCCATTCCTCCAGAGACATCTCCTGCCAGACAGGACACAGGACGGGGTGCTGAGGTGACAGGCAATTTGAAGTGTAGAGGTATCAGCAGCACCTACTTTGGGGAAAATGAGGTACCTCAGAATGAGGTGGGAGGCTGTGCTGAAGTGTACATAGTTGGGGATCTGTAACAGAATTATAGGGCCAGAACTTTAGCTGCTGTAAATTGGTGTAACTCCATTGACTTGATTTTTTTTTATACCCACTTAAATCAGGCCCTGATTATTCATCCCAGGTTTTACCTAATATGTACCCATACACTCACGTTCTTTCTAGCCCTCACTGACACCTGCCATTGAAGACTTACCCATACCTAGTCAGAGTTCAGTGATTTCCTCAAACCAATCAATCTCCCCCTGTCTCCTGCCTCTTCCCTACAGTGTCCTCCAGCCTCCTTCTCAGCCCTCCACCCACCTCCTTCCCCTCAGCAAACAGCCAGCTTGGGGTGCTGCTGTCAGAGAGGTCCTGAGGCAATGGGTGTGTAATGACCATTTCACTCAGTGCTGCTTCTGCTGATCTCAGTTGGGGAGTTTTATCTCCCAGGGAACCAGGCTCCTCCACCCACAAAAGATAGTTACTGGGGTTCTAGCCTCACAGGGTTCTTTGGCCTAGAGTTCTCCCCTACTCTTCCCCTGACCTTACTGTGTCTGGGGTTTGGGAAATGGTTATAGGAGAAACCTATAAGCTTTAAAAATTTTAATGACACACTATTGTACATTAATAGACATTTTGTTAAGTCACAGTTGTTCACACATAGCAGCTGTCCATTTAATGTGTCTGGGGACTACCTGAATATGCATATGATTGCAGGGGCCAACAAAGCTGCCTCCATCTCCACAAATACCTGGGGAGAAGTTGCAGAGAGAAACATTTGATCATCTCTTAATGGTGTGCAAAGACATTTACACTTACAATATTCGTTGTAGATTCACACAAGGTCAGCAGTTCACTGCACGGTGCTTCTGGCCTCAACCACCACTTCAGGGTTGACATGGTACTGTTCTTCATGTATATGGAATCTGAGGAACCTGCTCTTCATTGCAAATGTATTGCAGACTTCCAGGATGTTGTGGGATTGGCCCCTTGCCTAACAGTTTTAGTTAAAATAAAAAAAGTTATGGGCAGTGAGTGGAAATTCCTGATGGTATAGATAACTTTATTTATGACTAGTTGTCTTCAGAGAAACAAGTACATTGGGCAAGCCTCAGCTACATTAGACTTAATGTTGTTTATGATACAATTACTGTACCAAGTAATACACATAATGGTGAGTTGGCTTATAATGTAATTGGTTCTGAGAAACGAAAACCAGGATCAACTAAAACAAACCCTTCAAACTCTTTAACACAACCACTTTTTCCTCAGTTAGTAATAAATGAAGCAATGAAAACCCACATTCCTTCATATTCAGTGCAGAAAGTGCACTTTAGGACACTTACTGCAAGGAATAGATCAAGTCAGTAACTGTCAGGTACTGATGTTATACAATGGTTTGGTTTTGGAAGAGTTGCCAACATTCATATCACACATGGTTCTACAAAGAGATGCCACAGGCAATGGCACCTGCACTGTCATGAGGCAAAGTGGCCTGCTTGTGTCTTTCTGACCAATGAACTATTAGAATGAGTAATTTGATAATTCAATGTTATTTGATTGCCCTTGGTAAGATGTCTTTTTGCAAGAAAGATTTATGGTACTTGGGGTCTGCAGCAGTTCTTGAAATTCTGTAGAGTTAACCAGCTGCTTAAGTGCTTTGCTGACTCAGGGCTAGAGTGCTCAGCATCTTGCAAGATCAGGCTCTTAACCACTCAGAATGTTCTTGGGTGATGCAATAAAAGCCCATCTCTTCTTTGCTTCAAATGATTATTATACTTCAATTACTTAGACTTTCCAGTCCTTTCCACTTTAAAAAACTATGCAACCTTCCTTTGCCTCCCTCCAAATCCCACATTCCAGTCACCATCCTCCCACCTACGAAGAACTAGCTAGTATTCCTTTTGGAGCCAGTCACTTTCGCTTCTGAAACATTCCATGTGGATCACTTTAAACTTTTCTTGCAGTCACAAGTGAAATACATTTGATGGTCCTATGCTGATCCCCTGTGCACAATTACCTAAAAGACAAACCACCACGTGAACTGATGGTTAGCACAATTTGCAGGAGCAATGGAAATAGCCAGGCTTTCAAAGGCCATGATGAGTAAAATGCTTTGATCAAGCTACATGATAGAGCAGTGGTTCTCAAACTTCATTGCACTGTGACCTCCTCCTGACAACAAAAATTACTAGATGACCCTAGGGGGCAGGGAAGGGAGAGCCTGAGCCCCACTGCCCCGGTTTGAAGCCCTCAGGCTTCTGCTTCAGCCCCAGACTCCAGCAAGTCTAACAACCCACAGTGTGAGAATAGCTGTGACAGAATACACCTGGGGCTCTTAACTCCCTTTCATCAGCAGCAAATTGATACATACATTTTTATTTTTATTTTCCAAAAATTTCAGAAATGCATTTAGGATCAAATTTTAAAAGCAGCCTGTAATTTTTGTCTCCAGAATCAACTGCAGTTTGCAGCCTCTGTGGCCGTTCCACAGGGCAATATTTAGAAATCCAATCACCTGATTGCATCCAGCTGCATTAGCAATTGTTTTCAGGTGCAAAATAGATATCAGGTAAAGGATGTTCCAGGTATTAGAGTGTTAGCTTGGGATGTGGGAGTCACATCCCTCTTCTGCCACAGACTTCCTGTGTGACCTTGGGCAAGTTACTTAGGCCTGGATCCACAAAGGGACTTAGGTGCCTAAACTCCAGATTTAGGTACCCAAGTCCCAGTTTTAGGCTCTCATGGGATCCACAAAACTCCTGCTCAGCTGCTGCCTAACTCTGTATAAGCCTAAACTCACTTGGAGCCTAAATTTTGGTTGTAAAAGTCCCTTAGGTGCCTACATGTCTGCCTCCGGGCATGCTCTCTGCTGCCTCACTCTAGGCATCTGAATGCATATCTCACCCTAAGGCTTAGTAGGTTCTTCAAACCTGCCTATGGTGTTTCATGGCCTGATCTGGTAGGTGTGTTCGCTGGGCCAGGGAGAGAGAGAGAGAATGACTCTGTAGCCTGGGGGTTAGGGCACCGCCTGAGAGAGGGGAGAGGCAGGGTCCAGTGCCCCTGCTCCAATGACTATTTAATGATGTATCTACAGTGAAATAGCTTTCATGGATGTCAGCATATCCCATAGCTCAGTGCTAAGAGGTATGGGAGATGCCTGTTCAAATCCTTTCCACACATCAGGTGAGGGAAGAATTGAACCTGGATCTCCCACCTACTGGGTGAGTGCTCTAACCCCTGAGCTAAAAGTTATAAGGGAAATGACAACATAGGCAAGAGTTCCTGTTCCTGGACTGCAAACTGAGACAGGTGCCTCCCTGCAGCCCAGACTTAGGCACCTAGCTCTGTGAGAGGGGCAGGGTTTAGAATGCACCTCTCTGGTCAGCAGCTCTCATTGGGTATTTTAGATGGCTCTCAGCCTAGCATGCTGGCTTTTGTGAATTGTCTCGCTCCCCCCAGGCATTGTACAGACTAGGCACCTAACTCAGGCACTGTGGAGTCCAGTGATTTTTCAAGGGGCCTAAAAGTTAGGTGTCACAGTGCTCAGTGTCCCCATGTCAAGCGGGGCTGATTCTAGGGGTGGATGCCCTGGGTGCTAACTTGCAGGGGGTGTTCAGCTGCTTTGCCACTCTGCCTTTTTTTTTTTTTTTTTTTTGTTATGCTCCACTCTGATTGGCAGGATGTGTAATTTTTCCCCCTCAGCTGACTGGGAAAATGGCAAGGGCCACTCCTGATGTCAAAGTCCCTTTGTGGATCGAGGCTTTAGTCGCTCTGTGCCTCAGTTCCCCATGTAAATAATGGGGATAATGGAACTTTTACCTCACAGAGGTATCCTGAGGATAAATATATTAAAGATTATGAGGCACTCGTACTATGGTAGTAGGGGTCATGTAAGTACTTACAATAGAGTGATTCCCTCTAACAAATTGGTCCCTAGGGTCTCATCTTTAAATGCTGCGTAAGATTAAAAAGTTGTGAAAGATTTGTGCATCTATAAGATAGTCAGTCTGACTGTATGCAACATGTGACACACTGTTGTGGCAGTAGAGATGGTGTCTGTAATATCCTTAGAACAGCCCCTGTATAGTCCTGACCAGAACTTGCTTTGGAGCAACCAAAGAAGAGACTGCACCCCAAGAATCCATCCTATGTATTATACTGAGTCCAACGCATTCTTGGATAAGACTATGAGATTTCAGCACCGAGAGAGCATTCTTGCAACATAACCATGCTTAGTAAAGCTTAAATAGTAGTTCTGTAGCTCAGTGCTTTGATCTTAGGAGCACTCAGTAAGCTGGAACCTAGCATTGTCCCTGAAAAACACCCATGTCCCTCACCTCCTTGTATTTCTGCTGCCTGTATTTACTAACAATGTAGCCATCGCTGGCATCTTTAAAACAATTTTCTGTAAAAAGCAGTAAGTTGCAGAGGGCTTGTGCTGTGATGTTCCCTGGTGAATGTAATCCAAGCAGGTCTCTTCATGCTGCCTCTATTTCTATTGTCAGACCAATTTTAACATTTAGTATGTTTTGTTCTAGCTGCAGGACAAACATAGATTTTGCTCCCATTTTCACCACTGGACCCCTACAAGTGTGGGCAAATTTAAATTTACTTGCAACTAACTCTGAGGTAGTTGGCCAAGGAAATGTACGTTTCTTTTTGCAACATATGTCACTATTAAATGGTGCTTTACAAGGCTCACCCAAGGGACTCATATTTCCAGACCATGAGCCAAGTAATTGCAAAGTTGGCAGCGTAATGCTCCCAGGTACTGATCATACTGAAAGTGGTGTGATTGCCAGCCTAGAAGTATGGAAAGGCTGAGTGAATGGCTTGGGACTGGGAGCTTGCAGATCTGAGCAGACTTTGTGTGACTTTAGGAGAATCACTTCACTACTCCGTGCCTCAGTTTCCTCATCTGTAAAATAGGGTTAATAATACTTCCCTTCAGGCATCTTCTGAAATCCAAGTCTTTAATATTGTGATGCATTCTGAAAACATCAGATGGAAGGCACTGTATCAATACCAAGTATTAGCTATAGTAACAGTAGTACTACCGACTAAGCAAATTTAGAGGATCTGGCAAAGAACACAGGAACTGCAATACAGCATCAGACCAGTGGTTCTTTTAGCCCAGTATTCTGTCTCTGGCAAGGACCTGCACTAGAAGCTTTTGAAGAAGATTTCCGGCAGAAACAGTTATAGAATAACCAGCTCGAGAGAGAGAGCTCCTTCCTCACCCTCATCAATTAGTTGTTGGCTTATGTCTGAAGCAGGAGGGTTTATAACCCGTCTTAAATATTTTATCTTATTGAATATAAATGTGGCTATTGTCATTAATGAAACTTAGCATAGAAATCTTCAGTAGACTTGATGAATAATAAAAATAAAATTGCCAAATTATATGTTGGGGTGATAATGGGTGACAGACTAAGTAGGGAGGTTGCTGAATTAGCCAACACCTAAAAAGATGACTACCACACTGGGATATATATTAGATTTATACAACATACGTGGTCATGAAAGCTGCTGCAGACCCTTATATTTCACAAACTACAATATACATTTTGAAACATTCTATAAATATACTTTATCCTGCTCTTGTAAATGTCACTAAACTCCACCCTTACTGCTGATGGTATCATTTCCATAGCAACTAAAGTACCTCACAGTAGAAAAGGCAGAGAGAATCTAATGAAAGGAAACATGCAAACAAAAGACAAATGATTAGACTGAACCTGTTTGACAGACACCAAGTATTTCATGGTGTGGAGTACTATAACATGTTTACTGCCACTTATTTTGTAATATTCTTGACCCAGGCTAGTACCAATAAAAACTTTATGGCATCTCACATCATAACATATTGTCAGGGCATTGCTTGGAAGACTAGAGAGTAGAGATGAGCTCAAACTACAAAGTTTGGATCTGGATCCCAAAACCCAAGAGTGTTTGGATCCAGGGTTTTGGTTCAGCCCATTATATTAATAGGAGCCAGCCATGAAATGTGGATCTAGATCTGAACTTCCTCAGAGTATCTGGGTCCAGAGCAGTCTCTTCTAGTGATTACTGCTAAGTTCCAACTTTGTCCAGAGCTTTGAAATACTGTACACTTTGCTGTGGAATGGAGAACAGTGAAACGGAATCCAAAGAGCAACAGAGATTATATAGCTGCTGAAAAGATACATGCTCCAAGGGAAGTTTAAAGAAATTTGCCAAAATTTTCAAAGTTGGTCACCTAACGGTAGGCAGCAAAACCCATATTTAGGCACCTACATACTTGGCTTGATTTTTCATGAGTGGTGCCCTCTGATAGCTCTCATTAAAATCAAGTTTGCATAATTTAAATGTGGAGTAGAATAAGGGACATACATATTCAAGGACTGTTGCAGCCTTAAACTAAAAGTAGGGCATGTTTTGCAAAAATAAAATGGCTAAGGTTAAGAACAATTCAAGGGTGACAGGAGAGATCAGTGAGGCTCCATGAATGGACATGTCCACAAACAGGGAGTAGATACACCCCAGGGAATGATGTAGGGGATAAAATGAACTGGTATTGATTATGGCTCCCCTGTCCTGCTGCACAGGGGAGATGAGAGGCCTGCAGGGAGGTGCAGGGTGGCTGTGCTCCCTAAGACTGCTTATCTACCCCCTGCACAGTCTTTTATGCCCATGTAGAGTGAGGGGTAGAAGGCTGCCCAATCAGAAAGGTAGCATTTTACATCCACGTTACACAGAGCAGAGAATCAGGCCCACTTTTACAGGTACAGGGAAGAGGGGAAATGATAAACACGATCATCGTAAAGGATAGAGACTAAAAATCATTTCATTGTTGCAGTAATCCAGATTGGTGTATTTTCTTTCTTCTTCAAAGTCCCATTCGTTTCCTTTCGTGAGTGGCGAAGGCTGTTGATGGTGATGTGCAGAATTCATAATGAGGTAGGGATCCTCCGAAGAGAGATGGTAGAAAGAGGAAGGGATGTAGCTGCTGTTGTAATTCACATGCAATTTCCCTTCATAAAAATCATCTCCAGACAGGCCTGGGTTAGGCCTGGAAGGATGGTAGCCAGCCTTTGTTGTAGGTGGTATATTGGGAACATGTTGGATACTGGAGACCATACAGTTTTGTGAAGAAACAATTTCACAATGCAGATCAGCCAAAGATAAAGTAGAACCATTGCAACACTTGTCAGTACATGGATTCCTTTCTAGGGTAGTGTTCTTATTCCAGGGTTGTGGCTCTTCATAGTCAGTATACACATTGCACACAGAAGGTCCAGACAGGTCTCTGCTGTCATGCTCCCTGCTGCCAATTTCTTTGCACTTCTCATAGTATTTGTTAGATCCTATGTCCTGAGAGTGTTCTGTTAGGTAAGGGGATCTTCCAAAACCATAGTTTTTAGCAAGAGACAAACAGTTATTTATTATTTGCTCTTGAGGGTTTTTGTCTATTAAATGTCCATTAAAACTACAGGGTGATACGTAGTTTTCCTGATTGGAAAGAAGTAAAGGCCAAGCTTCTTGACTTTGCATCTCACCTGTCAGGGACTTAAGAAAGAAAAATAAAATTTAATAATTAACTCAACAAAACAAACAAAAAAGAAAAAGAAACCCTTATAACTAACCCAGACCAATTAATACTCTTAATGTAAACAATAAAACAGATCTAGTCAGAGTACCAAAGGTATCTGAGTTAATATTTCTTCTCTCCTTGCATTATGTTAATGTTGTGCATCGTAATGGTGAATCTTAGTAGGCTGATGGTACAGTATAAGAGAAATTTAAAATGGAAAGAAACCCATCCAAGTCTGGTGTCTCTTCCTTTGAATTTGTGTCTGTTTCTTCATAATAGAGGAGCACGGTTGGGGCCCCAAATGATAAACAGCAAAGGAAAGTCATAGTTCAGAGAAAGAAGAAGGATGGCCCTGGTTTTCAGATGATAGTCTGCAGGGCCGGCTCCAGGGTTTTTGCCGCCCCAAGCGGCGCCCAAAAAAAAAAAGCCGCAATCGCGATCTGTGGCGGCAATTCAGCGGGAGGTCCTTTGCTCCGAGCGGGAGTGAGGGACTGTCCGCCGAATTGCCGCCGAATAGCTGGACGTGCCGTCCCTCTCCGGAGTGGCCGCCCCAAGCACCTGCTTGGCAAGCTGGTGCCTGGAGCCGGCCCTGCTAGTCTGGGACTTTTAAGACTTGGGTTCTCTTCTCTGACACAGACTTCCCGTGTAACCTTGGGCAAGTCACACAATCACTCTGCCCTGTCTGTAAAATGGAGATAATAGTACTATATGGGTGTTGTGAAAATAAATATATTAAAGGTGGAGTGCTCAGATGCTATGCTGATGGGGGCCATATAAGTCTCACAGATAGTTCAGCCTCCAAAGTCCTTCCAAAGGCTTACTAGAAAATGTACCTTGAAGTGAATACTAGAGTCTATCGAAATAATACTCATTAATGAAATTGCTGTTTTAATAGATTTACTATCACAGAGGATAATTTACTTATTTCTGTGGAGATTTGCTGCAATTGGATAGGATGGTTTTTTTTTTTAATGGTTGTTACATTTTAAGTTGATTTTTTTTACTCCAATAAATGATTCTTCAGACATTTGTAAAAGTATTTCCCTTTATTTTCAGTTGACATTTTTATTTCTTTAAAATTCAGAGCTTCACGAATGTCAGTTTCATTCAATGAAGGCGCAGCACACTGGAAGTATTCTGCTAAGCATAGTTTCTGGGTATTTTGCAATCTCTTTAAATACTCTAATTATTGGATTATAATTTTACAAGGTTTAATTCCTTGCAGAACACCTTCTTTTTATGTACATTTAATGATTAGTGCTTACAGTCCTCTGTTCTTTGTCATTTTACTTTTGCATCCTTTTAATTATTGCAACGTTATGACTAGATGGACCCAGCCGCAGTAAAATTCCCTTCACATATTCTGGAACTATCTGTATGAAGAAATTCCACTGACTGTACATTCTTTAGGGCCCAGCCCTGCCTTAGTTAAAGACCAGCTGATGCCATATGGAAAAGTTTGAAAACAGTCTATTGAAAATTATTCTATTTCTAGATCATATATTGTCTATGGTTCTCCTTCCAGGCATGATATAATAAGACCTATTATTTGAGAGTTTTTTCTGCTTCAGCAAATTCTTCTTCATCTGCAGTCAAAATCTTCTGTGACCCACAACTAGTTGTTGTGGGAATTATCAATCTGTAACAAGGGATCATGATTTCAGGGAAAGAAAAAGCTGAGAAATAAATGAGCTTGAGAGAAACTGAGCCAAATTATAATTGGAGCAGTTATACTGATTTACACCAGCTGAGGATCTATCCCAAACAACATGTATTTATGGAGTCTTGGGCGCAAACTCTCATTGACTTTAATGGGAGAAGAATTGAGAAGTGGACAATGGGAGTTTTGCCTGAATTAGAATATCAGAATCAGGCACACAGGAAAAATGGCAAAGGGGACCCAATCTTGTTACATGGGGGAAGAACTGCACCTATGCAAATAAGGACAGACTTGAAACCATATGAGAATAGCTGTTGGCTCATTGGCTTTTTCAAAAGTTCAGGTCCCCTTGTTCTTGTATCAGACATTAGCTGCCATAGCAATGCATCATGTATTCGCTACCTGGTTCCTCAGAAGTCAGTATCTCCCACGGAGAATCACTCTTGAGCTCCACTTTCTCACACCCTCCCAGCATATTTTCACTAAAAGTCACTTAGATCTTCCACATTGTTGTTTCATTCTGGTTGGTTTAACCTCCGCTCAGAGCCGGTTCCAGGCACCAGCTTAACAAGCAGGTGCATGGGGCGGCCAAGGGAGAGGGGCGGCACCTGCGGCAATTCGGGGGCGGCAGGTCCCTCACTCCCTCTCGGAGCGAAGGACCTGCCGCTGAACTGCTGCCACCGATCGGCGGCTCTTTTTTTTTTTTTTTTGCTTGGGGCGGCAGAAATGCTGGAGCCAGCCCTGCCTCTGCTGTTCTATCTTTGACTCATTCCTTGGACCTTCAAGGATTCTATGATTCCCCACACATTCACACAGAACAGAGAGATCGGTGGGTAGTTAGCCCCCTCTGAAAATCATTAATACCTTCCTTCAGCAGCCAGAAGAAGCCTCAATATCAAGCGCACCAACCTGTGGTAAGTGTCACTGTCTTCCGTCCACCAAACGGCAGATGCAGCTGGGTACTTGTGATATAAAAGTACCTGTAATGTGACCTCTCTCAAAGAATGCTGATAAATTCACACCAGGGATAGCTCTGCTGACCAACCTGATTTCCTTACTTGGGGCTGGATTAGTCATGAGATCTGTGCATGGATGCTACCCTCTGTCCGTGTGATTCTCACCCTTTCCTCACAGTCAGGACAGGGAAAAGCCATCTCTGTATCATCCTCCTCTTGGCTCTGTGGAGAACTCTCCATGGGTCTAGAAATGCTCATGTGGGAAGGGGCCTAGAAAGGACTAAGCATGAAGGATGCACATTATCCCTCACCAACCGTGCGGAATTCATAGAAACTGAACTCAAGCTAAGGCGGCATTAACTTTTCTGTGATGGCCCTTCGACATCATTGGTAGGACCTACATAGCAAGTGGGGAATGTCTGGCAGTACAACTCCCATTTGGAGTAGTATGGCAGCTAGATGGTGGTGGAAGGGAACCTGGAGCTACTGCACAGCCTACACATGGATAATCCTATGCCTGTAGTGAATCCTTGATATCTACACATCATGGGGATTTGCAGGTTATTTTGATAAAACTCCAGCTCATTCTGCAGGGTGAGAGTCCCCACAACACAACAATCTGGAGAGAGTTCTGAGGGGAAAGCTGCAGTGACAGATGTCTCCTCTCCTGTGGGCTTTTCTAAGGGAGGGGAAAATCTGGCCATAGTGTTTATTCAGTGGTAGGCAAGCCAAGGTTGCTGACTCCCACACCCAAGGTCCAGGTAACCTGAGCAGCATGGCACATAGGACAAGAAACTGTTGAGCCCTCTGTATTTTGTATATTCATAATAAAAGTTACCTCAACCTCCCGGCATCTTTTTAGTCTTGGAGAGGTGGGAGAAACAGCTGTCTGTGATTTCTGTATTGATCTTCTTGCTTCTGCTTCTAGTTTTGTTTCTGGCCTGGGATGATCATGGGCCCCCTTAGACTTTAAAAAGGAATGGGGTAAGTTCAAGTTAAAAACAGAGCCCAAGCAGTAACTTTAGGAGTTCAGCACTTAAGGTACGTATTTAAAATCCACGTATGGGCTGCGTGGCCCAGTGGGTTAGAGCCTTTCACCTCACATGGTATATTCAACTCAGCAAAACGGAATAGGGTGGTCTGCTGATGATGGACATTTGCAGAAATCACAAAATCATTGCACAACATTTACAGCTAGGGATCTTCTCAATGGAGCCCGGACTTGCAGGGTTGCTGCCAGTCAGAGCTAAGGTGTGTGGGGAAACTTCCCTCTCTGTAATGTGTGAGAGAAGCCAGTTCCATTAGTTCTTTAATGAATGACATGCGTCTGACGAAGTGGGTATTCACTCATGAAAGCTTGTGCTCCAATACATCTGTTAGGTTATAAGGTGCCACGGGACTCTTTGTTGCTTCTTAACACACACATCTTTCAAAACTAAGAATCTCTGTGTGTGTGTGTGTGTGTGTGTGTGTGTGTGTGTGTATATATATATATGGTATGATTAATCAGAAAATTAATTTCCACCTCTATTTCTTTGAGAATTAACTTGATATAAGCATGTTTGTAAATACAATGTGTTAGTTATTAAAATGAAATATGTTTGGCCAGGTCCCCAGGAAGTGCAAAGACCTGGAGGAGAGTCCAGAACTTAGCCTTGGACTTAAGAGACATGGGTTCAATTCCCTATTCTGCCGCAGTTTTCCTCTGCGACCTTAGGCAAGTCACTTAGCTTCTCTGTGCCTCAATTCCCCATCTGTAAAATATGGATAATAGCACTACCTTGCCACACAGGGTAGTGTTGTCAGGACAAATATGTTAAACATTGTGAGGTGCTCAAAAACTATGGTAATGGGAGTATCAGTACTTACAAAAAACCAAAACAACCCCCCTTCCAAATTTCCAAAAGGGTCATAGTAAAGCTTTAAAAAAAAAATCTGTTTATACCAGTCAAGATCTGGCCCATTATCTAACTGTTGGGGCAATTGGTACTAAATGCTAAAGAAGTATAGTGTATATATGATGGGCTACCACAGACACATGCTTAAGTATGACTCCTTACTGCTCTCAGGCTAGGTCTATACTACCCGCCTGAATCGGCGGGTAGAAATCGACCCCCCGACGGGACGCGACAATCGATCCCCGAATCGGCGCTCTTACTCCACCAGCGGAGGTGGTAGTAAGCGCCGCCGACAGAAAGCCGCAGAAGTCGATTTTGCCGCCGTCCTCACAACGGGGTAAGTCGGCTGCGATACGTCGAATTCAGCTACGCTATTCACGTAGCTGAATTTGCGTATCTTAAATCGACTCCCCCCTGTAGTGTAGATGTACCCTAAGAAATCCTTATTCCTGGATGGTGCATTCTGGGAAGGACATAACAGCAAAATAGCATTTCTGAAGCTGTAAGGGTCAGGGCTTTGTCCTATACTTTAGACTATGTCTGCACTGCAGCTGGGAGAGCATCTCCCTCCCTGCTCTAGCTAGCACACTAAAAATAGCAGTGTGGATGTTAAGTACAAGCCTGTCTGACACACAACCCTCCCCTCCCCACCCCCCCGGCCCATACTCGAGTGGCTAGGCTGTGCTGACACCTGTATCATAACATCTACACTGTTATTTTTAGTGCACTGGCTCAAGCAGATCTAGGCCATGTCTGTCTACCCGGGCTGGGAAGCACACTCCCAGTTGCAGTGTAGACTTGCCCTCATAGGTATGATGCATTACAAAGTAATGATAATATAGGATTCTTATTAGGTAGGACAAATAAATGTCTTTAGCTAATTTGATTCAATACCTTTTTAAATTGGTCTGGATAAAACTGTTTTACACCAACCTGAAAAAATATGAATGGCCCTTCATGCCTCCAGAAGTTGGTGACAGGGTACCCACCATGGCCTCGACAGGAAATAAGCTTTAAAGGTCCACTGCAGTTTGGACAGCATTTCCCTGTAACAAGGATAGGAGGATACATTTGCATCTGTGCAGGGGATCTAGCAGTCAGATGAATCCAATCTGTGAGAATGGTTCATTTGGAGTGGATTGTTACCTTATGGTGCTTGTGTGCTCAAAAGATGCATTGAGTAGAGCTGTGCAAAAAATCCTTTCATACATATAGAAAATCAAACACTGGCAAAGAATGACCTTTCTCCTGTTTTATAGTTCAAGGTGACCTGCAAAGGATATTTTTAAAAAGTGTACTTTTTTGCACTTAGTTTGGTTTTTTTATTGAAGTATAAAAAAAGGGCTGAAAGACTGGGCAATAAGGGTTTTGGTCTTCTGATTGTTTTTCAACTTAGAAGTAGGCCTGGTTAAAAAAATTTTGATAGACGTTTTCCACTGGAAAATGCTGATTCAATACAATAAACATTTTGCCAAACTGCACCAATTTCATCAAAAGGTCCAATGAAAAATTATCATAAGAACCGCCACACTCGGTCAGATCAATGGTCCATCTAGCCCAGTATCCTGTCTTCCAACAGTGGCCAATGCCAGGTACGTCAGAGGGAATGAACAGAACAGGCAATTATCGAGTGATCCCTTGGATCCACTCCCAGATTCTGGCAAACAGAGCCAGGGACATTCAGAGCATGGGGTTGCATCCCTGACCATCTTGGCTAATAGACCTATCCTCCATGAACTTATCTAGTTCTTTTTTGGAACCCTGTTATAGTTTGGCCTTCACAACATCCCCTGGCAATAAGTTCCACAGGTTAACTGTGCATTCAAGTGCCTTGTTTCAACTTTATCATTTCAACTAATATAATATATTCTGAATGATAAAGTTGAAACAAAGTACTTCAACCTTATCAAAACAAAAAGTTTCGATCAGGTCATTTAGATAGTTCTGTAACCAATTATTTTGGCAATTCTGTTTTGTGGGAAATTTAGAAATGTTAACTTTTCATTGCGATTTGGGATGAAAGGAAATTTTGAAATGCCAGAATTTCCTGAGGAATGGAAATGCCAAATTTCAACCAGCTCTATTTTGAAATATCAGGAATTTCAAGTCTGATCTACCCTGGTTTGGCTGTGGGACCTACGTGAGAGCTCAGGGATGTTTATTATGGACTCCAACACTTCAACTAGATTAGGCAGAATTTGATTTTTTTTTTTTTAATAAATTTCAGTGGATAATATAAATGTTTATTTTTAAGCACTTACATTTTTTTTTAATTGATTTAAATTTTCACAGTTGTGCAAAATTATCAGGGGGATAACATCACATGTAAAAATATGCTAAGTAAATATCCTTAAACCAAACTCTAGTAAGTTCTCAACCATCATTTTTCTTACTTTGCCTATCTGTAAGTTTTGATTATTATGGAAGGATTTTTTTGTCAATTAATATGTGCACTGTGATATTAATGTTTACTGACATTTACCAATAAAATTTAATCCTTCCAAGTCTAACTTTAACTGAAGTCTTTAACAAAATCTTCCTTTATACAAAATGTTCATTAGTCACGGTTAACAAAACCAAACAATCATAAAGAATTTTAACAAGTCTAGCTAAAAATCTCTTCCCTTCTCAATTACTCAAGTTTTGATCACTCAGCTTTTGTGCTGTCACGTTTTCAGCAATTTTCCAGTCATCATAGAGTCTTCCAGCATAGACGGGCTGAATTTCTAACACCGACACAAGTAAAAAAACCCAAATACTTTTTCTTTAGAAAAATATTATTTCTGCATCATAAAAAAATCAACTCATTTTTTTTTCCTTTGGAGGTCACCTTTAAGTAAAAATATTTCCTCACCTTTAAGTGAGGTTCCTGTGCAGATTAATATATTAGGAACTCATCGTACCAAGCTGGATATCAAGCCTTAGCTAAAGCAAAATAGACAGTATATGCTGATTTTTAAGACTAGCCAGGCTGCAAAAGAAAGTTTTGAGAAGCCAAATCAGTAAAAATAAAAAGGAATCAGTACTCATTAGAATTCTCTTGAAATATGCAAGTTGTATTTAATAATAGGGAATACTGTTGCAATGGCAGTGGGAAGGACTGGATGATGCAATTAGTCTTTTCCATCTCTAATTTCTATGATATTATAATAATTTATTAACTAGGGTATTAATAAGAGAACCAGGGCAGGTGTTGCCATTTCCACATAGCCATACTTACGTTGCTGTTTTTGCCTGGCTTTATCACATATGGCTGGTCTCAGATATATCTTCCTCCCATCTGCAGCTGAGCAGTCATTGCCGCAGACCACTACCCCAAGGCAGGACTTTTTTAAGATGCGAGAGTTGTGGTTATTGGTGTTTCTCATTGCCCAGCTACTCAGGTGCCTCTGAGCATTTTTATCATCCGAGCTATAGATATGCTTTACATAGGAATCTGGCCATTCCTGAAACCAATCTGTTTGTTTCACATCCTGTTAAGAACCCAAAGAATGCCACATTTTAGCCAAGGAAAGAAAGTAGTTTCTCAATATGAGGACAATAGGCTAGATCCTTGTCACTCTGGCAGTGTGTAGCAGGCCCAAATCCAGACTAGCCAGTAACAGGAGGATTCCTTCAGTATAGGCTTGGGGGATGGCTGGGGAAAGGGACTGTGCTACAGTTCCCCTTTGCTCCAATGATCTGACCACCTGCCAGAACAGCCCTTTGGCCTTCAGGCTGCTCTAACTCATTCCAAGGCCCAGCCAGGTGCAAAGCAGCCTCCAGAGTGGAAGGTGAGGTGGCAAGTGACTTTAAGCCACCTACTTTAAATGAAGTACCCTACACTGCCATCAAACCAGCAATTACTAGCTGGTTAATTTCTTGTATGCTCCAGGGCCTACTTCACCATTACTATCATTAAAGATGGGCCTGTGCTGCAAAGTTTGGAAGTGGAGACAAGCGTTCGGTTTGGGTTTGGGTTAGCCCCCCCCCCAATACAGCATTTCAGTCAGACCTTATTTTTCTATTAGCGGTTGAGCCAAAATCTATATTGTAACCAACACATATAAAACTACACAAACAGAATGACATTTTAGCAAGGGGCCAGCCAGACAATGGCTACAGTTAGTAAAAGAAGGAAATGTAAATAGGTTATAAAGAACCAAACAAACACTCTGATGCCTTAATGGGAAATAGATTGGTGACAACATGAACTAGTCTCAGCAAAGCACTGTTTTCTTTTCTTGAGCATAATGAAAGCAAAGAAAGGAGAAAAGGTCAAAGGAGACTGAGATCCACGAAAGCAGTACAGAAGCACCTTGCTAATTTGCACTGGCTGGGAGATCTATTGTGAGAGACTAGCATCAGGGATATTTCCTTGCCATCCCTGTGAAAAACTACCCAAGTTTGACAAGTTCTGTTCCTTTGAAAAATCTTGATTCTAGACCTGGACAGAAATTTTCTGAGAAATCTGAGTTTAATCAGCTCAGCAGAGCAAAACATTTCACTGAATCTATTACAGATTTGATGAAACTTTACTCAAAACCTGGTTTCCTGGCTGGCTGCTGGGGAACCCATGTTCTGGGGCAGCCCCACCATGCAGACTGCCCTGTGCTGGGGATTGCAGGGTTTCCAGGCTCCCCTTTCCACAGAGAGCCTGGCAGCTCCAAAAGCCCCAATCACAAAAGCCCAGAAGCCCTAAGCCTAGCACCCCCAGCTGGAGCTCTCAGGGCTGTTATGCTCCCCCCATTTGCAGCAGCACTGCCCATCTCTCTGCCTTGGAGCAGGAAGCATAGAACTCTGCAAGCCTGAGCTCCAGCTCGGGATCTAGGACAACCCCATCATGGCAGGTTTCAAGGTGCCCTGACTCTAGAGACAGCTCAGCTAGCAGATTCAGAGCCTGGAAGCCCTGTGAACCCCACTCAAGGTAAGTTAATCTATTCCTGTTTCAAAGTCAGGTATGTCAAAGCTCACTATAGAACTTTTAGTGTGCAGTAGCAGGGTTCATATGGACACTTAGTGTGCCGCAGGCTCATTTGGGGTGGATTTATACCCCAGCTTTTTGTGAATTATATATTGTGTAGATAAGTTCTCAGGTCTTCCAGGCTGCCTGCTGCAGAATTGGGTACCTGAAAGTCCTGCGTCAGGCTTCCAGTGTTCATGGCTGCCGCTGGGCAGCTCTTCCATACAGACAACTTCATGCTGGGGGGCCCAAGGTTTTCAGATTCCCAGGCCAGCTGGCTCCCTGGTCTATCGGACATCTGAGTAGGTAGCCAGGGTGCCAACTGGCCCAGGAATCTGGAATCCCTGGGGTCCCCAGCACTGTGACAATCTACATGGTGGTGCTGCCCTGGACCAGCAGACCCTGCGAGCCCAGATAGCTGCTGAATAAAAGTGAGATTCTGCTGCTAACAGCAGTGAAACTGACAAGAATGTCAATTTCACATATTTAATTTTGGAAGTATTATGGTTCGGTGCTTCCAAAATGAAAGTTTTCAGGTTTTGTGGATGCAAAAAGAATTTGGTATAATTGTTTTTGATTCAGTTCAGAACAAAAAACAAATTGCAAAATACCAAAAATTTTTGGGAACTGAAAATCCTGAGTTATGGCCAGCTCTACTCAGTTCACACATGCTCAGTAGAGACTTGTTAGAGTTTGGCAGCTAAATTCTCTGAAGATTTAATCTGCACTGTGCATGTTCCAGCCCAGGAATCCAATGGCTGATAAATAATCTCCCAGAAATCACTGCTTCCAGCTGCTGGGAGCTGCTGTGGCTCCAGGCTTGGGAACTGAGAACAGGGAGACCATTTCTTCTATGCTCTCTGTGCTCCATCTGCTGGCTCCTAGGCAGTGTGGAGGTCAAATCTGCCTGATTCGAATGCAGATGGGACAAGAGACGGACCTACAGGAGGAGGTCCAGTGGCGGCAGTAGATTTGGACAAGGAGTCTTTGGTGTGGAAGGGGCACTGAGACAAGGAGCCTGGGTAGGGAGGGTGATTGTGAGTGAGAGCCAAGGTGGGGAGACAGATTGGATGAGGAGTTGAGGTTGCGTGTGTGAGGGACTGAGTTGGCTTGATAAGGAGACTGGGTCAAGGAGCCTAGCGAATATCAGGGTCAAGGAGCCTAGCGAATATCAGGATGAGAAGCTCAGGAAGGGAGATCGAGACTTGATGCTGATATAGTGGAAGATTGGGACTCAGAAGGGGAGCATGAGGAGGGAAACTGGGACTGGGATAAAGAGCTTGGGGGTCACCATTCATCAGCTGTCAACACATATCTCTTATACCTCCAGCCAAAGTGTGCATCTCATGCCCTACTAGTAGCTGGTCCACATACAGGATGACAACCAGCTAGTGTCCTCTGTTACTCTGTTAGCTCAAGTTGCAGAGGCTTGGGTCTAAATGTTCCAACAGTGCTGATGACCCATGTTAGTGTCAAGATGTTGCCACTTACTGGAGTTTCACTTTTTTCAGTTTGCTTTTTAAAAAAACCTAAAAAACTACACACATACAAAACTACATTAAAAGAACTTTAAGGCTGCAAAGTTTCTGGGTACGTAGCTTGAATCTGGGCTCTGATTTGCAGAAGTGTTAAGAACTCACATCTGCAACTGAAAGCAGTGGCATCTGTGCTTTTTGAAAATATAAAATGCTATATAATGCAAAGTACTCTGAAAAATTAAATCGTAGGTATCGCAAATTGGACACCCAAAGTTACTGGGCACTTTTGACCTTAATCTCTGTGCCTCAGGTACCATCTGTAAAATGGGATAAAATACCATCCACTCGCCTCACTGTTGTTAAAAAAATTCACTAGTGTTTGTGCAGCACTCATATTATAGTCCTACTACACCCATGAAAAAATTAATAATTGTGTGTTCAAAGCACATTTGAATGATATGCAGTAAATAAGACATTCAAGAGAGAGGACAAAATAAAATATTGAATAGCTGCATCATCCAACTAGTGAACTAGAAAGCTAGTGAAACTATAGTATCACTATTACTTCTAACACAGCTCTTTCAGGTGTATAATTCAAGGATAAATGTATGAATGCTTAAGTGTTTTACTGAATAATTTTCTAGCTGTTCAACAAAATGTCTCATTTTGCCATCTACACCAGGGATACCAGGAAAGTGGCAAACAAGGAAAGATGATAAAATATGGATGTTTCAGAAGGTATTCCATGATTGGCTGAACTTCTAAAATACCTTCTAAAACAAACACACGTACCTGAGGCAGTTTGATGTCATTGATATCCCAGCTTGTCATTTCTCCACTTTGAGAAGTAGAGTCCTCCTGGTCCATAATATCATCTGCAGCTTTCAGCATTTCTGAATTCCTTCCCAAACTTAGCAAGCAAATCTCCACTGCCTTCTTTTGAAGTTAACTAGCTGTCACCACTCTCAGGCAGTTTACAATGAGGAACCTGTTTCCTGAAGCTAAACGATAGAGAGGCTGCCCATTAAAGATAAAAATCAGTGTTCTTCTGCCAGAAAAACTTGTTCCATTAAAAGTTTTGCAAGCAGACAAAGCAATGGAAAATATAGCTTAGAGATAGAATGTGATCTGAAGGAGACATCATTAACTGAAAGCACACCAAGAGTTTATTGACCGTTTTGTTTTGCTCATTCTCCGTTTAGACCAAATTTATGTTCATGTAACTCCACTCCCATACCTCTTTGTAAGTGAGATCAGAATCAGGCCCTATATTTTCAGAGCCAAAATGACTGAGAAGCTCAGCACTTGCTAAGGCCTCTTTTTTCTTGTTGGTTACACAATAGGATTTTCTCATACTGTGCATTACAAAGGTAAGGTGCAATAGGTGACTCTGTCATGGCTAGGTGACCAGATGTCCCGATTTTATAGGGACAGTCCCGATATTTGGGACTTTGTCTTATATAGGCGCCTATTGCCCCCCACCCCCGTCCCGATTTTTCACACTAGTTATGTCATTTAAATTGAAATGGTTCTCGGTCATTTCAAAAATTGCACGCACCTCTGAGACCCCATCAGTTACAAAAAGGGATGGAACTGGGCAGGCTTCATGCATTTTCCTATCTCAACTAGCAGACAAACGGAAGAAAATTTGGTATGTTAGTTAAAAATTATTGTGGGCATCCCATACACTTCACATGTCATTCCTTATGCTTTCCAGTCATAATTTCAGTATCAGCTAAGCATAGCACTACAACAGCAGTGTGCACACGCATAAAAAAGTTCTTTTTTTCTTGAGTGAAATCATTATTATTTCTGAGAGAGAAGGTAAATCTGAAAAGTATCAGCTGGATCTTCAGTGGAGTTACTTTGATTTACACCAGCTAAGGATCAGATGCAGCGTGCTGAGTGGTCAAATATATAACATATATAGCATCATAATGTATTAGGCAGTTTGTCCAGTAACTGGAATAGGGAACTGGGAGCCATTATTTTATTATTATTATTGGCTATGCAAGTGACAAGATCTTGGAGAGGTGCCTCAGTTTAGTCTGATAATACTTCACAGGATTGTTATGGGGCTCAGTGAACATTTGTAAACCATGTTGAGATCCATGGATGAAAGGTACCATAAACAGTATATTCAAAGTATTACTTCCCAATAAGTAAATCAGAACATATCAATGGTAAAACAATAAGGGAATTGCAGAGTACTGTGATCAGATATTCAGAGCAAAATGCATGCAGAAAGACACTAAACATGACACTTGGGATTTAACATTAATTGCTTAGTGATCTGAATTGGCAATTTAATTCTTACTAGGCAACTAAGTCATTTTTGCTCCTGAAAAGATGTTATCAGAATGATCTTATTCCAGGAAAAGCTGCTTTACTACATAGAACATACATAAGGCTATAGAAAACATCAGGTCTTCATATACTCTCATATTACACCATGAGGGCTAATATAGTCACCGCTGCAGACAGGGACAGTAACATTAGAACAGACAATCTAAAATGTAAGTTGCATTGGAAAGCTGTGTTGAATTTATGAAACAAATTACCCTGGAATATTAAATGACCTGTTATATAATTCAGAAAGACATTCCAAATCTTTTTTCAATTATTTTTCAAAATGAACTGGCTTGAAAATTGATTTTTAATTCCTTTCTTCATAAGAATTAATCATTCACAATTTATAGTGGAGCATTTTCCTTTTATATTGGCTTGCCAAAAAAAAAAAAGCATAATTAAACATTACTTTAAAATTCAGTGAATGACAAACGATGGCTGGTTAATACAGCATAGAAGACAGTTGCAGAGAACCATGTTTGTACAATTAGGTGTTGGTATGGACTGAAATACTTGCAAAACTTCTAGTAATTGAATTGCACGGTGGCTTTCAAATTATTTTGATTGCTATTTGTTTATCTTCTTACTGGAGTATATCAACTTTACAAAATCTAAATTTTACTTTATGGCAAATAAGTTTGTATCCTTCTGTTTTTTTTTTTTAAAAGCAATCCTCTTAGTCAACCACCAGTTAGAACTTCTATGGCAATCTTACCTCCTTAACGCCTTATGTGGATGAAACTGATGTAGTGTCATCTGAATGAAGAGATTCTTTGAGGGCAGAGCTCTCAGGCTTCAATCACTTACTAAGTCTCAGTAGCTGTACTCTATTCCGTGATCAGATACTATATGCTAATGTACTCTGGCTGCTATCCAATCAAAACTTAGATGTTCACAGCCAGAGACAGGTAAGAAAACTTGTAAAGAGTCCTATACATTAACTCATTTACAGCATTAGTAGGATGGGAGGTTGGGATCTGACTTCCAGCTCATATTGTTCCTCACATAAATTGTACCACATTCCCTTAAATATTCAGATAGTCAGTCTGTTTTTGTGTGTGATAGAATGCCAACAGTAAGGTAGCAAAATTTGCAGATGACAAAAAGTTATTCAGGTTAGTCAAGACCAGAGAGGATTGTGCTGAAATTCAGAGGAAGGTAAATGGATGACACAATGGCAAATTAAGTTTAATGTTGATAAACAAAGTAATTCACATTGCAGGGAAATATCTAAATATTTAATATACACACCTTACAGGGTTCTAAATTAATGGTATCAGCTCAGGAAAGGGACTAGAGGATCACTGTGAACAGCTCAGTGATGACTTCTGTTCAACAGTCAAAAAAGCAAACAAGATGTGAGGATACGTAAGGAATGGGGTGAAGAATAATACAGAAAATATTATAATACCATTGTATAAACCAATGCTGTGGTCTCATCTAGAATACTGTGTAGTACTGGTTTCATCTCAAAAAGGATATTGTATAATGAGGAGGGGTTCAGAAAAATAAAACAAATAGGGGCACGGGAAAACTCTCTTCATAAAAGATTGGAAAAACTGAGATTGTTTATTTCAGCAAGAAGATGAATAAGAGGGGATATAATAAAAGTGTATAAAATAGTGAAAAGTAAAGAGACATTAGAACAGAAGTTCCCAGTCTCTCTTACAACTCAAGAACAAGAGGACATTCAATGAAATTAAACACGATAAATTCAAAAATTGAGAAAAGGAAATACTTTTTTGTGCAATGCATAATTAGACTGGAACTCATTGCTACAGGATGTTGTTGAGATGAAAAATGTAGCAAGATTTTAAAAGGGAATGAATATGGCTAACAATAACCAGTGTTATAATAGTTAATATGAACATCTGTGGAACATCTAAGAGAAGCTAACAGACATTTTGGAAGAGATATTTAAACCTCGTGGTTCAGTGTTTAAGCCAATCTTTAACTCCTAAAGGAGCTTTCTTGTATCTGCCTCTGAACTATCTGGCCACTGTTGGAGACAGGACAGTGGATTAGATGGACCTTGAGTCTGATTCAGACTGGCAACTCCTATGTTACTACATACACACTAATTCAATGCAATTTGTGTTTCATTGTTTGGAAGGACACTCTTTAAACCCATAGCCACAGCAAATCTCAGGGTGATGGGGTGATGTCATGATAGAGGGTCTACTACCGACAACCAAATCAGGAAGAGGTGGGGGATGAGGCATTTCTAGAACAAATAACAGAAATACTGAAAACATAAGAGTTGGTAGCAGTGGGGGACTTTAACTATCCAGATATCTGTTGGAAAACTAATACAACAAAACACAAAATGTCCAATAAGTTCTTGGAATGTATTGGGGGCAACTTTTTGTTTCAGGAAGTGGAGGAAGTAACCAGAGGGACAGTCATTTTAGACTTGATTCTGACCAACAGGTGGGAATTAAAGGCAAGTGTGAAACTGGAAGGCAATTTGGGTGAAAGTGATCATGAAATAATAGATTTCATGAGTCCAAGGAAAGGAAGGAGAATAAGAACAACGGACTTAAAAAAACAATTCCTGAAACTCAGAGAACGGATAGATTGTCTTCCCATGGGACTTTATCTAAGAGATACACGAGTTCAGGAGAACTGGCAGTTTCTGAAGGAGACAATATAAAAAGTACAACTGTCATCTATTCTGATATGAAAAAAGGAAGAATAGTAAAGGGCCAATATGGCTCCATCAGGAGCATTTTAATGACCAGAAAATCAAAAGGAATCCTACAAAAAGTGGAAACATGGACAAATTGCTAAGGAGGAGTACAAATAGCACAAGTATATAGGGACGAACTCAGAGAGGCTAAAGCACAAAATGAGTTAGCGAGGGACATAAAAGGCAAGAAGAAGAGGTATTTCAAGTACATTAGGCACAAGAAAAAGCCAAAGAAAACTAGATCCTCTACTTAGTGGAGAAGGAGAGCTAATAACTGATGACATCAAGACAACTGAGGTGTTTAACATCTATTTTGCTTCAGTCTTGACATGATACTCAGCACAACTAATATTAAGAATAAAGGGAAAGGAATGCAAGCCAAAATAACAAAGGAACAGATTAAAGAATATTTAGATAAGTTTGATGATTTCAAGTCTGCAGGGTCTGAAGGAATTTATCCTACGGTATTTAAAGAACTAGCTGAAGCAACCTCTGAATCATTAGCGATGATCTTCGAGAACCCATGGGGGACAGGTGAGGTCCCAAAGGACTGGAGAAGGGCAAACGTAGTACCTATCTTTAAAAAGGGGGAACAAAGAGAATGCAGGGACCAATAGACAATTCAGCTTAACTTTGTTACCTGGAAAGATACTGGAACAAATTATTTATCAATTTGTAAGAACATAAGAACAGCCATACTGGGTCATACCAATGGTCCCTCTAGCCCAATATCCTTTCTTCCAACAGTGGCCAATGCCAGATGCTTCAAAGGGAGTGAACAGAACAGGGCAATCATCAAGTGATCCATCCCTGTCATTCAATCCCAGCATCTGGCAGTCAGAGGCTTAGGGACACCCAGAGCAGGGGGGTTGCAATCCTGGCCACCTTGGCTAATAGCCATTGCTGGATCTATCCTTCATGAATTTATCTAATTCTTTTTTGAAACCAGTTATAGTTTTGGCCTTTTCAACATTCTCTGGCAACAAGTTTCACAGGTTAACTGTGCGTTGTGTGAAGAAATACTTCCTTTTGTTTGTTTTAAATCTGCTGCCCATTAATTTCATTGGGTGACCCCTTGGTTCTTGTGTTATGAGAAGGGGTAAATAACATCTCCTTATTCATTTTCTCCACACCAGTCATGATTTTATAGACACCCCCCCATCATATCCCCCCTCAGCTGTCTCTTTTCCAAGCTGAACAGTCCCCGTATTTTAAGCTTTCCTCATATGGAAGCTGTTCCATATGCCTAATTATTTTTGATGCCCTTCTCTATACCTGCTCCATTTCGAATATATCTTGTTTGAGATGGGGTGACCAGAACTGCACGCAGTTTTGAAGGTGTGGACATACCATGGATTTACATAGTGGCATTATTATATTTACTGTCTTATTATCTATCCCTTTCCTAATGGTTCGTAACATTAATTTAGCTTTTTTGACTGCCACTGCACATTGAGTGGATGTTTTCAGAGAACTATCCACATTGACTCCAAGATTCCTTTCTTGAGTGGTAAGAGCTAATTTAGACCCCATCATTTTGTATGTATAGTTAGGATTATGTTTTCCAATATGCATTACTAGAGGATAATAGAGCTAAAAGGAAGAGCCAGCATGTGTTTGTCAAGAACAAATCATGTCAAACCAACCTGATTTCCTTCTTTGACAGGATTTCTGGCCTACTGTACGGGGGGAGTTAGTAGACATGATAGATCTTGATTTTAGTAAGGCTTTTGATGCAGTCCCACTTGACAGTCTCATAAGCAAACTACAAAACTATGGTCTAGATGAAGTTACTGTAAGATGGGTGCACAACTGGTTGAAAGACCGTACTCAAAGAGTAGTTATCAATGGTTCCTTGGGGGGGTCTGTTCTGGATCAGATATTATTCAATATTTTCATTAATAACTTGGATAATGGAGTGGAGAGTATGCTTATAAAATATGCGGATGACACCAAGCTGGGAGGGGTTGTAAGCACTCTGGAGGACAGGATTGGAATTCAAAAGGACCTTGACAAACTAAAGAATTGGTGTGAAAAACAATAAGATGAAATTTGAAAAAGAAAAGTGCAAAGTACTACACTTAGGAAGGGAAAAAAAAAAAAATCAAATGCCCAACTACAAATAGGGAATAACTGCCTAAGGGATAATATTGCTGAAAAGGATCTGAGGGCTTTAGTGGCTCACAAATTGAATATGAGCCAACAACGTGATGCAGTTGCAAAAAAGGCTAATATCATTCTGGGTGATATTAGCAGGAGTATTGTAAATAACCCGCAGGAGATAATTGTCCTGCTGTACTAGGCGTAGATAAGGCCTCAGCTGGAGAATGGTATCCTTTACACTTTAGGAAAGATGTGGACAAATGGGAAAGAGTCCAGAGGAGAGCAACAAAAACAATAAAAGGTTTAGAAAACATGACCTATGAGACAAGGTTAAAAAAAATGGACATGTTTATTCTTGAGAAAAGAAACGAAGTCTGAGGGAGCACCTATTAAGTCTTCAAATATATTGAGGTCTGTTATAAAGAGAACAGCGATTATTCTCCACAGAGGGCTGGACTTGGTGACTTCTCAAGGCTCCTTCCAATCCTACATTTCTGTTTCTCTCTCAAATCACACGCAGCTGATGGCAGAGAGGAAACCTGTTACACCGTCCCCTCACACAGATTCATCTCTGAGTTTGGTGTGCTGCCCTCCCACAACAGAAACATTAGTTCCATGTCTGTGGATAGGCAGGGCCATGAGTATCCACACAACACGCTCAAGCCTTGTGTGGCCTGTAAATCCCTGGGGGTTGGCCTGAAGGACAGGGGTGTCCACTTATTGAGAGACTTGGCAGTATGACATCAGGAACAATATTGGTTACCGCAGAGGCCTGATGACTTTGGATAGGTCCAGTCCCCTCTTCCTTAGTGTTGCCTTCTTTTGGGGACCCATTGCAGATCTCATGATCCTTGTTGGGTCAACATAGTGCTGGCAGGTCCTGGTGTAAAAAAATCACTCTTCTACACCCAATTCACCATATCTGACAATCTGTCTAGGACAGTGCAAGGGCTTTCCCAGGCACCGGTTAACTTTGGACACCTATGCCTCTTTCTCTGTGGGCAGTATACACACACCTTGTCCCCAGGGGTAAGGTGTATTTCCCTTATCCATACATCTTACTGCCATTTCTAGCACTTTGACTCCTCCTGGAGTCGAAACAATGGATCAGGCCCATTCAGTCCTGCAGCTGTTGAATATACTTGGGTTCAAATCCTGTCTTGTTCTCCCTAGGAAGTATCCCTAGCTCTTTTCCAAACATGATGGCATCAGGAATACACTCATTGGTTTGATACACAGCTGTCCAGTTGGCCATCTGTAAAAAAAAAAAGAGGGGGGAGGGTATATGTCTCAGTCCTATTTCTGTTGCTCTACAAAGCAGCTGTGCCACCAGAGTGCAGTTATGCTGCTCCACCATCTCTTCTCTTTAAGGACACAATTCTATCCTCTGTGTTTCCTGGCTCCACAGCAGGGCCAGCTCAGGCTTTTTTGCTACCCAAGGTGGCGAAGCTAAAAAAAGCCATGCCACTTCATTCCTCGGCGGCAATTTGGCGGCAGGCCCTTCCCGTTGGCCGCCCTAAGCACCTGCTTCCTGTGCTGGTGCCTGGAGCCGGCCCTGCTCCACAGTAGTCAGTGGATCTTCTGGAAAATTTGAATCTTAATTGGTCACTGCAGCTCTGGAGGGACACCAAACCATGAGAAGAAGTCATTCACCTGAGCCTCAGCAACTTGGAGAAGTTGATTTCCCCTTTCAGTCTCATGCAGGGGGTCTCAGCCTGTCAGTGGATACTCATCTCATTATTGCCCCTACATTGTACTGGTGCATTGGTGCTCTGGACTTCCAAAAGTCCAAAATCCCCTTTGTGCCATGCATTCATCACAACTCCAGAGACTAGCCACATCTCTAGCATCTGGCCCAGTAGAATCTCTGCTGACTCTGACATAGGGTCTTTGTAATCCCCAAAGGACCTGCTGTCAGCAAATCACATATCAACTTCAGAACCTCCGATGGTGGAGTCTTTGGTACAATCAGCTGATGATGCTGTGCCATTTAATCCCCCAGTGGTGTGGTCCACTTTCTGTAGAATGCACCCTCCTGCAGCTCCAAGTGGTTCCACAGAGCCCAGAAAGCCTTCACTAACCCATTGCAGTACACAATGCTCTCTCCTCCCACGAAGGCCTCTGCCCTGCTTCCAATGTAAAAGGGGTGCTATGTCCTCATCCTCAGCTTGCATCTGTGCCAGATGTTCTGCTGTTCACCCCCAAGTAGCTCCTCAGCTTCTTTCTGAGAACTGCAACCCCCTGGATCTCTTCCTTCTGCTTCTGGTGGAGCCAGTGCTGTCATTTGACTTCCTAGCATGAATGGTGAAACAGGATATCCACATTCCCATGCTGGGCCCCAAGTCAATGCTATGCTTTGAAATGACACCGTTTGCCATTTCCCCAGCCAATATGCCATTTGTCTTTCAGGTTGCCTGAAGCTCAACACCTACCAGGGAAGCATGGTTAGTATGTATAGGTGCAGGTGGAATCGCTCAAGAGCTCCGATAACTGCCAAGAGCTCCCTGTGGATCACAGGGTAGTTCCATTCCAGTGTCTTGAGGGTTTTATTATACTAGGATATAGTCCACTCTGCATTTGAAAAGCACTCCTCCTATTCCAGTCTTGCTGGTACTATCCAACACAACTGGTCATCCTGGCAGGGAGTATGCCACACTGATGCAGAGGTCAAAGCATTCTTCATCTCCTGGACTGCCTGGCTGCGCTTGGCTACCCAACTGAATGCAGATCTCTTCTCTGTTAGACTAAGCAGTGGAGGGGCTGTCTTAGCAAACCCCCATACAAACATCAAGTGTAAGAGGCAAGTCCCATGAAGCCCTGCAGTTGGGGGGCATCCTTGTGATTTGGCCACATGCAATGCAGCATCCTACATACAGGGGGCCACTAGAGTCAGGGAAAACACAGCACATCCATTGAGACTATTCCAGGTCTCCGTGGGGAGTCCCTAATTGGGGATCTGATAGCAGCAGCACAGACTGAGTATTGCCCCTTATTCCTGGCTCTGATTAGTCTCCCTATGGCTTGTCCTCCGTACCTCCCTTCTTGAGTTTCCTTCTCCATTTTTGGGGAGCATTTTCAAGCAAGATGGTCCAAACTCCCAGATACTTATCTCTGCTGCTCTCCTGGGAACTGATCCAGCCCTGTAGTCACAACTGATCCACTCTGTAGTCGGGTTCTGGATACCACCCTCATACTCCACCCATCTGGCACACCACCACCTGTGTGAATCATAGCAATGTAGAGCTGAAAAGGACCTTGAGAGATCATCTAGTCTATCCACCCACTCTGAGGCAGGACCAAGTATATCTAGACTATCCTTGGCAGGCGTTTGTCTACCCTGTTCTTAGAAACTTCCAATGATGAGGATTCTACAAACCTCCTTTGGTAACCCATCCCAGTACTTAACTATCCTTATATTTAGAAAGGTTTTCCTAATATTTGACTTAAATTCTATGATTTTGTAAGATTCCTTTTTTAATTTCGTGTCATTTAAAGAGCTTCTATTTTTTCCTTTGCACCAGGATCGTTTGCTATTGTGCCTTTAATATTGTCTTTTCAAGCAAACTGCCAGCTCTCCTGAACATCTTTTTTCCCCTTGGATTTTCTTCCCACCTTCCTTATTGCCTTCCAGTTCTCGGAGTTTGGGCTTCCCAATCTGCTGGGAATCTTGAGGCCAACCTGGGACTACACCTGCATTTGCAGACCTCAGGTTCATACACTTGCATTGCTGTGCCATTATTCCTCTGGCTTCTTCTTCCACAGGTCAAGGCCCACCAACCAGTCCTCACCCACCAGACAGTTTGACAGTCTTAGCATCTGTATGCCCAATATAGGGCCTCTATATCCAGGGGATTTGGGTCCCCTCAGTGTCACCTGCACCCTCAGATATGAATAGTCCAGCCCATGCAGGACCTGCTCCAACATTTTCTGCTAAAACATTTGGATAAGTCACCCACATCACCAGATGCAGCTCTCCAGGGCAAATTGAAAGCATCTCACTGTCTCTCTCCTGGGTGCCTAGAACCGAAAGTGAACTACCTCGGTCTGCTTCTCCACCGTGAAGCAGACAGCAAGGCCTCACACTTGGCCTGGTTAACTGGAATACTCCTGTACCCTGACTGACAAAAATGGGTGGGGCTTCCCCAGTCAGGCTTGTGAGCAAATATGCCCCTGTCTCACCCTCTAACCAGCAGTTCAGCTTCCTTGCGATTTCAAACGAAGTCAGATATGTTTCCTTGCTCACCTTGTCATCAAATTTGGGTGCTTTGTACATCATCAGGGGCCTCTGCTCTTCCCCACTGCCTCACCTGGTGTGCCAGCAGGATGCATTCCGGTTCCTATTGTTCACTGGGCCTCTCTTAGTTGGTGATCCCTGCAGTTTCTTTGTCCACCTCTTTCAGTCTTCCAGTCTCTGCCTCCTTCTATTTACTGTCTGCCTGTGACCCGGTCTGCTCCAAGGTGGCTCTTCCTGGTTGTAGCTGCAACAGCTGCTTCTGTTTGCTGGCATTGGTTCATTTCATCAGCAGCCCACAATTCTGACACCAGCATAATATCAGGGATATCTAAAGGAAGACAACAATCCCATGCAGTCCAAAAAGCCAACTACCTTTAATGCAGCCAGAGCCCTCATCCAGCATAGGGTGACCAGGTGTCCAGTTTTCGATCGGAATACCCAGTCGAAAAGGGACCCTGGTGGCTCTGATCAGTACCGCCACCTGGGCCGTTAATAGCACCCCAACCCCCAGTCCTGAGCCCCCCCAAACCCAGAACCCCCTCCTGCACCCCAGAGCCTGTATCCCCAGCCCAGAGCCCTCATCCCCCCTGCACCCCAAGCCCCTGCCCCAGCCAGAGCCTCTTCCCACATCCTGAACCCCTAATCCCCAGCCCCATCCCAGAGCCCAATAGATGGGATTAGTTGTGAGGCTCCTGACTAATAATTTATGTGAGAGACCCCGCTAAATCAAGCTAAATAGGAGTTCCTAAGAAAATCTCATTTGAGTTTTTGGCTATGTCTTTTCTGCAGGCTGATTAGAAAACAGACAACAAAAGACTGTCAGAACCACAAAACATCCTCTTCAGATGCCTGTGGATTCTCTATGCACAGCTCACCTACTTGAACTGTGTGCTGGAGATAAGACCTTGGTCTAAACCAGGATAATATAGTAAGCATGTGAATGTTGAAGAGGCAGCGCTTTATGGGATGTGTGTAACAACAAACAAAATCTGCATGTATAGTCGTAAACATACAACACACACCATGAAAATAAGGCACAAGACAGAGAGCCAAAACTTTAAATAGAGCCATTTAACTCTTTTGAAGAAAATATAATGTGCCATATGCACCCTGGTGACATTAGTGAGATTATAAAGCTAGTGAGCTTAGCCTAATTACTTTAAAATGAGCCAACTGACTGTATTTATGAAAAAAATAGTCTTACTTTGATTAATAATAAAATTAAATTATACCACTAACTGTAGGTGTAGCTGATTGTGCTCATGAGACTTATATGTGGTCTCTGGTTGCTTTAATGCTTTGTTGGCACAGTAGATGGCACCAGAGAAATTCTTTTCTTTAGCTTTCTGTAGCCGGCTGGTGGTAGGTGGCACAGGAGTGTTCTGAGTCAGTGTATCTAAAAAATCTGTGTCTGGAGTATATTTCTCAGTGAAAATGCCACCCAGTGTTTTTCACATAACGTTACTGATCAAAATAATGCCTCAGCCATTCATTCCCATCCCTTGTTCTTTGCTGAAATTCAAGCCAATGTGATGGAATTAACATAGGGGTTCTGACTGAGATGGCAGACAAATAAAAAAAAAAAAACAAAAACACACACCAGTTAAGGCCCTGATCCCGATAAGACATAAATGTGCAGGTTAGCCTATTGAACTCAGAGAACCTATTCACATGTGTAAAGTTGCTCGTGTGGAAGTGGCGAATCAGGGTCTAGTGGTGGAACAATTTGCAATGACTCCGGCTACATTGTCCTCTTCTTTTTCTTTGATTCTCAAGTCGCCCTATAAAGGTCATTTCAGAGTTCAGTTTTTTTGTTCTTTTTTATTTTATGTGCACTTTTAATTAGTCTGAGGCCTTCACATGCTATGGTGATGGAGGCCACAAGTAAAAGCCTGGCCCCATTGAAGTCAATGGCTGGAGATGGGACTCTGGATGGGGGGCCAGGGCTATGAGGTGTCACCGACCAGTTTTTCTCTCTCTCTCTCTCTCTCTCAGGTGCTTGGCTGGCTGGTTCTTCCTCATGTGCTGAGGGTCTAACTGAGCACCATATGTGGGGTCTTTGAAGGAATTTCTCCCCAGGTCAGATTGCTAGTGACATTGTTTTCTTCCACTTTCCTTGGTAGTATGGATTGTGAGTCACTTGCTGGGATTAATTGGGTAATTCTCACTAAATCTTTTCCTTTCTTTATCAGTGGCACTTAATAATCTAGTCTTTCGTGGGCTTGTAATTCTTTAGTCTAATTTCGGTCATCAGGTTTTGTGTGCGGGTGTTGGTGGCCTGTGATATACCAGGGGTCAGACTAGACGATCTGGTGGGCCCTTCTGGCCTTAAACTCTATGACTTCAATGGAGCCCGGATTTCACCCCTTATCTGTTATTGATATTTAAATAATTATATGAAATCTTCCACATTTTCAATTTTCTAAATGTCCTATTGATCATGCCTAAGATTTTTGGCTTTCATGTTATTTTTCTCTGATTTAACTCCTTTCTCCTGCTATTAGAGGGATATATTTAGACCCTGATCCTACAATGTAGTCTGTGTGGGTGAATCCATCATGCAAATAGTGTCCCAAATGAAGCCACAGAGAGGGTAATAACCACTGAACAGGTTGCCAAGGAATGTGATAAATTCTCCATCACTTGGAGTCTTGATGTTGAAGTTAATGTTTTTTCTATGTTATCCTTCAGTTCAACCAGTTACTAGGCTAGATGCAGGTATCATTTGGTGAAATTGTATGGCCTGTGTTTTGCAGGACATCCAAGTAAGTACATTGATTGGTAAGGGTATGATACCACATGGATCACACTGCAGAATGAGAATCATAATTTTTAAAGTTGTTTTTACCTGAGCTGTTGTTTCCTGACTGTTTTTTTCACCGCTTTATTTAACACCATTTGAGTTGGTTTCTATCAAATGAAAATATTTTGATGATTGAAATTATGTTCTTGTGTTTATTTTCTGTGTCAAAAATTGACTTTTTGTACAAAATCTTAAAATGTACTAAAAAAAAAAAAATCACAGAAACCAGGACGTTAAAATATTATCCGAGCTTCTGAGAGAGAAGTTACCTCACTGGGAGAGAAACGAATGTCAGAGAGTTGGGATGTACTTTCGTAGTCTATTTTTTTTCATAATACATATACAGGTTCCTGTTCACCTTGAACAAAGAGGTTAAATACATCTGGAAGGATACAAACAAGTAATTCCACATTCAGAAGTCCAGCTAAACCACATCTGTGTCCCCGTATCTTCAGCTAGGAGCATTTTCTCTGGCTCCTGTATAAGCATGCTGTCCTAATTTTAAACAACCCTCATCCCGTCCCTAGTCCCACCTCCCCCACAAAGTGGCCCACTCTGTGCTCAATATTAATTGAATATTGTTTAGTCATTTGGATCTGGGTGTGCTGGTCTCCATTCTGACCAGCAGTTTACCCTTTTGCTTTTAGTGATCTTCCCACTTAGGAATGCAGCTGCTAAATGACAAGAGGTTATATAAATGCCTAGATTTAAGATAGATGCAGGTTTGAGATTCTCTTATAAATTATCTCATTGGACTCACCCTGCATAAAGTAAATGGTTTGTAGTGCAGATGCAGCTGTGCATATTTTTGACACGTGAGTTCAAGTATGTATTCTCTTGTTAACCAGCTAAATTACTTAAGTGATTTCCAACAGATGTTTCACAGAACGACAAAACACGTATAAGCGAACAGGAGAAGGAATATTGTCAACTAAGATTTAGAACTGGTCCTACAACTTTTCTTAAGAAACGTGAGAAAAGTGTCGGTTGGGGGCTAGTTCTCTGACAAAGAAGCTGGCAAGTAGTACATGGATGAGCAGTGCTGTTGTAAAAGAGGGATTGAGGCATTAGGTATTATTGGAACAATTTTAAAAAAAAACTGTAAAACTTTGTGGGTTTAGAGTGTGTAAAAGGACTCTGGTCAGATATTACCATAGCAACCACACCATAAACATCTTCTAACACTTATTAATCACACAACAAGAAAAGCTAAGCAGAAACATTACTTGGAATTCAGAAGTTAAATGGTTATTCATTCTGAGAAATGCATTCAGCAAAGTCCTTCAAAAGGAAAGATGCTGATTAAAAAGTGTCTGGCTGGAACCAAAAGGCTTTCTTGGGGGGAAGAATCAATCCACAGTTGGATTTTGGATCAATTTCTTGTTAAGAGTAATTCTGCTGTTTAGACAAACAGGACAAACATATGGGGGCAAAGAATAAGGAAAGCAGATATGGTAAGCAGAGAGGTGAGCGATGAACAATCACTATCTATCCTAAACAAACAATTCCTTTGACTTCATTTTATGTTTGTTGTTCCTTACAATTTTACAGGATGGGTTCACAAGTACAAATGACTTCCTACTCACCTTTTACCCACTTTGGCTAAACACAGCCGGTAAGTGCCTTAGCTAGCTACCGTCTTCTCTTTCTTTAATTGGTGCTAGCTCTACAACAGCATATGAGCTGGAGCCTTGTGACTGTTTATACATTGGAGGGAGATCAGTCTGCCTTTGAGGATGATCACCAGTTTTCACAGTAGCAATATAGAAAGTAGCATGTCGCCGTTTTCAAAGCTGGTAGGCGATATCAGAATGCAGACATGCCAACACAGCATCTAAAGTCAGGGAACACTACTTCAACTTAGCTTTCCACCAGTACACGCAATTTCACAACAGGATGAGGAGAAAGAGGCAATGATTCCTATGCACAGAGTTGACAGAAGACGCATGATGGGCCTGGGGTGGACAGACAGTCTGACTGACCATAGTTTTATTGGACCTTAGGTTAGTTTATGTGCCTTCATATTTAGCACAACTTATGAGGTAAAAAAATTACAGACCCATGTGTTGACAAAGTTCCTCCTCTATCTTGGTGGGTCCTGAGATTATTGGCGGATTTTCTTGCCTCAGAGATTCACCATGTGGGTTGGGGAACAGCCTAGAGACCTTCCCCTCTGGAAGAACCCACAGTCCAGGTTAACTGGGAGGTTTGGGGGGAACCCAGGCCCACCCTCTACTCCGGGTTCCAGCCCAGGGCCCTGTGGACTGCAGCTGTCTATAGTGCCTCCTGTAACTGCTGCATGACCGCTACAACTCCCTGGGCTACTTCCCCCTGGCCTCCTCCAAACTCCTTCCTTATTCTCACCACAGGACCTTCCTCCTGGTGTCTGATAACGCTTGTGCTCCTCAGTCCTCCAGCAGCACACCCTCTCACTCTCAGCTCCTTGTGTCTCTTGCTCCCAGCTCCTCACACTCGCACCACAAACTGAAGTGAGCTCCTTTTAAAACCCAGGTTCCCTGATTAGCCTGCCTTAATTGATTCTAGCAGCTTCTTCTTAATTGGCTCCAGGTGGCCTAATTAGCCTGCCTGCCTTAACTGGTTCTAGCAGGTTCCTGATTACTCTAGTGCAGCCCCTGCTCTGGTCACTCAGGGAACAGAAAACTACTCATCCAGTGACCAGTATATTTGCCCTCTGCCAGACTCCTGTACCCCCACTGGTCTGGGTCTGTCACACATGAAAGTTGAGAGAGAAAAACGATCAAATCACCTAACTGCCTTCGCTCAGCAGAATTGCACCTCTCAGCATGTCTCCAAACGAAGTATCTGTGCACATGTGTGTGGGGCTCTTGCGTGAGCACTGAAACAGATTCATGTTTTTCCAGTTCTGCTTCAGATATTTTGGGGGAAGCATCTCCTTTTTCTTCAATGCTGTGGTATCTTTCTGCAGTGCCCTGGTATGTGGAAACATGTGTGATTACAAGATGAAAAAATTCAGACCAGAGTCTCATAAACCAATGTGGTTTTAAGGCTCTCACTAACACCTTTACTGAGAAAACAAACACTCTGCATCTAGGTTGTACATTCTACTATTAGCCTCAATGGCAACATACCAAACAGAGCCCTTTTTAAAGTCTTTAGGCAGACAAAGGGTGGAAAGGAAACTAGGCAGACGGGTGAAGGTGGTTGCCTGAGGCAAGGTCAGCTGCAAAGGCAGGAAGGGAACTCAGGTATCCTGCATCCCACACTAGGCCCTATCCACTGGACCATGCTGCCTCTCTAACTTTACTCACAACCCAAGCCTTTAGCTGTTCTTTCAATCTGTTTGGTTTATTTTAACCATTCCTTAAGGTATTTCCATCACTCTAGATGATTGGTTGCAAAATTTCTCTTGCCTTTGAGCCTTTGTGTTGGTTTTTTTAAGTTTGTCATTTTAATCCTGACTTTCATTAACATCTTTCTGCGTCTACCCTGTCATGTAACAATGTTTTCTTTTCTTTTGATTTCCTTATAGAGACAAGGGAATCAAGCTCTCTCTCACGACCAGAAGTTGATCCAATAAAAGGTATTATCTCACCCACCTTGTCTCTCTAATATCCTGAGACCAACACAGCTACAACACCACTGCAGACAACAATAGAAGATTCTCTTATAGTGGATTATCTGTTAAACAGATTTGTACATCATACAGCGTTCCAGACAGAACAACACCATAGATCCATTCACTCAGTCCCTGCTCATGGGGATTAGGGCCTTGTCATTAGAAGACAATAAAAATAACTAATTAGCAGCCTTTTTTATGGCCTCTGACAGAACAGAAGTATGATGCATCCTAGGACAGAAAAGAAGTTGCATTCAGCTCAACACAGAAGTTGCAGGCATTTGAAGTCAAGTACATTTAAAAACTTGTTAGTTTAGAGAGAATCATATAATTAGACTGGCATGTTTATTATTCAATGAATAGCAGCAAAACCACTGGATCACAGAGGAAACTACTCACCTAACTCCGCAGAATCCCCAAGACGTAGACCAAAAGATCCCCATGAGCCAAGCAGGCCCATGCATCCTTCAAGTCAAGAGTTCACATGGTCTTGCCTCCCTTGATAAGGAAGCAGGGCCATCTTACATGTGAAACAAACCCCAATCATTACCTGCTAAACCGCCATAATGTTTTCTCTACATTATAATGCTACAGCTCTTCCAGATGTCCTAGAAGCATTGTACACAAGCATTAGTTTTCTGTTTTGTTTATGATTTCATCTTAATGACTTGCCTTGCATTTTAAAGTTGAGCTCTCTATTTGAACTGAACACTGTGAGACAGAGTATACAAGGATGTAATGTCTTGCTTATTAGTAAATGTTTATATTTTGATAGCACCTGGAGTCCTCAACCAGGTTGGGCTGCATTGTGCTAGGTGCTGTACAAACATATAGTAACTAACAGTCTCTGCCCCAAAGAGCTAGCAGTCTAAACGACAAGACATATTGGGAGATGAGACAATCAGCTCTGCTGGGGTGAGGGCAGGAGGTAGCAAAAATTATAATGCTTGAGGAGTCAGTAGCACTGACCACACCGATCTTTCCCATTATCAGGTTGCAGTTTTCTGTAGCCATTATGGCTCAGGTGAGCTGTGAAGAGGGACTTGAAGACAAGACGGTAGTTTTATGGATTTTAACTGGGAGCTGTTCCTGCTTGTAAGGGGAGGGACATGAAAAAGCATGGAAGCGCTCAAAGATGCAGAGAACTGGATGATCCAAGCTGGCATCGTTAGCAGACAACGGTGGGAGTTGATCTTGTGATAAGGTATTCGGTGGGATAGGTATAGCAGGCTGGATTGTGAAGGGCTTTTAAAGTAAAGAGTAGCCTGTTTGAAAATAAACGTATCAACTAAAGTGAAAAAAACATGTATGAAGCTTGGAATTCATGTATCCTATGGCCCACACTCAAAGAGGAGAACCATGCAGGAATGTTATTATAGTAATGAGTACACGGGAACAAGGTACAAAGGAATCTGGGAATCTGACTGGTGGAGCCAAGGAAGCATCTAGAGGACATGACCACCACCCGAGAGGAGCATGCAGATCTTTGAGAAGGCAAAGCCAAAAGCAGCAGCATGTGCTGCAGCAGTCAAATTATTTTGATTGCATCACTGTTCAGCTCCCGAGCAAAGTTCACAGCTGTACTGCAGCCAAGGGGAAGAATATGTGGGCAGCCTAAAATAATGGAAATCAGAAAAAGTTGGGGCACACCAGCAAGGCTCAGCAAAATAAAATAAAATCTTAAACCACTTGAAGATTGTAACTTAAGCCCTGTGGACTGTGTTCAGACAGCCTGTAATCAAGGTTAGAAGGCCTGGGTCGGAGAACAGAGAAGGGAATGAACAATCCTCTCTGGAGTAGAGACTGCATCTGAAGCACTAAAAACTGAGAGCAGGAGCCGTTTTATGACAGTCTTTGCTCTTTGATTAGTTGTTCAGCTCAAGATGGGAGCAAGTCAAATATTGTACTGTTACACCTTGATCTCTTGGCTGTAACATGAAACACTCCTTTCAAGGTCTACGTTTCAAACTGTTTAAAGGTGATGTTCATTTACTTCTCTCTCATGTTCACTCTCAGGCCTGTCTCTCCCCTTCCTCCCAGCCCAGAATCAGGCTCCCATTTACTTTCTGAGCACTGCTCCATTGCAGTGCTGATCTCTGGCACAGGGAAGATAAGGAAGCATGGATGCTGGCCAGTCTGGGACAGTAGCCACCTGCACATGGTGCTGGTAGAACAGAGCTGCCTGTGTATCACTGTACTACTCAGAGTCAGACTTGACTCTACCTGGACCTGATTGTATGCAGAGGGGAAGGCTGGCTTTAGGTCTTGTGCAAGAAAAGGAGAAGAAGAGTTCATTAGAAGGCTTGAGGGGGCGGGGGAAGAAAGAGTAGTGACATGGGATTGGCAGGTCTTTGATATGCATGAGCTTAGCCAACTTGCTGTCAGCTTTACCAACTCAGCTGGCTGGCAACTGCTTCAGGAATCCAGAGTTTACGGCGGTTTGCAAAAACCTGGATGAAGCTCTGATTTTTGTAAAACTGGCTGGGACAGGTGCTGAAAACTGGGACAACATTCCCACTTCAGAGACCCTAAATAGATCATTCATCATAGGAGCAGATGGGATTGCTACAGTGTCACAGTAGCAGATGGACTGAGAAGGCATCATCCACGTTTTTTACTTACTACTATCAGGAATCACGGTAACTTGGGGAAGCCACTAAATCTACCAGGACATTCCTAGTAAGCCAACTACTAGAGGAGTGATAGAACAGCTCAACAGAGTTCTGAAGATATAGGACAGCTGCTAAGGAATCAAAGTGGAGCCATTAAGGAGCTAGAACTGGGAGGCTAACAGACTAAAGATGGCCAGAAGGCAAGTGAGGAGAGGCAGCATATGAAAGATTTTGGGGATGGGCTAGGGTTTGTTCTGTTGGACATGAGCAACCATGCTGGATTTGATTTCCGGTTTTAAAATGGCAGGAAAAGAACTAAGTAAAATGGGGTTAAAAGATGGAGATTAGTTCCATAATATGGCTACACCTGAAAGTTCACATGCTTCCTTAAAGTGATAGTAACTAGGGGGAGACAACAGGCCTGTTAATCAGTAATTGGAGGCTTATCCATAGCATGGTTCATCTCCTCCATAGCTTGGCAATGGTATGAGAGATGGTGAGAATCAGTAGGAATGGAGCAGGGTTATGCTTTAGCTCCACAAGAATACACAATCCTCCTGTGCACCCTCTCTCTCCCCCTCAATCCCTCCCTCTGCCCTCTGTTCGTGGGAGAAGTGGCCCTGGAAAAACATTAAAATATTGGCAAAAAGAAGAACAGGAGTACTTGTGGCACCTTAGAGACTAACAAATTTATTAGAGCATAAGCTTTCGTGGACTACAGCCCACTTCCGAAGAAGTGGGCTGTAGTCCACGAAAGCTTATGCTCTAATAAATTTGTTAGTCTCTAAGGTGCCACAAGTACTCCTGTTCTTCTTTTTGCGGATACAGACTAACACGGCTGTTACTCTGAAACTTGTCATTAAAATATTGGAAGTTATGGTTGGACCTCACACACACCTAACCTTCCAGGCGACTGCTAAGAGAGAGCAAGAGCCCAGCTCACCTCCCAGCACTGTTGTGGCTAAAACATGACACTGCTGGGCAACTGAGCCTCCCTTGTCCTCCTTTCAAAATGACTTCTTGGGCCATGATTCATTCCAAAATAGGAAGGAGCCATACCAGTTTGAGAGCTGACTGGAAGCGTGTCTGCAAACAGCGGTACTTAGCCATCTAGCACAGTAACCGTGTTACATTGTCTATGAAAAGATGAACATGTTTCTACAATTTGCAGGAAAAAAATTAAGGACTTCAGCCATTTTAAGTGTTGCGAAACCACTTTCTATACAATTCTAGGCACATTTATCATAATGATGCTTTTACAGGGCTTGAGCCAAAGTCCAGTGGAGTTGCTGGAAAGACTCCCATTGACTTCAGTGGGTTGTGGAACAGACCTCACTTCATTAAAAGGTAAGCTTGGAACATTGCTTTTACATAATTAGTTCTTTTGCTATTATGTGACCCTCTGTAAAAGGCCAAGACATTATTTGATCTGGGATCTTCAGTTTCAAAGGACAAAAGAGTCAAGCCAAAGGGTCCTCTAAGTCTGCATCTTGCAGACCTCTTCATTTTCTAACAGGATTACGTTATTTTTAGAATGTGTTCAGGCTCTGTATGACTTGATTTCTTCACATTGTACCATGAATGATTAACGTATAACCTTTCCCTCATGATTAACTTGCAGCTAAACAGCCAGAAGTGTTATTACACTTCTGCAACTGAAGAACACTTCTGAGCCAATCGTCAAGTACATTTGTTATCATTATTTTGATAGAACGTTGCTGCACTAACGTGATTTGATCTTTCATCAGCCTCCAGGACAAAGGTTTTCTTTGTAGGTGATTGCTCTAGTGTGGTAAACGTCAAGCAATATTTCCTGATACCTAAGACTCTGTGTCCATTAAGGATTTGACACACTGGCTTTTCAACAAATTATAAAGTAATATTTGCAAGAAGTCATTAAAATGCAAGGTCAAAAGCAGATTACATAAAAGAACTTTTCAGAATAAATTCAGATCTCTCTCTTTTCCAGTTATTTTCTAGTGGAGCTAGTCAGAAAATAGGTTTTATCCTACAGATAATTTTGACACAAATGGAAATATATTATCCAAATTCTCTACAGACAATTTCAACTTTTGATTTTGAAAAACAAAAACCAAAAACTGAAAAAATTCAGCTGAAAATAATTAAAAAATTGGTTAGAAAATGCCATTATGGTGTCTCAATGGGAGCAGTTGCGCAGGTGTTGTTCAGCTGTGTAGTCCAGGCTACATGTCCCAGGATGAACCATGGTCTCACCTCTTGTTGAGCCACCAAAGTGCATCATGGGAGATTGTAGCCCATCTGGGGACCCCCGCCCCAGAGCAGAATGGAAGCACGAGGCACCTGATAATTGTAACTATTATGAGGAAATATGGCTGCATTTCTGAATAGAAATGTTTCAGTTTTGAGATGTTTGGTTTTCAACAAAAAGTAAAAATTTTCCAAGGAAAGAAGACACTTGTTGCCAAAAATTGTGTTTAGTCAATAAACTAATTTTCCATTGAAAAACAGTTTGAATGGAACATTTTTGACCAGCAGCCCTATTTCCTATCTTTCATTGGGCAATATTTTAAAGTCCTTACTCCATTATTATTCTGGCAAAACTCCTACTGAAACCAGGCAAAGCTGTCAGAGGGCCTTAGGGTTTGGCTCATTGTCTTTTGTAAAGTAAAAGCTAAACTTTAGGTCAAGATTATCAAGAGAGAGCAGTGATTTTGCATGCCTCAATTTTTGGGTGCCCAGCTTGAGACACCTTTATGGGGTTTGATTTTCTGAGAGTGCGTGGCTCAGCATTTTCTAAACATCAAGCCCTTTAAAAAGCACCTCAAGTTTAAAACCCCAAAATGGAAAGATGCAAAATCACTAGAGACTTTGCCCTCAATTTACTAGTGAGTTGATTTTTAATAGATAGTCTGATGAAATCAGATTAAATCCATTGTCATTAATAAGAATATTATTTCTATTTCTGTAAGGAACAGCTTTATGGTTAAACCATTTTAGCAAATGTAGGAATTGATAGCACCACCTAGTGTGGAAAATGCAAACCTGAAATTGATATTTGGTAATTTACAAGTTTCAGAGTAACAGCCGTGTTAGTCTGTATCCGTAAAAAGAAGAACAGGAGGACTTGTGGCACCTTAGAGACTAACAAATTTATTAGAGCATAAGCTTTCGTGGACTACAGCCCACTTCTTCGGATGCATATAGAATGGAACATATAATGAGGAGATATATATACACACATACAGAGAGCATAAACAGGTGGGAGTTGTCTTACCAACTCTGAGAGGCCAATTAATTAAGAGAAAAAAAAAAAAAAAACTTTTGAAGTGATAATCAAGCTAGCCGAGTACAGACAGTGTGATAAGAAGTGTGAGAGTACTTACAAGGGGAGATAGAGTCAACGTTTGTAATGGCTCAGCCATTCCCAGTCCTTATTCAAACCGGAGTTGATTGTGTCTAGTTTGCATATCAATTCTAGCTCTGCAGTCTCTCTTTGGAGTCTGTTTTTGAAGTTTTTCTGTTGTAATATAGCCACCCGCAGGTCTGTCACTGAATGACCAGACAGGTTAAAGTGTTCTCCCACTGGTTTTTGAGTATTTTGATTCCTGATGTCAGATTTGTGTCCATTAATTCTTTTGCGTAGAGACTGTCCGGTTTGGCCAATGTACATGGCAGAGGGGCATTGCTGGCACATGATGGCATATATCACATTGGTAGATGTGCAGGTGAACGAGCCCCTGATGGTATGGCTGATGTGATTAGGTCCTATGATGATGTCACTTGAATAGATATGTGGACAGAGTTGGCATCGGGGTTTGTTACAAGGATAGGTTCCTGGGTTAGTGGTTTTGTTCAGTGATGTGTGGTTGCTGGTGAGTATTTGCTTTAGGTTGGGGGGTTGTCTGTAAGCAAGGACAGGTCTGTCTCCCAAGATCTGTGAGAGTAAAGGATCATCTTTCAGGATAGGTTGTAGATCTCTGATGATGCGCTGGAGAGGTTTTAGTTGGGGGCTGAAGGTGACAGCTAGTGGTGTTCTGTTGTTTTCTTTGTTGGGCCTGTCTTGTAGGAGGTGACTTCTGGGTACTCGTCTGGCTCTGTCAATCTGTTTTTTCACTTCAGCAGGTGGGTATTGTAGTTTTAAGAATGCTTGATAGAGATCTTGTAGGTGCTTGTCTCTATCCGAGGGATTGGAGCAAATGCGGTTATATCTTTAACTTTAACCTGTCTGGTCATTCAGTGACAGACCTGCGGGTGGCTATATTACAACAGAAAAACTTCAAAAACAGACTCCAAAGAGAGACTGCAGAGCTAGAATTGATATGCAAACTAGACACAATCAACTCCGGTTTGAATAAGGACTGGGAATGGCTGAGTCATTACAAACGTTGACTCTATCTCCCCTTGTAAGTACTCTCACACTTCTTATCACACTGTCTGTACTCTGCTAGCTTGATTATCACTTCAAAAGTTTTTTTTTTTTTTTTTTTTTTCTCTTAATTAATTGGCCTCTCAGAGTTGGTAAGACAACTCCCACCTGTTTATGCTCTCTGTATGTGTGTATATATATCTCCTCAATATATGTTCCATTCTATATGCATCCGAAGAAGTGGGCTGTAGTCCACGAAAGCTTATGCTCTAATAAATTTGTTAGTCTCTAAGGTGCCACAAGTCCTCCTGTTCTTCTTTTTTTGGTAATTTACAGAATCCCATGGTAGGGAGGAAGGGAAGATGAGATATCTCATAGTTATTGATCTAGTGCTTAGTTATTTCAGGTTAAAATCTCTGAAATGAGTGATTTCCCCCCCCCTTTTATTATGCTACACTTTGGATAAACGTGTTAATGTTAAAATTAGTCGTAACGTGTAAAGCATTGGGAAAAAATGGGAGGGAAACCTCAGAGGAGCGAAGTCACTTTCTAGCACAGAATGGCCGAGATAGGAGGTGGTGCAGAGCTATAGCAAAAAAGCTAAAAGTTACTTTGTTCTGGAATATAGTGTCCACACTAGGATAGCTTATTCTGCTATAGCTATGGCAGTTAATTTCCCCGTGTAGATGAGTTCTGAGTGAACCACCAAAAACTACAAGAAGAGTTAGAAGACAAAAAATATTTTAGACTGAAAGAGACTGCCAGCTGCTCTTCAGTGATTAAGAACCCGAAAGTCCCATTCAGAGAGTTGTAATGTTGGTATATGCTATGGAATCCTTACCAAGTTTCAGGCCACAAGAATGAGAGAGTATTCCTACACTGCTGATCTGGATAAATCAATCAATTCAGAGACCTGTTATCTGTGAAGGAAGATCCACTAGGATGCTTAATATGCCTGTTTGAAATAATAAGGCATGTGAACCGTAGGAGGACTGAAAGTCAGGGAGTTCCATTTCTTGCTGCTACTCTAAAGGAAACTGTACTTATTGTGCTAATGGTGCAATTGATGGGAATGACACAGGAAGGGTTATCAAGCATTAGGATCTGCATTAAGCACCCAAGTTGGAGTTGGATTCTAAATACAGCTGATTAGAGTACAGTTCAAGTATCATATTAGAAGTCATGAAGAACCTCTCCCTAGATTTGCTGAAAATGAGAACCATTTAGTACATGTTCTGTAATCTCCCTTCTTGTCTCTCTTCTCTTCAGAACACTATTGCCAAGGCAACCTTCCTTTCCTGCCAAGCCAGTTCTCTTTCTCCTCACTGGCTACTTTCTCAGAAAGTTTAAGCTTCCTCTGCTCATTTTTAAAGCTCTTCATCAAACTGTGCTCTCATCTCTTCCTCTACTGCCTTACATGCTATCTAAACTTCTCTCCTGTTTGCTTCCTTTGTCCCCGTAACTCACTTCCTCTGTTCTGCTTTTCTCCAGAGGCTTGGAACATCCTCCTAATTATGCCAAGTTCTCCATGCCTCAAAAATCTGACAATCCGTCTGTTCCAGGGAACATTCCAGCCCTACACCCACACACCAGTCAGAGCCCTATCTTGTGAGATGTTAGAGCACCGATCGCTCCCCTTTTGTTTGTGTTATTATTAATAATTAGATATTATTTATTTGTATTATTGTAGAGCCTAGGAGCCCTAGTCATGGACCAGGACCCATTGTGCCAGGTGCTGTACAAACACAGACCAAAAAGAGACATTCCTTGGCCCAAAGAGTTTACAATCTCTGCCTGATATTGTACTCACCAGTGCAGTCATTTTATGCTTTGCTTAGCACATTTTACTTGTGAAGCACAGAATGCACTGATGACACCATCTAAATAATTATCAGACATTTCCAGCTGCCCAAGAGCTACAGGATGTCTTGTGCTGAAAGCAATTGCCGGATGAATTTACAGAAAGGTTAATTTGAGATGTAGGCTGAATTTCCACCTCCCGCCTCACCTTGTTTAAATATGTTTGCTCACCTCTAATTATAACACTTTCTGACATAAAACTACGTGTCTTAGATTTCCTGGATATCAAAATACACAGATCTGCACTCTCACCATTTCTGTTATAACAGCTCTTATTTTGTTCCGAAACGTTTGTCTCCCAAGGTCATTGGTGCAATGAAGATTAGAAATATCACAATCCATTATATAGCATGTGCTTTCTTTTAATCTCCCTCTTAGTTTGCATGAAGACTTTAGTCTCATATTGGAAAAAAATGATAGATCTGGTTTACAAATTCTCTGCTGTACGTGTACAGCAGTGGTGAAACAAAGGGAGAATATATTATTTTGTTCAGTGCCCTGTCAAGTGACTTAATATTCTGGTCATCAGTACTACTAGAATCTGTTTTGAGGGCATTTCAAATTGTTACCTTGCAAATAACAGATGACAGCTCTGTTCATCAAAACCTTTTCTATATCCTGCTATCCAAAATAGATCTTTAGAGAGGTTAAAGTTGAGCTTCAAAAATAGGGGAAAAAACCAAAACCAAAACAAAACAAATTCTGTATATGCAGAGATGAAAATATTTGTTTAAAGATAGTGAAATTTGATGTTCTGTGACTGCACTTAACAATATGTATAAAGTAATGCATATTGGAAAACATAATCGCATCTATACATACAAAGTGATGGAGTCTAAAATTAGCTATTACCACTCAAGAAAGTGTTGTTGGAGTCATTGTGCACAGTTCTCTGAAAACATCTAATCAATGTGCAGTCAAAAAAGCTAACAATGTTAGGAACCCTTAGGAAAGGGGGAAAGGATCGATAATAATACAGTAAACATCGTAATGTCACTCTATAAATCCATGGTATGCCCACACCTTGAATACTGCAAGCAGTTCTGGTCACCCCATCTCCAAAGCACTATATTAGAAATGGAAGAAGTACAGAGAAGGGCAACAAAAACGATTAGGGGTATGGAACAACTTCCACACAAGGAGAAATTAAAAAGACTGGGACTGTTCAACTTGGAAAAGAGACAACTAAGAGGGGATATGACAGAGATCTAAAATATCTTGAATGGTGTGGAGAAAGTGAATAGGGAAGTGTTATTTACTCCTGCACATAACATCAGACCCAGGGGTTACCTAAGGAAAATAATAGGCAGCAGGTTTAAAACAAACAAAGAATTACTTCTTCACACAATGCACAGTCAACCTGTGGAATTCGTTGTCAGGGGATGATGTAAAGGCCAAAACTATAACTGGATTCAAAAAAATAATTAGATAAGTTCATGGAGGATAGGTTCATCAATGACTATTAGCCAGGATGATCAGGGATTCAACCCCATACTCTGAGTGCTCCTAAGCCTCTGACTGCCAGATGCTGGGACTGGATGAGTGGGGATGGATCACTTGATGATTGCCCTGTTCTATTCACTCCCTTTGAAGCATCTGGCATTGGCCACTGTTGGAAGACAGGATACCAGGCTAGATGGACAATTGGTCTGACCCAGTATGGCCATTCTTATACACTTTTGTACACAACTCTGGCCTGTACTAGGTGTCAGCAAATGGACACTGTGTTTGCCATTTATTTCAGCAGCAATTACTTATTAATGCCCTTCGTTTTATGCTGTATAGAGGTGATGATGTATGTCCTCTATCCCCATCTTTGTCTGCTCTTTTACATTCTACCACAAGAGGGCCTGGTTGCATAGTGAATTCATTCCAGAGGGCTAGAAGGAATTGCCTGCTCCAGTTCACTGTTACTGCTAGGTTTGTTCTACAGCCCTTCTGTTGTCAGAATAACACATTAACTTGTTATTGTGCCTGTGTAACCAGAGCCCGTGTATCAATCTTTATGCCTCTGTCAGAATATCCCTGATCACTGCACTCTGGGTACAGAACCAATGGACATAAACGGCAAAACCTCAGAATGAGTAGGAGTCACATCCCATTTCTGCCTTGGCTTCTGCAACAAACAGTTCCTCCCTATGGGTTTTCAGCTTCACAAAGAATCATATCTTTTTGTTCTCCTTTCACCCTCTTCATATTAATCACATGACCGAAAGTTCTAACAGCCCTCTCAACTTCTGCTGTACTATCCACAGGGGATACCTCAGTGACCAAAATGGTCCTATAGGGATCGAACAATATTTATACAGTGTACACATTCAATAACAATATTCAATAACACTAAATTATTTTTATTTGGGCATAAGCTTTCGTGAGTAAAAACCTCACTTCTTCGGATGCATCCGAAGAAGTGAGGTTTTTACTCACAAAAGCTTATGCCCAAATAAATCTGTTAGTCTTTAAGGTGCCACCAGATTCTTTGTTGTTTTTGTAGATACAGACTAACACGGCTACCCCCTGATACTTGACTAAATTATTTTATAACTAACTGCTGCAATCCTCCTCAAAAAGAAATCAGAGGTGAATTCTGAGCAATCTTCAAGCCCTTGTCTGTTCAGGTGCCAATTTGTAATCTTTGGGTGGGCTAGAGTTTACTTCATTGTCCTTCTCCAGTGCCTCAAAGAATCCAACTTGCATAGAAAAGCACCTGTAGATCCAGAATTCAGTCACTGAGGATTTTCAGTAAGGATTGCACAGCGTCAACCTCCCCACAATCAAGTCCAAAACAACAAAAGGAATTAATTTAAGTCTTAAGTACCAACTTTATAAAAATCTTATTATAAAGCAACATTAATAATAAAAACAATTATACAACATAACATGGCTACTTTATAAGCCACATACATTATCTTCACAGTTATACCTAAACATAAAAAAAGAAAACAAATTAAATCTGAACAGGTCAGTCCCCACAGAAACACTGTGAGAAGCCACTCAGAGTTTCCAAAAGCTTAGGTTGAGTTCACCTGAGTCTCAGTTAGAGTCTTTGGTCAGCAGCGTTCACATCGCACGTCTCGTCAGTATCTGGCCCAAGCTGGGGAAGCTAATGAGCCAACCAGCATGTGACGTTACACCTCATATTCTTCATAGAAGTATTGTTATGATATGAATATGGCATAACTAAGATATGTTTTATGCAAGGTAGATCATGTGAGGTATTATTGAAAAGGTTATGATTTACTGAATGTGTTTATTCAATTTGTATGCATATATCATTTCTGTATTGTCTATGTAACAATTACAAATGTGTGAGTATGTGCTTGGGATAATGACAGGTTTCAGAGTAGCAGCCTTGTTAGTCTGTATCCGCAAAAAGAACAGGAGAACCTTCTTACTATATGTTCCATTCTATGCATCTGATGAAATGGGCTGTAGCAGACGAAAGTTTATGCTCAAATAAATTTGTTAGTCTCTAAGGTGCCACAAGTACTCCTGTTCTTTATGTGATTGGGAAACGCCCACCAGACAGTAAGCAATCAGCCTTAATGGGCCATTAGGAAAAGACAATGAGTCTCCAAAGATGTGGCTCCCCCCATCTTCCCAGGAGTTCCTTCCTGTGGACCTAAAATAAACCTTGTCTCATTCTTGCCGGCAAGTTAAAGAAGTATGGGCTGGATGAATGGACTATAAGGTGGATAGAAAGCTGGCTAGATCATCGGGCTCAACGGGTAGTGATCAATGGCTCTATGTCTAGTTGGCAGCTGGTATCAAGCGGAGTGCCCCAAGGGTCGGTCCTGGGGCCAGTTTTGTTCAATATTAATGATTTGGATGATGGCATGGACTGCACCCTCAGCAAGTTTGCAGATGACACTAAACTGGGAGGAATGGTAGATGCACTGGAGGGTAGGGATAGGATACAGAGGGACCTAGACAAATTAGAGGATTGGGCCAAAAGAAATTTGATGAGTTGCCCTGACACTGCAAGGTCATGTGATAAGGTCACCTGGTACAAAATACCACTTGGACACTGCTGTTACTTTTCCACTGGAAACAAAGGCTTCCTGCCTTAGGTAAATTCTATTTAAGGCTGTCATTCAGGACTCTCCTTCACTGCCTGCCCAGGAAGGAAGACTGCTAAAAACACCTGGAGGGAAAGGCAGGGTCGAGTCCAGGCTGAGACAGGGGTCCAGTATGTAAAGAGAAATAACTGGAACTCTAAGCTACAGAAACTATGCAACTTGCCTAAAACAACACAGAGTGAGAAATTACATTTTGTAACCTGTTTCTTGAGTATATTAAGCTTAGTTTGTGTGTTTTGTTTTATTTGCTCAGTAATCTGCTTTGTTCTGTTTGCTGCCCCTTATAATCACTTAAAATTTACCTTTTGTAGTTAAACTTATTTCTTGTTCATTTCAAAACCCAGTTTGTGCAATTCATATCTGGTGGGGTGAGGGGGAGGCAAAAAGCATTGTATATTTCTCTCCACCTTGAGGAAGGGGGTGATTTTTATGAGTTTGCATTGTGCAGATCTGTCTATACAGCGCAAGGCAATATTATTTCAGGTTTACACCCAAAAGAAGGTGTGCACATGAGTGTTGGATAAATCCTTGAGCTGAATCTTCCCACACAGAGATGATTTCAGTCTGTGTCTGCAGCTGGGTGTGGTCTTACCCATGTGTGTGCTAGAGAAGGCTTGAGGGCCTGGCACAGCAAGGACAGTGTGAGGAAGCCCAGGCTGGTGGAACAGGAAGATGCAGTGGGCTCCCAGCACATTAGGTGGCATCCCAGATGGGGGTTCCAACCGTCACACGGGACCAAATTTGGTGATGAATCCTGGTCATGTGCTACCTGAGCATTGCACATATGCTAAGAAGATCACCAAATCTATTATCTGCTGAGTCAAAAGCAACATCTTCCCTCCACTTGCTTGCAGAAATCTTCAGTTTGAATCCATGCAGACTCTTCTTCCTTCTCTGCTGAAATCACTCAGTTAGCTAGTCAGCTAACCAACCACTCAGTTAAGTATGTAGATTTTAAAAAACCTTGCTGTAAAATGCTCAGCGTTAGGGAAAACAGCCTGCTTTTTACTCCTGGGCTTAGCTTCTGCCAACCCACACAGGGCACATGGCCTTTTGCAAAGCAGCTGCCCTGACTACTTGCCCTCATGGAATTTGAGTTCAGCAGCAGGGAATCTATTGAGCATACCCCAAACTACACACCCAATTCCAGAAACTTCTGGATGTGTCGTGTTAATTGTGCATCTACCTCACAACAATGAACCAGGCACAACTCATTCTTCCCCACCCACATAGATATTATCCCCACAGATCTCTTAAAGAGATGGGGGAGGGATAGCTCAGTGGCGTGAGCATTGGCCTGCTAAACCCAGGGTTGTGAGCTCAATCCTTGAGGGGGCCATTTAGGGAACTGGGGATTGATCCTGCTTTGAGCAGGGGGTTGGACTAGATGACCTCCTGAGGTCCTTTCCAACCCTGATATTCTACGATATCTCCCTGTTAGGTACATGGGTTACACCTGCTCTTCACATTAGCAGTGGACTCAAACCAACCCTGGATTTGAATACACCAGGTGTTTGGTGAAGTCTTTGAGAAGGCTGAATCAGGATCTATCTGAGGGTTAAACCATTCTAGAAGCTCCCTGAATTTTTTCTTCTAACGAAGAGAGAAATACTGAGGATACTGCTTGTGCCTGAGCTCTTTTCTGGGACACAGGAAAATAGGTGATGTCTTCATAAAATGTATGATTCAGTCCAGATGTAATATACTTGTCGTGTGATCCTGACTAGCTGGTGTATGATACTCAACTGAGTGTTTCTTAGTCACTCGGTGCACATTGGTTTGCAGTTGGTATGTAAATACCATAGCCTCATTTCCCTCCTCACCAAAGGATAGTGTAAACTTCCAAAAGAATCATAATTCAATACTAGAGGAAAAGCAATGAAAGGAAAAATGCATTGATATACAACCAGCCTAACTCATCTCTGCCTCAATATTGCCTCACTGTGTGAGATCTTCATATAGAATCATAGAAGTATAGGACTGCAGGGGACCTCAATAGGTCATCTAGGGCAGTTCCCTGCACTCAAGGCAGGACTACATAATAACTTGACCATTCCTGACAGTTCTTAAAAACCTCCAATGACGGAGATCTCACAACTTCCCTAGGCAATTTGTTCTGGTGCTTAACTACCCTGACAGTTAGGATTTTTTTCCTAATGTCCAACCTAACCCTCCCTTGCTACAATTTAAACCCATTGCTTCTTGTCCTGTCCTCAGAGGTTAAAGAGAACAATTTTTCACTACCTTTTAGGTATTTGAAAACTGTTATGTCCCCCATCAGTCTTCTCTTCTCCAAACTAAAACCCAATTTTTTTCAATCTTTGCTCATAGGTCATGTTTTCTAGACCTTTAATAATTTTTGTTGCTCTTCTCTGGACTTTCTCCAATTTGACTATATCTTTCCTGAAATGTGGGGCCCAGAAATGGACAGCTGAGGCCTCAGTGCAGAGTAGAGTAGAAGAATTACTTCATGTTTCTTGCTTACAACACTCCTGCTAATACATCCCAGAATTATGTTTGCTTTTTTTGCAAAAGTGTTACACTATTAACTCATATTTGGCTTGTGCTCATATCCTCCAAAGCACTTGCAATCCTTCTCAACTTGGTACCATCTGCAAACTTTATAAGTGTACTCTCTAAGCCATTATCTAAATCACTGATGAAGATATTGAACAGAACTGGACCCAGGAATAATCCCTGCAGGACCCCACAAACACTGATAACTGAACAGTTTGCCAAGCAGTTATGTACCCACCTTATAGTAGCTCCATCGAGGCTGTATCTTCCTAATTTGTTTATGAGATGGTCATGCGAGACAATATTAAAAGCCTTACTAAAGTCAAGATATTCCACCATCTAACTTTCCCCAATCCACAAGGCTTGTTACCCTGTCAAAGCAAGCTATTAGGTTGGTTTGACATGATTTGTTCTTGACAAACTATATTGACTGTTACTTGTCACCTTATTATCTTCTAGGTATTTGCAAATTGATTGATTGATTATTTGCTCCATTATCTTTCCAGGTACTGAAGTTCAACTAATTGGTCTGTAATTTCCCTTTGTTGTCTTTATTCCAGTTTATAGAGATTGGCACTATATTTGCACCCCCTTCCAGTCCTCTGGAATCTCTCCAGTCTTCCATGAGATTGCAAAGATAATCGCTAATGGCTCAAATATCTCCTCATTCAGCTCTTTGGGTACTCTAGGATGTATTTCATCAGGCCCTGATGACTTGAAGACATATAACGTGTCTAAGTAATTTTTAACTTGTTCTTTCCCTATTTTAGCCTCTGATCGTACCCCATTTTCATTGGCATTCACTGTGTTGGATGTACAATCGCTACTAACCTTTTTAGTGAAAACTGGAAAAAAAAAAAAGTCATTTAGCAGTTCTGCCACTTCCACATTTTCTGTTATTGTCTTTCTCCACCCCCCATTCCTCCCCAACACTAAGTACTGGGTCTACCCTGTTCTTGGTGTTCATCATGCTTCTAATGCATTTACAGAATGTTTTCTTGTTACCCTCTTTGTCCCTAGCTAACAATCTCATTTTGTGCCTTGGCCTTTCTAATTTTGTCCCTACATACTTGTGTTGTTTGTTTATATTCATCCTTCATAATTTGATCTAGTTTCCACTTTTTGTAAGTGTAAGACTCTTTTTTGAGTTTCAGATCATTGAAGATCTTCGAGTTAAGCCTGGGTGGTCTCTTACCTTGCTTCCTATCTTTCCTACACAGTGGGATAGTTTGCTTTTGTGCCCTTAATAATGTCTCTTTGAAAAACTGCCAACTCTCTCAAACTGGTTTCCCCCTTAGATTTGCTTCCCATGGGATCTACCCTACCAACTCCCTGAGTTTGCTAAAGTCTGCCTTCTTGAAATCCATTATCTTTATTCTGTTTTCCCTCCTACAATTCCTTAGAATTATGAACTCTATCATTTCATGATCACTTTTATTCAAGCTGCATTCCACTTTCAAGTTCTCAACCAGTTCCTCCCTATGTGTCCAAATCAAATCTAGAACAACCTCTCTCCTAGTTGCTTTCTCCACCTTCTGAAATACAAAATTGTCTCCAATGCATTCCGAAAACTTGTTGGATAATCTGTGCCCTGCTGTGTTATTTTCCCAACAAATGTCTGGGTAATTGAAGTCCCCCATCACCACCAAGTCCTGTGCTTTGGATTATTTTGTTAATAATTTTAAAAAAGCGCCTCATCTACCTCTTCTTCCTGCTTAGGTGGTCTATAGTAGACCCCTACCATAACACCACCCTTGTCTTTTTAGTTTTTATTCTTACCCACAGACTTTCAACAACTCTGTCTCCTATTTCCATCTCAACCTCAGTCCAAGCGTATACATCTTTGATATACAAGGCAACACCATATCCCCTTTCCCCCTGCCTGTCCTTCCTGAGCAAACTGTACCCTTCAATACCAATATTCCAGTCATGTGTATTATCCCACCAAGTCTCTGTGATGCCAACTATCTCATAGCTGTGTTTATTCACTAGTATTTCTAGTTCTTCTTGTTTTTTCCCCATACATCTTGCATAAATATACATACATCTAAGATCCGGATTTGATTTCCCTTCTATGTTCCCTCTTATCTCTTCCTTGTCTCTGCTATAATAGCCCATGGTTCCCCCTCACCCCACCCACTGATTCTAAACCTTCTCCCAGGTCTCCATGTTTCTGACATACATGTGGGCTTTTGTCACCTGCCCTCATCAAACCTAGTTTAAAACCCTCCTCACTAAATTAGCCAGTGTCTATCCAGAGATGCTTTACCCATTCCTCAAAGGGGACCACATCTCTGCTTAGCAGTCCTTCTTCCCAGAACAGCATCAATCAAGAAAACTGAAGTCCTCCTGGTGACACCATCTGCACAGCCATGCATTCACCTTCAGGATGCATCTGTCTCTGTTTGGGCCCCTACTCTTGACCAGAAGAATCAAAGAGAACAGCACCTGTGCCCCCAGCTCCTTCACCCTTACTCCCAGAGCCTCGTAGTCACTTCTGATCTGCTCAGGGTCAGACCTTGCAGTATCATTAGTGCCCACATGGATAAGTAGTATGGGGTAGTGGTCAGAGGGCTGAATGATCCTCAACAATCCCTCTGTAATGTCTTGGACATGGGCCCGTGGCAGGCAGCACCACCTCCTGGGATGCCATGTAAGATGGACAGATGGGTGCTTCCATTCCTCTCAGAAGGGAGTCACCGACTACCACCACCCTGTTTCCTCTGGGGAGTGGTGGCCACAATCCTTCCAGCTTTGGGGATACAGAGCTTCTCCACTTCCATCTTTGGGGGGTGATTCCTCATCCCTTGTTGCCAGGGCAGCATAACGTCTCTTCATCACTGTAGTTGGTGGGTTGGCAGCAGGGGTGGAGAGCACTGCCAGCTGCCAGAAGTAAACAGCAGCCAGTGTCCTCTCTATGACAGAGCCGCACCTTTCTCCCTCTCGTGGTGTGACAGCAATCCTCTCTAGCTGGATAGCTTCCTCAGCCTTGGAGATCTCCATAGGAATACTCTTGATGAATTCCTTATGTGCACAGATGCTCCTCAGCTTAGCCACCTCCTCCTGTAGCTCTCCCACCTGTTTCCTGGGAGATTCCACCAGCAGACCCCTTTCACACTGGATGATCTCCCTAGCCTGTCTCCTAGCGATGGTAGGAGGAGGCAACAGCCCCTTACAGCATTTCTTGGAGCACAGAAACTGCAGGCAAAATTAAAGAAACTCCTTAACTGCATTGGTAAATCCTTGTAAGACGATGGGAGAGGCCATTTCCAGATGCTTTGCAAGAATCTTTCAATGAAATGGAAACTAGGCTTGTAATATTAATCCATAAATGTTCATCTATGCCCTTCATTACACATGGTAGACCTTTCCCCATCTTATCCACAAAGTCCCATGAACACCCTTCTTTAAATCCCTATTGAAGACCCATTTCAATCATGATGCCTGCAGGAAATTGCCATTAAGTGGCTAGGTCCATGTCCAATAGAGATTTTTTTAAAATCTAAAATGTATTTGTTAATTTATATCTGATTTTTTTGTTTAAATCTCTAATCCATCTAGCTGTGCACATATCTAGTCTATGGAACCACATTTCCTACCCTGTTACCCCATCATCTCCTTGTTCCTTCTGTTTGTTTGTCAAACTCACTTGCTGCATCTTATCCTAAATTGGACTAAGCTCTGCAGTGCGTGAACTGCTTTTTATTATAGACATGCAGTTGAACAGTACCTAGCATGACAGAGCCTTACTCCTATGGGGAGCTTCTGCAGAGGAATTCTCCAAACGGGGTTTGCGGGCAGATTCTGCAAAGGCACAAAAAGGAGTCAGCGACTTAACTCACATAGTGCCTTTGGAAGGCACAAAAGGAAGATTCTCGAAATCTCCTTTAATTAATGAAGGGGAAGTTTGCTGCCTAACAAATAGAAAGAGTGACTACCTGTGGAATCAACTGCACAGAAACAGTTGGGAAAGGGATGCTAAGAGGATGAACATTCATTGAAGCCATTTGGGATTTTCACTCTGCTCCATTCTAAACAGCTTCACCATGGCCAAATATCACTTGGCGACAGAACATTACCTGTGGTGCTGGTGTGGACACTAGGCAGCTAGCTGAAGATGCAAGAATGCTATCTGTTGTTGTTGCAATTAACCAAGAACTATAGAAAAAGTCCAAGGTGGCAGATATAGTTTAATAATCTCATAAAGTCAGATATGGTGCCTTATCAGGGATGGGTGAATTATGGCATATAAAAAGGGTAAAAGAACCTCTCTCTATTCCCCCATGAACTGGTATCCATTTTCTAAACCAAACTCTAAAGGAACCTCTTTGGAGTTTCTGAAATGTTCAGCTAATTCTCTGCCCTGTCTCCTCTTCCCTACCTGCGGAAATTAAATTCCAGGCACAGACTTGCCAGCCTGAGGAAATGCCTCAAATAATAAAATTTGTTACCTATTCTACTGACCACAGGTTTCTTTCAAACATAAACAGCATAGACAAGTTGTGGTATCTTGAAGTCCCTCCTTCAGCAGATATTTGCCTCACATTCTTTATCACATTTTAAAATGTTTCAGCTGCCCCAAAAAAGTTGTTACTACTTGCATCAGGCTAGACTCATTTGAAATAAAGCCATCTGCCTGTTGATAGACATGAAGTGGTTTCACACCCAGTTGAGCATACTTCTGGATACAATAGTCCAAGTCGTACCATGATGTCTGTAACTCCCCATAGCCACTTTTCCTTTTGACTGTTATTGTGAGCTCTACACACAAACTCTCCTTTCATCCCAGATAGTTAGAATGGCTCCCTTCATGTACTGTTGAACACATAAGAATAAGAAGGGAGTGGCAAACAGCTGCATCATCATCCCCGAGGGTGCGGTTTAGTTTAGGCTATAGCTGCAGGCTATATATCCTTCACTGCAGGCTAAGGATAGATTCAGCAATCATGGATTAGCTAATGCCCTGTAGCCTAACCCGCTACAGCATGACCACATTGGTGACATCAGCACACTGCTTCATGCCTTGTTTCTGCACTAGTCTTGTATCTGGCCATGAGAAGCAATACATTTGGGTATGTATCTCATGATTCATAGTACCACAACTCACTACTTCGCTGTTTGCTCACATTTGCAGGGTGGGCAACTTGTCTGCTCATTATGGGGACTGTGGGAGGAAATTGTCTAGGCCTGGGAAATTCACTTCCTGGCAGGACTCACTGGTGTGGTGGTGTGCTGTTACGTACTCAAGGTATTGATCTTGCTTACCCTAGTAACTCAGACTGACAGTTGCTGCTTTTTATAGATGCAGTTTTCAGAGCAGCAGCTGTGTTAGTCTGTATCCGCAAAAAGAACAGGAGTACTTGTGGCACCTTAGAGACTAACAAATTTATTAGAGCATAAGCTTTTGTGGACTACAGCCCACTTCTTCAGATGCATATAGAGTGGAATAAATATTGAGGAGATATATATACACACATACAGAGAGGATAAACAGGTGGGAGTTGTCTTACCAACTCTGAGAGGCCAATTAGACAACTCCCACCTGTTTATGCTCTCTGTATGTGTGTGTGTATATATATATATCTCCTCAATATTTATTCCACTCTATATGCATCCGAAGAAGTGGGCTGTAGTCCACGAAAGCTTATGCTCTAATAAATTTGTTAGTCTCTAAGGTGCCACAAGTACTCCTGTTCTTTTTATAGATGCAGTGTTTCTTTTTCATGCCCCTGCAGAAGCTACTGCCCAGAAACAGTGGCAGGAGTTTCCCAAGACTGCATATGACCCAGAGAAGATGGAGGCAGTAGCTTGAAAGTACAAGCAGAGGCCCAGTAACAACAGAATGGGACCACGTGGCCATGGAGGCATAGACCGAGCTGATGCTGTTTCTCATGGCAGATGCCCACTAAGCAGGACCACATGCACATACTGGTGGAACCACGTTGTGATGGCAACATCAGCTGACCAGCAGTGGGCCCAGAGCTTTCACCTGTGGAGAGCCACATTTCTCTTGTTGTGCAAGTAGCTTACCCTGGCCCTCAAGCAGCAGAACACCCAGCTGAGGGAACCAATAATGCTCTGTCTAGAAGCATGTTGCTATTGCCTTGTAGAAGCTGGCAACCCCAGACTGTTACAGAGCTGTTGGTAATCAATTTGCGGTTGGCATATCCACACTTGACACAGTGGTCATTCAGGTTTGCAAGACAGTTGATGCTGTGCTGCCCTCCAGGGTTATAAACACTGGAAATATCCCTAAAATAAATGCAGGGTTTGAACAAGCTGTGCAGGGAGGCCAGTGACCCCCTTGGGCCTGGTCCCTCTCTAACCCCTCACCCATTGAATTAGGAGACTACATCTATATCTGGAGCAATCCTTATGCATCTCCATTGCTTTGACCTCACATTCTGAAGCCTTTCACTGACCCTGAGCAGTCTCTGAAGTGTCATCGCCTCCCTCAGTGAGTCTGATACCATCACATGGTCCTGACCCCGAGGGAAAACAAGTTTCTGAGTGCCCATGACTCCCTATAATTTCATACTCACTGTACACAGCTACAACTAAAAAGTAACACATTTTATCTCAAAAGTAAGCCATTCTTTGCTGATTCTCTCAGCCAGCAAACTTCAGCCTGTTGCAATGCTTCATAAAGGAGGTTCCTCCGGAACAGAAATGGTTAATTTTACCTTCCAACTCTCCCTGAAATTTTAAGGAGGATGAGGTGGGGTCCAGGACCTAGGAGACAGAGCAGCAATGGTGATTATGTTAAACCTGCTTGAGGATGCGGCAACCTTACAAGATGTCACGCTGCTTCAGATCCCAGAATGAAAGGGCCAATATTCCAGGCTTTAGCAAGGAGACCTTCTGTCTACATTAAGGAAATCTTTCTGTATCTTGTGACAAGGGCTATGTTCAAGGCACTGCTCAGAACATGGTCCAGTTATAAATTCTTCTTTCTTCTTCTTTTTTCCTTTATGCTGCTTTTCCTGGTGAGGGTCACAGCAGCAGCTTTGAGAGTAGGGAGGACCAGATCTCCCTTTCCTCTGCAACAGGTGCCAGCTCCTCCTGGGGAATTCCCCAGCGCTCCCAGGCCAGAATGGAGATATAATCCTTCCAGCGAGTCCTGGGTCAGCCTCAGGGCCTCCTCCCAGTGGGACATGCCCTGTAGAGTCCCAAAGGAAGCCTCCCAGGGGGCATCCTTATCAGGTGTCTGAACTACCTCAGCTGTCTCCTCTCTATCCGGAGGAGTAGCGGCTCTATTCCAAGGCCTTCCCAAATAGCTGAGCTCCTCACCCTGTCCTGGAAAGTAAGTCCAGCCACCCTGAGGAGAAACCTCATTTCCACTGCTTGTACCCGCGATCGCTTCCTTTCAGTCATTACCTAAAGTTCATGAGCATAGGTGAGGAGGGGGATGTAGATCGACCTGTAAACCGAAAGCTTCGTCCAAGAACTGAGATCCCGCTTCACCACCATCACTGCTGCCGTCACACCAATCTGCCAGCTGATCTCATGCTCCCGCTTGCCATCACTTGTGAACATGACCCTTAGATACTTTAACGCTTCCACTAAGGGCAGCTGCTCCCCCATACCTGGAGAGAACAATCCACTTTCTTCTTGGACAGGACCATGATCTCTACTTTGGAGGTGCTGATTCTTATCTCAGCTGCTTCACACTTGGCAGTGAAACATTCGAGGGCACGTCAGAGACTGCAGTCTGAAGCAACAAGAAACACAGCAGCAGCAGCGATGCCATCGCCGAGTTCCTGTACCGGATGCACTCCACAGCTCAGCTGGGCCTTACTATCCTGTCCAGGAAAATCATGAATAGGAGTGGGGACAAGATACACCTTTAGCAGAGTCCAATGCCCATCTTCAACGAATTTGACTTAATGCCAAGAACACAAACACAACTCTCACTCCGAGAATAGTGGGACCACAGCACTTCCCACAAGAAATCTCGGGGATTGCAGTCATATGCCTTCTCCAGGTCTACAAAACAAAGGTAGACCAAATTAGCCATCTCCCATGACCTCTTGAATATCTGCAAGAGAGCAAAGAGCTGGTCCATAGTTCCACAGTCGGGACAGAATCTGCATTGTTCCTCCTGAATCAGAGGTTCAACTAATGGGCGTTGTTACCTCTGTTCCCCTAAAAACCAACCCAGGGTCACACTTGTATTAGTTTTATGACGATGCCGCTGTTGGGTCAGATAGAAAAGAGATGGAGCTTATTCAGACACGCACACATTCACTCATGCACCCACACACTTACACAGGCGGAGAGTTCTGGAGACAGCATGGAGGCCGAGAAGCCGAAGTGCGGGAGATCTGGTGTGTCCGCCTGCGGTCACGAATCCAGGCTGCTGAGCAGGTCAAGGAGCAGCAGCTGCTTGTGTGCATGGCTGCTTCCTTTCTCTGGAACTGGGCGGCTCCTGTCACGTACACTGAGTTTTCCTTCTGTGTCCGTCACCGAGAAGCATTCCCGGACCAGTTCCTTTCATGCATACCAGGTAGGGTGACCAGATCGCAAGAGTGAAATATCAGGACACATTGGGCGAGCGGGGCGGGGGGAGGGGAGAGGACGACAATGACAGACACAGGTGCACAGAGCCATGAGAGGGGGCCCTAGGAAGCTGCGAGAGGGGTTGTACGGCCCCTGCTGCAGCCTGCACCACAAGCCACAGGGCAAGGACACCTATTGAATTCAATGAGAATTTTGCATGTGAATTGATGTACCTAGTTCTGAGATTATAAAGCCAGAAGGGATCCGGTGATAACCTGGTCTCACCGCCTGTATAGCACAGACATAGAACTTTCCCAAAATAATTCCTAGAGGATAGCTTTTAGAAAAAGCTTTTAGAAATCTACAGCCTCAGAAACAACTCTGACATCATAATCAAAAAGGCTGACAAAGGAGGTGCTGTCTGACCCTGCCAGCAGGTAGGGGATCTTCGGGGACAACTACTGCACTGGTGGGGTGCAAAATAAACTTTTAAGAAAATGCAAAAACAGGGAAAATTCAATAGTCAGGGGTACAGGGTTTGTTAAGGTAGACAATTGGGGAGGGGTTTCTTTTAGTAAATAAGATAGGAGGGTTCAATAGTGGGGTACAATACAGTGGGGTTCAATACAGTTGGTAACCAATTAACACTGAAGTATAAATGTAACAGGTAGCTAACAATTTCTATGTAAAGGGTGTGTCACAGCAGCATATAACCAACTAACAGTTATGGGTAAAATGTGTTAAAGAACCAACAACTCTAGGTAAAAATGTGTCATAGTGGTGTAAATGTAAAATGTGAGGGGTGTTAGAGAGAAAAAGGGTAACCAATGGGGTTTTATGCTAGACTTCAGTAATACAATTGAGGTCTGGCAGCAGTAGGAGCGGGGTGAGCACATGGGGGAAGGGATTAAGAGAGAGACACAGAGAGCAGACAGGCTGCAAGTTTAAACAGTAGAGAGACTGCAACGAGTGACTGGGGAGCTCGGGAGGAGACACGGGCAAGCTCGGGGCGGGTGTTAGGGCAGCGGGAAGACAGACTTAACCACAATTATGCAGAACACAGCAAAATCTTATCTATGATCTAACTTAACCAAGACTACACAAATTAGCAAGTAACAGAACACAATGCAACAATTCTTTAAACCTAACTTAACCACAGCTATGCAAAATGAAATTACAACTTATCTAGACTAAGAACCTGATTCTAATAGGTGCACCTTACACTATGCCGCTTCTCTGATAGGGAGGGGGAGCAGTTCCGGAGGGCAGAGTGGTGTGTGCCCAGGGTACACCCCCCGGGGGGGGGGTGTTAACTAGTGGTGGCTGCAGCAGTGGGGTGCCTGCAAGCCGGCAGCCCAGGATACAGTCCAGGAAGGCACAGACTAGCAGTGGCACAGGCTTATTTCCAGCAGAAAAGGCACTGCGGAGCAAGAAACAGATTACAGATACAGACCAAGGAGTTAGCTTGGGTCTGTCTGCTGGGGAAACCAGGCCAGCAGCTAGGACAGGGGGAGTTTGCAAGAGGGAGCTCTTACCAATCCCCAGGACAGCAGCAAGCACAGAGACAGGAACGGCAGTAGCATCGGAGGATGGAGAGAAGACTCGATTTGCTTACAATAATCAGGAGATCTCCAGGCACAAATTTGTTATTCGTGGGAGGGGAGTTTAAAAACGGGGGTTGTCATAACTATAAAGGGAAGGGTAACAGCTGTCCTGTGTACAGTACTATAAAATCCCTCCTGGCCAGAGACTCCAAAATCCTTTTCCCTGTAAAGGGTTAAGAAGCTCAGGTAACCTGGCTGGCATCTGACCTAAAGGACCAATAAGGGGACAAGATACTTTCAAATCTTGGGGGGCGGGGGGGAAGGCTTTTGTTTGTGTTCTTTGTTTGGGAGTGTGTTCGCTCTCGGAACTGAGAGGGACCAGACATCAATCCAGGTTCTCCACATCTTTCTAAACAAGTCTCTCCTATTTCAAACTTGTAAGTAAATAGCCAGGCAAGGCGTGTTAGTTTTCCTTTGTTTTCTCAACTTGTAAATGTACCTTTTACTAGAGTGTTTATCTTTGTTTGCTGTACTTTGAACCTAAGACTAGAGGGGAGTCCTCTGAGCTCTTTAAGTTTGATTACCCTGTAAGGTTAATTTCCATACTGATTTTACAGAGATGATTTTTACCCTTTTCTTTAATTAAAAGCCTTCTTTTTAAGAACCTGATTGATTTTTCCTTGTTTAAGATCCAAGGGGTTTGGATCTTGATTCACCAGGAGTTGGTGGGAGGAAGAAGGGGGGATGGTTAATTTCTCCTTGTTTTAAGATCCAAGGGGTTTGGATCTGTATTCACCAGGGAATTGGTGAAGGTCTCTCAAGGCTACCCAGGGAAGGAAATTAGCCTTGGGATGGTGGCAGCGGAACCAGAGCTAAGCTGGTAGTTAAGCTTAGAAGTTTTCATGCAGGCCCCTACATTTGTACCCTAAAGTTCAAAGTGGGGATACAGCCTTGACAGGGGTACGCTCAAAAACAAACGAGAGCGGGGAGAGGGCCTCCCAAAGACCCCTAGCTGATCAGACTAGGTGGCAAAGCAAGGACCTTCTCCGAGGTCTGATCAGAAAATGTCCAGCTTTAAAGGCAAACTCAGGCAGTTTCCCACCAGTACTTTTGATTGGCTCTCTTGATACAGTGGAGGAGATAAGGCAGGGAAAGGCTGCAGGTAAGCATAGGCATGCCTGGGCATGTTCTGAGCCACAGGTATGACTCATATGCTTAATTAGTTGGCCACTTCAGGTCTTGCATTTCTGGGCAGCGCCCCCCACACCGAGCCTGGGTCTGAACAAAGGAACCAAACAAAGAAGCAAGAAGCCCCCTCCCTAAGCAGAGCAATGGCTCCAGTTAGTCTGTACAAGCCATTCCTATGAATAGGGCTGTGACTTTAGTTAGCACAATGGCCAGGAGGGGCGGCCACACAGGGCAAACAGAAAGGAGAGGGGAAAAAGGAATGCAGCAGGGGGACAACTGTAACAGACACTGTCGTCATCATGAATAAATTGGAATATGACCAAGAGGCTGCTAGGCAGCTCTCTGACACCACATTCTACAGGCCATTATCCTCTGATCCCACTGAGGATTACCTAAAGAAACTACACCATCTGCTAAAAAAACTCCCTGACAAAGCACAGGAACAAATCTGTACAGACACATGCCTAGAACCCCGACCAGGGGTATTCTATTTGCTACCCAAGATCCATAAACCTGGAAATCCTGGTCGCCCCATCATCTCAGGCATTGGCACCCTAACATCAGGCTTGTCTGGTTAAGTGGACTCTCTCCTCAGGCCCTACGCTACCAGCACTCCCAGCTATCTTCGAGACACCACTGACTTCCTGAGGAAACTACAATCCATCGGTGATCTTCCAGAAAACATCATCCTGGCCACTATGGACGTAGAAGCCCTCTACACCAATATTCCACACAAAGATGGACTACAAGCTATCAGGAACAGTATCCCCGATAATGTCACAGCTAACCTGGTGGTTGAACTTTGTGACTTTGTCCTCGCCCACAACTATTTCACATTTGGGGACAATATATACCTTCAAGTCAGCGGCACTGCTATGGGTACCCGCATGGCCCCACAGTATGCCAACGTTTTTATGGCTGACTTAGAACAATGCTTCCTTAGCTCTCGTCCCCTAACGCCCCTACTCTACTTGCGCTACATTGATGACATCTTCATCATCTGGACCCATGGAAAAGAAGCCCTTGAGGAATTCCACCATGATTTCAATAATTTCCATCCCACCATCAACCTCAGCCTAGATCAATCCACACAAGCGGTCCATTTCCTGGACACTATTGTGCTAATAAGCGATGGTCACATAAATACCACCCTATACCAGAAACCTACTGACCGCTACACTTACCTACATGCCTCCAGCTTCCATCCAGGACACACCACATGATCCATTGTCTACAGCCAAGCTCTAAGATATAACCGCATTTGCTCCAATCCCTCAGACAGAGACAAGCACCTACAAGATCTCTATCAAGCATTCTTAAAATGACAATACCCACCTACTGAAGTGAAAAAACAGATTGACAGAGCCAGACGAGTATCCAGAAGTCACCTCCTACAAGACATGCCTAACAAAGAAAATAACAGACCACCACTAGCTGTCACCTTCAGCCCCCAACTAAAACCTCTCCAGCGCATCATCAAAGATCTACAACCGATCCTGAAAGATGATTCCTCACTCTCACAGATCTTGGGAGACAGACCTGTCCTCGCTTACAGACAACCCCCCAACCTAAAGCAAATACTCACCAGCAACCACACATCACTGAACAAAAACACTGACCCAGGAACCTATCCTTGTAACAAAGCCCGATGCCAACTCTGTCCACATATCTATTCAAGTGACATTATCATAGGACCTAATCACATCAGCCATACCATCAGGGGCTTGTTCACCTGCACATCTACCAATGTGATATATGCCATCATGTGCCAGCAATGCCCCTCTGCCATGTACATTGGCCAAACCGGACAGTCTCTACGCAAAAGAATTAATGGACACAAATCTGACATCAGGAATCATAATACTCAAAAACCAGTGGGAGAACACTTTAACCTGTCTGGTCATTCAATGACAGACCTGCGGGTGGCTATTTTACAACAGAAAAACTTCAAAAACAGACTCCAAGGAGAGAGTGCTGAGCTGGAATTGATATGCAAACTAGATACAATCAATTTAGGATTGAATAAGGCCTGGGAATGGCTGAGCCATTACAAACATTGAATCTATCTCCCCTTGTAAGTATTCTCACACCTCTTATCAAACTGTCTGTACTGGACTATCTTGATTATCACTTCAAAAGTTTTTTTTCCTCTTACTTAATTGGCCTCTCAGAGTTGGTAAGACAACTCCCACCTGTTCATGCTCTCTGTATGTGTATATATATCTCCTCAATATATGTTCCATTCTATATGCATCCGAAAAAGTGGGCTATAGCCCATGAAAGCTTATGCTCTAATAAATTTGTTAGTCTCTAAGGTGCCACAAGTACTCCTGTTCTTTTTGTAGAAAAACACCATGACCCTTAGTATATTATTAATCGTTAATTACTCTCACCATTGAAAAGGTATGCCTTATATCCAGTCTAAATTTGTCTAGCTGCAACTTCCAACCGTTGGCTCATGCTCTACCTTTCTCTGCTAGACTGAAGTGCCCATTATTAACTATTTGTTCCCCATGTAGATACTTACAGTCTATAACCAAGTCACTTCTTAACCTTCTTTTTGTTAAGCTAAATAGATTGAGGTCCTTGAGTCGATCACTATAAGGCATGTTTTATAATCCTTTAATCAGTCTTGTGACTCTTCTCTGAACACTCTCCAATTTATCAATATCCGTCTTAAATTGTGCACCCCAGAACTGGACACAGTATTCCAGCAGTGGTTGCACCAGTGCCAAATACAGAGATTAAATAATCTCTCTGCTCCTGCTTGAGATTCCCCTATTAAGGCATCTGGTCACCCTATTTCTGTATGCATTTCCCCAGGTTTTTTTTGTAAAAATCAAAACTGAACTGTCCCAGAAATTCTGTCGTGGAATCATCGTGAAACTCGCATGGCTCCAACCCTGCCGATGAACCTTTAGATCCACTGCACAGACTTCTGCCACTTGAGCTAATGGAGTGAGTGATGGCAGAGGCAGTAGGTTGTCATACTGTATGTGATAGATCAGCTCTATAGGGGGATGAGACACTTTTTTTTGCCACTGGGTTTCACAGATATCTGCTGACAGAAGAGGAACTGTGAAACTCAGGAATCCTGGGTCTATTCCAGGCTCCTGAATGGAGTGGTCTCTAGTAGTCAAAGATCCTTCTTCCCCGTCCCCTCCAGTTTATGTCTATCCTATTGCTGTCTAACCCGCCCCAGCTCCTCATCTGATTTCAACTGCCCCTCACTACAGCTCTGGATTCCTTGTCCTAGTTTCCTGGTCCTGTCTCACTCTCCTCTCTCCCCGCCCCCATCCCTCAGATGGGATGTTCGTTCCAGACTGGCAAAATTATAAGGCTTCCCAACATTTCAACACTTCCCATTCTAAATTTTCAATTGCTTAACTATAGGCTAGCTCTGCCTACAACAAAGCATATTCAGAACCTCTGATTAAAGGGATTATAAGTGTAGCAACCTCTATCATAGCTAGTCACCAAAGATTGAACCTGAGCCATCCAGACGTAAAAGCATGAGCTTCTACTACTTGAGTTCAAGATATAACTCCCTTAGCTGGTAGCTATACAGTTATCCTCTAAAAATCCACCAGAGGAGGGCACAAAACACATGTTGGACAGTGAATTACAAAAGTGCCAAATAATATTATTAGATCTGCAATACTTTTCACAATGAACATCAGCGGGGGATAAACTGGGAGTTTAAGAATATTTGGAAAACAATTTTAGAATAACGTTCAGTGCTGTGGTTTAAAAGAAAAAAAACCTGTTAAAACTCATAACTTAGCAGTATTCAGTGTTTGAAAAAAAAAAAAAAAAAAAAAAAACTTTTAGGAGCTCTAGGATACAAGTTAAGAATGTTGAAACAGGAAGATGTTATACTTAGTTACCACTTGGGCAAGGCAGCGTGCTATGTAATACTTGCAAGATTTCACTGTAATGTTTTACAATATATAGCAGCGCAATGCTGATTCCATTGATATTGTTGAGCAATTCATGCTGATTTTATTTCAGTCCACATCTTAATAGTTTTGAATACTATAGATCACAATTTTCAGCTCAGTTGGTCTGAACATGTAGAGCTTTAAAACTGCTATGCTCTAAACTGTATATTAACTACAATTTTATAAACCTGCATGTCAAAGAACTGTGTGCCACTACTACTAGACCGTGGCACAAGGCAATTCAGTGTGAATCACAGAAATGTAGGACTGGAAGAGACATCAACAGGTCATCTAGTCAAACCCCTGCACTGAGGCAGGACTGAGTAATAACACTAGACCATCCTTGACAGGTGTTTGTCTAACCTCTTAAAAAATTCCAATGACTGCTATTCCATAACCTCTCTAGGTAATTTGTCTAGTGCTTAACTACCTTTACAGTTAGGAAGTTTTTCCTAATGTCTAACCTAAATCTCCCTTGCTTCAATTTAAGCCGATTGCTTCTTTTTCCTGCATGTCCTGAGTGGCACGGGGGTGGGTCCAGGCAGTGGGATTGGAGGGAGGGAGGTTGAGGAAGTCGGTGGGTGTGTGGGGATGGACCAGGGGAATCAGCGTGGAGGAACTGAGGGGGACAGGACTGGGACTGGGGGAGTCGGGGGGGGGCTGAGGGGGATAGGACAGGACTGGGATGGGGGGAGTAGGGTAGGGGCTGAGGGGAGCATGAATAGGACAGGGTAGAGAGCTGTGTAGAATGGGGCGGGGGAAACAATGTGGCTGGACTGGGGAGGGTTGGGGAGAGGGACAGGGTCTGGAGGGGATGAGACAGAGGGGAGCAGGACTGGAATGGGGGGGAAGTTGAGGGGGTGGGACAGCAGGGGGAGCGATGGGGGTGGGATGGCAGGAGAGGCTGAAGAAGAGATTTGGGGTAGGGCAAGGCTGAGGGCAGTGGGTTGGGGGGGAGCAAGGGGACTGTGGGGGAGACTGTTGGAACGGGGGCAGGGACTGAGGGTAGTGGGTTCAGGGTGGGAGGTACAGGGGGGACTGCGGGGGAGGCTAAGGGAACAGGGTCAGGGTGGGGGCTGAGGGCAGTGGGGCTGAGGGGAGCCCCCCCAGAGGGACCTGCCAGGGGGCCAGGTGAGCCCAGCAGTGCTTACCTGGAGTGGCTCCCAGGAAGCATCCAGCAGGCAGGTCCCTCCCAGTCACTCTGGCCCCTTCCTAGGGTCGGGTTGAGGGGAGGGGGGCGGGGGGTGGACTCTCTGCCCATCAGCCGCTACCTGCTGCCGGAGTCTACAAGCCCCGCCCCACCCCGCTGCAGCATGCAGGGGAGCGAGAACTCCTCGCTGCCTCTCTGTGTGCCCGGGGCAGGGGCAGGGGCAGGGCTGCGCTCTGCAGGCTCCTGCCGGCCGGGCGGGGGCCCTGTGGGCTGGCGCTGCCGTGCCGGGAGCTCAGCTGCGTGCTGCCCCAGGGAGGAAAGGTGAGTGGCGCCGGCGGCGCCGGCTTGCTGCGGTCCCCCTCATATAGGGTGACCAGACATCCCGACCAATGTAAGGTCGGGACGCGGGACAAGTCCCCTAAGATCAGGACTGTCTCGATAATATCGGGACATCTGGTCACCCTAATACCAGGTTCTTCTCTTTACAGCACTTCGGGATTGCCTTCTCAGGGCAGATTATATCAGACACACCTGTCTCCTGTCTCTGGGCTCCTTTCTCCTTGCAGCTCCTCTCCGCCCAGTCCCACATACACTCCCTTGTTCCCACTCCCTCGTTCACACTCTCTCTGAGGGATGGAATATTACAAAGCTTGGAAGTTCATACAAGTGGTAACTTGAAAAGGTTACAGAGCTTGCAAAGATTACAAAACTTAAAAGGCTATGCTAACAATAACTGAAGTTACAAAGTCTGCAGAAAGGTTGCAGAACTTAATGATACAAGTTACAGATCTTACAATTGCATTTGAGCGGAGGCTTTACATAACAGGCATAACCTCCTCTCCAGTACCTTGGCATAGACTTTGCTGGGGAGGCTGAGGAGTGAGATCCCGCTATAGTTGGAACACACCCTCTGGTCTCCTTTCTTAAATATCAGGATGTAGTGAGGCAGACTAGCCTCCCCCAGACTGGAGAGCGAGGGATCACTACACTTTCCTTGGGGGGCAGAGCTGAACCTGCCCCGCCCCCCTTGCCAGAAGTACCAGGGCGGGGCAGGAAGTATAAAGGGAAGACTCTGCACCTCAGTTGGGCAGGAGTCAGCAGAGGAGCTGAATCGGTGCTCTGCTGCACCCTGCCGCTGGAGGAGATGGATCTAGATGAGGAGTTGCTGGGACTACCATCGGCTGTATACCCAGAGGAGCCTGAGGACCAGTGGATGCCAGAGGTACCAAACCCCAGGGAGGTAGGAAGTAGCCATGGGGCAGCCGATGATTGTCCGGCTACAGGGCTGACCACTTCTAGGTTGGCATATTGCGGCTGCATCCCCACTGCCACCCCAATCCTGGGGTGGCCAACTCCCCCCCCCCCCTTAGGTCAGGAGGCCTGAGCTCCGTGAACCCCCCCGCTAGCACTCTAGACTACCTGCCAGGTGCTCAACCCCCATGGGAGCTCCTAGACTGTGTGGGTGCTCACCCCAACTTGAACCCGAGACTGGGTATGCTTGCTGGCTGCCTGCTCTACCCTGCCCCACAGGCTAGAGCTATTGACTCTGTCTGTTTGATGGATGCCTTGGCCCGGAGCTAAGTTAGAGCCTGCTACTAGCCCAGCCCAGCCCTGCCCTGAGGGCTAGGGCCCCCAGACTGTTAATTGGTGTCAGCCCCAGCTGAGGTGCTGGGGGCTAAGGACTATGTTGGGCGCTGCCCCACCCAAGGGTGGGGACAGGAGCCCCAGACTATTGTTGTATGTTTCCCTCTGTTAGATGGGCCCAGAACCATAGACTGTGTTCGGCTTGGCCCCGCCAGTGTGACCCGAGCCCAAAGACTACAGCCCCTTACAACAAGGTAAAGTGGCCTCCCTCTCCACTGAAGAGTGAGGGACCACTACACAGGACCACCCCCCCTACTTTGCCAGTCCAGAGGTTCTGCACCCGCCTTCCATGCAACATTGAAGAGGTGCATTAACCATGACACCCCAACATTGTCCGGTGATTTCAACATCTTCAGAGGTATCTCGTCCACCCCTGCTGCCTTACCACTATGAAGGCAATTTACCACCGTAGCAACCTTAACAACAGAAATAGATCCGATCTCACCAGAGGTTTCCAGTGCTGCCTTCTGAAGGGAGGGCATGTCCACTAGGTTGAGCAATTCCTCAAAGTGCTCCTTTCACCTTTCAACAATCTCCTCAGTCGCGGTCAGCATTTCACCACCCTTGCTGAGAACAGCCTGGGCAATGTCCCGCCGACCCTTCCTAAGATGACAAATGGTTTGCTGGAACACCTTTGAGTCATTCTTCATGGTCTCTCCAAACTCCTCCCAAGCCCAGGCTTTCACTTTAACGACTGCCACAGGTGCAGCCCCCTTGGCCAGCTGTTACCTCTCAGTCATATCAGGAGTCCGGTTCACGAGTGTTTCTTGGAAGGCCTCCTTCTTCGACTTGACAGTTTCCCTCACCACTGCTGTCCACCAGCGGGTTGCTACCATGACAGGCACCAACCAACTTCAGGCCACAGTTCTTTGTGGCTGTCCAGTTATAAAGATTGGGCAACACTGGATTCCTTATTTTTACCCTTTGTCTTCTGGTACCTCACTTTGAGCCCCTTTATCATCTCTCGGTACTGCTGTCCAGTCCACTTGATCCTGTGATCAGCCAGCCACTGCTGACATATACCATCAAACAGCTCAATAGTTCTCTTTGAGGCGTTTAGTTGTACTTTTCTGCTTTCTTTGGCCCAGAGTTTCTGGTGTGATCCTCCAACCAGGTGGCTTCATGCTGTTACATGGGCTTCTTACTGGCCATTGTTCTGCCACTGGAGATGGGTGAAGCCAGAGAAACTGCAAGCAGCAGGGGTCTTCAAGACACTAGCAGAGAGACATGAAGGTAGACCACTTTGTCAGGGTCAGAGCACCTGTACATGGCAAGAGGGTAGACAGGGAGGGGTGCCCGGGTGTTTTCCAGGAAAGGATTGGAGGACTATCATGTACATTTTCACTGCAGTTAGATTGGATTAGCAATACACGGAATAAGCCACTCTGTGTCTGCCCTCATCCTCAGGTATGTTGACTGCCTCACCATATGGCACAGATTGAGGTGTGGCATAGGCCTAGTTTGACTTCTATATCTGAAGGGGGCAAGGAGTGGGTCTTGGCAGGGGATCTAGGGGTGGGGGCTTGACAGGGGGGCCGAATGCAAGGGGATTAGACCCATGAGGGAGGTAGCTCCCCATACAGTGACCTCTTCCCTCTGCAGCTGAGGAGTGATGGGGGCAGGAAGCGGAGGAGGGGTGGGTCTGACTCGGCCCTATCTTTTCCAGGGGAAGAGGAAGTCCCTTCTCCCCCCAGCAGCTGAGCCAGGCACGGAATTCCAATTTCCCCAGGAGTAATTCACTCTGTCACTCACCTGGGTTGTACGCTGCACGGACACTTAGTAAGCAGCTCAGCTGCCTGGCTGGCCTGGGTCACTGCTTTCCTGCCCTCCCCTTACAGAGACTATGAAGGGGAAACTTACCTGCTAGCAGAGAACACCTAGCTGCCCCCCCCCCCGTTCCTCCATGTCCCCCCTAGGGAGCTGAGGGGGAGGGAGGGCTAGCAGCAATGCCAAGTGCTCTGTGCCTGCTGGTCAGTTTCCCCTCATGGGCTGTGTGGTGAGTCAACAGGAGCTGTTCCCTGCCTTCCCCTGAGGTAGTCCATGGACAAAGTGACTGGCAGGCACAATGCTTTGCGTCACCATTTGCCCCCACCCCCCCCGTTCCTCCATGGGGAGGAAGCAGGACTAAACTGGCCACACCCTTTCCACCTGAGGCTCCCCCATGGCGGGAGGAGCCCCAGCCTGCCTGCCACAGCTGCGTTGGTTCGGCCCAAGCCCCACCCTAGGCTGGCCCTGACCACCAGTGGGGCCTGAGCCCCCGGCCACTGGCTGGAGCAGAGCCCCCACTAGCTTTACAGTAGAGGGGGAGGTAGGTGGGGCTTCCCAGAGGAACATGGGCCATGGCCTGGGTCAGGGGAGGCTTAGCCTGCCCTGGCCTTTGATAACCACCACCCATGGGGCTAAGGGAGAAAGCTGGGTGCTCCCCTTCATTGCCTCTGCAATGTATCCAGCTTGAGGGGGCAGTGCCCCCCAATCTCCACCCATGGTGTGTGGCTGAGTGAACAGGGAGCAGGTTACAGGGAAAACCCACAGCTGAACCCAATTAAATCTGCATTGAAGACAAAGGCATAGCAACTCTCTCTTCACACACATACCATTCTGCACATGAGTCACAAATGATGATGATCACCCTACAATCCTCACGGCACCCACATGCTAAGGCATATTCCAGACTGCGTGCCTACTCGTTTGTTTTTTCAATGCCTGATGATAAAAGGTGAATAGTAGAATAAACAGCACTGATGCAATGCCTGCTGTTGCTTTAAAAAGCTACTTCTTTTCATTTCCAGAGCTCGTTCCCTCTCCCTGCCACACATACACATGCACGCACATGCACACAAAAAACAAAAAGTGAATTCCCCCATCTTAGCATCCAAGTGAACAACAGCATATTCCCTGAAGCGATGGCGGCAGCTGCACTCAGGGATATCCACAGATTCACACTGGCATTGCTCAGAACAGCATGTTCTAGGAATCCATCAGTATTTCTATCCACTTCCTGTTTATTTATACAAAGCATTCAGCTCTGAAACTCTCTAACCCAAAATGCACCAGGATCTGGATATTGTTGAAGCAGTGTGGCAAGTCCACAACACGTATTAGCTATACAGAATCCTAACCCAGATTATGTGATTTAGGTCATTCAGTACAATTTCAAGTAGATAACAAAGCACCGTGGAACCCCATGCCAGTGTCTGTATGGATCCCCACTGTGTCCAGTCCACAGGCTCTTTAGCCTGGCTCTTTAGCCCGAGTTGTAGAGACTCATGCTTTTAGAGATCCCCAGTTCACTCCCTGCCAAGATGGCAGCAGTCACAGTTGCGTCTATTAAAATTGAACTTCCCTTATATAGACTTTTCATCCATCAAAGTGTTTTACAAATTAAATTATCATAATCCCCATGTCACAAGTGAGGAAACGGAGGCAGACAGGTGCAATGACATATCTACGGTCACAAAACAGGTCAGCAGTGGAGCTGGGAATACATACACCTCTACCCCGATACAACGCGGCCCGATATAACGTGAATTCAGATATAATGTGGTAAAGCATTGCTCCGGGAGCGGGGGGGGGGGGGAGGGGGGGCGAGGCTGCGCACTCTGGCAGATCAAAGCAAGTTTGATATAACGCACTTTCACCTAATGTGGTAAGATTTTTTGGCTCCCAAGGACAGCGTTATATTGGGGTAGAGGTGTACTAGGTTTCCTGACTGTCCACTCTCTATCAGTCTTCATTATACAGTATAGTATAGTGAAGACTGATAGAGTCTACACACCCTCTCAAACCTTTCATTTACTATTGGGCAATATAGTATGTAACAGCTAGAGATCCATTGTGGATCTTATAGTGACTTGGTTTGTGTGTGGGTGAAACATTCCAATTTCCATCCTTTCTTCCACTGACAGCTGGCTACAAGACTGCATTCTCTCTTGTTGCATTTGGATGCAGCCACAGGGAACCAGACATTCATGACTGCTAGGTTTAATTATTATATTGTTTTGTCGTGATGAAGCTGCTGCCCTTAAAAGGTATTGTTAGTTCAGAATACAGCAACCCAGCAACAAATGCTCCTCACTGCACATCGGTGCAGTACTCCACTCTCCCTGCTGATTCCCCAGGGAATACCAGTTTCAGTTTAAGGTTTTAGCCTTCATTTTAAAAGCTCTCCATGGAAGAGACTAGTTACCTGAGGGATTGCATTGCCCAGTGTGATCAAACCCCCCCAGGACTGCTACATTCCACTCAATGAAAGTGTCAACCTCAGGAATTAAATTAATGAGTGCAGGAGACCGAGCTTGCTTAATTATTGGCCCACAAAAATGGAACTCACTCCTTGAAGATATCGGAATAACCTTGGACCTTCAGAGCAGAAAGCAAAGCCTACTTCCTTGATTCAGCCTTCTCACAACAGCATGCAGACTGGAGGGAAGAGAGTTAGTGCTTGTCTACATGTGATTCAGGAACAGCTGTTCCTGAATAACTCCATGTGTATACAAAAGCCCATAAGTAGTTGAGTACACTTTATGGATTTTGTGAGGTGCTCAGATACCATGGTGATGGGCATTGTATAAGATCAATTAAATGCTTTTGGTACAGTTAGGGTACAGAGATAAGGGCAGCAGAGCCTAGGGAAGGCTTTACAAACATTAATCATTCCTCAGTACTTTTGATAGGTGCATTATTGCCATTTTAGAGACTGGGTTTCTCAGTCAGGAAGATTAGGTGCTATGGCTGGGACTATAATTTTTGTCCTGTGCTCAGACGACACATCCCATTCTACATGTAAGGAGGCAGTAATTCCACTTAAGAGGTTTAATCCACCCATGTGGATAAATTATTTCTACAATTATAGCCAAGGAACTGCTGAGTGTTTGGTAGCTGCCAATGTTTCTTGTAAGGAATTTGTTATTTGATGTATGTGTGTGTTAAGTGTTTGAAGTTCCCCCTTATTTTGAATGACCATGATAGTTCTCACTTGGCATCATACAAAATAAGGTGCAATATCAAATCCATAAAATAAAGTACTATAGAATTCAGGCAGAGATAATCAAAAATGTTTTAATGATTAAACAATGTCAAACATTAACAATGTAGGTATATTCAGATGAGCTAAGGGTTTATTTCTAGCACACGCAGACAGAGTATTTTGAACGTTACAGCTGCTGTACTGAAATATGTAAAGACTGTGCAAACCAGTACCTAGAAATGAAGACACACAAGCTTTGATAATGTAAATGTAAACAGATGTTGTGTCTCCTTTAAAACAAGTAAAGAAAACCCCCAAGGCTAATAGGAAAACTCATTATTTCCCTAACAGATGTGCAAAAAATTAAAAAGTTAAACATGGTAAAACTCTGATATTTATATAAATATCAAACAAAATAGTTAACATACAAACTTAAGCAAATGACCAACAGGATGTCTTGCATGATTAGTTAAATGTTATGAGCTCAATGAATAAAAGTATTCATAATCTAAACTCCACGACAGTAGATAACATACCAGCTAAAGATGTCTGCTTTGCAACCGACTCCTCATGTGTGCAAGGCAAGATTTTACATTAATAGGAATTTTAACAAGCAGTTCTAAACAAATTTGTAGATAACAAGCCAAAAAGTTACAGGTGATCTACACAGTTTACACTCAGGAAACAAACACTCATCTCCAGCACATTTCCAAAGGTTTATTTTTTGATCTGTCTGTGTGACATAATCGGTTTAATTTTACTTTCTGGAAAAAATCTTTTTGTGAGCTAGGCACATTTTAAGAATGACTTAAAGTATGCTACACAAATAGCAATACAAATGCCAACTTAAATATGAATAATTACATTTGAAAAGCATCCTTTATCTTCATTTTTAAAAGAACTTTACTAAGGTCAGACTATCCAGTCACTTTTGAAACATGAATATGGCTATGGTACCACAATGCTTGAAACTGGCATAGTTTCCAGTATTAAAAACTGCTTTGCAATTTAGCAATTCACAGAAATAAAAAAACCAAGATGTACCTTCCCTGTATATTCCCTAACTCTTAGAGACAATTAATATTTAAGTCTTGCTGGACTGCTTAAGCATTAGTGACATATGCAAAATAAAAAAATAAGATCTATTAAAAAGGTAAAATAAATTTCCATCTCAATTGTGACTGCTTAGTCAATTAAAGCCAAATATACAAAACTAAAGGCGCTATTTCCAATTTCACTGTAACATGTAGGAGATACTTAACATTATGCGTCACATACAGTACAGTAAAACCATCAATGGATTTTTCTAAATTGACTTATTAATAAGTCAATCAACTCAAAGTTGAAACATACCCTAATTTTCAAACCATTAATAAGCTTTGGGCCCTGCTTTTTAATTTTTTTTTTTTTAAGGCATGTGTGTTTACCTACTGAAACCAACATTGTACAAATTACATTTACAATCACATGCATAATCTACAGTAAAAAACATGAGTTTGGATTACAGTGTTCTGAAACTGTGACTCATAATTCAGCACCTATTATATTCACTAGTAAGGCAACAGCAGTGTCATATACTACAATAATACTCCCTTCCACAGTCTATAGCGGGGTCAGTGATGCCTAGAATTATTAACTTTAACTGTATACAGTTTCTAGGGTGTTTGCACAGGTTAAGTCCTACATAAATCACACTATTCTAGGCAGGAATAGTTACAGTAGCTGTTAGGGTATCAGTGCACAACTCTTATTGTGCTTACAATCAGATAATTTTGTTGTCTGTGGTATCAAAATGGTTTCTCAGTTTGGTCTTCAATCCTTTCTTTGTTTTCTTTGTTTCACATTGTTCTCGAGGGAAGAAAAGCTGTTTGTATACCCATTCACAGCGGCTGTAGAGCCATTCTGATATTCTTTCCTTCTGGAGGATGCCTTCTTTTTGTAAGTCTAAAATACATAGACGTGCACAAAGTTTTGTTTTAAATCACATACAAAGGGCCTGTTCCCTCAGAGTAATTAAATGTGCACTGATTTGCACATCCTAGCACAGGACTCTGATTACAGTGATATACACTGAGTCTTCAAACATGTTCAGAGATAATTTTTCAGTAGCTATTATGCTGAATTTTTGAGCCAGAGACATAATGGTAGCATGCTAGTGTTCTGTATTTTGGGGGCGGGGGGGAAGAAAGCAAATGTCAATGCAAACAGTTCCAAATAGTTTTATGTATTTCTGGCAAGGGATTATTTTACAAGTCAAGATTTGGAGCAATTTCCTAAAAGTTGTTATGATCATGTGTGACACTGAGCCATTGTTTTTGCAACTTTGATAATGCACGACACTTCTTTACATGAGTGCACTAAAAATTGTCTTTACAGGTCACTACTGTATTTCAAAATGGAAAGCTGCTCCTTGAGCAGAGCACCATTTCCTATACGCTTATACTTTACATTACTTTAGCTAAGCACTTTTGGTGATGTTCATCAACTTGTTATTCAAATTCCTAATCTTCCTGAGCTGCACATACAGCATGCATGATGAAGGGCTGACAAGTGCCAATAGTGAAAACACATTTATACTGAAGAGGGGAAAACCACATGTTTCAAGGCTTTCAAATAAGACTGGTGCAAAAAATGAATGAACATTTGTTTTACCTGAATGTAGAAATTTGTGAAGAGGATAATCAAAGAAATCATATAGGAGATCTGGAAATACAGCCATCCCATAGGGAAGGCACATGGCCAAACAACACCACAGCTTGTCTGGAAGATTGTCAGGACAAATTGAATCTGAAAGAGGAAAAAATAGGAGCACAGTAGTGAAAAGAAGGGGAAACAAACCAACAGACCAAGAACTAGTGAAATGATTTCTAAACAAGTCAAAATGGTCTCTAAAGTGAGTCTGAAGAGACTTTGCCTTAAATGGATTAAAGGGTAAAATCCGCCCATCCAAATGAAGTATTCAGACTCAATGTTGGTGGAGCATGGAAATATCTGGGAGGTGAAATCCACTGCCACACTACCTGGGACCATAGCATGTGGTGGCTCTCTTGGGGTCCGTCCCCTAGGACCTCTGTGCTGGCCTACCCGAGGCCACCATAGAGACCCTTTTGGCAGCAAGCAGGGGGTGCAGAGGAACCTTTGTTGGTTTTCTCTGCCTGAGGTTCCTCTGTGCAAACACTGTTCAGGAATTAAGTGCTGCAGAGGGCCTGAAGCAAGTTTCACCCTTACAGGGAAATTGGCAGATTAAGGACAATTTATTTAAAAATAGAAAGATTGTTTCCCTGCAAGACAAACAAAACCGAGCATCCCCAGATTGGACAGTGCAGGCAAGACTGCCTTTCCAGGGCTACCATTAGGCAGTGGGCACTGGACTAGGCATTCGGAGACTTGGGTTCTATGGTCATCAAAACGTGATGAGGAGAAATGGTGCCTAATCCTGGGAGAAGGATGGTGCAGCCAGCCCCACACAACACATCGACCTGCCACGGGATCAAGAATGAACACTGCTGACAAATGGACACAGGGAATCAAACTGCCGACAGTGCGCAGCTCTGTCCTGGACGTATTATACCAATCTCTAAGAGAAACCGGAGGTGTCCATTTTCATATTTTGGCAACACTTGTATAGGCTGTCATACCAATAAGGTTTCATTGAATTGAGTCTAGTCACAGCTCTGCCAACCATCTGCCTAGGCAAATCAGTTCTTTGTGCCTCAGTTCCTTTTCTATACAGTGGGGCGAACACTTGCCGTCCTTTATGTGGTGGTTTGAGATCTACAGATTACAAGTACTACATAAGAGCAAAGTCTTATTACTGTCACTACACACAAACACATTGCTCAACTATTTTTCTTCTTCATCGTATGCTGTACACAAAACATCTAGGCACCAGCGCAGATATAAGAGAACAATACAAATGGATGTGGGAAAGAGTACAACACAAAATTATAAAAGTGATTAAATCCACCTACTTAAAGTGCAGCTGAAGGATAGAAATATTTACAGAACCATTTACAACTGTACATAAAAACCAGGCAGGAAGACAACTGTTTTGCAGGATTAGAATAAAGGGCCTCTTTACCTAGGACTCTGAGTCACATGCAGGTTCCAGGCGGTCATTGCAACATCAGTTCATGACCAACAAATGCTTTAGAAGAATGCACTGGCTCAGAGTGCTTGGGAGGAAACTTAGCTTTTCCCTGCATTCTCACTACAGAATCACAGAAAGCCCAGTGCTAGGACATAGGAATAAATTTAGCTGCAAATCAGAGATGAGTAGACAGAGGCATCGCTAACCTTCTCATTGAAAATTACTATTATGTTACGATGACTGCCCAGAAGCACCCATTATGCTAAGCACAATGCAAAATGCCCTCCCCAGTTTACTAGCTTTCAGTCAAGAAATTAAAATTCCTCCCTTTATTACAGGCAGGGAAAAACAGCTCCTCCAGTGCCAGAGAAGTCTGGCAGGAACCCAAAAACTGAATAACTCACCAGCTGCCCCTGAGTGATGTATTTCTTCCACCACAGATACGGGCGCATAGCTGGAATAGCAGACAATCCGTAGTAGGAGTACATCAGGACATGGATAAAGCTGTTAAGAGTGGCACCAAAGTATGCTAAAATGGAGGTGGGAAGAAAAAGAGCATTTTAATACAGAACACAAGTTGGCACATGGACCCTGAACAGTGCTAAAATGGACAGCCACAGAAGGTGGACATTTTTAAACGTCAGCAGGACCTTTTTAAATAATCAGTTTCCCCAAAACGAAAGGCTAAAAAAGAATTAGACTCTCAAATAAGCAATAAGCTCAGGGCTTTTTGCAACTGTGCACACGATCAGTGCATTTTGTGCCAACCTTCCACGCCTACCTGTCTGCTCCACTTATCCAACTAGGATTGTTGTTCATTTCAACACTCTGTCTGCTCAGAAAAATTGAGGAGACAAGAGGGTGGAGGTACACAAACATGTCCACAAACCAAAGGTTCACACGTCTAATTTTAGACCTATCCTCCTTTGCTAGGCATTTCCACTGAAACTAGCAGTCTGCTTTTGGTTACGACACACAACATTCTGGGGATTTTCAAAAGCTCAGTTTACCCATTTTATTTGGCTTTGTTTACAATGGCTTCTCTGTCATTAAAAGGATTTTAAGTTTTAGCTGCCTATCACTAAATTGCATATGCTATCAAAGCCCAAGTAGAACAGCTAGCTTGAAAAAAAGAAAACCTAACAAACAGGGAGTTATCAAGCATTTTTAAGACCATTTAAATGTGTGATTGTGCGGCTTTTACTATTGTAAAGCTAAGACAAATAGGTGCTTGACTTCTCTCTAGAACGGTGGTTTTCAACCTGTCGCCTATGTCTAAAGATTTCCAACGGGGTCTGCACCACTACTCTAGAACAACAGTTATACATGCACGCTTCTGAAGTTAAATATTACTTGCTCCATATGTTGACAGTAAGAAATAAGTGCAGTTTCTGTACTGTTCTTCTCAGAACCAAGAAGGCTTTTGAGAGTTTTGCAGCTTCTCTATCCACGACAACTAGTATTTCTTATGCACACCAGGTTGGTGACACAGACTGATCCCATAAAAACTTTCCTTCAGCAAAGCTATGCTAATGTCTATCAACAAAATCACTGACCCACAAGCTATGCTATTCCTCTATAGCATAAAAATATGCCTCCCCCATATTTTTATGCTATGACAGAGAATATTGTTGCCTCCCCCATATTTTTATGCTAACACATTTGGGAAGCAACGTCAGTTAAAAGCAAATGAAATTAAAAGAATCCAAGTGAGGTTGCAAGAGGCCAGCAGTATTTAGTAAGGTTTTAAACAAGAAGAGAGATGGGAAGAGACAAAAGAGCATTCAGTCAAGTTCCTGAGTGCCCATGGGACAAAGATTTTAACTGAAATAATTTGTTATGGCCACCAATAGAATAGGATAAATTAAAGGGAAAAACATCCCGAGTGAGCAAAGTTTGATCGACTCAGACAACTGTTTGATTTCTAGCAGTTATTAGCCACCTTACACATACCTGTAGCAGGCTTCCAAGCCTGACTTAAAACCGGTTTCTCCTTGGAAGCTTTGCTTGAATATTTGCATGTGCTGTGAAAGCAAGTAAGCACAGCTGACACAGGTGTCAGAGCCACGCTACAGCAGCAGGCAAATAGATTGTACTTCCTGCAAAACCAATTCTCTATCTACACTGAAACGCTTACACTGTTCAATCATTACAGGATGGGCCTACAGGCAGCTTCATACCTGCAACTATTGGTACTGCTTGTAATTTAATAAAGCAAACTTAATTTTTTTGCTGCAATTTAAGCAAGATCGGCCAGATCCTGAGACTGAAGTCAATGGGAGTTGCTTATATGCATCCCTTGGCAGAATTTGGCCTTAAATAAAACATAGGTCTGTTGTAGGTTCTCTCCTCCACAGTACTTACAGTGACCACAAGGCACCCAGTTCATAACAAACCACCAGATGTTCAGCATGGATGCATGGTGATAGACATGAAGAACAGTGATCTGGTAATGATTTTTTCGCAAAATGAAAAAGAAGGTGTCCATGAATTCGATGAGTTTGGAGAAGTAGTACCACCAAAGGACACGTACAATCTACACGGAGAGGAGGGAAAAAATAATAAATTCAGGAGTTGTCCCTGCAATTCTCTCAAGTCAACAGAACACATCTCACTACTTCTAGATATTCATGGCAAATCATTGGAAAGCTCAGCACATTCCTTGCATCAAGTTTTCTGCAAGAGACACGAGTCCAAAGAGGCAGCTATAATTGAGAAGGATGACAGAGAATATTTGATGAGGCTATTAAAGACAGACACAAGGCAGGATGTTTAACCAACATTTTGCTCTCTGTGGAAAACATCTACTCTACATATCATAGAAGTGTTTTGCTGAGGATGGGGAAAAGCAGTTCACAGCAGGATGGTCAGGTGCGGGGAGGAGAAGAGTTGTTATAAACTCATTTTTTTTTTTAATTTAAGTGTGCCCAGATGCTGCAGTAACAGGCATAGTAGGTGTCAAACATGAATCCAGCCTCAAGAGGTCTTTTCAAATACCAAATGTGATTAGTAGGGTCCCTTGTTTTAATTGGGAATTACCAAATTCACAGTCCATTTTGGTCAATTTCGCGGTCATAGGATTTTAAAAATCATAAATTTCATTATTTCAGCTATTTAAATCTGAAACGTCACCATGTTGTAATTGTGGGGTCCTGACCCAAAAAGGAGTTGTGGGAGGGGCGGGGGGCGTCGCAAGGTTATTGTAGGAGGAGTTGTGGTACTGCTACCCTTAGTTCTGCGCTGCTGCGCAGCGGCTGCTGGCCAGGAGCCCAGCTCTGAAGGCAGAGCTGCCACCAGTAGCAGCGCAGAAGTAAGGATGGCCTGGTATGGTATTGCCACCCTCACTTCTGTGCTGCTGCCTGCAGAACTGGGCCCTCAGTCAGCAGCTGCCACTGACCGGCCAGCCAGCTCTGAAGGCTGGAGCGCAGAACTAAGAGTGGCATCGTATTGCTACCCTTACTTCTGCACTGCTGCTGGCAGGGTGCTGCCTTCAGAGCTGGGTGCCAGGTTAACAGCCACCGCTCTCCAGCTGCCCAGCTCTGAAGTCAGCATAGCAGTAAGGGTGCCAATACCATGAGCCCCCCTAAAATAACTGTGTGACCCTCCTGCAGCTCCCTTTTGGGTCAGGAACCCCAATTTGAGAAACGCTGGTCTCCTCTGTGTAATATAGGTAAAAGCACACAAAAAAAAACAGATTTCACAGTGGGAGACCAGATTTCACGGTCTGTGACACATTTTTCATGGCCGTGAATTTAGTAGGGACCTAGTGATTAGATGATATTAGGGACTAACTGCCAAGTTTCAACATGTACTTTCTGTGCACGGAGTACAATGGGGAGGCCGGAGGCTGTTTAGATAAATCCTGTTCTGCTCTTCACTCATCTGCAAAGAGAGAATTTCAAGTAGCAATTGAGAGTTATAACAAGTAATGTTACCTTCATATCAGCTTCACCTCCACTGTGTGTGTCCTGACAGAAGAAATTGTATCCTCCTTCCCATACTCCTGTAACCAGCTGACAAGATGAAAGAATAAGGTATCTGATGAAAATATTGCACTTGACAGTACACCTGAACCACGGCCGCAGCTTTACTGACCGATTCTGGGACATCTAAATGTGACATTAGGTTACAATTTAAGCCTGAAACAGTAACTGAATCATGGTAGTGATTGAAAGCCAAGTTAATAATATGCATCCGAAGAAGTGAGGTTTTTACTCACGAAAGCTTATGCTCTAATAAATCTGTTAGTCTTTAAGGTGCCACCAGACTCCTTGTTGTTCAAGTTAATAACAGTTCCATATTCTTCCCCGCCACCCTTCCTGCTCCAATTACTGTGTTCTGGACTATAGAGGACAGGTAAAGGTCCCATCCCCGTCAAGTTTTGAAAGATTTGTGTGTGTTTTTGAACAAACCTATTTTAGAGCACAGAAACGTTTTTTAGCTGATTATTTTCTGCAGAAGTGAGGCACTTAGACAAAAAGTAAGTTCTATTTCTGACTTTTTGAAGGAAAAAAAGATACCAAGTTTTATGTGCACAGAGTATGAACTAGGAAAGGAAAACTACTGGAGTTTTACAGCTTTATGTTGCATGCCCGGTGCCTTCTGATGGCAAAAATAATACCTGAACATTTCCATTGTACCAAAACTTTTCCCATGCCTAATACTTCAAAAGGAACTGAATTCAAATTATGTCAACAGTTTTACTTGTTTGGAAATAGTTCACCTTTCCTCCGTTGTGTCAAATTATTCACATTTTCAGAATTATTTATTGTCTGAAGAAATCATGAAGAGTTAGTATTCTGCTACATTCGGATTCTTCAAGATTACTTTAAATACTAAACCTTTCGGTGCTGGTATGTTCCAGCCAGCCAAAAGACTACCTGTGTTATATAGGTGGATGTCGATTTCCTGGCATTGTGTGTGATAGTAATTTGTGCCTACAGGTCTTATGACAAAGATTCTGGGCACCCCCCATCACATGTACGTTATCAGCTTGAACCAAGCTGTACGTTTTCATTTCTTTTTTCTTTGCCACTATGTTCCCATTACAGCTCTTGAACTGAAGGGGTTGTGTTTGGCTGCTTCTAGCCTTGTAGGGTATATCTACACAGCAATTAGACACCCGCAGCTGGCCTGTGCTAAGGAGCATTTAACTGTGGTGTAGACATTTGGGTTCAGGTTGCAGCCTGATCTCTGGGACCCTCCCACCTGACAGGGTCCTAGAGCCAGGGCTCCAACCTGAGCCCACAAGTCTATGCTGCAGTGAAATGGTCCCTTTGCCTGACCCTTGGGAGCCTGGGTGAGCTGGCACTGGCCAGCTGCAGGTTTTTAATCGTAGTGTAGACATTTCCATGAGGTAAGTCTACACAACGAATGGCAGCGAGACTCAGCGCCCAGGTCGACAAACTCAGGCTTGCACTAAGAATAGTTGTGTAGACATTGCGGCTCAGGCTGGAGCTCAGTTTCTGAAACCTGAGGAAGGACTTCAGAGCCCCAACTCCAATGTCTACACAGCTATTTGTAGCACCGTAGTGCAAGGCCTGATAGCCCAATTCTGCCAACTTGAGCTCTTGAGACTTGCTGCCACAGGCTGCTGCTCACTGTGTAGACATACCCAGAGATTCCCAGCAGTCTTCCCCATCCCCCATTAATGTTTCTATTAAATTATCCATGCTATTATAAAGTTTGGCATTTGGAGCCCTTAAAAAAAAAAAAAAAAAAAAAAAAGAAGAGTGGTAACTGATTTAGATAATTTCCAGGTGCAAAAAGTAGTTCAGTCCTAACTAGGAAAAACAGTTCAGAAATGAGTATTCAGAACAAGAGTTGTCCATTTCTGGCCCCATCTACGCTCATGCTGGAACTGGGTTAGCAAGAACATTTAATCACGGTTCTTGCCAACAAAGTGCTAATATAGGAGGGTTTCTCTGCCAGTGTCACTAGGGATGACTTGGCTACAAAGTGTTTTACAGAACCACTGAAAACGTTGTAGTTAAATAAGATAAGGGTAAGAGGTGTTAATTTACTTGCAAGTACCCCAGAATTGGCGAGTGGGTAGTAAATTAGTCCTAGTTATGTCTTGTAGAAGTTAACCACTTAAATGGCCTGCCCTTTTCTAATGTCAGTTCTTTCACGACTAGAACATCATTTTTCCCCCTAATTTTTTTTTAAATATGTGAAGTGCTTTGTAACAGTTAATTTTACTTTAAAAATCAAAACAAAATCCAAAGCCAGATTGTGTTACCATTTTTGATCTTCTTCACAAACACCACCATTTAAAGCAAGCTATTAACTATACACTAGCACATACACTTAAGAGTCCTCTTATGAATGGTATGGGTGAAAGAATCAAACTGAGCATCACCATACAACAAATGAGAAAATCTTACTGGAGAAGGACAGCTACAGCCTTGCATGTGACTATAAACTAAAAAAATCCAACAGCAATATATCCATCTATTCTGCTTTATGTCAGTCTAACCAACTGCTCACCCATAAGCAAAATACAATTCTACTAGCATACTTCTCACCCAAGAGGAGACCCCCGATCTCTGTGTGCATAAACATTTAAAAGCAGAAGCATGCCAAAGAACCAACTTCATTTCTGGACAGTGGGTGCTGCATAGAGACCATAATTATGACAGCATGGAAAGAGCTCTGAATAACTGAAGACTGAAAAGCCTGTATGGATTCTTTAGCATCCTCAAGTTAGTCAAGTAGCATAAAACCTTGTTTCAGCACATTGTGTGGAAAAAGCTTACATAATCCTCATCATTCCAGGGGCCATTAAAATGGAGGAATAACTACAACATTTACACTGTATTTATTCCAATTAGTGAATATTTGCTACAGTCAACAACCCTACATACCATAAGCTTATTTTTCCAGAGTAATTAGTATGTTTGAGTTGTGCAATCCAAAGTGTTTTGTTTTTCTTTTAAACTTGTAATTAAACCTGGTATGAAGTTTTTTCCACTTAAGTAAAATAACCAATGGCGTTCTGATGCAGCCTTTTAAAGGGAAGGACAGATCTGTAGTCAGAGATTATTTCAAATAACTTACTACTCATTTGTTTCCAGAAGTGCTCACAATATGCTCTGCTTTTTCTGAACATGAAAAATAATCAATCATGCTTGCTTTTTCTAATTTACTCAGATTTCTTTTAGCAACATTTATTAGCTCTACCTTATATCAGCACATTTAAAAAAAAAGGCAATTAAGGAACTAGCCACACATGGGACACACTGACCTGACCAGTAATTGTTCCCAAATGTATTATTTACATAGCTGCAAGTACTGGTATGACACGTTGTTTATATTAATGTTACTGTCTACATGACCTTCAAAATACTGTGCTACCATTTGATGAACAACAGTTTACTAACTTGTCTCCCACACCTCCTCTCTGTTTATAGGAGATGGGGCCAGTCCACCTTACTGCTGGTATTAACTGGCTCTGCAATAAGTCTTGAGTCACTTGGGAATCACTAATCTTGTGTTTACAGCATAGGTAGGTCCCCTAACCACTTAGGACCTATGAATCTCTGCACTTTTCAGCTGTAACTAGGGAAGTCCTGTAGCTGAACTTTTAATTTGGCAGGAACCCAAGTGGAGTTCAACTCTTTTTCCTAATGACACTGTCAATGCTAGATAATGGACATGTCTTTTCTTATGAAATGCAGCTGTCTACAAAAGACTGACTGTAGCAGAATGAAAGAGCAGTTCCCAGCAGAAATACAGAGCATGTGATGTTTAAATTACCCAAAGTTAACCATTCTAAAGGCAATTTTTAAAAATGCTACTCAAAATTAACAGTATGGTCATTTAGTTCTGAGGAACCGAAGCAGAATCTTTATTAACATAAAGTGAACACCCTACAGTTAAGAGTTTGTTTTTGTCCCTTGGTTATGGCCTGTTACTTTCTCCCTGTCTGCTTTCATTTTTACTTTATTTTATAACTGTATTACTGAACTTTATAAAGTGCTTTGGGGTTACTGTTTGTGTTAAAAACCCTGCACAAAATTAAACTGTACAGTGGACCTTCATTAACAGAAGATCTGGATTGAGGCACGTTAGTGAGGCAATATGTACAAACTTGCTGCTCTGTTGATACAGGCACAGAACTTTAGCCTCCATGCTGTCAGGAAGCTTTCTCAATTAAAACGAGGGACCCAATGATATTGCATACTGGCAAATACAAGTGAACAGGGGGACTTCAGATCACAAGAATTTTAGGTTAAAATGGAGAAGAGGCAGAAACTCAAACCTTATTTTTCTGATCAAAAGAAAGCAAACAGAAGGAAAGCGTGTAAAAATTTGTCTTTACGAATATGTGCTCATTTCTAAAGGACAGAAAGACATATTGGTTAAGTTTAATCATATCTTAGTTGGGAATGTTGACTTAGTTGTATGCTGACCCAATTATCTCAGATTCTAGAAAACTCATTCTTTTAAACAAGATTAGTAAATGGGATTCCTGTCATGACTCACAACCATTAATAAAATTGCAGCAAGACTCCAAATACAATATCAGGTACAGTAACTGCAAGCTGCTAAATGTTTTATGTACTTAAAAAAAGTTGTAGACATGAGTGTCAAATATGAGTATACAATGAAGTGTCCATAGTACATCATTGCCAAATTTCATATAAAAGCACCACATTTGCAAACAAGATGCTGGACAGGATAAACATTCTGATATTTCTTGTTAGCAAAAGAGATGCTCTCCTACAGTGGAATTGTGAATTGTTGACACTGGTGGTATGGAGCAAATATGCACAGTCTTAATATTATGCAAGTGAGTTGTCCAACCAAAGTTAGTAGGACTCCTCCCGTGTGAAAGCTTTCCATAGGATCAGGGTCTTAGCTGGCACTCCATTATTATGCTTGCCCTCAAGTCTGCCTCTGTAGGACTCCTCTACAACAGGTAGGGAGAAGAAGGAAAGTTTACAGAGATGGACAGTATGCGGCTGGGGCCAGGCAAAGAGAAGGCCATTGCACCGCCCTTCCCGCTGGCTGCAAGAGTGTACATGTGGGGAGTATTTATACCACAGTTGCCAACTTTCACGCAGTAAATAAGCACTCTGACTTTCACAATAAGCCAAAAATCAAGTTAATCTCATTTCAAAACAAGGCCAAAACAAGCCAATCCCTAAGAACCCCAACACTCTACGTGACTAGATCCCCCCGGCATGCAGTCTGGGACTGTGGTGGGCCCACTGTGCATCCCCGACACTCTCTCCAACCTTGTTCCCGGCAAGCAGGAGCCAATCCAAAACAAAACAAAAACACCACCAACAACCCAATTTCTGCATCCCCCTGCCCCCCCCCCCCATGTCTGATTTATACCCCATGCAGCCCCAGACAGCCCCTCTTTTACCGGGTTCAGGCTGGCAGCATTCACTCACCCATTAGCTTGACAAAAGGACCAGGTTCCCTTTTGATCTGCTGTGGGCGTATTGCTAGTTGCCCTTTTCCCTAGGGGGCTGGGAAGGAATTTTCCCCTTGCTGCCGGATTGGTTGAAGTGGGGTGGGCTTTTTCTCCTTCCCCACAGTAAGTTTGGGATCCAGTAGGATGGAGTAAGGGAGTTAGGTTGTAATGCTGCACCTTAGTACATAAAACTCATGGCAGGTATCAGAGCAGGCACTCTATGGAAAGGATATAGTTATTGGATAATATGGATTGGGAAAGGATTTGAAGGAAAGCATCCCTTAAGGGAGCTGAAGTGGGGTCTGGGGTTTCTACATCTGGAACAGCAGAGCCAACCCCCACCTCCTTTCACCTCAAGTGAGGTGAGGACATTGGGGTCCCAGCAGCGAGATAGCTGGGACCTGGTTGGGAATTATTTGGAAGCGATTAAGGAAAGGATGTTGAGCTGCACTGTACAATTTATTGCTGGCATTTCCAGATATTTTAAGTGAATAAAGTTGTAGTCTGACCAGACAATGCTGAATGGATATTTTCATGCAGATAGCAAGATCACTAAATATAACGCTAACACTGAAAAATCAAATTGCATTATATATTTGCAGTAGCAAAGACTATGTTCAATGACAGTCTAGTTAAATTTAAGCTCTAGCCACTAATCATGTAGCCTACAGGTGAAGTTTTATTTTTCCCTTCACCATATCAAAGAACTCACATTGACTATGTGAATTTATGGCAGTTTTCCAAGCCACATGAGTAATGCCAGGCAAGTGTTAAAAAAAATATAAACATGCATTTGATTTAGCTGAGTTGACAAGATAAATGGTGCTTAATAAGTGGGGAGATCGCTATGCAAAAGAGAAGCAGTTCAGCTGTAATATAAAACTATAAAGGCTTTACATCATATAAAGTTTACGGAATATTGTATATGGAATAGTGTGAAGGAATAGCTTTTAAGTAAGAAAAAATAATGAATTAATAATAAATAATAATAATACTTAGCTTGTATAGTGCTTTCCATCAGTAGATCGCTTTAATAAAGGAGATCAGTATCATTATCCCCATCTGTAAAATGGGGAAGCTGGCACACAGAAAGGGAAAGTAACTTACACAAAGTCACCCAGTAGGCCAGTGGCAGAGCCAGGAACAGAACCCAGGTGCCCTGAGTCTCAGTCCAGTGCTCTAAGTTCACAGAATCAGACATTAGTAATGGAAAAGACTTCTTAGTGGTTACTAGGCCATCCTCCTACCCTGTTACAAAAACTTCATGTGGAAAATATGAGTATTATTCTGCGTGCTAGAAGAGAAGAGATCAGCTGCAATGGGAATTTTATCTACACTTACTATAATGCCAAAGAAATCTGCACTTGTATTTGTGCTATAGATTAAGATGTTTGTCATGAAGTCTGTGGTGATATTGCTTATGCTTAATTTTATATATTTGCATGGAGTAATCTCAGACAATACACATACCTATCACATTTACACAATTATTTAAGTGATATGAAGCTTAAAATGTTAAAGTAATTAACTTTCTTGATTTTTTTTAAGTACATACTGAAAAAAAAATTAACCCCAGCATATTAATTGTGAACATTCTTATTGATCTGGTTGATGGGGTAGGATGGAATTTATCGTTTCTGGATCTCTATCTTGTAAAATAAAACAGACACACAGTACCACTCAAAGTTGAAGGAATTATATTAAATAATCTGGTTTTAACTTTGTGAAAACACTGGCATCCCAAGTGTGCTAACGTATTTCCGTTTCAGAACAACCAAGATGTCAGAAGATGAGATTCTCAAATGTACAAAAGCAAGGATTAAGATGTGGATCTAATATAGTTAAATAAAATTACATTCCACACTCCCTAGTGAGATGTGATGCAACTACCTGTTCTTAGAGCAGCCTGACTGTGGTTCTCTTTTAGGGGAGTAGTTAGGAACTATTCAAATACTACCGAGGTTTACCTGAGGACTATAACAAGTCAAGAAAGTTGAGTTTTCCTCTTCATTGTGTGCTGAAGGAGAGCTTCACATTTCAGAACAATTTATTTTGCTATTGAGTTTGTACAGATTTTGCACACCATCCTCTAGGCCCTAGAGTCTAGGGTATTAGTGGCAGTCTCATACGAACTTAGTAATAATGGTGATTTTCTTTGGAGAAGTGACCACTGAAGAATTGTTGCAACATTTTGGCAGTTATTTTACCAAGTTTGAGGCCAACAATATGCACAACAGACAGGCTTTTGGTGTAAATGGGGGTTAAATAGGGTACTGTACACAAAAACAAAAAACCCTCCTACCTCATAAAACATATAAAGTGACAGTAGCGTAAGTCCAACGTTATAGACCACTAGAATTCCCCGGCATGAGAATGGTTGTTTATTATGCATGTACTTTGGTCCTATCCATACGATTAATAAGTATAAGACAGAGAAGATAAATGTAGGTATATAGTTATCCAGAAGAAGCCATCCTTTTACTCTGGGATCTGAAATAAAATAAAATAAATACAAAATTTACTACCGCAATTTAGTAAATGGAAATATTTAAAACATTATTACTATAAGCCTTGTCAGGAAAACATTTTTCTCAATCACCTAACATGAACCAATGTGAATGAAAGAAAATGCTTGATCGAAAAACAGCAAATAAACTTACTAGAAATGCTGATTGTTCGGAATTACACAATAACTTTCATATAGAGCAAGGTTGCATTTTGCTTAGCAACAGTGTGATTAAATGCAAGTAATACTGCTCCCAATGAAAACATTGCTTTCAAAAGGGAGTTATTGCTGCTAAGTGTTTTAAACTATTACTTGAAATCTATCTTTGGTATTTGGGACAGAAGAAGATTCTGAATAAGTTGTAAAGCTAATAAACTTCACCATGCTGTTTTTCGTTTGTTTCTTCCTCTCTCCCTGAAAGCCTCAATTTATCATCAACATAGCTAGTTTCCAAAGTCATATCTGCTTACTGTATTAACAAATGTACATTCTTATGGTTTTTATTTCTGCTAGTCCTTAGGAGCCAGTATGGCTAAGAGAGGGAATTGGATTCCTTATTGTGCATCACACACTATATTCCAAGCAGTAAATTACACCAGTGTAAACCCAAACAGGATGCTGATTTTACACAAGTGTTATTCAGCATAATTTGGCTTTTGGAACTTTTTTATTGGTGATGCATGAGAAGGAAAACAGCCCAGTTGACAGTCTGATTCCAGGGGGAGTTTGCAAGACTGGCAAGTAGAAGACACATTTTTAAACAGTAAACTGAACAAATTTGATATGGATATAAAAATATTCAGACAAATATGATGCTCTTTTTACAAAATCACTTTTTGGACTGAAATACACATAAGGAAATAGTCATGGAGAAGGTGTCAGCTTGTCCCATTCCATAGAGGCCTGTCTATAACGGGATCAAAATACAGTTTAATACATGCTCACACCAATTCAGTTTAGACACCCTGTAGCAGTGAAGAGGCTCCAGCTCTATTTTACTGGAGCTCAGAAGCCATACTGTAGCCTGGGGGCAATCTACACTGTAGTCATAGGGTGTGACTGGAGCTCACATAAACATACTCAAAGTAGCTTTATTCTAGCTGAACTAGCTTTTCTCCGGAGCACTGAAATCGCAGCAGCACAGGCCGCACAAGCCCACCCACAACCTTCAGCACTTATTCAGGCAGCTAACCCATGCAGATGCCCACTCAGCTACAGCTGCTCTGATACTTGAGCTAGCTCCATTAAAGCTAACTCAGGTATGCCTAGGCGAGTTGCAATCGCATCCCATGACTGCAGTGCAGATATAGAATCATAGAAGATTAGGGTTGGAAGAGACTTCAGGAGGACATGTAGTCCAATCCCCTGCTCAAAGCAGGACCAACCCCAACTAAATCATCCCAGCCAGGGCTTGTCAAGCCGGGACTTAAAAACACCCATTCTAGTGCTTCACCACCCCCCTAGTGAAATAGTTTTTCCTAATATCCAACCTAAACCTCCCCCACAGCGACTTGAGACCATTGGTCCTTGTTCTGTCATCTGCTACCACTGAGAACAGCTGAGCTTCCCCTTCAGGTAGTTGAAGGCTGCTATCAAATCTAGGGTGACCAGATGACAGAAGTGAAATATTGGGACACGGGGGAAGGGGGAGGGGGGAAAAACAACAACAAGCCCCTCCCCCGTGTGCGCCTGGACCCCGCCCTCCCACCCAGCACCAGAGGGTGCGCTCAGGCCACGTCCCCCAGCCCCCTCCCTCCGCCCACTCTCGGCCAACTGCCACTTGTCCCCTCAATTGCTCCACTTAAGGGAGATTGGTGAAGCATTAGCCTTAGGATTACAAGAGCTAATAAGGAAACAGGATATGCATATTGTGCCCTAGGCAAATTCTTCAATTTGCTCTCTATCCCTTTGATTAGTTCGCACCCTTTTATCTGTATAAATAAGGCTGTTTGAATCTTGCATGTATTAGCAGAGCACTGTGCTAATAAAACAGAGTGGTCTGACAAACTAGGAGTCCTGAGTCTAACTTTGACACTAGCTTCTCGTCCACTGTAATCCCCAGGTCCTTTTCTGCAGAACTGCTGCCAGTCGGTGCCCAGCCTGTAGCAGTGCATGGGATTTTTCCCGTCCTAAATTCAGGACTCTGCACTTGCCCTTGTTGAACCTCATCATATTTCTTTTGGCCCAATCTTCCAATTTGTCTAGAGCACTCTGGACCCAATCCGTACCCTGCAGCGTATCTACCTCTCCCCCCAGCTTAGTGTCACCCGTGAACTTTGAGGGTGCAATCCAGCCCATCATCCAGATCATTGATGAGCCCTTAAGATGAGGCCTTAAAGCTTGGTAAGTGTTGAGAAGGGAAGCCTGCAAAATGTTTAGATGTACTTTTTTTCAGATCAATGTTTTCAAAACAACATGACAAATACGTAGTATATTATAAAACCAGTACATAAAACAGATAGAATCTCCTTAGCTAGAATACAGCATTCATTTTGTCACCTCATCTCAAAAAAGGAGAAAAGAAAAAAACGAAAGAAGGTAAGCAAAATGGATTAGGAGCATAAGGCATTAGGGACATGAGAAAAAATTTTTAAAAGACCAAACAAAACGAATTCATTTGAAAAAAAAGGAGAGGATACGATAGTGTCATTTTAATTCATGAATGACTGGTCTTCAGTAACAGACACTCTTATTTACCTTCTCCCTCAATACAAGAGGGTACTTCATGAAGAGCAAACTTAAAACAGGGTATTTTTCATGCAACATTTAATTAATTGGTAGGATTTCGTGTTGCAAGGTATTGTTGAGGCAACTAGCTGAGTAAGACCAAAAGACAGGTTGACACTTATAGGAATAAGAATAGCAGCTGCAGTACATTAGCTCAGATAAAGTTTCAAGGTCTGTCATTCCTCACTCTTCAAGTCATAAGCCGATCGCTCAGTAGCGTCAAAAGCCCTTTTCTCTGAACATCACAGTTTTGCACAATTGGGTGTTTATGGGCACCAAAGCAGCTGACACAAACTACTATTAGCTTCAGGATACCAGACAGCCAATCTCTTCCACTATGGCAGTTTTTATACTCCAATATATGCATTTGAACTTTGGTTCTAGAAATTAAATGTGCATATTTATAAAAAGAATAACTTACCTCTTGGCCCGAGCCAGACATCCAGGTAGCTATTGATTGTTTGATCCAGGGATTCCATAGTACAACCTATAAAAATAGAGAGTGAGAAAAGAGTTATTTCTGCAGGTGATAATGGTCATGGCAAGCTGTGGTGTAAATCCACCCGCACTAGCCCACGTTGGATTAAATGATTTTTTCAGAAAAAAAGATTTAAATTGGATTTTGATTATTATTTAATTAATAAATTTTTCTTCTTAAAAAAATCAATCAACTTGTTTAAAATTAAATCTGAATTGAATATAAAACACGTTAAGGCCTTAATCTTATCATAACCTCCAAAATAGTTCAATAAAGAATACATATGCTGAATCCATGAGCCTCTAGGAAAAAAACGTTGAGTTAAAGGCTGCTTTTCTATATAAAGAAAGAATCAGGGGGGGAAATATCTAACTTTTGAGATCAAGCTTTATAAATCTGGCACAAAGGTTGAGTACTGGATAAAGAGCTTGATCCTGGGGAGGGGGCGGGGGGCGGTCTGTGCTACTGGATGGGAAAGACTGGCAAAGTCACCACTGGTGTTGCGAACAAACTTCTGATTCCAGAGACACCAGCATGTATCTCCTCAGGATCATCCATCTGGATGGCCTCATACTCCTATTTTATAGTTTCTCCCTATCTAAACTCTGATTGGCTCAGTTCTCTGATTATTCATATTTATGACTCAGCCTACCATGAAAACTTACTCTCCAGCTCTTGGGGTGGGGGGAGGGCAGTGAAGTTTATGTATGCCAAACAATTAAGGTTGCTTTGTTTAATAAATAAGTTGTATATGTTGCTGTGCATGTTTAATTAAATTTCAGTTACCATTTGAATGCAGCTTTACATAACTCATGAGCAAAAAGTTAATTGCTCTAGTCAATAAGCAATACATTAGTCACCATTTTCTAACATACCAAAATTGTACAATTAATAAGAATCTTAAAACATTAAGCTAGATAATTGCTTAACTAAATGTATATAACAGTGTACCCTCCTAGGTAGCAAAAAGTTACCAAGTCCAGGGTAAAGGCTCTATTTAGTTGTAAATCAACATATTTTAATGGTTATATCAACCTATGAGAATGCACTTTCCTTTAGACAATAACTGAAGCACAAATGGAAATGTAGATTAAAATTGATTATTCAAATTGAGGCTTTCCACTTTGCGATATAAATCACAGATTTAAATTGGCCTTGATTTAAATCAATCCACCCTGAACTAACCTGCCACAAATTAAGCATCCATGTGGACCCTGCTGACAGGCACCAACAATTCCCTAGCATGCTTCGATCTACCCTGCTTTGAGCAGACTGAAGTACGCTAATGAACTGCATCGGCAGGGTCCAGACAAACACTTAAGGTATGTCTACACTACAACAGAACACATGTGGCTAGCTAGTGTCAGCTGACACGGGATCATGAGTCTTGTGCTGCAGGCTATAAAACTGAAGTGTAAATGTCAGAGCCTGGGTGGGATCTTTCTCCCTTGTGGAGTCTCAGAGCCCAGATGCCAAACCAAGACATCTACACTTCAATTTTATAGCCCCACAGCCCGAGTCAGCTGACACGAGCTAGCCATGGGTATTTTATTGCGGTGCAGACACACCCTTAGTGCTGGGCAGGCTAGTATGGGGTACGTTCATTCCCCATCTGCTTCAAAATGTGTGTGTAGATAAGCCCATAGAAAGACTGTCCCAGCCCCAAAGAGCTGCTACCTTTGCAGAAAGTTGTAAGTTCAATATTGCCAAATCCAAGTGCTCAAACACTGAGTCCCAGGAAGTTTGAGATTTTTCTCAATACTTTTAAGCCAAGAATTAAATAACTTCATGGTTCTTGTTGTTTTCTCATTTTGGGGCCCAGTTTAGGGTATATTCAGATCACCTTTTCAAACTTTATTCTGCAACCACAAGGACTAGAAACTTCCATAAAAAAGGTGAGGTTCACACATTATTATTACTCTCCAGAAGCTAGGGCTTTATGCAAGATACCAAATATCATAGGACTCATAATAAAAGTCATATCATGTGACTCATAATAAAAGTCATAAGAGCTGGCAATACTAAGTGCTGTGTTTAGTTTAGAACAGCAAAGTAAAAAAATACCATTTGAAGTGTAAAATGTATGGGTGTGTGGAATTTTTAATAACTTCACAGACATTTTCAGTTAATTAGGAGCTGTTTCCTTGCAATGGGAGGCTTCCACAACATCACCCCCCCACCCCCGCCCCAACACCGCAAACAAACTAAAGGAACAAAGACAACCTCTCAATCAGAATTTCCACAGCAGAAAGGAAGAGCCAGAGACTCCATGGAGTCCACTACAACCTTCGCTATTGCTATCAACTTTACATGGAAGGTGCTCAGATTCTACAGTGATGGACAGCAGCAGAAAACTAAACTGGCTGAAAGTCTGAAAGAATAGGATAGTATGGAGGGTTGGGGGAGAAGGAGTGGGGTGAGGAGAGAAGAAGGAAGATGCAACTTACTAGAACAAGTGAAAGCTCCAGTTCTAAAAACTTTTACAATGGCAAAATAGCCAGAAGAATAAAACCGAACCAGAAAGTACAGTACAGAGAAGGGGTCAAAAGATAATCAGCCTTCTAAATATAAAGGTAAAGGTAATGTTACTGGACTCTTATTGTAAAGTAGCACTGCTGAAGTGTTTTACACTTCTAAAAGTCAAAGTACAATGCCTGAAATCTGCAAAAGATTTTATTATTGGCCATAGTCAGCTGTGCACAAAATGGTCTTTTTGCTCATGAGGCTGTAATTTGCCCACTGTTTACCTGCTGCTAAAGTAGTCTCTTCAGTTATTTAATATAGTTCTCAGATTTCAATGTTAGTGTTAACCCTCAGCTGCTGAGGGAGGAGGGAGGAAAAGAGACAGTGAAACCCCCACAACACGTTATTTTTTATTCACATGGCATATTTCCACGGTGATCGTTTGAAGCAACAATACTAATCGCACACAGTCCCTAAGTAATGAAAATTTTAAGAAAAGCCTTACCAGAGATGGTTAAATTCCATTGCTGGATGTCTGAGACTGGGTTACCAGATAGCAACTGTGAAAAAATGGGACAGGGGGTGGGGGATAATAGGCGCCTATATAAGAAAAAGTCCCAAAAAACGGGACTGCCCCTTTAAAAACGGGACATCTGGTCACCCTATCTGAGACAGAAGTCTAATGGAACATTGCACACAAAGTCTGAAATACAGTAATAATAAAGAAGAGACAACCCAAGGGCAAGAGCTAATCCCAAAACAGCTCTGGCAAGAGAACTTCTAAATCAGATGGGAAAAAAAAAAAATCATCCCAGAAAGTGTCCTTGTTCTAAATGTTTACAGTGCCGTGTAAATTGTAAACTTTACAGAAGTTTACTTTAAATATTTAAACAAATCTTAACAGGTGGCAACATCTCTTTGTGCTTTTAACAGTACGCCTCCAAAATAGGTGAGGACATTAACCCAACAAGGAGGCAAGTAGTAAGAAACCCTTCGGGGCTAGAGTGCTGCAACGTTCTTGCCCAGGGGTGTGAAAAAACACCCCCGAGTTCAGCAAGTTGCAGCACTGTAAAGCGTCAGTGTAAACAGTGCCCCAGCACTGAGAGCTGCGCCTCTCGTTGAGGTGGGTTTTTTTTTTTTTTTTTTAGAGTGCTGGGAGAACTCTCTCCCTAGCTCTGCACCGCGACCACACAAGGCACATTAAGGCAGTCTAGGTTAATGATCCTCACCCCTCAGCTGGGGAAAGACATCTCTCACCTCACCATGTTTAATAATGGTTTGTGGAATACTCCCCATGTGCACAAGTGACATTAATACCTGCCTCTTTTTTCTTCTTTGCTTTTAGTTTTAAAAGGATCCCCCCGTGGAATGATACCACACTGCTTTTGTAACCAATAACCTTTTGAAGCCCAGGACTTAAAGAGGGAAAACACAAAAGTCTTCTCACCATTCCTTGTATGACTCCAAAGAATTCTGTTCACCAAACTGAAATGGCAGGAGAAGACAAGAACATGATACATGCTCTCCCCTGCCCCAAGCCCAGCATGCTGGGCTGCAAAACATATTTCAAAATTGCAATGTTTGCTTAGAAGGCAAGTAGGAGCTGGAATTTCATTTTTGAAAAGGCAGCTTCTACTTCCCTTGTTGCCAAAAAAACAAAACAAAAAACAAAAACAAAAAAACCCCCACAAATGAATTTGTCCACTTTTAGTGTATTTTCTTTTCTCCATACCCCTCTCCACCCTATGACAGAAGAGTTGGAAGGAATCTCCAAGTCTTCCTTCCCTCCCTCCCCCCACCAAAGAGTATAGCGCATGCACGCGCGCACACACACACTCCATCAATCTTTCCTCACTGCTCTGGAGAGACCCACTATTAAAGTCCCTTTATAGCAGGATCTTCAGTATGTTCTTTTAATTGGACCATATACAGATGTAGAAGCCTGCTTGGGTTAAAGTGATTGATTAAAATAATTTTAAGTATATAGAATGACAGTTTCTCCATTTTCCAGTACTATTTTTGATGCGTTTGTAAATTTCAATGCAATCTTCTTATAAACAATGTTACTGAAACAAGCAAGGGGCTTCTCCATCAGAATACAACCATTTTAAAATTAGATCAAAATTTTGGATCTACACAAATTACCAGTGCCCATATAAATGTCCTGGACACCCTCAAATACGGGTTTCCTGTGAATAATAAAAATTAACAGAAAAGGTTATGCTGCAATATGTTTCTGATCCAAACACGCCAAAGGCGGTATAGAATAAGGCTAGGAACTTAACTTCCCAGAAGATAATCAACTGATGTGGAAAATCTTCTGTCATTAGATGCACCCCTAAGGCGCAGTACTCCCTAGTAGATCATCAATTTTATATTTGAAATCTCCATTTGCTCATCCTGTTAGCCATTACTTTGATCTAACAAGAAATTGATTCAGTTATATAACACCATCACTGGATAAACCACAATCAGCTTCTTATTCGGATATTTTTAAAGAAAAAAATTAAACAGAAGAGAAGCATATTAAAAGTTAATAATTAATAGCATTAACTGAATTCATATACAAAACTGGTTCACCATACTTCTGTGTCAATCATTTCTTTATGCAAAAGGGCAGCAGAGATATGAGCGAGCTAAGTAATTTTAAAAACTGCACAGTGCTGAAGTATAGCGACGGTGGGTAACTAAGGAAAATAAAGTGTAGTTACTTTTCAATCCCATTCACAAAACAGAAGAGAAACTCATTCCACAGTAGAAAGTCTTCCTGCAGAAGTCTCATTTAACAAGTTAGCTTCTCTAATGTAACTTTTTTTGTTCCATTATCATCATGTAGTAGAATAAATGGGTACAAATGCAGGATGAACTAGCCTTGGTGTCAGTCTGCAGAAACAAAAAAATGTTTCATTCTGTTTTTCTATTATACAAATGAATTTCTTTTCAAACAGTCAGCTTTTGTTTCAGAGGGTCATGGGAACATTCTTCAAATTTCTTGCCAGTTACTATCCAAAATTAAACTCTGCTTCAACTGCTGCAGTTTAATTAAAAACAACAAACAAACAAACAGTGGTTTACCAACACCTCAGAAGAACAATAAAAGTTTTCTGGAGAAATGAAGCAAGTTGTAAAAACTCAATCTGTGCAATATTTAAGATCTTGTAACAGACATTTTCTAGCACTGGAAAATAAAGGTTGGTGCAACTATGAGCATTTGCCTATATCTAGTGCTTATATTTGACAATTAGTGATATTCCAGAATCTAGGAAATGCAAGTCCCAAGCAAACCACATCTTGACACTTTCTAGAGCAGGGGTCTCAAACATGCAGTGTGTGAGCTGGTTGTTTTATGTCAACAGGAGAACTCTCACCAGTCAGCATAGTGCGGCTACAGGAGCAATCTTACTGCGGCACAGCTGTATCAGTACAGCTGTGCCGCTGTAGGCTTATAAATGTAGACATGACCTCAGTATTTTTTATTTTACAGTTAATTTTTAGAGACAAGAAATTATTCAATAGGTATATGCAATAGATTACCACAGCAAAGTTCCCCGGCATTCATATTAAGAGAGAGTGAATGTTCCCAATAAACATTGTTTATGTAGGCAAGGAATAACCACTAACACTATCCTCACAAAATTATACTGAGTCTAATTATTCAAATTATTGAACCAAGAATGATTACATCTTAGGTTACTGAATGGAGATCAAAGACCTAATGTACGTATATAATTAATCTATCAATATCATGTTAGCCGTCACAGTACTGATGGGTGGCAAAGGCTCCCCAACTTTTCAAAAGAGACTATCATAAGGGAAAGACTGGTGAAACAGGTTGTCAATACTCCCAGAAGAGGCATTCCCAGAAGAGTTAAATAGTAAAACTTTAAAAGAATTGATCTAGCAATATTTTTTTTTTAAATATCAGTATGGCTACTAACAGTATTCGTAGGAGATCTATCTAAACTAGACTAGAGCAGTGGACAGCATACCACAAATATTCTGTTCTCAGATTGTGCCTGTAAAGTGGGAAAATTGGCCAAAGACAGCAGCATTTGCAATAGTTATGATGTATTCACATATTTCTGAAAACTTTCTCAAGTGGGCTGTGAAACATCTGATTTAGTGTAAACAAATGCTTGGCAATATAAAACAAACAAAGTCATTAAAGGAATCCGCATACTGCTGGGTAAGTAACCAAAGTCATTTAACAAACATGAAGATTCAAGTTAGCAGGAATGTGAAGATGGGAATGCATTGGGCAGTTGAAGAAGGCATTACACAGGATCCTGAATGGCATCAGAAGGGTATTATGATTTTGAAGCAACACCTGGGGTAGCACAGCCAGTTTTGGATGCATAGGGAAGAAGGCCCAGAAAGACTCTACTAGCTGAGCACCAGTTATGAGGAAGGCTGAAGCACTTACCAGTCTGAAGACAGCTATGTGACTGTGGGGCGGAAGTAGTAATCTCCTTTAGTGTACTATAGGAACAGTCTATATATGTTGCTAGTTTCCTCTTCCCATAGCAAAATTTTGTCATTACAGCCCAGACACAGGCAGTCAAATTTGGCTAGTGCAGTTCTCTCTTTATATGTGAACTCCGTGGTCCAGAACTATTCACTCTCTGTACCTTGAGTGGCAGTACTGTCATACTCTACAAATCCATTTCAGCCAGACAGGTTATAAATGGGACATGAGATAATGCAATCTAAACCCAACCTAGTCATTGACTTTTCAAAAGGAGACAAAACTTGGGACTCAAGCCAGTTGAGATAGGGAAGACCAAGGTCGTGACTGTCTCTACTGCTCTACCTACTGACAGAAGTGGCAATAGAATCAGCACCAGGCAGATTGCGTCAAACTCTATCCAATCAATAAGAGATAACATGTCAAGATGGAAGTTGTTCAGCAGGAAAGACTTGCAACAAAGTTTGCAAGCCTTAACCAAATTGCTGTGAGTATCCAAGTCTTTTCAGCTTTTTTTTTTTTTTTTTTTTTTTTTTAAATAAAACTTCCCTACAACAGTTAATGCTCCAAACCTCTTCTCCATTAGAAAGAATGAGCCAGATCCTCAGTTAGCATAAATCAATCAGCTGTAAGGAAGTTACAGGGTACGGCCCAATGTTTTTAAACACTCCTTCCCTACTACAACTCTTTCCTGCTTAAGGGCAGGTCTTCACTACGGGGGTGGGGTGGGGTGTCAATTTAAGATACGCAAATTCAGCTACGCAAATAGCATAGCTGAATTCGACCTATCGGAGCCGACTTACCCCGCTGTGAAGACGGCGGTAAAATCGACCTCCGCGGCTCCCCGTCGACGGCGCTTACTCCCACCTCCACTGGTGGAGTAAGAGACAATCGATCCCCGAATCGACGCGTGTCCCGATGAGACGCGATAATTCGATCCCCGAGAGATCGATTTCTACCCGCCAGTTCAGGCGGGTAGTGTAGACCTAGCCTCAGTGAAATACTGATATCTGCTATGGGTCCTATGAAATTCACAGCACCCTGTACCAAGAGCACGCTCTTTCACCTAGGCTTTTTGTTTTAAATCTGGCATATTTCTGAAAGAAAAGTCTTGGGTGATAAAGCCCTTTCGTACAGTCTTCCAAATCTCTATGTTAATGAAGCAGACTACAGGTGAAAAGGGAGACTGTTTTGGATGTAGAGTCTTCTAAAATTTCATTCCATATCAGTATTTCCTTCAGCTTTTTAAAATCACAAATGGGGGACGGATGACACAACACTCCAAGGAGTTAATATTTAAAATTATTTTCTTTTTGCTATATGCCACATTTTAATACGACACTATGGATTTAATTCTCCATCCTGCAATTTTACATTCACACAACACATAATTTATGCTAGTACAGCCTTAAGCAAAAAGCACACTTCATGGGAAGTGTTTAGTGTCATAAGAGATACCTGTATAAACAGAAACAGAAGGTAATGTTAAATATATTTGTCATACTACAGATAATTTTAAGTATGGCTTGTCCCTCTTCTTTAGATAGTGTATTATTCCAAAAAACATAACAAATGTTCCCATGGATCATATTTCTTTGGCCACCTTTCTATTGTTTTCATTTTTAAAGTTTATTAGCGTCTTTGGGCAGCATCCATCTTTAGAAAGTGACCCAGATTTTGTTTGTTTGTTAAGCCTCTGACTTTCCAATTCAGCAATAAAAATCTCTGTATAGGGAAAAGTTTAATTTTGAATGAACAAGTCAAGCCTTTGGGAGATTTCCCTATTAAAAAATAAATACTTTGTCTCAGGCAGAGACCCCTTAAATAAATAAATAAATAAATAAATCTTCGTTTTTGGCGATAGTTCCAAGTCATGCAATTTCTGCAATGCACTCAGGGTGAAAAAATGAAAAAAAAAAAGTACAATATGTCCAATAAAGCATTTTGTATTGTATTGTCTCATTCTATTGTCCTGTGTTATGTTATAATCAGGATAAAATGTCACATCATATTTCTGAGAAGGGATTAATGCTATTCTGCAATTTAATCCAAAAACAGATGACCACTGATGTGCCTTCATTCACATGCCAAATAAAAATGCAGGTGAAAGGTTACACAGTGATCAACAGTTGTTTTTGTACCCTGGCTTGTGTGCACAGACTTTATGAACAATCTGAATCAGCAGGGTTAACGTCAAACATACACTTCTGCAATGACTCAAAGTGCACCTGGGTTTCTTCCAATCCATTTAGATACAGAATTTCACCTCCTCCTCATTTGTCCCTGACTAGGAACTACATTAAATGTGACAAAGTACTGTATCTTTTCCCAATTTTTTAATGTGATAAAACAAGTTCTTTCCCACTATTTTGAATCAAAGTATGTATTTTTATGTCAAACATGCTGTATTCTAAACATTCTTGATCAGACTGTAATATAGTTGCTACTTCAGTCAGTGTTTCCATGTCCACAAATTGTGAACTCAAATATTTCTTAAATAGCTAAGTGCTAAATAGCTAATGTATTTTGGGCTGGATATGCCAAACATCAAGAATAAGATCCCTGCTTTAAGTACTTATAAGCAGTGTCCTGTGTATTCTTCATTCTGCCGCAGTAAATAGACTTCCCCCTTTCCTGCAGAAGATTTCCAAAAGTAGATGCCTAAAGTTAGGCTCTTAAGTCCTAGTTTAGGAATTAAATAAATCTACATTCGAGAGTCTTGAGTAGCCAGCCATGAACAAGATACGTCTATATTGCAGCTGGGGGCCTGCTTCCCAGTTTGGTTAGACAGACAGACAGACATGCACTAGCCCTGCTCAATCTAGCACACTACAGGGGTAGTATGGGCAGTGGCTCTGGTTAGCTCTTCAAGTACATACCCAGCGGGTCTGGGCAGATTTGTACTCAAGTGGCTAGCCTAAGCTGTCCCCCTGTGCTACTCCCACCTACACTGCTATTTTTAGGGTCCCTCTGTCTGAGCTGGGAAGCACACTCCCAGCTGCAGCCTAGATGTACACTCGGTTACATCAGTGGGAGTGTCTGCGACTCAGCACTTTTTAAAAAGTCAGGCCACTTATTCAGTGCTTACAATGGGATTTGGGAACTTAACTATGGGCACCTGAGACAAATGTGGGAATTTTGGTGATATTTTAGGATTCCTGTGCATGCCTCAGTTTCCCTCTGGGCTTTGTATTGCTATGCGCTGAGTGTAAAGGGAAGAAACAAGGTGCTGGATTCAAATAGCCACATGGTTGGAGACCTGAGGAAAGCCTACATATGTGAATGGAAGAGGAGGAAAAAAGACAATGGAAACACCAATGGCTGGAACATTCATACCTAGCAACCAACAGCCAAGAGGAAGGAGATTTCCCCATAGCTCTTGGCATGGAAGCAGAGCAAAGACCCTGACCTGGAGAACAACAGGAAGAGCTGTGTTAAGAGTTGAGCTCAGAGACACAGGACTCTCACCTGGGAGGGCCTAAAGAAAAAGAAATAGATTGAGGAAGGAAGTGGAGATGGTTCCTACAACAGCATAGCTCAAGTGAGCCCTGGGATTGGCCAGTCTAAACCCGGTCTTAACCTTTGCTGCTCTCTACTAACTTAAGGACTTTCAAATTCTGTATGCCAGGTGACCAATAAACTGTTACCTTGTTTTGGTAAGGCTGCCCTATCACTGCAAATACTCACTCAGAGCACTGTGCCCTGATGGGGTAAAGAACAAGCCTCCTGCAGGAGTCTGGCTTGGCTGGACTCTGCAGGGAGCCACAGAGAGAGACGGGGACCACAAGTGCCCGAAGACCATTTTAGAGTTGTGGAGGCCACAGGCCTGCCCCCTGTGGAACGATGTGCACCCTTGAGGTTCAGCACACCAAATGGGTCACTCACAAGGGACTGGTTACAGGCTGGGGAGTAGACCAGACCCTGTGAATCCATGATAGTGCCCAATTTTGAAAATGTTGGCCTGATTTTTTTAGGTGATGTTTTTAGTCCTCATGGTTACAAAGATAATCCTCAAAATACAAGTAAAGTAGAAACTGTTGTAGTTTTACCTTCTTGAGTTTGCAAACAGCCTGAAACAACAGCCAAGAGATGGGCTTCCCCATTTATTGCAACTGATTGTTAATGCGGAAACCTAAAAATACAAAATCAGCAGCATTAACTGTTTGCTGCTGATTTTAGTAATATTACCAAGCCATCAGACTTCCGCCCACAATCCTAAACTGCCTCTGCATGCCTTCCTAGAGGATACCAAGCCCCGCAACAGTCTCCAAGGCCTCCCACTTTCCCTCAACTTTTGCAGTGTGGCTTTGCATTAGCAATAAAAAAAAATTGTCTGCATACTTAGAAGTGAAAGTGTCACATAAAATAAGTGTAATATGTAAACAAACACCATAGGGAATATCATACTGATTTCATTATTTTCATATTTAAATTTAATAACTTATTTCTAAATTTTTATTCTGCCACTGAACATCTACCAAACTGCTTCAGAATTTTGGTCCACCTTTCATTGGTGATAAATTCTAAAATATGCTGATAGGTCATCATGGCATAACTTGGGAAAAAAATGCTCCTGAGCTTGTATGCTGGGCTTCCCCACTAAATGAGACAAGAGATAAAACACAGGGAACAAAAAGGTGGGTTCAAAGGCCCATACTTTAAAGAAACCGAAGGAACAATTTATATGCTACTGGAAATGTAGGTAAAGAAAGGCAGGGGAAAGGAGTTAGACAGGTGCATATAATGGTTCCAGGGTTAAAGAGAGACATTTTTAACCCTGGAGCCATTGTGGTAAAGAGCGAACATTTATACACCATGAGCTCTGGGAACCTCCCACTTTGCATGGACCTAAATCCTGGACTCCAGTGCGAGCCTGAACATCTACACTGCAGTTAAACTTAGCCCAAGTCCCACAAGCAAGGGTGCCAATTAGGAGAGGCAGGGGCGGGCAGAAGTCCTCCCCCCCAGTTTCATACAAGGGGTGTGTAAGCTCCCAGGTGGAGCTCTCAACTACAGCAAAGCATTAGTGTGAAATGTAAGGGTACGTTTTCACTAGCAACGTTAAAGCACTGCTGTGGCAGCGCTTTAACATGGCTGTGTAGTCATGGCTCTCCCAGCACTGGTGCACTGTCTACACTTGTCTGAAACTTGCAGCGCTCGGGGGGGGGGGAGAGAAGAGGAATATTTTTTCACACCCCTGAGCGAGAAAGCTGCAGCACTGTAAACTGGCAGTGTAGACAAGGCCTAAGTTTTGCAGAGGAGAGGTGCCCCTGGGGCAGGGAGTCAGTATTTTGTTTATAAACAGAGGCAGGGTGATTAAGATAAGAAACGGCTGGTGAGTAAATTAAGGATATGGAAGTTTAGCCTGTAAAAGAGGAATCCCTTTGTGCAGTGAGAAGTTGTTTTAGAGAGAGAACACTGGGGGAGGGGAGAAGGGGGGCTTAGAAAAAATATAGCAAAGCACTGAGCCTAGGTTACATTCAGAAAAGGGGAAGATTTGGGGGCATAGGTAAAAAGAAGGGGTCAAACTCAGGGAAGGGCTAGTAGTGTATAGAGAAGTTCCCACTCTCTGTGGTACTTATGTGACCCCCATCACCATGGTATGAGGCTGTGCCTCACAACGTCTAACCTATTTCTCCTCCCAGTCCCTTGGTGAGGTAGAGCAGTGCTATTATCCCCATTGTACAGATGGGGCACTGACGTATACACAGACTAGAGGCCAGATTTTCAAAGGTATTTAGGCACTTAGTGAGATTTTCAAATGCACGTAGACGGTTTGGTGCTTTGTAAACCCCACTAGATATCTAGCTGCATCTTTGGGTGCCTAAAAACCTTTGAAATTCTGTCCTTAAAGCACTGGACTGGGGTCAGACAGGAAGTCCATGGGGAGGGGGGGCGAGTAGAACCCAGGTCTTCCAGGGCTTGCTCCCTATCCAGAAGACCAGCCTCTCTCTCTCTCTGCGCTGCATGTTGGGGGGGGGGAAGGGGGGAAGAGGGAAGAGAGAGAGGGAAAAACAAAAAAGTACTCATATAGGAGCAAAACCAAGGCAGCCAGTTCTCTGAGACTCCAGCAAATGGTCCCAGGATGAATGTCATGGTTGACAGCATGAAAAGCAGCACAGAGGTTAGGAAGGATGGAGAATGAGAGGAAATCACTTAACTCCCAAGAGGTGGCAAGTTCTGCCCCATGCTGGGTTGTACAGCAATGGCTGCTGTGCAATTTTACATTTTAACTGAAAACCATTTTGCTCGGTCATTTTTTGTTCTGAGTTTGAGAAAAGGAAGGAATGAGAAAGTGTCATAAGTATCAGATGTATTTATGCCTCAAATTCTTAGGGTTTCAGCTGTATTCAGGCCAATTCCAGAACAAAGAACAGAAACTGCATCCAGAGTCCATAAAGTCAACGATTATTGTCGTGATTTGCATTATTCACTGGACACCATCTGTGTGCTCAGCACCGTTCAGAATATGCCAAAAAAATCCATTCCCTGAGCCAATGTATAGAAGATGTGTAACTGGTTAAGATGGCTCAGATATTTAAGTATGAAGTGTTTAGTTATTCACCAAACGTTATCACATGGTCACTGTGATGTTTATATCTAGACGTGGAGGCACTGATGGCAATAGAAGTTTTAGTTGATTAAGGACTAGAAGATTTGACCCTCCAACTTTCTTTCTAAAGGAGGAGCTGCCCAGAGCTCCCGTGCTTGTTTATTTTCCTTTCCTGCCTGCAGTGGTCCGATATACCTCAGAAGTGTCAGTTTTTTTCTCAACTTTAAAATATAGAATTTTCTTGGTGTTTGGTTTTAAATATTCTCCTGTGAGAACTGCAACTCAAACCGCTGTAGTGCTGTGTTTAAGAACCTTCTGGAAAGTAACTAGCCTTCAAACAGAAGTGCAGTGTTGCCAACTCTCATAATTTTGTCATGAGTCTCATAATAATTGTTTTCCTTGAAGCTCCAGTTCCTGAAGTCAAGTGGATATGTGATGATTTCAGCCTTCATTCTTAAAGAAAAATGAAGTTTTTAGTCCTCGTGCCTGTGGAGAAAGCTCTAAAATGTGACCCCAGTGCACTCTAAAGGCTCAAAAAGCAGAAGACAAATAAAAAGAACCCCAAATCTGTTATATAATTTACATAATTTAATGATTTTAAAGCTAATCTCATGATTTTTGGTGAGCCCGAGTCATGATTTTTGAAAATTTGGGATTGGCAATACTGTGAAAATGACATGAAAGTGTCAGTTTCACTCCTGTTTAAGGTTAGTTTCTAGTCTATTATTTGTAGTGAGATGACACATCTAGAGCCCCAGGCAGGTGCAGTATAAACACACGAGGCCTTGCCCTAGTAGGATGTTTCCAAATTTAAATGATCTATTCCAAGCTTGGTGAACTGTAAAAAAAAGTGATAGAAAGTCATCTAGATTTTTCTACAATTGTTTCAATTGTTGTATTCAAGAGTTAGTAACAAAGAATATACATTACAATTTTAATTGTAACCAGTGTAACTTAAGTGACTTGACACAAGATATGAGAACATGTTCGTATTAGAGTTGAGTGGATCTAATATTTATTAAATCCTCTTTTTTTAATATAGGAAGTAGATACAGTGCTCCTATCAGCTAATTTCTAAGTTATCTGCAAAAAAACCCTAGAGTTTTCAGGTGCTCAAGTAGCCCTTGGAATCACAATAAAAAGTTGATTCCTCCCCCCCCCCCCCCCAATCTGAAATAGCGCCCCTGCCCACAAGCTGGAGTCAGCTGGCATCAGCCAGCCGTGGGTGTCTAATTGCAGTGTTGACCTATCCAAAATTCTATAGGCCTTGCAGGGTAACTGGCAAGTACAAGAACACTGAAAATGTATAAGAAAGATGCGTTTCCCCCCCTTCAAGCTGAAAATTAGTTATCATGACATTATCTTATATTTCAGTCTCTTGATACAGACAATGATAGCTCAGTGGTTTGAGCATTGGCCTGCTAAACCCAGGTTTGTGAGTTCAATCCTTAAGGGGGCCTTTTAGGGAACTGGGGTAAAAAGAATTGTCTGGGGGAAAAGTCCTGCTTTGAGCAAGGGGTTGTACTAGATGACCTCCTGAGGTCCCTTCCAACCCAGATATTCTAGGATTTCTTTGTGATAAATATCTTAAGCCGGAAGAAGAAAACTAGGGACGATAGCCAAGAACAAGGAACACCTAGTACTAAATAAAATACATTAATAGGAACACTGAGACAAGGCAACAAAGCAGAACAATCTACAAGTCTCCTCACTAGAGAGATGTACCCTATTCCAGTCTAAGGGATACTCTCTCACTAAAAGGGGGGAAGGTTAGAAACCACTGCAGATCTATTTAGAAAATACTACCCCTCTACCTTGATATAACGCTGTCCTCGGGAGCCAAAAAAATCTTACTGCGTTATAGGTGAAACTGCGTTATATCGAACTTGCTTTGATCCAGAGTGTGCAGCCCCGCCCCCCCAGAGCATGCTTTACCATGTTATATCCAAATTCATGTTATATCGGGTCACATTATATCGGGGTGGAGGTGTATAAGGAAGAATTCAGGGATCCCTGAGAGTTCCCCTTCTGCCTTCAGGAACAACTCCCTACTAGTTTACTAGATACTTACTAGCCAGAGGCTATAAAAGATTAGCCCCTGGGAGAAGTAAAAGCAACCTCCAAGTGCCAGGGATTTTGACTTCTCACCAGGGTGTTGTCCACAGATAGTAGGGCCTCATTTTAGTTTAGCAGTTTAACAATTAAAGTTGTACAATAAAGTTTTCAAAGTGCTATATATGAGGAAGTGGAGGGGAAGGGATTGAGAGAGTTTGGGAGCTGGTGGCTGAGAGAGAGTGGAAGGTTCTGATAGGATAAATTAGGGTACTGAGAAAGAAAGAAAGAAAGAAAGAAGCCAGGAAAGGAAAGAAAAGAAGATAAAACAAGTGCAAGAGAAGCATGGTAACTAACATTCTTTAAATGCATAATAGAAAGTTGACAGGTACTATAATTAAATACAGTACAAGATAGACAGCAGGCAACAGTTTATTCCTTTAAACACCAAGGGCATGACCTTGAGGGTGTGGCCCAGCAGGTATTTTTCACCCTACTCATCTGCTAGCCTGAAAATTAAGATATTAGGTAAATGGTCTTCTTAGAGTAAGTTTTTTAAAGTAGGAACATGTCTATCTTTGTGCAGTCCCTATCACAACAGAGCCCTTTTCTTGATGGGAATGTCTGGATACTACCCTAATAAAAATGGGTAAGTATTTTCCTGGGGTGATGCCTGATTTTAAGACAGACTAACACCTTTAAGATCAAAAGGATCACAGACAATAACTGATGGGGCAAGAGAGGGGACAAAAGACAGCGCAAGTCTGACATACTTGGTCAGAAGGGACGCTAAAACGCTAGTCTAGACGCAATAAATTGATCCCTGAGCGCTCTCCCGTCAACTCCTGTACTCCAGCTCGGCAAGAGGTGCAGGCAGAGTCGATAGGGGAGCAGCAGCAGTCGACTCACCATAGTGAAGATACCACAGTACGTAGATCTAAGTATGTCGACTTCAGCTAGGTTATCCATGTAGCTGAAGTTGCGTAACTTACATCCCTACCCGGCCCCCCCGCAGCGTATACCAGGCCAAAGTATATCATTTTTATCTAGCTCTGCTTTTTTCTGAGTGTAAGACTTGATATGTTTTGCAAACAGGTTTAATCTCTTGCTCTCTCTTTAATACAGTAGACCACTTAAATATCAGATTATTTGTGAATTTCCACGCAAAACATCTCAACCTTCAACCTCTGCCAAGAGATATAGTGAAGAAGGGTGTCCTGGAGTCTGCATCGACTGGGATTCTTGCTAAAAAATGCACAGGCTAAGCAGCCCTCTTCCACAAGGCACTTAGTTCCATGGCTGAAATCCACAGGTATGCATGGAAAACACTTATTGAGAAGAGAGTTTAAAGGTCCAATCACCTGGCCACTCCTAAAGTACTGAGAGAATTCATGTACCTGAAAGGTATGCTGTGTTCTACATGGCAGTTTCCAGCTCCACTGTTGTACTCTCCCTACAAGCACAGAACTCCCACTACCATCAAAGGGAGTTCTGGGCCTCCCAGGAAATCTACATAGAACAGCAGCCCTGAAAACTGTCATACAATAGGAGAATTTTGCCCTTTGTCCATAAGAAATCTACATCTTTGATTGCCTAATGTACTGGATTCCAGATGTAAGAATTAAGATTGGAGAAGCGGGTTGAGGGGGCATTAGTCCTACACAATGCCAAAAGAAGTTTGAACCCTATGAATATCATAAGGCAGAAATGTACTGTCTAACAGCTGTAAAGGGACACTCATTGCCAGTATACCCTTCTATTACTGCACAAATACTGCTGTTGCAGCTTTTGAATGGCATCTTGCCAAGTCTGAAACAGAAATGTGAAAGGAAAAAAAAAATCTTAGCAAGTGACATTCAAGTACAAAACAGAACCTACAGGAATTAGCTTGGATTTCAGGTGTTGCCTTGCTCATGGCTTTTGATTTATTAGTTTAAAGTATGCACATTCTGTTTGGTCAGAGAATAAGAGCCATTACACTGCTATTGGACAAGTCAAATACTGTGCCTGGCAAGAGTACTCTGAGGATAGCTATCCAATAAACAGGATTAGTTAAAAAGAGATTATCCAGGGATCATACGGTGACTAGATACCGTAATCCAATAAAAAGCAGGGAAACAAATAGGAAGAGGCATGGAAGGAAGTTGAGGGTGACAGAGCAGGGAGGAGGTTGATAGTGTGTGTTCACTGAGGGATATATAGCAAGTTACAGCATCACAGATGGTAATGTTTGAGGGACCACTTGCAGCTGGGGATACAGGAGGACACTCTGAAAGCCTAAATTAAAAGTGTCTTTAATATTCCAACATTGTGGTCTTGTAAAATAGCTACTTAATACCATATGATCAGGGCTGCACCATTGCTTGCTAAGCTTGATTCTAAGATGTTGACATTGTGCCAATGGACACTGTTCACTACAGACCCTTGAACAATGGAGGGAAGTATTCTCATATAGCCTTGTGCTGTCAAAAAAAGTAGAGTGAATGCCTCAGCCAACCCCAGACAAAACATGATGGAATTATTGTGGGAGAGGGAAGGGAAGAAGAAAATGGAATTCGGACTCCAGTAACAGTCTTTATGTCATCGCCATATGCTGCTCAAAACATAACCCTAGAGCTGGAAGTTTAGTTAAAACAAACAACTTAAAAAAAAAGTGCCAAAAATTTGCTTACCGTTTTGAAAAATGGTAAGCACACTTCTGTAATAATGTGCCCAGTCATGATCTCTTTTCCAGATAGGTTTGATTTCTCCTGTACCTATCTGCAGAAGGGCAATGATAGGTATACCACAACTGGCGCGCACTATCAAAAACTAAGATTGTTTAAGCCAGTAAAGTGGTTAAAAAAAAGCAAGAAGGGACTTGACTGTGGAATTCAAAGTTATAAAGGCCAAAATGAGCATTTCCTCCTTTTTTGTTTTCTTCATCAAGTGTCCTCAAATTATGTAAATGATTGGTCAAAGTTTGGAACCAAGAAAGAGAAATACTGCTTGGAGCAGCATGTAGTCAGCTTGTGAAATTTACTGCCACAGAAGTTCAGAGTCCAGGACTATGGTTGAATTTAAGGAGGGCTAAATACTTATCACCAACATTTGTTGCTATGCAAGATAATAAAATAGCCTGATCTCATACTATCAGGTGTAGGGTGATCACCTGTGGGGACCAGGAATTCTCACCCATATGTTTTCTCCCTTTACCACTGTAAAATTGGCTATAGTTATTGGGGTCTTCACCTTTACCAAAAGCACATGATATTGGCTTCTGCAAGAAGTGGGAAACTAAACTAAACAAATAGTTTGATTTGACATGGGATTTTCCATGTCAAAATTCTGAATTCAGTCAGTTACCCCAGTGAAAGCTGTCCACCCAACAGTGGAGTAACTACAGAAATATTTTCATCTGTAAATCTCCTTATGCAGACAATGGCTGTGCTTTTGAGATAATGTTTCATCAGAGACCTCTGTTCCAGGATGCATCAAACACTGCAACTTCTTGTATTCTGCAGTAATCATACAGGTTACTTTTCTCCACAGGCAGGAGACAGCATGAATCAACTTGTTGGAAAAACTGACTCAACTCAACACAACTTGGGGAAATGCTTAGTGCAATCATATCGAAACTTTAAATGTACAATTTGTAGTAAAGACCACTGAGGAACTTGCTCTGCTTAAAAATTACCTAGTTTTCCAAAGACTTATCAGCCTGTTACATTCTCCACCTAAGTTTTCCATTTCTCTCCCTCCCCATCTCACTCCTGGGGTGCACGAGTTTAATAGAAGCTTAAAATTACATTTGCAAGTAATAGATTTTTGGATCAAGTTGTTGGGGGAGGCTTTCAATGAAAATGTGGGTGTACACAATGAAGTATACAGTCACCACATTTTAACATTTGCCAAGCTTTTGAAAACTGAACAGCCCCTTCAAAAAAACAACTAGTCATACACACACCCTGCAACCGTGCCAGGTGGTGTATAAATTAAGATGTCAGCTTTTAACATTTTCCAAGCTCCCTCAGCTAGTTTTTTTATGCCCCACACTTCGGAAAAATGCTGCTTTATGGGAAAACCCTGAACTTGCAAACGTGCTGCAGCCCTCCTGTGACCCCTAGAAGTTAGGATTTCATATACAGGATGGGCATTCACAGAGGTCCACTGGTGAAGCCTCTGGCACTAAACAAGGGTAATTTTCTGGTTTCCCCAAAAATTTAGTTTCTGCAAGCTGAAATGCAGCAGTTTACCTTTCCTTCCAGTATGTGGGGACAAATACTTTGGTACAGTGAATAATTTGTCTTCATCATGCAACACCACAAAACAGACAAGAATTTCAAAAGAATCCAGATATTCAAAAAGCACTATGAAGTTATCATTTCTATTCAAAAGAGTGTCATATTTGTACAAAGAAGCCAATTATATTGAAACCCAAGTTTTAAAGTTTGGATAGACAAAGTTTTACTATTTTAATGCATCTACCCCAAAATGCAATGATTTATGGGATAAACACTGTCCTTTGGTATAGAAGAGTCTGCTCCAAAAAGGAAGACACTAAAGACTAACCAGCCATCTAAAAAGCAGAAGACAGAGCTCAACTCATCTTATAGCTATTCTGTGTTCTGAAAAGCAGTCTTCATGCTTCAGAACAAGGTACCCCAGGCTAAAACACCTCTCTGAAGCTTTGTTACACAGATCTTAGGGCTTGTCTGTAATTACCTGGGGAACTGACGCAGAGCGATTGATCCATCAGAGGTCAATTTAGCCAGTCTAGTGAAGACCCACTAAATCAACCACCAATTGCTCTCCCATCGACTCCGGTACTCCACCGGAACGAGAAGCATAAGGTAAGTCAACGGGAGAGTTTCTCCCATCAACCCAGCGTGTTGTAGACACCGCAATAAGTCAACCTAAGGTAAGTCGACTCCAGCTACATTATTCACGTAGCTGGAGTTGCTTAACTTAGGTCGACTTAGCCCCATAGTGTAGACCTGCCCTAAGGTTCCACACCCACTAGTCTGACATTAAGAGATAATGAGATTGTGTCTATGCTGCAGGGACTACAGCATCATAGTTATGGCACCATTGCTATGCAGTCATAGCCCTGGAACATAGACATGGCCTACAGCGATGTAAGGGGTTTTTCCTGTCACTGTAAGACCACTGCCTCTCTGAGTGATGGTGGCTAGGTCGAAGCATTCTTCCATCGACCTAGTTGTGTTTACACCAGGGATAAGGCCAACATAGCTATGGCTCTCAGGGATACAGATTTTTTACACCCCTGAGCAGTGGCGTTGGGACAGTTTTTATAGTGGGGGTGCTGAAAGTCATTGAACAAAACTATAAACCCTGCATATGATGCAAACTACTTCAAGGCAAGGGGTACTGCCACACCCCCAGCATCCCTGTCCCTGAGTCCTATAGCTATATCAACCTAAGTTTTAAGCAAAGACCAAGTCTGACACCATAGGAAAAAGGAGGTTTAATATACATTGGACAAATGCCAGATGTCTGTATAATCAGAAAGCAGAATTACTTACATTAGCTTCTGTTTAATAGTGTGTAACAGATGTACGTTATACACATATCTTTACAAATACGGATGATCGGGTGAGAACTGTAAAATTGTGAAAGCAAAAATGTTAAAAATGGCAAAAACCACACTGAATGTCAAGTAGAATTTATAAATAAATATAGTCCCAAAATCATAACTAAGAAGGTGAACTGAAAGAGGAAAAAAAACGTGGAGTATTCAGAAGACTAAGGAAACTGCTGATTTGTTAAAAAGGTATTTCACTTTGCTTCTGTCTGAAACAGGGAGACAAGAAAGATGGATCTGACTCAGGAATCAGATTTTTGACAAGACAGGAATAAATGTTAAGGAACAGGAGAATATTAGCTGTGAAAAGGCCAAATATATTGTAAGACTTCTCAAAGAAAGCCGCTTCCAATATTTTGGCACAACCTAAAACACAGTGTACCACAGTCCAAGAAAAACACAACTGATAAAAGTATATAGAAAAAAAAATAGAAATTTAAATACAGGGATTCAGCCAAATGACTAAATAGATTCATGGATTCCCAGGCCAGAAAGGACCATTATGATCATCTAGTCTGACTTCCTCTATTACATGGGCCACAGAACTGTGCAAAGTAATTCCAAGAACATATCTTTTAGAAAACATCCAATCTTCAGTGAAGGAGAATCCACCACAATCCTTGGTAAATTGTTCCAATAGTTAATTACTCTCACCATTAACAATTTACACCTTGTTTCCAGGCTGAATTAGTCTAGCTTAAACATCTAGTCATTGGATTGTGTTACACCTGTCTCTGCTAGATTGATGAGCCCATTATTAACTATTTGTTCCCCACTTAGGTACTTATAGACTACAATAAAGCCACCCCTTAACATTCACTTTGTTAATCTAAACAGAACGAACTCTGAGTCTAGCATTATAAGATATGTTTTCTAACCCTTTAACCATTCTTGTGGCTCTTCTCAGAGCCCTCTCCAATTTATCAGCATCCTTCTTGAATTGAGGACACCAGAACTGGACACAGTACTCCAGCTGCAGTCAGACCAGTGCCAAATATAGAGGTAAAATAACCTCACTGCTCCTACACCAGATTCCGGTTTCCGCATTCCAAGATCGCATGGCTTTTTTAGCCACAGCGTCACACTAGAGGCTCACGTTCAGTGATTATCCACCGGGACCCTCAAATCTTTTTCAGAGTCCCTGCTTCCCAGAGTAGAGACCCACATTGTACAAGTATGGCCTACATTCTTTGCAGTTGGATGTATACATTTACATTTAGCCATATTAAAACATTATTTGCTTGCACTCAGTTGGAGTCAGTGAAGATAGCTTCTTTCCTCTTTCAGACTAACCAGAAAGTGAAGATCCTGGAGGAAAGGGGTTGTATTTAGAGGAGTTAGCTTTGAGTCTCATAATACATTACACTTAAAATGATAATTGACATCCATGGCAATGATTTGAGCCAAACTATAAAAATAGCAATCTACAGAAGACCAAATTTGATTGGGAGTCTGAGGTATTGTCATGATAATACCAAGCATCATAGCTCTCTGCTCAGACCTAAATCATTAATCTTATATACAAAAATCATTTATGTATCCATACAAATTTTATTCAAGTCTATTGTAGCAATGGAAAAATAGGGCTTGTCTTCACATACAGCGCTGTCCAGGGAAGTGATCTTGCATCCTTTTCCTCTTCCCTGAGTAATCTCACCTTCTGTTCCTTCCACCAGTCTCTTTCTTTCCAGCAACAGAGTGAGCAAGTGAGTTAGTGTAAACAAATGATGCTGTGCAACTTTAGCTATGGTCTTGCAACTGCTCCAGGATTTTATTTATAAATTATCTAGTGAATGGATTAGAGTAGACATAAGCCAACTAGACAGTTGATTTTAGGCAGAGTTATAGAAAACCCCCTTGGAAAAAATGCTAATGTTTCTCTTCACACACACCTCTACACTGAAACCACCCTGTAATGGGAAACTGAGAAATCAGTGGAAGGATAAAAAATTAACACAAGCTATGTTTGTTCTATAAGGCATTGTCAGCCCTAAGACAGAGTGCCATGTTCCTGCTTTGGTTTCTGTTTCAAAGCATGATTATTATTGCCCTTGAAAGGACAAAACAAAAGGCAATGAAGATATAGCTTTAAGGAATTTGTCACAAATAAAGGCTAAAAGATTTAGGCTTTATCTTGCTCAGGAGGCAGTTCTGAAGATTTCAGAATTATATAGGTAGTTGGTGAAGGGTTCAAAAGTCAGGACAATGCTCTTTTCACAATAACTTAACACGGTGTGTAGCCTCAGGGATGCAGATGACTCTAAACATTGTTTTTGCCCACACAGTATAGTTAATATTCCAGAAGTAAAGGTAGCAGTTAATGTTTTACCCTTTCATTGACTTAGGCTGAAACATGCTTGTCTTCCTATAACCTGATCATCCTGGTTATCTACAGTATAGATACAGCTTCCTAGACACGCATGTATAGCCAGCTTCACCAGGAACACTTCTTCCCAGCACGGTGTGGTAGGGCATGCCAGAGTGCATTGCTCCAGGGCCTCCTGGTGCTGCTCTCTGTGTGCATTTCCCATGTAGAGAGACTACACGAGAACTGCCCAGATTTTCTGAGAATGTATGGACACATCAGTAAGCAGCGTGGTGGGCATGGATGCACAAATGTGACTGTTGTGAAAAGAGAAGCTGTGCGGGCACAGCTCAGCCTTGTTTGTTGTAGCTGATTCAAATTATGATGTCATGAATGATTATGAAGCTTGGTTACAGTTGCTGTGTAGACAGGCTTTAAAGAATAAGGGAAAGTGAGAAAATTAATCAGAATTATCACTAAAATAATGAACGTGAAAGACACTGTCAAAGCCAATAGAGCAGATCATGTAAATAAGTGTATGGCTAGACATTTTTTATAGGCAGAAAAGTGATGAAAGAGTGACGAAGAAGGAAAATGGTGGACACAAACCTAAAGTTGCTAGGCTTGTTGGTCAGTGTTAGTTTCCTGTCCAGAAAAAATATATTTTTGATGTGAACAAGAAATTCTGATCACTGTAACAAACAGAGCTGCCTGTCCTATAATCAGGAACTGATGGATGCAATGAACTGTGCTCCTCACATGACAAATGTAAAGCTTAGCAGAAACTAAAAAGCCATTGTACAAGTATGGACTGATGGACAGATCTGCTGCCCTAGTCTGAGACAAACAATTCAGAGCTGGTGCCAGCAAGCAGCATTTGTGGTCAGGAAAGAATAAATGTTATAAGCCTGTGGTTCAAGAAAAAAAATACACAATTAGACTTTCATGGTAAACATCTGCTACTTAAAGATTCACTTCTAACACTTTTAATATAATATAAAAAGTAATATGAAATGTAACATAACATTTAAAGTGGAATCAAAGAAAAGCCACTTATCTCATCAATATTTTACTGAAATGAATGGCATAAATCCAAGTAATAGTGTAAGTTATATGAAATTAAAGGTTTACTTCCTCATCTCAGTACATGCCAGTTTGGGTTAAACCCTTCAAAGCATCACCATCAGCAACATCCATAAAAACTGCGACACTAACAAAAGAAGTCTCCCATGCCATATATTCCTCAACAGCCAGAGCATCATTTGAGCTGAAGTTCAACGCCTTAATTCTACAACAGGAGTTCTAACCCTCTGGGTAGAGAGCAAGAGGAGTTATTCTTCCAACCACAGAGTGCTACTTTTCTCCTCAAGGTAGTGAACAGAAGGGAGGGGAGTGGAGATCCTTTGAGGTAACAATAGAATTAGCATCTCATTTAAATCATTGCAAAAGTGGCACAAAGGGTACAAGGATGTGGCTGGATTTTAGATCATAGGAGGAAAAATTTAAGACTCCTGATCTATAGTTTGATATTACATAAAAACAACAAGCCAGCTTCATTTACTGCAAGCTTTACTGTAACCTGACAAACCAGACCAACATAAACAATATCCCCATCTGTTGGACAGGTTTTTGGTGTAGTAATTTAAACTAAAGGTTAATAAATCCAGAGAAACTAGAGGTCCATGCAAGAGGTTTGTATTCCTACCAACTAGAAATGTGATGTGTCATTGAAGCAGCTACCATTAATGAAGCATAACCACTGAGGTAAAAGTTCTGTTTTAGTAAAAAGCATACACAATCCCGAGATGCAGTGGAGTGGATGCAGTGCCCGGACTGACTGACTGACTGTTGTTTTAACTTGCAATACTGAGCTCAAGAGAAACAGTCTGATTCAATTTTAACTGGAGGTAGCAATTCTAGATAACTAGGGCTGGGTCTACACTACCCGCCTGAATCGGCGGGTAGAAATCAACCTCTCGGGGATCGATTTATCGCATCCCAACGATCCCCGAATCGACGCTCTTACTCCACCAGCGGAGGTGGGAGTAAGCGCCGTCGACGGGAAGCCGCAGAGGTCGATTTTGCCGCCGTCCCTACAGCAGGGTAAGTCGGCTGCGATACGTCGAATTCAGCTACGCGAATAGCGTAGCTGAATTTGCGTATCTTAAATCGACCCCCCCCTGTAGTGTAGATGTAGCCTAGAACTCTAAGCTTGGAGGACTGGTAAGGGAGATGGTTACACTACTGTTTTTCTCTCTAAATGCCTTGGAACTTTGTGTTTCATACAAGTTAACCATCTTAAGAAAATACAAATAAATTCTCTAATATACACCAAAGTACACTGGAGAAGCTTTCAGAACTCATTTACTTTGAACTAGTCTGTTCTTGATCTCCTATTTTACACACAATCAGAGAAACCAAGGGGATGTATTTAAGAGAGTTAATTTCACTAATTAAACAGAGAGAGATTCTACTTGTGTAAATCTGTAGGTCACAAGGCCTATTCAATTTATCTTTAAAATAGATTTCAAGGAAGTGTTTATTTTCATTGTAAGAATCAAAACATGGGGAGCTGCTACAAAGTTTTATCAACAATCTTAGGTGCATTTAAAAACACGGAAATATCTCGTTTACACTGATCAATGCTAGTGAACCTTAGAGAAGGCAATCTAGACAACTCCCTTCCCTTCCTCTTGGATAAGTCATTCCACTAAGCATATTCCTGAAGTAGTCCAGTATTTAGTTGAACCATTTTTAAGTCCTTTCATCGAGATGATTTGAACACAAAAACAATTTTAAATTTTGAAAACATAACTAGTTGGTTATTCTTTAAATATAGGCATTGACTACTGTTATATTATGGCAATTATTTCCAGAGCTAAAATGCTGGATTCTACATGATAAAGTTTGCAAGAACCTGCAGGGTAAAGGGATTTTGTAGGTTTTCAACAACAAGCTAGTTGAGAAGCCCAAAGCAAACAGGGGAATTTATCACATGCTATAAATGATATATTTTACGATGACCATCATCATGTAAAATGGAGACAATGCGGTCACAGTTCAGGCAACTGTACGTGCGTTTCTCCTCAAAGGTCCAGCAAGGGCACCCACTGGCTCCCCAGCCATTGACTTTCTGTGGGAGGACCTGCATCTCTCTCCCTTCTGACTGGGTATGTCCAAGCTATACAGTTCTTTGCCTTCACTGTATTATTCCCAGCATAGACCAGTTGCCAAAGGCGCCTGCTTGCTTCCGCCTTCAGAGACACTTAACAGGTATAATAGCTACAGCTATAAGTACCACACAGTTCTGTCTATGCGAGCCTATTTTATTATTAAGGTAAAAAGCATTACAGAGAAACACCAAAAACAATAAAAGAAACTACACACATGCTAATAAGCTTACTAAAGTTAACCTCAGCCCTAACATGGATTCTGGTAGGAGGAGTCCTTCAAACCCCCACCCAAGGGGGATTCTTTGTGGTTAAAAGTTCATCACCATTTCACTCAGAACAATCAGAGTCTTATCGGACCTCAGTAGGCAAAGTTCTTCCAATCCTTCCCAAAGGATTGGGGACCTCTGTGCACCAGAGGTCCTGATCAGGAAGGAGGCCCTGAGCCAGTTTAAAGCCAGGCTATTTATCCAAAAATCCCTTTGTCTGTTTAAAATTGGATTTTCCGGAGACAATTACTATATGCAAATCTTTTCCATGGGGATGGCTTCTCTGGAGATTTCACAACCTGAGTGAATTTGCTTGCTCACCCCTGCTGTTCTCCTATTTACCCTTCTTGTAGGGCTATTAAAGAAGGTACCAACAGTGATTCCCCCAAGTGATAGTGACCTCCCCATAATTTGTCCCCCACACTTTACAATTCAACAGTTTCACCAAGTACAAAAATCTCTTGGATCTTCTGTTAAAACTTGTAAGCTAGAAACCATTGATTGTATCTGTCCTGTGAAAGATACATAGTAATAAAGTAAAACTTACAAACGAGTTAATTGACTTTGTTTACATTGTATCAGTTACTTCAAGAACAAACGCTATAAGCCGTTAAGTGACTTTCACTTCATTGTAACAGCAACGGCTCCTAGGAACAGATCCCCACCCTCTGTGATTAAAGGGCCGGGAGTCTCAAATGAATTAGCACACACCCCGAAAGTGGTGGAGACAATAAATTAAAATATGGCTAAGATATGGAATGTATGTTGATGAATGCTTGATGTACATGAATGGTTAGGGAGGTGCCAGCCTAGAAAGGGAGTATCCATCGGCCAAAGAATGTGTCGAGTAGGACCACCAGACAACCCCCTGAGGGTAAACTGGTATTCACCCCCATCACCTGGAAGGATGAGAAACACAAACTTTGGACAGTATGGAGCCACCAGGAATGCGCCATCTGTTGATTGAGTCAGCAACGGCAGGATGAAACAGCTCCCATAGCCTAACATAGGAATTAATTCCTATAAGAATGGACTCTAAAGATTGAGGACTTTGAGTCTCTGGTTCTGCTGCCAGCCTCCAGGAGCATCAGGTGCACCTGAAACAGACTTGGCTCCATCCTCATGACCAAGATACCTGGCCAGTAACTTGGCATGAGCAACTTCTAGGCTGGTAACTATAACACCAATACAGAAATTGAATGAATGATTGTGTGAATGAATGTATGTGTAAGGAATAAGTAGTGATAGGAATAAGTAGTCAAACAATGTGGTTTACTTTTACTCTTTTGCTTTATCATTATATTTACAATAAATGTGGCATCTTTGCCTTATCCCTCTTAATAAGATCCTGCTGGTTTTTATTCTATTGGTACAACATTCTCATGGAAGTTATACAATTACTCAATAAACACCTACACAAATGCATCTGAATACAATGTACACCAAAGGTATTAACCCTAATTCAATAAGGTTAACTTAATTCAATAACATTTATCTTAATTCCATAGAGTTTGTTCAGGATATTGTCAATCTCTCACAGATGCTTACTCACTGAAAGGAAAATAGGAGCACTACCCAAAAGAGCTCACCAACTAATTTCAGACATAACATTGAAGGGAGGCAACACAAGCAGTGTAGAAGGGGAAGGACAAAGGCAATATCAGTAAGATTACCTTGTTACTCAGTGTCACTATGCTACTAATGCACATAGCATGCGAGATATCAAAGTATATAGGTGCCTAGTTTGCCAATTTCTTGTAGGCATCATGAAGTGGAACTTTGATGGAGCATGATAGCCTTGCGAACCAGCTTAAGACAGGTTCCATCTACAAAGGCAGTGTGGAATTAAACATGGACCACCTTTGTACATCTGCAGAGAAACAATGCCAGCACCACCACCAATGCCATAGGAGACCAGGGGGCCTGACTGCCACTTGTTAGGGTAGTGAAGGAATAGCCACCACCATGTGGAACTAGAAACACTAGGAGCCCCATGAAAGCTCTACACGCATAAAGGGGTCCCTCCAATACTACCTCTTCTGGGATGGGAGAGATTCTCTGCAAGTGTAGGGGATTCCATCACCCCAACAGATGTTAGCTGGGACAGTGGCAGTATACCACTTCACCAAAATCCCTCAGAATCCACCCCCCCACCCATGTAAGGGCCCTCTGCTTGATAAGGTGGTCACCCATACAAGAGCCTTCTGTCAGGGAGATAGGCAGAGGGCTATCGCTCCTTTTCAGGCTGGCCAGGGCCTCTCCAGTCCTCAACACACCTCTCCGTGTTTCTGCATGGGCTGGGGTCCAGTCCAAGAGGAGGGACACCTCAGCCCCCCCTCACCCCAACAGAGGACTATATTTAGGGGCAACGAATGTATTTACAGTGCAAGAGGGTTGCCCAGCATTAATTTCATTTGGGGCTGGGGGGGAGAGGGTGTGGCAGGTACAGCATTAGTTAATTTATTTACAGGCATCATAGTATTCATTTTTCATCCCCCTGAAAACACACACACACACACACACACAGATTTAGATAGTTTGTGCAGGGGAGGGGACATTAATTGGGAACTCACAGTTCAGCTAGCAATAGACCAAGGACTGTTGTGATACCTGACCACTGGGAGATGGGGCGAGGGGCGAGTGGCATAGGGCACTGATACATTTCAATCTAGTAAGCAGACTTTGGGCACAGGTGTTGGGTAATTTTTTCAAGCCTTGCTGAAGCAGAAGTGAGTCATGTATGGCCACAAAGGTTGGGACAGCAAAGTGGCAAAGGCACAGAAAGAAGGGCTGTCCAGTGCTGGAAGGTTCCCAATTATCACCTGAATATAATTTACAACAAAACATTTTCCCCAACAGTCGATTTAGAACACAGCCCAGCTACTTTAAACTTCCCAGGCCTAAACATTTTAACTCCCATTACTTTAAAAAAGATGCTTACTTTAGGAACCTCAGCAAGCACATGAAATAGGTTTGAAATCTTTAAACAAGCTACTTCTCAGTTTTAAAATCATGAGTCTTCAACCCATTTCCAAACAACCATAAGTACTGAGGTGCAAAAGATTACCCACTTCAAGATATTTTGGTCTGGAGCCCCATCATCTGGGATTCTTATCAAATTAGATATTTCTTAATTGACATAATTGCATATTTCAACTCAATTAATCACTTCATCTCTATTTAATTCCCTCATCTAGATGACATTAAATGGTCAGAGAGGAAAAGAAGTGGATAGAGAAGGGAAAATTCCTATTTGAATGCTTGATTCTAACCCTTGTGTTAACAGGGACCAAGTATGTGATATGAGAATTCCTCTGACCTTGTTTACACTTCTCCACACCAATGTATTAACAGTGAAACAATGTAACAGGTGAGATACTTGATACATCAGTAGATGAGACATATAAAATACAATATACAAGTGTCATACATGTAACAGTTTTAAAACACAGCATGCACTATATAATAGAACAAAAGGTCCATTTTGTCAATCTCTTCCTAATCTTACACAACAGAACTCATGTCAATTATTTTTGCTACTATCCTCTTTTGCAGTTACAAATCTTCTGCGTGTCAATGTGCAAGTGTATTAACTCATTTTCAATAAAGACATTAAGCATAACAGGCACTTAGAGACACCCCTGGAGTTTTTCCAGTGTGTTTTTGTTAAGCAATATGTACCCTTGAAGGAATTCAGTTATATAAGCAAACTTTGGCTTCTCTTTCAGTTTACTTGACCTGTGAGTCTTGTTATCCAGAAATGCAGCCTTCACCTTTAAAAACAGTCTTAAAATATAAGCTTGGTAATTTAAGTACAATGTCCTTTTATCAGGCTCCGGCATGCAACAAAGGTGAAAAGTTATTTCCTCTAGACCAACTCATGTAATTTAATGGCATCAAAAGTCTTCAGAAAAATACTGATACTCAGATATTTGTAGCTGGCCCGCATCCCATTAGCGCAGGTGCAGTTCCCATCACACGGGACGGGTACAAGTCCTCATTTGGCAACTATCCCAAATCCCCATCAAAAGTTGTTCATCTCTCCTTACGCCAACCTTGTCTAGTCCACCCTAGAAAAATTAGCATCCATGTTACAGAACTCCAGGCATAGTTGCCGAACAGATTTAGATGACAATGGTAAGAATGTGATTCCTGTCTCTATTACAGCTTCCATCACTACTACCATTGGCAAAACTACCCAGTGGTATCTTGCAGCCACAAAGTTTACCAGTGTACATAAGACCCAATGAGGCAGGACAATGGTATAAGTACTAGTATAGACAAAGCTCAAATGTTTTACCCACCCCTCCCCGCCCCCGCTCCTGAAAATCTGAATACCTGCCTCCTGTTTACACTAGCAACTCAATACCAATACAGTACAGCATTTCATAGATTCACAGATTCTAGGGCTGGAAGGGACCTCAAGAGGTCACCAAGTCCAGTCCCCTGCCCTCATGGCAGGACCAAATACTGTCTAGACTATCCCTGATAGACATTTATCTAACCTACTCTTAAATAAATTTACCTGAATCTATATTTAAATTATACAGCCATAAACCACCACCAGGCCAAGTCCACCAAGAGCATTAGTGTAAACCAAATGATTAAAATGTTAGCAGTTGCCAATGGCCTGAATACACTAATACTCCAACAGTGGCTGCCACGAGTGATAATGTGATGGTGGGAGGTTTTGTGGAAAATACTACTCAGACAAAGCCTTGTTGAAAGTTACTGTAACACGTACTCATTTCCTCACACCACTACACCTACCTTCTTTTAGCTTCAGCTGCATAACTGTGCTTCAGGTAGCATAGATTCATTTTCAGTGGCTTCCTACTCTGTACAGCAGCACTTTATCTACAGTAGCATTAGTTCCCCCCCACCCTCCAATCAATAATACCCCCGTTGAGCCTTTTGCATTGCACTTTTACCAGCAGCCATCAATGCTTTGCTGATCAGAGACAGGCATCTGACTCTTTCCCCCACCAACAGATGTCAATTAGGACACGGGGAGGCATAATGGTTGTATTATGCACTCCCACAACTGGTTAGGCCCTTTATGCTAGTCTCTTGCTCCCTGGGCTGAGAGCGCTGTGCAGCCAACATGCTCACCTCTGGAGAGGATAGGTCTTGAGTCTTTTGATAACAACAAAGTTACAGTTGAAAGGATGCTGGCTACAATATGGAACCTCTCAAGAATCTGAACATGGACATTGCCTGGGAGGGTGTACTTAAGAGTCAGATTAGGGGCTTTGAAGACTAATGTGTTTAGGGAAAGAGGTGGAGGGACTTAAGTAGAGAAGATGTAGAACTGTTAGTTGGCTTCCACAAAGCTTTAATGTGTAGTTTTGCTGACACTGAAATACCTTGTACAATACCTTAGGCATTATGTCTATATTTAAAAAAAATGCCTCAACACCAATGCCTTTCAGTCATCGAGACCATCCTGTCTGCTCTTTCACCTGATTAAAATCTAAATTAGTTAAGTAACACAAGAATTAATAAATTATTCAGGACAGATACCTAGTCTTCTCACATTTTTAAAAGGATTGCACCCCTCTATGGCTCTGCATAAATGGAATATAATGGCTTGCCTCCCCACATTCACTCAGAAATTTCCCCTTAAATTCATATGTATTGTTCCATTTTTTAAGTGTAGGTAGTTTAGGGCTGGCCAGAAAATGAGATTTCCTGTTCGCAAAAAAATTCAGGTTTCAGAAATTGTTTTAATTTTAATACCGAATGAAATAAAGACAGTTTGAATTTTTTCCATGAAAAACCAAGATCTCTCTCTTACATACCCATACACAGAATAGCCAGTGGTCAGGACAGTCACCTAGGATGTGGGAGACTCAAGTTCAAACTTCTGCTCTGCCTGATTTGCTGTCTGGCCTAAAGAATATTTAGTAAGTCCCTGTTCTGCCTGATTCCCATATCTCAGGTGAGTACCCTAATTTTTGAGCTTATCTGGTATGTCTCTCTTGTTTTGACCAAAAATTCCATTCTAGACTGAAGAAACCTTCCCAATGAAATTCTCATAGAAATGGATTTATTTCCACAGAAAGTTTCAGTTTTGAATAACTGGAATTTTGTGGCAGAAAAACAGTTAATCAAAACATTCTCAACCAGCTCTAAATCTAGATTGCCAAAATACTGTTCATATCCAGTCACCTCTACTGAAACCCTACCTCATCTGATACTAATGCACAGTGGTGCTTCCTTAAGATCAAAATCTGGGTGTTGTTCTTATTCACGGAACATGTTCAATCTGGAATTTGTTTCTTCCCATCCAAATACATTATGGATTAGTATTATATCACATGAGGGGGAAATGCAGCAGAAATCTTCTTACACCATAATAGGGTTTAGCCCTCCCTCCCTCAGGAGCAGTTTATCTAACTCTTTCAGGGGCACCTTTGGGGATATTTTACAAACGATTACAATTCCCTTATGATTAACACTTCGACTTCTGGGAACAATTCTTCCCTGCTTTCCATTTTATATTCCCTCTTTCTCTACTTATGTGTCAAGCAAGCAAAAGGAGGAAGTCAGCTGCTGCTGAAGTTAAAGAGGATGCAGTAGTCATGGTAATGAGAAATTGCATCACACTCTTGAGTGGTTGTAATCAAGAAAAAGCTTGAAGTGAAAGTCTATGCTCCCTTCCACCACCACCCCCCATTTGCTTTCACTTAATTACATTCCATAAAATGAAAGAACCTTCAGACATTACCAAACCAGCACATTTTCCATTCATATGGCAATATATTGTAGATCTATAATAAATCCCCAGTAATATTTAATCTGGGAAATTTCCCCTCTGACGTTCAGTTTATCCACCAGCATGATGCACCGCTTTGCGCTTTCACAGCTCCGTCCATTGAGGATCTCAGCATGCTTTGCAAGCGCTCATTAATCTCACACCGATGGGAATGAGGTGCGGATTCTAACCACCGTGCTAGAGCGGGGACTTAAACCAAGACACACAGAGGCTCTGTGGCTAACTAGAGGCCACGCAGCCAGTCAGCTGAAAAGCCAGAACTCCTGGCTCCCAACCCCAAGACCACGGCTGCCCTCCGGAACTAGGAAATGGTCGCGATCCCCTCAGCCGGCAGGAGCAGGGCGCTGGGGATGAGTCCGAAGTAGCTCTCGGTGCAGGAGCGGTTCCTGGCTACGCGCACCGGCGTGGAAAATCCCCAAGCAGCAGCAGGACACCAGAGGCACCACTTGTTGCGACTCTCCCGGCCGTCGAAAAAGCTCCAGCTACTCCCCAGCCCTCTTCCCCAGGCACGGGAGCCAGCGCTAGCTCCTGGCTGTACGCTCCAGCTCGCCGGGCCTGGACGCAGCACCGCCCCGCCGGCGGATGCACCGCGCGCCCTTTCATGTTCTGATTGTTATTTATTTATTTATTTATTGCGTGCAGCCGCGCGGTTGCATGAACCCTGCCTGGAAACAGCACCAGGCTCCCTCCACCACCCGGCCGCCGCTTCCCCCTGCCCGCACCGTCTGTCAGCGGCTCCCAGCCCAACCACCAGCCGCTGCTCCAACAGGCTGCTGCGGGGGCCCAGCTCACCACCACCACCCCACGGGCGCCGCCGCTCCCCAGGCGCGGGCCGGGCAGCACTAGTTGCCGTTCCCCGTGGAGGGGCAGCAGGGACCCGGCCCGGAGGCTCTGGGGAAGTTTGCCCGGCAGGACTTTACCTTCTCCTCACTCCGCGAACAGCTTCGGGCGGCGGCAGCTGGTGCTGGAGGAGGGAGGCGGCGAGGTAGCGGCTGCACCGGCCGGCGCTGTCACGCTGCAGAGGCGAGGCTGGGAGGGAAGGGAAGAGAAGGGAAGGGCCGGGCCGGGCGCCGCGCGGAGGAAGGCGGGGGGAAGAGGGGGAAGTGCGGTCCCCTGAGTAAATTGTGGGCTGACTGTGACGTAACAATGGTGCTGGGGACAAATGAGAAGCTGTCTGGAAAGGGGGGCGCTATGACGTCATGATCGCCAGGACCAATCCAGGGATAATGGAACGTTCGGGACTCGGGAGCCCCACAGGGACAGGAAGAGACGGGGCGGGGAGAAGGGGGCGAGACTGACTGGCAGGGGAGCCCTGGGAGCGAAGGGCAGAGACTCGCCTGCTGACGGGCAAAGCACCGGCATGGGGACAAGTGAAGCACGATCCCGAGCAGCAGCTGGAGTGGCGAGGTCCGATCCAGAGGAGACGGGGGTAGTGGGGCTGGGGGAGGAGTGAATGGCGGGGATGGGGATTGGTTGCGTCCCATCGCGCCCCTCCCCTCTAGCCCCCCTGAGCAAAGCTACACAGCCCGGCCCGGGACCGTTATGTCTCCCATCCAGCCGGGCCCCTCTGCCGCTCAGAGCATGCCCCACGCCGCATGCGGGGCGGGTCCGCGCTGAGCTCACCGCTGTCTGCCGCTGGAAACCCAAACTCTCGGCTCATCACCCCAGTCAGCCGGCGGCCGAGGCAGCCAATCAGGGCGGTTGTGGGGAGGTGCTGCCTAGGCTCCCACACTCCTCCTCACTGCTAGGGTGACCAGACACTGCCCGCCCCCCTGCTAGGGTGACCAGATAGCGAATGTGAAAAATCAGGACAGGGTGTTGGGGGTGGGGGAGGATAGACTCTTATATAAATAAGAAAAGGCCCCGAATAGCGGGACTGGCTCTTTAAGATTGGGCCATCTCGGCATCTTACCCCCTGTAGTGAGAGCGGGTGGCAGAGCGGGCCCTGAAATGGTGCAGGCAGGGCCAGTGCAACGACTAGGCGGACGCCTAGGGCGCCAAGTGGTTGGGGGCGCCAAAAATCGGTGTCCCAAACATTGTTTTTAAACAGCGGAACACAAGGCTGTCGCTGCTCCCCGGCTCCAGAGGGGCTGCCTGGGGCACAGCAGTCGCTCCCCCCAGGGGAGCAGCCAGTGGCGGAAGGGGAGGGTCCAGCGCTAGCAGCTGTGCCTTCTTCCCCACGCCGCGGACCGAGTCGGGCTCCCTGCCACCCCCAGAGCTCTCCTCCGAGTCGGGCACCCCTCCCCCAGCCAGCACCACCCCCTCCAACACCCACTGACCAGCTACCTTCTCCCCTGTGCACCCCCCGCCCCAACAACCCACCCTGTCCTGCCACTTTTGCCTCTGGGCAACCTCCACCCAGCACCCCTCCCCCCAGCCAGCCATGGTCACCTTCACTCCTGCATCAACCTCGGGGACCCCCTCCCACCTGCCATCTCCCTTCTGCCCACTCCTTCCTTGTGCAAACCCCTCCGTGCCACCTTCACCCCCCTGCAACAACCCTGGGCACAGACACCCCCCCACCTGCCAGCCCCTTGCAACAACCCCCTCCTGCCCACTTCTCCCTTGTGCCACTCCCTCCCTGCCACTGCACCCCCTGCAACGAGCCCCTTTTGCCTCTGTGCAGTCTTTTCCCTGCCACTACACCCCCACCCCCTCCACCTCTTGGCCACCTCTACCCCCTGCAACAATCCCATGCACCCCCCTCTCTGCCACCTTCACCCCCTGCAAAAGCCCCCATACGATCCCCCTCTTTGCAGGCCCCCGCCCCCCGTGGCCCCTGCACTTTGTGAACATCTGGGCCCCTGGGGGGAACTTGGCCATAGGAAGGTGGGGGCTGGACATCGGAGGGGGGGGCGCAAGGTGGAAGTTTCGCCTAGGGCGCAAAATATCCTTGCACTGGCCCTGGGTGCAGGAGGTTGCTGCACTGAGCGTGGCTTGCATTCAGGACACAGCACAAGGGTTAATGACCCATGGGCTCCCGCACAGGCAATGTCTGGAGCAAAGGGGTAACATGCAGGGCAAGGCAGGACTTTGGCCCAGCCGGCCAGCCTGGCAATAACCATCCCATACATTCTTTCATTGTCCCCTGTTGATGTTTTCTGATCACATTAGCACTGCTAAATGGAGAGGGCTTCTGGAACAGCCTGTTATTTAGGTTGCCTGACCCTTCCCTGCAAGTGTCAGGAGCACTTGTACTCTGGTCGCTAGCCCTGCTGACACATCTACACTGCTGTTACCCTTGCTGCCTAGATTAAAACTAGCAAGGGTTTGCCTACCTGCACTACAGTCACACCTTCACTTGCATTGTAGATGTACCTCATAAGACCTTGTTTTCAGTTGCTTATAACTTTGCTGAACTTCAACAGTTTGGACTGAAATTTTGCATGCCAAGTGTCTGCCTCAGGCTGAATTTTTGGGGAAAATTTTAAGCCAAAACAGTTCACCTGTGTCTGAGAATGAGACTAGGGAAAATATATTATCTTTCCCATGTTAACTAAGTGTGACCCTTTCTTTGAAAAGCTGTAGCCTGTGCACTGAGTGAGGCATAGATCCTGTGGAGAAATATCATGTGATCATATAATTAAAGAGTGTATCATTCATATGCATAAGGGGTTGAATTAAGGTTTCATAGGCAACTATAATTCTGCCATTTTCTAATGTTTGAGTGCTTAACTGTGCAACCTTAATAACATTACAGTAGTTTAATGTAGTTTTGTGTAATATAATAAATACAGTTCTAGATAACTATCCTCTTTCTCTCTCTCTAGTTACCCAACTCCTCACAAGAATATCTGAGTGTTTACAAAAGTTACAGTATCCACAGTTAAATTATATTCTGGGTTTCTTCCCAGAAATTAGGGTACTTAATAGAGAAATAAAATTCCCCTGCTCCAGGGGTGTTTGCCATCCAAATTAGATAGTCTTTAACACAGGAAATAAGGACAATAAATAAAGGGAGGGAATGGTGAGATAAACTAATAATAAGGCTGTGAGTTTGTCACAGATGTCATGGATTCTGTGACTTTCTGTGACCTCCATGACTTCTGCAGCAGCCAATGCGCCTGGCTCAGGGGCAGCACAGGCAATCCCTGCACAAGGCGCACCGGCTGCTGCTGGGTCAGTCTCAGGCCACCACCAGCAGCAGAGTTTGGGTGTGGGAGGGGGCTGGGGCATGGGGCATGGGATGGGGTGAGGCGGGCTCTGGGCGGCACTTACCTGGGGGGTCTCCTTGGAAGCGGCGACATCTCCCTCGCTTAGTTCCCAGGTGGAGGCGTGGCCAGGCAGCTCTGTGCGCTGCTTCTGCCTGCAGGCACCGCTGCCGCAGCTCCTATTGGCCGTGGTTCCCGAAGCGAAGCCAATACTCTAGGTGGAGGCAGCCCGCAGAGCTGCCTGACCACCATGCCTCCACCTAGCAGCTGAGCAAGAAGGATGTCACCGCTTTCGGGGAACCCCCCAGATAAGCAATGCGCAGAGCCCTCCTCACCCCATCCCGTGCCCCAACCCACTGCCCCCTCCCAAACCCAAATTCTGCTGCTGCTGGGGGAGGGAGGGAGGCACAGAGTCAGGTAGGGAGACTGCTGGCCCCGCCAACACCCCCCATTCTCTCCCAGCACCAGCGGGAGTCCCGGTCCATATGCTGCTGGCCATGCACCGCTGCCCATGCCCCCCAGCACCAGCGGGGGTCCCGTGCCATGCGCTATCACCCACCCCAGTCCCCCCAAGCACTTGGGCCACCTTCCCCCAGCACCCGTAGGGTCCCCAGGCAGCCCCCCTCCCAAGTTTTATTCACTGGTATTTTTAGTAAAAGTTATGGACAGGTCACCAGCCGTGAATTTTTGTTTATTAAAAATACCTGTGACTAAAATGTAGCCTTAACTAATAGTAATGTGTCGATTGGGGAGGGGAACGGGGTCGGGGGCTGCACCACGTGGCTCAGCCCAGCTCTGGTGCTGGGTCGGGGGCTGCACCACACAGTTCAGCCCCACTCTAGCCGGGGCGCAGGGTTGAGGCCGCATCACGCAGCTCGGCCCCGCTCCGGCGCTCTGGCCGGGGTGCTGGGTCGGGGGCCGGACCATGGACCACATGGCTCGGCCCCGTTCTGGCACTCTGGTTGGGGTGCAGGGTCAGGAGCCACACCATGCGGCTCCCAGAAGCCACGGCATGGTCCCACACTCCCATGGCCCCCTCCAGTGCTCCAATGGGAGCTGCAGGGGCGGTGCCTGCGTATGGGACAGCATGCAGAGCTGCCTGACCGTGCCTCTGCATAGGAGCCGGAGAAGGGACATGCTGCTGCTTCTAGGAGCCGCTTGGGGTAAGTGCCACTCGGAGCCTGCACCTGAGCCTCTCCCCATGCCCCGACCGCCTTCCCCATCCCTGATCCCCCTCCTGCTCTCCAAACCCCTCGATTCCAGCCTGGAGCACCCTCCTGCACCCGAAACCTCTTATCCCCAACTCCACCCCAGAGCCCACACCCCCACCTGGAACCTACCCCCTTCCTGCACCCCTGCCTCAGCCGTGATCCCCCTCCCACCCTCCGAACCCCTCGGTCCCAGCCCAGAGCACCCTCCTACACCCCAAACTCCTCAACCCCATCCCCAGCCCAGAGCCCACACCCCCAACCAGAACCCTCACCCTCTCCCACAGCCCAACCTCAATTTTGTGAGCATTCATGGTCCGCCATACAATTTCTATTCCCCGATGTGGCCCTCGGGCCAAAAAGTTTGCCCACCCCTGGTTTAGATGTTGCCATCTCTTTGGTAATAACGTAATATACTAAAATTTGGGGATAGTGACTGGCTTGGAGACTAGAATGGAGATCAGTATTTACCTGATGTGTCTCTCCCTCCTCAAAAAGGAATTTCACAAATGAAAGTAAATGACAGCTTCTTGCAGCCAGCCAGCTGAAATTGAGTGAGTGTGAACTGTTTGAATGAGTAGGTTGTGAGTCTCTGCTAGTTAAGATAAATAAAACAAAAAGTTGCACATTCCAAGAAGAGCTTCACTTTATCAGGGCAGGGAGAAAAGCAGACTTCATGAAATTACAGAGGATCGAATTTACCTGAGAGCACTTAAATCCAGATTCACAAAGGTATTTTGTGCAATGACTAATCTCTATGTACATTGCTCCCTAGTGGAATTCTCAGCTGCAGATTAGGCACCCGGGCTCCCTTTTCAATGCATGCGGGAAGAGAGGCACCGAAGGAAGGGATTCTCAGTAGCCAGCAAGCTGAGCAGGGCCTAAGCCTAAGCTTGCCGGAAGTGCTGAGCAAAACAGCAGGGCATAAGGCCCAGATCCTCAGAGAACATTGAGGGATCTAACTCCCATTGATCTCGGTATTAGCCATCTGACGGACAGACCAGAGAAAGATACCTCCTGTCAGATGGGATCCTCAGCCATGAACCCTCATGAAAAATCTCTGGTTAGGGCACTTACTTAGGGTGTGGGAGAGTCAAGTTTAAATCTGTGCTTCGATAAATATTTATACAAAGCAGAACAGCTCCACCAGGAGATGCTGAGAGAAGACCCATCCCAGAATACCCAATAACCTAGTGGTTAGGGTAGTCATTGGGGATGTGAGGCTTGAGTTGCAAGTCTGGAGCAGGGACAAGAACCCAAGTCTCTCACATCCTAGGTGACTGTCCTAACCACCAGGATGTGTGTACATTTTTCCAAAAAATTCTTGACCTGCTTGCCTTAGGCTGTCTTTTGTACAGATGATATACTGCCTCCCCTCCCCCCATCAATGGTCTGCATCCAGCCCACCTGCTGTGGGATGTGGCAAGTATTAGGTCCTTGATGTGTTCAGAGCACACCTACAGGATTGGGCCCCATGGCAAGGTAGGTGTATCCCCCTCCCCCCACCCCCTAGTTTGAGAATCACCCTTTGGGGCCATCAGGGCATTGGCTTGTACTAGCACTCCAAGCAGCCTGTTTGCTGTGGGGAGAAGTCAGCACTTGGGTGGCTTTGCAAATGCTGACCAGTAGCAACATAGGCACCTAGGAGATTTAGGTGCCTATGGGATTAGACAACAGTTGAGTGGCAGTTTTGAGAATGTCAGTGGCACCTAAATGTGGCCTAAAGAGGCAGATAGACACCTAAGTATCTTTGTGAATTTGAGCCTTAGTTATTATAGCGGTGGGTGTGATTGAAATCCCCAAGATGGATGGAAACAATTTTAAATTTTGAAAACATAACTAGTTGGTTATTGGTTTAATGTAGGCATTGACTACTGTTATTTTATTATGGAAAGCAGTGATTTAGAAAATTCGTATGTTTGTAGTGGAATTGGAGGGAAGAGGAAGCCATAAAAAGGGTGGCGAAGTGCAGGGGCATAGTAAAGAGTATGCTGTAGCATTTAGAAAATAATAATGGCAAATCTAGGAGAGTACAGAGGAAAATGCATTCTCCAGAGTTGGAAAGTTATTCAATAGTTACACCAGAGATTCTCAAACTGGTCTGTGGATCGATGGTAGTCTATGGAGAGCGAGCTGATCACGTTACTAGCTCCTAAATACTCATACTTTATGGAAGCAATTGCTGTAATTGCCACAATGATTTTATGCAATCATGACTAGGAGGTGAAATGATCCATGGGAAATTACAGTAGAAGGGGGAGATAATGGAGATTGTTTCACATCACACTATTCAAAATGTTTGTGAATCTCTGAGTTAGAGGCACAGACTAAGAGGTCCAGGAGGAAGGAAAGTATCAGGGGGTAGCCGTGTTAGTCTGTATCTACAAAAACAACAAGGAGTCTGGTGGCACCTTAAAGACTAACAGGTTTATTTGGGCATAAGCTTGCGTGGGTAAAAACCTCACTTCTTCAGATGCATAGAAGAAGTGAGGTTTTTACCCACGAAAGCTTATGCCCAAATAAACCTGTTAGTCTTTAAGGTGCCACCAGACTCCTTGTTGTTTCAGGAGAAAGGAAGGGTTTTCCTCAGTCCCCTTAGCATAGAGTCTACACAGATAAAACAACTTTGAGGGCCCATCTAAAGCACGGGACTATCTGGGCTAGACAATTGGATTGACGCCGTTTTTTTGATTGGGACAACATGTTGTAGAACCATTAGGGAATCATGTTTAAGCCTATGTCACAATTCCCTAATGGTTCTATTACATGGTCTGACAGAATTACACTTGTAAACAAACCCCAAGTTTAGTTTAAACTTTTGCAGACAAACAAGATTATAACACAGTTTGGTTGGCTAGAGTGGCAAGGGTCAATCATTTTTAAACCAAATAAAAAACAAACAAAATAAAACTGCTTTATCTAAAGTAGAGATGTAGGTTAAAGGATGTATGTACTCTTGGTTGTCCACAACCAGCTTTAAACTGTTTTGCCACTATGTAAGGCGGGCCTAAATTGCTCAACTTTTCAGTCCTAAATCACTCTGACAAACAATTATTATAATCTACAAATTGACCATCAGCAGACTATTTAAAAAACAAAAACTAGGATTTGTGTGGATGGTGAGGGAGATAGCAAATGCATCTTCTGATTATTGCTAGTTAAGAAGCTTTAAAAAAAATCTGTTACTTTGAAAACATGCTAAAAAAGGATTTTTACCGAAGTAGTTTTACTTACATTATTTTCTCTGATTCTGTTATGCAGTTTAGATTTTGAAGTAAGTTAGTAACTGGTGGAGTAATTCCATTAGTACTGTAATTATAAAATGCCCTTCAGGACCAGTTTTCAGCAACACTTTGTCTATCATGCCTCTTAGCTGGATGATATAAAGTACACGTTGGTAAGATTCCAAGTTTTATCTGCCAATTCATGTCTCAATATTGGACTGGAATATCACTGTAGATCTCTTTATTAAATAAACTGCCAAAAGTAATACAGATTTCAAATTTAGTTAGTATTTTATTTTGATGAATAGATTGCAGAAGTGTAGAAGAGAAAAGGGGAATGGGTGATATCTTCCCATTTAAAATTCCATATACATACACTCACACACATTCTCTCTCTCTCTCTATAATCACCTGCTCCTGCATCATTGATCACTCTTTTATTAACAGAAAAATGAAAAAATCTATAGAGAACATTGTCAGAGTAAGGATTTTGTCTTGAACCCTAAATTCACAAGGCACATTATGTCTGAAAGACCAAGGCCTACATTTTTAAAAGCATCCAGTGACTTTGGGTGTATGACTTGAGACTTGGCCACAATTTCCAAGGGCCTGAGAACTCACATCCCTCTTTGACTTCACCTGGAACTTGGTGTGTTCAGCACTTCTGATAAATCAAGCTCAAGATATCTCAGCTGCAGCACTTCAAACAAGTTGCCACTTAAGAGGCTCTTAAGTTTGAAACCATTTCTTTTAGACATTGGAGGAATATTCATTTCAGCCTATGGCCCCAATCCTGCTGCTAATGAAGGCAATGGTAGTTTTGCCATTGATTTTAATGGGAGAAGGAGCAGAGCTGTTTTTCCACTTCAGTTAAGTTGTCTTTGCATGCCTATAGAATGGAACAGGTGTTTTCACACCTGTAGAGCTAAAATTGGCTTGAAAATGTGCTTTAGATAAACTCATTCCTTGGGCCCCAGCAGTCTGCTGTCTAACACATTTGTGTCTTTGGTTTATGGATGAATTATGATTCCTTAAAGTGTTACTTTCACAGCCAAAACAGCTTTTGAAATCTGAAAAATACTTAAACAATTAAGACCCAATCTAGTATTTTTTAAAATAAAAGTACCACCCCAGAGCTGCATGTAAAGGAGAAAAGCAGAAGGCAGGGGAGCAGAGATACTGCTTCCAAGGATAGGTAGGCGGAGCTCAGTAAAGCCCTCTGAGGCAGATGAAGGTGCTAATGGGACTATTCCATAGCAGATATTTAAGGTGTGAACTCCATATCTCTCAAGTGCCCAGTCACTGTGGTATAAAAGTACAAAAATGACTCAGAACCCATTATAGTCAACTGGAATTTTTCCATTGCCTTCAAGGGCTTTGCATTAGGCCCTGTGTGCCTGGCTGGCTGGTTGTCTCCTTCTCCCACAACTGCTAGCACTTGAGGGAGGGAGTGACCATTATTAGTTAGTGGAGGAAGATCCTTTTGAGCACCCGGATGTGGGCTGCTAAAAGCCCCTCCTCCAGCCTAGGTAGTGGAGGGAGATAGGGGTTTAGTTTTTGCTAGCAGGTTCCCAGTGTGACAGTTTGCAAATGGCCCATCAGCAGCTGTTTCCCTGCTCACCCAGTCATCTCTAGAGTGTGCCTAAGCAGACCTTGTTATCAATCAGAAAAAGAGGACAAGGTCATTAAAAGTGAAATGCAATCTCAGAATTATCCGGTAATCAGAATTAAGCAATCAAACAGATTGTGGTTTAATTATTTAAGAGCTTTTCAGATTTGGAATATAGCTTTGGTATTAAGAGTAATACTTTAACCAAAGGCTCAGGCAGAGGTCAGATTTTTAGACTGTGTATACCGAGGCATGACATCATAGGTCAGGGGTTTGGAACATACATCACAACTGCACCATGAGTGAAGATATTACTCTTATTAATGACACGAAGGCCCCTTTCTGCAGAAATCCACTGACACTGCAGGTGGAATGCTGTGTTTAGTAAGTTATTGGCACCTCATTATCAGAAAGATGTACATGAAGTAGGAGGAGGTCAGAGCCCAGCAACAAAAATGATCAGGGACTTGGACAGAGAAATTTGAGGAAGTTTTAAATAATACTTTGCATTCATATAGCATCTTTCATGCAAGAATCTCAAAGTACTTCATATACATTAGTTCTCACAATGCTTTTGCGAAGGGCTGAGCACTTATGGAAATCAGGAATAAGTGATTAGTCCTTGATGAAAACAGAACTCGAGTCATGACATGCCAGCTACTGCTGTAGTCATTAGACACACTTCCTCCTTACATATGTACTATAGAGTTTGGCTAAATGAGGATTAAGTGGGACATAATAAATAACTACTAATATTTAAGGGTATAAATACCAAGGAGGAAGAGAAATAATTTGTTAATATTAGGCAGAAATCTCTTGACAATAAGAGAACCATGAAACAATCTAAAGAAGTAGTGAAAGCCCCATCCCTGGAGATATTTAAAATAGGGGGGACAAAAAAATTGAAAGATATATTTCAAGGAACAACTCCACATTGGTATGGAGCTGGATTAATAGATATTTTTTCTGCTACAATTTTATGTCAGTTTGAAGCCGCAGGCACTGCTAGATATAAATGTTTAAAATATTATTATATTTTATTTGATTAGAAGGTTATAGACATCACCATTCATTATTTGCCACTCTCCCATTTAGTCCAAAATCCTCAATCTTGTGTTTCATTGGCTTCTGTCCAGGCTTACTTAGGCAGCTTCAGGTTTTTTATCAGCAAGGTAAGGGGGATATGATTACAGCTCCCTTTAAATCAAATATTGTACTAAAAGTCTTAGGTTTAAATTTCAATATCTACTCCCTCTACTGAATACAGTATTTTCTTCTTTTGTACCAACCACAAATGCTTCTCTTCATGCTGTTTGTACAACTGTGTCCAACTACATAATTACTTGATCCTCGTGGAAAAAGTTTCTGACCAGGTTTCTTTTTGCTTCAGTGTTTCTTGCCTGGCAGGTATTATAAACAGATGATTGGTTGAAGCTTTGTTCCGACTATTTTAACTCCACAGCACAAGACCAGCTGTGAACAAACTAACCCTTCTTTCCTAGAGATGAGCTAATTACTGGCATTTGTATTTTTAATATTTACTTTATTCCTTGAGAGTGCTTTTGCTATCCATCTCATCCCAATGTAATTCATGTCAGGCTAGTACTGCCCCCATTGAAATCAGTGGCCAATTTCCCACCCATTACAATGTACTGTCATGCCCTGTCTGAACATTTCTAACCCAGTTCCTGTGATTCACATTAACACAGAAGACTTACTGACAGGTTGTAATTGGATTTTCATTCTCACTTATTCTTTTACATCTCATCGCAGTACTCAGTGCTGTAGGCAACTGATTACTCTCTAAGGCCTGGATTACACCTAAATATTAGATTAACCTAGCTAGCTCCATTGCTCAGACCTTGGTTGAAATACCAAACTTACTGTGAATTCCCAGAGCCAACTCTACCATGTAGGTGGAACAGGTGGTGACTAGCAACAGGAAAATATATAGTTTCAAGACAACGAAAATCCAGGTCAAATAATTAAATTTGTATTTCCCATTCCTGCTAGTACATCTTCCTCTCATGTTATGTTTCCTTCCCATTTCAGATAGAAACTGTAATTAAAAACCTCCCAGTGTTGACACTTCTTATCCAAGCCAGTCAGGAGCACATACATACTTATTTGACATCAATGTTAGCCCTGCCACCTTGTGATTGCCTTGAACCGAGAAAACAGCAAGCTCTGCGGATCTTTCCATCAGATATCATCCCCCTGGCCCTTGTTGGCAGCCAATAGAGCTGTCCGTGGAAAATGCAGGAGAATTTTTAAAAGGAAGGGGTGGCTAGAGCCAGAAAAAGACAGAAGAGGCATGAAGATAAAAGAGAGGATGAAAGGCAAATAAGGAAGATAAAAACACTGAGCACTCAGCATCATGAAAGCACTTTACACAGAATAAACTAAACCTCCAACCACCCCTCTGAGATTAGGAGGTCTCATCAGGAGTTTTTCTATTCACCTACATGGCACAGAGAGGTTAAGTGACCATCTAGGCAAGGGTATTAGCATCTTCACTAGGACTGGGATAGCTCAGTGGTTTGAGCATTGGTCTGCTAAACCCAGGGTTGTGAGCTCAATCCATGAGGGGGCCATGTAGGGATCTGGGGCAAAAATCTGTCTGGTCCTGCTTTGAGTAAGGGATTGGACTAGATGACCTCCTGAGGTTCCTTTGAACCCTGATATTCTATGACTGGCATTCAGGAACTTCTAACTCCCAGGTCTGTGCTCAGCCTGCATCTCTCTCTCTCAGGGAAAATCCTGTCTCATATAAACTACTGTGTCTCCCATGGCAGCAGAACTGGTTTCATTCTCTTGTTTCACGTTGCAGTGGATGGGCCAGGATTCCAGGGGTACCTCAGCTCTGAGGCAGAGGATCCTGGAGCTTGCCATTCTTCCCTCCCCCACCCCCTGAAGAAGGTGCAGAAAGGCCATGAAGCTTTGTCCTACTTCTCTCTTCCCTGGCCTTTTATTTGTTTATTCCCCTCACAGTTTCACATCTGAATTTAGATTCTAAGCTCTTTAGACAGGGACCATATCTTTTAATTACTGCAGAAAGCAGCTTCTGGGTGCTATAATTGTAATAGCACAAGGGAATGACTTGAAGTTTGTCTTAACTCTGAATTACATTGAATTATTGATTGGAAGCCTGATCCTTGACTACATCTGTGTATTCTTTTTGGGGGTACAGTGCATGGATTGCAGTGTTAATCACAATCCACTCCATGGAAGGAAGGAAGATAGATCTCACAATTTCAAGGTGCAACACTACAGCTGTGGACTCTGAAATTCAGTCAACTGTTGCTGCACCTCCCCATCTTTTTCACCTCCCCAACTTACAACAGTTGTTGAAGTAGGATTTGTCTACTGCATTATATACAATAATTGGGTAGGTATGAATATGACACTATATTTCCATGAGAATATCAGCTATTCTAATTCATTTTCCAGGAGCAATTAGTTATAGCATTCACTTTTAACAAACATCACAAATTGAAACCATATGCCTATATATTTTATTACTATTCATATTTATACAGCACCACAGGTGAACATATTTTACAGATATATGTGAAGACATGTGAAGACAAGATCCTTGCCTTTATAGTCTAATTCAGAGACAAACACTTCAGGAAGAAATCAAGCACAAAAAGGGATACAGGAGTAGATATCAAAAATTAAACAAAAAGAAGACGTAGAGAGCCCAGTCCTGCGCCACTGAAATCCAAACTATTGACTTCAATAGACATAGGATCAGACCCATAATGCAATGAATACTCACCAGCTATGGAGAACGCTGTTTTTCTGATAAAAAAATCTTCTGCAAGGACATCCTTCCCAACCTTTTCCAGATTTTCACTGTCCAACTTTTGGATATTTATCCCTGGAGATGGTAATAGTGCTGGTTTTCAGAAGCATTGAGCACCCTCCTCGTCAGTTAAAGTCAATGGCAGCTACACTGAAAAAAGTCAAACTCCATCTGTGATTGTTGGTTCCCATCCATTTTGATGTAACCACAGCCAGTAGTAAAATTATTCAAGACAGCACCTTTGCTTGGCGCAAATAGTGAATCATGACAATTAAATGTGGAAGAGTCAGGGGGAAAGCATTTTGTAAATGGTCTGATTTATTCATTTAAAAAAACCCCCAAACATAGCATGTACATAATACCAACAAGGAATAGCAACCAAAAGGAATGAAAACCAGTCAGACAAAAAACAGCTGTCAAATGCTTTCAGATTTGGCTTGTTCTTAACTTCCCAGTGCCAATTTTTGTGTATACATATATCCTTACCTTGTTGTGAAGGGGTTGTTTCCCTCTCCAAAATTCTAGTGCAGCATGCCTCATTTTCCTTCCTGGGTCCTATGTAATGGCAGGAGAAGACTGATGTTCCAAAACAAAGGGCTTATCTACATAGGGAAACTGACCAAAATAAGTATTCTGCAATAGCTCCATATGTGGACAGGGGTGCTGGAACTAGGGGCATTGGGGATGTGGCAGCACCGCCTGGATTGAAGTAGTAATAACAACCAAATACATGGTTTCTGCTTTCAGCACCACCACTATAAAAATGTTCCAATGCTCCTGTGTGTGGACTCTCTTATTCCATGGGGAGTTATTCTGGGAAAGCTATTGCAATTTAAATTCATTCCTTCATTTATTTTGGACTAAATGCAGACATGTGCAAACTCTTCCCTCCTGAGGTGTGGTGTAATAAAATCTCATTAACACACACAATATATATCCCCTCCCACCTGTACCTTCTCAGGGTTTCTTCACTTGTTTTGTCCAAATTCTCTCTAATTCCTCTTTATTCTTGTCAGCATACTCACTAGGGTGAGAGTAACCTTTTTAATTTTGTATCAGGAGTTCAGAAGTCCTCTCCTAAGGCACAGGGGTAAGGTTCCAGGAAGTCTTTACCCTTTCCTGAGCCTTTTCCCATTGGAGAAACTCCCAAATATTCTCTTCTCTCTCCATAGTGGAGGACAGGATCTGTCTTTTATATCCTGCTTTCTCTTTCTCAGCAGAACTTGTTGTCACCTATGGTCATATAATCTGTGAGGACAGCAAGCACAGGTAGTTGCTGAGCCTGAACCTCTCTTAAAAACCATGCCGCCCATTACCACACATACTGAAAAAGCCCACATGCACGCGATACATGGAGTAGGAGGTTAAGGCCTAAACTTTCAAAAATGACCAATAATTTTGGGTGCTTCAATTTTTCATTACTCAGCTTGAGATAAACTTCTCAAAATGGGCAACCAAAAATTGAAACACCCAAAACTACTGATCACTTTTGATAACTTAGTTCCACAAAAACAACAAGGAGTCTGGTGGCACCTTAAAGACTAACAAATGTATCTGGTAACACGGCTACTCCCTGATACTTAGTTCTACAGAGATGGATTGGGCCTGTGACCAAATCCTGCTTATGTCACCCCTGAAAACAAGAGTTGCCTAGTGCATCTGGTTACAGTTGCAGTGGGGTCTACAAAAGGTAATGTGCGTTGTGGTAACATCGCCAGAAATCCAAGATGATTTTGGATAGAAGGTGTTTCAGTATAAGTTTATTCCTGTAAAGGCGAAAGTGTTTTTCTCTTAGACAGCCGTACTGTGCTCCGTGCTTCACATAATTATCAAGGACTGTCTAGATCAAGAGATAAGTGCTCTTTTTTCATGTGAGTGTGTATACATATAATAAGATATATACCTCTTCCCCTGCCACCCTTGGTCTGTCTCAACCATTTAGATTGTGAGCTCCTGGTGGCAAGGACAGTCTCTTACAATGTATTTGTACAGTGCCTAGCGCAATGAAGCCCTGATTGTGGTTGAGGCCTCTAAGCACTATCATAATATAAACCATAGCAATGTTATGAAAAAGGTATGGAATGGCGCACCCATTAAGTGTGATGATCTGGTGGTCCCTTCTGGCCTTAACTTGAAGTAACCCAGGGAGAAATTCTCTACAGAAAGATTGGGTGTAATGCAAGTAGTCACCAGGGGATAGCATGAGATTAGCAGTCAAGGCTCACCCCAGAGACCACATGGCCTCAGTGGAGGAGTGTGGAACTAACAAGGTTTTCCACTTCCAAACGTAGTGGTTGGAGGCTGCAACATTATGTGTTTTAAGCAGTTGGCATGAGTGAGCAGACGGAGTTTCTGTGGGTCCCTGAAGAGAAGTAGATACAAAAAGATAGTTACTTCTTGGGACGGGGCCAGAGTGGCTTATCCGGGGTTTCTACAAAAGAGGGTTGCAGATAGTTTGTTCCTGCTGCTGTTCAAGGCAACAGGACTGATGTACATTTTGTAAATAATACATTATGACTCCATGTCACTGATTTCTCACCTAAAGGGAAACCACCCTTCCAGGACCCAAATTTTGGCTGCCCCATAGCCAGGGGGCAACCATAATAAAAAATAATCAACAATAACACTGTATCGGTTCACTTAATACTTCTGTAGTTTAATTATCCTGTATATGTGCAGACAATACATGAATATACACTCTTTTGAATTTTGAGGTTCCTTGTATTTCTTATTAGGATGCCACTTGGACAATCTTTCACTACAAATACATTTAAAGACTGAAATCCAAGTTTTTCAGATCTCTTGCTCATCTTTCCACTTTAAGGTATTTTGAGATATGTGCACCTGACATTTCTTCTGTGCCACTGGCACGGCGTTTGGGCTGTAGCTTTTGATTATTCAAACTTCCTGTTTATTCAGCTTATTTAAAGTTTCTATCCAAGCTCTAGCTCTAGGTTGCATGCCTAAATTTAGTCTGTCGTTAAGACCTAAACATCTGAGAAATTTATGCCACTATGATCTTGGGCCTAGACCTTGCAAACACTTAAAAGCAAGCTTAACTTAAATCATTTGAGTCGTCGCACTGACAGGATTACTTGTGCATAAAGTTAAGCACGTGTAAGCGTTTGCAGGATCAGGACCGTGGTGCATGACCTGATTCCTTCCTAGCAAGACTAATACATTAAACTAGCAACTGGAATATTGCATGAGTGTCTATACATGCCAAATTGTAGTTTTTAAAAATATGATACAGCTCACCTGGGGCCCAAGAGTATAAATTTTACTTTCACTGGTGAAAAGTCAATAGTACCACTCATGTGAGCAGGTGCTTGCCAGAGGAATAAAAGTTATACAATCTAGTCCTTGATCTTTGACTGTTCTTGTTTCTCTCATATGACTCCATTATTTAAAGGCCTTTAACAGGCTTCCTCTTTCTCTGTGTATTTAATATACTGTTTTATCCTTAGCATGTGAGGCTAAGCACTTCACGTTTTGTGTACTGTGGTTTCTGTATATACACATATCATTTTCTGGTTTATGTCTAGCACAGGGATGGGCAAACTTTTTGGCCTGAGGGCCACATCTGGGTATGGAAATTGTATGGCAGGCCATGAATGCTCACGAAATTGGGGGTTGGGGTGCAGGCTCTGGCTGGGGGTGCAGGCTCTGGGGTGTGACCAGAAATGAGGAGTTCAAGGTGCGGGAGGGGGCTCTGGGCTGGGGCAGGGGCTTGGGATGCGGGGTGGGGGAGGGGATGAGGGCTCCGGCTGGAGGTGCGGGCTCTGGGGTGGGGCTGGGGATGAGGGGTTGGGGTGCAGGACAGTGCTCTGGGTTGGGACTAAAGGGTTTGGAGGGTGGGAGGGGGATCAGGGCTGGGGCAGGGGGTTGGGGTGCGGGAGGGAGTCAGGGGTGCAGGTTCTGGGCAGCATTTACCTCAAGCAGCTCCCAGAAGCAGCAGCATGTCCCCCCTCCGGCTCCTACGCCTGTCCGCAGGCACTACCTCTGCAGCTCCCATTGGCCGTGGTTCCCGGCCAATGGGTGCTGCGGAGGCAGTGCTTGGGGTGGGAACAGTGTGCGGAGCCCCTGGCTACCCCTACATGTAGGAGCCGGAGGGGGGACATGCTGCTGCTTCCGGGAGCCAAGCGGAGTGGGGCAAGCCCCTGACCCCGCTCCCCAGCTGGACCGCCAGAGCGGGGCAAGCCCCGGATCCTGTTCCCCAGCAGGAGCTCGAGGGCCAGATTAAAACATCTGGAGGGCCAGATGTGGCCCCCGGGCTGTAGTTTGCCCACCCCTGGTCTAGCAGCTACATTTTTACCATTTGCTAGCCTTAAACGTCAGGCTTTTATCCATTCCCTTTTAGTGGTGGTCTTTATTTTCAAAAATATAAAAAGTTGTCTGGTTATTACAATTTTTTAAAAAGGCTTAAAACATATTGTTCTACTTACTAGGCTTGTCTCATATTGTTCTGTCATTTAATGTAGAGCACTGTGGCATGCATGAAAGGCAGTTTTCTAACACTGAAATAAAGTATTGAGGTTGGGATTTGCCTTTTTTAAAAACTTTGTAACCAAAATGGAGCTCGGTTACGCTTTTTCTTCAGGAAGGTTAATTTAAAAAATCCAAAATGTATTCAAACAAAGGTAAAGGCTCACAGGAGGAGTTACTTTCTTCTAACATTGACAAAGGTGTTTATTAGGATCAGGAAAACAGCATTACCTCTGTCAAGGCTGTATCCCCACTTTGAACTTTAGGGTACAATGTGGGGGCCTGCATGAAGACTTCTAAGCTTAACTACCAGCTTAGCTCTGGTCCGCTGCCACCATCTCAGCTAATTCCCTTCCCTGGGAAGCCTTGAGAAACCTTTCACCAATTCCCTGGTGAATACAGATCCAAACCCCTTGGATCTTAAAACAAGGAGAAATTAACCATCCCCCCTTCTTCCTCCCACCAACTCCTGGTGAATACAGATCCAACCCCCTTGGATCTAAAAACAAGGAAAAATCAATCAGGTTCTTAAAAAGAAGGCTTTTAATTAAAGAAAAAGGTAAAAATCATCTCTGTAAAATCAGTATGGAAAATAACTTTACAGGGTAATCAAACTTAAAGAGCTCAGAGGACTCCCCTCTAGTCTTAGGTTCAAAGTACAGCAAACAAAGATAAACGCTCTAGTAAAAGGTACATTTACAAGTTGAGAAAACAAAGGAAAACTAAGACGCCTTGCCTGGCTTTTTACTTACAAGTTTTAAATAGGAGAGACTTGTTTAGAAAGATGTGGAGAACCTGGATTGATGTCTGGTCCCTCTCAGTCCCTAGAGCGAACGGACAACCCAAACAAAGAGCACAAACAAAAGCCTTCCCCCCCCCCAAGATTTGAAAGTATCTTGTCCCCTTATTGGTCCTTTGGGTCAGATGCCAACCAGGTTACCTGAGCTTCTTAACCCTTTACAGGGAAAAGGATTTTGGATCTCTGGCCAGGAGGGATTTTATAGTACTGTACACAGGACAGCTGTTACACCCTTCCCTTTATAGTTATGACAACCTCTAAAGTTACTGTGTCTCTGTACCTGTTTTACTTTAGAGCTTCTTTCTAGAACATCACTGCCTTCAACCTAGCCTCTGCTACAGAAAGCACCCGCACACACACAATTACATCCCCCAAATACCTGTGCAAAAGGAATAGTCATAGAGGACAGGGAAACTCTTATAGCTTCAGGTAACTGTGGTTGGTGCCAGAAGCTCTTCTAGCCAACATATAAAAGTGCCTCTCCATTCATACCTGCAGCATCACTACCTGATGCTATCATTACACTGTGTATGCTCCAGTTTATTGCTGTAATGTACTGAATTTTGGGCAGTCATTGCTAGCTCATTAAAAACGTAAAGCTTGCTGCTTCAGTGTAATCTGTGCTAAAACAGACCACTTCAACACTTGAATGTTGCTTTTAATGTGAAATTAGCGCATGTGGATGCTTTTAGTAAAGAGTATTTGTTGTATTTTATTATATAATAAGAGATGTAATGGAAGCTGTTCAGAGAATATGCTCACTAGTAATGGAAGCCAGGATACAGCTTTTTCCCACTGCTGTTAACGAAGGCAGATGTTAATGAAAACCCTCAGTGAAATGATTCCAGTTCTTCCTCTTGTTTTGGCCAACATTGAGGTAGTTGCCTGGGTACATTTCTTGTTTGGAGCATTGATCATATCAGTTAAAAACGTCACACTTTTGATCTAGCTCTTTGTTGAGAACTCTGACTGTAAAGAAAACACAAGTCAGAACATATAGTTCTGGCTTATCTCTCAGTGAGTAGAATAGCTGTGCATATTCATATTCAAAGACTCATCAGAAAACCCCATCCTACTTATTCATTAGCTATTGGCAGATTTATTCGTTTCCATCCAGCTAATAAAAACAGCGTGTATAGCAATGGCATCAAAGCAATGTGTGAAAGCAGCATTATGGGAGTTTTAGCACAGCAGCCCATGCTGTTGATAACAGAGATGACTACATACATTTTTTAAATTAAGGTCAATTATTCTCAGCAACAAGTTAGAATGGCTGATTTCTGACATTTAAGAATTGGCAGTGTTGTGTGTTGGCACCAAGAATGTGTGAATGGCCAGGAAAGGTTGAGATGACAGTAATTCGTCAGTTATGTTTGTACAGCACCTACCCTGTTTCCCCGAAAATAAGACATCCTCCGAAAATAAGGCCTACTTACAGTTTTGCCTCTCGTTGTAATATAAGGCATCCCCCCGATAATAAGACCTCCCCGATAATAAGGCATCCACCGATAATAAGGCATTTTTCATTTCTGAAAAATAAGACATCCCCTGAAAATAAGACCTAGCGCATCTTTGGGAGCAAAAATTAATATAAGACACTGTCTTATTTTCGGGGAAACAGGGTAGCACAATGGGGTCCTGGTCCATGACTGGGGCTCCTAGGTGCTATTGCAATACAAATACAGTACAAATAATCAAAAGGGAATCACAATGATTCTGTCAGGTTAAAATCCTGGGGGGGTTAAGTAGCAAATGTCTTTATTGCAGTATCCTTAACAAAAGCCATTACTTACAGTTTACCACCTCAATTCTTGAATAGTTACTTGATGTAGTGCTAACAACTACAACAATTCTGTTTAACTCGGATGATAGAGACCCATGGTTTTGGACCTGTGGAACCAGGGTGCTCGTCTCAGTTCCCCACTAACCTGAGGCACTCTGCCAAATACAGCACCTCCTTTTCTAAGGCATGTAAAAATCAACAAGTCAAGTAACTTGCTACAAATCTATCTGTAATGTTTTCACAGAAATGATATGGACAGCTAGATATTAGGAAGTCTATAGGAACCTTGTTTGTTCTTAGACAAATGGAGAAGAGGAAAATGGCTACATTTATCAAATTGTATTGTGTTAGAAATACATTAATGATTAGCGTTGTGCCTTTTGCTTGTTTTACAAAACACAGGTAATATGAAGAAAGTACCAGGCACATCTGACACCCAGCTAATCATGCTTATAAACTCTGTACAACATCCAAGAATTAACTTATTGCACACTACTGCCCCAGCAGGTTTCTGGTAGATTCCAGAACATAGAACACAGTGAGTGTCTCTAGACTATGGCTCACAAACCACTTCCAGGGATACTACCCTATTCCCGTACACTATGATTAGTTGAACCAGCTAGCATCTTTAGTGATGCTAGTAAACTGCAATGTAGCTTGGTACACTTTCCTTTTCAAGGAACTTGAGGAACTCTTCATTTCTGGCTGGAATATCTCCACTTCCTTTCCTTTTTAACTCAAAAATTCCATCATAGAAATGCCAGCTGTCACTTGGACCACATACAAAATGGTTCTCCACAATGGACATTATGCCAACACCTTTGTATCTGTAATAACAATATCTCTGCTTTGATAAAGTGATTATGCAAATAATTTGCATATAATCAACATTTAAAATATTTTAATTATTAGTGCATTCAGATTACGTGGAAAAGAGCTACACAGAGGGCGGATGCAAGGTTTTCCTGGGTTGGGACATTTCATTCTCTGACTAGTTAGTGCCCGTTCTGCTGCTATGTGCTACATCTGAAGCACTGTCAGCGTTTCCATTGTAAATCCCATTTTGAGGGAATTTATGTTTCTTGAATGTAAACCCGGTAGATATACTCTGGGTCAGGAAGCTCACATTTTGTTTGCCACTTTTCAAAAATATTAGTCAGTGTATCTGCTGGTTGTTCCCCCACCCAGGAAGGATTAAACACCACATCCAGAGTCTGCTCAGGCCCTTTCTGTGGAGCACCATTTATTGGTTGCACCAAGAATTTTCAGCTCAACTGCAAAATAAAAAACAAACAAACTGCCGTTTAAATAAATCCAGCAGCTAAAACAGGTCTGTTCCCCTGACCTGGGGCTTCCTTACCAGAACCACCCAGCTCCTGGCAGCTCCTCTCCAGTCCTCTTCTGAGACCACAAACTGGGGAGGCCTTTGGAAAGCACTTTAGAGATCTGTAGGGGAAAAAAAGCTACGTAAGTGAACAGTCTTATTTATTTTACAAGATAACTTCTGAACCAGACATGAGGAAAAAGAATGAGCCACACGGGTATCTTTGAACACTAGCAGACCAGGAGGGAGCAAAGGTGTTGATTGAGGTTATATCTACACTACTACTACTGTCAGTATAACTTATGTATCTCAGGAGTGTGAATAAGCGCCCCCCCCCCCACCTGACTGACATAAGTTACACCAAACTAAATCCCAGTGTGGACAGCACTCTGTCAGCAGGAGAGCTTCTTCTGCCAACATAGCTGCTGCCACTCGTTGGGAGTAGATTAATTAAGTCGACAGGAGAGCTCTCTCCCATCAGCTTAGAGCAGGTCCACTAGAGCAGTGGTTCACAGAGGTCTTGCAGGGGGTACATTAACTCATCTAGATATTTGCCTAGTTTTATAACAGGCTACATAAAAAGCCTAGCGAAGTGAGTACAAACTAAAATTTCATACAGACAATGGCTGATTTATACTGCACTGCATACTATACACTGAAATGTAAGTGCAATGTTTATATTCCAATTGATTTATTTTAGAATTTTATGGTACAAATGAGAAAGTCAGCCATTTTTCAACAATAGTGGGCTGTGACACTTTTGTGTTTTTATGTCTGATTTTGTAAGCAAGTAGTTTTTTAGTGAGGTGAAACTTGGGGTACGCAAGACAAATCAGACTCCTGAAAGGGGTACAGTAGTCTGAAAGGGTGAGAGCCAATGCACTAAAGAGCTTACAGCGGCACAGCTGCATCAGCGCTGCTGTAAGCTCTAGTGTAGCCATAACCTAATGAGAAGAGGAAAGCTAAAAGAGATGCTTAGGGCTCAATTCTCATTTGCACAAAGGCCCTTTTACAGTGCTTTGCCCTTAAAGGGTGTGCAAATGTACATTGGCCTGTCACAGGTCCTTAGTGTACATGAGAATCAGACTGTGCAACTATATTTCAGTGAAATAAAAAACAAAAAAAGAAGAGAGACACATACAGGAAGGAAGTGTGTATTTTTAGAGAGAACAAAAGATAGAGGTGAAATAAGAGAAGCAAAATACTTAAACTTTTTTACCAAAGGATAAGCAGAAGAGAGAAAGATCTCTGATGAACACAAGAGAGAAACAGAGAAATTAAAAAAGTCCCATTGGATTACCCAGTCCACCTCTCTGCAAATGCAGGATCTATAGATTAGACACTGGTGTTGGCAATGTTGTTTGGTGAGAGGAGTGTACCCCTCTGCTTTGCGTTGGAAGGTACAGAGCTTTGGAAAATTCTGACATTCTGTGCTATGCTTACCCACCCTCTGTGCATGTCCAAGAACCTGCTGTGATGATCCACTAGGGCCTGCATCACTCTGGAAGCCTGGGCTGGTTGTGGGAGGAAATGGGGGTGGGGAATGGAAAGGGCATACAGGTGGAATTGATAGGTACAGCCTTTTGGGAAGCCCAATTGTTTATATCCCTCTGTGATATCTGGCACACTGTTCACTTTGACCACATGCCTCTGCAACAAGCAATGCATTGACATGCAAGCCTCTGTGAAAACAGCACCCATTTTGGAAATCACAAAACCACATTGGTGTGCAACTAACTGATAGGGTAACCAGTTTAGATAACTCTTATCAGAGATCTTATCCTTTGTTTTGACTCTGCAATTTTGAGGCTAATTCACCACAGAGATACAGAAAGAGCCTTTTTCCTCATTCTAACCATAATACAATCACTGTTGCCATGGGCAGCATGTGAACCGCCATCTGGGGGAGGCTAGCCCCCAGCCATGCCCCTTCTGCCTGAGGCCCCACCCCTTCTATGTCCCCTCGCCAGAGCCCAGAGCCCCTCCTCCCCACCATGGCCCTCGGCCCCCATCCGAGGCTAGAACCCCCAGCCCCGGAGCGCCAGGAGGGTGGGTGGCGTGGCCCCAGCCCCAGCTGAGGACAGCACTGGGATACTGGAGCCACAAATGGAGCGGGGGGGAAGGATTGGGGGGTGGAATGTGGGCAGGGCCACACCTGGCTGTTTGGAGAGGCACAGCCTCCTCCAGATTATGGTACCTGCTGCCCCTGACTGCTGCTCATCTCAGGTCGAGAACAACTGTGGTTGTGGTCAGGACACAATAGCAGTGCTCCATCAGCTGAACATCATCCTCGATAAATGCATGGATGCAACTGTTGCAGCAGGGGAGGTTACGTAGCCCTTTGCCATGAACAACTGCTCTCTCCCTGGCTCTCTGTAGGTACCTGCAGTATACCTCCATCACCTGGCTGCAGCCACTGACTGGTTTTCTAAAGCCCAGTAGAACCCTGAGCAATAGCGGAGCATGCATCCTGGCCTCCCGTTAGAGAAAATTCCCTGGCAGCAGTACCCAGGGAATTATGGGAGTTATTACTGTGATTATTGTACACCAAACCCAAACACCCGGCCAGGAGTGTGCCTGGTAGACCACAACTTGGAGAAAACACTGCAGATGCTTCCGCAGCTAGGCCTTCAGGGGGGGAGGAGGGGACAGTGTCCCAATAACCTCTGAGAAACGTGGCTAAGTGAAGAGTATTTTATGAGGGCTGGCAGGAGAGGGAAAGGTTGCAGGTATCCCAGGTACAGAGGCTTACACAGTTCAAAGTGAGTAACAGTGGTTCCTGTTTGGGCAGAGACAACCCGTGCCTGCAGATAGTGGGGTGCAGAGTGAGGGCAACTGACTTCAGCAGTGTTACTGAGCATGCTCAGTACAAGCCAAGCAACAAATCGGAGGTGGGAGGGACGGGGGCACATGACCCCCATGCGTCGTCTCGGTGTTTGGGTTCCTGGGTCAACCAATTGAGAGTCACAGCTCTTCAGGCCTCGTGCCTGGAGTGTCTTCTTCAGTTCAGTCTCTCTCTTCCAGCACATAGGCGCTGTCCACAGTTCCAGGGCTTACCTCCGGCTCCCTGTGGCCATGCAGCTCCCACTCCCAAACAGCCCGGCCACTTCCTGGTTCAGGATCTTTCCCCTTACTTGGCCAGGGGAAAGGGAAGTGCAATGGGTGTGTTAGTCCCCAGCTTTGCAGATCAATCTTACCTCTCTCCTCTCTGAAAAAGAATGCGTCCTTTCATCTAGTGCTAGTCCTTGTGGAAGTTTTGGTGTCAGCAAGGGGCTCTGCATTCTCTGTGTGGCCTTAGGTTCCATCTTAGCTCTGAGTCCATTATAGGTGCCCCTCCACTCTATGGGGGCAGTTCTATTGGTGGGGTGACCTCCAGCAGTTCTGTCTCTTTGCCTGACTCGGTTCCCTCTGATACCCCTCTAATCCTGTCTTCCAAGAAATGAGGCCTCCCCCATGTTTAATTTCTCATGTCAAGCCAGGCTTATCTTCCACTGCCTTTCTTTTTTTCCCTTTTCTTCATAATCATTTCTCTCATATTGTTATCTTTCTATCTATGCCTTCTTTTTAAAGTTTATTACCCAGCAACACATTCACAAGACCACAATAGTTGTAATCATTTGAACCACCATAAATACTGGGCTCAAATTATGAACCAGGGGGTGCAAGATCACTACCTCCAGTATAGGCCACCAGGGTGTAATCCCATGTTATAAGCTTGCTGTTCCTTTAAAACATACTTCTGTAATTTTAAAATTGCTTTTATTTTAATTACACAATAAAAAACTGGTACAAAATAGAAAAATCTTTCCATTTATCACCACAGGAAGTTTAGGTATGAAACAGAACATAAGCCAATTAAAGTAACACTCCCTGGGTCCATACCTGAAGTGGTCCTCAGTGCTTATTATCACCAGCATAGGCAGTTTTTACTTTCCAATGTCCCAGCATCTCAGATCTACTGTGTGACCTGGAAACTGTTCCCTAGAGTGAACCCACATACCAGCAACTCTGTAAGACATTACACCTGCATGTGTAAGTGTCCTCCAGGAACAAACAGTGGTACAAGTCTGGGGCTTTCCAGACCCTGCATTGTCTTGCCACAGTATTTGAGGAGAGAAAACAAACTTCTTCCACACTGTCTGGGCTGCAGTGGTTTCACTTTTAACTTCATGATGTTGGACCCTGGTTAATTTTCTTACCTTGCACCAACTGGTGTCACCTCTTTTGTATCAAATGTTTAACTTTTCTGTGGTGATAACAGGGCCAGTTTTCTTGCTTCATATTGCTTAAGGCCGCTCTTACTTTGCATAGCATGTATCCCCCACAGGCAAAACATGACATTAATATTAAAATACATTGACTTAATATCATACTTTTAAAAAAGCAATTACATCATGTATATTATATACAATTAACAAAGCTTCATTAACGTTCTTGGCTTTGCTCATTCAAGGGATGCAGTACTTTTGCTGCTATCTTCTGTTAAAATGCTGACAGCATATCGATGTCAGCTTGGTTTGAGAATAGCATACTAATTTCAAACAGTCCAGTGTCTGTGCCAATCCTATTAAAGCTGTGACTGTACAGTGATTAGTATTCTGTGGGTACATCTACACTGCAATTAAAAACCCATGTCTGGCCCTTGTTCGCTAATTTAGGCTCTCGGGGCTCGGGCTAAGGGGCTGTTTAATTGCTGTGAAGTCACTCAGGCTCAGGCTGGAGCCCAGGCTCTAGGACCCTGTGAGATGGTAGCCTGAGTCCCACGAGTCCAAGTCAGCTGGCAGGGGTCAGCTTCAGGCGTCTAATTGCAGTGTAAAGATACCCCGTGTTGTGGCCGCAGCAACCTCGATTCGAATCTCAGTCACAACACCATTAAGTTGGGATAGCCTGCAAGACCTCTTCCACTTGGTTCCCCGAGAGCTCAGTTCAACTCTGAACTGGTCACTCAGGTTTCTTTGTTTGCCATACAGCAAAACTACACTGAGGTAATCAGACTCAAATGTAGAGGGTGGGTATAGAGTGTGCCACACATCCAAAGTTACACAGAAGCCTCCATACTTTATACACATTTACACATCATATTACATTTCCTAGACATTGCATCACATGTTTTGGGATTGGCTTGGTTATTTTGCAGGAACCAATCCCTGTGCAGCACCCACTGCCCAGAGGCTGTCCCTGTTCAACTTTATTCTTTACCTCATCTTTATGCCCCCAACTTTGCTTGCCCATTATTATATTTTTCTTAGTAAATGGTGCCCTGGGTGTTCTCGCTGTAATCTTAGCTAGCTCAGGCTGCTTTTAGCTTATTGACCCACTTAACTTGGCACAAACATTCCATTTTCAGCCTGCTGATCTAGTTACCTCCCTCGTTCTGTCTGCCAAGAAACGATGCCTCCCCCACATTTAATTAATTACGTCAAGCCCAGGCCTACACATGCTAAAGGGCATACCCAAAATTGCTGACAGATTCTCCTTTTTCTTGTCTCCCATTGTTGAAAGTTGCTCAGTTCTGCTCTGGATCTGTGGTCCAATCCAGAGACTGCTGTAGGTCATCCCTGACAAAGGCATATTCCTCTGAGGTATCATGTGTCAGTCTTTCAAACACCCCTGGGCTTTGTTTTGGGGCAGCAGGCCAAGAAAATCCAATTGGGTGGCCTCATCTAAGCCATTTATTTGGGCAGCTTGTTCACAATGGTTGATCCAGCTGGACTAGATGTGGCCATCCCTTGTATAAATTCCATGCATGAAGATGGGCCACTGTGTCTCTCTATCTGCACTGCCCTGTCTATTTCCACTCTCGGGGCTTAGGGGAACACAAATGAGCATCAGAGTTGTTCATTTCTGCCAACCAAGTAACCCTTGTACCTATGGAACCTGTCTCTTAAATTCTGCCAGCCACAGCTGTCAGTTGGCATCCCATCACTCCACTAGTGTAATTATTGTGGCTGCTCAGTACACCAAACCCCTAGGGTGCCAGTAGCAAGCCAGGTGTACCACAACATGGAGGCAAGCATTGCAGATGTTTCAGCAGCTAGGCCTTGTAGGCGTTAACCCTGGTGGGTCTCCATACCCACTCAGACACATGGCTCAGTGAAAGCATATTTGACTAGCCCTGGCAGGAAAGGGAAAGGTTACCGATACCCTAGATACAAAGATTTACACAGAGTTCAAAGTGAATAACAGCAGTTCTGTTGACTGGCCCCTAGGGACCCAGTTGTTTGGGTCCCTAGGGGCCAAACAATTTAGAGTCAGGACCCTTCAGGCCTTAGGTGTCCTCCAGTTCAGTCACTGTTCCAGCAAACAGGTACTTTCGGATTCCAGGCCAGGTTTGGTTAGTGTCTCTCATTGAGGCCCTTCTGCACTAGCTCCCTGCTCAGACGCTGCTGCTCCCCCATATGCCCCACACAGACTTGCACCCAGCTGCATCATCCGGCAATCACAGCTTGTTCCATAGACAGATCTGTCCATAGTTCCTGGGCTTCTCTCCAGCTCTCTGCTGACAATTTTCCAAAGAAAGTCCAGCCACTTCCGGGACCTTTCCCCTGACTAGGGGAAGTGCAGTGAGCACTTATGAGCATGGTAGTCCCTTGCTTTGCAGATCCATCACTATTTCTCATCCCATAATTCTTTTGGGTTCTCATAAGGCCTTATGAAGTCTCCTACAAGCCACTACTTCAAATATCCTGGAACTGGGAGTGAATGAATGAAGGGAAGGGAGGCAAAACTGCAAGTAAAAGAGTATGGCTACTGTGGGTATACTGCACAGTTATTATTTACATCAGTGGTGCTATCTCACCCGTGGAAGTACCAATGGTTCAGTTCTGTAGTGTAGATGGAGCCTCTCTGTTACACACGCAGTTAAAGAATGATAGCATGGATAGGGCCTTAGACAGCTGAGGGCTACAGCTAGACTTTAGCATATTGTAACATTGTTACACTGTGTTAATTCTCCAGTCCTCCAAACAGTTCTCCAGAAAAAAAACAATGAAGTCAGGGCCTGATATTTCTAATGTACAAACAATTTGAAAAAACAAATACAAGCAAAACAGAACCCCATTGAATCTATTTCTGTACATCCTAAAGGAACAATAAAAAGCATGAATAATGTTGATGTTGTTTGCAGTACACCTTTCAAATAAATGGGGAAGAGAGAGAAAAAATATTAAATAGTGAAAGCTTGATGACTGGTGAACAGGAAACCACACCCACATGACTCGAGAGAGAAAAAAGAGCAGAACTAAAAGAAATACACAGGGAAAGACCTGTAGAGTAACCGGAAGGCAAAGACTTCTGAAGGACAGTAAAAGGGAAGGTGTTATGTGCCCTCCAGAAATGCAATACAAAGAAATTACATAACGTTTCAAGTCCATGGGCGGTAAAAAGGAAAAACTGCACAGAAAGGGGGAGGAAATTTAAACTATCTGAACCATTGGGTAATTGCTTTAGACACCATATAGTGTACATTTGTTGTTATCTTTTGTGGCATAACAGTGGTATATACAGGATAATACATCTGCTGATTTTCAAATAGTAACAGAAATTCTAAGCTATAATTACTTGGATACATACGCCTATTGCCAGTGTTTTAGAGCTGCAACCAACTGAGGAGAAAAGATTTCACAAACTCCCTTTCAGTGTCTGACTCCCCTTTTCTAAGAAAGCTACGTGAAAAGCTAGCAAAAAGCCAGTCTGCAATATTATCTGGGACCAACAGGGTTACAGCAACACTGCATACAACACAGCCTGTCAGCTGCCAGTGACCTTGATCACTCTCAGTCATGCTTCAGGCCAGTGCATGGTACAGATAAATGGTATTGTTCTGGGGGATGACCTCCTTGTGCCCATAGAAAGGGAAGTACATCCATGCTTCTCCTGCTGGATCTCTCTGTAGTCTTGGGTACTGTTGTTCTCCTGCTGCTCCTGTTCTACCTTCCAGAAGCTGCAGGTGTGAGCACGAACACCTTGCAATGGCTCAGGTCTTTCCTCTCAGACCCAGCTTGGAGGATCATTATGGGATCATGGGTTCTGGAGGGGCAACAGTTCCTGAGTCTCATCAGGCTCAGTCCTGTCCCCCATTTTATTGCACTGGTGAAATAATGCCTGTGGTATGTGGATAACACCCAAATCTACTCAAACATAGCACCATCTCACCAGCTCTCTCACTGCTTAGACAAAATCAGCACCTTCATGAAGAGTTAGCTGCTAAAGCTAAACCTTGGCAACTCCAAGGTGATGCTGGTAGAAAGAGGGAAGGGTTTTGAAGAAATGGCATTCTCTGGAACATCGCTTCCAGCTTTTTGCTGTGAATTTTTTATCTATTTTGTTTTGCAAGACTGGTGTGCGAAAATATTTTGTCCTTTCCTAATGACAAGGGGGGAACTTGTACTGAACAGGTCTCTGAACTTCCCTGCACAAAATGTGTGTCTGTGTAATTCACAACTGTATGCAGAGGAGAGTTAATAGGATTGAAAATATGGCCCTCTGTATTTATAAGGAGATGGTAGTTAATCAAATATTCCAGATCATTTGTGGTCATTAGAGATCACATGGAACTTTTTGGAGGGTGCTAACTGGCATCCTAGCTATCTTCCAACTTGCATAATTACATTCTGCCTGCTCAGATTGTCCCCTGCAGTTTCATCTGGATTTGGTATCTTTCCTCATTTCCTGACCTAAACTGTTGTGCAGTGTTGCTGTGCACTGTTAAATGGCTGCTGTTTTTCAGCCAAGAGATGGATTTCAGTGGTGGGAGATGCATCCTTTATCTACTTCACATGGGTGTTACAAGGGCTAGTTAGCTAATATTTGTAAAAATGCTTTGAGATTCTTGCATGAAAGGCACTATAGAATCATAGAATATCAGGGTTGGAAGAGACCTCAGGAGGTCATCTAGTCCAACCGCCTGCTCAAAGCAGGACCGATCTACAGTGGTACAAAAGTATGGGTCCAGCCATGCAAGGAGTTGAGTGTTCTCATGTCCCAGTGGATGGCCACAGTGCCCACTGATACATTGGGCCAGCCACGGGGCCCGGTGCCACTGCATCTGCTGTGGCACCGGCGGAGCCGGCTGTTTGGCCTTGCTGGCCTGGCCTATTGATGGGACCGGGATCTTGACATGGAGGACTGGTCCATCGGTAACAGCTGCTCTGCGATTGGTTCCGGCAGGCAGACCCGTAACGGCGAGATGCTGATGATCGACGCCCAGGGCTGTGGAGGCGGTGCCTGGAATGGGATGACAAACGGAAACAATGTCGACCTTCATGCCATGACTGACTGCGATAGCCCCTCTGAGACGAGGACCTTTCGTGTTGTCTGCCTCAGTCCCGTCGGTGTTCACTCTTCAAGGCAGAGCGGTGCCGAGAGTCTCGGTCAGATGAAACCCAACCAGACAGCCTGGTGGGCATGGAGGGCAATCTACGTGGACTTTGCCCTGAATGGTTCCCTCGACCGAGACCGGTACCGAGCTGGGGGCAACTGCGGAGATCCCAGCAGCGGCTTGCCTCTGGAGCATGGGGCTGACATCGGTGGTGTTCCTGTTACCAACATGAACATATCATCCCAGGCCTCCTGCAGGGCCTCCGGTGTGGAGGGCATCCGGACATCCAGGGAGGCCCGCTCCAAATGGGCTGGGTCTACTCCGCTCGACTTGAGTCGGAGGCCTAGAGGCTGGTGGGGATCAAGGACTGTCCAACATGGGTCTAGCCTCTGTCCTGGGTTTACTCTGGTGCCCTGGCAAAGAAGGCCTCTTCCTAGCCTTCTTGGCGTGCTCTGAGGATGGGGAGCTGTGCCGACTAGTCGATAGTGCCGAAGGGTCGCTGCGCACCGACACCGCAGTGCCCATCTCTGACTCGGAACAGCACACCGGGACCAGGATCAGCACCGACTCCATCAGAATAGCCCGGAGGCTGATGTTCCTTTCTCTCTTGGTCCGAGGCTAAAACAACTTGCAAATCTTGCAGTGATCACTAAGATGGGTTTCTCCGAAACAGCGTAAACAGTCCGCATGCGGATCACTCACTGGCATAGATTGCCTACAAGTGTCACACAACTTAAAACCTGGGGCATGGAGCATGCCCCGGTCTGGGCACTCTAGCTAAACTAAACTAACTAACTAACTACAGGTACCGTACACTAAACTAACAAGCAGTTTTGGGGACGAGCTACAGCAAAAGTGGAGCAGAACAGTTCCGAAGCACCTTTACTGGCAGCAAGAAGGAACTGAGGGTGGGGGTTGCACGCAGTGCCCCTTATACTGTACCATGGAGACGCCGCTCCAGGGGTCGCTAGGGCACTCCCCTAGGAGTACTACTAGGGGAAAAACTTCCATGAGCATGCACACCTGTTGTGGAATACACATGAGCAATCACTCGAAGAAGAAAAAGGAGCTTTTCAGAAATATTTCTACCTTTCCATCCAAATTACATTAATTTCTATTCCCCATTCCCTAAGGAGTGGGCAGTGGGTTGGTTTACTCTACTTCTACTTACAGGAAAGTTAAGCACGAAAAAGGCAAATCAACAAACAAGTTTTTCTTAAAGTAAGCAACAAAGTTTACGAGCATGCTGCTGTTGTCTAAATGAACCCTGAATATAGCTGTAAGGTACAAAACATTGCTAGTGAATGAATAAGCTGATAATAACTTGCCAGCAAGTTAAAGAAGTATGGATTGGATGAATGGACTATAAGGTGGATAGAAAGCTGGCTAGATTGTCGGACTCAACGGGTAGTGATCAACGGCTCGATGTCTATTTGGCAGCCGGTATCAAGCGGAGTGCCCCAGGGGTCGGTTTTGTTCAACATCTTTATTAATGATCTGGATGATGGGATGAATTGCACCCTCAGCTAGTTCGCAGATAACACTAAGCTGGGGGGAGTGGTAGATACGCTGGAGGGCAGGGATGGGGTCCAGAGTGACTTAGACAAATTAGAGGATTGGGGCAAAAGAAATCTGATGAGGTTCAACAAGGACAAGTGCAGAGTCCTGCACTTAGGAAGGGAGAATCCTATGCACCGCTACAGGCTGGGGACCAACTGGCTAAGCAGCAGTTCTGCAGAAAAGGACCTGGGGATTACAGTGGCCAAGAAGCTGGATATGGGTCAGCAGAGTGCTCTTGTTGCCAAGAAGGCCAACAGCATAGTGGGCTGTATTAGTAGGAGCATTGCCAGCAGATATTCGGCACTGGTGAGGCCACACCTGGATACTGAATCCAGTTTTGGTCCCCACCCACTACAGAAGGGATGTGAACAAATTGGAGAGAGTCCAGTGGAGGGCAATGAAAATGATTAGGGGGCTGGGGCACATGACTTACGAGGAGAGGCTGAGGGAACTGGGGTTATTTAGTCTGCAGAAGAGAAAAGAGTGAGGGGGGAAATAATAGCAGCCTTCAACTACCTGAAGGGGAGTTCCAAAGAGGATGGCGGTCGGCTGTTCTCAGTGGTGGCAGATGACAGAACAAGAAGCAATGGTCTCAAGTTGCAGTGGGGGAGGTCTAGATTGGATATTAGGAAACACTATTTCACTAGGAGGGTGGTGAAGCACTGGAATGGGTTACCTAGGGAGGTGGTGGAATCTCCATCCTTAGAGGTTTTTAAGGCCCATCTTGACAAAGCCCTGGCTGGGATGATTTAGTTGGTGTTGGTCCTCTTTGAGCAGGGGATTGGACTAGATGACCTCCTGAGGTCTCTTCCAATCCTAATATTCTATGATAACAGGAGAAGATAATCTGTTCCAATTACATACACCTCTCTCTGGAAGAAATCCTGCTTTCAATTCCACTGGTGTAAATCTGTGGTAACTTTTTAGAAAGTCAGATTCAGACCAACATAAATGAGAGCAGAATTTGGCTCCCCGCCTCATTCTGATATAAAACTGTGTGGCCATCAAAGATTAATCATAGGTGTACTCTGCACCATACAATTACAGGAGAAGACAAATTACTGCCTCAGGGTGCTCCTCATCTTCTTTGGATAAACACAACAGAAATGATAAAAGCTCAGAAGCAAACCATGATGCTACTGGAGCGATGCCTACCATTGGAACGCTAGAGGGTCTGAAGGAGGAGAGGACTTGCGTTTGCACTTGGGAAGAGGGAGTCTGTGCCCAGCCGGTAAAAGGAAAAAGGCACCAACCCAAGAGGAGAGAAGACATCAGAGGGAACTGCTAGGAAAGAGGTTTGGGGGCCACACTTGTTCTGAAGAGGACACAGGAGAAAACAAGCTGTGTTTCTGATGCAAGTAAAAGCAAATTGATGAAGTGACTGGCTGTCCTTAGCCTCTCATTCCATGCACTTAAAGGCAATGTAAAGCACCCAGCCAGGGCTGGATGTCTCTGGAAGGAAGTATGAGATCCCTAGGGATGCCACTTTCTTTATTCCCCCACCAGCAGTTTTCTGTGCCTCCTTATTCCCTCCCCAGGAGGCTTCTGCTGCTGTTACCTTTTCCAGCTTCTTCGGCCATTTGCAGCTGCGGTGCTTTGGCTGTGATGGGTCACTCTGGGCAAGAGGATAACGGGGCCGTTTGCACATTCTTTACTGCCAGCACTGGTTTCACTGAGACTTTCAAAGCTGCGGCCGCACTCATATAGCTCATGTGTAAAAAGAGAAACTGAAGACAGCAGAGACTGGCACCGAACAATGCCCATCCCCCAGCAGGCACAGGAAGCTGATCATATTGGACAAACCTACCAGATGATCCCTGCCCAGGGCTCATGCCCAGGCACCATGGTTCCTGGGAGAAGGTTCCTAGTTGCTTTAGCTGGGTAAATCCTCCTGGGTGATGTTCAAGTTTTATTAATGCTTTATTTTGGAGGCCTTACTAGATTCAGTCATGCAGAGTAACACATCACACCCAGAACTGATGCAGAAAGTGTTGCTTCCTCCCATCTTTTTCTCCCAGGGACCCAGTCTCGCTACTTTGCCACAGTTTACTCAGCAAGGCAGCTGATGATTTCAGTTGTGCTTATGATTTCCCCAACTGGTGCTGTTGATCATCTGGCAGTGTGGGAAACCCCAGGAAAGTCAGCTGAATGCTAGTGTTGCTGGAAGAACAGAAAGCTGGTTTTTAACTTTCACTGTGCAGCTGGTTTTCCAGTCAGAAAGAACAGCTGCTTCCATCCCTCCAAGGGACAGGCAGTGAGACAAGACACCCCCTAAGCATGAGAATTGCTGTTTGTCATTTTCAATGCATTTAAATGCAGCTTTTCTGGCCTTTTATGGAGAGCCGGACATAAAAGGGCAGAAACTTGACCAGCGGAACTTGTCATACCCAGAGTCAAACACTGTCCTCCCATAAAGCCCAATCCTGACCCTCCCAGGCTTTGCCCATTTGCTAGAGCTGTCAGGCTTGACCATCCTTCACAGCTGTGAAACGTGACTTGGGTTTGGAGAGGGAGACCTGCCATCGAGGACAGCTCCACAACCCTGGAGCTTTAAAATTCCCTCGGTCCTGTGGACAGTTTCCTGCCCTGGAGGCAGAATTCAACTGAAGAACACTGAGTTCCTGTGTAAAAGACACTTCCTTCCTGCATGTGTTGTTATTATTGTCCAGGAGAGTGAAAACTGAGCAGTAGTGAGGTGAGGCCATGAATTCTATAGGGTAGAGATTGGCTTCAGTAGATGTGGGCAATGCTTTATGTATGGTAGGGTTACTATACGTCCGGATTTTCCCAGACATGTCCGGCTTTTTGGGCCTCAAATCCCCGTCTGGGAGGAAATCCCAAAAAGCCGGACATGTCCGGGAAAATAGGGAGGGAGGGGTCATGGGGCTTGGGTCCTGGCCAGAGCCGCTGGGGCCGGCGGTGCTCGGCTGGGGGCCGGAGCCGCTGGGGCCGGCGGTGCCAGGGCCAGGGCGGGCCGGAGCCGCTCAGCCGGAACCAGGGCCGGCACCCCAGGGCCCAAGCCGAGCTGGGCGGCAGACCCTGGGGCCAGAGCCTCTTGGCCTGGGCTGGCCGGCCGTCAGAGGGAGCTGCTCGGCCGTGGGGGGTCGGACTGGGCCGTGCCTCGCCCTGCCTAGCCCCAGCCCCAGCCCCAGCCCCAGCTTACCTGCTGCCTCCCTGTTTCAGGCTTCCCGCGAATCAAGGGGAGGAGCAGGGGGGCGGAGCGTTCAGGGGAGGGGGCAGAGTTGGGGCGGGGACTTTGGGGAAGGGGTGGGGAAGGGATGGAGTTGGGGCGGGGCTGGGGCCCCATGGAGTGTCCTCCTTTTTTTAAATTAAAATATGGTAACCCTATGTATGGGCCTCCCCATCCCACCCCTGCAAAGAAAGTAACAGTGCATTAATTTATAGTAAAAGCTATGTAAAAGTTTGTGCCAATCTGGGGGAGTCTTTGGGATCCGGGATGGCACCAGTGCGCATCTTGGTGCTCCAGCGTGTGGGCATGGCTGAACGATATGTTCTGATAGTCATAAAGACAACAGTACAATTGATAAAATCAATCAAATATTGTAAAATGTATTAAAGTTTAGGAATGTGAACTTCACCTTTCCACATTAGCCCTGGGGTTCTTCCAGTCAGGTATCTATCTAGTCTACCTTTGGCAGTAGCAAATACCTGATGTTTCAGAGGAAAGAAAAGATCCCCTATAATGCAATGACCCAAATGTGCAGCACTGTGTGATATCATGGTAAATAAACATGTGTTATGCCCCAATAAAGCGTTTTTCATCTGAGGTTCTCAGAGCACTTTACAGAATAGTGATGATCAGGAGCCCCTTTTACAGCTGGGAAACAGGCACAGAGAGGATAAAGAGCCTGCTGAAGGTCACAGAAGAGCAAGAAACAGAGCCCAAGTCTTCTGACTTCTTGGTGCCTGTCCCCATCGATAGACCACACTACTTAAAGCATAGCACAGCCTTGGGGAAGGGATCCCTTTCCCTAGCTTGAAATCAGCTTGTTCTTTTCTACAGTTAAAATTGTTACCAAAAATATATAGATATACAAATTTGTATAATACATCAAGGAAGGAACAGTACAATCATGTACAACTTGCTCCCTGTGCTCAGCTACTTTGTTACGTGTATTTACTCTTCTAGCTTTCCCACGTATCACTTGTTTATGCTTTTTGAAGATAAAATGGAAAAATACTTTTTTGTATTAGCTTTTGGTTTGAGATCCAGGGGAAATGTCACATGCTATCAACTGACGATGTGGCCAAATCAATGACATTGTCAAAAGCTAGACTCAAGCCCTTGGAGACTGAAAAAACGGCAGCAGAACTCATGTAGCCGCACAGTTGTTGGGGGGGACATCTCCATTTCCCGTCACCCAAAATCTGTAAAGAGATTGAAAACACTCGAGCTAAAATGGAAACAAACTTTGGGTGGGATTTTCAAATACACCTAGGAGCACACCTCCCATTGATTACCAGGAGTTTCTTTGGTGTTTTTGAAAATCCTCTTCATGTTTCACAAACATTTGAGTTTTTCTAAATACAATATTATTTAGTGTTTGTTAAATATAAAATAATAGAATCACAGGGTTAGAAGGGACTGCAACAGTCATCTAGTCTAACCCCTTACCTATATGCAGGATTTGTTGTGGCTAAGCCATCCAAGACAGATGGCTATCCAGCCTCCTTTTGAAAACCTCCAGTGAAGAAATTTCCACACCTTCCCAAGACAGTCTGTTTCATTCACAGTTAGGAAGTTTTTCCTGAGATTTAATCTAAATCGGCTATGCTGTAGTTTAAGCCCATTGCCTCTTGTCCTGCCCTCTGTGGCAAAAGAGAACAACTTTTCTCCATCTTTTTTATGGCAGCCTTTCAAGTATCTGAAGACTGCTATCATATCTCCCCCTTAGTCTTCTCTTTTCCAAACTAAACATACCCAGTCCCTTCAGCCTTTGTTCGTATGTCTTGAAATTCCATCCCTTTGATCATCTGTCGCTCACCTATGGATCCTTTCCAGTTTCTCTACATCCTTTCTATACATTGGTGACCAAAATTGGACACAGAACTCCAGCTGAGGCCTAACCAGCGTCGACTAGAGCAGTACTATCCCCTCCCATGACTTGCATGCTATGCCTCTGTTAATACAACCTAAAATTGCATTTGTTTTTTTTGCAACAGCATTGCATTGCTAACTCGTGTTGAGGTTGTGATCCACCACAACCCGGGGCGGCTCCAGGCACCAGCGCAGCAAGCGGTTGCCTGGGACAGCAAGCACCGGGGGGCGGCCTGCCGGTCACTGTGAGGGCGGCAGTCTGGCTGCGTTCAGCGGCGTGCCTGTGGGAGGTCCGCCGGTCCCGCGGCTTCGGCGGCAATTCGGCAGCGGGGACATTGAAGGTGCGGCACCAGCGGACCTCCCACAGGCATGCCACCAAATCTGCGTGACCAGCGGATCGCCTGCAGGCACGCCGCTGAAAGCTGCCTGACAGCTGGGCTTGGGGTGACAAAAAACAGAGCCACCCCTGACCACAACTCCCAGATCCTTCTCAGCAGTGTTGCTGCCAAGCCAGTTTTCCCCCGTTCTGTATTTGTGCATTTGGTTTTTCTTCCCTAAGTGTAGCACCTTACATTTGTCTTTGTTGAATTTCATTTTGTTGTCTTTACCCCAGTTCTGCATTTTATCAAGCTCCCTCTGAATTTTAGTTCTAACCTCCAAAGTATTGGCAACCCCCCCCTTTCCCCCCAGCTTTGTGTCATCTACAAACTTGATCAGTATGCTCTCTATACCTACATCCAGGTCATTAATAAAGATGTTAAACAACACCGGACCCAGAATGGATCCCTGTGGAACCCCACTTGAGACCTCCCTCCAATCTAATGGACATCATTCCATTAATAGTTATTCTTTGTTTACAGTTGTTTAACCAATTTATGTATCCACATAATGGTAGTTCTGTCGAGCCTGCATTTCTCCAGCTTACTTATCAGCATGTCATGTGGGATTGTGTCAAAAGCGTTGCTGAAGTCCAGGTATATTATGTTCACTGCATTCCCCCATCCACCAAATCTGTTACCCTGTCAAAGAAGGACATCAAGCTGGTCTGGCATGATTTGTTCTTGGTAAATCCTGCTGGCTGCTAGTGATCACCCCTTCATCCTCCAGGTATTCGCAAATTGAATGTTTTATACATTGCTCTAGTAGCTTCCCAGGTATTGAAGTCAGGCTGACTGGTCTATAATTCCCCAGCTCCTCCTTTTCCCATTTTTAAAGAGGGGCACTACGTTAGCCCTTCTCCAGTCTTCCATGAGTTTGTAAATATTAGTGCCAGTGGCGCCGAGATTTTTTCAGCAAATTCCTTCAGTATGCTGGGGTGAATAGCATCTGGCCCCACTGAGCTGAATTCATTCAAATTGGTCAGACGACCTCTTGACATGTTCTTTACTTATTCCAATCTGCATCCCGTCCTCTTTATTATCCATGGTAACTTCGCTAATCATCCAGTCACATGTTACTTTTTGTGAAAAGACTGAAGCAAAGTAGGCATTGAGCAGCTCTGCCTTCCTATCATCTTCGATTACCCGCTCATCTTCTCCGTTGAGTAGCAGACCCACACCGTCCTTGATCTTTCTTTTTTGTCTGACATATTTGAAGAACCCCTTCCTGTTGTCTCTAGCATTTCTTGCCAGCTGTAACTCATTCTTTGCCTTGGCTTTCCTGATTTTGTCTCTATACGCTCACGCTAGTCCCATGTATACTTCCTTGGTGACATGCCGCTCCTTCCATTTTCTGTATGTATCCCTTTTGGGGTTTAGATAGCTAAAAAGCTCCTTGTGCAGCCACGTTGGCCTCCTGTGGCTTTTCTTATCTTTCCTCTGCATCAGAATAGCTTGGTTTTGAGCCTCTAGTATTACATCTTTTAGGAACTGCCAGTCCCCTTCGACTCCTTTTCTTCCTAATTGGTCTTTCCATGGGACCGTGCCTACTATACCTCAAAAGTGTACAGTATTTCATACTTGAGCTAACTTTAATCCCACCTAGAACCCTGGGCAATTACTTGGGCACCTAGCCCACGCTGAAGCATGCTCTGTTGTGGTTTTACTGCTCCAAAACCTGAGCTAACTAGGTGAAAGCTAGCTCAGGAATGTCTACTTGAGCAGTAATCACACCCTGTGATTGTGACATAGCCCTAGGGTGTCATCTAAGAATGGCCCTAGGTTTAGCACAGGGTATTTCTCAGTCTCATTATTTTCTGTAACAAAAGCTTTCTAACAGTCCGAACAGGCCTACCAGCCTGTGTTAGTAACGTGGTTACTGCATTTTTATTTTGTGTTGCCTACTCTCAATGCTTTTTGCCTTATAGGCAAATGTTAATACTATTATAGCTAAGTGACCATATCACAGTTATGGATGCATCTTCACAGACCAATTCTGGGAGATACGGTGATAAGAAGAATAGAGGTATTACAGACCAAACTGTTCTTTCCTCAGTAGCTGGGGTTTCTGGCGAGTGTTTGAAACACAGATTCAGATATAGTAAAAGCCTACTCTCATTCCCAGAAAAGTCAGGGAACCTCACTCTTCGGAAGCTGAAGTTCCCAGAAGTATCCCCCTTCCATGGTTAGCAGTCTGTGTCGACAATGATCCTCTGCTCCAGTATTGTTTAAAAATGGATGTCATTTGAGAAACATTGAAAAAAAGGGGATGCAATGCAGCATATGGCCTTTGTCTGATGCCACAGGGATGACTAAAGTACAGAAACTCAGAAGGGTGAGGTTAATATTATGAAATGCCTACGATCCAGGAAGCATTGCTTCCCCTTTCTTCATGGAGTCTTTCCTGGAATGCTTTCCTGTTTTTCATTAGGCAGATATATGGCAGTCTCTGGGCATGGATTCACAATTCCCTACATGGCCAAGAAAAATATTACAAGTTCTTGGCCTCTGAGTGCCCATGTTGTGAGTAAAGTGTATGGGATCAGATATCCCATCCTGTGCGTGGGAAATGGCCAAACATTTCAAAATGCACCCCAGCAAATGTTTTAAAGGAGGGAACAGATGTAATTAAAAAATAGTTAAGGAGCTTGATTCTCTGCAGAGTTCAAACTCAGGTCACAGCTCCTGGTTTCTCAGCCAGCCAGCCCCAGCACAAGACAAAGCTTCAGAGGGACAGCTGGACCTCAGGGACCTTATTATTATTATGGGAGTGAGGCCTAATGGGGCTCTACTCCTCCATTCCCTCTCCCCACTTCTTTCCCACACCCAACATGACTCCTCCCTCCCCTATAAATGGGGATAAGGATTACAGCACCGGGGCCACCTCCATGTGATTTATGCCAGTGGAGATTCCCCCTATGCAGGAGGGATACTCTAGTAGCAATCCTCAGTCACGTTTGGTTCATTTTGCACTTCATAACAGAACAAAGTGAACTTGGCAGACCTTGAGAATCTGGCCCAGTGTTTTTCTGTAGCTTTTATGTTACAGGCCTGTGAGACTAATGAAGGAAAGCACGCAAGTGTAAGAAGCTTCTCATCTCTATAAGAAACTAAAAATCACCAACTGGGGCCCCAGTTTGTCAAGAACTCCATCAAAACATAATTTCTTTATGTTCAGCCCAAAAAACCTAAAAACCCAATCTTAGCAATTCAAAGACATGATCGAAAGGTAATAGACACCTAAGAAATCAATTTGCCATCAAATATGTCAACTGCTTCTAGTCAGATAACAGGGAATTATTTAAAACACTCTCATCAAAATCTACAACATCATCTTCGTAGAGAGGAGCTTTCTTTTTGCCTAATTGTGCTTGATAGGAAAGTCATCATCATATTAAAAAAATGGTTGTAGTTTTAATCTTTTATATGCTTAAATTTTGCCAGAAAGGACAGAGAAAGCCAGAGATGAGAAATTCAATAACTTTCCTTTGTGATTTTGGGTAGTTTTGCTAAAAGTTAATTTAAACATTGTATCTTACCCTGGCTTCTGCATACTATACATTCCCAGAGTCACTGAGAGTGTCCTAGCTGGGGTAGATGAAGCAACCAGTTATTTAACTGGGGTAGATTTCAGAAATATATGGAATATCTTTAGGATATGTAATTGAGTTCAGGGGCTAATAGATGCATAGATTTTAAGCTCAGAAGGGACCATTGTGATCATCTAGTCTGTGCTCCTGCCTGACACAGGCCATAGAATTTCACCCAGGGGTTCTTGCGTCGAGCCCAATAACTTCTGGTTGAACTAGAGCAGATCTGTGAGAAAGACATCAAAGCATGATTTAAAGATTTCAAGAGCTGCAAGCTCCACCACATCCCTTCGTAAGCTGTTCCAATGGGTAATTTAGAAAGTCTGATAAAATAACTCAGCAGACTGGAAGTTGTTTCAAATAACTCCTCCCCTGCATCCCTGAGGTGTACTGTTTAATGCTTATAATGTGCTATCAGATTCTCAATGTATGTGCTATAGTAGGACAAACTAGTGGCTTTGTTCACTACTGATCTTGGGGAAACTGTAATGAATTGTGAAAACCATTTCCTGTTCTGTGGCAGTCTTCATGCAAGTACTAATGTAAACCACATGGCTCTATACTACAGCACTTGTTTTGGGAGGGGGGGGTTGTCTTATAGAAGGAGAGAAAAGTATTGGGGAGGAGACATGGATTTGTTTGTAATGCTTTTTCTCTGCATATATGCAGAGGACAGGACAGGGCAACTCAGCTAGAAGGGCCCAGAGGAATCCAGAAGTAGGGTGGGGCAGTTACTGGATATTCTTGGTGGCTGTTTCCAAAGCTGTGAAGAAAGGTTTTCATTCAGGGCAAGTAGTCTTGCAGGTTCCATATATTCACCATTTGAGAGCTGAGCCAATCGGAACTCAGGAGCAGAAAGGTTATTAATAGAACTGGTCAGAAACAGTTTGATAAACTTTTTTTTAACCAAACTTACCAATTTGTGAAAATGGAAACATTCCATTGGGCCATGTTGACTTGGACAAAATTCCACCCCAGGCAGGTTTCTGTTGGAAATCTGTCTGGTTTCCTGCCACATTGCCAGCCTGGCTCCTCATCAGCCTGAGCTCCCCGGACTTTCAGGCACTTGGTGGGTTGATAGGGAGCCTGGAAGCTCTGGCAATCCCAACTTCCAGGCTCACAGCTCTTCAGTAGCCTGGGCTCCCAAGGTCCCTGCCTCTGGGGCAGCCCACCTGGCAGACTACCACAGAACTGGAGCTCCCATGGCTTCCAGGGTCTCCAGCTCTAGGACAGCCCACCAAATGGGCTGCCTCAGAGTCAGGGATCTCAACAGAGCTGGGTGGAGAATGGTAACTCTGTTTCACTGAGAATTTTGGACGTGTGAGTGGAGCATTTGTCATCCCTACAGGCTACAGGGTCTGTGAAATTTACATTTAGCTATCAGCTGATTGCTTTAAACAGGGATTCTGTCTCAGTTAAAGAGAGAACAGGGGCAGTGATGAATGAGCTGAGGGGGTTTGTACAATCTTTCTTTACTTAACTGAGCTTATGGGGAAAAGATAGTGTCCTATAGAGGGAAAGCCTTATAGAAATCCAGGGAATGTATGTATTTTATATGCTAATTCTAATGCCTGTACCACTTTGGATACAACCTATAGATTTCTGTTTCCCCAGCAGCTGAAGAGACCAGTCAGTTACTAGCCAAAGCGTTGGAATGCTGCTACCTAAAAGAATCCCTGGACTTGTGTGTTGACAAGGCTCAGAAGTGTTTAGAAAAGAACTGAGATGCTGCCATTCTTCTCAAGCTCTGAAGAATTTAGCTGACACACACTGCATATTATGGCCATGTTATAGAGACCAAGAAACAATCTCAGAGAAGATCAGAGGGGAATATGTGTGCTGAAATATAGACATATGAAGTATAGACATATGCAACAGCAAGAAAGTGGGGAAGTTTGTATACGAACTAGTAGATTTACTACCTAATAACTTTTGTTTAAGAATTATTCACAAGTGTTCCAAATTCTATTTACACTATTCTGTGTGTATTAAATGTTTGTTTACTGTTAAATGGTGTGGTATTCTCTCTCTGATGCTGACTGGGAACGGTTACTAACTACAATCAGCTGAATGACATGTCAGCACACTGACTAAATCACAGTAAAAGGGTGGCAGGGATGCAGCTGTCAAAAATGGATATTGAACTGGTGGCTGCTGCATTTGCATGTAATCTGACCCCCTGGACGTAAGTGATCATTTAAGAGTGAAGGTTGTAGGTATTTAATTTGTATGACAAATATTCATGATTCATATCAAATTATTCACAATTTATTCTACAGTATTTCCTGCGGGAGGGGAGGGAGAAAACAAACTGCCCATGTTTATGCTTGAAGATTTAGAGCAGGGGTTGGCAACCTTTCAGACGTGGTGTGCCTAGTTTTCATTTATTCACTCTAATTTAAGGTTTCACGTGCCAGTAATACATTTTAACTTTTTAGAAGGTCTCTTTCTATAATATATAACTAAACTATTGTTGTATGTAAAGTAAATAAGGTTTTTAAAATTTTAAAAAGCTTCATTTAAAATTAAATTAAAATGCAGAGCCCTCCCCCCCCGGACTAGTGGCCAGGACCTGGCCAGTGTGAGTGCCACTGAAAATCACCTCGCTTGCTGCCTTTGGCACGCATGCAATAGGTTGCCTACCCCTGCTTTAGAGGGGATAGCACACTGCATACAATTTTACAAGAACTGCTGCTGCCACCCTCAGGACATTCTTGGGATCATAAGGCACCTTGAGTTTAACCTTGATTGAAAGTGAAAGTAAGAAAGAAAGAAAGAAAGAAAGAAAGCCGGCGCTGTAAACCCCCCTGAAGCTGGGGAAATCAGGACATATTGATACCAGTCAACTGAAATGAATCGGAATAAAACAGTAGCAAAGACAAGCTTTTGAGATTAAATAAGCTATTTAATCAAATACAAAGAAAGGGAAACCTACTGCCTACACTTAAAATGATCTCTATCAGCACCAATAAGAGATGTGGGTGGCTTCCCCTATTGGCTGCAATTTGCAACCAGTTTAAAAAGAAATTAAATGAATTCTTGACCACAGTTAAAATGCTCTGTAGCGCCCCCTCCCTTAGAAAATTCATGTAAGCATTTTTGAGAACCAAGGGCAGCAGAGCCTGTCCAAAAGGGGAGCGGCAGGTGGTGTATCTGCGGCACAGTGCCCCACAGCTGCTCCGGCTCCTTAGCTGGGCTTCAGCTGCCAGCCTGAGGGGCTTGGGGGGAAGAGGAGGGGGTGGGACCCCTGCCGAAAAGTGAACAGGACAGGCCTGTCCACTTTCAAAAGTAGGAGGGCTCTGGCTCCCTGGTCCCCCCATGCTGAGAACTGAAATGGCTCACCAGAGGGATGGCTGAACTTGCATTGTGTTTATAACCATTCTGCCAGGTGGAGTCAGCAGCAGCCAGAGCTGGGTTCAATGTCTACGGGTTTCTTTTAACAACCGAAAATACAACCAGTTTGAGCCCCCACCCAGCAATCTGGGAAAACTAAACACTGCCCTGGGCACCTCTAAGAAGCAACACTTCCCCTCTGACAAGCATTGAGTCTGTGCTCAACAAAACAAAGCTTCTATTAAAAGGGAAAAGGACATGCCACACTAATTTGGGAGAACACCACAGCCGTAATTCAAAAGCATGTGGCTATAGGCCTACCCCACAGTACATTGGGCAGCGCCTTTTGCCTCAGTTTTTCACCTTCTGGTATGAAAGTCCAACAAACTAATGTCCCTTAACACATCACTTCCCTTTCCCGCCATGGCACCCCACTCACAGTTGGCGGTCCTTGGCTAGCGAAGACCCAAGGCAGGAAGGGCATTGAGCAATACCTCTGCTGCTGCTGTCTCTCTGATGTCCCCCTGCTGCCACTCACTGCCATGACTGCCTTCTGCTGCTGCTTTCTACCACAACTGCCGCTGTCCACCTTCCTTCTGCTGCCACTGTCACAACAACACGTTCCACCACTGAACCCAGCTCTCAGTGATTTCAGCAGGTAGTGGTCTAAGGCTTGGCCCCTAGACTTGCTCAGCAGTGAGGACAGCTCTAAGAATCACTAACTGGAAGCAAGGACTCTTAATCGAGCCTAATCAGTTCTGTCATTAAATGCTGGAGACAAGCAGGTCAAATGGGGTCTAGGACTCTTTAGGCAGAGTCCACACCACCAAGTAGGAACACCTGCCCCCCACCCACACTCATCTTCGCTGGGCTTTAGCATCCCTGTTCTCTGCTTAGCAGGTGAGGTTCAGTTTTGGGTGACCCCTACTACCAGGGCAGACTAAGCACAGTTCTGCCGCCCTTTCCTCATGCAACGAGGATAACAACATTTTGTTACCCCTGCATTTGAATGCTAGAGTGATTTGTAACCAAAATTGGTCAGTTTGGCATAACAGCTCCATCATGCTGCACATCTCGGCAGAGGAGTGTCTCTGCAAAAATGGTCTGTTCCTGAAGTCTTTTTCCCCCGACAGTGCAACACTAGATGTCGAGAGCCACAGCCAGCAGCAGTGAAGAAGTAAGGATCGCATGGTATGGTGTTGCCAACCTTACTTCTGCTGGTGGGGCACTGCCTTCAGAGCTGGGCGCCTGGCCAACGGCTGCTGCTCTCAGCTGCTCAGCTTTGAAGGCAGCACAGAAGTAAGGATGGCAATACTGCAATCCGCCTACAACTCCCTTTGGGGTCAGGATCCCCAATTTGATAAATGTTAGTCTCCGCTGTGAAATCTGTATAATATAGGGTAAAGCACAAAAAAGACCAGATTTAATGGAGAGAGACCAGATTTCATGGTCTGTGATGCATTTTTCATGGCCGGGAATTTGGTAGGGCCCTACCTATAGAATTAGGAATTATTCATATTCCTGATCCAGTACACATTGCCTGGAGCACAGCATGAATTATGAGTTGAAGAGAGGAGTTGGGAGAAGGAATGAAATTCCTAAAAAAATCAGGTATTTTTATTGGGGGTTATTGCTGTGGATTTGACATTGATAGCCAATCAGAAAGCTCTATTAAGCTCTAACGTTTATATAGTATGGGTGACTGGCTTCTTGACATCTGCTTTCTTTCTTCCAAATCCAAGCCTTTCACAATGACACTCTTCTACCAGTGGCCCTAGCAAATTTCCCACTTTGCAATCAATCTCCCAACAGTCCCTTACCTTTGATGTTCCACAGTTACAACATTCGTCCTCTGGAAACGACAGCATCTTCAGGGAGGTTACAGATGGTATGTGTACACTGGAATTCAAGTCCAGGCTAGTGGGACTTGAGTCTGCAGACTCTGGGTTTGCAAGACCCCATGGCTTGAGTATCCCCACTGCATATTGACCCTAGGTTTAGAATTTCTGGACCAGGGCCACAAACCTGGAGCTCCAGCAGCCACACTGCAGAATGCAGACCAAACTCAAACCACCGTATCCCAGGCTTCCTAGCACCCTCCCCAGCTGTGGCTGCTCTAGGCCCTGATTTGTGGGGCAGTGTGGGAATCCTTGACTGTCCACTTCATATGCTAAAGGAAGTTGTTGCAGCCTCCCTGGTTCCCAACAAGATCCTGACAAGCCACTTTTTGGGTCTGCAAGCTCCAGCAGCTGGAGCCAGCAACAAGGAGAAGTTACCATTTGAAGACTGTCTCTTGCTTGCACTTTCACTTGTGTTTAGCAAATGGGCAGAGAATCCATGAGATGCTGGTGGACATACTGGTGGTGGTGGTTTCTGACCAACCAAAGACACCTGATGGAGAAGGACAAGGCAGAAGATGATACAGACATGGAAGAATGGACCTGGCAGATATGGCCCGTGATTCTTGGTGTAGATGCTGATAACGCCACATAAACCAGCACATCTGGAGTAGGGCCACAAGCACAGACATGGTGGGATTGCATCACCAGGCAGACCTGGGATGACCAGAAGTGGTTTCAGAACTTTTGCATGAAGAAATCTACATTTCGGGAGTTTTGTGAGTAGCTTGCCCCCACCCTCCAGCATCACAACACAAACATGAGGGTGGCCATACTGGTCCAGAAGTGTGTGATTTAGCTCTCTGAAAGCTGGCTACCCTAGACTGCTAACCAACTCAGCATTGGAAAGTCAACTGTAGGTAAAGTAATCGTGGTGGAATCTGAGGCAATCAGGCATGTGATCTACCCAAGGTGTTGGGCATAAACAATGTCCCTGAAGTAATTGCTAGTTTTGAGAGAATGGGGTTTCCAAAATGTGCCAGGGCCATTAATAGGACTCATGTGCTCATAGTTTGTCCTCCTCAAGGAGCACTTGAGTACATAAACTGCAAAGGAGACTATTCTATTATTATGCAAGACCTTGTGAACCACAAAGGCCAACTTATGGATGCCAAAGGGACTGCACTGGAAAAATTCATGATGCTGGGGTTTTCCAATGAAGTGGGGGGGGGAGGGAAGAGGAGGTATGTGGATTGCCATGCATTGTAGTTATGAATAAAATGAGTACTTACAACCTAGCTAGGACTGTGGATCTACAGGATGACTTGATGTAGAGAAATGTATTGAGAAATAGTGTCGCTTATAATGTGTTTACCTTTATTGTTTGAAACACATTATATGATGTAATCGCAATAAAATAAAAACCGTTTTTGAACACGTATTAGAAAAGCACAATATGAAGTCATTTCCAGCCATGCCAGCTGCCATTAGCGCACCAAAACAAAACCTTTAACAAAAACAAAGTGCACAAATAGTGCAAACAGTTCCAAACAATAACCCCCCCCTACTGTTGTGTGTCCCTTGCCCCCCACCCCAATTCTTCTGTCCCTTCTTCTGGCACTGCCACAGGTGTGTGGGGCTGTTCACGGAGTGGATGTCTGCTGGGGGGAAGGAGCCTACATGGGGGTGTAGGACTACATGGGGTAGATTTGCCCTGTCCAGCTGCTAAGTCCCAATTGCATGGGCAATCATGGAACAGTCCAAAGTGTTTCTGGTCTACAGCACATGGAACCTTGCAGGGGGGCTCTCCTTACACACTGAAACTCTGTCCTCTTTCTCTGAAGCCTGTCTGTGCCTTTCCACTTGCTGTGAGTCTTTCTCCCTCTGATACTACACCAGCTTGTTGTCCCTGTCCAGAATGTCCTCCATAAGTTCATCACAGAAAGGCTTCCACTTGGACTGGTCTGTGAGAGTTCTGCATTCCAGGGTCCTGTTGGAGTGGGCCCACACTGCTGAAGTGGAAGAACCTGCAGAGGTCAAAGGACCATCAGAGTTTGAAGAGCCTAAAAAGCAGACATCAAACAGTGTATTATTGTTTCAGTGCTTCACAACAGGTACAGTCAACAGTCATAAGTCACCAGGACCAGATGTTATTCACCCAAGAGTTCTGAAGGAACTCAAATATGAAAGTGCAGAACTACTAACTGTGGTATGTAACCTATCACTTAAATCAGCTTCTATATCAGATGACTGGAGGATAGCTAATGTGACTCCAATCTTTAAAAAAGGGTCCAGAGGTTTCAAAGGCAATCCTGGCAATTACAGGCCCGTAAGCCTAATTTCAGTACTAGGCAAATTGGTTGAAACTATAGTAAAGAACAGAAGTACCAGACAAAATAAATGAACACAATTTCTTGGGGAAGAGACAACATGGATTTTGTAAAGGGACATCGTGCCTCACCAATCTATTAGAATTCCTTGAGGGGGTCAACAAGTATGTGGACAAGGGTGAGTTAGTGGTTATAGTGTATTTGGACTTTTCCACAATCTTGTGGGACAGGATCTTTTGTCCTTTCTATCCCAAGACTTGCCAGTTGAGTCATAAGAACATAAGATAAGAATGGCCATATGGAGTCAGAACAATGGTCCGTCTAGCCCAGTATTCTGTCTTCTGACAGTGGCCAATGCCAAATACTTCAGAGGGAATGAACAGAACAGGACAATTATTGAATGGTCCACCCACTGACATCCAGTCCCAGCTCCTCCTGACAGTTAGAGGCTTAGGGACACCCAGAACATGGGGTTGCATCCTTGACCATCTTGGCTAGTAGTCGTTGATGGACCTATCCTCCATGAATTTATCTAATTCTTTTTTTAAACTCAGACTTTCCCAACATTCCCTGACAATGAGTTCCACAGGTTGACTGTATCGTGTGAAGTAGTATTTAATTTTATTTGTTTTAAACCTGCTATTAATTTCATTGCATGACCCCAGTTCTTGTGTTATGTGAAGGGATAACACTATAACCAACCATAAGTCCCAAAAAACCCTGCCAAATACATATACTAAGGTTAGTGTGAATAAAGCACAACATAATTAACTTACTTTTTTGTTTTGTTTTTATTTTTTAGTAAAACTCTCAGTTGGGCTGAGAACTGCCAAGAATGATAGCCTATTTTACTTTAATTTAAATGAGTGATCAATGTTATAATGCTAATCTGCCTATTTGTTTCCATTGTATAATATATAATTCAGAAGTAGCCAAACTTACTGACCCTCCGAGCTGCATACAATAACCTTCAGAAGTTCCAGAACTGCAAGACATGCACAAGCGGCGCCTGCTGGAGCGTGGAGCTTCTGCCCTGATATCTCCCTGCAGGGCTAAAGCCCTTAGTTTCCTGTCCCTGCAGTGCAGAAGCCCCTAGTTCCACTACCCCACCGTAGGGCAGAAGCCCCGAGTGTCCCCACCCAGTCTGATAGGTGGAGAAGGGGAGGGGAGGGGAGTGCATGGGGGCTCTGCGAACTGCACTTTAACTGTGAAAGAGCCAGATGCAGCTCACGAGACAGTATGGCCATGCCTAATATGGTTGAATTGCTGTTTCTGCTATACATTTACATGATACTGTACCAGATTTGACCACTAGTGGGTGCTAATGTATTATGTTTTTAAAAGTTACAGTACCATTTTTTTTTTTTTTTTTAAAAGTCATTTCTATAGTGTTTTTCAAAGTAGTTTTTTATTAAAAAAAAATCCAGGAAATTATTAAGTTGTTGGTTTTGAAGTTTGAAATGCCTCTGGATTCAGACTTTATACACCAGTTTATACTCCTTTTTCAATTCTGTTCTATTGTATATATGTTCTTATATGGTCCTCCTCACTGTAGTATCTTAGCACCTTCTAGTAATGCATTAAGCAACATGACTAACATCAGTAACATGTTTGTTCCCTCATCCACTCCCCATGGAGAGTGTGTGCAGAGAAGGGTTTTGTTTTGGAATATTTTTTGCACACATACAGAGTTTATGTTAGAGAAGGCAGGTCAAAGAAATGCTCCTTGCACTTATAGAGCAGATCGATGATGGTAAGCTTTGTGATGATCCTTAGTTCTTGGAAAAGTTCATTCTATTGTCTCGGAGCAGTACCAAAGAAAGTTCTGTCTGTCGCACAAACAACCTTTACCCTTATTGTAGAAAGCTCCTTTGCGTCACAGGTGCAAAGTTGTTGACCGTGGTCTTCATCCTGGAGTTTAAATCAATCTTTTAGATTCCCTGGGCCCAGGCCGTCAAGCTTTGAAGTTAAGGACTGAGTCCTTGAACTTGACTAGCTATTCTATTGGCAGCCAGTGCAAGGAATGGAAGACAAGTCTGATGTAGTTGCCGTAGCCAGTAGCTGAAGAGATGCACTGCAGGATTCTGTGCTAGATGGAGTTTCCTAAGTACTGAAGGCTTCATGCCCAGGTATATTGCATTGGTGTAGTCCAACCAAGAAGTGATGAAGGTATGAGTAACTGAGGCTAGGTGTCCTACACACAGCCCTGGTAAATCACAGTCTGCTGGACACTCACACTAGACTACTGTGTTGGGTTCCAGTCCACTGGACCCATGTACTTTAAGTCTCCCTTGATCAGAGTAGGCTCCAGCACTGTCTTTGGCATCTCCAGCACATTCACAGGGCATAGGCTGTCCAGCTGGCACCACACAGTCCAACTGCTATAGACTGTCAGGACCAGTGTTGACCCACTCAGACTTTCCTGTGGCTTAAGCACACCTTTTCCCAGAACTCCAACCATAGGGGCACTCTGGATTTGCAGTTTAACTCTTCAGGGGCACGATAGTAAAAGCAAACAGAATTCTGTGCAAAATCTAACACACCATTGCTCTTTACTTAGATAGCCTGGGAGAAACACAGAACTAGGCAAAAAATAAATACCCCATAGGCATTTACCTGCCTCATTTTCCTCACCACTCTGGAGAGTTCTCTGAACTTAGGGCAGAGTCCTCTGTAGAGTCTAGATTCCTTCTCCTGAACTTGGTTTATTTTCTGAATCATGGAGTGTCTCTCTCTCTCTCTGCTCCAGATCAGCTAGTTTCTTTTTCCCCAGCTGGTCCTGCAGTCAAAATAAGCCCTTTCCCCCACTACAAAAGCATGCTCGTGTCCTGCCCAAAGTTTTCTGTATCTGGGAGTCTTCCCTGATCCACCAGGCCTCTGTAGCAGCACCTTGGTTTCTTTGTTCTTTTGCCACTCCCCAGGACCCTTCCCTGCAGTCAATCTTGGTTGAACTAGTTTCCTGAGGCTTCAGCCATCCCATTGTCCTAAGGTGTTTCCACCTGAATAGGTGGCGATTGAGAGTTAAAAACTGACAGTTGTAGCTGGTCTGTGAGGAACATACTACAGTCCCTGTCAATTCATGGCTGTCTTACTACACACTAAGCCCTGGTCTACATTGGGGCAGGGGAGTGGGATCGACTTAAGTTATGCAACTTCAATTATGTGAACAACGTAGCTGAAGTTGACGTACTTAGATCGACTTACAGTAGTATCTTCACTGCGGTGAGTTGACTGCTGCTGCTCCCCCGTTGACTCTGCCTGTGCCTCTCGCAGTGGTGCAGTACAGGAGTCAACGGGAGAGTACTCGGGGGTCAATTTATCACGTCTAGACTAGACACAATAAATCAATCCGCGCTGGATCGATCACTGCCCGCCAATCCGGCGAGTAGTGAAGACATATCCTAAGGCTTTCCAGGCAGCAATTTCATAACATCAGCCTGAATTATATAAGTTGCACATAGATTCCCCAAGTTATAACGCCAGGTCATTGTTCAAGATGGGCTGGAGTCTCCTAGCCACCCAGGGACGGTAGAAAGCAACATCTTTGAATAATTCTATGTAAGAGCTTAGCGACAGTGAGGAATCCAGGAAGCACTCCTAAGCCATGGACCGAACTGAACAATTGTGGATGTGTACCTTCAACCAAAGGAGACTGCACTATGGTTGAGAACTCTTCAAAATGCTTTCCTCTGCTCACCAGCATCACTCTGTTAGGTATGGGTTGTACATAAGTGACAGTCTTTGGGGGGTTTTGCTTAAAAAAAATTATATATTTAAGATGTACCATGGAATCTAAACCACATTTGGTCTTAAGCCTTGAAAGATTATTTCCAACAGCACTGTGACCCAGTATCATGCTGGAGTATTTCTTCAGTGTCAATTCAAGAGAGGAGTGCCACATAAATCAACACACACCTCTTCCTACTGTACTCTGGCTTCCCTTAGAAGTCTTCCATCCAAGTACTCATTACTTCCACTGCTGCTTAATTTGCTAGAAACGACAATCACAGCGATGGGGAATTTTCTGAAAAGAAAGTTATTTGCTGCACTTGTGGCAAGAAAATGTTTCCACTCTGGTGTGGATATTCTTTATATACATCCAAACAATCACTATATACTGCAAAGTTCATTTTTTATTTCCATATTCCACAAACTAATGAGCATATCACCTGCCATCTACATCTTGATTAAAACAGGTTCACCAAAAAAAGAAACAGGCATTCTTTCATTCTCTAAAGCACACCTATGAACACAGCACAAGTTCTAATATTGATACATAAAAGCTTTTTCTGGTGCAGCATCATTACAATTTCTCCATTAGTTCCTTTTTAAAATGATTACACCTTAGATATTTATATATGCTTGTATTAAACTTTGCATAATCTACCATACAGTATGTCACTTTTAGAAGCCATTTAATAAACTAAATTAAAAAGTCCCCATAAATTTAGGTTATATACAGCTGTAATTGTCAAGTTCTAAATTATTTACAATCTCTCTAAACTGCAGGTTCCCAATTCACAAAAGGATTAGTGCATTCCATGATTTCTCTTTAGACTGATTTTATGCAGGGATTAACCTGTGCTTACAATGCTCAGCAATAGTTATTAGTAAGTTAGCGTGTTGATGACAGAAACATTTAGTAAAATCAGGGGTGGAGGAGTGCCTTAGGCTAGAAAAGGAATTAATATATGTTCTCATCTTGCTTTTGTGTTGCACTCTGTTGACTTTAGGAACAGCAGCAATTGGAAAAAAATAAAACTAAAGAGCAGCACAAAATAGAGCAGACTTCTCAGCCATTTCACCTTTCACATAAGCATTCCTTTAACATTCCAGTTCTCACTCACTCTCTCCATGTTTAAATTGAAAGACTGTCACCCACGGTAAAATCTATTTCTGGAATTGTTAGAACACAGGAATTTACCAGACTATATCCAGTAAAGGATGCATTTATTTCTGTAGCTTTTGTGCATGTGGTGTGGTTGTCCAAAAGAGCCTTGTCAGGCCATCCCTTAGGCTCTGCTCATCAGGAAATGAGCAGATTTTGCATATTTGAGTGAAGACTGAGCAGATTCTACTGGTCTGTGGTTGATAAGTGCATGCAGGTGTTGTGGTAGCCAAGGGACTGGCACAAAGATGAACAAATAGGGAACATGTCAATTTATTCTGTTTTATATACTCAACGGAGGATGGAAAGGAAAGTTCTGTGAATCAGGTCCCAACATTTTCTTTAAAATTAGGTAGATTAGTACATTCCAGGTAACAAAAAATTAGTCAACATTCAATATCTGGAATGTATACAATATATAAGTACCATTATATTACATTTATGAAGTTGTTCAGGACAGTAATTTTTTTTCCAGAAGAAGCATAAAAAAGTTACAAGCTGGTTCACAACAACTTTAGGTACAATGTTATTAAAATACACTGATGTTAGTCATAAAAATATTTTACTATTTACATGTACACTGTATAAACCTTAACAATAAGAATATGCCCATTTTAGGAAGCCTTACATGAATATCTAGGCAGATTGGCCCATGTTAGGTGCAGTACTACCTGTTTTGGTCTTCACAACCTGAAACTACTGGATACACGGTACTGTAACTCATTCTTCACTAGAATGTTTACACTTTCTACTCGGTATTCAAGCATTTCATTAAAAAGAGCTAGTTTTATTTCCACTGTGTTTTATTTTCTTAAATCCTACTCCAAGTAATTCAGGGCACTCTGCTTTTTCTTGTGCAATTTGGTTGCATTTCCTAATAAGGCTGTAATTCATTTCATCAGTGATCACACTATCTTGCTTGTAGTCAGGATGGTTTGCAATAAACTCCCTCATCCACCGAGCAACTGTCATTAATTCTCCTGAAAGGAGAAAAAGTAAATAAAAATCATATTATAGACATGTATACATTGCATTTAGCATCTACTTTATTTAGTATATTACATACCTGCAAGTATTTCTAATTACATACACACTGTATAGTCACGAGCACCACATATGCTTCATAGTAAAATCTAGCCACATTAAAAAAAAAAAAAAAAAAAAATCATGAACTCACTATAGACGCATATTGAAGGACATACACCAAGCACACTCCCGACACAGACACTAAAAGTCACTTATCTAGAACAATCTATATCCTAGAAGTTTTACTTTCAAAGTTTCAGAAGTAAAATGTCAAGATACATTTATGAGCTTGCGTAACAGAAACTATACCAGAACCTAAAAAATCAGAATGCATCAATGGGAAAAGCAGACAATTTAAGGCAGCAACTGTCAAACTCTTCACATAAAAGCACATTTTAATAGAGAAACTGTCTCAGAGACCAAGTGTCAAACTATCTGTATCTGTAATCATATCTCTACCGCGTTATATCCAAATTCATATTATATCGGGTCGCGTTATATCGGGGTAGAGGTGTATTAGATATTTCCTTAGCTTTTCCACCTGTACAGTTCCATTAGTGGGAGTGCTAGGGTCGACAAGCTGCTGGCACTATAAACACCGTTGTCTAACTATACCAGAGCAGGGCTAGATAACAGTAGCTAAGATGCCAATTTTTAATCTATGCTAGTGCTCACGATGTTGCTACCTCTAGTGGAACTATACCAGTGGCAGCAATAGTAGGAAATTTAAGGAAGACTATCTGGCGTAGACAACATTAGCAACCAGACAGCTGCGCATGGACCACCGTTCAGGAACTTTTGACTCATAGGACCCTAAGGAGGTACTGGGAACAACTAGGAAATTCCAGAGCTTGTGCCTAAAAAACTGCCACAACATGTTAAGACACATCTAATGTTTTTTCTGTTATAAATTTCAATTTTTGAACATGAAAGTGTAATATCAAACATTCAGTGTCATTTCAGTATCAAAAACACCCAAAATCTAGAATCAAAGAAACATAGGACTGGAAGGGACCAGTCATCTACTCCAGTCCGCCGCACCGAGGCAGGACTAAGTGTTGTCTAGACCATGCCTGACATGTATTTCTTAAAAACCTCCAATGACGGGGATTACTTAACCTCCCTAGGTAATCTGTTTCAGAGCTTAACTACACCGACAGGAAAAGTTTTTCCTACTGTCTAACCTAAATCTCCCTTGGAGCAATTTAAGTCCATTGCTTCTTGTCCTGTCCTCTGTGGATAAGGAGAACAATTCATCACCCTCCTCTTTATAACCACCTTTTACTATTTGAAGACTGTCATAAGAGTTTACTACACAAGCTGATGTTAGTAGCACTTTAGACTTTAGAGACCAGTAGAGTGAGATAAATGGAGTTAGTTCTAATAAGGAAACAACTACAGTAGAAGTCAGATGCTGAGTGGGTGAATGACTGATGGATGACCACCACCACACCCCAAAAAAATTATTCTTAGAGATTACCAAAGCAAATATAGCAACATCTACTTGTAATATTAAATTTATAATGTAGCATTTCCAGCTCCACTAAGTCCTTATTTTCATCTTATTTTTTAAAATGCCATTTAGCTACAAGTTTCTATAGCATTTTCAGAAATGTGAAATTGTTTATGAGGTCATGAGTCGAGAGATTCATCTTTCAGTAAGACTGAAAACCAGCCCTTACCGTTACTACTTAGGATGGTTTAGAGACCGGGCGCACACACCATGGTATTTGCACATACAGACTCTTGTAGGCAAGTATATCTGTTTATGCCTAACTTGAATAAAAAGTTTAAACCTCTCCTTTTCTCAATGTACATGGTGCACTCTAGAAAAAATCAATGGGCATGAAAAACCAGCCTACTGCATGTAGGCCTGGCTTGACATGAATAATTTGACATGGGTGAGACCTCATTTCTTGGGAGACCGGACTAAGGAGGTGAATGGATCATCAGGTTGGAAACAATATCTGTCCCAGCTAAAATTCTGGGGAACACCCAAGGAGCCATTAACAATGGACAAGGTAACAATGGCTAAGGTAAGTAGGGAAAGTAAAGATTAGGTAAAAAGTACATTGTGCATGGACACTGCGTGAACAGAGCATGCTTTACAGCGATTGTTTCACACAAAGTAACCAAGCCAAGCCCAAAAGAGGTGATGTAAATTCAATGCAATGTGCAAATATATGAAGGAAGAGGTTTGCTGTATAACTTTGGACACGTGGTACACCATATACCCATCCACTATACTTGAGTGTGATCAACTCAGTGTAGCTTAGCTATACGCCAAATAAAGCAACCCAAGATTGGAGTCAAACTGATTTCGACATCTTGGGAATCCCCAAACACTGCATATCTGAACAAATATTTTTAAAGCTATGATGAGGTAAAAATAGGGGGTTAAAGGACTTTTTTCTTTAAATAATATTCCATAAGTAGCTTTCGGGACCAAAGGACACAGGACTCCCTGCTTGTTTTATAAGACACCCAAAGACAAGGCCCCATGCTCTACTGCACCATATTAATGCTAAATTATGCTGCCAGTGTAATTAGCAAAATTAGTATGACACCAGAATTACGCAGCACTACCCCACAGACCCAAGTGTTGGTAACGATTTGTGATTCAACAGGTGCAGAAAGATAACAGATTAATAATATTCAAAGTTGCTACGGTAGATTAAGTCCCCCTTTACATTAGAAATTATCTAAAAGATTTGTTTAAATGTCATACAATTGGGGGAGGGGGGGTGAGGGGGAGGGAAAAATCAGGAAATTCACAGTCAAGTTTCTTTGCATCCAACATATAAGCATTAGTCATACCAGAGGCTCTCTTTTTAATTAACTTCAGATAGTTCAGAATGGTGCATCTTGTGTCCACATCCACTTCCATGTTTTCGAGGTAAGAGTTTAGAATTGGGATTAAGCCAGGAAAGACACCATCCTGCAAGAAATAACACACGACCAGTATAAACTCACTTGATGTAATTTGTGAATAAGGAAAACAGTTCAGTGTTCCAAATAGAAACTACCCCACACCTTTCCATTGATGATTGTGTCTATGCTCATCAAGGTGTACTCTTCTGCATCTGTCTCTTTCCCATTCTGTGCTGGGCCACATCCATCTACAACGGCATTTCCACCTTATCAGAGAAGAAGGGGGAAAAGCAAAACAATTAACTTTCTGCATCTCTTGAACTGGTCCTTAGCAAGTAATCTGAAAGCAGTAAGTGCAGTACCTTTACAAATATCTTTTCTGAAATAAAACATTCCCTGCCGAACAGCATCTCGTTTCTGGGCTACCTTCATATTTTCATCAACCTAGTAAGGGAAAAATCGCAAAGGTTATTTATCAGATGCTAGAAAATGGGCGCTTTACCTACCGGAGTGTTTTGGTCTTGGAAGTTCGGATTTCTAGATATATTTCTTGTTAATTTCACTGCACTAGAGCCAGTTAAGTCCTACCTACAGACAACAAGTTTTATTTCATTTTTCAAAGGTTAGCATTCTGCACAGAACCACAGAGCACCCTCATTCATGAAAGTATAGTTAACTGGTCAGTAAGTGGCATCAATAGAATGGCACTGGCATGAACAACTTGTAATTTTAGATACAAGCTGTGTCAGCTGTAAACTGAAACAGAGGAACATGTGTCTTGTCAGGCAAGCTTCTTTTGATATTTAGGTGTAATTAAATGAGTACAGTTGGAATAAGAGGTTATGATTTGTTTTTCTAAAATTGGCATTTCCTGTTTCATATTCTTCAGCTGCTGGGGCTGGAGCAGTGGCTCCGACTGTTAGTCAACTCTCCCCCCAGAGTATTTTTAGTAAAAGTCAGGGACCGATCATGGACTTCTGTGAATTTTTGTTTATTGCCTGCAACTTGTCCATGACTTTTACTAAAAATACCTGTGACAAAAATCTTAACTTTATGTATAAACCAACTAAAATTTTGGTTGAAAATTTTAAAATCTTAGCCTCTGAATAGCTTCTGGGCAGATTATGCCCAAATTCTTCAATCAATATGATTATTGGGGGAGTTAGTAGTAGTCCACTTTCAAGCAGCTAACATTAGTGTAGCCTCTGGAAAAAGGAAGAGGATTCGCTACATTCAGTTTGTCTTCTCCTCTCTCAATGTGATGCAAAAAACTTTCAGCAAAATTAAAAGTGATATTTAAAAATATATATATTTTGGACAGTTGGAGAAAAATCTTTTGCTCTCTTACTTATATATTTTACTAATCAGTTTGTGTATGTTCTGAAGGGTGTCTCATGGCTGTTTTGAAAGATTAAAAGCATTCTAGGTGGCTGAAGTATAATCCCACATGACCCAAAAGTAGAGATCAGTTCAAGATTAGCCTCATAACATCCTTGTTCTTACAAGTAAGAAAGACAAGTTATGAAGGTCCAGTAATTCTCTGTTGTGATGTCTGCCAAATTTCACAGATCTAGGTTCACTAGGTCTAGGTTCACACATGATCTGTTTTGTAGTCATAACTGGCTTTCATTAACTAACTAATGTTCTTGCCCATGATTTATTAGGCACTTCATGTTTTCGGTGGTGCTTTATATATTGCTGGCTTGCATAGTACTTGTTAGTTTCTCTCTGAATAAAACTGCATACCCTGCTATTGGGTAATTTTAAATTCCAATGTTTGATGCAAGATTTCTTTCTGCTCATTTGCGAAAACTGTATCCCTGATTCCACAAAGAAAAAGAGTTTCTCCTTTCAAGTCTGAAGTGAAGACTTTAAAAAGAGAACATTTCACTTAAAAAAAATAATTAAAGTGGTAAAATATTAATACAAGCAATAAAATGCTAATATACATTAGGCAGGGCTGGTAGCTCCGCCTCTTATTAAGGTTGCCCAACATTTCCTATTACAAGGCCCACTATTTTTGAGTCTCTTATAATTTTAGCAAACTGTTTGGACTGAAGTTTTCCATGCTGGTGTCTGCCTCAGGATACTTTCTTTTTTTGGGGGAGGGTGGGGGGAAGCGAGGATTCAGCACTTTTGACCGCTTGGCCCTGAAACCTGTCTTTAAGGGCTTATGTGTGTGATACAGATCACTTATCTTGATCCTTTATTATGGTATATGCAAGGCTTCTATTTTGGGAGGTTTATTAATATCATTTTCAGGGTTTGTTTTTTTAGCTTTTTTTGAGTTTTATGTAGATGTCAAAAAATCAGGGGCAAGGGGTTTTAGGGCTCTCTCTTTCTATATATTATACTGTAACAAGTACTTTCTCTGTACTTCTTTAACATAGTACTGATTCAAGTAACACAATATTAAAGAGCACTAGGGAATCTTGAGTGCAACAGCAGGGTCACATGGACCAAATAGTGCGCTTTAGAAATCACACCGCCGTAGTCTGCATTACTGCTCTGTGTAGACAAACTTAGATATAAATAACAATTACTGGTGTTTATTGGATAAACAAACATTTATTTTTTCTTTTACCATTGTAGATGTTTTACTGGTATTTGTTAAAGATGAAAAGAAGCAGCCCTAGATATACACAAACAAACCAGAGTTGCTAAGAGAAGGGAGTTTTTGTTGATGGGCCTCAGCTCTGGGATGAGCTTTTCTCTTGGACCTAATTAGTTCCAAGTCTACTGACTTTTGGAGCACATTGCAAGATGCATGTATATATTTGGGCTGCTGCAGAGTTTGGCCTGTAGGAAAAGTCAGCTTTGTAGGGGAGAGGGGAGTTTGGCACCCTGGGGACAATCTAATTTTGTTTTTGTAATTTACAGCAGAGATGCCTAAAGCCTTGGAGATGCCCCACTTTTATATAATATTAATTAAAACTATTCATATCCCTGTTAATATTGTACAGGGTATTAATGATGCATCTGATCTTAGGAAAGACCACCACATTTTCATAGGAAAATGAATTTGTATTTATATATGCAAACAACTCACTTGAAGATGTATTTGTTTTGATTTTTCACCTAATCCATCTATATAGTATGTGGAGTTAAACTGTATTAATCTATATTTCACTTTTAACCCCCCCCCCCCACACACACACACACAGATTTGATCTAGATGAAGAGGGATTTAGTGATGTAGAAATACTGTCCTTACACTTTCACTGGGAAACACTCGATTTTCTAACCAGCTTACAGAAGTAAAAATTAAATGTACAGCATCTCTCTTACCTTGGACAAAGGAATGAGAAAATCCAGTTTATATGACAGAATCACTCTGGTTAGCAATACCACAAACACAACATATGCAGAGTTTTCGAAGTCTGTTAACTGAACCTAGACATTAACAAAATTAAAGTGAGTTTAGTGAAATAGGATTGATAAAAAATAAATAGCTGCATAGCAAGTTTACACAATTTTTCAAACAGGTGTTTGCAAAATGGCATACACACTACTGCATGCCCAGAGTTGGGGTCTGGATGCTCAAATTCCTAATTGAGAGTCCAAGTCAGGTATATGCCAAAATACACATGCATGTCTGTAAACTGAACCCTCTAATACAAAACCAAAACCACAGTCCTGCACTTAAAAGGATGGCTAATCATGCAAAGAGTCTGAACCCACAGGTTATTAAAATGAAACGTTTTAAAGTGTTAATCTAGAGAACTAAGTGACAAGACACCCATAAAATACAAGCACACATGAAACAGAAGGGAATGCACCAAGATCTGTTTAGTACTGACAGAAGCACAGGAGAAGCAAGGCCACCAGAAACTCAATACAACATTACAGCCTTGTTTACAGTTGCTTTAATATATAGGTCTGACTTTTTCCCCCTCTCCCTTACTCTCATTAGTGTTCTTTACTTTGCTAATGCAAATTCCCCTACTAGTTTCAGTCCAATATTTATTGTGCATATTTGCTTAAATGCTGTTGTCCATTTCACTTCAGAAAACTAGCAATTCAGAGGGGACAAATCACACCGTAAATAATAAGGTTTTGATACTAGATAGTAGAATGCCTCGTACTTTTCCATTTGTAATGGGATATGCTATTAAGCATATTTACTCCTTACCTCCATGGGCCTAAATTCTACTCTCCATCCAATATCTGAATTCGGAGGAGGTGGTTTAAATCTCATTGTCTGCCAGTTTGTGGACTGAATATTCTGCAAGTCACAAGTAAAATATTCTGTTACAGACAAGCACATTTCCATAATGCATATATGTAAAACCAAAACTGGATTATCTTCTGTCTTTCAACCAAGAGACATTCAAATGACCAAGAAACACTTAAAGAGGCTTGACCTATTTAAAGGTGGAATGAAGAATCATCACTCTAATGACATTATGCCACACTGCCCAGGAAATTCAATTTTGGACTACAGCTGAATAAGGCTGAGAGTCTGTAACAGAGGTCACGGCTTTCTGGGACCACCATAACTTCTGAAGTGGCTGGCATGGCTGACCCCCAGGGCCGCCCGAAGAACCGGCCATAGCACCAGCTGCTGGGGCGGTCCCAGGGCCAGCCGCACCAGCCACTGCTGGGGTGGCCCTGGTCAACTGGCCCAAGGGGCTGCCAGAGCAGCAGCAGTCCTGGTGGCGGCCCCGGAGGCCATCAGAGCAGTGGTCCCTGGAGGCCTTGGAGCAGAGGGTGGCTAGGGGCAGTCAGCCCCCACTGCTGGAGCAGGAGCCAGCTGTCGCCTCCCGGGGCCCCCAGAGCAGCAGTGCCCCTCCCCCCCGGGGCAGCTAAGATTTAGTTAGAGGTATTTATAGTAAAAGTCATGGACAGATCGTGGGCCGTGAAGTTTTGTTTATTGCCTGTGACCTGTCCATAATTTTTTACTAAAAATACCCATGACTAAACCTTACGTGAGACATTATGTACACAGATATAGTAGACCTTTTATAACCAGTTAAAACATAACAAAACTAAAGACCCACACTTACATTACTAGAATAGATTACGACTCTATTGCTCAACTATTTATACAAGATACGATTTTTATCTAATATACTACATAACATGCAGTTGCTGTACATGGCATAATAAAATGAGAGAGCACCTGATATAAAGCTATTTTATGAAAGACGACATATGGCATGGACAGTTTTCCTTACCTAGTTAACTACTGTTTGTGCCTTTATAGTCTCTAATTTTTTCCTTGCTTATTTTCACTGCAATTACTAGTGCTGGTCTGTGTTTCACTAGGTTTAAAGTGAGAGCTATTATTTGTCTTGAATGAGGAATTAAACAAGTTCATAGAAATAGGTGTTTGTGTCAGTGCAATATCAGAAATTGCATGTTGTAAAGAACTATTTGGAACATTTGAAACTAGCTACTTTTGTTCCTAGTTCCTGCCTATGCCGCTAAATTTTGCCAATATTCTTAGCTACGAAGTATTCAGCACTACATGATTAAGCAGTAAAATAGTGAGTATGCAATTATAACCAGTCATTAAATTGGTATGAAACAAGATACAACCTCAAAATGATCAGATTCATTTGCATCATCTAGATGTATTTTCTCTTCGAACAAAGTCAACGGGTCTCGAATAAATAAGTGTGCAATATGTTGTGCCAAAAGATGATCAATACCTATAAACAAAAGTTCAAAGATCAAATTCACCAACAGACACCAGAGATAGTAAAGTAGGCCTTATTAAATGCCACGATGACTCAAGAGCCAGGAAACACCGTGCTGCTCGAGGCTACCTCAACCAAGCATAGCCTAAGGTGAAGTAAAAGTGATCACCACAAAAATACATAAGATGATTAAAAAGAATAGGAAGATATACTATTTTCTGATGATTGGTATAGCTGCCATTCTTCCTCCGCTTTCTCTCTTTCACCTCAGTCTCCTGTTAACTTTGACAGTTTTGCTCGATCCAGAATGACAAAGTATTAATGCCTCTTAAGAAGTCAGCTACTCCAGCTACCTGGAAGTTGAGATACATTTCCCATTGCAGACCAATGGCATTACCTATAGGCCAGACTACCACATGCTTAATGAGTGCACATCTCCACTAAGAATGCATAATCAATGCAAAAGTACGGTGGATTAAAAAAAAAAAACTAAAGAAAACTACAAGCATAAGACTAAACTGACTCACAATGAGTGAAAACACTTACCTTCCTTTACTAGGTGCTCGTAGATTTCTTTATCTATTGTCAAATCAATGTCATTGTATTTTTCACCACATTCAGATAGATAACTGTCTATGGAATCATATCTGGATTTACTGATTCTATAATGGTTGTTCTTCAGTGGCTATATAATTTAAAAATAGAATATTTTAAGAGCTTGTAAACAATGTTGCCTTACTAATTACACTATTCTTGGAGAACTGTTAAACAGAAGTTGCTTTTAAACAATCTAAATTAAAGTTATTAAAATAAATTCCTAGGTCTTCAAAAATAAGGAAAATCATAGTGGGCAGGTACGCTGAAAAGTTCCATTAAACAAGAATCTTATGCAGTTTAAGTACAGTTTAAAGGGTATATAATTAACAAGCTTAATGAAAAGTAATTGTCAGTAAAAACCCAACTTTGTTTCCGCATTTATGATAATTTGAATAAAAATCACTTCACTATATTGACTACCTATCCTAACAGTTTAAAAGGAATTCATCTGGATAACATGGCACATTTCAAAATGGGTGTTTTGCCAAAAAAGTATACTGGGACATCATGGTTATATTAGTATTGATGTAAACAAATATACTTGTCAGAATACTGAACAGAATTTTCTACTGGAACATTTTTATAAGTTCAGTTTTTTTTTTTAAAAATTATAATTCTCTAGATGGTCTCTGCTGTCCGTTCTCTGTAAAAAAAGTTCTATACGTTCAAGTTGGTCCTGCCTCAATGCAGGGGGCTGGACTTGACTTCTCGAGCCCTACATTTCTATGATTTTAAGTTCTGGTGACCATATGCTTTAGCATTGCTGTAGTGGTTTACAGTCTTATCAGAGACCACCTACAGAAGTACACATCATGTAATACAGGGCTACCATATACACACTGTTTTTTAAACAAATCACCTTTTGGGTTGAGGCAAAGAAAGGGAAGCGGCAGCACCAAATGAAGAACTTCTCAGGAAATTGTGAATGAGTGAAAGTGGAGTTTAAAAGGAATTCTATACTCAACTATAACGTTTGCTACTGTGAATACTATAACAATAACTAGGGTGAAAGTTACACCTTCAGAATCATGTGCCACAAAGACTACAATCTCTCTCCACTAAGTACTCAGTGATATTCAAAGAATATTTGAACTCGTATAACTAAAATAACCAGAAAATTGTTTAACTTTTACTCTTTAAACTAGTATTCACTTGCCTCCAATCCTCTCTCCTCTCGTGTTCGGTCATCTACTGATGCAGAGATTACTCCCCAGCGACAATCAATATCCGACACGTAGCCTCTGTAGAATGGAGCTGCCGCACTTAATGCCATCTAAAATAAAACCAAGTCACACATGAGAACACGGGACAAAACAAATGACCACCACCAACACAATGTAAAAAACAGTTACTCCCCTTCTTTTAATTGTTGTTCTTCGAGATGTGTTCTTCAGATACATTCCAATCAGGTGTGCGCGCGCCGCATGCATGGTTGTCGCAAAGTTTTTCCCTTAGCAGCTCCTGTAGGGTCGGCTGGGGAGCACCCTGGAGTGGCGCCTTCAAGGTGCTGGATATAGGACCCTGCCGACACGACCCCCCTTCAGTTCCTTCTTGCCAGCTACTCTGACAGAGAGGAAGGAGGGTGGGGTATTGAAATGGACATGAACAACACATCTCGAAGAACACTTATGAGACGGTGAGTAACCATTTTTTCTTCGAGTGCTTGTTCACATCGATTCCAATCAGGTGACTCCCAAGCTCTCCCCCAGAGGTGGAGTCGGAGTTAAGGAACCCCTGATCAGAGAACTACTCTGCCGAAAGCTACATCCTCTCTGGCATGCTGGGTGATGGCACAGCGAGTGGTAGACCAGGTTGCCACTCTGCAGATCTCCCGGAAGGGCACCTGGGACAGGAAAGTGGCTGATGAGGCTTGTGCTCTTGTGGAGTGGGTTGTAATAGCTGGGGCTGGGACATTAGCCAGCTCGTAGCAGGTACGGATGCAGTCCATGATCCAGGAAGAAATGCGTTGTGAAGAGACTGGAAGCCCTTTCATCTGGTCTGCCACCGCCAAAAACAGTTGCCTCGATTTCCTGAAAGGCATTGTGCGTTCAATATAGAATGCTAGCACGCGCCGGACATCCAGTGATTGAAGCCTCTGCGCCTGCGCACTAGCATGAGGCTTGGGATAGAAGACTGGCAGAAAGTTGTCTTGGCCAATGTGCAACCGAGACACCACCTTGGGCAGGAATGCTGGGTGAGGCCTGAGTTGTACTTTGTCCTTATGGAAGGCCATGTAGTGCTTTTAGCTTGGACACCCTCCTGGCTGACGTGATAGCAACCAGAAATGCCACTTTCCATGAGAGATACAGAAGGCAGCATGTTGTCAGTGGTTCAGAAGGGACTTCCATTAGCCTGGAGAGGACCAGATTGAGATCCCAAGCAGGTACAGGTGGTCGCAAATGTGGATATAGCCTTTCCAGGCCCTTCAGGAAACACCCTACCACGGAGTTGGTGAACACAGAGAGCCCCAACTCTCCCAGGTGGAACACTAAGATAGCCACGAGGTGTACCCTGATGAACAATCCTGCCAATCCCTGCTGCTTTAGATGCAGTAGATAATCCAGGATGAGCGGTAGATGCCTGAAGTGGAGGTGCGCGCCGCTGCTCACAGCAGCACGAGAACCTTTTCCACTTGGCTAGGTAAGTGGCCTGGGTGGAAGGTTTCCTGCTACCAAGCAGCACCTTCGCCACCGATTCCGAGCATTGGCACTCTCTTGGGTTTAACCATGAAGCTTCCAAGCCATGAGATGAAGGGACTAGAGGTCTGAGTGAAGGAGGTGACGGTGACCGTGGTCCTGTGTGATCAGATTGGGGTAGAGCGGCAGTGCGATCGGGGTGTCCACTGACAACTCCAGAAGCGTGATTTACCAATGTTGGCATGGCCACGCTGGGGCCAGCAGAATTCCCTTTGCTTTGTCTCTGCGGATCTTGAGCAGCACCTTGTGGACGAGTGGAGCCGGCGGGAAGGTATACATGAACTGGCCTCCCCAGGGCAGAATGCATCCGAGGTGGAGCCCGGACTGTGTTTTTGGAAAGAGCAGAACATTGGACGCTTCCTGTTGCTCCTGGTCGACCTGGGGAAACCCCCACCTTTGGAAGACTGAATGTATGATGTCTGAATGGATGGACCACTTGTGGTTGTGAAACAACCTGCTGTGGTGGTCTGCAAGCTCGTTCTGAACTCCTGGGAGATAGGACGCCTCCAGGTGAATGGAGTGGGCTATACAAAATTCCCAAAGCTGGAGAGCTTTCTGACAGAGATGGGAGGAGCGGGCTTCACCCTGCTTATGTAAAACATGGTGGTGGTATTGTCGGTCATCACCACTACACACTGGCCCCGCATTCTGGACTGGAAGGTCTGGCAAGCTAGTCGCACAGCTCTGAGCTCCTTGATATTGATGTGGAGTGAGCTCAGTATGCGACCACAGACTCTGTGTCTGGAGATCTCTTAGGTGGGCTTCCATACCCAGAGCTGACATGTCTGTTACTAGGGTCATGGAGCGTTGAGGGGTGTTGAAGGGGATTCCTTTGCAGACCATGCAAGGGTCTAGCCACCAACGGAGGGATTCTAGAACTCGCTCCGGCACTGTCACTACCGAGTCCAAGTTGTCTTGTCCTGGGTGATAGGTTGACGCGAGCCACGCCTGGAGTGGTCTGAGCCTCAGTCTGGCATGCCTGACCACGTAGGTGCAGGCTGCCATGTAGCCAAGGAGACTCAGGCATCCCCTTGCAGTTGTGGTGGGGTATCACCTGAGAGTCTGGATGATGTCTGAGATTGCTTGGAATCAGGACTCCGGCAGGATTGCTCTCGCCTGTACTGAGTCCAGCACCGCCCCAACAAATTCTATTCTTTGGGTCGGTGACATCATCGTCTTGTTCATGTTGAGGAGTCCTAGTCTGTCGAAGGTGGCTCTGACTAACCGGACTTGAGACTCCACCTGCTCCCTGGAGCATCCTCGCAGCAGCCAGTCATTGAGCTAGGAATACACCTGCACCTGTGACCACTGACATGCACTTGGTGAACACTCAGGGAACCGTGATAGACCAAATGGGAGCACCGTGAACTGATAGTGTTTGTGGTCAACCACAAACCACAGGAAATGTCTGAGAGCTGGATGAATGGCCATATGAAAGTACACATCTTTCATGTTGAGGGCAGCGTACCAGTCTCCCTGGCCCTTTAGCTTCTGAGGAACGTCCTCCACTGCCCCATGGCGAAGAGCGATCGCACCTCCTGGATAAGGAGTTGCTCATGAGAAGGATCCCTGAAGAGGGACGGGGAAGGGGGGTAGGAGGGAGGGAAGGAGCAAAACTGGAGAGAATCTCTCACTTCTACCATGCAAAGCACCCAGCGGTCTGATGTTATTTGTGACCAAGCACGGTAGAAGTGTGACAGACGATTCATGAAGCACGAGGAAGGATCTGACATCACGGCAGGTACGCCATCCTCGGGAGTCCCTTCAAAACTGTTGTTTGGAGCCCGATGATGGCTTGGTTGGGCCCTGTCCCCGCCCTGAAGGCGGGTGTGAAGGCTTGAGCCCCTACAGCAGTAGAAGCCTTGGGTGGGGCTGGTACTGCCTCTGCTGCTGCGGCTGAGGTTTGAAATGCTTGCACTGGGTAGCCGGTATGTTCATCCCCAGCGACTTCATAGTTGCCCTAGAGTCTTTCAGGCTGTGCCACTTTGAGTCGGTCTGGTCCAAGAACAGCCCTGCGGCCTCAAAGGGAAGGTCCTGCAAGGTCTGTTGGACTCCCAGACATAATCCGGACAATTGGAACCAGGAAGTTCCTCTCATTACCACCCCGGAGGAGAGAGTACGGGCAGCTGAATTAGCCGTGTGAAGGGAGGCCTGTAGGGAGGTCCTCGCTACTGCCTTTCCCTCCTCAACTATGGCGGAAAATTCTGTCCTTGACTCCGCCAGAAGCAACTCCTTATACTTGGACATAGAAGTCCAAGAATTAAAGTTGTACCTGCTGAGGATAGCCTGCTGGTTGGCTATCCTAAGCTGGAGGCCTGCGGCATAGATCTTCCTGCCGAAGAGGTCCATGTGTTTAGCCTCCTTAGACTTGGAGGCCAGTGCCTGTTGCCCCTGACTCTCCTTTTCGTTTACTGCCAAGACCACCAAGGAGCAAGGGCGTGGGTGCGAGAAGAGGTACTCATAGCCCTTGGAAGGGACAAAGTACTTCCTCTCTACGCACCTGGCAGTGGGTGGAGTGGAGACTGGAGTCTGTCACAGGGTGTTGTTAGTGTTTAGGATGGTCTTTATCAGCGGTAGCGCCACCCAGGAAGGACCTTCTGGGGCCAAAATGTCTACCATAGGGTCCTCTGTCTCGACCACTTCCTCCGCCTGCAGGCCCATGTTGTGGGCAATGCGATGGAGCAGGTCTTGGTGTGCCCTGTGGTCAATAGGCGAGAGCCCTGAAGCTGATGCCCCTGCTACTGCCTCATCGGGCGAGGAAGATGAGGTGGCAAGTGGTGGTACAGGGTTCTCCTGGCCCTTGAGCTGCCTGGGTTGCTCCTGGACTGTACCAGGCTCCACTACTGGCTCAGTTGGGGCGGCTGTCTCGTGGACTAGTGGCAAGTCCTGAGATGGTTCCGATCCCACCTCTGCAGTCTGAGGGGGCGGCTTGGAGAGGGCAGCTTCAGCTCCCCGAGGGGCAGGTCTATCTCTAGGTGACTGGGAATGGTGGCATCCCGAGGTCACAGACCTAGAGCCTCTGGACAGGGTACCCTGGGCCTGATGGTTAGTCCAGGAGGTCCAAAGGACCATTGAACGGGAGGATGCCACTATGGCTGCCAGGCCGCATGCACATCCCTTCAGCATCTGTCCGACTCGTTGACTGCACCTCGAATAATACGAGTTTGCGTCAGACTCTAAAGAGCCCAAGGGTGCTGAGTGGAAGAGGCAGGGGACCAGTGCCACAACGATCTTGTTGAGAATTGGCGCCAATGGCCTGATGATGGGGACTGGTGCCGGCGATCACCTGCTGGGCTCCGGTGCCGCTTGTTGCTGCCAGTCCTGCAAAGGTGTTGTGGACCGGTGCCAATCCATCCTTGGGGAGATAGATCGCCATGTTCCTGGTGCCGGGCGTGTTCCCGCTGGACTCTGTGCCGGGGAGTGATGTTGCGGTGACCGGGATTGGGAACAGTGCCGGATGCAGTGCCGGTCCAGTGACTGGGAATGCCGCATCATGGCGGGCTTGCCTCTGTATGGTACTGGTCTTGATAGTACCGGAGGCTTGTCTCTAATAACTGGAGGCTGAGCTGCAGTTGTCTGTAGGAGATCTCTTGCTGCTTCAAATGTGTCTGGGGTGGACGGTGGTTCCAACATCTCCACCTGGCACTGCCCTGCTGGAGAGTCGCTATGTGCTGGACTCGACGGTGCCTTCTGAGGCGCCGGAGTCGATGGCCCCGACTCTTGCTGTCTGGGAGCTGGGTCCTTTCTCGGGTGCAGCAAAGCGTCCCCTGGCAGTCCCGCAGCTCTCTGAGGAGAGCGCCCTCTCTGTCTTTTTATGCCACCTGCAGGGCACTGGTGAAGTAGAGTGATGCCAGGCTGCTGCTCCCTGTTGCGGTGCCGGGGATCGCTGGTGCTGAGGGCCTCTCGCACTAGAGTCCTTCCTCAGCCCACAGTCGTGAACCGATGCCGGAGCGCTCCGCACCAAAGTGCTTGGGCCCAAGCCCTGGCGGTCCGAAGCCGCTGGATGAAGTGAGGATTCCATGAGCAGCTGCTTCAAACGGAAACTCCGCTCCTTTTCTGTCCTAGGTTTAAAAACTCTGCAGATTTTGCAGCGCTCAGTCTGATGTGCCTCCCCCAGACATCTCAGGCAAGTGTAATGGGGGTCACTATTTGGCATGAGCTTGTGGCATGAGCTGCAAGACTTAAAGCCTTGGGCTCACAGCATGCCCTGGAGCCCAAGAAGGCATGAGGGGATAGGGAAGATCCCACTCACAAACACCTATACTAACAACTAACAACTACAAAACTAGAAAACAAGAAGAACTAGGCTAGGTAACTGTGCTAAGGGAGCACTTGCAAAGCAAGGGAGTCGCAGTTCCAACAGCTGCCCCGGACAGTAAGAAGGAACTGAAGGGGGGTTAGGTCGACAGGGTCATATATTGAGCGCCATGAAGGCGCCACTCCAGGGGGCTCCCCAGCCGACCCAACAAGAGCTGCTAAGGTGAAAAACTTTCCGATGACCGTGCACGCGGCGCACGCACACCTGATTGGAATCGACGTGAACAAGCACACAAAGAAGAACTGTACAGAAAGTTTACTTTTGAGCTCCTGTATACACACGCCTATAAAAAATGTATTATGTACTCAGAGCCCAAACTATTATTGGGGGCAGGAGTGGGAGTGATTTTTTTGTTCACCCCCATGCTGTTGTTATACCAACCCTCTGCTGATGCAGGACAGCACATTTCTTCTTCAGAAACCATTGCCATTAACCGACCACATAGAAAGGAGAGTTATTTACCTAGTAGCTGATGTTCTCCAAATATATTGCCTCTATAGATCCACATTTAAAAGGAGCTACAACGTGAGATCTACAGAGATAATTTCATAATGGACAAACAAATATTGTGCTACCATACTTCCACTTCTGTCAGCAAACTTAATTTGACCAACATTTTATCTTGTTAAACTCAATGACCAGTTATTACTGAAGTGATTAGTTCATTTAGCCTATTCTAGCTGTATCTGTAAGTCCAAGCTGGTAGTTGGAGCCTATAATTAAGGTTGCCTAACACTCCCCATTACAAGACACTTTTCAGTCATTTATACAAATCTTACCAAAATTAAACCATCTGGGCTGAAAATTTTCATGCAGGGTGTCTGCCTGAAGCTAAATTCTTTCGGAAAGTTTCAGCAAAAATGGTTCAGCCATTCCCATGAAAAAAGTAAGGGAAAAATACATTTTGCTCATGTTGAAAAATTCTTACAACCATTTCATTGAGAAAGTCTAGTGCTTCCTTGCTTTGGAGTGGGACTTGAAATTTGGCAGGTGCATTGCCCTAATATCAAGAATGTGCTTTTTGCCAACCCTGTGAAAAATTGTTCGGGAAAAAAAACAAAACAAAAACAAAAACAAAAAAAAACAGGCTGCCAGATTCACATTTGAAAATGGAACTAAAGCTCCTAACATTTTGAAAAAGTTGCTTATAAACTTTGCCCTTTATCACTCCCCCATTTGCCTTTATTGTTACCTTCTCATCATGTCATGCCTAAAAAATTGAGACTGTAAGCTCTTTGGAAAGGAGCCTTGCCTTTTGTTTGTTTGCCATAAAATAAAGCCTGATTATTTTAGTTTACTTTTTTAAAAAGTATATCCTGTACATGTTACAAGATTACATGAAGGAATGCCTAACAGTGAATGCTAATGGGAAGGGGGTAGGTTTAGCGGATAAAATAAAAAAAGAACAAGTTAAAAATCACTTAGAAAAGTTAGATGCCTGCAAGTCACCCGGGCCTGATGAAATGCATCCTAGAATACTCAAGGAGCTAATAGAGGAGGTATCTGAGCTTCTAGCTATTATCTTTGGAAAGTCATGGGAGACGGGAGAGATTCCAGAAGACTGGAAAAGGGCAAATATAGTGCCCATCTATAAAAAGGGAAATAAAAACAACCCAGGTAACTACAGACCAGTTAGTTTAACTTCTGTGCCAGGGAAGATAATGGAGCAAGTAATTAAGGAAATCATCTGCAAACACTTGGAAGGTGGTAAGGTGATAGGGAACAGCCAGCATGGATTTGTGAAGAACAAATCATGTCAAACCAATCTGATAGCTTTCTTTGATAGGATAACGAGCCTTGTGGATAAGGGTGAAGCGGTGGATGTGGTATACCTAGACTTTAGTAAGGCATTTGATACGGTCTCGCATGATATTCTTATCGATAAACTAGGCAAATACAAATTAGATGGGGCTACTATAAGGTGGGTGCATAACTGGCTGGATAACCGTACTCAGAGAGTTGTTATTAATGGTTCCCAATCCTGCTGGAAAGGCGTAACGAGTGGGGTTCCGCAGGGGTCTGTTTTGGGACCGGCTCTGTTCAATATCTTCATCAACGACTTAGATATTGGCATAGAAAGTACGCTTATTAAGTTTGCGGATGATACCAAACTGGGAGGGATTGCAGCTACTTTGGAGGACAGGGTCATAATTCAAAATGATCTGGACAAATTGGAGAAATGGGCTGAGGTAAACAGGATGAAGTTTAACAAAGACAAATGCAAAGTGCTCCACTTAGGAAGGAAAAATCAATTTCACACATACAGAATGGGAAAAGACTGTCTGGGAAGGAGTACGGCAGAAAGGGATCTAGGGGTTATAGTGGACCACAAGCTAAATATGAGTCAACAGTGTGATGCTGTTGCAAAAAAAGCAAACATGATTCTGGGATGCATTAACAGGTGTGTTGTGAGCAAGACACGAGAAGTCATTCTTCCGCTCTACTCTGCTCTGGTTAGGCCTCAGCTGGAGTATTGTGTCCAGTTCTGGGCACCGCATTTTAAAAAAGATGTGGAGAAATTGGAAAGGGTCCAGAGAAGAGCAACAAGAATGATTAAAGGTCTTGAGAACATGACCTATGAAGGAAGGCTGAAAGAATTGGGTTTGTTTAGTTTGGAAAAGAGAAGACTGAGAGGGGACATGATAGCAGTTTTCAGGTATCTAAAAGGGTGTCATAAGGAGGAGGGAGAGAACTTGTTCACCTTAGCCTCCAAGGATAGAACCAGAAACAATGGGTTTAAACTGCAGCAAGGGAGGTCTAGGTTGGACATTAGGAAAAAGTTCCTAACTGTCAGGGTGGTTAAACACTGGAACAAATTGCCTAGGGAGGTTGTGGAATCTCCGTCTCTGGAGATATTTAAGAGTAGGTTAGATAAATGTCTATCAGGGATGGTCTAGACAGTATTTGGTCCTGCCATGCGGGCAGGGGACTGGACTCGATGACCTCTCGAGGTCTCTTCCAGTCCTATAATCTATGAATCTATGAGAGCACAGTCATTTACAGTTTGGTAAAAGTTACTAAAAAAAACCCCCAAAAATAATTTAATTGACGTGACTTCTGCAGCCAAACTGTTTTGTTAATTTCTGCCTACGAGTAGAATAAGCCACACATGTACTATGGCAATCAGCACATTAGTTATAGATTTCCCCCCAGATACAACTTAGAGAATTTTTCACTTGACCACAGCTCAAAGAGCCAGGAAGCTGTACTGTACTGTACAACCACCTAATGTAGCACTTTCCATTTTTGCTGAAGACCATATTTTCAAAACACTGGTAGAAAAGATTACCTGATGCACTAATTTATTTAGGTTTGTAACTAGAAGATAGAAAGGTCTTTTTTATAGGACATTTTAAGCTTTATGTTTTTTGTACAGTAAATAGAACTTTATCACCAAACATGCTATTACTCACCACAATAGGACAGATTGGGGCTAGCTGATCATAAAGGCATCTTGCTTCAGAAATGCTGCAAGCCTGGAATGTTACCTGGTAGAAGAAGTCGGATTATTACACAAAAGCAAGTCTGCAGGCTCTAGACCATCTGTTGGAACCAGCGGTATTCTGAAAGTCACTTCCACTGTCTATTTCAATTTGTCCATGGACTGAGGATCTTTGCTGCCAGTGTTTCCAGTAGCAACCATGTCACAAACTTCAATACTTCAATGTTCATTAAAGATTTTAGGTCACATTACGAGGGCACTCAGATGCTGGGGCTGTAGCTCAAATGTTAGCCAGGACCAAAAGAAACTGAGGACTAACATCTCTAATGAACATGAGCTGCTAATACACCTGTTAAGCAGCATTCCAGAAGCCAGCTCCCTCAAAGAAACACAGTCAGAAAGGATTACAAGTCATAGCATTTATTTGACATTACAGGTAAATTTGTTTTTAAAGAATCCTTTAATCCAAGATCCTTTTGTGAGCTCCAGCCTAGTTACAGGTTATTGTAAAACTGGGGGGGAAATGTAAGTGCTTTGGTGTAATTTAAAATTTCTGTAAAAATGTACATTTGCCTGTATTAGAGAGAGATCAAAACACAATTGTAAGACGAAAGTGTACTACATCTCTTAGTGCATGGTAGCAGGGTCCCTACGGCCATTTAGTGCATGGAAAGCTAGTGTGCTATAGATTCACAGCCCTGCTGGCTGTGCATTATGTCTCCATGTAGACAAACCCTGAGTTACTGAAATGGCTTTTTCCCTCCTGTTTCTCCACTTTAAACTTTGTGACATTACAAAAACAGGAACCATCCCCAAGATAACTGTACTCTCTTTGTCACCACTTGAACTCACGTAGCAGAGATTGCTGCACTAGGGGAGAGAGAGGATAAAATGGGATCCAGCTGGGGCTACCCCTCCCCCAGCACTCCATTAGACCTAGAACTGTGTAGGCAAGACCACTTCAACACTCTGGGGACACTAACACATAGGGGGTACTTCCTATGGGCTTGGGAGAAAACTGCAGAGAGGCCACCAGAAACTCCAGCTGGCCAGGGCAGAAGCAGCTAAAGCAGGGACCTTTGGGCGACGGGGAGAAGTTTCTACAGTTTTGACGGGACTGCTTCTGCCCTGTGCTGACTGGCTGTTTGCTTCAACCCTCCCACTCCCCTTTCCTCACAGTCTCTTCACCTCAGCTTCATTCTACACCTGCCCCTTTTACCCTCTTCCCCATTTCCCCCCCCCGCCACTTACCTTCCCATTTAGTTTATCCCCTCCCCTAACTCTTCAATAAAAATTGTGAAACCAACTTGACATTTGCTGCCATCACACTGTTCTCTCTGCTTGTATGTTATACCCTTTCCCCAACCCTGCGCCTACCTTGTCTATTTAGATAGCGAACTATTTAGAGCAGGGACAGACTACTACTCTGTTTGTACTATGCCTAACACAACTGGGCCCCACTCCTGGTTGGTCCTTAGGCACTATCACAACAAACATTATTAACTGCAACATTACAAGGTTGCCAGTTTTCCTCCTGAAGAAATTACAATTGAAACTGTAAAATATAGACACCTCCCCCACAATCCCATGATCTCTACTACTGAACCCCACACATTTCCCTTCAAGGAACTGTAAAATAAACTTTGAAAGGTTTGATAGCCTCTTTCAAAAGAAGTGTTTAGCACTGGAACAAGACATACAAATTAGTTTTACCCCTGCCTCTTATTTTTTTTTTTTTAAGAGGAGCACTCAGTGGGATCTTCCCTAGGTTAGTTTTGCTTGCAACCAATTTAACAGATATGGAAGTAAGGTTGATAAAATTAAACTAAAGTGATTTAAATAATCAATTTTAAGCAAAGGCGTATCATCTGTAGTTAGTGAATAGAACTGATTGTTTCTGGTCACCATGTCCTTCACTATATTAGACTTAGTAGATCTCACTCTTTCACACCTAGTTTTTATTCATAGATTGGAAGGGGAAAAAAACCCCAACTTTCCTGCATTTTCAACTCACGATTGGTTTGTTCAATGACTAGTTCATTCAAAGCTAACTAAACTAGTTGAAGGGTACCACATCAAAGAAAAACCCACAGCTTGCCCGTGCCAGCCAGCTTGGTCTGCAGGGATGTTTCATTACTGTGTAGCCTTCCAGGCTAAGTCTACACAGCAATGAAACATCCCCACAGCCTGAGCTCTGCAAGCTCAAGTCAGCTGGCATTGGCCAGCCACAGGTTTTTCTTTGCTGTGTAGACATACCTGAATAAACTGAAATGAAGAAATTCTCTTTTCACCTACAGAAGAGGCTACTGCTGTCAAAAGTTGGTTTATCAAAAGTTGGTTTAAGTCTCTCAATTCTCAACTTACTGTACTGTGTTATCAGCTAATGCTCAGAACATGATACCTGATTAATTTAATGTTACAGATTACTGTAAATGGAAGAAGTGCTTCAAGTTGATTTGACAGCAGCGGCAAAAAAGAAATGGTTCGGTGATACTGATTATCATCTTTGTTTATTATGCCAAAAGATCTATTGAGATTAAGAGGTCAGCATTAAGCCAGAAATCACTTGAATCCACTCGCAAGTGGTATACCCATAGTTACATAACATACATTACATAACATTAGGGTTGTAATTGCCATGTATTACAAAATCCTTGTTCTTTAATTTGGCCTTGATCATTTTTAGGCATAAATGGGGAGGCAAAGAGTACTGACTAACTGCTGAATCTTTGAGTACAATCACTGCTGACCTGGTTAAACACAACTCTCAGTGGCACCTTACATGCTATGAGAAGTGCACCCATAAACTGAAATTTGACAAGGTTAGAGAGCAAATACATCAAGCATCCAGAAAACAATGAAGATGTTGGGACAAGTGCCAGCTATGGCACTTACACTAGGTCCCATTACATGCGCTTGTGATCCACTATGACCCCCAGATCCCTTTCTGCAGTACTCCCTTCCTAGGTGACATACATAAAGATGACAGGACGTTTTTGATGATGATAGAAAATATGGACATATTTAAAGAACTAATGTCCAATCTAAACCTCCCTTGCTGCAATTTAAGCCTGTTGCTTCTTGTCCTATCCTCAGAAATTAAGAACAACAATTTTTCTCCCTCCTCCTTGTAACTGTCTTTTATGTACTTGAAAACTCATGTCCCCCCCCCCGCCCAGTCTTCTCTTTTCGAGACTAAACAAACCCATTTTTTTCAGTCTTCCCTCATAGGTCATGTTTTCTAGACCTTTAATCATTTTTGTTGCTCTTCTCTGGACTTTCTCCAATTTATCCACATCTTCCCTGAAATGTGGTGCCCAGAACTGGACACAATACTCCAGTTGAGGCTTAATCAGCACAGAGTAGACCGGAAGAATTACTTCTCGTGTCTTGTTTACAATACTCCTGCTAATACATCCCAGAATGATGTTTGCTTTTTTTACAACAGCGTTACACTGTTGACTCATATTTAGCTTGTGATCCACTATGACCCCCAGATCCCTTTCTGCAGTACTCCCTTCCTAGGTGACATACATAAAGATGATAGAAAATATGGACATATTTAAAGAATTAATGCTGCATATAAATGTTTAACACTGCAAAAGGAGTCTGGATGTATTATTGCATGGATCCTCCGTAGCTGCGTTTGTAGTGAGCTTTCTCCCCTCAATGATGTGCAACTCGCTGTCAGTGAGATTTTATTTTTTGTTCATTCATTCATTCTTTAGTCTTTTAATCTGGAACAAAGGTGTTTTGAAATGAATACTGCAAGTGCAGCCTACAGAACGCTGCGAAACAAGAAGCACGTACAAGATTCTATTTAATTCCATGGAGGCATAACAATGATCTCTTCCTGGTTACCAAGAAAGAAGCAACAACAAAGACAGAAGCTATCATCACAAAGTCCAACACAAGGAACTACCTCAGCCATCAGCCCTTTGTGCAAAATTACTACAGTAGAGTGACACTCAGAATAACCAAATTTAAAAGGTACTGGAGCACTGTGAAATGCCAAACTGTTACTGTATCTTAAGTAAAATCAAATTAGTAACTAGGGAAGAGAGATGGAAAGGTACAGAGGGGAAGATTTGCTTGTGCAAGGATTACGTGCCGGTTAGTAAATAATGGCAGAAAAATACCTGTGTGGATTAATTAGGAGGTTCACAGCATGGTTAAAGAAAAGAATACATCTAAAAATATCTATGAAGAAAGAATTTTACACAGGTGTAAAATATAAAAAAATAGCAATGGCATTTATATTTATTTAAAGGTGCTCTGCAATTTAAAATGTTCCAGAGAGCTTTCCCTAACCCTGTTCTTAGTTTTTTGACCCCTTTCTCAAAAGTCCACCTGCAAGCTGGGTGACCTGCATCTATTTCCTCAAAGTGTGGCCTGCTAAGGACTGATGTGAGATTCTGCTTAAGGTTTTTCACCAATCCAAAAACATACTTCAGTCCTGATCTGCACATCTTCCACACCTTAACGTGGTGGAGCTCCAAGACAAGGTGGTTGGCTAAATAAAGGGGCCTATTCAGCACAATCATCAAGACACGCAAACCGTGTTCTCCAAACCTTGCTCTCTCTATCAATGAAGACTAAAAATGGGCCCTACCAACAATATAAATTGACTATAACCTTTCTATAAAGAAGTTAAATATTGGCAAATTATCAAGTTACAATATAAAATTAGACAACAGTGAACTGTGGACAGTGGACTGTCCTCAACTGGATTTTGAGAAAGCATCACACTGTGTAAGATACAATTTGCAAATTTATAGGGCCGATAATGTCATTGCATTATTTTACAACATTTTGAGACTCAGATGTATTTTACCTGAAGGCAGCAGTTGCCCATTCCAAAACCCATGGCATCCATATATATATGGTCTGGTTTAGCTGCTTTTGCTGCTTCTCCATCATCCTTAGGAAATGTTTCTATAAGTGGTGATGGAGTATTCTTATCTTTAAATACTGTGAGGAAAATACAAGTATTCAGTAAGTAAAGTATCAGACGTAGATCAATTACTTGAAGAAAACCACTAGCATTTACTCACTTGGTACGTTTATCACTACTTTCTCTCCTCTTCGGTGTCGAATGTTTCTGGTCAGAGTACTAAAATTTAAAGAGTTTAGATTAAATGCTTTTTCCAGGAGAAACTTCCAAACATTTGTCCACTTAGCCTCTCACTCATTTTCATTTGTACTGTAGCAGATTTGGTCCTTCACTGAAGTCAATTCTATTTTTTGTGACAATAATATCACAAGCAGAATAAAGAAGCCTATGATCTATGGGAGAATGGGGCAAGGGAAGTTTTGCAAAGGTTAAGTCTTATGCTGTAATAAAAGCCTCTGCAAAACTACACAATATTGTCCACCTCAAATAGGTTGGCTCCATGCTCCAGTTAGATTCCAAGATGGTTGTGATGCTTCCAAAATAATGAATGTTGGGACTTCACTTTGAGCAGGAGTGGGATGACTGTGCCAGGACTTAAGGAAAACAGTCAATTTTAAAGTAAAGTACTGAACGATGTTAACCATGTGGTGGATTCTGCCAGTATCAGGCTAAAGTTGCTGAAATTGTGATTTACCTTTATAGGTCACCTTGACAGTAAATACGTAACATTGCATCTTTGTCTATGTCCCTGGGACTTGTACAGCAATTATTCACATAGCTCTGCATTCCACTTACACAATTTTATCATAGTGTATTAAATATATACATAAAGAGTTGTTGTTCTCTCTCTTCAAAACTCACTCTTACCTAAATCTAGGATGTTTGTTGATAGCTTCATCTGGAAAGAAGAGAGACTTTGAAGCGCCTCCTTCTACTGGCGTCGGCTCACATTCCGGTAGCGTAAATCCAGGACATCCTAATCTATAGATGACAATTTGAGTAAGTCATAAATTAAATAGATTATAATTTTATGTTATTAAATGCCCTGTGGTTAGGTGAGACTAGGATCTTAATAGACAAAGGAATAAAAATGGTGAAAAAAATATATTTACCGTAGGTATTTCTAAGGCACTTTTCAGCGTTACCTAATCAGTAGTAGTCATTAACACAGAAAGGGGCCTTATGGCAGTCACTATTAAAAGGTCAGTATTTGCCAACAATTACCAGTTATAGACTGTGGTTGCAATAAGTGGAATCTCATACCACTATGTGTTAATGGATGGTAAATACTCACTTTTTAATGGCAAACACTAAAAGAAGCTTTAGAAAATTAGTCCTCATGTATGTCATAGGATGCATTAGCACTGGTGATTATTAAAAGCGAAATGCAATGACATTCTCTACCCTCAACTGCTCCTTTTTATGGTACTGTTTAATTCAAATCCCTAAAGTAATCTGTTTCAGTAGTGTTTACAATAGTTTACTTGTCATTGTTAAAGGGACAAAGTCAACCTGAAAACTAGTCAATTTCAGAAGAGTAAGTAGTACTTACTAGTTTTCAGGTTGACTTTGTCCCTTTAACAATGACATACTACACATGTCCCAGGACACCCTGCCAATTTGTGATTTTACAAATTAAAAATGCTCTTCTCCCACTGCTGTATGAAACACTCACACAAACATGGAAAACTGAATGCACACGTAACAGTGAAATAGACTAAACGAAGTGGTGTGAAATGCACAAAGTATACCAAAATAATCTCCCTCATCTTTCAGTTATGGTAGATTTAGGAGTCACCTATTGTCACACCCCTGGGCAACCTGCCCTTTCTGAGACCTTGAGTGCACCTCTTTCAAGTGGCAGGTCCATGCCTCCACTTCTCTTTGGAGTGGGATACCACAACCCAACCACTCTCGACTGGGTCTTCGAGTTATACCTTCCCAGCTGCCAACCGGGTTTCCTAGCAGGTCCAACTGGACTTGGACGCTGCCAGAGTTCTCCTTCATGGGCTATGGTCAGTAATATCATGCAATGACTCAGAAGCAATTTATCTGAAACAAAGTATGATTTATTTGCTCAAACTGTACACAGGGCTCAGAGAAGTAGACACAAAAAATAAAAAGATCTCTATGCGTATGGTCTTAAATACACTTGGCATTCCCCTCAAATCTCTAGGCAGACATGATTTAGCTTTGGTGTCCCCTGTCCTTTCTGGGCACTAAATTACAGCAAGGTGGCTGCAGACCCTAGCTCTCAAGTCTGTCTGTCAGCCTCGCTGTATGCTAACTCTGGGTCCCCATCAGCTTCCAGATGAGTTGTCCACTCCCCACTGCCTATCCTTTTCTGCCAGGAACACCTCTTTAAACTCACAGGGACTTTTGATCTCAGTCCTAGCCTTAGGAAGAGGAAAAACATCCTAATCCATATGATGCCAGCCAGGCAGGTTCTTCCCCCAACTGATGGCCCAGCCATTGTTGTCTTTACTCCTTTGAAGCAGGTACCTGAGAGGCTGTCTTATCTGGGTCATTGTTTCACCCTTTTTTGGTACCTTAACAGCTCCCCTTTATAGCCTCCTTTGATTTGACTACATGCATTCAGTCTACAGTAATGTAAAATTCATTTTCTGAATTTGAAAACTGCACGGCTTTAGGGAAACCTACATTTCATGTTTAGTATTCTTACAACAACTTAGAAGCCAATGAAATGTACATATTTTATATGATAACCTCTATATACTCTAATCATTCTCTTTGACACTAATCAGAAATTGTTAAAGTAGAAGATAAATATCTAATTTTTAATAAGAAAGTCAAACAGTAGCAAAGATGGAGGTAAGTGTATGAGTGATTGACTTACTCCACACCACATGCTATGTATGACCAAGGCTATGCTTTTTAAAGCAACCCCCCATGTTGTAAAATAAAACCTGGCTGCACATAAACAAGCAATTCAGCATACCTTAAGATACTCAAAGTTAAAGAATTTGTTAAGATTTGGCATAATATTTCATGTAGTGTAGCATTTGTTACAGTTTAATGTGAGACATTACAGGCTGCCTTATCAGATAAAAATGTAACATTTAACACCAACTGGCATACACCACACAAAGTCAGCATGACCAGACAAACTGTATCACTCTGATCTTTAAGAGTGAAGCCTACTGATCTGACCAAATTCAGAATCAGACGACTCTAGTTCTATTTCCAGCTTGGCCAATGACTTGCTGTGAAACAGGAGGCAAATTCTAGCCTCTTTATGCTTCAGTGTCTGTAAAATGGGCATAGTAATGCATACCTCACCTTTCCCAAGTGTTTTGAGTTTTACAAATAGGCGATACTACAAGCACTACTAATTAATTTTAATAAGCACATTTCTATACCCCCTTTTTACTGCTCCTGCTTGGGAGAACTACAGCAGCTTTCATTGTTTTTCATAAACTTTCCAGATGCTTGCAATTTTTAAGTGCTGCATCATCTCTACAACATCTTAGCAAAAAAAGTTAGCTAGACTCTGCTCCACCAAACAGGACTTTAAAGGCAAGATGGCTGAGAGCCAGGATCAAAATAACCTAAAGGGTTAAGTGAGAAATATCAGCTTAAATGGACCAAACCAATCTTATAAATAGCTTATACTGTGTATAATTTACTAGATTCAAGCACTAAATTCAACCAGCTCCACGTTATTATCACAGCCTTGCAAAATTCTATTTGCCTGCTTCCTTGGGAGGAGTAAAATTCTTGTGTCTTTCTTCTTCATAATGAGGGTGGGCTGCAAATTTGTGTAATCTTTTTACAAGGCTGTAATGCCAAAAATAATTCTGTAATACACTTGAGCTGTCCAGTGTATGGTTTTACACACATTCCTGTTAGTGCAGACATAACTAGTTTAAGTACTCCATGAAGTGAAAGTAGATTTTGATAGTATACGTGTTTTAAAGTTCCTGGGGCATAATTTAAAAAGCCATATATTTGGCTCAGAACTGGGAACTTCCCTGCAAACTCCATTTTTGTAATACCCATGGTCTGAGCCAGATTTTAGGACCATCCGTTTCTGTTCCACCTCAGGAGCCACACAGACAAGGTAAACCGGAATTTCAAGAGGCCTCCTTGTTCTACAGTGCAACAGGATTTATTTTCCCATTATTAAGAATTTAACAAAATTCTCCTCCCACGTTTGACTTGATGTGGTAACTAAAGTTAATATGTTAGCAGATTTCCACTTGGAAACATCATTTTTGTCAAGGGGAGACTATGAAGTATGTTTCTTTCTGTTTGATAATTATGCCCAAATTCTTTTTCAGTTTACTTCTTCTGGAGATTCTTTTACAAGCTAAAGAAGCAGACATGTTGTTCATACAAAGGATAGAGGACTCTCCAGGCAGATGACCTATCTAGATATATATTATCACATCCCAATTCTGTATTTGTACTTTGCTCATTTCAAAGTGTTCCTCACAATCCCTTTCTATTAGAAGTCAGTTCAACCCCTCAAGAAGCATCAACAGTAGTTTTCTCCTCCGCTTTAGGCGTGCACGTGCTTTGTTCAGCTAAGTGGCTTGGAAATTTGCTTCAGATTAGTCATGTTTAGCAAATCCCTCCATAAACCTGGGGGGGAGGGAGCCCCCCCCTTTATTAGATATTTATTCTGCCTCACAGATTGTTCTCTGAATTCTAGTCTATGCTGCATGTTCATTTTATATTGCATTAATTTCAGTAAATGTCTTCAGTAAAAAGCAAAGCTATTGGGGAATGCTTGAAAGTGACCTACAAGAATGAAAAATTAAGCAAAGCACATCAGCATCAATAGGAAATAACTTTTTGGGAAACAAGATTTATCTATATAGCCAAATCATCAAAAATAAATTATGTGACACACACAGCTGCACTGACTGACCTGAACAGCAAGAGCTAGAAGTGAGTTTAAATTTATCTCCTTTTCTTTTCAAACTGAAAATCACTTACATGACAAGTGTTCATCAGCTCCACAGAGGCCATTCAGCCCACAGCCTTACATATGTACTTCTCAAAAAAATATAGCATCTAACCTTGGAAATGATGTCACAGTACAAAGAGCCTCATCTTCTTTCAACACAGAAGCAGCCTCCTGCCGTCGTTTCCTCATGTTGTCCTGTACAGTGTTAAATTCAGACATGGTTCCTCCATATGGCTGCCCAGGTGTCCCTTCAATCATATAGCTTCCATACTCTGGACGCCAAAGTGTTGGGTGGCTGGAATGGAAGAATAGCATAGTTTAAATATTTTTATACAACTACAAAAGGGATAGATTATTAAATATGAATTATAGGAAAGACTAGAACTTTTGTGAAAGATTGCATATTTCAAAAACCTACCAAGTCTCTAAAATTCTATGGAATTAGAAATTTGATAGAACCTATCTTGCAGAATGTGAGAGAAGTAGTAGTTTCTACCATTTAAGTGCTGTATGACTGACAGATTTCTATTACAGGCAGAACTAGTAGAGCCGCTTGTAGTTAAGATAATTATGGAAAGTGTTAGGCAAAGATCCTGTTTTCAAGTTGCTTACAACTTTGCCAAACTTCAACCATTTGGGCTGAAATTTTGCATGCTGGGTGTCTGCTGGAGGCTGATATTTTTCCTGTTAAAGTTTCAGCTAAACTGTTCTGTTTTTTCCATGATCAAGTGTAGGGGAAAATACACTGTTTTGCCCATGTTACAAAATTCTTACATCTGTTTTGTTGAGAAGCTCTAGTGCCTCCATGCTTTGGAGCAGGGACTTACCATGGTGTCACAGATGTGCTTTTTGCTTTCTGTGACGGCGTGTACCTACCCCACACTGGTTCAGCAAGCATTAAGCACACTCTGTGGGCAGAGGAAGCCACACCCCCTCGTCCCTGCTGGACATGCTCCAGCTGGAACCAGGACATAAAAAGGAGCAGCTCAGCTCAGTCTGGGCTGACCCTCAAAGGGCATGGATGTGCGCTGCAGGCTCCTGCAAAGAGACTGCTGGCGCTCCAGGCCGTAGAGGCCAGCTGGGCTGCAGCACCAACGGCATTAAAAGAACCTGTATTAACCTATATTAAAAGAACAATAAGTTTGCAAAGTCAAGCACTCAAAAAAGTCAGGAAAAGTCAGAATTAAGGTTGCACGTGTAGCCCTAATTCAAACCCTGGTCTGACCCCAGGACCTCTGCCTCTTTCAGTGAACAGTCATTTAATATTCTTTTTTATTCTCAATCAGCATGAGGCCCCAGGCCTAATTGAATATATACCATACATATACTGCTCTGAATACAAAATTATTAATTTCCTCCTGGGCATTTCTCTTGTGCTCTTACGGTATCTGAATGCTTCAAACATTTGTCTTCACAATACCTCTGTGATATTAGGTGTTATTTTCATATTACAGATGGGGAACAGAGATTGCCCAAAAAAGCCAAAATTGTCAAGTGTCAACTAAACTTTAGGTGCCCAACTTGAAACACCTAAGGCCTGATTTTTCAGAGAACTCAGCATTTTTATAGCACTTTTTATATTGAAAAACACAAGTCCCATTTGGGAAAGTTGCAGCTGAGTTGTCAGCCATAGGATCTCAAGTTGGGCACTAAGAAAACAGGGAACATGCACTTAAGGACATGTCTACATGGCAAAAAAAAACAAAAAACAAAAAACCCCATACCTGTGGCAGAGAGTCTCAGAGCCGAGTTCTACAGATTCATACTTGGGCTCACGAGGATCACACTATGAAGCTAAAAATTGCTGTGTAGATGTTTGGACTCAGGCTGAAACCCACTCTGTCCCGAAGCCTCAATGTCTAAACAGCTTTTCAGTGCTATACCATAAGTTGAAGTCTGTAGATCGAGGCTCTGAGATGCACTGCCAGAGGGTTGGGTTGTTTTTATTTGTTTTGGGTTTTTTTTTTTTTTCCATTTTAGACATATGCCAAAATGTTCAGTTGGCCAGAAAGAGCTGCCCAGCATCACATAGAAACTCCATGGCAGAGGTAGGGATAGAATCCAGTTCTCCAGGGTAACATTCAACTGTGAGACCTTCCTTTTTATTTTATTTTTTTTAATTCCTGCAATTCCCTGCCTAATTCATTACACACCTTCCAACTTCTGCAACAAATACTAAGGCAGGAGTCCTACAGACAACCTCCTTCATCACGCAAACCTGATTCCTGCCCAGAACACCACCCATCCTGTGTACTGAAATAAGGCAGGGGTCTTATGGGGGAAAAATCATATGTGATCATGTAATTAAAGATTGTACAATAGTGCATTTTCACAAGGAGATAAAAAGAAACTGCTACTTACTTGGGATTGACTCTTTCCCCCTTCTCTTGCAGTGTATAAAGAACTTCTTCTCCAGTTAGTGACAAACGTACTTTCTTATGTTCATGATCAAAAGCTACCAACATATATTCCACCTATTGTAAATAATGAATGAAAACACACAAAATGTTAGCATTTAGGAACATTTTTAAAAGTGTTAAAACAGTAGGGGAAGTTATACACCTTCTAGATTACTGGAATTATGTGCACCTGGGGGTAGAGGCAGAACAAATCCAGAGGATCCCGTTTGTTTAGAATGCAGTAGCTCATCTTAGCACGATCGACAGCTGTGAGAACATGACCTCTGTGCTCCAATCTCACCACTGGCTATTAGTCTTGTGTGATCAAAACCTTGAAAAATGGTTTTAAGGCCATCAACCAGCTACCTCACTGACCCTCATCTCCACTTATAAATCTCTAGGACAGCTGCATTCCAAGACAATGCAGCTAACAAGCATTAGGATGAAAAGCATTAGTCAGAGAAAGCATTCTTAGCAGAGAGGGGGCCGATCATTGATTAAGTTGTCAGAGATTTCTTTAGATTTAACATTGGGTGGGGAAAGTTACATCCATAGAAAAAGCTCTGAGGGGCCTGAGAACTGGACTTACGATAACTAATCAGCATTAATACGAATATACAAATATTAATTCCATCAGTCTTAAATAATCAAACCTCATCTCAGACAGCACACAGTGGGGGGGAAAAAAAAAAGACTCTTAAAAAACCCGCACCCCTATGTCTTACTCAAATCCCTATCAAACAGAGGGCTTTGTGCGTGCATGGAGTGTCACCAAGTTCAGATCATTTTGGATCCAGGAGGGAGAGCAAGTTCCAAGGTAGTGTAGTTCTAGCAGAGCACACCCAGTTAGCAGCCCCCTCTCTTTTTAATACAGGGGATCCAGTTCAAGAGCCACTGCTGACTGACTTCACAGCAGTGATAGCATAGACCAGGGAGAAAGGTGATCTCAGGTAGGCAAGATCCAGGCCACTTCAGCCTTCTAGGTAATGAAAACCATTTTAAACCTCTACCCGGAGGACAGCTGATAGCCATGCGGAATCTGGAGCAACTCCCCGCAAGATGCCCTGCTCATTAAGTGAGCTGCGGGCATTCTTCACCAGTTTAATTCTCCAAATAACTGTAAGGTGTAGTTCCATGTGCAGTGCATTGCAAGTTGATTCTTGAGGTGACAAAGGCATAGATACCAGTAGCAGGGTCTGCATCCAAAAGCTGACTTGGTTATTGTTGCAATAATCATTGAGCAGCAGAAGGAAGTCTAACATGCACCCAAGTTGCAATCTCTGGCAGGCTAATGGGGAACATACTACTTCAAAGGGGACTGTATTACCTCTTCTATCTCCTCTGGCTACTTCCCACAGTCCACCATCACCACCTCCTCCTTGTTTAGTTTGAGCTTCAGACAGCTATCTCAGCCACGCCGCAATCTCAACAACACAGTGGCTGAAGCACTGAGCTGCACAAGACAGACATACAGTTGGGCATCACCAGCATAGTGAAACCACCACACCCCATACCTCCTTACTAACACTCCTCACAACCCCAAATACATGTTGAACAGGAGGAGTGAAAGAACAGCACCCCATACTCATGAGCCCTTTGAGAAGATGAGCAACTACCCTCAATTAGACAATTGTGTTCAGACTTGTCCCGAGTCTTAGAGCTTTTGGAACATGCTGCAACAACCTCCTTTTTGTCACAGCTTTCCCACTGTACTAGGAAGGGTTTTTTTAAAAAAATATTTAAACAAACAGAGCCCCACAAATATAGCTAGAGTTGCCTTAAACCTGGAAGGATGAAGAGCAAATACCACTATAAAGTCAACTATAGACAATAAGATGGGAGCTACAAAGAACTCTGAGATAACTTAAGGATGCAAACTTGAGCCAATCAAAATGATTCATAATGTGAACACATTAGTAAACAGTCTCCCTCATTCACCCAGCTGTAGATGTAATAACTGATCTTGTATCCAAAGTGTCTGACTGACAGCTCCACAGCCTTCCTAACAGAAGGATCTGCTGTTAATTACTGGGAAAAAAAACAAACAAACAAAACAAGCAGCTGTCAACAATTCCAGGCAATCCACAGAATTTGCTTGCCAGTGTAGGTTACATTGAATGAACAGCTTTAAACAATTTAAAATTAACCTGTCAAAAGTCTTCTCTTGTAGCTAGGTAAAAAAGGGTGGTATATTCAGACTTCACATGTTTGCATGATGGAGCCAGCGATTACTGTAAATAGATTCCTCACATGCTTTCTATCTATGGTAAAGTTCAGAGGACAGTAGTCACTGATAAGTTTCAGAGGAATTCATTGCCTACAATAGCTGTAAAAGTCTTGCACTCTCCATGTGAAATTTCACCCAGCATTGTTACAGTTATGTAGCTTTGTTAGGTTCTTCTGTAGTTCTTCATTTTTCTCCCTAGTTTTAACTAGCCTGCATTAGAACAAGTTAACTAGTGTACATGTCCAACAAAAAGCGTTGCTAGGAATCCCTAGTGGAGCAGCATGCTTTGCCATTTTAAGGGAATAAATTGTTCAGTGACAGACTGGAGACTGCATGCCCCAGAAACATTCCAAATCTGAAATGAAAGCAGCTAGTTCCTTGTTTCTCTGATTGGCACAGGCTGAAGTAATGCTGATAGAGGGGTAGCAGAGTGCACTACTTCCCTCCCTAGAGAGAAGGACACTACATTTTGCTGGAGTGGCCAGACTGGTTTGTTCACTGGCTCTTGAAGGAGTCATAGCAAGCTTGCCTTGGTGGGGAGGAGGAAGGATCTTGCATAGATGGTGATAAATGGAAAATCCACATCCACAGAAAAATAAACCTAGCGATCATGGAAGTTAAGTATATTAAAAAGGTAAATCAACCCTGCACTCAGTCTAAGAAACTGACTATAACGGAACCTAACCTTGTGGCACAACATACGAAAATATCTGTTGAAGGAAGAAACAGTGCTCTTTCCTTGTGCTGCTGACCTGCCATCACCTGTGATATGTAGCTACTGCTACTTCTAGGGGAATTCTGTGCCAAAAAATTAAAAATTTATCCAAAATTCTGAATATTTTATTTGTCAAATAACACAACAGAATCATACCAGTTTCAATTATTTTGGTAATTTATTTCAAATACTTGTCAGCAAATATATCTAACAAGGCAGACAAAAAAAAATCTGAAAATGTTTCTTGACAAATAGATTCCTTACTAGGCCTATGAATACATAGCTGAGTAATAATTCATTTAACTATAATACAGAAATATATTTCCTGAACCCCTCAGAAGCAGTGCAAAGGCTTGGGGAAGTCTGTGGTAATGGAGGAGCTCTGGGAGAAGGAAGTAATGGCTGGGAAGGAGTTTGCCAGTGAACCTGGAGGGTTATTGTGTGTGGATAGGAGAATTATGGAAGACTTGGGTATGGGTTTTTGGGGGAGGGGGGAGGAGTTGGGGAACCTCCCCCATGCAGACTCTGGCTAACTCCTAGTCTCTTCCATTCAGTCAAACACATCTGCCCCTGCTCCAGTGTGTCACTGCACCCACACTCAACCACTTCTCCTCCCACGTGGCCCTACAGCCTCCTCCTCCATTTCCACATGTCCCTGCACTGCCACTCCCATTCAGCCCCTGGCTCAATGCTGTCACCCCACTAGCTCCTGTGCCCTCACCCTAGTCTGTCCCTCTCAACAGCCCCTCTGAACCCAGTCTGTGTGAACCTCCATGGACCACGCCCTGTCTGTCCCACCCATATCCCTTGTCTCCTCACCTGGCTTCATGGGCAGGACACTGTGAGGGAAGTAGCCTCTGCCCCCTCCATTTCTGTGGCTGGCTGCTCCAGCCCAGAGCCCAGCTGCCCTCTCTTTTGGCACCACAACAGCTGTTGGGCAAAAGCTGTCACTACAGCACCTCTCCTGGCAGAATGTATTTTCTGTGGGGGGGAAAAAATCTGTGGGGAGGACATGAATTCTGCACGGGTGCAAAGTGCAGAATTCCCCTAGGAGTATATTGTATAACAGTTCCGGATCATCCTTACTTCAACACTATATCTGATAGGTAAAGGGCATAGAGCAGTAGCCTGCTACAAGAAGGATCTATGAAATGTATTATTTTAATGCTCAGGAGAGCTTCTCACGGGATGAGAATTTTCTGACTCTTCATATCTCTACAGCCAAGGCTACAAACCCAACTCCTAGACAAATCTTGAATCATCCTCTAAGGGATAGAAGCAGATCACTAGCTACAAAGAAAGCCAAAGAATTGCATTCAGCTAGTCCTGCAGTGAAGAGAGGTAATCTCTGCATTGGGACAAAGAGGACAGGGGCAGATGTGCCAGACTGCATGGGGGAGGCTTCCCAACACTCTAACAATCTCACCCACATAAGAAAAACCTCCCACCCACACCCAACACCGTCTAGGTTCACTCCTAGGCTCCTTCCCCCTCCCTCAGCTCCTCCGTTACCCCTGACTCCTCCAAACCTTTGCACTGCTTCTGACAAGTGCAGGAAATACAGTTTTGTATTGTAATTTAAATGAATTACACAAAGTTCTGTATTAATATGCCTAGTAAGGAATATATTTGTAAAAAAAATTACCAGAATATTTTTTTTGGTCTGTATTGTCACAGACATCCTTGCTGAGAGAGATTTTGAAATAAATTACCAAAATAATTGTAACTGGCAAGATTATAGTGCGTTATTTTGACAAATAAAATATGAAGTTTTGAAATATTGTGTGCAGAATTTTTAATTTTTTGGCACAGAATTCCCCCAGGAGTATAATGTGCTTTTAATGGTAGATTTTACATCTGGAATCCTCCCCTCTCACAGCATCCCAGAACCCAGGCACCAGTCAGAGCCCGAACATCTACACTGCAATTTTATAGTCCCACACTCCAAATCCAAGTCAGCTTATGTAGGCCAGCTGTGGGCGTTTTACTGCAATGTGGACATATCCTCTGGGATTAAGTGAAGAGGGAGCAAAATGACACTGGAAGCAGAGCATGAGTAGCTTTTCCACCTTTAGTTATTCAAACTCCAGAGCGTAAGAACAGAAGATTTTATTGGCACAAGACAGATGGTATTATGCTTACAAGAGTCCAGAGGAGCATTATTTTTTGTAGAACATCCTACTATAGAATTTCTCACATCTATTGGGTCAGAGCAATACTGGGACTCAAATTTTTAAAGCAGTGTTCCTATGCATAGCTTTGGTCTAATGGAATAAAGACTTGTAGTTCAGTAAAACTTATATTAATTCCCTTGCTTTATTCATTTAAATTAATATGAACTTCTATATGCCAAGTACTGAACCCAAAGAAAAAAGCATGACAAAGGTTTTATACAGACCCCACTTTAGGCTCACAAATAAAAGATGAGATAGAAAATACATTGGTATTTTAGTTCTTTGAGTTTATGCCACTGCAAAAAGAATTCAAGCGACAATGTGGGTGGTGGTGGGGCAGCTCATGTTTTAGATAACAAACAGACTAAACTGTAAGTGTTTGTTTATCCCCCTCCCTCTATTTACATCAGGACAGGATATTTTGATCTTTTGCACGTGGTGTTACATGACTAGAGGATGTCCTGTGAAGCACATACCACAAACCAGGAAGCAGGATTATTGAAATCTAACCCGAGAGATTATAGTCATTTGTATACAGCTAAAGAAAAAATGTGGAACATTAAAGAACAAAGAACTCCTTTCTTTGACCATTGTATCGCATAACACAGAGGGGTGTAATACTGTAAAAAGAGAACATAAATAATCACATTTACAATATAAATCTAACTTCAAAGGCCTTACTTATGAATTGTATTGGGTTTAAACTGAAAAGCTATGTCTTTCGTGCAATTTTAGACATTCGTTTGTCAACTGTGTTTTCTATTCCACATGGATCTAGTTTGTTCATGGACCAATAAACGAACATTAGTCAAAGCCAGAATCATAACTCTGTTTCCTTTTAAAATGAAGTCTTTAAATAAATCGAATTTGAATTTTTACAGAAAGAAGGAAGTTCAGAGCAGTAATCAGAATGGTCCTCTACCACAGGAGCCCCAAATACTGGATGATCAAAGCTACTATTAAAGTCTCTGAGCAGGGCTTGAAAAATCCATTCACCAATTGGTGAGAGAACCTACATCAATTTCTGACAAATTTTAGCTTTCCTTGAAAAAAGTTCTAGCCTTTAGGGGTTGCAAAAATAACCTTCCAGAAGTGAACCATTATAAACCAATCCCCTACTGAAGCTCTTATCTGTGACAAGCAGCAGCACTAAGAAATTAAAGCTCTCATCAGTTTCACTGATGTCATTCACAACTATGTGGACAGCAGTGAAAAATTCAGGAATAATAGTTTTCTAAAGCAGCAACATAAAATCAGGAGCAAAAGCAAGCACGGGGGAGAACCCAAAATAGGAAGGATAAGAACAGGGTAGAGTAATGGAACCCCTCCCCTCTCCTAGAAGCTAAGAGACTCTGGATGGGAGAAGAGGTAGGAAGCCCTTTCTCTCTTCCAGTACTTGGGTGGATTCTAGGGTGGCGGGAGGGGAGAGAAGCAGAGTATCAAATTTATCATATGCCTGCTAACCAGAGAAGGCTATCAGAGACTGAACCCCCTTCCACCCCTCAAGTAGGATTCAAGAGTGGCGCCTTCTCCTCACCTGATAGTGGAGGCCTGGGCTTCTGACCAAGGCGTTGCCATGGACATTACCAGTGTCCCCAGCTCAATTCTTGTCTTTCATATCTTCCTCAACCTAATAGGTCACGTCTTCTGTATCTCAGGTGTCTAGTAAATATTTCAAATCTGGCCTTTCCGCCAGTTTAGAGCTCAGTAGGTAATCTGTACCAGCCTGAAACACTGCAGTAGTACTAACTATGCAGAAATACAGCAGAGATCAGAAACCCCGAAGTTTCACCTTTACAGTGGCAAGATCTGTTATTTCCTTCAGTGTACATCTATGGTGCTATAGTTCTTACAAAAAATATATCTATGTCTACAAACACACAGTACCAACCCCCCAAGCAGCTCCCAGGCTAAGGCCATGTCTACACTGCCATGTCAGCAAAACTTATGTTGCTCAGGGGGGTGAAAAAATTCTCCCCCCCCGCCCGAGCAACGTAAGTTTCACTGGCATAAGTGTAGTGGGCAGAGCTCTCTTGCATTGACATAGAGCAGCTATACAGTGGCGTAGCTGCATTGGTACACCTGTGATGCTGTAAGTGTAGTGTAGACATAGCCTAAGACAAGATCCACAGAGGAAATGAAGGGGAGGGTGGAGGCAGAGGCTAGGTGATCACAGGGACATTGGAGAGGTTAATATGTACTATGTACACATCTTGGGGGTTAAGGCTTTTTAAAAAAATTATGTAAAATAATTAGCTTAAGTTCTCCCCTGAGGTGGGTTTTGATAAGGATACTAAAAGACAGGAAGGGGGTGATATGCCTAAAGGTCACACTAAGGCAGAGAGATGGGCATAGAAACACCACAAGGCAAACAAGTTAGCAGCGTTGTCTAGATTAAGATTTAAGGTGTAACACTAGCATGCATTAGCTAACACATTTTTAAAATCTAGCGTAGACTCTAGGATTTTCAAAGTGTCAGCTAACGTGTTAACACCTTTAAATCCTGGCCTAGAAAAGGCCAACATGATCAATACAGCAGATGCAGTTATACAAACATTAGGGACATGCTAAATCTTCTGTTTGTATCGGAATAATGCCATTGTCCTACTTTTTGTATTTAGTCAAATTGTGCTCTGAGAAAAAGCATGAACAAGCAGTCATGTGGCAATTAACCTAATCATTCATGAGTGCTGCTTTTCTCATGTGGCACACAGGCAAGTAGCGATTAAGACAGCTACCATTCAAGCACCGTTCAAAAACAGCCACCATTCAAATGCAGCCAGTCATGCTGTATTTGGCGCGGGACCAAAACTTTGACATTTTGCATGAAGGATAAGAGTTTTAAAAAAATACAGCCTGTTTTCAGAATTTTACTGTCTGGAAGGATAATTTGCAGAGGCTTAAAAGAACTGACATGAACCAACATTTAAATTTTGTAAAAACAAGCTTTTACAAAACTTAAAGACCAATACAAGTGTTTCTACAAACTTAAGATGCTGAGGAAATGATTTAAAACAGCATTCTTCTGCAGCATATGAAACCAATGCACGGCAGCAATAAGTAGAACCCGAGAATGAAAGTCAGTTCATTCATCACCATTCTACACATTGAGAGAAATACATAAAAAGTAAACAGAGCATAAACAGTGATAAGCATATTGCATTTTTAAAATGCTCACTTCTAATAGCATTAGTAACAGGTAAAAAAAAGATGTATTTTAGGTGACTGTCAATTTGTATCTTCACCTAGCTGAAGTTTTAAAGATTTACATATAGATAGCTAGCAACACAGGGAATGCTATAACCAGATCAAACAGCAGGTGATGTATTCAAGTATTCAGTTTTTGACAACGGCTAGTACCAGATGCTTCAGAGGAAAGTTAAAGACAATCTGCAGGGGACCATTATGGAATAACCTACTCATATGATTAGGTTTTTTTCCTATCCTCCTCAGAGGTTGGCTAGTGACCCGAATCATGAAGCTTTCTACTTTTTAAAAAACTTTACTGTTGTAAATCTGGTTATCCTTGTCATTCATGAAAGCGTTGAAGACTTTTTTCAATTCCGTTAAGTTCTTGGCCTCAAAGATATTATGCAACAATGGGTTGCACAGGATAACTGTTGTACAAATAAAATAAATAAAAAAAATAAATTTGCAGCTTTTCAATTTCACTGACTTATTCTTGCAAGATGAGAGGGTTAAATATACAATTTACTTTCTCTGCACATCATGACCTTTTTTTCTGTTTGTTTGGTCTCCTCTCTAACCTCTTTTCAACGTCTCTTCTTATGGAAGTTTTTCCTTTATTCATTTTTACTGTCAAGTCTTCAAACCGCTTCTTCTCTTTTTCTCAAAAAAAGAGTGACCAAAACAGAACTCAGCATTCCAAATGAGTGTAGCACATATTTATACAACAGTATTCTAATTTTTCAGCCATATTTTCCATCCATTTCTTGTGGAGTCTAACACTGTTCACTTTTCGGGGGGGACCACCACAGCATATGGAGCATGTCTTTATTAAGTTGTGCGCAATGACACCCAGATTCTTTTTTCCTCAGCTGCTTCAGTTAATTTACAACTATTCAGAAATGATGTGGGCAATAATACAACTGCCAAAGACCTATCGGTTTTACTCTGCGATGGCTGCTGCTGGGAACAGCTTTAAACAGCATGCGAGGGCTGGCACAGGAGCTAGCTCTGGGAAGCACCACAAAAGATGAGAGAAAGTTAAATTAGTAGAGTCTTCTTACCATCCATGCAATGAATATGTTCTCTTCCATATTTGTCAGACAAATTCCTAGCCAGAGACAACATCCCTATGTAGATTCCAGGAACTACATTTTGGTAAAGAAACCAGCTTACCCTTCCCTTTCACATGGGAAGGAGTGCTAGGCTTCTTGCCGGGGTGTTGCTCTTGGCAATGGGGCCCCTCATTTTAGGTCTCTGGTTTAGCATAAGACCATAAGAATGGCAATACTGGGTCAAACCAATGGTCCATCCAAGCCCAGTATCCTGCCTTCTAACAGTGGCCTACACCAGCTGCTTCAGAAGGAATGAACAGAACAGGTAATCATCAAGTGATCCATCCCATGTCGCCCATTCCAAGCTTCTGGCAAACAGACACTAAGGACACTTCAGAGCATGGCTTTGCATCCCTGCCCATCCTAGCCAATAGCCATTGATGGACCTAGCCTCCATGAACTTATGAAGTTCTTTTTTGAACCCTGTTATAGTCTTGGCCTTCACAATATCCTCTGGCAAAGAGTTCCACAGTTCAACTGTGTTGTGTGGAAAAATAGTTTCTTTTGTTTGTTTTAAACATGATGCCTATTAATATCCCACCTTGGTCGTCTCTTTTCCAAGCTAAAAAGTCCCAGCCTTATCTCTCCTCGTATGGAAGCTGATCCATACCCCTAATCATTTTTGTTGCCCTTTCTATACTTTTTCCAATACATACATATGAGATGGGGAGATTATATCTGCACAATAGTATTCAAGATGTGGATGTAGCATGGATTTATATAGAGGCAATATTATATTTTCTATCTTATTATCTATCCCTTTCCTAATGATTCCAAACACTGTTAGCTTTTTTGACTGCCGCTGCACATTGAGTGGATGTTTTCAGAGAACCAACCACAATGGCTCCAAGATCTCTTTGTTGAGTGGTAACAGCTAACATAGACTCGATTATATATTTACAGGTTTTCTAATGTGCACTACTTTGCATTTATCAACACTGAATTTATTCTACCATTTTGTTGCCCAGTCTCCCAGTTTTGGGAGGACCCTTTAACTCTTCGCAGTCTGCTTTGGACTTAACTATCTTGAGTAGTTTTGTATCATCTGCAAAATTTTTCGACCTCACTCTTCACCCTTTTTTCCAGACCATTTATGAATATACTGAACAGTACCGCTTCTGGTACAGCTCCGTGGGGAACACCACTATTTACCTCTCTCCATTCTGAAAATTGACAATTTATTCCTACCCTTTGTTTCCTAGCTTTTAACCAGTTACTGATCCATGAGAGGACCTTCTCTCTTACCCCATGACAGCTTACTCTGCTTAAGAGCCTTTGGTGAGGGACCTTGTGAAAGGCTTTCTGAAAATCTAAGTGCACTATACCCACTGGATCACCCAGCGACACTGAACCCCATATTCTTAACGTTGATATTATATACACAAGAAGACTCCTGGAAACACCCAAGGAAGAGAGACTGAACTGGGGGAAGTGCTGGGCCCAGGCTAAAGGGATTTCTAGCCCGTGAATGAAACACCTGGGGATTACAAGCTGTAAGCCCCTTAAGAATCTGCAGCCTGCTTGTATCATCTCTCAGGATGAGAATCTGCTAATTAATATCCAATCTATTTAGTATATTAAGCTTAGTTTGCATGTTTTATTTATTTGCTAGGTAATCTGCTTTCATCTGTTTGCTATCATTTAAAAGCTATCGTTTATAATTAATAAATTTGTTTTTGCTTTATCTAAACCAGTGAGTTAGAGTGAAGTATATGGGAATCATAACTCAATGGGCAAAGGCTGTTGCCTATTCCTCTCCAGACTGAGGAAGGAAGAAAACTTTATCAGCTTACACTGTACAGTTCCCTGTGCAGCACAAGACAGTATAATTTTGGGTTTATACTCCAGAGGGGATGCATGCCTGGGGAGCTGGGAGTTACCATAGCTGTTGCCTTCCTATTCAGGGGCTGGTCAGAGAGCCTGGATGTGACTGCAGCTAGGTATGTCCCTACCTGTATGAATGCTGGTCAAAGTGCAGGCTGGAGGGCTTTGCAGCTTGTTACAGCAGTACTGTCTGAGAGGGAGCCCAGCCTGGTGGGTCGGTGGCTCAGTGTTACCCCACTTCCAGGTGGCACCACAGTGGAATCCATCACACAACCTTGTCCACATGCTTGTTGACCCCCTCAAAGAATTCTAGTAGATTGGTGAGGCATGATTTCCCTTTACAAAAACCATGCTGACTCTTCCCCAATAAATCATTTTCATCTATGTGTCTGATAAATATAGATGAAGCTGACGGAACAATGTAGAAAAAAAGGAAGGGTTAAGATGATGAAATACAATGTAGGAAAATACACCATGAAGAAGAGAGAGGGGTCAGGAAGAAACAAGGTGTACAAGAAAACCAGGAGAGAGCACTTTTTTACAGCTCAAAAAGAGTTGACCGATAACATTAAAATTAAATACAATGCACAAAGAGTACACGACGGTTTTATTATTCATTTAAATTTTAAGGAGTGTGGTGGCACAAATTCTTCACTGTGGCGGATATACTTAGCTGCCAGACAAGTTTTCAAGCCGTCCAAATTCATACATCTTTTCTTTAAAAGGAAAATGACCCTGTGAAAATTGAATCCATTCATTGTATTCTATGCCTAAAAACTGACAGTGGCACGACTTGTATCCAATAGAAGGGTCATCGTGTCTAATTTCAAAAAAACAAGCAAGGACAGAATAGAAATTGCAAGCCAGACTGCCATTTCATTCACATTCTTGCACATAAAATCATCATTATTGCTGTCTGCAGCTTTAATTTTGACCAAAAACGTTACCCCCCTTTGCAACTTTTACACACACACTGGAGCATCTCCTTCCTGTTCTGGTGCTGCTTCTTAGTCCCTGTAGTGAGGTGGTGGGATACCCTACAGCCCCGCAGAGGAACGAGCCTCCCCTAGCACCAACATGGGCGGAGCCAGGGGGTCCTGCGCCCGCCCCCAGAGGTTACGGCGCAGGACAGGAAGTAGAAAAGCCCAACTGCAGAGCTTCCTTGAAAGCCAGCCGCCAGAGAGGCCAGATGCCAGAGCAGCCGCGCCTACCCCTCGCCAGCTACCCTGAGGAGCAGCCGAGCCTACCCTTCGCTAGTTACCCAGAGGAACCGATGATGCTGGAAACCGCCAGCCAAACCCAGGTATCTTACGAGGGGAGTCTGGAAGTAGCCCGGGGGCAGCCGACCCTGGCCTGGCCACAGCAGGGCCAGAACCAATGTCAATGTGTTGCGGTCAGGATCCCCACTGACACAGCAGCAAGTCTTCTGCTGCTGCTAGGGCCCCAGGCTGGGATGCAGTGGAGCGGGTGGGCCTGCGTCCCCCCTGCCACTCCACTCACGGGTGGCAGTCTCCCCCTTGCACCAGACGCTCAGAAGCCTGAACTTCCAACTGTTTGTTTGCTGCCCTGCCCTGACCTAGGGCCAGGGCTTATACTGAACTATTGGCTCAGCCCCTTCTTAAGGCGTGGGGCCATAGCGAACTATTGGGGGCTTGGGCCCATAGCGAACTATTGAGAGGCGGTGGGATACCCCACAGCCCCGCGGAGGGACTAGGCCTGACCAAGCCCTCCTACAGTTCCTTTTCCCATCTCTCTTCTAGTCACTCTTTTGCTCACACCATTTACTCCAGGTCTGGCAAGGCACAAGGTCTGAAAAACATCAATCATCTTGTTCGGTCTTGCAGCAAAGTGGACAGCAGAGACAACTTAAATAAAATTTATCAGTAGAGTTTCACTTTGTATACCCAAGTGCATGCATAGCACAAAGCAATGGAACAGAGTCTAGTGGCCAAGAGCCCAGCCATTTCACTCTTTGGAATCCAACAGAGGCTGCAAAATTAAACTTCATATGTCTGCTTTGAGTTGCAGACAGAAAGATGGACTGGAACAAAACAAGGAACTGGTAAAGCACTGCTGTGTATAGATACTTTTTCAGGAAGGTAACTGTGGAGAAGCCAGAATATGGTCTACCTTACCTCCCTGCAGCGTATTTCTTTAGATCGCTAGTATTTGTCAACCTGCACTACAATGAATCATTAATTTGATTGTAAATAAGGAAAAGTTAAAAGAAAGGTGAATGATGCCCTCTCCTTTTTATAAGAACTTTCTTTTGTAATCTTAAAGAGACTTTTAATAAGATTTTCTAAACAAGAAGCTGTATTTGTTGTTATTCTTGTGTGTGTCTGTCTTCGCTGCTGTGGCGGTTCAGTTGTTGGAGCAGTGTTGGTTTTTTTGGGAGAGATGGGTCAAGAAGAGAGGGAAGCAGCCTGGCAAAGACATGACCGAGTATCATCTTAGCCTCTCCCAAGCCTGTACGCAAGATAGTAGATTAGCAGTTCAAGAGGTCATAGAGCCAATGCTTTGATCTTTCAAACTTGCTACTGAAAGGTGAGCAGGAACACTGTGGAATTACACTGGGAGGAATATAGCACTACGTTAGCTATGCTTAGCTTTGTTCAGAATAAGTGGATCACAATGATGGTGTGAATGCTGTTTTATGTCCAGATACCTTCCACCTGATGTTCGGAGGTGGAAAGCACTTGCATCTCCAACTGAAGTCAGGGAAGCCATTGATGCGCTACACCTCTGTAAGCCAAGTGCATAGTGTGCTACAGGTATGCTATGTTATGACAAAATGACAATGTTCTAGAATGGACAACGACATTGGACGCTCTACAACCCCAAGCTACAGGTTCTCTCTGCATTCACAAGCAAACACAGTGACTCCACTTTGTGAAAAGGAATTTTGGAGATGAAGGGGGAAGGCATCTTTTAAATATTTCTATCTGCCTGTGGACAAGAACAGATAGGATCTGCAGGTAATGACCTCACTGTTTATCTACCTCAGTGTTCGACACAGAGCTGGGCAGGCAACTATACATTTGATAGCTTTATTTCTGTTTTTTTTAAGGAATTTTTTCACTTCAAGGTCCCAGAAACAAAGACAAGGTTTTCATCTCGAGACCAAAAGACCAAAAACATCAAGACACTTGATCACGGCCTTGGATAGACCAAGAGACTACCTACACTTGACCAGAGCTTACTCAACTGTATCTCAGAAATAAGAACATAAGAATGGCCATACTGGGTCAGACCAAAGGTCCATCTAGCCCAGTATCCTGTCTACTAACAGTGGCCAATGCCAGGTGCTCCAGAGGAAGTGAACCTAACAGGTAATGATCAAGTGAGCTCTCTCCTGCCATCCATCTCCATCCTCTGACAAACAGAGGCTAGGGACACCATTCCTTACCAATCCTGGCTAACAGCCATTAATGGACTTAACCTCCATGAATTTATTCAGTTCTCTTTTAAACGCTGTTATAGTCCTAGCCTTCACAACTTCCTCAAGCAAGGAGTTCCACAAGTTGACTGTGCGCTGTGTGAAGAACTTCCTTTTATTTGTTTTAAACCTGCTGCCCATTAATTTCATTTGGTGGCCACTAGTTCTTGTATTATGGGAATAAGTAAATAACTTTTCCTTATCTACTTTCTCCACATCACTCATGATTTTATATACCTCTATCATATTCCCCCTTAGTCTCCTCTTTTCCAAGCTGAAAAGTCCTAGCCTCTTTAATCTCTCCTCATATGGGACCCATTCCAAAACCCTAATCATTTTAGTTGCCCTTCTCTGAACCTTTTCTAGTGCCAATATATCTTTTTTGAGATGAGACGACCACATCTGTATGCAGTATTCAAGATGTGGGCGTACCATCAATTTATATAAGGCAATAATATATTCCCTATCTCCTTTTTAATGATTCCTAACATCCTGTTTGCTTTTTTGACTGCCTCATCACACTGCATGGACGTCTACACAGAACTATCCACGATGTCTCCAAGATCTTTTTCCTGATTCGTTGTAGCTAAATTAGCCCCCCCATCATATTGTATGTATAGTTGGGGTTATTTTTTCCAATGTGCATTACTTTACATTTATCCACATTAAATGTCATTTGCTATTTTGTTGCTGAATCACTTAGTTTTGTGAGATCTTTTTGAAGTTCTTCAGTCTGCTTTGGTCTTAACTATCTTGAGCAGTTTCTTATAACATCAGTTTTATTACAGCAGCCCTGCCTGTATCACTACAGTTAAGTGAGCTATCATCTTCATTATTAATTCCTATCTTTAAGGGTTTATAGCCAAGGCAATAAAAACATTTTTCAAGCTATAACTTGGTATACAAGGTCCAAGTCCACAGCACTTTCTTTTGTTAAGTTTAAAACAGAGTTAATTCTTCTGAGTTCAACATAAGATAACACAAAGTTTTCCACAATCCTTCTGGCTATTTGATCAGAGAAATCTAAAAATCAAATTTCTTTTTCAACTAGTCAGTGTAATACAAACGAACTACTTTACGAGCTGAAAAAAATATGGAAGTAAAATAAGTTACTGTTCTGTGTGCACACAGAACCATAAATTCAAATCACAAATTTCACCAATTAATGTTTGACAGATTCCAATACCTTGTTCATCCCTTAAGACCCAGTGAAGTAGCAGCTTACAATATGTCAAGACAGAGCTATCTTAACATACATTGATTGATACTACTCTGACAAGTAAAAACTAGTAGGTGTCAATGCATTATGTAGCAACGGTAAACAAATAACAGCAATGAAATAATCTTTTCTGATTGAGTTGAGACAACTCCTGCTTCCTCTATAAAAACATTTTTAAAGGAGGAGTCACAGGTATTAACCTGCTCTCTGAAAGGCACAACATAATACAGTACACAAATCTGTATTACTACATCTGGGGCAACAGGTCAGGACAACCAGAAAGAGGGAAAGTTTGTTGCCTGTAATTCTGCTTCCCTGAGGGCCTACAGGCTTCTCAGGCCTACATTTTAGCTCTTTAGTATGAGATTGGTAGAACTCCCCTAGATCTTAAGATTTTGACCCTTGAGTAGGAGGGGAATTCCGTCCGGGGGGAATTGCCAAAAAGCCGAACATGTCCGGGAAAAATACCGTCCGGGCATTTCCCCTCCCGCGGCTGCTCTGCGAGTCCTCCCCTCTCAGACTTCGGCTCTGTTTAAGAGCCAGCGCTACCAGCTTCGGGCAGCCCCCCTTGCCTCCGGATCCCAGCTGCCAGCCAGGCACTTCTCCTCCCCTGCTCCAGCTGCTCTGCTCCGGCGGCTGGGGTTCAGCGGCAAGGGGGGCTGCCCGAAGCCAGTAGCGCTGGCTCGGGCAGCTTGGCTCTTAAACAGAGCCAAAGAGTCAGGGGAGGAGCAGAGCCTCCGGCCGCGGCGGCTCTGTTCCTCCCCTGACTCTTCGGCTCTGTTTAAGAGCCGAGCGCTACGGGCTTCGGGCTATGCCTCCGGACCCTGCGCCGCCGGAGCCCAGGAGGGGAAGTGCCCGGCCGGGGGCACAGAGTCCGGAGGCATGGGGGCTGCCCGAAGCCCGAGCGCTGCCGGCTTCACGGTTTGCCGGGCAGCCCCCAGACCCTGCGCCCCCGGCTGGGCGCTTCCCCTCCCGGGCTCCAGCTGTGCTGGGGAAGCGCCGGCCAGGGGCGCATGGTCTGGGGGCTGCCCGGCAAACCGTGAAGCCGGTAGCGCTTGGGCAGCCCTTTTCGCATGGCTGGGAGTGGGAGGAAGGAGGGGCGGAGTTAGGGTGGGGTTGGGGCGGAGTTGGAGCTGGGGTGGGAAATGGGCATGACCAGGGCCCCGTGGAGGGTCCTCTTTTTTTATTTGTTACATATGGTAACCCTACCCTTGAGAACATCAGCAGCCAAGAAGAGGGCAAGCCATTCCCGCTACTGAACATCATGCATTGCATCTGCCAAGTATAAAAGTTGCCCTCAGATAGCTCCAGTCAGTTCTTCTGCATGGGAGAGGAAACTTCCAGAAAGAAAAGCTAATTTAAGACCAAAAAAAGAGAAGAGGAAAACATTAAAAAAGATGTAATAGAAAACCTAAAAAAAAAAAAAAATAATAACTTTCATACTAAAAAGGCGGGAGTTTGTAGGACTGATGAATGAAATTGTTTTTAATTGTTTACTTTATTAATGTAACTTCATAAGTAAAGTTTTATGAATGAAACAATATTTATTCATAAAACCGGTTACCCCAATAACTGGCTAATTAACAATTAAGATGCTTGTTAAGAGCCTTAGCTGTTCAGTCAGCTACCTTTGTAAGTTTCATTATCAATCCAATTCCTGCTTAAATCCCTGAGACTTGCACTGTTTCAGTACTGTAATTTCTGTTCACCATTTATTACACTTGCCTACAGTGTAACTTCTGTTCACTGTTTGCCATATTGTAATTCAAACCCCATTTTAAAACACTTACTCCATTTTGTAAGGGCTTGCTGCAACCTTCATTTTTGCAAACCCTGCTGTAATCTTATTAGTTTAGTTTAGATGTGTGAATGAGGTATGTATGGATGATGGAATCAACCTCCAGCCCCAGCCTGTCCTGATTTAAATAGAGTTCAAACACCAACAGCTGAAGATGCAGACAAGAGCCCTAACAAGTAAGAAGAATCCACCCTAAAAAGAAAAGGTACAATAGGAGGAGGATCAAAGCCAGGTCCCAGGCTGAAAGTCATGTCTGCAATTGACAGGTGATCAATCACCAAACCTGGAGGCAGCGTGACACAGCAAGACCTATAGACTCTGGATTCAAACTAAAGCCTACAAAAAGGATGGGTGAGATGGAAAACTTTGGAGGAGGGTAACATTCTGCTGCCAACATGGAAGGGCATCGGTGCATGCCCATCAGAGACCCAGCTCGTCTTTGTGCCCGGCTTTCCTGGCCAGTTAGCCGCCACAAGCTACGAACCCAAGCTGCAAACTCAAGCCACAGACTCAAGCAGGACTGGTAACTATGCAGCAGCTGCAGAACATCTGATGGATGTGTGTGTGTATGTGTATAGGTACTAGGTATAATGTGTGTGTATAAGGATTAAGATATTAATTATTGGTCATAAATCAAATTGTTATCATAATAAATGCGGCATCTTTATCTTGTTCCTTTAATAAGATCCTGCTAGTTTTTATTGGTATAACAAGTTCTCCTCTGCTACTCCTTGATCCTGAGACTGCTCATGGACAGTGTGTCCACAGTAGTGCTCTCTTTCCAGGCCAGATTTGGTAGCTTGTGTCTGGTCATCAGAGAAAGAACATTAAGAAGGGCTATAGCCAAGGGTACGTCTACACTTAACGGAGGGTCTGGCGGCAGGCAATCGATGTTCTGGGATCGATTTATCGCGTCTGGTTTAGACACGATAAATCGATCCCGGATCAATCCCGGAAGTGCTCACCGTCGACGCTGGTACTCCAGCTCGGCAAGAGGAGTATGCGGCATTGACGGGGGAGCCTGCCTGCCGCATCTGGACCCGCGGTAAATTCGGACTAAGGTACTTCGAATTCAGCTACGTTATTAACGAAGGTGAATTTGGGTACCTTAGTTCAAAGTGGGGGGTTAGTGGGGACCAGGCCGAAGAGTGGAGAAAAGAAGAGACCTACATTCCCTCAGCAGAGAAGGCAGTCTCTTTGCCCAGCTATCTTCAAGGGGCTCAAGAGCTCACTCCCACACTCGCAGAACTTCCCAAACAGGAGGCACAGTCAAAAGCCTTCCTGGATTATTTACATAAAACCTGGTGGCCCAACAGTGCACTTGCCCCATGACCACCTTTTTGGATACAAGGTCTCTGACAACCGCCAGTGTGTACAGGGTTGCCTGAATCTCCAGAGCATTTATAAGCCATTAAAGACTAAATTCTTTCATAATGGACCCCTTCCCAGGTTTGATTATACCTGTGTTTACTGTGCTTTGGAAAGGAAGTGTTTGAAAACCTATTCCTAATAGCAGATTGGATCTCTCTGGTTTGACAATGATCCATGAACAGAGCTTGAGGTGCATGCAAGAGAGAGTCCCTTGTCTATCTTGCTTCCTACTGGGACCTCCAGGTCTCCTGAGGTTACCTCCTATGGAGATGTACTACTCAATAACTATAGTAATGAGACCAAATATTTGTAGTATGATTCAAGCTGTGACCTGCCAGCTCTTCCTTAACATTTTTGACAGAATGGTGGTATCCTAGATCCCATTGTGGGGCAGGGAAGCCTCGAGTTAAATAATAAGAGTTAAGTTATTCTGTGCAAGAGATAGAAATTTCTCAGAGGCTGGTCCAAGACTGTGGAATGAACTCCTCCAGGAACTGAAAACTATCACAAATCTCACCATCTTCCACTCCAAGTACAAGGAGCACTTCTTTGACTTTATAAATACATAGCAACAGGTGTATTTAAAAACAAAAAACCTACTAATACACTCCATGGCACATAGGAGGGGATGAGAGAATAAACATCACCTTGCTTAATGAATGACTGGAAGATGCTCAGATACTATGAGCATGAGTGTTGTTTAAGTACTGGAGTATAAAACAGGTGATAGAATAGAACCTATACAGAATAGTGTCTGCGGGGGCAAATTGGGGTAGTTTACCATGAACCATATGGTAGGGAGAATGACACTCACTCTACCTCTGTCACTAGTGCACTCAAGACTTTAAAGGAAAGCTTGAAGAACTGGGGGGTTCCATCAATCTCAAGCTCAGGAGCTAAGTCCCAAAAGAAGAATCCTGAACAGATGTTCTCCAGGAACCTAACTGAAGTTAATCTCCTAGACACTGTCCAACCTCCCCTTACAATTTCCCACTCCTGACAATTAAGTCAGAGGCTTAATATGAATCACCCTGTTCTGTAGTTTAAAAAACGAGTCTTAAAAACTAAAGCAGAAAGGGCTTGGGCTCAATAAGCACAAGATTTTTTTGCTTTAAAAAAGCAACCCACTGCAGTTGCTGGGAGGTAGCAGCGTCCCAAGTATCGCACATCTAGAGATGCCACGGGAAAGCGTTTATCATCACCCTGGTCCTGAGCGCACACTGCAGGGGGAGGCAGTTAAAACAGCGACGGAGAGTTGCTGCCCCCACCCCCAGGGAGCGAAGTGCCACACGCACGAAGCAGGCAGCGAAATCAAAGGCGCCGGGAGTGCGGCGGTCGCTGCCAGCCCGCGGGCTGTAGGCACCTGGGGCACCAACCTGGTCGCCCGCCCGCCGGGTCCATACCCGCCCAGCCCCCAGGGGGCGAGCGCGAGCCGCTCCCGGCCGGTGCCCAGCACGGCTCTCGGGACAGAAGCTGACAGGCAGAGCGGACCCCCCCGGCCGCCCGACACCTGCCCCCGGCCCCAGGGGGACGCCCGCCCCGCTCACCTCGTCCCCCCATTTGAGAACGTCCTTCTGGCGCTCGGCCACGGCGCGGTAGATGTGCAGGAACTGGAGGATGCCGTGTTTGCGCACGTGCTCCGCGTGCCGCTGCGTCTCCTCCCAGCTCAGCGGGGAGCCTTGCGACAGCAGCCCCATGCCGAGGCCTCCGCAGCCGAGTGGGGCAGGGCGGCGCGGCCGGCCCCGGGCTCTCGGAACGGCGGGAGCGGCAGGTGCCCCCGCGCCGGCTCGGAACGCAGTGCGCGGAAGCGGCGGGAGGAACCTGTGTCCCGGCGTAGCACGTGACGGGCGGGCGGCCCGCGTCAGGCCGTGACTCAGCACTTTCCGCCGGGCCCGCCCCGCGCCCCGCCCCTAGGCCGTCGGTCACCCCGCGGGGGGGGCCCGGGCGGACACCTACGGCCCCCGAGCTGAGGGGCCGGGAGGTTGTTGCCGACGCGAGGACCCTCCACTTCCCGCTGGAGGCGGAGCCCTGCTGGCCGGGAACTTCCTGCGCCCTGCTTCGCAGCTCGAGCCCCGCTTTGCTGCTCTGTAGGTGGGGGACGCCCTTGCCGGGAAAAGGCGGCTCTGAACTCCACCTGCTCCGGCGGATGGCCCGGGAGCCTGCTGGGCTCGGGCGTCCCCATCTGCGGTCACTTGAGCAAGGGGTTTCCGAAGTATCGTCTCTTCCCTCGGGAAAAATGGGTTTCTTAAGCGTCGCAGATTGTACCAGTGTTTTCTGGGGTGCACACACCATGGCTCTGGTCGATCCCGCACTGAGCTTAATCAGTTGGTAGTGATCCCAGCTAGTGTATGGCACCTGTGAGCCCTCTGGGGCAGGAATATTTAAAATTTTATTAAATAAAGAGACTCCCTGAGTTAGCAGGTGCTAAAGGTTCAACAAGGACAAGTGCAGAGTCCTGCACTTAGGACGGAAGAATCCCATGCACTGCTACAGACTAGGGACCGAATGGCTAGGCAGCAGTTCTGCAGAAAGGGACCTAGGGGGTCACAGTGGACGAGAAGCTGGATATGAGTCAACATTGTGCTCTTGTTACCAAGAAGGCGAACAGCATTTTGAGCTGTATAAGTAGGGGCATTGCCAGCAGATCGAAGGATGTGATCATTCCCCTCTATTTGACAGTGGTGAGGCCTCATCTGGAGTACTGTGTCCGGTTTTGGGCCCCACACTACAAGAAGGATGTGGAAAAATTGGAAAGAGTCCAGTGGAGGGCAACATAAATGATTAGGGGTCTGGAGCACATGACTTATGAGGAGAGGCTGAGGAAACTAGGATTGTTTAGTCTCCAGAAGAGAAGAGTGAGGGGGGATTTGATAGCAGCCTTCAACTACCTGAAGGGGGGTTCCAAAGAGGATGGAGCTCGGCTGTTCTCAGTGGTGGCAGATGACAGAACAAGGAGCAATGGTCTCAAGTTGCAGTGGGGGAGGTCTAGGTTGGATATTAGGAAAAACTATTTCACTAGGAGGGTGGTGAAACACTGGAATGCGTTACCTAGGGAGGTGGTGGAATCGCCTTCCTTGGAGGTTTTTAAGGCCCGGCTTGACAAAGCCCTGGCTGGTCTGATTTAGTTGGGAATTGGTCCTGCTTTGAGCAGGGGGTTGGACTAGATGACCTCCTGAGGTCCCTTCCAACCCTGATATTCTATGAGTCTATGATCACATGTGAAATGGATTACAGCCGTGATCCTCAGTGGTTCAGGAGCTGAATTAGGGATTGTTACTCAAAAGAGACACAAGTAGTGTGAATTCATTGTTTCATCTACTCTATGGTACTACTCCTAGTTACACAGTATGACAGGGGAAATATTTAGTTGGTTTATACATAATATTCTCAGAGCAAATACTTTAATAACTTCGTACAAACCGATAGCTTAATGGGTTAGTAACCGTCAAAGCTTCCTGTTTGGTTAATAGCTTAGATTGGTTAATATAAAACCAGTGTTTTAATATGTGCTGCAAAGACATCCAGCAGACACACTGGAGAGCCACCACTTGCAGCTCCTGAGCCTCAGTCTGAGTATCACTGGAGTACAGTGTGTATGTGTACAAGAACTAGTGAAGAAGGTTTCCAGGCAGCTTTCATGTGGCTTGGGTGGCACAAAGGGACATGTTATGCCATTAAACATCAGGTACCGCCACACTGTCTGTTTAATCCCTACCCATGTCAGGCAGCTGAATGGTGTGTAGGTATATTGCTACAATCCACCTCTGTCAGTATTTTAAATTATTTTGGGAAAATGTAATCTGAGTGAAGCACGTAATTCAGCAGAAACTCAAACTATTTATGGAGAAATAAGAATTTATACTTATGAATGTGTGTCCCATCTTTGCATATTGTTTGGTTTTACAATAATTCTTTGCTTCACATTGTTTGCAATGGAGTCCAGAGTAGTACAGTTAATGTAGAGCAGTGGTTCCCAAATGGGGGTTCACAAACCTCTGGGGGTTCACACAATGATATAGGGGGTTCGCCAGAAAAATTTCCTTAATGGCAGCCAGAGGACCCTGGGCATGGGAGACAGCAGGTGTGACCCAGTTGCGGAGCAGACAGCCCAAGCTCTGTGGAGCGCAAAGCACGCAGCTGAGCCCCAGTCAGCGCGGGCCCAGCAGCCCGAGCCCTGCAGAGCGCACAGCCGAGTCCCGGTCAGCAGAGGTGCCGGTAGCCCAAGCCCCATGCAGCACGGGACTGGGAAGTGGGGCCGGCAGCCTGAGCCCCAGCAGTCAGTGGGGGCCAGCAGCCCAAGCTCCGTGGAGTGCGGAGCCGGCAGCCCAGACCCCGGCGCGGGACCAGCAGTCTGAGCCCCGTGGCGTGCGGAGCGGCAGTCCGAGCCCCATGCAGCGCAGGACTGGGAAGTGGGAACGGCAGCCTGAGCCCCAGCAGTCAGTGGGGGCCAGCAGCCCAAGCTCCGTGGAGTGCGGGGCCAGCAGCCCAGACCCCAGCGCGGGGCCGGGAGCCTGAGCTCTATCGCAGGCAGGGAGGCAGCTGGGACCCCAGGTTTGCAGGTGGCAGCTTGGACTCCTGTCCTTGGCAGATGGGAGGTTGGGTGGCATGAGGGGCAGAGTGAGCAGGGGCCACGCTGTACGTGGGGGATGGTCCAGGCTAATTTGTCCCTCGTGGGGCACCCTCCTAGGGATGGCCCTGGTGGCGGAAGAAAAGGTGTTTGCGTGCCAAACCAACCAGAACCAGGTAGTAGTCACTGTAGCAGCGTTCAGGTGCCTCAGTAATTCGACACTAAGTCATTTTCTCTGGAGTGCTGTTTTGCTTCAGTGAGAGGTGAGTGAATGTTAGCATCACATTGAGGAGATTTAAACTTAAATCCCTGGAAATATTCATTTTTAGGAGGGGGTTCATGAGATTTCACATTTTAGTGAAAGGGGTTCACAGGTTGGTTGTTAAAGTTTGGGAACCACTGATGTAGAGGGCTTCATTACTGTTTATACTATGTACCTGCTTACAATGGCAAACTACTACCATTTCCCAGTGAAGTACGTTACCTCAGCATAGCTAGTCAAGACAAGGCCATCCCTAGTCATTTTGATGCCCTACTCAGCCCCCTGGCCTCCATGGGGGGGGGGGGGGGGCAGGAGCAGGCTTAGGGGCCAGAGGGGAAACCACCCCCCAGCATGAGCTGGCAGAGCACAGCGGGTTGGGGTCTGGTTGCTCCACTTCCTGCCGCCCAGTGATTCCAGGGCAGGCCCAAACCTGCACTCACAGGGCGTCGGAAAATGAAGTGACCCAGCCCGCTCCACTCTGCTCCCCTAGCTCCCAGCCTTGGGAACCGCCCCCCAGCACTCACTGGTAGCACGGCTGGGAGCCAGCAGCACAGAGCGGGCTGGGGCCGGGTCAGTCCACTTCCTGCTGCCTAGTGAGTGCAGGGCACCCGACCCCTGCTGCAGGGGCGGGTGGGGGCAGAGTAGGGCCAGGGCTGGGGTGGAGCAAGGGTGGGAAGAGGCAGAGCTAGGGTGGGGGCCATGGGGAAGAGGTGGAGCAGGGGCTGGAGCAGCACGCAGCTGCGAGGGCACCAGGAAATTTGGTGGCCCAAATTTCCTGGTGCCCTACGCAGCTGCGTACTTTGCATATGGGTAGGGATGGCCCTGAGTCAAGATCAACCCCAGCTGGAGGTTATAATGGTAACCTTAGCTAGCTTCATCAAGCTAAAAACTACTTGGCCTGGATCTCCAAAGAGACTTAGGTATTGCAATGCCTAACTTTTAGGCACATAAAAAAATCACAGGAATGCCACTGAAATCCACAAAGCCTGAATTAGGTATGTAGCTCCTTATACAATGAATGGGGAGAGAGGCATCTAAAAATACAATCCCTAGCAGCCAGCAGAGTAGGCTAGGACAGGGGTTCTCAACCTTTTTCTTTCTGAGCTCCCCCCCCCCGCTATTAAAAACTCCACAGCCAACCAGTGCCACAATAACTGGTTTTCTGCATATAAAAGCCAGAGCCAGCATTAGGGGGTAGCAAGCAGGACAATTACCCAGGGCCCCATGCCACAGGGGCTTCCATTAAGCTACATTGCTCAGGCTTTGGCTTCAGCCCTGGGTGGCAGGGCTCAGGGCCCTGGGCTTTGACCCCAGGGGCCTTTGGCTTTCTGCCCTGCTTGGTGCTTCCCTCTCCCCAAAGAAAACCTGCTCACGGTCCCCCAGGAGGCCCCGGACTTCTAGTTAAGAACCACTGGGCTAGGAACTGCCTAAATTGGCCAATGAAGATGCTGAAGAGAGGGTGTGTGCTAAGCCCCACCCCTCTCACAGAGGTGCTCAAAGGTGGGCTGCACGCAGACACCTGTAATTGCTTGTGATCAACAACTGGGAACTCCTTTCCTGGAGTCAGGCAGTTTAGGCACCTAAATCCTTCCTTGTAAGAATGAGTTAGGTATCTGCCTCTCTCCACTCCAAACAGCTAGAGGAGGAGGTGGTGCTTGCTTCCCTCCACACAAAATGGTCACCAGAGAAGATGGTGCCCACCTTAATCTTTTAGGCCAGTGGTTCAAGCATTCACCTGGGATGTGAAGAACAGCTTCAACTGGAAAGACCGAGGAAGTCCTACACCAAACTATCCCATAGTTCTGTAGTTAGAGCCTGCTTCTCAGAGATGAGGAAAGTCCCCTGTTCAAATCCTTTCTCCCCTGCTTTCTGAGGTGAGGGGAATTGACTCTTGGGTTTCTCACATCCCAGGTTAATGTGATAACTACAGGACTAAAATTTATAAAGGAGACCCTACACCACCCAGATTTTGAATGGAATGCAAACTGGTAGGTGGTCTCTGAGCACATAAGTTAGGTAGATGAACTTTACTCACAAAAGCTTATGCCCAAATAAATCTGTTAGTCTTTAAGGTGCCACCAGACTCCTTGTTGTTCTTGTCTTCTTCCAGTTCATGGATCACCAGGGGGCTTAGGCACAAAGTATGTGTCCCTTGATTGGGGCAGCAGTGCTCATGCTCAGAGGCAGAAACTTAGGTACCTAGGGAACTCTTACTGAAAAATTTAGGCACTAAGTGAGTTTAGGTGTCTACAGGGTTAGGTGGTAGCCAAGCAGGAGTTTTGTGGATCACAGTGGAGCCTAAAACTGGGGGCTAGGCACGTGAATACCTTTCTGGATCTAGGCTCCTGTGCCTTGACTCCACTACGATTTTACAGTGAGACAGCTAACTATCTCATTATAAAAACACACTCTTTTTAGTAGTGAAGATATAGTCTCTGTAATCCACACTTCCCTTTTTTCCTAAAATGAGCAGCATCAGAGGACAGAGTAGAGAGCAAGCGCACCAATACTTAATATTTTAAAACTCAGATATTTTCCTGAATAGTTGTGAACCCCAACAACAACAAATGTGTGCTACTATATGAGAGACAAGGGAAACAGACTATATCTACCTATTTTATCAGGGTTTCAGAGCAAGACCCATCATATACCTCAGTGCAGTTTTGCTAACTCACAGTTTTATCAAGAGTCTCATGATATTTGGTGTTTTTCTTAATGCTCCAAATCCTGGGAACATGTGAATATATCACAATCTCAGTTTTTATTTTTTTAAAAAGTTTCTAGTCCTTAATGTTGCAGAGTAAAATTTGAAAAAGTGTACATAGTATATTTGAAAGGCTCAGAAAGCACAAGGCAAATACACAGTAAAATCCCCTGTGGTGTTTGGTGGGTGTCGGAGATTTTTCCTTTTATTTTAGATTAAATGTGCTGGAAATAAAGGAAATTATTTAAGGTAAAATATTCTTGTGAGTTTTAAAATAATACACAATTTCTATCTGATGCACTATTTAACACTTCTGCATGGAATGGTGTTAGACGTGGGATGGCTTATTTACTTTGATGCCTAGACGGAAGAGGCAACCCAAATACTGTCAAAACACCTCCATTTATAGCCCACAGACACCCAACCAAAGTGGTTGCTTTTAACTACTATTATGCTAAGCATAAAGGTAGTTTATGTCTTTATCACTTTTGCCAGTTATGAGGAGAAACTTCTTGGTTTTCCATTATAATGTATCAGTTCTCAAGTTTACCATACTACAAGTAGTGTAAAGCATACATACATAGGGTGACCAGATCACCCAAGACAAATATCGGTACGCGGGGGGCAGGGGGAGGTGACGCGGGGGGGGGGGCGTGGCGGGGGGGGGCAAAAAAAAAAAAAACCCTTCCCTCCGCAAGCGCTGGAGGGACGCCCGGGAGACTCAGAGGGAGCGTGGGGCTGGGGTGAGTAAGAGTCCGGCCTAGTCCCGAGCAGGCAGGACTCAGTTGGGTGGTAGGGCGAGGAGGGGGGCGGCCCGCGGGGCCAGGCAGCGGCTGTTCTCACCCCCGGCCAGCGGGACTCGGGAGCAGCCGCTGCTGCAGCTCCCACTGCCGCGGGGGCAGGAAGCGGCCATGGCGATCCGCGGCTGCAGCTCTGGCGCCCCCGAACCCCCCGAGCCGGGGCCTGCTGCGGGGACCCAGCAGTGCGCACGCTGGGCCCAGCCCCTGGCCAGTCGCGTCTGGGCTGCTGCCCAGCTGGTGCAATCCCACGGCGGCGCCGGAGTGGGGGCAGCAGGCCCCAGCCCCCCCGTCCCGCAGGGGAATGAACGGGGCTGGGCAGCCGATGCCTCCACCCTGGGGCCGCCAGGGGATAGCACCAGCTGGGCAGCAGCCCAGACGCTGGCCAGGGGCTGGGCCCAGCGTACGCGCTGCTGGGTCCCTGCAGCAGGCCCCGTCTCGGGGGGTTCGGAGGCGCCGCAGCCGCCGAGCGCCATGGCCGCTTCCTCCCCCGCGGCAGTGGGAGCTGCAGCAGCGGCTGCTCCCGAGTCCCGCTGGCCGGGGGGACAACAACAGCCACCGCCTGGCCCCGCGGGCCGCCCCCCTCCTCTCCCAACCACCCAACTGGGTCCTGCCTGCTGGGGACCAGGCCGGACTGTTACTCACCCCGGCCCCACGCTTCCCCTGCGTCTCCCGGGCCTCCCTCCAGCGCTTGCGGAGGGAGGGGGAATGGTGAGCCCGGGGAAGAGGCGGGGATTCGGGGAGGGAGCCAATCGGGGGAGGAGGGGGCGGAGTCGGGGCGGGGGGGGGGTGCGAGCACTTCCGGGCTCTAGGCTCCAGGGCATTTCCTTGTTTGTCCAGTGTCCCGACCGCATGTCGGTCGGGACGCGGGACAAACAAGGAAATATCGGGACAGTCCCGATAAAATCGGGACGTCTGGTCACCCCATACATACAAGTGCAGATGAGTGGTAATTGTATTCAGATACTACAAAGATGACTATGGTATAAATGCTGAGAGAGACAGATTTTGAAAATGAAATCTTGAATCCCAGGAGAAAAAATAACATTAATGATCAGTCAGAAGGATACAAAATGCCGAATAGCACTTTGCATTAAAAAAAAAAATCTTGTCTGCTCAGGAATGCTGTTCATAGTGATGTATGTTGTTGGAAATACATAGTATGCTTATAATCAATCAAACATAGCAACACAGTAAAAGGAGCAGAGATCATATAAAATATGCCAAATTTCAATTTTCTTATGTCTGCATGACTGTGCAAAATAAGGTCGCTGGACTTTTTTATATATATATACTAAAGAAAAAGGTGTTTTTTTTTCCCCTCCACTCTCATACTCAGGCCTAACTGAAGTGTTTTTCTTCAGACTTCCAAGAAGAACAACAAAGAAATCCCCTTCAGGTAGAGATCAAGCAGAGAAAATTTAAGCCTAAAAGATAATTTTTTGAGAAAGTTATGAGCAACTGAAAATAGGGCATGATAACAGAAATCATTATGCAACCTTAATTACAGTGGTTACTGCTGGTTTTGCTATAATATGTTTCATCTTGACAGTGTTTTTTTATCTGGCAACTTAATCCACATCAGTAAAAAAATAAATTATAAACTTGTGCCAAACAGGATGTTAAATAACATGTTTAAATGTATTATTTAATTTGGATTATCTAGAGCAGAGGTAGGCAACCTATGGCACGTGTGCCAAAGGCAGCACACGAGCTAATTTTCAGTGGCACTCACACTGCCTGGGTCCTGGCCACTGGTCCAGGGGGCTCTGCATTTTAATTTAATTTTAAATGAAGCTTCTTAAACATTTTAAAAACCTTATTTACTTTACATACAACAATAGTTTCGTTATCTATTATAGATTTATAGAACGAGACCTTCTAAAAACGTTTAAAAGTATTACTGGCACGCGAAACCTTAAATTAGAGTGAATAAATGAAGACTCGGCACACCACGTCTGAAAGGTTGCCGACCCCTGATCCAGAGCCTATTCAAGGCTCTAGATACCTCAGATTATGTGTAAGCTTTCTGCCAGATGGATCCAGCAGCAACCAGGGCTGGGTTCAATATCTAGGGTTTCCTTTCCATCGATACAACACAGAACCGGCTCAAGCCCTCACCCAGTACTCGGGAAAATTACGCATCACCTCTGGGTGCCTCTGAGAGGCAATACTTCCCCACTTGCAAGCACAGAGTCAGAGTGTAGAAAAGAAACTTTTAATAAAAGGAGGGAAGTAACTTAGAGTTAATTTGAGAAAACACTGCAAACAGGGTTCATAATCATAAACCATGAGTAAAAGACTCACCCCAAGTAGGTTGGGCAGTGCCCTTTCCCCCTCAGATTCTTAAATCCAGCAACCCAAAAGTCCCTTTCACATGCCTGACCTTTCTCTGCATGCGACTCACAGTTGCTGTCCTTGGTCAGTGCAGACCCAGAGTTCAGACGTGCATCTGCAGAGTTCACCTCCCACCCTGGGTGGGGGGTAAAGAGGCATCTTACTTGTTCTGCTGGCCGCTCACTGCGCCCAGGGCCGGCACTTCCATTTAGGCGACCTAGGTTGTCGCCTTGGGCGCCAGGATTTGGGGAGGCGGTATTTTGCCGCCCTTGGCGGCAATTCGGCGGCGCGGGGTCCTTCCGCGCTCCGGGTCTTCGGCAGCAATTCTGCGGCGGATCCTTCACTCGCGCCGGGACCCACCGCCGAAGTGCCCTGAAAACCAGGAGCGCGGAAGGACCCCCGCCTAGGATGCCAAAAACCCTGGTGCTGCTCCTGACTGTGCCCCTCCACCAGCCACCCTGCTGGCTGCTCATCATGCCTCTCTGCCACCACCCTGCTGGCATCTCCTCACACCTCTTCATTGCCACCCTGCTAGTGACTCATTTGCCAGCTGACTGCCAGTCACCTTCTGCATCTCTGCTGTGACCACTGCACATTAGTGTCTCAGTGATTTTTCAGCTCTTTTGCAGGCTGAACAGAAACACTGCCCTATCTCAAGTAATTTCAGTTCCCAGTGATTTTAGCTCTTAGTAGGTAAGGCAGAAACACAGTTCTACAAGAAGTTGTTTCAACTCTCATTGAGCAAGTAAAATAACAAAAGAGGCTGCTAATAAAGCCTGTTTAGTACTATTTTTTAAACAGTGAGGAAGAACATATTAAGCCAATCTAGAAAAGACCCCTGGAAAATGGGTTGTGCAGCTTCCTGACCAGCCTTTCTGTACCCCTTTTCCTTATTTTCACAGGGCTCTGACATTCGAGGCCCTGCTTAATGAGGCTCTTTCAACTGAAGGTGCACCCCCCTCATTTGGGACAGGTTAAGCACAGTCCGGCTTTCCTGTATTCCTGTAATAATTACAACATTGGTAACCATATTTCACTACCCCTGCATTCAGTACAAAGGCCATTTGTACCCTACACCAGCCAAAGTTGATCCTTTGACACAGCTATAAATGATTACTATGTAAACAGAGCAGGAGCAAACTATTTACATGAACACACCCATAGTCTCTTCCCCTCCCAACTAGCTGTCAGGAAAGCATTCAATCAAACCGTGCTTACATATGTAAGAAACACTATTATACAATTTTGTCAATATAGTTCAGTTAAAGTGTTAAGAGAGCAACACTCTGATGCAGAAACTACAGAACCCGAACCACCAAAAAAAGAAAATCAACCTGCTGGTGGCATCTGACTCAGATGATGAAAATGAACATGCGTCGGTCCACACTGTTTTGGATTGTTATTGAACAGAACCTGTAATCATCATGGACACATGTCCTCTGGAATGGTAGTTGAAGCATGAAGGGACATATGAATCCTTAGCGCATCTGGCATGTAAATATCTTGCAATGCCATCTACAATAGTGCTATGAGAACACCTGTTTTCACTTTCAGGTGATGTTGTGAACAAGAAGTGGGCAGCATTATCTCCTGCAAATGTAAACAAACTTGTTTGTCTGAGCGATTGACTGGACAAGAAATAGGACTGAGTGGACTTGTAGGCTCTAAAGTTTTACATTGTTTTCTTTTTTGAATGCAGTTTTTTTTGTACATAATTCTACATTTATAAGTTTAATCGTCATGATGAAGGATTGCACTATAGTACTTGTATTAGGTGAATTGAAAAATACTATTTCTTTTGTTTTTTACAGTGCAAATATTTGTAATAAAAATAAATATAAAGTGAGCACTGTATACTTTGTATTCTGTAAAAAGAACAGGAGTACTTGTGGCACCTTAGAGACTAACAAATTTATTAGAGCATAAGCTTTCGTGGACTACAGCCCACTTCTTCGGATGCATATAGAATGGAACATATATTGAGGAGATATATATATACACACATACAGAGAGCATGAACAGGTGGGAGTTGTCTTACCAACTCTGAGAGGCCAATTAAGTAAGAGAAAAAAAACTTTTGAAGTGATAATCAAGCTAGCCCAGTACAGACAGGTTGATAAGAGGTGTGAGATAGATTCAATGTTTGTAATGGCTCAGCCATTCCCAGTCCTTATTTAATCCTGAGTTGATTGTGTCTAGTTTGCCTAGTTTATTCAAACTCTTAAGAACATAGGCTATTTTTAAAAAAATGTAGGTACTTTAAAATCAGGCATTACAGTGTCTAAATATGGATTTAAGTAAGTGGCCTGATTTTCAGAAGAGCTGAACACCCACAAACAGAAGAAAATGTTTGGACACTGATCTACATTTTTACCAAACTTTCAAATCTATGAAAGTTCCAGTCCTTCAATGAAGCCCATGAGCCAGGTCTCATAATACCCCTATACTTCCAAGCCTGTCCTTGACAGAAAATACCATAGGTTACCTTTGGTCAGACTCAATGGACTCTTGAGCCTTTTCATCCCATGATGTTCAAGGGGAGATAGATTCAATGTTTGTAATGGCTCAGCCATTCCCAGTCCTTATTCAATCCTTTGTTGATTGTGTCTAGTTTGCATATCAATTCTAGCTCAGCAGTCTCTCGTTGGAGTCTGGTTTTGAAGTTTTTCTGTTGTAATATAGCCACCCGCAGGTCTGTCACTGAATGGCCAGACAGGTTAAAGTGTTCTCCCACTGGTTTTTGAGTATTATGGTTCCTGATGTCAGATTTGTGTCCATTAATTCTTTTGCGTAGAGACTGTCCGGTTTGGCCAATGTACATGGCAGAGGGGCATTGCTGGCACATGATGGCATATATCACATTGGTAGATGTGCAGGTGAACGAGCCCCTGATGGTATGGCTGATGTGATTAGGTCCTATGATGATGTCACTTGAATAGATATGTGGACAGAGTTGGCATCGGGGTTTGTTACAAGGATAGGTTCCTGGGTTAGTGGTTTTGTTCAGTGATGTGTGGTTGCTGGTGAGTATTTGCTTTAGGTTGGGGGGTTGTCTGTAAGTGAGGACAGGTCTGTCTCCCAAGATCTGTGAGAGTAAAGGATCATCTTTCAGGATAGGTTGTAGATCTCTGATGATGCGCTGGAGAGGTTTTAGTTGGGGGCTGAAGGTGACAGCTAGTGGTGTTCTGTTATTTTCTTTGTTGGGCCTGTCTTGTAGGAGGTGACTTCTAGGTACTCGTCTGGCTCTGTCAATCTGTTTTTTCACTTCAGCAGGTGGGTATTGTAGTTTTAAGAATGCTTGGTATAGATCTTGTAGGTGCTTGTCTCTATCTGAGGGATTGGAGCAAATGCGGTTATATCTTAGAGTTTGGCTGTAGACAATGGATCGTGTGGTGTGTCCTGGATGGAAGCTGGAGGCATGTAGGTAAGTGTAGCGGTCAGTAGGTTTCCGGTATAGGGTGGTATTTATGTGACCATCGCTTATTAGCACAGTAGTGTCCAGGAAATGGACCGCTTGTGTGGATTGATCTAGGCTGAGGTTGATGGTGAGATGGAAATTATTGAAATCATGGTGAAATTCCTCAAGGGCTTCTTTTCCATGGGTCCAGATGATGAAGATGTCATCAATGTAGCGCAAGTAGAGTAGGGGCGTTAGGGGACGAGAGCTAAGGAAGCGTTGTTCTAAGTCAGCCATAAAAATGTTGTCATATTGTGGGGCCATGCGGGTACCCATAGCAGTGCCGCTGACTTGAAGGTATATATTGTCCCTAAATGTGAAAGAGTTGTGGGTGAGGACAAAATCACAAAGTTCAGCCACCAGGTTAGCTGTGACATTATCAGGGATACTGTTCCTGATAGCTTGTAGTCCATCTTTGTATTCTGTGGTATAATTGAAATCAATATATTTGAAAATGTAGAAAACACCCAGCGTCATTCTGCCCCCAGTCCAGCTCCGCCCCCAACTGCAGCTCCACTCCACCCCCTGCTCTGCCTCCATCCCAGCTCCACTCCCAGCCACGGCTCCACTTTGTCCCCAACCCAGCTCTGTCCTCATTCCCTCTCCATCCCCAGGCCAGCTCCGCTTCTAGCTCCAGCACTTCTTCCATCCCCAGTTCAGCTCCCAGCACCACCTTCAATCCAATCTCCTCTGCTGAACCAACTGTGTAGTAATGAGGGGGAGGGAGGTGTGGAGAGATTCCATTACTACGGGAGTGGGGGCCACAACAGGAAAAGTTTGGGCACCCTTGCCCTAGAAACACTAAAAGTAATAGAAGAGAACTGTGTAAACGCAACACATACCTGAGACTTCTGTGCTTCTGTCTAACCCCAAAATTACTTATATACCACCATCTTTATTTTTTTCTGCTTCATAGTGGAGAACCAACTAGTGTTATTAATTATGTATTGTATTTACTTGTTCCTCTATTTGTTTAGAATTAGCTGTGATAGATATTGCAACCCTATGCAGTATCTTTGGGGACCATTATATTACATGGGGGAGGGTTACCACAACTCCTACAGGCACTAAAAAACAGTAGGAGGTAATTAAGGTGAGTCCCTCAGCTTAAACAACTCCAGAGAAGTTCTGTCCCCTGGTTTGCACATATTGGTTTAGGCTGGATTTTCAGAGACTAGGGAACCAAGGAAGAGATTTTAGTGTAAAAACTGAACTGACTCATGGCCTTCTTTCTGATCCAGCAAATGGACAGGACCTGTCCAAGGAGGTCTGCAGCCCCTGCAGAAGGGTTAAAAAGATTTTGCCCTATTAGGGTCCCATAAAACTGAGGGGTGACCTTTGGTAAGCATTTAGCACATGTATAGGAATTTTTTTCCCTATATTTTCTCTGTAATTATTTTACCTTATGAATAAATGTGCTTGCTTAGAAAGAGCTGTGTGATAACTTGTAACTGCTGGCAAGACACTGTTCTTAGCCCCCAGAGAGAAAGCAGCCCAGGCGCTGGCCATTAGGCAGACTGGCTGGCTTGCTGGGGATATCACTGTGTAAAGCAGGGCCTGTGCAGCATTAAAAAAACACATTCAGAAGAGAGTGGTACAAGGCATTCTTGTCCAGAGACAGTGGTATCTGTAGACCTGAGACCAGACTGGAGTGAACAATGGAGGTGGGGATACAGGTGCAGTTACCCTGCATTTACTTATTCTTCTATTGTTTAGACTTAGCTACAACATGTTCTTTGTTATGTAGAAGAAAAACTAATTTTGGTACTCCACATGGGTTACTTAGGTGATTTTTAATACTAAATACTAGGATTAATTCAGATCTCCAGGAAACACCTCCCACTCCTTATTTCAATTTATGTTGCTAAATTGTGCCCACTTTGTCTATACTTTGAGTTTCTTCATGAGTGACCAATTTTAGCACAGTATTAAATAGTTCTACAAAACATTTTAAAATATAGCATAGCATAAAATAGTCAATTTTTAAAATGAAATCAAATTAAAGGCCTAATAATCTGATACTTAAAAAGGAATTATTTATTGAAAAGTTGAGCAAATTAAAAGCTGAAACTTTCCAAAGAGAATGATGTTGATTCTAATGAAGAAGCATCACTTTTGAATGAAAAGGAACAAGGTCTGTTTTCATAAAGTTTTAATTTTCCCATTGCAGGCAAAACCCTTTTTCTAGTGCGATACAATTGTTTGTACAAGAGTGAAAACAGAGCAAAACACACAGCAAAGTCTATTCCGGGAAATAAAAATATTTTAGGAAACATGTACCAAAGTCAGTTACACGATCATAAGAGATTTCACTGAGCCCTGCCTTAAAAGCTATTAGAAAATTCAGAGAGAACAACCTGCTTTGATCTTTGTGTATTGTGACAGACCCAGACCAGTGGGGTACAGGAGTCTGGTAGAGGGCAAATATACTGGTCACTGGATGGGTAGTTTTCTGTTCCCTGAGTGACTAGAGCAGGGGCTGCACGAGAGTAATCAGGAACCTGCTAGAACCAGTTAAGGCAGGCAGGCTAATTAGGACACCTGGAGCCAGTTAAGAAGAAGCTGCTAGAATCAATTAAGGCAGGCTAATCAGGGCACCTGGGTTTTAAAAGGAGCTCACTTCAGTTTGTGGTGTGAGTGTGAGAAGTTGGGAGTAAGAGGTGCAAGGAGTGAGTGCTGCTGCAGGACTGAGGAGTACAAGTGTTATCAGACACTGGGAAGATGGTCCTGTGGTGAGAATAAGGAAGGTGTTTTGAGGAGACCATGGGGAAGTAGCCCAGGGAGTTATAGCTGTTATGCAGCTGTTACCAGAGGCACTGTAGACAGCTGTAGTCCACAGGGCCCTGGGCTGGAATCCAGAGTAGAGGGTGGGCCTGGGTTCCCCCCAAACCTCCCAATTGATCTGGACTGTGGGCCCTTCTGGATGGGAAGGTCTTTGGGCTGTTCCCCAACCCACATGGTGAATCTCTGAGGCAAGAAAATCTGCCAATAAGTACAGGACCTACCAAGATAGGAGGAACTTTCTCACAGTATGTACAAAGCAATTAAAAATCAGTATTTGGCATGCATATTATTTCTAAATTAAATTACTGTACACTTGTGGAATATGCACACCTATCAAGTTGAAAGGTTTGTGTTCCTGTTAGAATTCTGGGTGAGACTACTTATAAATGTTTTCTTTTAGGAAGTACCATACCTCTATACAAAACAGACCCACAATATTGATGCAAAAATAATATATAACTTTTTTTATTAAACTTGCCTGTGCCTTTACTAAAGCTGAGGATATTTTCATCATTACTTTCATAACATGGTGCCTGGATAAGAGTACATCATATGCATTCATTTTCGTTTATTTAATTATATGAAATGTCCAAGCTTAGGAAACTCCTAAAGGAGCTGTGGTCTGCTAATATGACACCATGTGAGACAAAGTGGGAAAGTTCTTAATGTCTTCTCTGAATAATGTGTGTGCCTCAGTTTCCCCCATGCCTTTCTTACTTATCTAGGTGGTGGGATAAGGGTGTGTGATTGTTGCAGAGCCTTAGTGGGCCAGTGTGATGCTGTCTGCAGAGAGAATGGCTGACACCCTGTCTCCTGGCAACTGATTCCCTGGGCCCCTCCCCTGCAAAGGTGCCAACTGAAGGCGTTGGAGAACAAAGAGATCAGGTGGCCTCCTGGCCTGGGAAAGAGACAAAGGTCAGAGGAGGGACTGGAGGGGGTTTCAGTTTGGAGCTGGCCGGGGAAAGAGAGGGAGGCCCAGACCCTGGGCCTGGTCTCCCTGCCCCCAAGATGGACCTGACTTAGGGGTCATGTATCTACAAGCTCTGTTTTGGACTGTGTTCCTGTCATCTAATAAACCTTCTGTTTTAATGGCTGGCTGAGAGTCACGTCTGCCTGCGGAGTTGGGGTGCAGGGCCCACTGACTTCCCCAGGAGCCCTGCCTGTGTGGACTTGCTGTGGGAAGCACACAATGTGAGAAGGGGATGCTGAATGCTCTGAGGTCAGACCCAGAAAGGTCGAAGCTGTGTAAGCTTCTTGCCCTGGAGACAGTATGGTCACAGAGAGGAGGCATGCTCCCCCAGAATCCTGACTGGCTTCGTATGGAGTAGTTCCGTGGCACCATCTTACGACCCTTGGAATGCAGCTTTGAAATTCTGCAGTGTGGGTTCCTCCTGTTCCACAATTTGAATGTGTTAATGATGCTCATTCGTTGTGTTAGATGAGTCTTTGGATATAGATTGCAATTGTTACAACTCCATTCCAAAAAGATAATCCTCATGTATAAGAGGTAAACAAGAAAACAAACTTTGTAAAGAACAGGTTTTACAAAGGACCTGGTCATATAAAAGACTGAGGATGTTCCTTATTCAAGGTATTCCAAAGAGTATGATGTGTACTTAGTAATAAGGTGTACCCTCCCTCTCCTTGCAGAGAAAAACCTCTAGGAAAAAACATGGGTACTTGGAAATGTGTTAAACCTCTTGTTTATTCCTTAAATGTTGAAATTTAATGGGGTCTAATTGGATTTAAGATTCTCAGCATTCATTAATTGGCCTGTTTTAAGATAACTCCATATTGGCTTCTTCTAAGTAACTAATTTTAATATTTGATTTTATAGATTTAGAAAGATTACTTTTTTTCCCCATCTATAAATAGGGCAGGGGGTTATTAATAACAACTAGACAGGTTGTTTTACTTGTCCTTAAACAAATTGTTTTGCTCATACTGAAACAGTTTAAGGCTCAGAATATCTTCTTAGACTGGTTTCACAATAATTTTAGGAAACAATATACTTTTCCCCGCTTCCACAACTTCAGAATATATGAAGGGGACAAATTTGTCAAATTTTCTGCTTGAATTTGCCTGTCATCAGGCTACAACTCAACACAACCTGTGTTCAACATAGTCTTCATCACTGGCCATGATCAGCTGTTGATGCCTCCCCTTGAGACGCATCCGTAAGGAGGCACCCCAGAGGTCTGTACTGAAAATACCACTTCTTGATGTTGAAAATCTTGCAAATTATTGACCAATTCCAAATCTTCTATTTTGGAGGAAGAACAACAAGAAGGTTTTGGTGAAGAACTTCATTTATTTTTAAATTAGCAGGGACAATTTGTATCTTAAGAATTCAGCTGATCTTAAAAAGCAACAGAAGGGATGACCTGGAATCACCTTTTCTGGTTATTGCAGTTATTGCAACTCTGAATCATCACACCCTTGTACGTAAGGTATTCAGTCAGTAAATTCTGTCAATGGTCAGATGTGTGCGAATCTCATTGAAATTCATAGGAGTTACATGTGTTTATCAGAGAGCAGGATTTGTCCTTTAGTCTCTTAGGGCCTGAACTGAAGCCGTTGACTTCAGAAGTTTTTGGGTTAGGTCCCTGGAGAGAGAGTCTGGTTCTGATCTCATGCCAGTTCTACACTGCTGTAACTTTAATAAATTCAGTAGAGTTGTTTCTGATTCTCGCCAGTGTAAGATCGGCATCAGGCTCAGTTTTTTTCCAAAGGGTATGAAGAATTAGAAGAAAATACTCTCCATTTTTGTTGTTGCTATTGTTGATTTGTGGTGGTTTATTTGGTTTTCTGTTTTTTTTTTTTTTTTTTAATTTATTCTAGGTACCAATGAAAGTTGTCAGGCATTTCCGTTTATAAAATTCATATACATGTATGGGCAAGATGAGTGGTAAGAAGGTTTTTTGATATAATTGTCATGAATTAACATGTCCATTCAGCAAAGACCTTGTATTTCTAGTTTCTTATGGGACCCACCCATTGCCTTGTAACTGAGTACAATACAGAATTTCATGAATACCTTGCAAAATCTACTGTGCACAGACATGTCATCAGCCCCACTCAGTGTGGACAGCAGATACACTGGTCTGCACCTGCTCTTTTTTAGATACAGCAGTCACTAATGTCTGTAACCAGCTTACAGCTCCACAGAGGCGGCGGAAGGTCCCGCCGCTGAAATACTACCATGGTCGCCACCCCCCCAAATTGTAGTGCCCTAGGGGACTGCCTAGGTCGCCTAATGGGTTGCGCTGGCCGTGAGGGACACACCCAGCTGCAGTTACAAGCAGGCTCTCTGACAGCCCCAGCATGGGAAAGCTACTCCCAGCTCCTCAGGCACACACCCCCTCTGGAGTATAAACCCCAAATTATACCATCTTGTGCTGCACATAAAATTCGCCCCCTCCCTCAATGTGGAGAGGAATATGCGACAGCCTTTTGCCCCGAGTTATGATTCCGACACACTGGTTTAGATAAAGCAAAAACAAGTTTAACAACTACAAAAGAGAGATTTTAAGTGATCACAAACAGATTACCTAGCAAATAAACAAAAATGCATACTAAACTTAATATATTCAATAGATTTGATATCAATTAGCAGATTCTCACCTTAAGAGATGATACAAGCAGAGTCTTAATAGGCAAGCTTCACTTGCTTTACAGATTGCAATCCCTTTAGCCTGGGTCCAGCACTTCCCTGAGTTCAGTCTTGGTTTATCAGGTGTTTCCAGGAGTCTTCTTGGGTGGGGAGTGAAAAACACCAGATGATATCACTCCCTGCCTTATATAGCTTTTGCATATGGCAGGAATCCTTTGTTCCAAAGATTGGTTCCCAGACCGGTCTGTGGAAAAAGACTGACATCCCAAGATGGAGTCTAAAGACATGTGATCTCGTCATATGTCCTTGCAGAGTCGTAGCAACCATTACGCGGAGGCTGTCTGTAGCATTCTCAGGAAGGCTCCCCAGTTGGGACATAAGCTTCTCCTTAGGCCTATTGTTTTTTCCTACTGGCTCATTGCCCTGAATAGGCCCTTCCCCATCCAGCTATCTAAACTTAAATCATCTTGTCTAGTGGACGTTACGCAGGTGTAAATACATTTGAAATTCAGATATATAGTCGATATTAATAACTTCAGATACAAAAATGATACATGCATACAAATAGGATAATTGTATTCAACAAATCATAACCTTTTCAATGACCTCTCACAAGACTTATCTTGCATAAAATACGTTATGTTATAATCATAATAATATCACTGTGAAGAATATGGGGTACAGTGTCACAGGACCTATCCTCTATGAACTTATCTAATTCCTTTTTGAACCCAGTTAGACTTTTGGCCTTAACAACATCCCCGGTAATGAATTCCCAGGATTGACAATATGTTGTGAGAAAAAGTACTTCCTTTTGTTTGTTTTTTAAACCTGTTGCCATTAATTTCATCAGGTGACTCCTAGATATTGGGTTATATGAGGGAGTAAGTAACACTTTACTATTCACTTTCTCTATACCATTCATTAATTTATAGACTTCTTTTATATCCCCATTTAGTAGTCTCTTTTCTAAACTGAACAGTCCCAGTCTTTTAAATCTCTTCTCTTCTGAAGCTGTTCCATACCCTTAATCATTTTTGTTACCTTTCTCTGTACCTTTCCAAATTCCAATATATCTTTTTTGAGATGGGGCAACCAGAACTGCATGTGTTACTCAAAGTGTGGAAGTACCATGGATTTATATAGTGGCATTATGATATTTTCTATTTTATTATCTATTCTTTTCCTAGTGGTTCCTAACATTTTGTTAGCTTTTTTGATTGCTGATGCACATTAAAGCAGATGTTTTCAGAGAACTATCCACGACTGCAAGATCTCTTTCTTGAATGATAACAATTAATTTAGACCCAATCATTTTGTACCTATAGTTGGGATTACTTTTCTTATGTGCATTACTTTGCACTTATTAACATTGAATTTCATCTGACATTTTGTTGCCCAGTCACCCAAGTTTAGTGAGATCCCTTTGTAATTCTTTGCAGTTAGCTTTGGACTTAACTATCTTGAGTAAGTTTGTATTGTCTGCAAATTTTGCCACCTCACTGTTCACCCCCTTTTATCATTTATGAATATGTTGAACAGCACAGGTTCCAGTACAGATCCTTATGAGACCTTTATTACCTTTCTCTATTATGAAAACTGACCATTTATTTCTACTTTGTTTCCTAGCTTTTAAGCAGTTACTAATCTGTGAGAGGACCTTCCCTCTTATCCTGTGACTGCTTAATTTCCTAAGAGCCTTTGTTGAAGGACCTAGTCAAAGGCTTTCTGAAGTCTAAGTACTTTATATTTACTGGATCACCCTTGACCAGAAGCTTAACACCTTCAGAGAAACCTAATAGATTGGCAAGGCATGATTTTCCTTTATAAAAGTCGTAACTGACTCTTCCCCAACACACCGTGTTTAGCTATGTGGCAGATAATTCTGTTCTTTACTATAGTTTCAGCCAATTTGCCTGGTGCTAAAGTTAGGTTTACTGGTCTCTGATTGCCAGGATTACCTCTAACGGCTTTTTAAAAAAATAGGCATTACAATAGCTACCCTCCAGTCATCTGGTACAGAGGCTGATACAAGTGATAGGTTATATAACACAATTAGTAGTCTGCAATTTCATATTTGAGTTTATTCAGAACTCTTTGGTGAATATCATCTGGTCTGGTGACTTATTACTGTTTAATTTATCAACTTGTTCCAAAACCTCCTCTACTGACACCTCAGTCTGGCACAGTTCCTGTGATTTATCACCTAAAACAGGTGGCTCGAGTGTGTGGATCTCTCCCATATCATCTGCAGTGAAGACCAATGCAAAAAATTCATTTAGCTTCTCCACAGTGGACTTGTATTCCTTGACTGCTCCTTTAGCACTTCAATCATCCTGTGTCACCACGAACTGTTTGGCAGGCTTCCTGCTTCTGATGCACTTTAAAAAATTGCTGTTCGTTTTTGTGTCTTTTGCTAGTTGCTCTTCAAAGTCTTTTTTGGCCTGTCTAATTATACTTTTACACTTGACTTGCCAGAGTTTATGCTCCTTTCTATTTTACTCGTAGGATTTTATTTCCAATTTTTCAAGGATGCCTTTCTGCCTCTAATCACCCCTCTGTTGTTTGGCTATAGTGGCATTTTTGGAACTCTATTTCTGGGGAGGGGGTAATAAATTTAGTTTGAGCCTCTATTATTGTTTTTAAATAGTTTGCATGCAGTTTGCATGCATTTCAACCTTGCCATGGTTTCTTTTTATTTCCATTCAACTAGCTTCCTCATTTTTGTGTAGTTCCCATTCTTAAAGTTAAATGCTACTGTGAGGGGTTTCTTTGGCATTTTTGTCCCTACAAGAATGTTAGTTAATTACAGTGTGGTCACTATTTCTGAGCAGTTCTGCTATTTTCATCTCTTGGACCAGATCCTGTACTCCACAAGGGACTAAATCCAGAATTACCTTTCCTCTTGTGGGTTCCAGGACTAGCTGCTCCAAAAAGCAGTAATTTATGGTGTCTAGAAATTTTACCACTGCATCCCTTCCTGAGGCAACATATACCCAGTCAATTTGAGGATAGTTGAAATCCCCCATCGTTATTGTGGTTTCTGCCTTTGTAGCCTCACTGCATCCCTAGTCCTAGCCCTTTATATTGCTGGCATTGTAACACAATGACAGTGGTGGGGCATCAAGGCAATCGAGATTCAATGATTTTGGATGTAAATGTCATCTTTGGATTCAACACTGTAAGCCTTGTGACTCAATCCCAACTCAGAATTCTGTCCTCTTCTGTTTTTTCTGCCTCAGATTTGTGCTTTTACTACATAGGAGTCACTAATGTCAACGCCAGGTGAAAAGAGTAGAATCAAACATGATTCATAATGAGGGTACATTGGGGGGAAATAAATGTTTATGACCAAGCCTCATGCTCCCCTCTGATTCTGTGAGCAGGAGAGGGCCTTCACTGGAGGGTTACAGGCTGGGAGTGCTGAGGTAACATAATCTCCCCCCTGGTCCATCCCACAGAAGGTATTTTGCAGCGATGCTGTGCGGTTCCAGTTCTGCAAGTTGAGAGGGGTAGGTAGTCTGGAGATTCTCTTCTCCAGGCCAATGGGGTAAGCCATCCCAAGTCACTGTTAGAGTTGGCAGTAAGCCCCCTCCGGGGCGGGAGGGGTGTCTGTAGTCTGGGAAGGCCCTGGAAGTGTGGCTTCTGCAGGAACTGTGCTTTCCAGGAGGTTGTGTGGCAGGGCAGAAGCCCCTTGACTCTGAGAGATCCCTGAAGTCCATGCACACTCCAAATCCTGAGTGGAAGAACTACAAGGACACCGTGTTAAATTGGCTTAGTTTGGGCTGTATTGTTCTATCATTCATTTTAGTTATTTCAATATCTGGTGTTAGTAAGTATGTTATTTTAGGTTTGATTTTTTTATTTAGGCTGAGTTTGGGATAAATGCGTTTACTTTCAAAAGAGTCCCTATAACATGCAAAGGAAGGGGTCTGAATATGACAGGAATTAAATTAAACTCTATCAGAAGTTGGATTGTTATGCTGACATTTTGCTTCACACTTGCAAAGTTTCTGGCGCTTTATTATAGAGAGAATTCATATTGGCATAAGTTTAACAACTCGTCAGAGACACTAAGAAGCAGCCTGGTGCCTGAGATATTGTGGGGTTTTAGCTTTATTGACTTGTGGCCTGATTCTGCCATCATGCAAAACTCCAATTCATGTCAATGGGCCCTTTGTTGTTTATTGGACTCTTCAGGCCCAATCATGCATGGATTCACCCACCTCTTTCAATGTGATGGATGAGTTCAACTGCATTGACTTCATGATCTGGCTCTTTGTTTGTCCTTGTTTGTGTGTTAATAAAAACTTGTAGTGAAGAAAGTTCCTGCATGAGATGGCTTCTTTAGAATCCCAGACTGGACTCTTGAAAACCATCTAGCTGCTTCGTGACAATACTATTGCAGCCTTGTATAGAATGCATATCTTTCTGTGTAGTAAATGTTATGTATGTTCTATCACACACACAAATACAGAGGTTAGTTGTACTGTGACATATATTGCAAAGTTATTTTGTGCAAGATTTCAGAAAGGAGTTTAAATGAAACAGTATGAAAAGAGTGCTGATCTTAAATGCAGAAGAAAGGGGCAACTGTGATAGATTTCCTGTGCTAATTAGTACTCTGGCTCTCAGCTCCAACTCTCAGTCTCAGTTTAGTAATTTTCCAGGTCAGGAGAGAACACATAAGTCTTGGATATTGCACTGAAGAAACTGTTTGTATTTCTTTTCTCCTTATCTCCATTGCTACTAGATGAGAAATACAGGGTGTGCTATCAAATTCCAGGTGCCTGATTTAGGGGATTAATTAGCAATTGGGGCAACTACTAATTTCCCTGCCTTTGAGAATAATATGAAAGCATGAGATAAGAAGAAATATCACGTTTTGTAGACTTTGGTGATTGTTAGAGAGGTTAATTCGGAACTCAGTTTTGAACCTCTCCTTGCCCGCAAAGTTCTGATGTGTTTGGATATGGGTCAGCTCCAAAGCAAGATGCTGTTGTAACTAAATTGGTAGGGAATTTCCTGTACAGTCTGAAATAGAGATTTCCTGAGAGCTGGGATTTGTTCTGTTGTTTTCCTCTGTGTGTTTGTTTAATTCATTATGTAACAGCCTTTTGTGTTTTGCAGTTCTGTCTCCTTTAGCCATTTAACGGTCTTACTGTGGTTTAGATTTTAAAATAGTTTGCAGTGGGGACTGTTAATGCTTATAAGCTCCCTTGTGTTTAGATTCGATCACATAACAACCAACCAAAGAAGAAAAAGGCTGAAATGACAGTGTGTACATGCTGGGAACACCCAGAGCTGTGAGCTACTGTGTTACCTCTCTGCCTCAGCAAGAGTGAGCTTTACTGGAGATTAGACTGTCAGCAGCTCCCTGCCTCCTAGGGTTGCCAACCCTCCAAGATTGTCCTGGAGTCTCCAGGAATTAAAGAGCAATCTTTAATTATTGATTGTCATGTGATGAAACTTCCAGGAATATGGCCAGCCAAAATTGGCAACCCTATGCCACACCAGTCTGTTTTCCTCACCAGAAAACTCCTAAAGCCTCTCCCAGCCCATACCTTGCCTAGCCGGTAACAATCAGTCAACTCCAGCTCCCAAGCTCCACAGAGATGTTTCTATCACGGTACATTCACAGAAGATATTAAGTTTGCTGCTCTTTTAAAGAGTTAGTACATTACAGCTAATGAACTTAACTGGGGTAAACACACCTCTTCCTTCAATCATGGCACTGTGGTGTTTATTAACACCTGTTTATTAACAAAAGGACATAGGTTAAGTGATACCAAGCAGCAGGAATAAAGATAAAAATGGTTACAAAAAGAGGTAGAGATATGCTTTCTAATGGCTAAGACCTACTTTAACAAGACACAGTCTTTGTTCAAGGTATTTTCCTCACCTTTCTCAGCAATAGCTGGCTAATTCTTAGCCAGGATCTCCATACAGTCCAAAGCGGTGGTTTCCCTTGTCTCTGCAGGTAAAGGTCTTTGACTGTGTCCTTATATCTCAAAAGTCTGCCTTTGATCCCATGGGATTCAGTGTCTTGTCTTCCAGTGGGTCGACTCCACCTTGATTAGATGTCTCCTGGTGGGTTCCAGTGTGATGCTTCCTGTTGCAGGTTTACAATGTAAATGTTCTCTTCCTGTGGCAGCAGCCTCCGCTGGAAGTGAATAGCCCACTGAATCGGGCCACATCTGGTTTGAGGAGTTGGTAGAGAAAAACTGATTATCAACTGCCCTGAAACACCTTTTGCTCACAGACTTTAAAGTAGAATATCTCTGAGGCCAGCAGGAGAAGACTTTAAAACATTCTCAGAAATTACAAGGATGAGCACCCAAGAAATGCCTGTAAGTAAAGGCACATACACAAAAAGAAGCCTGCTTAGGGACATAACGTTTCTGCTAAATATAGTTCTGTGACAGCTGTTTACTGAAAAAAAATTAATAAATAATATTAATAATAATAATAATAATGTCATCAGTGTGATGGACAAATGACAAATTGTCTGTCCAGCAACAGATGCTGCAACAGCAGCTTGTATATCAAGTGGTGGCCTTCTTGAGACCTCCCACAACAATTAGGTCTTCTTTGTGGGTCCCCTAACTACAGCTTCAGCTGGACTGATCTGACTCACAAAGATGGGGTTCAAAAATGACTCAGAAGCATTTCTTGAGATATTTGAATGGGGGGGTGGGAGTGGGGGTAGCAGTGCAGTGGCCACCGGAACAGTGGACAGTCCTGCTATCTCCATTTTTGATAACGGTGACCCTATTGTAGCCTGAATCCTACTGCAGCAGGGGATTACTCGCAAAGCAAGGCTGCCATTTTGTACCATTTGGAGACCCCCCCGAAATAAACCTTCCCTCAACACTTCTGGGAATGGAAGAATTCCCTGGGAGCCCAGCCCTGGAGTGTAGCACAGAAACAGCAGGACCCTGGCTGACAGTGGCTCAAACCAGAAGCCAAAACAGTAGTGTAAGTGGCCCAAAGGGGTCCCAGAATGGAGAGTGCCCAAGAGTCCCTGAGCAACCCACAAGTCCTCAAGTGGAAACCTTTCAAGACAGTCACACAGTTAGCCCAAGTGGAAAGATCAGCCCAAGGGTTAGGAACAGGTCTCAAGGGGCAATGCTTTTGCTTTTTGTGCAGGCACCCAGGGTATGGTTATAGGGATTGTCACCTCATGGACTGCACTTATGCACAGGTGTGGACTGCAGAAGACAGGGCATGCTGACCAGGACCGGCCAAGTTGACTGTCCCTGTTAGGGTAAATGAAACAGTGGTGGTGGGGCTATAGACTCGGGGATGTGGCCAAACTCTGGTGAGGGACTATTTGTTGACATCCCCAGGGCTTCTTGGGAAAACCATTTATTTGCAGTGTGTGCACAGGGATGTGAAGCCATACCCCAACACACAGATACAGCTCACCATAGGAGAACACACCCAGTCCCTAGTGGTTGACCTGGCCACATCACTTGCCTACCCAGTCATAGTGGGCCAAGACTGGGAAACGTTTTGTGGACTTCCTGAAGAGAGTTTTGAGACCCTGGATGACTTGACCTCTGTTTCCCCAAGACCAGGGGATCATGGCCTAATAGGCCTTGTCAGGATAGGAGAGACAGACAGGCCAAGTGAAGGGACTTCCAGCCAACCAGACCCTTTCTTATACCCCTTCCCCTACCCAGAGCCAGTGGTTGACTTAACATCAGAAACTAGTGTCCTTACAAGGTTCTCCAACTTAATAGGGGAGCAACCGGGAGATGAAACACAATCACCAACCATGACTGGGGAGGTAGTAGACCCCCAGCAAGCCAAGGCCTTTCCACAGTTTAAAATCCAGGATGAACGATTGTATCGTCTGGAGAGACACCATCTGACAGAGGAAGTCTGGTTCCAGCTCCTGCTGTCCCAGCCATACTGCTAGGAAATCATGCCCTTGGCCTGTGACATGTCCTTTGCCAGACATCTGGGCAAAGAACAACTCTTGGCTCAAACCATGGCTTGTTTCTGTTGGCCCATCATAGGTAAGACTTCTGAGCCTCCTGCTCAGAATGTCAACTGGTTGCACCCGGGGGAGTGCTAAAGTCCTCATTGGTTTCTTCCCTCATAGTCAGCATCCTGTTTGATAGAGTCAGAATCGACCTAGTCAGACCACTTGAAGAGAGTGCAGCTGTCTACCTGGCCATTCTAGTAATCGTGGTTTATGTCACACAAGGTACCCCAAGGTAGTGGCTTTGTATTCTGTGAATGCTAAAACCATTGCATCTGAATCAATGAAAGTCTTTGCCAGGTTAGGACTGCCCTGGGAGATTTTGACCAACCAAGGAACCAGCTTTATATCTCAGATTATGAGAGAATTGTGTAAAATACTAAAAATTAAGTCTCTCAGAATATTTGTCTACCACCCCCAGACAGATGAGTTAGTGGAGTGTTTTAACCAGATATTGAAGAACATGCTAAAGAAATTTTTCACCACAATGTTCACCAGTGGGACCAGTTGCTTTTCCCCTTTGCTGTTTTCACTACAAGAGATGCCCTAGTCATCTATCAGCTTCTCCCTTTTTGAACTCTAATTGTCAGAGAAAAACACAGTTCTTACTCTCTGATTGGGTGCAGCAAAGTCAGATACTTTATTCTCAAGCAATTGCATAGAGGGAGATGCAACCTTGGGGTGATATTGGACTTGGGGAGGGAGATATGGGAGAAACAGGGTCCTTGAACTGAAAGTGTTGTCCAGTATGTGCTTCACCCCTTTGCAAGAAGACATAGGTACCTCCACAAGGGAGAACTTTTTGGAATGTCCAGTGCACCCAAGAGAGTACGCACAATAAAGGAGTCTACATCCGAATGTTCAAACCCAGGGACTGGGTGCTCCTTTTGCTTCCTAGCACAGAGTCCATACCGTTAACTGAATGGCAGGGACCCTATGAAGTTCTATGGCAGGTAGGTTATGAAATTAGACAACCTGATAAAGAGCAAATCAATATACCATGTCAAACTTTAAAAGCCAGGGAAGGTGTTAGAGGAATTGTCCATAGCCCCTTATCTACCACAGCTGAAACTGAGTCCACAAATACCCAACACTTTGACCATTGAGATAGTATGTCTTGGGGAGAATCATATGCCAGATAAGGAGATCCAAGTGCAACAACTGGTAGCTACATTCTCCACAATCTTTTCATCCCCGCCAGGGTGAATGCACTTGCCTTCCCTTCCCACCATGTACAGATGGGACAATGGATCAGAGGAACACTTTGATCTCTTTCAAGGAAGATGAGGGAGATTGTAAAGCAAGAACTCCATAGCATGAGAGAGCTTAGAGTAACTGAAGAGTCACATAAAGTCACTGGAGAAGCTTAATTGTTTTAGTGTCCAAACAGGATGGCACACCTGGTTCTATATAGACTTCAGTTAAATCAACACTATCTCAAAATATCCTAGACCCCAAGCAGACCAATTACTGGATTGGTAGGAAGGGCAGTATATTACTACCTTTGACCTTACAAAGGGATAATGGCAAATCCCTCTCACTCCAGAATCTCAGGGGAAAAAACAGCCTTTGCATCCCTTCATGGGCTACATCAGTTCCATTTGGCCTCCATAGGGCCCTGGCAACTTTTCAACAGCTGATGGACAGGGTTCTTCAATCCCAAGATGGTTATGCCTTAGCCTACCTTGATGATGTCATTATTTATAGCTGGAATTGGGAGGACCACCTAAAGCAAGTAGTGGCTGTCCTCCAGTCTCTAGAGAAGGCTGGATTAATGGCAAATCTTGCACAATGCCACGTAGGCAAGGATGAAACAATATGTTTGGAGTATATGTTAGTGAAGGGCCCATTGCAACCCGCTGCGAGTCTGTTTTACTCCAAACTAAAATAAACCAGTACAACAATTCCTGGGGCTGGCAGGAAATTACCTTTGATTTGTACCTAAGTTCTCATTCATTGTAACCTTCTTCCAGATCTTCTTAAAGACAGCAGCAATAGAAAGGTCTTCTGGATGGAGTCCTGTGAAAAGACCTCCCAGACCCTTAAGGTTCGCCTCTGTAGGGAACCTGTTTTATACAGCCCAGACTTCACCAAAGAGCTATCCTCCAAATGGATGCCTTAGAAGTAGGGTTGGGGCAGTTTTGACTCAGGAGGCTGATGGGACTGAGCAGGAAACTTCCCTGAGAGGGGGCTTACTTGGTAACTGAGAAGGAATATTTGGCAGTAAAGTGAACTATGGAGGCACTCTGGTACTATCTTCTTGGGACAGAATTTACTCTGGTTACTGACCATGCCCCTCCATGGTGGCTTAATGCCATGAAGGACACCAACCACTGACTCATGCGAAGGAACCTGCAACCCCTCTCGTTCAGAGTTCAGCATAGGGCAAGGACTGCTCATCACAACAGCAATTCCCCCAACCATAAGATGGAGGGGAGCTGGTGGGGTATGCCAGTGATGGGACATATAGGCCCCGCACTGGCATGGAGGAGGTTAATGGGGGTCTATGGACCAAATTGGCCCCACCCTACTACACCTGTAGCACATGTCAGGAGTGGACAATGGAGTTAAAAGAAGGAAACCCAGTTCAGTTTTGGGCTGACCAGGAAGGAGAGTAGAGCTCCACTTCTCACTCAGTGATGGAAGCCTGGTTTCAGCCAAGAGTCTGAGTCAGCTTGCTGCCTGGATGAGCTTCCAGGTGGATGGGACAACTGGGCCCAAGAAGACTGACTAAAAGGTCTGGCTTCATGAAGACATGCCCTGAGTAGAATGGCGGAATCCTGCCAAAGACTCCGTGGACAACCCTGGTTTTGACTTCATAGTATTCTTTTATTTTTGGACATTAATACCTCAGAAGGGAGGATCAAAATTGTGACTGGGCCAGAGGGCAGAGTCACAGGAAGAGGTGGACCACAGGAGGATGAGAGTAGCCAGATGGGGGGAGAGCTGCTACACCACGCCCAGCCATGAGGAGACACTCCAGGGGCGAGTCCACTTTTTTACAGTTGGCTTCTGGGTAATGTGCTTAGGATTCATATTCACTAGTTAAGCTCTGACTCTCATAAAATTTATATGTGCCCTTCAAGTAGAAGCCATGGCTAAGGAATGCTTTTTTTCCTTCAGTGTAATGAAACAGGCTAAGCTTAGCATGTAGGGTAGAGGTATGAAACCAAACCCTGCACTGCATTATTAAATCCCTAATGGCATCATTGTTCTAGTGTTTAGGGTTTTTTAAAAAAGTCTCGTTCCTCCTTATTGCCACCAAATGATGATACGCTTCAGCATCTAACTCCTACTAATACTTCTGTTTTGCCCTGGAAACACAATGTTCAATGCACATGGTCATCTCACTTATTCACATTTGCATCCCATTTAATCTTTGTCCAAATTCCCACTATTGCCAGTGTATTCCCACTGTATGCCAGGCATGAAGATAAGACCAAAGGAAATCTGACCCTGGCCCTTAACAACCTGTTAAACTGCCAGCAGCTTCTGTCACATTGAACTGTACTTTGCACTGTTGTGTAAGAGAGAAACAATTTCCCCTGCCAAATCCCACTGCTTTCATGTGTAGAGGTCCTGACACTAGTGTTCACTGGCTTGGCAGTTATTAACTAGTTGTGCCATCACCTTAAAAAACCTGGGTTAGTGCAGATTTTCATAGACTCGTAGGGTCTAATTGTGCCCTTGCTCCAGTGGAGGCCCGTGGGGAGGTGCAAAGCTGCAGGGTTGCCCTGAGGCATTCTTTATGCCTGGGGACAGATGCATGAGGAATACCTCACAGGGGACAGGGAAGGAGATGAAAGGAGCATACAGAGCAGGAGTAATTACACAGTTACTGAGAGGTGCAGCATGATGCAACATGCTCTTCACTGTGCCTGCCTCTGTAAGATCCTTTTTATGAAGGGGTCACCTGTACTTTAGCATAGGCCACTCCATTGACTGATATAATGACATTATAATATTCACCATCCCATTCTTTATTCATCCTAGCATCTTGTTTGCTTTTTTATTAGCCAGAGCTGCACACTGAGCAGATGTCTTCACTGAGCTGTCTACAATGATGCACAGGACCCTTTTCTCAGTTGATTTAGAACCCTCTAAGGTGCATGAGTAATTAATTTTTTCCTTCCCATGAGCATTACTTTTGCATTTGTCAACACTGAACATTTGCCATCATGTTCCCATTTACCTAGCTATGTTTGGTTCCTCTGAAGTTCCTCACAGCCGTCTCTGGCAACCAGAACAGAGGCCATTTTATTGGCACCCTAATTGAGGGGAGTGTCTCTGCCATTTGTAACAAAGCCTGGATGTGTATTTTACACTGGATGATTATGAAGCGGCTATGGCTATTGTTGCTGTTATCCATACATTTGCCACTTAATTAGTGTACTGTGCACTACATGGGGTTAATTCTTCTTGAGCTCATTTTAAAACTGAAGCAGGTACAAAATGCAGCTATCTACTTAGCAAGGAGTGTCATACGCAGAGAGCACATTACACTGATGCTCTACAGCAGTGGTCCCCAACCTTTTTCGTCTGACAGGCACCAGATGACGAGCCATGGAGGACCGTGGCAGCAGACGAGCATCCGCTGAAATGCCACCGACAAGCGGCAACGTCAATAGGCGTCGCTGCTGAAATGCCGGCGACAAGCAACATCATCCAGAGGTGTCACCGCCGAAATACCACCGAAAATCGGCGGCATTTTGGCGGCAACGCCTCTGGATGACGCTGCTTGTCGCCGGCATTTCGGCGGATGCTTGTCTGCAGGCGCACTTAGATGCCTCGGCAGGCGCCGCGTTGGGGACCCCTGCTCTACAGTTTGCACTAGCGACTGATAAGTTATTAGGTCTTTATTTGCTAAAACGAACACCTAAATGCTTTGGTTACCTTAGTGACAACCTCTTTCGCTTGCAGATGCCATCGGTGGAGGAACTCAAGATATCATGGCCTCGATCTAAAGGGGAAGATGTTGCCAACATGATGTCTTCTGTGAGGAATCCTTGGCTTTGGTCTTAATCTATTACAATCAGTTTTTGTTATCCTTCCAGACATGTTTCAATGCACATTTCTCCCAGGTATTTGGGTAATGGGAAGCTAAGGGATGTAGAGTAGCCTATTGTGAGGTGATGTTTGTTATGCAGGGCCAGTATTTTTGTGGTAGGTATAGGGATTCCAATAAATGTTTCAAGGATTTAATTAAAACAATCAAGACAAATCAAATTTATTGCAAAGTCCTGAAACCAAGGGTAGATGCAGATAAAAATTCTAAGTTAAAAAAAACTTTGCTTGGTCTGCACACATTGTATTTCCTGCCCTGTGACCTGCTTTTTTCTGATGACTCAGATTTCTTTATGCCCCTTAATTTTGTAATTTACACATTATACTGTAGTGCAGGAGTGGGCAAACTTATTGGCCTGAGAGCCATATCTGGGTATGGAAACTGTATGGCGGGCCATGAATGCTCACAAAATTGGGGGTTGGGGTGTGGGAAGGGGTGAGGACTCTGGGGGTGCAGGTTCTGGGGTGAGGCCAGAAATGAGGAGTTCGGGGTATAGGAGGGGGCTCTGGGCTGGGACAGGGGGTTGGGATGGGAGGGTGAGGGCTCTGGCTGGGTGTGTGGGCTCTGGTGTGGGGCTGGGGATGAGGGGTTGTGGGTGCAGGAGGGTGTTCTGGGCTGGGACCAAGGGGTTTGGAGGACGGGAGAGGGATCAGGGCTGGGGCAGGGAGTTGGGGCCCGGGAGGGGGGCAAGGGTGCAGGCTCCGGAAGCAGCAGCATGTCCCCCCTCCATCTCCTACGCAGAGGCGCAGCTAGGCAGCTCTGTGCGTTGCCCCATCCACAGGTGATTCCCAGCCAATGGGAGCTGCAGGGGCCACACAAATGGGGTGGGGGCAGCATGCGAAGCCCCCTGGCTGCCCCTACCTGTAGGAGCCTGTCAAGGCTGTATCCCCACTTTGAACTTTAGGGTACAAATGTAGGGGCCTGCATGAAAACTTTTAAGCTTAACTACCAGCTTAGCTCTGGTCCGCTGCCACCATTTTAATGGATTCCCTCCCTGGGAAGCCTTGAAAAACCTTCACCAATTCCCTGGTGAATACAGTTCCAACCCTCCTGGGATCTAAAACAAGGAGAAATTAACCATTTCCCTCCTTCCTCTCACCAACTCCTGGTGAATCAAGATCCAAACCCCTTGGATCTTAAAACAAGGAAAAATTAATTAAGTTCTTAAAAAGAAGGCTTTTAATTAAAGAAAAAGGTAAAAATCATTTCTGTAAAATCAGTATGGAAATTAACCTTACAGGGTAATCAAACTTAAAGAGCTCAGAGGACTCCCCTCTAGTCTTAGGTTCAAAGTACAGCAAACAAAGATAAACACTCTAGTAAAAGGTACATTTACAAGTTGAGAAAACAAAGGAAAACTAACACGCCTTGCCTGGTTATTTACTTACAAGTTTGAAATAGGAGAGACTTGTTTAGAAAGATGTGGAGAACCTGGATTGATGTCTGGTCCCTCTCAGTCCCGAGAGCGAACCCACTCCCCAACAAAAAACACAAACAAAAGCCTCCCCCCTTCCCCCCCCCCAAGATTTGAAAGTATCTTGTCCCCTTATTGGTCCTTTAGGTCAGATGCCAGCCAGGTTACCTGAGCTTCTTAACCCTTTACAGGGAAAAGGATTTTGGAGTCTCTGGCCAGGAGGGATTTTATAGTACTGTACACAGGACAGCTGTTACCCTTCCCTTTATAGTTATGACACGCCCCCCAAATCACAGATAGTGTTGGACGTTCGGTTCCACACTGGCTGTGATTTCGTCCTGGAGTTCTAGGAGAAAACAGAATTAATAAGACACATGTACCTTTAGACATACTACTGATTATATAAAAACTAACAATATGTTTCATTCCAAGAACAATTGTTAACCAGTTAACTCTGGGAAACTTTTTCGGGAGAGTGCATCAGCCACTTTGTTAGAAGCTCCCGAAATGTGTTGTATTTTAAAATCAAAATCTTGGAGAGCTAAACTCCACCAAAGAAGTTTTTTGTTATTTCCCTTGGCGGTATGAAGCTACTTTAGCGCAGCATGGTCTGTTTGTAGTTGGAAACACCGTCCCCAAACATATGGGCGTAGCTTTTCCAGCGCATACACAATGGCGTAGCATTCCTTTTTGCTGATTGACCAGTGGCTTTCCCTCTCAGACAGTTTTTTGCTGAGAAACACGACAGGATGGAATTCTTGATTCGGTCCTTCCTGCATTAAAACTGCTCCCACGCCTTGCTCGGATGCATCTGTGGTTACTAGGAACGGTTTGTCGAAGTCTGGGGCCCTTAGCACAGGGTTAGACATGAGTGTTGCCTTAAGCTGGTTAAAGGCCTTTTGACACTCATCAGTTCACTGAACTGCATTTGGCTGTTTTTTTTCTGGTTAAGTCTGTTAGCAGGGCGGCGATTTGACTGTAGTGGGGTACAAATCGCCTATAATATTCAGCCAAGCCTAAGAAGGATTGGACCTGTTTTTTAGACTTTGGAACCGGCCACTTTTGGATAGCATCCACTTTGGCCTGTAGGGGATTTATAGTTTCTCGACCCACCTGGTGCCCCAGGTAAGTCACTTTGTTTTGGCCTATTTGACACTTTTTAGCCTTAACAGTTAGTCCTGCCTGACGGATGCACTCGAAAACTTTTTCCAGGTGCTCCAGGTGCTCTGCCCATGAATTAGAAAAAATGGCCACATCATCGAGGTAGGCAACTGAAGATTCTTCCAATCCCGCTAGGAGACCATCTACAGGTCTTTGGAAGGTGGCGGGTGCATTTCGCAACCCGAAAGGGAGTACATTGAATTCATACACCCCTGCCTGGGTGACGAAGGCTGACCTTTCTTTAGCGGGTTCATCTAGTGGTACTTGCCAGTACCCCTTGGTTAAGTCTAAAGTAGAGATGAATTGGGCATGTCCCAATTTTTCCAATAGCTCATCTGTGCGTGGCATTGGATAGTTGTCAGGACAAGTTACAGCATTTAGCTTACGGTAGTCCATGCAAAAGCGTATTTCCCCATCTGGTTTGGGAACTAGAACCACTGGAGATGTTCATACACTATTAGAGGGGCGGATTATACCCATCTGTAGCATGTCCTGGATCTCCCTTTGTATAGCAGTTTTGGCATGAGGTGACTCCCAGTAGGGTGGGGTTCTAATTGGGTGAGCATTACCTGTGTCAATGGAGTGGTATGCCCGTTCGGTCCGTTCTGGAGTGGCTGAGAAAATTGGTGCAAAGCTTGTGCACAGCTCCTTGATCTGCTGTCGCTGCAGACGTCCAAGGGTCATGGAGAGGTTCACCTCTTTTACGCCACCATCCTTTTTTCCTTTATAGTAGACACCTTTAGGCCACTTCGCATCATCTGTTTCCTGGGCTGTAAACTGACAAACGTTTAATTCTCTGGAATAAAAGGGCTTAAGAGAATTAACATGGTATACCTTAGGCTTTATGTTGGAGGTGGGGGAGGCTATGAGATAGTTAACAGCTCCTAGGCGCTCCTGTACCGTGAATGGTCCTTCCCACAACGCTTCCATTTTATGGGCCTGGAGTGCCTTTAAGACCATGACTTGGTCTCCTACTTTGAAGGACCGTTCTCTGGAATGTTTATTATACCAGGCCTTTTGCTCTTCCTGAACATTCTTTAGGTTTTCTTTAGCAAGGGCTAAAGAGTGTCGGAGGGTGCTTTGTAGGTTGCTTACAAAGTCTAGAATGTTAGTTCCTGGAGAAGGCGTAAACCCCTCCCATTGCTGCTTCACCAACTGTAATGGCCCCTTAACCTCGCGGCCATACACAAGTTCAAATGGTGAAAACCCTAAACTGGGATGTGGTACAGCCCTGTAGGCGAAAAGCAACTGCTGCAACACTAGGTCCCAATCATTGGAGTGTTCATTTACGAATTTACGTATCATGGCCCCCAAAGTTCCATTAAACCTCTCCACCAGGCCATTGGTTTTATGGTGGTAAGGGGTGGCAACCAAGTGATTCACCCCATGAGCTTCCCACAGGTTTTCCATGGTCCCTGCCAGGAAATTAGTTCCCGAATCTGTAAGGATGTCGGAGGGCCAACCTACCCTGGCAAAAATGTCTGTTAATTCCTGGCACACACTTTTAGCCCTGGTGTTGCTTAAGGGTACTGCTTCCGGCCATCGGGTAGCAAAATCCATGAAAGTTAGTACGTACTGCTTTCCTCTGGGTGTCTTCTTTGGGAAAGGACCCAGAATATCCACAGCTACTCGCTGAAATGGGACCTTAATTATGGGTAGTGGCTGGAGAGGGGCTTTAACCTGGTCTTGGGGCTTTTCCACTCGTTGGCACACCTCACAAGACCGGACATAATTAGCAACGTCCTTGCCCATTCCCTCCCAGTGGAAGGACTTCTCCAACCGGTCTTTGGTTCTGTTCACCCCAGAATGGCCACTGGGATGATCATGGGCTAAGCTCAAGAGCTTTACTCGATACTTAGTGGGAACTACCAACTGTCTTTGAGGATGCCAGTCTTCCTGGTGCCCACCAGAAAGAGTCTCCTTGTATAAAAGTCCTTGTTCTACAACAAACTGGGATCGATTAGAAGAGCTGAGAGGCGGTGGGGTGTCCGCGCCGCCACCCAAGCTTTCTGAAGGCTGTCCTCTGCTTCCTGCTCGGCCTGGAACTGTTCCCTTGATGCTGGAGACATCAGTTCCTCCTTGGACTGGGGCTTGGTTCCTCTGGAAGAGATGCAGGTGCTGGGGCTGTTTCCATTGACTGTGAACCGCTGTCCGCTGGTGCACTGTGTGGTATTTCAGGCTCTGGCTGAGCCTCTTGGGTAGGGTTATCTGCTGCTTCCGCCAGGTCAGGCTTGCTGGTGCCCTCTGGCATTAGAGTTGTAGATGGGTTTGCAAGCGCTGGACTCAATGCTGGCAATGGTTCTGGTGCTGGTTGCATTGCCAGTTCCGGTTTTGGGACTGGCTTTGGCTGGGTCTCTGGGATTGGATCCACTACGGCTGTTGCAGTCGTTGGCAGGGGATCCTGTTCCACCACCTTTGTCTGGGTCTCTGGTAACACAGACAGGGCCCTGGTGGACGGCTCAGGAACAGGGATGGGGGTGAAAGCTTGCTTAGCCTTTGCTACTTTCAGTTCATGCTTCCTTTCTTTTTCTCTCTCCTCCATCTCTTTTTTTTTTTTTCAGCTTCATCTTTCTTTTGTGGGCCTTCTCTTTGGCTTTCTCTTCTCTTTCTCTCTGCTGTGTCTTGAGTTTTGTTAATTGAAGCAGTCTCTTTTTTTTTTATTTTCTTCTGCTTCTAGTTTGGCCAGTTTTATTTTTTTAGCTACTTCTTTGGTAGTTATTTTCCTGTTTTTTTGTGCTGGGTCACCCCCTCTGCAGTTGACTGAAACTGGGAAGCTCTCAGCTCTGGCTGCTGCTGAGTTAACAGAGACTTTCTAACTAGCTACTCCGGAGGATGTAAAAAGAAAAAAAAAAAAAAACAATTCAGCTTGTAAATTCCTTTTACCAGTTGTTTGCTAATTAATTGAACACTTCTCTTAACAAAGGACCTTGTTAAAAAAACTTAACACCTCTGCCTTTAGGCAAGGAGAGATAAGATATGCATCTACTTCCAGCTCTGCTTTCCAAGCAGCTAGAAGGAAAAAAAAAATCTTACTGGCTTTTGGGTTTAAAACGATCCCACCGCTCTGCCATCATGTCAAGGCTGTATCCCCACTTTGAACTTTAGGGTACAAATGTAGGGGCCTGCATGAAAGCTTTTAAGCTTAACTACCAGCTTAGCTCTGGTCCGCTGCCACCATTTTAATGGATTCCCTCCCTGGGAAGCCTTGAAAAACCTTCACCAATTCCCTGGTGAATACAATTCCAACCCCCCTGGGATCTAAAACAAGGAGAAATTAACCATTCCCCCTCCTTCCTCCCACCAACTCCTGGTGAATACAGATCCAACCCCCTTGGATCTAAAACAAGGAGAAATTAACCATTTCCCTCCTTCCTCTCACCAACTCCTGGTGAATCAAGATCCAAACCCCTTGGATCTTAAAACAAGGAAAAAATAATTAGGTTCTTAAAAAGAAGGCTTTTAATTAAAGAAAAAGGTAAAAATCATTTCTGTAAAATCAGTATGGAAATTAACCTTACAGGGTAATCAAACTTAAAGAGCTCAGAGGACTCCCCTCTAGTCTTAGGTTCAAAGTACAGCAAACAAAGATAAACACTCTAGTGAAAGGTACATTTACAAGTTGAGAAAACAAAGGAAAACTAACACGCCTTGCCTGGCTATTTACTTACAAGTTTGAAATAGGAGAGACTTGTTTAGAGAGATGTGGAGAACCTGGATTGATGTCTGGTCCCTCTCAGTCCCGAGAGCGAACCCACTCCCCAACAAAAAACACAAACAAAAGCCTTCCCCCCCCCCCCCAAGATTTGAAAGTATTTTGTCCCCTTATTGGTCCTTTAGGTCAGATGCCAGCCAGGTTACCTGAGCTTCTTTACCCTTTACAGGGAAAAGGATTTTGGAGTCTCTGGCCAGGAGGGATTTTATAGTACTGTACACAGGACAGCTGTTGCCCTTCCCTTTATAGTTATAACAGAGCCGGAGTGGGGACATGCCGCTGCTTCCGGGAGCTGTGCAGAGCAAGCTCCCCGGATGCACCCCCTGGGCCATAGTTTGTCCATCCCTGCTGTAGTGGGAAACACTTCCAATTGCTATCTGGAATTGTAAACATGGAGCCAAATCCTACACTCAGGTGTATGCACACAGTGCCTATTGAAGTCATTATTCTATTCAGAAAGCTACAAGCAGGGATTTTCTTTCCTGACCAGCGGATTACCATTAGGAATGTTGAAATGTCAGTAGTGATCCTGGGGGACCCAGCCTACCTCTTGCTCTTCTGGCTCCTGAAGCCATACGCTGGTGACTTGCACAGCTCCAAGGAATGATTCAGTTACTGGTTCAGCTGGTTCAGAATGACAGTTGAATATGCTTTTGGTCATCTGAAGGGTTGCTGGCATTGTTTATTCACAAGACTGGATCTCAGTGAGAAAATTATCCCAATGGTTATTGCTGCCTACTGTGTCCTGCATAATGTATGTGAAGCAAAGAGAGAAAAGTTTCTGCTGGGGTGGAGGATGGAGGTGGAGTGACTGTCTGCTGAATTTGAACAGCCAGGAACAAGGGCTATTAGAAGAGCCCAATGAGGAGCTATATGGCTCAGAGGGGCTTTGAAAGACCATTTTAACAGTGAGTCAGAGTAGTGTGTGATGTGCTATACTCTCTTTTGTGGCCTGGTAGGAATCGTGTGGTGATTGTTGTATATGTGGGAATATAACATTGCCAGTATACCTATTGTGTTTGTGAATGAACCTATGAGTTGTGTGTCACTGTGCTGTAACAGGTAATTGGTTGCTTTTGGAACTGCTGAGCTCTCGGCAGTGTATGTTGTGAACTAATAAAGATGAATTATGTTCCACGTAATAGAATTTTATTCTGTAACAAAAAGCAGTGCAAAAAAGAACCCCTGGCAATCTTAAAACAAATACATTTAAAACTTAATAAATTAAGAGAACAGAACTTATGAAGGGAAAAGAACATTCATGTCCATTTCATTGACACACACACCAACTGTGGCTTTCACAAGTCAGTGTATGTGAAGCTGTGATTATCTTTAATGTCTCCGGGGGTGGTGTTAGGGGTATTTCAGCAACCCGTGATGCCACTTGGAACGTTGAGGGGGTAGAGTGAGGTTCTGATATAGAGTTCTCAATGGGCTGCAGAGGAAGGTGAGCCTGGGACTGTTGAACCTGTAGGTCCACCAGAGTCTGCAGCATCTGTGTTTGCTGCCGGAGAAGCCCTGTTAAACCTCCCCCACTGCAACTTGAGACCATTACTCCTCGTTCTGTCATCTGCTACCACTGAGAACGGTCTAGATCCATCCTCTTTCAAGGTAGTTCAAACTTTTGCTCCCCTAAAGTTTTAAGCACGAAATTCTCACTTCTGCTTGAGATTGCTTGTGCACGATGCCAGTCACAGCACCAGTCATGGTGAGTATGGCCTGCAGGGAGTTGGAGAAATGAGGAGGGAATGGCACTGAATACTGGAACTGTTTTCTACAGGCAATGGTGATTTTAGCTGCTATCTCATTCCTCAGGGTAACAAAAGCAGAGAGAGCACAGCCACTACTGGCATCCTGAAGCCGCCTGGGCTCATATGGTGCTAGCCTGTGCACTGCAATGGTGCCTGCTGAAGTTATCACTAAGTGGCGTGGGAAAGTGTCCTATCGCAGAGGAAGAAATAAGGCAGCCCTCCCTAAAAACCTTCAGCAGAGGATTAGAGTACCTCCATGAAAGTTTCATTGATGTTGCTTAGGAGGATTCAAGGGATTCCCCTGTGTACATAAACAAACTGCTCCTCATGCGCCCCCCCATCCCACCCCCGCCAGCACTGCCTAACTCTAGAGGGGAATGAAAACAGGTAGCAACTCTACCTCTCTTGGTTCTCTCACACTCTTCTAGCATGAATAAATTAATGAAGAGTCAAAAGATGTGTCCTGCTACTTTGGGGGTGCCATCCCTGAAACTGAACATTTATCTGCATACTTACCCAAGGTTCCCTGGATTGGACTCACTCGTGCTCAACTGGTGGGACAGAGTGGACTGCAGTGGAGTCAAAAACAGGTCCTGGCTCACAGTGCAGCTGGATTCCCCAGTCACCTGTCTCCCATACTCCTCGTCATCCAGTACCTCCTCATTCTTACTGTTCATGGCAGATGCCTGTGACTTTGCCTCCTTTTAGATATCCCTGGTGCTGGAGGGTGGGGCCGGGAATATCTCCACAGCATGGCATGCAACTCTTTGTAACAGTGGCAGGTCTGCAGCTCAGCACCCGATTTATTGTTGGCCTCCCTGGCCTTCTGCAGCTCCTCGACTTTCATGCAGCACGTTGCTTGTCTCTGTCATACTCCTCCTACGTCCCCTGAGCAATCTGCTCATAGATGGTGACATTTATATGGGAGGTTCTGAGTTGTGCCTGCACAATCTCTTCTCCCCACAGGCCCAGGAGATCCAATATCTCCTGTCTACTACAGGCAGGAGAACGTCTGGAGCATGTAGTTGGCCTGGTCAGCTGACCAGTTGCACTCAACACTGAAAATGTGATGCATGGCTAGAAAGGGTTAAACATCCTGCAAAATAAATAACCCACAGAAGACACGTGGGGAGATAATGTTTGTGTATTTACATATGTACGAGTAGGGTGGACAGTTTAATCCACAGTCCCTGTCTGTGCTGTATTCTGATCATTCAGAGGTCAAAAGAACATCCTACCATGTAAATGAATAGTAAACATGGGATATCTCAGTATGCATCTCTCTTTGAAATGTACTGTGAATGATGGAGGAACAAGCAAATGGCCTTATGTTAATTTGTATAGCTAGGTTCCGGTGATGGACCTCCTTCAGTCATCCTAATTATCTTTTGTTCCCTGAGGAATTCCAACTTGTCAAAGGACACGAAACTGTATAAAAGATCCTTGGGTCCTGATTCTGTCATCTCAGATCTGCTTAGACTTCGTCAGGGGAAGTTTGAGTTGCAAGACTGAGGTCCCAGTTATGCTGGTATGCCCTGATTATGAGATCTGGACATTGGACTATGACCTATGAACTGAATTCTAAAGGAACTCTTTGCAACTCCAAAGCTCACCATCTCTGTTGTGAATCTGAACCTCAGTGAATTGAATTCATGTTTGTATGTATACTGATCTTTTAACCATACTCTCTCTCTTTTGTTTTTTAATAAATTTTAGTTTAGTTAATAAGAATTGGCTGTAGCGGGTATTTGGGTATGATCTGGAATATTCAATAACCTGGGAGGTCATGTGTCCGATCCTTTGGGATTGGTAGAACCTTTTCTTTTATATGATGAAATAAGGTTTTCAGAAATTTCCATCATATTTGCCGTGGGTACCTGGATGGAGGCCTGAGGCTGGATCGCTTTAAGGGAACTGTGTTGTTTGGACTTCTGAGTGACCAGTAAGTTAATAAAGAAGCTGTTTTATGCTGTTTTGGTGAATCTAAGTATTGGAATATCCACCAGCTTTATGGGGATTGATTGCCCCATTCTTTGCAGTTCACCCTAATTGAGTGACCACAGCTGGCTCCCGACTAGGACCCCTGGTCACAGAAGAGCTGCTAGGTATGCTCGCCAAACTGGGCAATCAGGAAAAGGAATTTCAAAAATTCACAGGGCTTTAAGGGGGAGGCTTCTACTTTCTGGGATCCTGGAGGAGGGGGATTCACAATGGTGCCTGGAGCGGTCAGTGTGGGGCATTGTGGGACAGCTACTGGAGGACAGTTAGGGTCGACATAAGTAGTGCAGAATCTACACATGCACTGCATCGACCTAAGTCTAACTGTGGCTCTACACTGCTCGGGGAGGTGGTGTTACTGTGTTGGCATAATGGTAAACTACAGCTGTGGGAGACCAATTTAAGTGTAGACACATGCACAACTAAGTCGACGTAAGATACCTTGCATCAACCTAACTTTGTAGTGTAGACCAGGCCTTTAGGAGTAGGCTGCAGCAGTTTACTCTAGCTTCAGCTTCTGCGTGGGTGTAGTTCCATGTACAGTCTGTTACAGATGTCTAGGGTCAAGCTGCCAAGGGCAGAGATAATTATAGCAAGGTCCACATTTTTAAAAAGTGCACACTCTCTTCCCACTACATGCAGATGGCCACAGCTGTTACGTTAGCATCCAGGTGCAGCCAAGGCTCCAATAAGACCCCCTGGTTATGGAAAATGCGAGTAGCATGAACATTTCTCACAGTAAGAGAGGCTCTACTCTCTAATTGAGTGCAGACAGCTTGGATTAACCAGCACATACACCACCACACAAGCTATGAAGGAGGAATAGGAATTGTGCACAGCCATGGCATAAGACCAAAAATTTGTTGTCACAATTGATCTAACTCCATCTTACCTTCCTCCCACTGAAGCCAGGGTGGACTTCTTTTAAATCCGAAACCTTTATGCCATAGTTTCTCAAGAAAAATATTTCTTTTTTCTCCTCTCTTACAGCCTCAAAAGCTTTGGAGAAGCTATCCTAATAATTTCTGGGATAATGGTCCCATTAAACAGCAAATAAACATATGGTGCTGAAGCCTTCTTTCTCTGAAAAAGGTAAGCCAAAATCATGACTCAACATGAGAAAGATAAGAAGCTAAAGGTTATCAGCAGATAGTAAATTACTCCTTTGTTTGAAGGTCTTCTCAGGTTTATCCAGTTCCTGCTCTCATTGAAGTCAAAGGTTAAGACTTCCACTGAATGCAGTTGGAGCAATTTGGGGCCCTTAAAGTTGCAACTTTCTTCTTCTTTAATGAATATGCTAATATTTATAAACTGGGCCAACTCTTTCACGTGTGGACATTCTTTTTAAATGTATTTTTCTCTGTGCTCCTCACCTCATTCAGTGGGAATTCTTTGTGCTAATGACAACATGAAGAGGAACCACCTGAGTTATGTTAGGTTTATTCATTACTTATGACGTTTTAAGCTTTTTTGGAAAGCTAACTTAACTTCCTTCTATTTAAAACAATGACAGAATAGCCTTTTAGTCACCACCTGTGTCTAACACAGTAATCTTATGATAAACAATTCAATGACTCGCTTAACCCTTTATAATCCTGTCCTTAAAGTATATCAATTGCTTGGCCTACACTAACTTTAAAATAGATCATGTTGCTACCATCACATGTTTGTTTCTATGTAGGTCATTTTCCCTGGTGATGGGCTCCACTGGAGCATTAATGAACAGAAAGACAAGAGCTCCAGCTGAGAAGGTGCTGTTGACAGGTACGTGGGAAGCCCCAGTTATGAACATGAATGTGCCAGATGCACCACAACATTCTCTTCTGCAGAGGGGAGGCTGGGCAAATGTGGGAGTAGAATTGATGGGGAGTTTGAGGGGCAGAATTAGTTGCTGGGCAGGGGGACAGGCAGATGTAGACATGAGAGCTCCTGTAGTGTGGGTCAAAATTATCTTAATTTGGGAACATTGGGTTAGGGGGGAGTGCGAAAATCAAAACAGACAAAAAACATGATATAATCTCTCTCTAAAAACACTTATGATTTTTGGCTCTGTGATGGGGTGTACCCCCTACACAAGCCAGAGTAGTTTAAATCAGGTCATTTGACCTTATAGTCACTTAGAGGAGAGCCAGGGATCAATAAACCCTAATGGAAGATGAAGTTCAGCAGGGAAGGAGCAGATTAGGCCTGTATAAAGGGAGGAAGCTGAAGCCAGAAGGGGAAGTAGTCTACAGTTACTCGTTGGGAGTTTGGGCAGTAAATCCAGCATGGAAGGCCAGATGACAGGGACAGAAAAAGAAAAAAGTCCAGGGAAATAGCAACCGGGGCTGGGACCAAACAGACTGTAGTTGTTGGCTATGGGATCCCTGGGCTGAAACCCAGAGTAGTGGGCAGGCAGTAGTGGGGTTCTCCTATCAGCTACTAGCAAAGTGGCGCAAGACCTGGTCTTGGACCAGAAGACTATCTGGAACGGTGTGAGGACAGCTGATCCAGTGGGCTTTGATGACCCGGAAGATGAGGACTATACAGCAATTTGGCCAGAGGGCTGAGTGACAGAGGGGGAGCACTGTGAGTATTGGAAAGCGAGGGTGTCTGTGGGTGAGCAATGAATGAAAGGAGGCAGCCCAATGGTGAGTAAACCCTGTTATAGGGACTACTTCCATGACTTTTGGGGGTCCAACTCATGAGTGGGGGAGGGGAGGACTCGTCATATATGCCCATACCGATTCAGTCCTGGATTAAGAAAAAACAACTGGTTTCTATGTGAAGTACTAGAAGCTGTTCCTTCATGCCATGTGTGCTTCTGTAATGTAGAAGCTGCTTACAGTTTATGATCAATCATACTTGACTGGCCATGTCTCACAATAGCAAACTTGTTATACATACAATGATGGGTCTAAATTAGCTGATACTGCTCATAAAGATCATGGATTGTTCTTTGAAAACATCTGTTCAATGTGCAGCATCAGTCATAAAAGCTAACGCCATTAGGAAAAGGATAGATAATCAGGCTGACAATAGCATAATACCACTATATAAATCTATGGTACACTCACATCTTGAACACTGCATGCAGTTCTGGTTGTCCCATCTCAAAAAAGATATATTAGAATTGGAAAAAGTACAGAGAAGGGCAACAAAATTATTATGGATATGGAACAGCTTCCATAGGAGAGCTTAGAAAGACTGGGACTGTTCAACTTAGAAAAGAGATGACGGAGGTCTATAAAATCATGAATGTTGTGGAGAAAGTGAGGAAGGAAATGTTATTTACCCCTTCACATAACACAAGAACCAGAGGTCACCCAAAGAAATTAATAGGCAGCAGGTTTAAAACAAACATAAGGAAGTACTTCACACAATGCACAGTCAACCTGTGGAATTTGCCAGGGGCTGTTGTGGGGGCCAAAAGTAACTGGGTTTAAAAAAAAAAAAAAAAAAAAAAGTACATCAATGGCTATTAGCCAAGATGGTCAGGGACACAAACCCATGCTCTGGTGATGACCCAGCGCCTCCCCCACACCCAGTAACCAGGCTTTGGGTGTCCGGTCCATAGATCTGACCGGACTCTGTCAGGTCCCCAGACTTTCCGGTCAAAAACTAGGCACTGCCCCCCCCCCCCCCCCAAAGTGCTTGTGAGTAAATTCGCTGGTATGCTTCACTACATTCATGAATGAAAATCCTAATCCAGCAGGGACTGGAGCTAATCCAGGATGCTGCAGGAGCTGCTGCTGCTCCATGGGGAAGAATCCAATTCTGAAGGCTGCTCCACTCCTGTGCCTCTAATTGGCCTGTAGAGAAGTTGCAGGGTGTACAAAAGGGGGAAACAGGACCAGAAAAGGAAGTGAGAGCCACCAGTCCCCCCACTTGAACTGCAGGAAGCTCTCACTACAGCTGGGGAGCCAGGAATGTCCTTGGAAGTTGTTTAACTGCCCAACTGACTTCCTCTATCCTTCACCCCCAGCTCCTGTGGCAGCCTCTGAAGCAGGAGCATCAAAGAAATTCAGCCTCAGGAAGAAAACCACTAACTCCCCAGGGGAGTAGTAGATAGTGGTAGCATGTCTTTTTGCCAACTACCTACATACATGGGAAGAAACGTCAGGGTGAGAGGGTGGGAAGGATTAAAAGAATGGTAGAGCCACCAGGAACTGGGGAAGTGAGGGGTTTGAAGAGAGGTTTAGAACCTTCAGGGACTTGGGAGTAGTGTGAGGAGAGGATGTCAGAGGTGAGGAAGAACATTTTGTTCTATGAAATATACAGACGTGGTGGCCAGTCTCTGAGTAATCTGATCATTGCTCTTCCCTGTGCTTTGGGTGTGGTAGAATCTGGAGTGCTTTGCAACTCCAGGGCCTTTAATGGACATTCAGTTAACAAAGTAATCATTGTTGTGCCCAGATCACATGAGCTGATGGGCACTTGCAGGCCATATGGTTGCACAGGACACTCCTGGGAGCAATTGGGCCTTCCACCATCTTAGAAGAAGCAGGAATGCACTCCTGTGGGGAGATCTAGCCTGCTAGTTTAGAGCAAGTGCCTAACTTGGCTCCCTTTCTCCATCTCCTTTCATTATCAATGATCTGTAAGAACATATAGAGTCATTACTAGTATAGATGGCAGATGATACAAAGATCAGTGAATTGTTAAGTATCGATGAGGACAGGTCAGTTATACAGAGTGATCCAGATCACTCTGTAAGATGGGTGCAACCAACCAACATCAAACAGCCAAATGTAAGGTCATACTTTTAGTAAGAAATACATGTCAGACTTGGGGATGGTATCCTGGAAAGGACCTTGGGTTCACAGTGATAATCAACTGAACATGAGCTTTTACTGTAATGCTGTGTCTCAGAGGGCCAATGTGATCCTTCCACATGAGGAGTATTGAGTAAAGTAGGAAGGTGATATCGCCTCTGTGTAAGGTACTGGTGACACTACTACTGAAATGCTGTGTCCTGCTTTAGTAACCACAGTTTTAAAAGGATGTGGAGACACTGGAGTGTTCAGAAAGAGCCACAACATGATGTCTGGAAAATCTGCTTTAGTGAGAAACTTAAGGTCAAGCTCTTTAAATTTATCAAAAGAGATATGTGGTAAAGATGGTTGAAGTCTTGACTTTTGATTATTTCAATGAAAATCATCACAAGAAGTCTTTATATCAAGATTTGACATCTCTCTAGTTCATCAGTAAGTTATTGGATTTGATGCAGGAATTTCACCCAGTAATTCTATGGCCTGTGTCAAACAGGAGGTTGGACTAGATAATCACAGTGGTCCCTGCTACCCTGTTTCCCCGAAAATAAGACATCCTCCGAAAATAAGGCCTACTTACAGTTTTGCCTCTCGTTGTAATATAAGGCATCCCCCCGATAATAAGACCTCCCCGATAATAAGGCATCCACCGATAATAAGGCATTTTTCATTTCTGAAAAATAAGACATCCCCTGAAAATAAGACCTAGCGCATCTTTGGGAGCAAAAATTAATATAAGACACTGTCTTATTTTCGGGGAAACAGGGTAGCCTTGAAACAGACAAACAGATACAGATAGCAACTGTTGAACAGCACAGATAGCAACTAGAGAAATGAATTCACAACAAATAGTTTATTAAAATAATTTAGCCTCTTTCTATGGAAATATCTGCAAGCACATTGGGAGTTCCTTACATTTTTTTTCATTATATAATGCTTTTTTTACTCTATGGATTGGTAGCTATTTGAAATTCAAGCTGTACTGCCATTGTTCAGATAAGAACCATAGTACTGGTTCTATTTCCTGACTGAATGGGTGTACAAGTGCTGCTGGCCTGACTTGTGTGGATTTAAAATTAGATGTCTGGGAATTCCTGTGCAAGTGACTTTGAAATGTGCTTTCCACCAATAAAGCTCAGTCACTTGAATGTTTTGCAGAGAGAGAACATGAGGCATGTCTGAAAAAGGTGCAAAGACCCTTGAAGAATTTAGCACATCAGAATTTAGCTTTAGAAATCAGTTGATGCTCTCTGGAGCCTTAAACCCTGAACTGTCACTGACGCAGCAGATTCTTCATACCATAAGTTATCCAGCTTTTTGTGCCTTGTTACAATGACTAAGTATTTGATAACGTGAGTCATGCAGCGTCTGTATTCATTAGCTTACTTAGAACACAACTGCTCCTACAAGTGTTGACATCTTAAAATTCCTCACTAATCAACTTGTTTTGTAATTTATTTTCTGAGGATAATTCCATTCAAACTCACCCTTTCATTCTCAGTAAAGTTTAACTTATTACCCAATTTCTAAAGTAGATTGTAGAAGGACAAAGGGATCAAATTACTTGCTCATGGCAGAAGAGGAAGTCAGTGACTCAGCAGAGATTAGAACTAGTAATGAATGCACCAATTTTTTCGAATGTCTGCTTAAGTTTTGATTTCTTTACATAAAAGCCAAAAAACCAAACAGTTCTTAGAGCTCAACACAGAATGTATTAGTAGGGCCAATAGACTTGAATCGTTACTCAAAGGTCACATTGTTCAGAAACTGACCCAAAGTCTTATGCTGAAAGACAGTAAGGCAGAATGCAGCTTTACATGGGCAAAAGCATGATTCATATTCATTCTGCTGAAAAAGTGAAGAGAAACATCTAAACGCAGAAGTTGGGCTACAAGCCCTCTAGCATTTGAACTGGGCAAAAAGTAATTGGCACAAGACAAGGAAGCACAACTCCCATATAATAATTCTTATATAATTTAGTGAATCAAAATGTAATCCAGTGGTACCTGAGCTGCTTTGTGCTGGTGTGTAATGCCCAGTGGCTGAGGTGAGCTAGGAGGTAGTCCAGGGCAGTAGTCAAGTGTGCACGGGTTGTTGGGTAGCCAGGAGGTCAACTGGTATCAGAGGCAGTCCCGGGCAATGGTTAGAGTTCTCAAAAGGGTCAGTAACTGGAAGATCGAATCCAAGGGACTGGGTCAATGGGTTAGGGAGGCAAGGTTGGGCAGGACAGTCTAGGCAGCAACCAGCAGGCAATGGTCTGTTGCTCAGACAGTTTCCTCTTCCCATTGGAGTCTTTATATAGTCCAGGTACCCCGTGAGAATTGCTGGACAGACAGCAATCAGGTGCCTGGGGTGTGGCTGCTGTGGATGTGGAAGCCTTTAACACTAAGGCTGTTGGTCAGGGACAATCATTCAGTGTGCCACCATGGCACAGAGGCTAAGGATGTCATCTCGGGGCCCAGGTTCAATAGCAGCTGTGCTTTGTTATGACAATCTGGTAACTGGGTGATATAGAAAGAATGGAATAATGGGGAAGTGAATTGTCTTCTCAACAATACAATGAGAGAAGAGAAGGAAGAGAGTCAGAATTATAGTAATCATATTCTTCTTTTCTAGCACATGTAGAGACTTTGTCATTGTATTAGTTGGATTGTTCTGGCAGGGTTATCTTAACAGTGCAAACAATGTTTCCATCTCTGATAAGAAAAACAAGAAAAGAGTTATAATAATTTTAGATCCTCAGTCCCATTTTGGCTGCTAATAGGGCCAGAGTGGTATAAAAGGGCTTGTAACCAAGCTTGGCCTGGCTCAGGCACTCTCCTGTAGCTGACCGCAGCAAGACAGGCAAATCCTGCATCAGTTTACAATACATTCCCCAGGACCAACTGAGTTGCCCATCTTCTCCACCACAGATCAAGGAGATAATCACTTCCCCTACCCCACCTGGGAAAGGAATGTTGTTCCTCTGGGTCCAAGTCAAGCCCTGCTTCCAGGTATAATTCGTTAGTATAGGTGCAACCTTCATCAGATCTCTCAAAGTCAGAGCATTCTCCAACCTTACCCTCCCCCCTCGTCAAAGTATGACAGGTTAAAATGAAGCAGTTCTTCATTCCCACTCCAGGCTCACCATCTCCAGGCCACTGACTGACACAGTCAACAACCCCTCCGTTCCTCAGTTCGTGGGCCCCTCTTCCAGGGCCCCATTCCCCAAGTGATCTACCTGAGAGTTAACAGTCCCTCTTCTTCAGTTCCTGGGCCCCTCTTATACGGCCTCCACACCTCTAGAGATTTCTGATGCTCCCTCCTGCTCCCCTTCTCAAATGCTACCTGGATCTTTATAGTGGCCAGGACCCTCTGTTAGGCCTGTTGGGAGGTAACTAACCAATCACATATGAACAAGACCCATTCCTTCTTAAAGGGACCAATCAGCCTGTGATAGGGCTGGAAAAGCTTTGGATCTGGCCAGGGAGGATTTCCTCAGAGCCAGCACAGGAGAAGGCAGCCATAAAGACCCCCTTGCAAGTCAGTGACAGGATGGCAGCATGTAGCACTGCAGCCCAGAGGCAGCCAGGTAGAGGCTGCCATAATGTACAGGTCCCAAAGGCCGTGTCAATGATGCCAGGAGTGCAGAACAGCCTGGGAAGGGATCAGGGTGGAAAGGTGGGCCTTTGGAGACACAGCACAGACTCTCACCTAGACCTTTATTCTGTACTAGCCTAGTTCTAGGGTTAATGATTTAAACTAGTACTGAATACTGATATATATGTCAAGCTGCTTTACCATGGGAAAGAAACAAGCCAGGTTGGATTCTACAGGCAAAAGATGTTAGATGACACGACCGCCTGTGAACTTCCAACAAACTGAGCACAGAGACAACTGTGTAACGTTGTAATGTAATGTAAAAAAGGTGATGATAGCTGTAATCAAGGGAATTAGGCATTCCTGATCTTATCAAACAAGAGCTAATAGGTATAAAAGCATCCAGGCCCCCTGACAAGGTAGTGGTTGTGATTACTCAAATTCAGTGTTCCAACTCGCATGAATAGTCTGGCCTTTTAAATTGTTTCCAAGACAAGATGATCAAATGGGAACTCTCTGGACACCCTTTTCTCACATGAGAATCATATTATCCAACCTTTGGACATGCCACAAGAAGTTGGATAAATATCTTCCCATCCTAATTTTGCTTTGTGAACTAATCTCCCCCTGTCCCCAGCACCTCCTTCTTTTCAGTACATGAGATATGCAAATCTTTTCTGCACTGGATGGTTTGATAAGGAACTGTACAAGGTGTAGCTAACGGCTAGAGGTGGTGTTATTTATTATTTACACAGTACCATGATAGTGCTCTACAGTGGGTATTACACATGGTTTATAATCTCCGCCTTAATTTATTTATTAGACATTTGTTGAGATCCTTTGGGAGCCATTAGGCTTACCTACACGTGAAAATTAATCTGGAATAAGGTAGGGTGTGATTTTAAAAGTATGAACTATCTCTGATTAACTTCATGTGTGGATGCTATCATTCTAGAATAAGTGTTTACACACATGAAGTTAACCAGGAATATCTATTTCAGATTAACTCCTTTTATAGATTCACCTTAAAGCGGTTGCTACCAATCTGGCTTTTAAATGTCTTACTCCTTCAGAAACAGTGATCTGTTAAGTTCAGACAACATGAGCAGTGTCCTTTTGCTAGAACCTGCTTGACCCTAACGAAAAAGCAGAAGAGAGGAAACTGAAATGTCAGCTACTGCTACATTGGCAAGTTCAGTGCATCAGCTACTGTTACAGTAACTGTGACCTAATGGAAAACTGATGATTCTTATTATAGCAAACTATAATTCACTGACTGAACTCTCATAGGCCCAGTATGCATGGACCAATGTAGATGTTTCAGGATAGCAGCTGGCCCAGATACTCTGTTAGCAGTACCACCCTCAGCAACATGCTTCAGTACATTTCTTTAGCCTTTCATATACAATACTGCATGGTTGTTTAGTCATTCTTGATGCCATGTTAAAGAAAGATGGTGACTTCTAAAGAAACCTCCACACTCTACATGAACAAAGTTTACTTTGTCCTGCCTTAGCACAGGGAGCTGGACTTGATGACTTCTCGAGCCCGACATTTCTATGTTTCCTCATGAAACTGGAAGAATACCTACAGCTGTGTAGTTTATTATGTGTCGTGATAATAGTAAGAGATTTGCTGAAGGGATGTTACTGCTACATTCAAAAAGCTGTAACATTCTAAACATTCTTAGCCCAACAGATCTTTGGAAAACCTGGACAGGTATGGCTGAAGAGGCAGATAGATAAATTAATAATACATTGTACTAGGTGCAAAGATACCATAGCATGATGATGGGTGCATTGACAAAACCCACTTACAGGTTAACTATAATTTTATTGGCTAGCACAGCCTCAGCCAGGCAGAATGCAGGCATGCTGTACACTTACTGACGTATGGCATTTACGTGATCTCCTGCATTCCGAGTTGATCTGGGTATTTGATGTACGTGTGAAGAAAGAAAAATTCCCTGAACTATTCAAAAGAAACATAAATGTCTGAAGAATGTTTTATCACTTTGCTTTGGGGTATCTCTCTTCATTGTGCTGTCATCAAAGTTCTGTTGACTAGGGTGACCAGATGTCCCAATTGTATAGGGACAGTCCTGATATTTGGGGCTTTGTCTTATATAAGCGTCTATTACTCCCCACCCCTGTACCAATTTTTCACCCTTGCTGTCTGGTTATCCTAGTTGATACAAACCCAGTTCTTTCAATTCACCTGCCGTACACTGCACTGTATGGGGAACTTGTACTCTGCTCTGTTTCAGCTGTACATGATCAAAAGATAGACTCTTGGTTCGCATGCAGTATCGTGAGACTTATTTCTTGACTCACATGTCCAATACAGTCAGATTATAGCTGCAATATGGCCCAAACCTGCCTTTGCCACTGCCCTTTCCTTAGAGTATGGTTACACTGCCCCCCCCCCCAAGTATTTGTAACTTTATATAGATAGCCCATTCATGTTAAAATAGCAGTGAAGACACAGCAACTTGGCTTTTAACTCAGGATAGCAGCTCAAATTTAAGCCTATAGAGCAGCCCAGGGTTGAACTTGAGCTGCTAGCCCAAGTTGAAAGCTGAGTTGCCTTGTCTTCACTGATATTTTTTAACCCATGTTAGTTAATCCAAGTTAGGAACACGTCACTTTTTCTTTTTCTTTTTTCCTTCCAGCAGACATACCCTTGAGAGAGCCTGCACCAAGCTAGGCTATCAATTCCACTCTGCCCTCTAGTGTTTAATATTGGTAATGATTTAGTAGAACAAAGGGGAGAAAAGATGACATACACATAGCACAAGTAATATTCTACTGGAAATAATGAGGGTCAAACTCTGCACTACTAGAAAACAAAAAGTATAATTTAACCACTGAACTAAGAACAATGCTGAAATTAATGTAAAACCACACTGGGACTGGGGAAAAGTTGTTTTTATTAGAGAAAGCGGTGTATGCTCCCCTCAATAGCAAAGGATTTATGCTTCCAACTGCCATTAACCTAAATTGAGAAAAATCTGCTGTTCAATTTGGTATCAAGTTAATAAAAGCAGAATTCTGTTTATAGCGGAGTAGAAGCACTGTAGTTATGGCTCACAAGGTATTTTCATTGTGCCCCTGCTCACAGGCATTTTGCTTCTTGAAAAAAGAATTGGTGACACTTTCATATGCAGCCAAAAGGTGGTAGTGGTTGGTTTGATTTTGATTTAGAAAGTTGGTAAAATTGTGTTATGCCATTTTTAAATTATCCAAACATGAGTCTGTCCACTTTAAGAAAGATGCATTTCCTTGCAGAAGTAGTTTTGACATGATGAAATATGGTTTAGAAATAACCAGGCTATGGGTATTTGAAAAATGCCACTTGCATATGGACAGTATGTGATTTTTATCCTAATTTGTTTAAGAAGGCCCACGGACCCATACAGCTGGAACGTCATGCCTCAGAAAGAGTGCCACCTCTCAGGATGGTTTTGTTTGACAGGTCCATCTCTTGCTTGCTCTTGACTTTCCCTGCACACCAGCTAACCATCTTCCCATTTTAATCTGCTCTCCCCCCTCCCATGTATGTTTGAAGGTGTGATCATGTTCAATTAAAATGTTGCATGTCCCATTGTGTAAGCTGCAGATTACACTGGATCTCGCAGAACATTTTAACCCATAGATCATTAGCACTCAGTGTTTTATCCTAGTAACCAGAGGAATAATTTGGGGCCAAAATCTGGAGGTAAAAGCATGAGTTATCCCAACATGCATTTACGGTTTCTCTCACTACTTTTCCCACAAGTCCTTTTGCCCTCCCCACAATATGGAGAAACATTTCAAAATCACATGGTCTATTCACATCACTTGTTACCGGATACAGTTTTAATGATGATTCAGTTTAAACAAGACAGTGCATGAACTGTACTCCACAGATCATCCTAAACAGGATACTAGGATCATCAAAAAGCACAAGGAAAATATTTTCATTGGAACAATCTTTACAAAAATGTACCAAATTAATTGACACTACCCAGTAGAAAATACATATACTGTATACAGTTAGATTCTACATATTTAGCACCTTGATTTATATGGAATCTACATTTAGAAAACAAGGAAATAGCATGTGTCACATGCTGCAAAACTCACCTGTTTCCTCAGGCATATATACCTGAGTTCATGCATAAGTGCCCGCACACATTTACATTACCCTGATGTGGCTATCATTGCAATAGGGCAAACTTTCTCCCCATTTTCTACCTTGTTATACTGCAATGAGATAGACTTATCCTCAGAACAGGACTCATTTTTATGGTAAGCGCCCTTTACGAAAAATATGCAATCAAATCACTGGATAATATTTTATTTATTTAAAAATAGCAAAATATAAAATTAACTTAATTGACCTCCTGTTTTTAATGTCTATTTTTTCCCTTTCTTCTCCCCACTCTTTCTTCCTTTATACTGTACTATTGTGCATATCTTCATTCATATTTTAAGCATCTTTTCTTTTTTTATGTCATATTTTAAATACTTTGTCTATTTCTCCCTCTCCATTCAAGTTCATCTAGCCTTTCTTTTCAAGGAATTTTCCTTTTTACATTCGGCTTCCCTTTCCCATCAAATCTACAAATTCTCTTTCACATTCCCCTCTGTTTCCCCTCCTCGTTTCACACTCCTCTATCTTCCGTTTCCCACCCCTCACCCCGAACGACAACTGCTATCAGATATGAGAGCCATCCCACCTGAACTGGTGTAACACAGTCCTAAGGTGGACACAAGGGCAAACCTGACACCAGTTCGGAGAGTGGTATGGGAAAAATCAATTGATGGTGGAACAATAAGTAAGCTAATCGGTATCCTACCACTGACTGATCTCTTTAGCACAGGCAAGGTCTGGAAAATGGGATGGGAGGGGACTCAACTGCTGTTCTTCACGCCTGGAAGGATCCCCTCAATGCTGATCCCTTTCTGTCCTTTAAAGGTCAGCAGCAGTGGAGCAGGTGCAGGAAATGCACTGAAACCCCACCCCTCCCTTGTGGGGAAGAGACAGAACAGAGACAGGAAGGCAAAATGGTGAGTAGAGCAATTAAAGATCAGCATTTTATGGCTGTGGGTGGAAACTTGGAAAAAAGTGAAATTATGCAGCTATTTGCACCAATACGATCACTCATATTCTATATGGATTCCCCTGTCTATATGTAGATTTTCCTCAGTGATAGAGATAAATAAATACTTCTTGTTTAATCTAAATACAATTCAATACCAATTATGCAAAGAAATGAAAAACAATCTATTCTATTTAACTGTTTCAAATTATGTTGGGTGAAATTCAGGCCCCTTTGTAGTCAATGGGACCATCATTTTACAAATGGTATATAAAGTGTCAGTAATGTCAGACTTATTGATTAAATGCTGCCCAGAAGTTATGGCTGCATCTTTTTTGGAGTCTATTGCTTGCATGAAAGGTGCAAGACTGAGAGGCCCAAAGATTCAAGTCCAAAATCAATCCAGTAAGGCCTGGGCAGTGACCGTGTAATTGCCTTCTCACACTGCTTTACTAATATCAGGGTTGAGGCCTGCCTTTGAGTGGTAAGGTAGTTCAGCATCTCTGTCTTGGCCTCCTTGGTGATGCTGCCAGTGTATAGCATGGTGCTTTTTTTGTGACAGTCCTTGCTCCATTAGGAACTGAACATACTCCTTTCACGTATACTGGGCCACCAAGTAGCCATCCGCTGGTTACAATGCCTGTCTCTACCAGCCTGGGCCAATCTCAGAAAACATTTTCAATGGATTTCTCCCAAAATGAAAATCTTAGTGATCATATATAGTGTTTGATGAATCTTCAATTAATGTTTGAAAATTTTAATGTTTATAATAGATTCTGTATATGATTTATACAATTTTTGTATTAATTATAACTTGTTTCCTAGCTTTCACATTTGGCAGATCTTTTGGGGAAACAGTTTCGGCTCTACCAACGTGTCTTCACTCACTTGTAGAAAAGATGCAAGTAATTGAGTCTTCTTGGCTCCCCTCTCCCTCCCTCCCCCCTTAAATTCAAAGGAAATTAAATACAGACTCAACATATAAACCAGAACATGCATATCAACAGAAGATAATATGGAGAAACATTTCAAAATCACATGGTCTATTCACAAAAAGAAGAACAGGAGTACTTGTGGCACCTTAGAGACTAACAAATTTATTAGAGCATATGCTTTCGTGGACTACAGCCCACTTCTTCGGATGCATATAGAATGGAACATATATTGAGGAGATATATATACACACATACAGAGAGCATAAACAGGTGGGAGTTGTCTTACTAACTCTGAGAGGCCAATTAATTAAGAGAAAAAAAAAAAAAAAACTTTTGAAGTGATAATCAAGCTAGCCGAGTACAGACAGTGTACTTGATGGCACTCGCAGTTCGCATGTGGGAAGGTTTCAGTTACTCTGAAAAATGGTCTATTCACATCACTTGTTACCGGATACAGTTGATGATGATTCAGTTTAAACAAGACAGTGCATGAACTGTACTCCACAGATCATCCTAAACAGGATACTAGGATCATCAAAAAGCACAAGGAAAATATTTTCATTGGAACAATCTTTACAAAAATGTACCAAATTAATTGACACTACCCAGTAGAAAATACCTATACTGTATACAGTTAGATTCTACATATTTAGTGACAGTGGATGGGATACTTTTGAAAGCCAGTTCTATGTACGCTATAATCCTTTTGTATATACTTTTACAAACACAGTCCTGGTCAACCCTAAGAATGTCATTTATGGCAAACTTTATTTATGTATTTTGCATCACCACTCTAACTGACTTTAGTAGGAGTTCTGCCTGGGTAAAGACCGCAGAGTTTGTCCCTCTGTTACTTTGAAAGAAAAATTTTTTGTTGTTTTTCCAGTTTTACTCTCCTTGCATAAATATACAGATATCTATTTTCTACAATCTGCCTGGCACACACGTGTGTGTGTGTGTGTGTGTGTGTGTTTTATTCAATGTGTGCAGATGTGCATACATAATACACAAATATTCACTTGGTATATACACACCTATCACACACCTTAACAGGGTTTTTAACTTTCCATCTAATAATTTTTGTGTTTAAAAAAGTCTAAAAGTAGTATTGGCCAGTGCATAGAGAAAAAGGATTGACTTTTTGCCTATCTTTCTAGGGAAACAAATATTTATACTCATAATTACAAAAATATCTGTATTAAAAATATCACTAAACCTCAATTTTCCTCCTCTAACTCTTAAAGCCTCTTACAAATAAGCTCATAATATTCTCCTTCTCTTTTAATAAATTAGATTTACATTAATTCCTAATATCAGTCCTGTTTCTATAGCATAAAAGATCCTTTAACAGCTCACTTAATACCTTTGTCAGTTTTTGATAGTGAAAGATGGACCTGTTGCATCGTCATCCAGTAGGTGGATGGTAACTTATCAATGACAGTGTAGTAGAAATTACACTGACCAGACTAGAGTATGCAGCAGTCAGATCATGATCCCAGTGATTGCAAAACTTCTGTTGACTTTGGTGGAAAAAGAATTTAGTCTTGGATCTGCAGCCATTTTAAATGTTCATTTTCGCAGTTTGACTTTCTTACAGATTGAGAACGAGTAAGTTTTAACTTTATCATCCAGATCTCACAGACAGACTAGTCTTTACAGCATAACACTTTACTCAGCCTTAAGGTTATGCACATGCTCAAGTACTTTGTTGAATTAGGGTTTCAGTGCTTTTATCAACATTTGCCATTGCTTAAAAATCCAACTATGGCATCTCAATCCAGTAAGGGATAAATTGCCACTGGCAGTAAAATAGAAAACTTTGAAGTACAGAGGAACCAAATCCTCCAGAAGTATATTAGTTTTAAAGCACCAAGCACACTTTTTTGGCACTGCGTATAATAATCAATGGCAAAGTTTCCACTGACTCCAGGATTTGCCCTGCAGTTCTTCTGCAATTTAGATTTTTTATTTCTAATGCATTGCTAATATTTCTCATGTGAAATGTATAATCCAGATAGCTTTGCCATCCTCTGTCAGGCATGCTGGATATTATAAATTACTGAGTGCAATTTACAAAACAAAACTGGAAAGAAATTCTGTTAGAAAAAAATGAAAAAGGTAGGACATGATTGGCCCCTATTGTCTTACAATACAATTTAATCCAATGTTGAATTTACAGTTAAAATTGAATGAATGTTCCAATTATCTGGTATGAAATATAGAACTAACAAGGGGTTTAAAAAACAAAACATTTGTACCACAATCATAAATTAACCATATAGGAACATTTGAGTTGCATATGAAACTGACTTCACAATAAGAATAAATTATGCTTTCTTTGTGTTAGCTGTTTAAATTAATTTATAAGAAAACAATGAAAAAATGATAAACATGCTACTATAGACTTCCTACTAGCATCCACCATCTTACAAATTTTTATATTTTTTTAGTAATAAAATTATCACATTAAATTTGCACAATCTTTTCCTACTGAAATGTGTGTTCCCTTGTAATTATTGCATTCCACCCCGAAGGTATTTGTATTTAATTAATCTGTTTGTTTAAGCAGTAGGTATAACAATTATGAAATGGGAAACTGTTAAGCACAAATAAGTAAAACTTCTTAAGTATTTACCACAACAATTAGATAGCCAAGGCAATGCGTCGTTTAATTTGCATTGTATTATGTGTCCCCATTCTGATCAACTGAAAGATACTGCCATTTATTCCCCACAACTCAACATCTTTTGGTCACTGGCGAACGAATCACAGTTTTAATGTAACTCTAATGCTCAGTGACAATATCTTTATACTAGTCTTTTACATTGTAACCTTATCATATGATCTGAAGCTTTCATCTAAGTTATCTGATATTGCATACATTTATTTTTATTCCCCTGAGATCTTCCAAGGACAGTACTGTGGACAATGCCACACTTTCAAGTGAACACCACTGGTTTATCTGCAGTCTTTTACCTTAATCCCTCTCCCCCTTCTCCCAAAACTCATTTCTGAACTTTTCCTCTTTCAGGATATGAACTCTTCTCTGTGACCAGCATCAATGTGTTTCTTTGAATTAGTCATTGGGCCTTGAGCCTACAAACAGTTACACATGTAAATAACTTTATATGCATAATCCTGTTGAATTCAAGAGATTATTCATGTGCATAGAGTTCTCACTGGGTTGCAGAATTTGGTCCTGGGCTCAATATTCCTGACTAAGGCAAAACTGCCTCCTGAAGTCAGTGAGGGTTTTGCCAGAGCTAGGCTTGCAAAATCAGGCTATTAATTAATCTTGTCTTCAAGATGATTTAAAGGATGTTCCTATTCAGCAGTTTTAATTCTTAACTTCCTTTTTCCCATGCCAAATGCCATTTTAAAATCTCCATTTAGGGCACTTTTTGATACCTTATTGTAGATCCCAAAATAGCCCACTTCTCTCTGTGATTGGCTGGAAGTTGGACTCAGACCTGACCAAACTCAGGATGACATCAGACCACAGGACTCAGGTCTGATCACAGTCAGGACCACACTCCATACACTGGCAGCCTTCAGGTGTGATGATTGCAACTCATATCTAGGAATAAAGCCGCCCACCTTGATAGAACTCAGATTTCTGCAAAATCAGCAACCCATCTGTTTAGGAATACAGGTTGCTGTGACTCACCACCCAGAGCTTCTCTCTCTGCACTGGTTCCCCAATAAATAAGATGTCCAGTTCAAGGTCTCAACCCGATATGCAAAACCCTCTAACTATCTGAGAACTGGTCCTACTGCCTGAGAGCTTGTTCTTCCTTCTGAGACCAGAACTGCTGTTGGCATCTGTGATCTAACATAACAATGAAACTCTTAGCTAATTGCGGGAGGTGTGTTAATTGCAGGAAACAGAAGTTTCATGGGAACTGGATGTAGGTTATAGAACTCACTTCAGGAAGAGATAATACGACAATTGGCAAAACTTAAAAGCAAAACTTACCTTTCTAACTTAGTTTTCCCACAGTATATTCTTCTCACACACAGGCCCATAGCACACCCTCTCAGCCACCCAAAGAGAAATGAACAGGCAAACCTATAAAACTATTTACAGAATGTGAAGAAAAATTATTTCTATTTTTAAATTCTTGGGAGGCACACAGATACTAGTCATGTGAACTCTGTAAGTACATAGGCAGACTAAAGTAACCAGATGAATTTGAAACTTCTATTACTTTTTTTTTTTACTTCTATAGTATTAAAGCAAATTCAAATTCTGATGTTGTGTTAAATTAACAATCTGTATTTTATTCAAATGGAAGATCGTCTGTATTATTCTTAATAATTTTATCCTATATTCTGTTTCCTAAACTACATTCTTTAAAATCCCTTTTAGGAATATACAATGTTTCCAGTTTCAACCTAGCTGTTACTATTAAATATTTTGGGATCAAAAATACCATACAGGACAATGATAGAAAATTGTTCCACATGTAATGTACAAACCATTTTTCACAGTTCTAATGAATATTATATAAAAATGTCACAATTTAAGCAATAATAGATACTTGGTGTAATCAAGATTAAATTAAGTTCAGCATTACACGTTCACATGCTAAGAGTCAAATCCAGGTTCAGTGTGCTGTTGTACTCTAAGCAGGTGTAGATATTCACTCTGCAAAAGCAGCAGTACAGTGTACCCCTATGCTGGTAACAACTGCCCCTGCACACCCACCCATGTACTGGTTATTCTGGCCTGAAGCACATATAATTTGAGCAAGGGTGGCGTAAATGTAAGGACCATAGCTGGGTTGGGGACATGTGTACAATGTCCTTTGACCCAGGCCTCAGAACACTTCTTGTGGATTTGTGGGGGCTATACGAGTGGGGCGGAAGCAGACTAAGAACTGAGATAGTGTTCTATCTTCTGGGCATGGATTATTTTGTCAGGCATTTATGTACAATATTCTGACAGAATTTGCCTTATCGGGCCAAATCCTGTTTACCTTATTCAAAATTGTGTGAGCAAGATTAACAGGATTTGGCCCAAATGGTTAACCCTTCAAGTAGCATAAGAGTAATTCCAGTACACTTAGCCCATAGTTCCTAAATAACTTCATTTGCAAAATGAAAGCAGATCATTGTTTGTTTATGGGGGGGGATATCTGCTCATGAGAGAACTTTGCAAAAACGGACTACATTTTATTGTACATCTAGTTTTGGAATTGATATTCTAAAAGAATATCCTGTATTTTTTACTTCATACATCTGATTAAGTGGGTTCTAGCCCACAAAAGTTTATGCCCAAATAAATGTGTTAGTCTCTAAGGTGCCACACGGACTCCTCGGGTTTTTGTTTTTGTTTTTTTTCACGTGGCACAGTTTTCTCCCAAACACAATTTGACACCAAAATGATTATTTATTTGTATTTTTAGTTATTTACCACCTAGGTACTGCTACGATGATGAGTGTTTTAGAAATACCTAGCAGACCTCTAACATGAGTGCATAGATGTCTGTGTTATATGCATTGGCATGGATGCTGAACACCCACTTTTAACAAAAGGATAACTGTAGTCTTTACAGAGAATTATTGTAGCAGACAAAAAGATTTTACAAAGGGCCACTTAAATGGTTTCACGTGGAATGTGTGTCCAGGATCTTATATGAGAAGAGTAAAATAATCAAATAATGTTACTGCTGATTGAAGGGGGCAAGAACAGCATTTTTATATTAAAATGAAATTATACTCACTCAATTTTACATTGTTGGATTAAATCACTATAGATCTGAGTTATTTATTTAAATTATACAATATAAAGTGTAAATGTAATTGTATTTAAATTAAATTAGCCAAACTAAATTATATACAATACTGACACAGTGAAAACGCTACTGTAATAAGACTTCCGACTGTAAGTCAGTACAATGCAGTATATCCTAATAATGCGCAATACTCAAAAATAGAATGTGGAGATTAGGAATTACTTAAGATGTAGTCATGATCCTTAACTATATTAGACCAAATGGAAAACCGGACTGTGCAAAACTCAGTTTAATCCCAGTTGACTGGGTGAGTCACTTTTTTATGTAACTCAGATTTCTGACACAATATCATGTTAATTGCCAATGCTTAATATATAACTTTACTTGCCAAAGAATGCTCAGGTTATGAGAGTGCTGCAAATGCTTGGCCAAAGAATTCCTGCATTTGCAGATAGTTTGAAAGGATTCCCTTTGTGATTGGGGTAAAGCACTTGGGTGACCAGTAAACATTGCTTTCTGGTTGACTTTGCCTTCTAATGGACACTGCCCCCTTGAGGTGTTCATTGTATTCAGAGAAAATTGTATGTGAAGGTTGTATGAATTTGTACAAGAGTGTGTTCTTCCAGTTTGAGTGAGTTCTTACCTAATCATTGTAGTTCATTTAATTGCTTATTTCCTCCCAGCTGAAGGGTGTATAAATCTTTATTAATAACAGATCTTTAGATGTCAATTCTAGGCACATCGCAGAGGAAATTGGGTGTGCATGTCCCATTGGCAATGAAAATTAGCAGCAGTTGCATGCTTAATTGCCCATGCACAGTGCTGCAACCAAGATAGCAATTCTTAGAGAGTAAGGATGAAATCCAGGCCCCACTGAAGGCTATGGCAATACTTCCATTGACTTCCACAGGGCCAAGATTTCACCCTAAGTCTTTGGCAAAATGCAATAAAAAGTCACATTATAAAAAGAGCTGTGTTCAAGGCAGCACAAGAAGCTGTATCAGGAATGATCTAGTTATTAATTAGTCCTGCCTTGAGTGCAGGGGACTGGACTAGATGACCTGTTGAGGTCCTTTCCAATCCTACACTTCTATGATACACCAAGGTAAGGCCAGGAAAAACTTAGTTTTGGGGATACTGTGTCTGTGACTGGTAATAGAGGCATCAAAACATCCCATCATTAATAGTCTGGAAAACCTATTCCATTTCAATCCAGAGTTTTACCTTACAACTCACTATTCCCCACCTAACTATGCTTTGGGCCAAATCCTGCGACCTTTACTCAGTCCTTATTCCTTAATCCAATGGGAATTTGTTAGACTGAGCAGAAAAGATTACTTTTGTATCCACTCTGCTTTTGACACCAGCAGCTACGTCTGGCTCCAAGCAGGAGTAGTTCTTCCTGGGATTCTCAATATGGTGGTTACTCCGGACACCTCTAGGGTGGGTTTCTTTTACAGCACAGAAGACAGTCTTGGGGTATATTAACTTATAGTGTGTTCCTCTTCCTCTGCAGGTGGGAACCTGTAGAAGCAGGACTATTGATGGGCCTGCCCCTTCCATCTCTGCTGACCTTGTACACTGCTAAGTCCCCATGGAGTGATTTCCAGTGAGTATGTAACAGAGGTGGAATCTCCCCTTCTGGAGATGTAGGCTCCCTTATGTGTGTGGAGGGGGGTGGAGGAGCCTGGTGCCCTGAGCAAGGTCCTCAGGACTGGCCCATAATGGACAGATAAGCTTCTGTATTTGTGCAGTTTGGCTCTTGAAATCCCTGTCACAGACCTACCTATAAAAATTAAATGTCTACATCGTAAATCACAATGCAGTAAGGGAAATAGAGTTTTGAAGACTTGTTTGTGGACATCACTACATAGAGGGGAAAATATATATTTCATACTTGATATGTGCAATAAATTGTTAAATATCTTTCGCCATATATAAAATCTATAAAGAGAACAAAAGTGACCAAGTTTATGATGCCATGGTATATTACTAATATATGAAGATTTATTAATAATAATCCTTGGCTGTTCCCTAGTGCCTCTTATGCCAAGGTCTCAAAGCACTTTAAAAACATTAGTTGATTATTATCCCCATTTTACAGATGAGGAAAAAGAGGAAGAGAGAAGTTAGGTGATTTGCCAAAAGTAACACAGCAAGTCAGTGGCAAAGTTAGGGATAGGACTGAGTCCCTGTTCTAACTGTGGTACAACATTATATTCCCACTAAGTAAATTTACTGTATCTTAAAGATGTTGTTTCACACCATGTATTTTAAAGATCATGAAAATTGGCCAGTTTTGTAAAATTAAAATTTTTACAATGGCAATTTCCCACCCCACATAAGCAGAGAAGGCTACTTAAAGGGTTAACTACACAGCTGTGTAAATAAAAGTTTTTTATTTATTCTTGATGAAACCTAATTATAATGTTTAAATACTGACTGGCACAGAAGATACTGAGCTAGCCCTGGATTCCCTGGTTTTGTTATTGGGCATGGCAATGGTACAACAAGATACTCCTACTGTGGCTTCAGGCAACTCATCTTCCTCAGTCCATTCATTAAGATCCGGATTATAGCACTGAATGCACTTCTTATATTTCTTTTCTATTTCATTCCAGCCACCCACCAAGTAAATTTTCCCATTAAGAGTGGAAGCACCTGCAGTGCTCACTCCAGTTGGCAGGGGAGCAGCATAGCTCCACTGGCCAGCATAAGGATTGTAGCACTCAACAGGGAGGACATCAATCCTTTCACCCCGACCCCCCAGTTGGGACCCACCCATGATATAGACCCTCTCCCCAAGGGAAACAGCACAGTGCCATCCTCTTGGAGTGCTAAGGGTGGACTTATCCTGCCAGCTATCATTGCTGGGGTCATACATACACACAGAGCGGGAGTAAGCATTATTTATGTAACCTCCTGTGACCAGGATTCTACCATCTATGACTGCACTGGCATGACAGCACCTTGCTACCTCCAGTGGTGCCTTCATTTGCCACTGGTTAACTGCAGGCACATAGCATTCAACTGAGGATAGACACCCTTCAGAGTTGCGACCACCCACTGCAAAAAGGAGGCCATTGAATACATTCAGGCTAAAATGGGTGCGCTTCTGATTCATGTTGGCCAGGTGAATCCATGTGTTGAAACGAGGATCATATCTGCAAACATTAAGAACAGAGAATAACTGATGCAATCAAAATACTCAAATATTTCTATGGGAAGGCCTACAACGTCGCATCTGCCACTCTATAGTTAAAACTGTGGGGGCTTCTAAATCACTGTTTAATTTTTATTGTCTGGCTATTACAATTCACTTGAACTGAAAGGTAGAGTTCTTGCTAAATTTTGGTAAAAATAGGTTTCATTCTATAACAGGTGAGAAATGTATCTTTGTAATTCAAAAATAGTTTTGTCAATAAAATCTGGCATGTATTTAGCACATAATTTGATCTAATTACCTTCAGTAATTTGATTTAAAAAAACACAACTGCTTAAGAACCTTGGAAAGTGACTATTGTGCCTGTACACTATCTAATTTCAAATACAATTTTCTATTTTTTTGTCTTGTAATATGCATCTCAAGATTTTGCATGACCAGTCTTTAAAAGTGACATAGTGGCTCCTTTATAATAAATACAATGATGAATTTATTAAATTTGTTCTCATATAATATATTCTGTACTGTACCTGGTCATATGTTCTTTTAAAGCCCAGTATTGCTGCTATTGAAGTTAATAGGAATCTTGCCAAACACCCCAATGTGTGCAGTATTGGGCCTTTTGGTAGTAATAATTAAGAATTTATATCAGAGGGGTAGCCGTGTTAGTCTGAATCTGTAAAAAGCAACAGAGGGTCCTGTGGCACCTTTGAGACTAACAGAAGTATTGGGAGCATAAGATTTCGTGGGTATAAGCTTGCATCTGAAGAAGTGAGGTTCTGACCCATGAAAGCTTATGCTCCCAATTCTTCTGTTAGTCTCAAAGGTGCCACAGGACCCTCTGTTGCTTTTTAAGAATTTATATGGCACTTTGTAAGTATTTCTATCTTCAAAGCGCTATACAAGCATTTTAAACGGTATATGTGTTGTCAGTAAAAAGATGCATTTTAAATATTGAGGGCCAACTTGGCAACTACTTATTAATGCAAAAAATCCTTACTCAGAGAAAGTTTCATTAATTTCATTGGGACTGTTAGTATCAGTAAGAATTTTCAGGATCAAGTCATTATACAAAGATGCAAACAAGTGTTTAAAAATTATCAAGGATCTGACGAATTCACTAAAACACACCTAACACTGAAGGTCATAAACTGCCTTTGATCTGCAATGCAAATCCTGTGGATATCCGTGGTCATGCCACATGCTCAGGCACAGAGAAACGGGGGGTATGTATAACCCTAGGCTCATGATGCAGATGAGAAAAAGCAAAGGTATTTCAAAGCTAAGGCTGATAATCTGTTTTATACTCATGATGTTGTACTTAATTTATTTTTCATTACAGGACAAAACAAGGAAGAGCTTCAGCTTCTGAGGGCTGCTTTCACATTATGAAAAATCTCTGAATAACATTTCATTTATTATTGATTCTGCATATTAATATGTATGATATTTTAGGTATTTTCCTTTCATTGCTATTCATTTTAAATAAGATTTACATGAAACTAGGATTTTTGTTTTTTAACATCTCAACTGGTTCCACAGGTCAGAGCCTGCTGGAAGTGACATTCTCTGTTCAAAACATTAAGCATCTCCATCAATTCTGAGGTCACAAATAGAAGACTATGACTTCTTTGGAAGGATAAGAGGTGAAGCAGATAAATTGCTAGGCCCACATGTTCCTGTCTTCAGAGGGTACGGAGACCAGCAGGTGGGTAGAGCTCACATAAAAAAGGAGCTGGGGACAACCTCTTAGGAGGGAAATATAAATAATAAGAGTTAGCTCTTGTCTGACATTTTACATCCATATCTCTGAAAGCAATTATACTAATGCAGAGAAGTGAAAGGACTTGCTCAAGGTCAATGGCAAAGCTAGGAATAGAATTCAGGTTGGGTCACGCTGACTCCTGTGACTATGTGGTATTATTCCAGCTCGCTGTTTAATTTCCACCATGCAGTCCACATAAAATATCTGTGGGCTGAGTTCTGCTACATAAAAGTTAGGCAGGGCCTGAAATAAGGGGGGGTAGCGGGGGACCATCTCCTCTATGCAATGTTTTGCTCTAGCAAATTGACTAAATGACATAAATGACTAAACCGACCAACCAAACAACAGAGGAAGTTAGTGCTGTATTAGTTCTCCCTGTACACTCACTGATCACCCTTCTAGGAGGGGTTATTTGGGCATTCCTGCTCAGGGGCTGTCCTCAACAGTAGCAGAGTAACAGCTGAGTGTGCTGGGAAGCTGCTTAAAAGAGAGGCATACAATTTATGCTTCTATATTATTATTATTAGACAGTGTATTAGATATATATACTGAGATCCATGAGTTTTCCCATTTATGGGCCCATAATGTATCATTGATTCTTAGGCAGAACACGTTTTAAAATCAGTAGAAAGTTTCCCTTACAAATAATTTGACCCCAGGCCTCTAGGTTGAAATCTTCTTGTGTTCTACATTACTGCCACTCATACGGTTCTAGGGGGACAATGCACTGGAACTGCAGTCCTTCAGAAACTATGCAGCATTTAGTGTATTTGACCCGGGTGGGAACAACATAGCATTTAAGAAACAAAGATATTGCTTCTAAACCTATGTCGTGAGAAATAAAGACCAAAATAAATGAAATATAGAAAAAATGTTGAAAATAAAAAAAGAATCACAATCATTTCTAAAAAAATGTTCTTCAAAGTTTTCCACAAGGCATCGATAGCTCTTGAACTTGAAGAATTCTTGCCTTGTTTGGTCTGTTATAACATTAATGCTACGTACAATTTTCCTGTGTTTTAATATTTAAATAGCCATTATTCGTTTAATTTTGGCTTGAGGTAGATTTTCTGATTTGGAGTGGTGGTCTTTATACATTTGCGATTATAGATGGATATGACTTTATGCATGACTTTAGTCGTACATTTGTAATAGCTAAAATTTTAAATATCATCCTTTTTCTTCCCTGCTAATAATCTTATCTGGTTTTGCTAAGTTTTGTACGCAAGCTTGGATATGCTCCTGCACAATGTGGAATCTGCCTCTCCTTCCCATATAAATAATCATTTACCTGCAGAAATTGCTGACAGCATGCTTGGCCTGGTTCCTGGCATCATTCTGGTCTTCACCACCAGCCACATAGAGAAATCCATCCATCACAGTCACACACTGGTTAAAACTTTTAGCAGGCATTTCAGTAAGCTTCTTCCATCCATTATCAGGATCTCTGTATAAGATGTCTCTGCTAAGGGACTTTTCTGTTAATGCTGGGCGTCCCCCAACAGTAACTAGGACTCTGAAACCTCCACGAATCCTTGTTCTTCTAGACTGCAGTGTATTCTGATTATATGGAAGCAAGTGGTAGTTCATGGCATCCACTAGAAGTCGGTGGCAGTCTGTGTCTTGCATCATTCTGGGTACAGTTTGAACATAATTGACCAAGTCTTGAGCAGAGATTGTACCAAAACGAATGTTGCCCAAGAGATCTGCAGCATACTTTGCTCTTTTTTGGTCAAATTCCAGCCATTTTATTGCTATCTGGAATGCAGCAATTTCAGAAGGCAACTGCAAGTCGTCATCTGCAAGGAGTTCATTGATTTGATCAAAAGTAAGTTTTAAGAACTGATCTGTTTCTGAAAACTCAATGAAGTTGTCTCTAATAAATTTCTGTGCTGCTTCCTTGGTGTTTTTTAGTCCATATGTCTCTGCAATATTGGCAATATACATGCAGTTCTCCACATTGATTTCTTGCATCAAAAAATCAGAGCACATCTTTATAAGGGTGTGAATCTGAAGATAGACTGCTGTGGAAATGATACTACCTATTGTGTAGAGTGAAAGAGTTAGCTTTCCAGTGTAAGCATAGGTGATAACAGTGGCTAGGCCCAATGGGGATACATCATTGAGATCCACTCTTTGAGTAGATGGATCTTTCTTTAAGATGTTATGAAAGTAGTCGCTGCATGAAGCCATCACCACCTTGTGAACATTGAAGGATTTGGTTTTGGTACCAATAATCAAGTCACAAAGAAAATTTTCCTGCCTCATTCTGCTTAGCCCTTCCAAGAGATTTGGGCTATAAGAAGAATCAGAAACCTCAGCTGAGATGCAGCTGAAGCCATTCCCTCCGTCTAAGAAGCCATTCAAGCCATTTAGTTTACTTAGGGGGCCATCCTCCACAATTATAGTCATCTCATTGATATCGCCTTTATTCTTTTTGATGTTCTTCTTTTTAGGCGCCATGACTGCAATGGAATATCACAGCCAAGAGCTTGCTGAAAAATACAATGATAAAGTTTAGAGTTACATTTCAGTTATAAGTATTTAACACCTGACTGATGACCCCACAGAGTTTAAACTTTATCAATAAATGGAACCACTGTAAGAACAGAACACAAAGTAACATGTCTTACTACTACCTAAAGACTTAAAATTGTGTGTTTTATTGGACTGCATTGGAGTGTGGTCGCTAATAATAAATACTGAATAGGATTCTTCTGGAATTATAGTTATAGAGCAAGAATGCATTGAAAATTAACTCTTGTTTATAACAAGATCACAAAAATCAAGTTTCCCCAAGAATGAGTTTAGTATACAAATTCAGTGGAACTGCAAGAGTTCCCTAAATCCAAATTTAGAAGTTTCTATTTCTCAGAAGTAAAATGAGTTTGGCTAAGTATAAACTTTAAAAAATAGGTCTGGGTCCTGACTTTAAAATATTATTCTATCATTTTTTTAGTCAAAAACACAATAAAGGGATAGGGCCTGATTCTGTTCTTGCTTTCAGAAGTGCTAGTCACAATTTACAGTGGTATAAAGGAGTTCAGAATCTGACACACGGAAATTAAAAATGGAGAAAGTTTTCCACAAATAGAGTGTGAAACATTTTGGGGGAAAGTGTATTTGAGTCATGGTTTTCTGTATTCTTAGAGCCTGAGCACTTTCAGGATTGGAATTGTAGATTTATTAGGGTTAGGGAATACTATTTCCATGTCAAAGGCGACAAAGAGTCCTATGGCATCTTATAGACTAACAGAAGTATTGGAGCATAAGCTTTCGTGGATGAATACCCACTTCGTCAGACATCTGATGAAGCGGGGATTCACCCACGAAAGCTCATGCTCCAATACTACTGTTAGTCTTAAAGGTGCCATAGGACTCTTAGTCACTTTTTACAGATCCAGACTAACACGGCTACCCCTCTGATACTATATCCATGTCATTCACAAATGCCCTTCTGCATATAATTTACTTCACAAGCTTTCCCATATTTATATCATACTGTCCATAATTGAAATTATGGTGCCCACAGTTTCAGCATCAAATATTGAGGGTATTTCTGAAAAAAAGCCCAACTTTGTTTTGTAAAAGAATGTGTATAGATTGATACAGACTTAGCAACAAGTATTAGATTTCAGAAGCCATTTCTGTGTGTGAAGAGAATCCTCACTTTTATACAATAACATTAGATTAATTGTTTAAATTATGCATATAAACTACGGGCAAATTCCTGCTCCCAATGAAGGCAGTTGCCAAACTTCTGTTGAATTCAGTGGGAGAAGGCCCTGTGTGTTCTTCAGAGGAGTTATTTCATTTACAAAATATAAGCAAATACACAGTAAAGAAAGGTCCTGGTCTTGAATAATACCTCAATGAAATGAGTCACCGAGACTAATCAAATACAGCATTATACCTAAGATACACTATTTTCTTGCATTCTGACACAATTTCCTCAAATTCTGATCCTAACCCCCTAGACAAGGACAGAACATGGAGGAATGCTATGTAATGATAAAATAAGTAGCGGCATCATTTACTAGATTTTTTTAATAAGCCTCTACGATATTTCCTTGTAAAATCTCATCACATTCAACTTCCCCAAAGCATTCAGCTTATAATAAGTCAGCATTTTAATTATAGAAAGGAATGGTTAGTTCCGCTGTAAGAACCAGGCTTTTTTTTTTTTTTTCCTGCTGGGTGATGACTGTGTGCAGTGCGAGAGAGGCCCATGTGTGCCGAAAACGTCAGTGTCTCAGTGTCACTGCATGCCAGAATGAGCTGAGATTCCAAAATGTCCCCTTGCCAAAGAGGTGGGTCAGCTGCTCCCCTTCTCCCTGCCCACCCCGGCTGCATTCCAAGAGCTGCATCTGTTGAAACCTATCAGAGTCAGTTCTAGGAATAGTAACACTCACACAGCAGCTTGCCATTTTAAGACAGGTTCAATTTAAGGTGTATTTGCCACTTTGGACACACTTGATTGTTTCAAATGACAATTTGCAACCTATTTAAACTACAGAAAGTAGTTTATATATATTTCATTGTTACAGACCAAACTTTCGATGTGTTTACATATTCTATTCACAAGCTTTATAGATGGCTAGATAATATTACCTTGGCAAGCATAACTGTGGCTTTAAATATTTTCAGAAATACTTAAACTTTATAAACTTTAACACATGCACCATTTGTTCATGAAAACAAGAATGATTTTAGATCCAATAATTTTAAATGTTTGTTATGAAAATAATTCTCCAGAGTTTTCCTAACCATGTACTTTTCTATCAACAGAAATTTAATGAGATAGTTTATTTGATTAGCAGCCAATGAGTTAAATACAAAAGCATTTGAAGGAAAAGCAAAAGGAAATGCAAAAGCAAAGAAACATATCAGCCAACACACCATGAAAATATCCTAATTTTATTTTTAAGTTTTTGAAGCTTCGGGTAATTTGGTTTTCTACAGACTTTTGCCTTTCCATAGCTAGAAGAGGTCATATTGATTTCAGCTGAGGAATAATTCATGCCAAAGGACATTCCAGGTCAAAAAATGTGCTAGATACAGAAAAAAAAAAAAAAAAAGCTATCCTAGAAACATGAATATGACCAGCAACTGCAGCAGCAGGAGCAACCTTACCTTCCTCAGCAATGCACTGTTAACAGCTATCCAACCAGGTGTCAGTAGGAATGTCCGTTCCTAGGAAGAATGATAAGAGAGAGAATGAAAAAGAGAGAGAGAGATCAGAGGCCACCTGACAAGTCCCAGCAATTGCAGTTTCTAGAGTGACCCTTTGCTGTCACAGTGAATAAAAGAGGCTGGTGTCTGCGCTCTGGGGCCCTTTAAAGTGACCCCTCCTCCTCGTCTCTCTCTCTCTCTCTGCCATCCAGGGGGTTAGGTTTCCTTTGCTTGCCTGACTTTTAAAAATTAAGGGAACAAATTTGTCTCTTAGATATAAACATAGATGTGCAAGGGAAATATAGGGCAAGCTCCTGGAAAGGGCATTCTCCTCCCATCCAGCCTTATGCCAACCTCTCTGGGAGAAATTGTTTATGATAACTGTAGTATTTGTCCCAGATGGACAAAATACAACCTGATTCAGACCTCTTCTCTCCACCATTACAGTGTAGGTTTCTTTCTGTCACTATGAGTTTAAGTAAATACAGGTCACATATCTTATTTGGATAGAGGATCATCATCACAATAGTGCTGCAGACACCCACAACAACATGAGAACTGCATTGCTGTTCCAAAGAAATGCAAATAACCTTCTCCCCACAGGACAAGGGGTACTTGGTGTCTCAGGGGGACTAGTAATGGGATACTGAGCCCTTCATAGGTTAATGGTTCAAACACAGATCATGATCCTGCCACCGAGTTTTACTCAGACCATGAGGATTTCTTTGCAAGCCTGATGGTGGAATATGTCCTTCAAGCCAGTAGTGACCAAGAACAATTACCATAAGTGACCTGTGTAAACTGAGTTCAGTTCCTACTGGACAGCTGTCCACATCTCAGAAACGAACAAATCTCCATCATAACTGGCACCAGCTCACATTTTTCAGCTACTGCATGGACACAGAATCCTTTCACTTCTCCAAGAAGGATCTCCAGAGTAGGGTTGATACAGCTGACAAGGTAGTGGTTCAGGGAAGCTTGCAATGCCACTATCAGTCTTATTTCTGTACTGTAGATAAAAAGATAAGTTCAGCCTCCTGAGATCCATTAACTCTCATCAGTGATAGCCCCACTACAGTCACAACCCCTCCAAGATGAGAGATATCCAAGCAAAATACTAGTACACCAGGATGTGGTTTTGGCCATTCAGTACATGGTGCGCTTTCCCCTGAGTTCATACTGAATCATAGTGCTAGGGTGTGCTGTGTTGCTAGAGCTGCCATCTTTTGGATAAGATGTGCAGTATGCAAAACCAAGGCTGTGACAAGTTGTCATCATAAAAATATTCCATGGTACATTTTCAAGAATAGGGGCATTGACCCCGATAGGAAAGACAATTCAAATGTAATGGTAATTCCATTCTGCCTGCCTAAAAATCCCTTTATTATGTAGAGTTGATACATTAATTTTTAACCCCCTTCCTAATATTTCTTTAAAACATGAAAGATTTTATTCAAGTATAGCAATTTTCATTATAATTAAATTAACTTTTTAAAAACCACTGCATATGCATCCGAAGAAGTGGGCTGTAGTCCACGAAAGCTTATGCTCTAATAAATTTGTTAGTCTCTAAGGTGCCACAAGTACTCCTGTTCTTCTTTTTGCGGATACAGACTAACACGGCTGTTACTCTGAAAACTGCATACAATGAACTCATGCATTTTTTATGAGCGAGTCATTCAGCTTCATAGATTTAGGGGAAACCTTGGCCCCATTCAACTCAGTGGCAAAGCTCCCATTAGGATGAAAGCTGTCTAATGGTTAGGGTGCTAGCCTAGGACTCTGGAAGCCTGGGTTCAATTCGTTGCTCTACCAAAGGCTTCCTATGTGACCATGGACAAGTCATTGAAAATCTCTGTGCCTCAGTCCCCCATTTCCACCTTACAGGGGTGTTGTGAAGCTAAATACATTAGAGACAGGGAGGTGTTCAGATACTACAGTGATGGGGGCCGCATAAGTACCACAGACAGAATGGAGTCAGAATTTGACCTTCTGTCCTGTCGCTGTGTTATCAGGTAACAAAAATGCAAAACACCTTATAACAGCAGGTCGTTATACCCTAGTATTAGTAAATGCACAGGACTTCCAACGCCAACATTGGTTCCAGTCCATCATCTGTAGCACCTCTTATGAGAGAAACTCCTCATCCATTCTTGTGACCTTGGCACCGATGTATTGTTGGACTTCATGGTTTTACTCTTCCGACCCTAAGAACAGAGCCTTTCCAAGACATTTTGGCACAAGGTGTAGATTTCCCCCCCAACACACTTCAAAAGACAAACCCTAATTACATCTGCTTGTTAAACAATGCACTGCTTATTTAAGAAAAATAGGTAAAATAAAGTAAAGCATTTACTCTTCATCACACATAGATTCCTATAGGGGCATGCATTTCCACCAATATGTCAAGTCACTACTATTTTCAGAAAATTCTCTTATTCCGTGATACCCACAATAAGTGAGTAAAATCTGTTGAGTGGACCAGATCCTCAGCTGTGGCTGAGCGGTACTTGAAGGAGTGAGACGGGTGGAAGTGCAAGTGCAAAGTGCCTTTTATGACTAACTATTCCTGAATTGTCCATCCACCAGGCTGCAGCCTGGTAAACAGTGGCTGTGGCCTTCTGCAGATGGGGGTCTGTGATGGGTTGGACCCCCCCCCCCATCCAGGGTGCCACCTGATGTGCTGGGGTCTCACTGAGCCTGCCCTTTCCACCGATCTGGGTTTCCTCACCCTATTCTTGGTGTGCTAGGCTCTCAAGCCTTCTCCAGCACACACACAGGTAAGGCCACACCCAGATGCAGACACAGACTGAAATCAGCTCTGTGTGGGAGGACTTAGCTAGGAGAATAGCCACTCATGTGCACACATCCTTTGGGGTATAAACCAAAAATAATATTGTCTTGTGCTGTATAGAAGATCTGCACAGCGCAAGCTCATAAAAATTCACCCTCTCCCTCAATGTGGAGAGAGATATGCACAGCTTTTTGCTCTCCCCAGATATGAATTGCAAAACCTGGGTTTTGAAATAAACAAGAAATAAGTTTATTAACTACAAAAGGTAAATTTTAAGTGATTATAAGGGATCGCAAACAGAACAAAACAGATTACTGAGAAAATAAAACAAAACACACAAACTAAGCTTAATACACTCAAGAAACAGGTTACAAAGTGTAATTTCTCACCCTAAATTTCTCAAACCTGTTTTAGGCAGGTTGCAGAGCTTCTGTAGCTTAGAGTTCCAGTTATTTCTCTTTACAGACTGGACCCCTGTCTCATCCTGGACTCAGCCCTTGCCTTTCCCCTTCCCTTCAGTTGTTTTTAGCAATCTTCCTTCTTGGACTGGGAGGCAATGGAGAAGAGTCCTGATTGCCTTACTTACCAGCCTTAATTAGAATTTACATAAGGCAGGAATCTTTTGTTTCCCAATGTGACCCCTCACCCCCCTCTTAATGGAAAAACACTGAAAGCCTCAGATGGACGTCTAATACCAGGTGACCCGATCACCTGACCCTGTAGTGTCAAAGCAGAAATCCAGTGAGCTTCTCAGGAAGGTGGGAGATTAGTATCTTCCAAGTCTTATTGTTCTTCATAATGGCCCACTGAGGATGATAGCCTACCGTCTGGTGGGCGTTCCCCCAAATACACACACAGTTGTAATTGTTACATAGTCAATATTCCTAACCTCAGATACAGAAATGATACATGCATACAAATTGGATAATCACATTCAGTGGATCATATCCTTTCCAATGATACTCACATGACCCATCTTGCATGAAACATGTTTTAGTTATGCCATATTCACATCATAACAATATTTGTATGAATAATATGGGGTGCAGTGCCACAGCGTCACTGGGGCATAAGGAACTTCCAGCCACATCCCTTCCTCAAGCCCCCATCGTTCATGCCATGCCAGACAGTAGTACTCACTACAACAACTCTATGCCACGCCACCTGAGGATTGTAATAGGCAGGGAGGATTCTCCAATGGCCAGCTAGATAATCTTAATGTTGGACAGGATCTGGCCTGTTATATAAAAATTAAAAAAATAAATAAGATACTAAAAAAATGCTTAACAGAGCCACCAATAAGGACAAATGCCTAAAATGAGTAGCTGTACTACTGTATTGCTGCAACTCTCATCTTACTCCCCATCCCCTACCCTACTGTGTGTCACCTTTATTCTCCTTCACCTCTCATGTCATGTTTAAAGATCGTAAGGTCTTCCAAGTAGGGATCATGTCCTTTCATATTATCTGGGAAGCACCTGTGTTTGCTATAGAATAATAATAATATTTTTGGACATATCTGGACTTGTCCTTTCTAGCACCCTCTACTAGAGGAGTTTTGCTGTTTAGTGAGAACCTAGAATGCTATCATAGGGAGACACTACAGCAAACTTCATGATGATGAGAATATTACAAAAATAATTGACCACCACATTCCCTCTCTCTATCTAGGTACTTATATAGCCCTTATCACCATAGCTCCTAATGGATTTTTGTCCTCACTATTCCTGTGAAGTAGAGAAACCTTATCCTCATTTCACTAAAGGGTAACGGAGGTGTAGAGTAGGTTAAGCAAGGTCACACAGAAAGTATGTGGCTGAGTCCAGAATTGAACCCTGCTCTCGAGTCCAGTGCCCTATCCACTACGTCACCCTTCCACAATGCTGCATGTTGTAGGACTACATGAATTATTAACTGCACCCAGAGCTTAATTTGTGCCAGAGCTTTCCAGGGCTGAGCCCTGTGACCGCAAGGTTTGGCAGTTCATAGCCCCAGCACCTCTGCATTGTTGCATCACTGATGAATGTAAAAAAATTGCTTGAGCCCTAGCATTTAATTGCTTGAGCTCCAGCACCTCTATCATTACAAATTAAGCACTGATGGCACCTACAAATCAGTGTCTGTGAAATCATGGTGTCTTCAAAGCTTCCTAGGGGTTTCAATGGCTGGTGGAAGGGGCAGGGTCTGCTTTGTTGGTGGTCAGGGCCGGCTCCAGGCACCAGCCCAGCAAGCAGGTGCTTGGGGCGGCCAACGGAGAGGGGCGGCACGTCCGGCTCTTCAGCAGCAAGTCCCTCACTCCCTCTCGGAGTGAAGGACCAGCCGCCGAATTGCTGCCGAAGACTGAAGTGGCGGTGGTAGAGCTGCCACCGAAATGCCGCAGATCATGATTGCAGCTTTTTTTTTTCTTTCTTCTTTTTGCTGCTTGGGGCAGCAAAAACCCTGGAACCGGCTCTGGTGGTGGTGGTAGCAAGAGCAACCAGGGCATCCTCCACCACTGCCTGGATATAAACCCTGCCAGGGAGAGGAGCTTGCGAGTGCTTAATTTGTAATGAAAGGGGTGTTGGAGCTCAATCAATTAAATGCTAGGGCTGAAGCCATTTTTTTTACATTTTTAACTGATGCAGCAAGCCCAGAGGTGCTGGGGCTATGAACTGCCAAGCCTAGCGGTGCCAGCCCTGGCAAGACCTGGCAAGAATTAAGCACTGGGTGGGCCTGCCACAGTGATGATGATGGTGGTGGTGGGTGGGGAGAAAAAGACAAGCAAAGGATTTGCCTTCTTCATGTCTGCTCCCCAAACAGAAACAATACGGGAAGAACCCCTAACCCAGTCACTGGGCAGCATAAGGGAAGAGATGGGAGGAATATGGGCTGCTTAGAGACTCTCAGACTTAACCAAGAGAGCAGAACAAGGGAGCCCAAAATTAACAAGGGGTTGGGAGTGTCCATGAGGGCTCTTATCCTCCAAGCTGGAGAAAAGATAAACTGGAGCTGGGTGAAAACGTTGTTGGTTTTATTTTGTCCACATCAACAGAGCTGAGTTTTCCTGAACATGTTTCATTAGATTGTGGGAGAGACAAGGTGCTGGAGGTCATAGCTTTGATTGGCCCAAGTTGGGGGCGAGAGACAGGCTGCGCAGCTCAGCTCTGTACAGGCTCCAAAGCTTGGCTCTCTCCAGGGGTGAAAAGTAACTTAAAGGACTTACTGGTATGCAGGGCAGCTGGGGTCCTGGGCAAGGTAGGAGAGGGGCCGCTCTGGACCCCCTGAAGGGGGCAGGCTCTTGGGTGGAAGGGGCGGGGCTGGGGCTAGACTTCTCCAGCCAGCCCTACAGCGCTGCCTGGCCTGTGCTGCCCAGGGCTCCGGTAGTGATTTAAAGGGCCCAGGGACCTGGACCAGCTGCCCCTTTTGCCCGCCTCCCCTCCCCGCATCAGCCGCCCTGCCGGTATGGTGCTTAAAGTGCTGTCACGGTAGCACTTTAACGTGGGCTGTGTACCGGCCTGTACTGATGGCCACTTTCTTACCGGTATGCTGTACCGGCCGGTACGGGGCCACTTTCACCTCCGGCTCTCTCCCCACACAGAAGTTGGTCCAATTCCAAAGCTATGCCCCGCTGTCCCCCACCTGCCCTTCTCTGATCCTGGCACCCACCGGGCTACAACTGCACCGCCAACAACCACGAGGGGCTTGGCAATACAAATCATTGGTTCTCAAGCAGCTCACGGCGGACGAAGTGGGTGGGGGAGAAGGGACATGCCGGGAGAGGGGGTGGGACCCAGGGGAAAGGCTGGACGGGGAGGAAGGGGCGCCCCCAGGGAGAGAGGGTGGAAAGCGGCGGCACTGACGGGCGGGCTCAACAAGCCGTGAGGGCAGGGACCAGCAAGCCGGGCTCCGCGCGGCGCGGGCTGCAGGGCAGAGCCCGGCTCCGGGCAGAGGCGCAGCTCAGAGCTCCGCCCCGCCAGCAAGCGAGGAGGGACGGGCCCGGCCGGGCTGTGGCGCTCAGGGCGCTGCTATAAGAGGCGCCGCCGGGGGGCAAGTGCGGCCCGCCGAGAGCTCGGAGCTGCGCGGGCGCGTGGCAGCTGGGCCGGGTGCCTGGGCGCTGCAGGGCTTTGCTATGGCAGAGGCTGCGAGCGTGGTGCCGAGGGTCTTGTATCTGAAAGAGCGGCTCGGCCAGACTCAGGATCCCCAAAAGGTACCGCCTCGCTCCCACGCCCCAGGCCACCACGCACCTGCCTAGGAGAGGAGGCTGGAGTCAGCGCCCTGCGGGGGCTGCTGGGCTGGGGCCTGTTTCTGGCTGACTGTCCCCGCACACAAGCTGCGGGATCCCTCTGGCAGGTCCCCCTGCAAGGCGAGTTTGTGGTTCCACTGACTTTATTGCCTTCAGCTGATGACCCCTGAAGCTTCTGCTTCATTCTGAGAGCACCTAGATCAGTGGTTCTCAAACTTTTGTACTGGTGACCCCTTTCACATAGCAAGCCTCTGAGTGCGACCCCCCCCTTATCAATTAAAAACACTTTTTAAAATATAATTAACACTATTATAAATGCAGGAGGCAAAGCAGGGTTTGGGGTGAAGGCTGACAGCTTGTGACCCCCCCCCCCATGTAATCTCATGACCACCTGAGGGGTCCTAACCCCCAGTTTGAGAAACCCTGACCTAGATCCATTTATCCTCCTTGGCACTTGTTAGGCCTGAAACTTCCCCTGCTTTAGCTTTGCACAGCCTAGTGCTGAATGGCCTGCGTGGTCCAAGCAGAGTTATTTTTCAAAGCTTCTGAACAAGAAATTAAAAAGCCATTTTGACAGAAAAGCAGAGCTGTCCTGCTGCAGTCCTGTGGCAATGAGTGGATGCCTACTGGAGAGATCCAATGTCTGTTTGATGTGCACAGCAAATTTAAGAGAAAGAAGCCTATAAGGAGGTGTTACAAACAAGCTTAAAAAGCAATAGGAATAAAATCTTAAGCATTTAGTGTTTTATAATGTACTTTTGAAACCAAATATGAAGTCACTTATTTATATATAGTGAAATTTACTTTTAACTAATTTAATTTAACGTATCTAACTTTTACCTTTTAAATTATGTATTAAAGCTCATGTTGATGCAAAAAATCAGTGTTTATTCCCATGCATCTTGTATTTGCTTTATGTGTTTAATATCTCTAAGGGAAGCCATGATGATGGTATAACAGTTATATTGAAATGACAGTTCCATCATTGCTGCCTTGATGAGTAGCCCCGTTGAATTTAATGGGAGTATTCACATGTAAGTAGACCCTCAGTTACAAACCCTTCTGGAACAGAGGTTGTTCATAACTCTGAAACGGTTGTAAAACATTATGCTTCTTTCATAAGCTTACAACTGAACATTGACTTCATACAACTTTGAAACTTTACTATGCAGAAGAAAAATGCTGCTTTTAACCATCTTAATTTAAATGAAACAAGCACAGAAACAGTTTCCTTACCTTGTCAAATACTTCTTTAAACTTTCCCTTTATTTTTTTTAGTGGCTTACATTTAACACAGTACTATTTGTCACCCCACCTCACCCCTGCTGCTGCCTGATTGCATACTTCTGGTTTCAAATGAGGTGTGTAGTTGACCGGTCAGTTTATAACTCTGAAGTTCTATTATATAATATTACTCTTGGTTAGAAGTATTTGAAGAATCATTGCTTAAGCTAAATCCTGTCTCTCTCATTTGTTTTGATATTCCAGTGGTGCTGAGATTGAGTGTTTTTAAGCTAATTTGTAGGAGCACATTCTCTAAATTTTGAAATAAAAGGATTGACATGTCAATACAAGATACTTTCTGAAATTTGAGTGCCTTCTGATAACTGAGGCGGGGTGGTCTTCTATAAGAACATGTCTGTAATGAGTTACTTCATAAACTAATCTTGAAAAGCTACCTAAGGTCAGTTGGCCTTTGTCATTTTTCCTTGGTTATTTTGACCTGAAGTGGGGCAAGTCATGGTAATTTTATCCAGTTTATAGGAACATACTTTGCTTTTTTTTTTAAATATCAGGAGACTCTCTAAAATAGCAGTGGTGGTGGTTTATGATGAGAATAAGGAATAGACAGGTGAGGAGATCATTAGAACTTGTGACCTCGATATAACAGAGCAGCTAAAGCAAACTCATCTAAGTAACAGACAATGTTGGTTATGTCTGAAGGCTTCTTGGCACTCAGACTAGAAAGCTAAAACACATTGAGCTTCTGGGGTGCTCTTTGTATTTGATAGTGGTTCTAAGTGTGACAGATGAGCCTTTATGACTTTACTAATGCTATACAACAAGGAGAGGCTGGAACTCTCAGTTAAAGAAAGTTATCGCATATTCCAGTCATGCAGGAAGGACAAAGCTGCTCCCAAGCTTAAAAAGGAATCCAGTAACCAGTAGGATAGCAGGATTGCCCAGGAGCCATAAGAAGTACCCAAATGGGAAGTACCCAGAACCAAACCTCAAACACAGATCAGTTTGATCGGAAGGATCAGCATTTGACCACTAAAGCAAACTAAGATGAAACCAGACCTGAGAGGGAAGATTAGCAGGATTCCACTAGCTGCTGTTTATCCTTTTACCAGCCACAATATCTTGACAACTAATGGGCATCCAACTTCATGTTTAAAGGAAACTGAGGGTATGTCTATGCTTAAAACACTACAGCAGCAGAGCTGAAGCTGTGCTGCTGTAGAGCTTCAGTGTAGACATTACTTACGCCAACAGGAGAGGTTCTCCCATTGCAATAGGTAATTCACCTCCCCGAGAAGCAGTAGATAGGTCAAGAATCAATGGAGGAATTCTCCTGTTCATCTAGCTCTGTCTACACCAAGGGTTAGGTCAGCCTAGTTACCTGTCTCAGGGGTGTAGATTTTGGATGCAAGTTCCCAGTGTAGACCAGCCCCAAGTATAACATTTCATCAGGCACCATTGTTGCAAGTTACAAGTCGGGGCTGAAAGTAGTAAGGTGTTTTGTCAAAGCTATTGTATGCAGAGAACAGCTATAATTTTTAAATAATAATTGGTGGAACTCATTTATGGTTATATTTTTCTGCTCTGTGTGTGTGTGTGTGTGTGTGTATATATATATATATATATATTGTGTGTGTGTGTATAATGTCATAATCTTTATTTAGACACCTATGTCTTATCTTCACTTATATTTCAAGGGTATTTGCTATTTGTGCTGGCTATGAGAGTCAAAGTAGCAGGTTGTTTTCCTGTGCTGAATGGTTTTTGTTGTTTCTGCAGGCCATATCCTCAGTGAGACCTGTGCAACTGTTGCTTGCAAATTATGCTCCCACTTTTCGCTCTTCAAACCCACTAACCATCACTGGCATTACACAGGTGTGATTTCAAGCCTTAGTTGCCCTGTGGAATGTTTATTATTGGTGATAGAAGATCAGAAGGAAGTAATCCTGTTTTGACTTTCAGAGCCCTGGCTGAGTTTGCATGGCTGGCAATTTTAAAACTTGTGTCTATGTAACTGGGGGTGAAGAGGGGAACGTCACAGATTTGGCCAGGATCTACAAAGGGACTTAGGCATTGCATCACCTAGGGTATATCTACACTACCCGCCCAATCGGTGGGCAGTGATCGATCCAGCGGAGATCGATTATCGCGTCTAGTCTAAATGGTGATGATAAATCGACCCCCGAGCCCTTTCCTGTCGACTCTTGTACTCCAGTGCCGCGAGAGGCACAGGCAGAGTTGACGGGGGAGCGACAGCAGTAAACTCACCATAGTGAAGACACCACAGTAAGTCGATCTAAGTATGTCGACTTCAGCTATGTTATTCATGTAGCTAAAGTTGCGTAACTTAGATCAATTTCCCCTCCCCACCCAGTGTAGACAAGGGCTTAGTGTCACAAGGTCTAACTCTTGGGCATCTAGAAAATTATTGGAACAACAATGTGATCCATAAAGCCCTGTTAAGTACCTGGCTCCCTATACAATACATGGGGAGAGACAGGTCCCTTAGAATGTGATCCACAAAAGCTATCATGCTAGGCAGAGAGCCGCCTAAGCTAGCCCATGGTGGGAGATGCTGACAAGAGGTGTATTTCCTAAGCCCTGCCCCTCTCGTGGAGTTAGACATCGAAATCCAGGCTGCCAGGAGGTGCCTGTCTGCTTGTAACCCACAACTGGGAAACCCCTCTCCTGGGGTCAGGCAACTTCAGTGCCTAAATAATTTCTTGTGAAAATGAGTAAGGTACCTGCCTCAAGCCACGCAAAATGGGGGTGGGGAGAGGAGGAAATGCTGCCCACATTACAACTTTTAGCTCAGTGGTTAGAGCACTGCCCTTGGGATATAGGAGACCACAGGTTCAATTCCCCCCTCAACTTGAGCTAGAGGAAGAAGGTTTGAATGGCAGTCTCCCTCACCTCTCAGGAGAGTGCTCTAACCCAGTGGTTTCCAAACTTCTCTTTCTGGCGACCCAGTTGAAGAAAATGTTTGATGCCCGTGACCCAACAGAGCTGCAGATGAGGGGTTTGGGGTGTTGGAGGGGGTCAGGGCTCTGGGTTGGGGGTGCAGGCTCTGAGCTGGATGCAGGAGGAGGCTCCGGGTTTGGGGCAGGGGGTTGGGGGATGGGCTTACTTTGGGCAGTTGCTGGTCAGCGGCGCAGCAGGGGTGCTAAGGCCGGCTTCCTGCCTGTTCTGGCACAGCGGATGGTGCTGCGTCCCGGAAGTGGCCAGCAGCAGGTTTGGCTCCTAGGCAGAGGCACGCAAGTGGCTCTGCGGCTCTTGCCAGCAGGCACCACCCCGGGAGTGCGGAGCTGGTGCTCGGGGCAGGGCAGTGCACAGATCCCTGTGGCCCCCCCGCCTAGGAGCTGGACCTGCTGCTGGCCACTCCTAGGGTGCAGCGTGATGCCAGCAGGTAGGGACTAGCCTCCCTTAGCTGGGCAGCACCACTGACGGGACTTTTAATGGCCCAGTCGGCAGTGCTGACCAGAGCTGCCATGATCCAGTGCCTTAAATTCCATGACCCAATACTAGATCGCGACCCGCAGTTTGAAAACCACTGCTCTAACCACCTGGCTAAAATTTATAAGGTGATTGTCTCCACCCTCCCACCTCATCCTCCTGTTCTCAGGCCTGTCCTTACCCATACGCAAAAGTATGCAGCTGTGCAGGGCCCCAGGAAATTTGTGGCCCCAAATTTCCTGGGGCCCTGCACAGCTGCGTGCTGCTCCAGCCCCTGTGCTGGCTCTTTCCCAGGGTCCCCACCCCTGCTCCACCCCAGCCCCGCCCCCACTCCCCTGAGCTCTGCAGCATGGCCGGGGCTGCACTCACTGGCGGCGGGAAGTACAGACCCAGCCGTGCCACAGGTGAGTGCTGGGGGGTGGTTCTCCTCTGTCCCCCAAGCCTCCCTCCCCCTCCCCGCGGAGGCCTGGGGCCTGCCCACCCCCCACAGGGGTCTGCGTAGGGCCCCAGAATAGCTAGGGACGGCAGTTTTGAATGGGACTCTATCTGATAGGGAGCTTCTAAGCACACCTATGGGATAGGGCCCCATGGGTGAGCTAGGAAGGCGGAGGCCCATCTTCTCCTAGTTTGTAGATTGTGCTGGGGGTTAGAAAGGAGATGTACACTGATGCTTCACTCTAAGCATCCAGATGCCTATGTCCAGAGACAGAAACTTAGGCACCTAGAAAACTTCTACTGGAAAAACTTAAGCAGGGAGTGAGTTTAAGCACCTACAGAGTTAGGTGGTGGCTGAACAAGGGTTTTGTGGATTACAGTGGTGACTGAAAACCAGATTTAGCTGTCTAATCCTAGGGATTGTCTAAGTACCTTTGTGGATCTGGGCCTTACTGTTTAAAGGATTTGCTGTCAAATTTAAAATTATTTTAAATTAGTAAATGTACAGTGTTCTGAGAGGTGTGTGCGCATGCATGCGTGCATGTGAGAGAGATGTAGTCCTGACCAGTAATATATACTTGGTGCTTTAAAAGAGCTAATTTCCTGATATTGAAGTTGTTTTGTGTACCTCTTTCCTCCCAGTCAATGTGAACGATGTTTGGGAGTTTAGTAATTGCGCCCAGAACAACAGTGCAGCAATCACACAAAATACTTTGTTGGTTTTAAAAACAAACTTCCTGGTTAGGAAAGGAAAACAGCAAAGTAAAAAGGGGAAGCTGATCACAATGGCTATAAACTAGCAGTCATTAAATGCAGTCAGTTGTTGAGGGAAGCTAAAGATATCAATAAAAATATGGCCAGTAGGATTAAAGACAATAAGAAGGAATTTTTAAAATATGAGGCACAAAAGAAACTCTTGCAAAGTTTTAGATCTGTTATTAGATAGGGATGGTAAAATTATTAATAATGGTGCAGAAGGAAAGCAGATGAGTTCAACATATATTTCTGTTCTGTGTTTGGGCAGAAGCTGGAAGACTATCACAGCTCACAGTGATAATTAAATGTTTTCTATTCTGGCAGAAGTTGCTAAAAGTAAACACTTTCATATCTGCAGGATTGAATAACTTGCATCCAGGAGTAATAAAAGAATTGGCCGAGGAGCTTTGTGAACTATTGATTTAGCTGTTTAACCAAGCTAATGTTGTTGTGGCAGTTTTTAAAAGGGGTAAAATGATGATGATCCAAGCAAATATAGGCCTATCAGCTGGACATTTTTCGTCAGCAAAATAGTGGAATGGCTTGTGTGGGATGTAATCAGTAAAGGATTAAAGGATGGAGGCATAATTCTGGCAATCAAAACGTTTTTATGGAAAATGGATCTTGTCAAACTCAATTTTTTTCATGAGATTATAAATTTGGTGGCAAAGGCAACAGTGACATAGTATAATTAGACTTCTTTAAGGCATTTGATTTATTACTACATAACACTCCAATAATTAAATTAGCACTATACCAAATCAATGCAGCACATATTCAATGGCTTAAAAACTGCCTGTTAAATCTTAAGAAGTAATTATAAATAGGGAATCCTCATTCAATGGGAGTGGTTTTTAGTGGGGGTGCCAAGGATCTGTTCTTGGCCTGATGCTATTCAGAATTTGTTGATCTGGAAGATAACATAAAAACATTGCTGGTAAAAATTGCAGATAATCCAAAAATTGGAAGGGGTAAATGATGACAGTACCGTTCTAGAGAGCGATCCGTAACCCATGGTAAGCTGGGCTCACTTGAACAACACCCGTGTTAATTCAGCTAAGTGCAAGGTTACATTTAGGAACCATGGGTGTAGGCCACACTTAAAGAATGGGGTAAGGGGGACTGTATTTTGGAAAGCAATTACTCAGAAAAAGATGTAGGGTTTATGGTGAATAGCCAGTTGATCGTGAGATGAAAATACAATGTGGTGGTTTACAGAGCAAATGCTGTCCTTGGCTGTGTAAGCAGTAGATATAGAGCTATGTTGGCACCACCGTGTATGGCATTGGTGAGATAATTACTATAATAGTGTCTAGTTCTGGGGGGCTACAGTTACAAAATGATGCTGACAGACTGGAAAGGATTCAGAAAAGAGCTGCAAGAATGATTAGATGTCTGGAAACCTATTTTAATATGAAACTAAAGAAGCTCAAAGAAGATTGAGAGGTGACTTGATCAGTCTGGAGATACCTGCGAAAAGATTTGATAGTAGCGGGTTACTTGATCTCTTAAGGAAAAGGCACCATGAAATCCAGTGGTTGAAAGCTGAAGCTAGACAAGTTCAGGCAAAAAGTAAGGCACAATTATTTTTAGTAAAGGGCACTAAGCAGTTGGAACAATTTACCTAGGAATGTGGTGGCTTGTCCATCACTTGAAGTCTTTAAATCAATGTCTTTCTAAAAGCGATGCTCTAGTTTAGCCAGAAGTTATGGGCTTGATATAGGAATTCTAGGGCCTGTGTTATGCAGGAGATGAGATTAAATTATTATAATGGTCCCTTCTGTCTTTGAACTCTCCAGTAAGAGATGCCCACCTCATTCCTGGACCATTACAGCACTTTGGATGCTGCTGTTGTCATCACTGTGCCTTCAGTTTAGACTCAGAACATTATTTTCTATTTGGTGGCTGGCTGTTTGCTCCCATGTCTTCTTCCCTACTGCCTCTCTTCTCTACACATCCAATGCCCTTTTTCCCTTCCTTTCTCACTGTTGCTCTCGCTAACACCTCCTCCTCCTGCTTTCCCCAGTTCTATCTCCGATTCTATAATTCGTTTAAAAAACATGCCACAAAACCAGAAAGCAAATCATGGCACTAGCATGGCTTTTGCCAACCGTCATTCTGTCCATATATCTCAACCCTTTGTCCTTCCCTTTGTCTTCACTAGTTAAATTGTAAGATCTTAGTCCCTTCCCCTATCCCTTACTGTGTGATTGCTCTAGGCACTGTACAGTGAGACAACCATCTTGGTTTGGTGCCTCTGGTGCTGCCATAATACAGATAATTACGGAATAGCCCATCTTCTATACGTCAATAAAAAATTGAAGTTTTCTTTACCGTCTATAGGGTGTGTTTTTTTTTTTAAAGAATTTCTGTAGATCCCTATTAATTTGTATGGGACTTCCCATAAGAATGTAGCTAATGCCACTTTGTAAAGATAAAACCTTTAAGCTATTTTATAACAAAACAGTGACTAACAGGGACTACCATTGTTCTACAAAATAAAATATTTATGGGAAAAACTACATCAATTTTTGAGTACAGTCCAATGAGCGAAGTATAGTTAGAAGAGCCATAATTGCATTCTCATAGCTGTTAAAGCGAAGCAGAGAAACTAGGACCTTCAGATTTTATTTGAAGAGCTGCTAATAACTCTGAGATATTGGGCAAGTCACTTAATTTCTCTGCCTTAGTTTGCTTGACAAAAAGAAATACCAAAGGAGTATTCTGGAACTAAATTCATGTTTGTGAAGAGCGCTGAGGCTGTCAGATGAAAAGTTTAAATGTATTTTTATTATGCCTTGTTGTATGCTCTAATTTTGACTAAGGCCATATATTGACAGACATTGGATTATGGTTACTTAAGTAAAAATCAGATTTTAAGAAAAAGCTGAAATAAAAGCTGTCTGGCAAACTAGATAGTTTCTGAGCTGTCATCTGAAGAAATTTGCTACAGTTTTGTTCAATAAGCTACATTTTTTTCTTTTTTGATCATCCCTGTATGAAAGTTTGATGGCTCCTAAATGAGACGGGAACGGTTGCATCCGTGTGTTTTGCTGTCACTGTTCAGGCTTTGCACTCTCTTGTATTGAATTGTGAGGTCAGCCATTTTTTTTTTTTTTTATTGCTAGACTAGCTGCTGGCATTTACGTTGCCCATTTATAGTACAAAGTAAATGGAGCTGTCTGTCCTCTGGTATTCCCATACATAGTGACTGATCTCACTGCAGACTCAGCCGTCCCAGGCTTTCTAGCGAACAGGAGGTGCTTTCCATAAAAAGGATTGTCAGGGAATCTGATTTATTCTTTTATTTTATATTTTTCTAATGCAATTGATTGGTTCTTGTGTTGACTTCCTAAATGTATCCTATATTTCAAGAAAGGAAAATTGATATTGCAGCCCTGGTATAGGAACTCTCTTTGGGATGAGAACTTTTAAATCTCCTATTGAAATATGAGAATTGCTTGCCATCTACATGCACTTGTGGTACATTGGTCTGCTGGTTTTGAAGTGGTGTCCAATAGATTTGATGTTGACATTGCCTATAATACAACAAGTACTCCCTGAAATCTTACTGTAGATCCTTCGTGATAAGTTAATTCACAAAACTGAATTACCTTTCAGAAGTTTATAAAAAGTTCAACTGTCTTTAAATTCTCTTCCTGTTCTGTTCTTAGTGATCAAAACATTTAATTAACTAATTTTACTATGACTCTAGGTTTGACTCTGAAGACCTTCCCTTTGCAAAGTCTGAGGAATAAATTCTAGTTTATTTGGGTATCCAGTCATCCTATATGGCTAAATGTCTGAGCCTTCTTTTGACTTTTAACCTAAATTAAAAAGAAATAGTGGTGCTATGCAATTTATTTTTATATGCTGATTATAGACACAATTTAAAAAATATATAGTTAACTTTTGGTTTCTAATAATTTTGACTGAAGACCTATGAACAAACACCTTACTTTGTACCCATTTGTGCATCAGATTTTTCTGATGGGTTACTTAGGAAAGAGAGAACTAATCTAAGTTCAACTCTGTAACTGTGTGTGATTTGTTTCTAAGAAGTGACTGGTAATCAGGCCAAGCACTGGGGACATGGTGTTGTCAGGAAAAATATCACTGTTACCTTTTGGGATGCAAACTACATACACACTTACACAAATTACAGTCCTTTATATATGACGCTGCTTCTGTTGGCTCCTGGAAACCTTATTTTTAATTATTTAATTTAATTAAAACTTCAGATTAATTCTACAATTGCTGCAAAAGCACATACCGGAAATTTATAATCCTTTAAAGGGACACTAATCTTGAAATCAAGTTACTTTTTTTTTTTTAAATGTAAAGTAACTTAAGCTACTGTGCCAGTCTGAGTCCCCCTACCAACTCATGTGATTTTTTTGCAAGCGTACTTATTTGCTTTTTAAATGTTTTGCCCCTTTTTACTGTATAAAAGATCCATGCAAACAGGGAGACTGACAGTATACAGGAGACACGGTGAAACTGACTATGCACAAAGTAAAATCAAAAGGGAAAAAACCAGAGAATATTTTTTGCTAGTCTTTTGTGTATACTAATTTTGCTGGTACTTGTAACAAGAGTAGCTAAAAAGCCCATAAAATGTGATTTTTTTTTTTTCAAGTTATCTGTGTCCCTTTAAATCTATTAGTCAAACAGTTCCTGTACTACTTCCACCTGGTACAACAGGGTTTGAGTAGCCACACTTCATTTAAAATTATAAATGTAAACTAATCTATAGTTCACGTAGAACTGTCTGCTACTGCCAACAGGTTCTGAACCTTACCTCATGATCTGTGCACATTTCTGGCAAAATCCTCTTGTATTCTGTTGCCTGTAGAGATGGGCATGACTAAAAGGATAGCTCAAATATTCCCAAATTTTGGATGAGTTAAAAGCATAGATCTGAAGCTTCTTCTTAGAGTCCATCATTAATTCTTTCCTCATAGGTATAATATAGTACAAGGAAAAAGGCCTTTTGGAAAGGGAAGGGCAGGGAGGTTGTTTTTTAAAGTACGGTTATGGCAAAGTGACACTGAGAATGATACTTTCGTGTGTTGTATTGTCTAATTGCTTAAAATAAGTTTTGTTCTTTTTGGAAGTCTAAACAAAGTGCTTTCTTTGCCAGGAAGAGAAACTGTTTGTCTGAAAATCAAGCTGCTTTTTTTGTTTGGTTTGTTTTTGTTTTCTGCTTTGCTTGCCAAAGATGAAACATTTTTGGATTCAGAACATGGCTGATGTCTTAGGTGCATGTGAAACAGAATAACAGTGGCTCTCCCTCTTCCTAAAAAACAGTACTGGCGAATAAAAACTTGGAGTCTTCTCCTACCTTTAATTCAGGCTGCATTCCCTTTGAATTAAATGGGAGTTTGGTAATTTTGTGCCCCCTGTCTAATTGAGGAAGGGTCAGTAATTTGTGTATGGGGAGATCTAGTGGGAAACTTACTACTCTGGCATATGACACTCTGTATCAATGACTGGAGATCTCCAAGCCAGGTGTGGTGATGGAATATGCAAATAGTCTCTATTGTAGGATCTATTTTGGCCTCATTTCTACATGATGCCACTGATATTTACTGGACTTCTGTGTACACGTTCCAAATTGGAGGGCGCAGCTGAAATACCTCTATGGAGCTGTACAGCTAAACTTGTCAAACTTGTCCTTGGCTGGAAAGATTATTCAAGGGGCAACATTTGTAATCAATAGGCCAGAACTACTAACTCTCAGTCCAACAGAAGTTACTCAACCAAGATCAAATACACCGCTTGAAGAAGATTGGAATGTCAGAAACACAAAACTAAGGAAGTAAGTGGAAGAGATATTTAATCTGAAATTCTCTTCCACATTCTCATATACTTGGGAGCATAGGGTTGCTTTTATTTTTCCTGAGTTAGTATGTGCACTTCCAATGTAATAAACGCATTGAGATTGCCAAGTGTCAATTGAGAGATTAGGATAGGAATTCTTCATCTTCAAGTGGCATCTGTTACAAGGAGAGGGTAAGAATAGTAGGATAAAATTCAATGAAATGATACTTGTATACTGACCTAATGTCTTCTTCCAGATTATAAAAGCACTTAAGGGACTTCAGGATTTGGATATTTCACTGGACATTCTAGTGGTAAGTGACAAATTGTGTGCTGAAAGTCTTCATCTATGAAGTTATCTGTGGCATCTTCAGTGTTTTGCAATCATAGAAGCCAGGAAAGTTGCTGCCCCTTGCAATCCTGAATCCCAATCCCAATTCACTTTTAATATGAAAAGTTATATGGGACCATGGAGTCTTTTCCCAAAAACCACCCAGAGGCACTTCGCCTCACCCAGTAAATATGGTAGCATGGCTGATCGTGACAATATTGGCCTCTTTTTACTGAGCAGCCAGAGAACAGGGTCCCGTGCTGGTTAGGTTTTCCTCCAAGTGTAATGACCTTTGTGTAAATATGATGGAGTAGGTTTGTGTGCTCACACAACTATATTTTATACTTACATGTGCTGGTGCTTTGATTCTGTACCTAAGATGAAACAAACATGACTAATTCATATTTTACATCAGTGATTACTCTTCCCTTCCTCCAAGGAACACAAAATCCCTTTTTTAATTGTGATTGTGCAGTTAGAACAAGCATCCTAGTAGACATAGGTTAATGATGCTCTTGGTTCTGCTAGTATTTTATTTTTCACACCAGGCCACATCCTATCAGATTTTCTGTGATAAGCAGTGTCAGTATGTATATGGGAGACTTCCAAGGTATGCCTTTGCATTATAGGGCATAGTTTTGGTATTTAGGAGGTGGCATTTTTCTTTGCAGTCACTAGTGAACCAGTTCTCCATCTTGGTGTTAAGGAGTGCTGCATAGCAAGGTCCTAACCTCTTGTGGACTATGAAGATGCCCAGATATTTTTCACAAGAGGAAATGTATTCTCTTGGGTATCCTCGCCAATTTCCAAATCTCATAATGGCATCTTACATGCCTAAATTCAGCTTTAGTTCTGTGTGGATATGGTATTCTTCACTCTGTCATACTTGAGTGTGCAGTGTTGCTGCACTTCAGTGCTGGATAAAGTAATCCCCTTCACATAGTGATTAGATATTTTAAAATCAGAAAGCACTGTGGGATATTTATTTAACTGAAGTTCTCTGTCATTGTTCATAATAATGTGACAGGCCATTTGGGCTTCTTTAAGTGAAGTGGAGAAAGAGGGTTAAGTGAAGTGGAGAAAGAGGGTGATAGTTATAATTAAGGATTCTATATAATTTTATTGTACTGTTATCATTTTATCATGAGATGTTTCAAACATTAATCCTAGGAAAAGCTAGAGCTTCTCTTGTATGAATTTCAAGCAAACTGGGAACCATCAGACATGTAGGCAGCATTGCTGAAAAGCATTGGATGATGTCACTGAAGCCCCTTCTGCATTAAGTGAAATTTTTTTTTTTGAACAGCCACATGGACAGCTGGTTGTGCAGGAAAAGCACATGTATAACTCTTATTTGCAGATGTCACAGGAATATCTTATCACTTAGCTGGAGAGAACTTTACGAGGTAACTGTCAACTTAGTGTAGGACTGACCATGGTTGCTGAAGGGGCCTCATTGAGATTGATCAATCAGGGCAAACTCCAAAGAATGGGGCAGCCAATCCCCCAAATTGGTGGTTTATTCTAATAACGCTGCTCTACAGCCAAAATGCTTCTGAAATAAATGTAGTCAAACTTTACTAATTCTGGGTCACTGAGAACAAAAATGATGCTTAAAATTGTTGATTGGCTCTAGTTTTCAAGATATGCTATTGGGTCAGTATATACGACCCTTGACTTGGGAATGGCGGAGGATAAGTGAGTTATAAAGGGAAGGGAATCTCAACTTAAACCAGAAATGACTAAAATACATCTTTGACTGGATCTATGAATAAATCTATGGCTGGGTTTGGACAGTACTTGCTTTTTAGGCAAAACAATGAATGATGCAATCTGAAGCTGGTATTGCATCATACATGATATGAATTGCATCCTAGAAGACATGGATGATGCAATCATAATGAAGCTTACATCACTCTGCTAAACAAATTGCCCTATATCCGCTCTAGAAATCATACAGTGTCGTGCTCTCTTATTTGTCAGTGTTTGATTTTGCAAAGGGACACATTTCTGTTTAGCCAAAGTGAGCAGAGATGCCTCGTACTTGTGTGAACAGTGCAGATAACTTCTGCTATGTTTGTGGTGAAGTGACTTTTGCATCACAAAAGCGCAGTATAACCACTATGGTTAAGAGAGCCTATCACCTTTATTTTGGCTGCAAAACTGGAGATCAGGACAAGAGGTGGGCCCCACACGTATGCTGCAACACTTGTGCAACAAATCTTAGCCAGTGGTTGAACAGGAAAAGGAAATCTATGCCTTTTGCAGTGCCAATGATTTGGAGAGAGCCAACAGATCATACCAGCAATTGTTACTTCTGCATGGTGCCTCCAGTTGGGAAAGGTGTGTCAAAGAAGAAAAAGTGGACTGTGCATTATCCAAACATTCCATCAGCTATACGCCCAGTACCCCACGGAGAAGGACTGCCGGTTCCTGATGCACCAGAATCATTCTCACTTGAGTCAGACGAGGAAGAGGAAGAGGATGAAACTTCTGGTCCTGAACCATCAATGTCACAGGACCCACATTTTCTCCCATCCTCCTCCTCTGAATCACACCTCATAACACACGGTGAACTGAATGACCTTGTCAGGGATTTGGAACTACCCAAGAGTAAGGCAGTGCTGTTGGGCTCCAGACTACAGCAGTGGAATCCCCTGGCAGGTGATGTTAGGGTTTCCATGTTCCGTGACAGTCAAAAGGATCTTGTCCCATTCTTCTTCATGGAAGGTGATCTTGTAGCCTGCAACAACATCGATGGTGTGATGGCAGCCCTCAAAATCATTCATGATCCAGATGAGTGGAGACTGTTCATTGATTCATCGAAGACGAGTCTTAAAGCTGTTTTACTGCATAATGGCAATGTTTTGCCACCAATTCCAGTTGGTCATGCAGTCCATATGAAGGAAACCTATGACAACGTGAAACAACTTTTGAGGTACATAAACTATGACCAACATCAGTGGCAGCTTTGTGGTGATTTGAAGGTTGTTGCTCTCTTCTTGGTCTGCAGACTGGATACACAAAGTACTGCTGTTTTCTCTGAGAATGGTAGTCGTGCAAGAGATTCCCACTACATCAAGAAAGATTGGCCACTCCGACAGTCATTGGAGCCTGGGAGGAAAAGTGTTCAGCATCCACCACTTGTTGAATCAAGGAAGATTTTGTTACCACCCTTACACATCAAGCTGGATCTGATGAAGAACTTTGTCAAGGCCACTGACAAAACACAAGCAGCTTTCAAGTACCTCCGTGGAAAATTTCCAAGGTTAAGTGAAGCTAAGATAAAGGAAGGTGTCTTTGTTGGTCCTCAGATTCATGAACTTCTTCGAGATGATGCATTTGACCATGCACTGCGTGGCAAGGAAAAGACGGCATGGAAAGCCTTCCAGTTAGTGGCAATAAATTTTCTCGGAAACAACAAGGCAGACAACTACAGGTTGTTGGTGGGAAAACCTCCTCAAGGCATACAAAAGCCTTGGTTGCAACATGTCACTAAAGATACATTTTTTGCACTCTCATCTAGATTTTTTTCCACCAAACTGCGGAGCAGTGAGCGACGAGCACGGCGAGCGATTTCATCAGGACATTGCAACAATAGAGAAACGCTATCAGGGCAAGTGGAGCCCATCAATGCTTGCAGACTATTGCTGGACAGTGACAAGAAATGCTCCATTTAATGAATACAAGAGATAAGCCAAGAAGTGCTGAGTAGACACTGAATAGGACTAAACTATGTACATAATAGTTTTTTGCCTTTTGTTTCATAATAAATTTTATTTATATAACCCTTTTGCTGATTTTTAAAGTGTTACATAAACAGGACAGGTGAAATATTATCATGTAAATCAACATAAACACGTGAAAAGACCTAGGTTTACAATTTGATTAAAACTCTATGTATATTGTGTAGATAGTAGACCTAAAATGTAAAAACTTAAATATCTTAGAAACAGTAGCCAGTTGTGTTAATTGTCATATTTGAATTCAGCACATCAAAATACATAATAAATAGCACATTTTATCTCTGAAGCAGACGACGTCTCAAAAATTGTAGACCAGTGTAATTAGATTCACCAAGCCAGCAACAAAACAGCTTCTACAACACCTTACTGGTTACCCAGAAGCCAAAATACAGCTCCTTTAAAGCAATCCAGCCAAGGGCTCCCACCCAGACAGCGAAGTTCAATATGGTGAGGATTACTGAAAATCTTATTCACCATATATAAAGTTCTACCAATCCAAAGAGATTGGACACCATTACCTACCAGGTCAATGAATATTTTGGATTTTACCTAAATATATGCATGCAGTCAATTCCTATTAACTAATCTAAGATTTTATTTAAAAAGAAAACAATATGAATGAAGTTCTCAGGTCAGTTTCATAGTGGAGATGGTGAGCTTCTGAGTTGTAAAAAGTTCTTCCAGAATCAATTCCATAGATTATAGTCCGATAGACAGTCCATGTGCAGAGTTTGTTTAAATTATTCTGTGAGAAATAACAGGGTAAAGGTGAATGGAGCTGGAGACCTCAATCTTGTGACTTAAACTTCCCCTGATAAAGTACAAGCAGATCTGAGATGAACAGGATCAGGTACCCAAAGTTCTTTTATAGCTGAAGCTCAGCTGATAAACCTCTTGTCACAGCAGGCATTCCTTGGATGAAGGATAGGTAATGTACATTGTTGCTTTAAAGTCAATTCGTATTTTCTTTGTATACACAGGTAATTAGTTGTTTTGATGAGCATTAGACAATTAACCATTCAGAGATTCACAGGTAGTTTACTACAAATGTCAGAGAAATAAAGACAATATTACACCACACGTCATCTAATTGCTAATATTTCCTTTTGGTCTCTGAATCAATAAAATATAGTAACAGACAGGAAGAGAAGTGTATCCTCTACCAGCTAATGAAATCACATTGTGAAGCTTCTAACAGATATAGGTAAACAGACAACTACATTTAGTATTTACTTCTAATTCTCTGACAATACAGACTTGCATTTCAAAGGATTTAGTCTACTTACATGGCTTCGTAACGATCTACAAGAAATGGCCCTGCTTGCCATGTCAATATTTCCCTAATATGTTCTTAAAGGTTGATCTTTAGGTTACTCTAGCCTGCTGGCTGTTTAACCCTTTCCAGCTCAGTGTCACAAGGACCATTTTAGTGTTTGTGTACATCTTAGAGGGAGATATGTAACCAAATATAAATAGATATGCTCTCATGACGCAAATTCACCTGCAATGTTGTGTGGCCACCACCACAGGCTCTTCAGGACAAGGACAGTTAGTGTGGTGCCTAACACAGTGGTGTCCTGATCTATGGCTGGGGCCCCAAAGCACTACTGCAATATGAATAATCATTGTACTGAGTCCCAGAAAATGAACTTCAACAGTCTAATTTTCAAGGGTCTGTCTACCTAGGCAAAAAGGTGTATGTTTTTTTTTTCAATTGAAATAGCTCAGTCAAATTAGTTTAGTTCTAGTAAAACTTCACACATACCTTAATGCAGGTGTGTATATAGTTTGACTACAACACAGCCAGTTCAAATGAACTTAAAGGTGTTAAATTCTGTCTACATCAGCATTAATAAGAGGGTTTCAATCAAGCTAACCCAACCCAATTGAGAGAGATGCCTTTTGTGCCTATGTAGACAGGGCTGACAAAAATGTTCAAGCTGAGTGAACTGCCAGAAGTAGACAGCTAAATGATCAGAGAAATTAAGTTACTTCTTAAGTTTTATGAAACTTCAATATAGAAAGATATTCACATTACACATAACCAGTATTTTGGGTTATAAATGTGTGGTTTTGCTTTGGCTCCCTTGGAAAATTTGTTTCTGGTACAAAAATTATCTTTATGATCTGAGTGATCTGTCAAAGGATTTTTCCAACTACCATCTTATTATTGTGTGAATTTAATTACTGTAGTTAGTAGAAAAAGTATATTCAGGATGTTAGTCATGTGTTTGTCCTCCTTGCACTGTCTTCAATAGGAAACTGGAGTAGGAAAAACAGTTAACAGTTTTAGGAAACATGCCACTGCTGGAAAAATAGCTAAGTCTCTGGTAAACCACTGGAAAAAACTTATTCCGCCAGAAAATGAAAGGTAGGTCTGAGTCTAACTTTAATTTTGAGATAAATTGTTGTCCAATGTAATATTTTTATCATTTATTCAGACTGTTGTATTAAAAAAATGAAATTAGCATAATAAGATAAGACCAATAAGAGACCTCCAGAAAGTAGTAATAAGGTATCATTATCTAAATTCTTCAGGGAAGTGGCAAGTACAGATCATGAAAGGAGCTAATGTGGTGGTATTTAGTTAAATGTTGTTCTTCCCTCATCACATCTCCAGTCACTTGATTTCCTTTCCCTTACCATGCTACTTCCAAGAGAGGAAGAGGAGTAACCTCTCAACTTTAAGCTTATAAAGGTACATGAAATATTCCTCAAGAAGAACAAAAAAGTGGAGCGTGTGTGAAGCATCTCGGCATAGCTACAAGTTAATGTATTAATGTATTTCAAGGCCATTCCTGATTCTTGCTGATTCTGACTTCAGTGGCATTTACTATAAACTGTCCTGAGTACTGTGGCACTGTAATGGTACTATGGCTTAATTATATGAGGCTCCTATATAATTCTCCCTCTTTGTTGTCTGACTTTTGATTCCCACTTACGTACAAAGCAAATGCATCAGAACAGCCATATTGGGTTAGACCAATGGTCTATCTCGCCCAGTATCCTGTCTTACAACAACGGCCAGTGTCGATGCTTCAAAGGGAATGAACAGAACAGGGCTATTATTGAGTGATCCATCCCCTGTGGTCCAGTCCCAGCATCTAGCAGGGATACCCAGTGCAAGGGGTCGCATCCCTGATCATCTTGGCTAATAGTCACTGATGGACCTATCCTCCATGAACTTATTTAGTTCTTTGTTGTGAAGGCCAAAACTGGGTTCAACATCCCTGGCAACAAGTCCCACAGGTTGACTGTGTTGTGTTAATTAGTACTCCCTTTTGTTTGTTTTAAACCTGCTGCCTATTAATTTCATTGGGTGCCCCCCGGTTCTTGTGGGGTTTATCCCTTCACATAACACTTCCTTATTCACTCACTCCACACAAGCCATGATTTTATAGATCTCTATTGTATTCCCCCTCCCCCAGTCGTCTCTTTTCCAAGCTGAAATCTTTTTTTTTTTTTTTTCTCTCTCCTCATATGGAAGCTGTTCCATACCCCCTTTCCCCAAAGGCTCCCCAGTTCCTAATAAACCTAAAACCCTGCTCCCTATACCACTGTCTCATCCACACATTGAGACCCTCCAGCTCTGACTGTCTAACTGGCCCTGCACATGGAATTGGAAACATTTCAGAGAAGGCTACTATGGAGATCCTTGACATTAATCTCTTACCTAGCAGCCTAAATTTGGCATCCAGGACATCTCTCCTATCTTTTCCTACGTCACTGGTACCTACATGTACCACGACCACCAGCCACTCCTCCACACTGCTCCTATGTAGGACCCTACCAAATTCACAACCATGAAAAACATGCCACAAACTGCGAAATCTGGTCTCCCCATGAAATCTGCCTATTGGGGGGGGGGGAGGGGAGGGAGGTCACAGTATTGCCCACCTGTAAGGCTGGCCCTGCCCCTCCCTCAAAAAGTGACAAGCTCCCTGCCATGCCACCCTCACTTCTTTGCTGCTGCTGCTGGCGGTGGTGCTGCCTCCAGAGCTGGACAGCCAGAGCGTGGTGGTTGCTGGCCAGGCAGCCCAACTCCAGTAGCAGTGCAGAAGTGAGGGTGTCATGGTGTGGGAGGGTTATCACTTTCTTGGGGGGAAGGAAAGGGCCAGTCTTACGGGTGGTGCTGTGGTCACCCTCCTCTCCTTCCCCCCCCCCCCCCCCCCCCCGCCAGTCCAAGGCCCCTTTAACCTCCAAGCTCTGGAGAGGGGAAGGACTGAGAGCGCCCTGGGGCTGGGTCGGACCCACTTCTGGCAGTGTTGCAGAAGTAAGGACGGCAATACCACACCATGCTACTCAGACGTCTTGGGAGATCTGCAACCTTCGCACCTGGCAGGCAATTCACCATGTGCCTCTCCTGGACATCACAAACACCGCTATCTGTATTTCTTATGCTCAAATCTCCCCATTACTATTACCTGTCTCTTCCTAATATCTGGGATTCCCTCCTCTGGAGAAGTAGCCTCAGTGTGAGAGGATGCCCTGACATCATCTGGAAGGAGTGTCCCAACTATGGGCTCATTTCCCTCCACTTCTGTTTGATGTTCTCCTTCCCTGAGACTTTCATCTGCCTCAACAGGACAGAGGCTGTCAGACCGGGGTGGGATCACGCTAGTGTCCCCAAAAGTCTCATCGATGTACCTCTGTCTCCCTTAGCTCTTCCAATTCAGCCAGTCTGGTCTCAAGCCCTTGCTCTCCATAGAGCGTATGGCCCTGAGAGACACTGAATGCACACAGGTGCTACCTGCCCACGCTGCATTCAGTGCAATAAACTGGATAGCCCCCATTCTGCTGCTGAGCTGCTGCCTGCACTCTTTTTACTCCTGCAGCTTTTTTTGGGCAGGGGGAGATGGGGAGGAGACTGGCTAGGATGTTGTTTGGCCTAAATTTAGACCAGTGGTGTCCAACTTTATGCCCAAGATAACTTTTTGAATTTAAGGGCAACCCAGGATCTGCCCTGCTCCTTCCCCAAAGCCCCACCCCACTCACTCCATTTTCCCCCCCCCCGGTCACTCGCTCTCCCCCACCCTCACTTTCACCAGGTTGGAGTAAGGGGTTGGGGTTCAGCAGGGGTTGTGGGCTCTGGGGTGTGGGGTTGGGGTGCACGAGGCACATGGCTCTGTGTGCTGCCCCTCTCTGCAAGCACTGCCCCTGCAGCGTCCATTAGCCACAGCTGCCATTGGCTGCAGCTCCCCATTCCCGACCAATGGGCGCTGTGGGGGTGGTGCTTGCAGGCAGGAGCAGCGCACAGAGGGAGACCTCTGATCCCGGGGCTGCACTAGCTGCTTCCAGGAGCAGGGTGGGGCCAGCACAGGCAAGGAGCCTGTCTTAGCGGCAGCCCCGCTGTGCCACCAGAGATTGCGATCAACTGGGAGATCCTCTAGGATCGACCAGTTGGTGACCAATGATTTAGACAAGGTTTGGTGTATCTGGGTGTCACGCTCCCTCACAAAACTCCTGTTTGCTGCTCTTGTTCGCTAGCTCCTATGGTTGCTTAGGAGCTGCCTTTTTAAACCTATATTTTCCCTGAGTAACCCTGCCCCCTAGTTAATGGTTAATGGAGCCTAAAGGGATTAGGGGTCAAAGCCTCATTAAGAAGCTCTCAGCCTTGCTGAACAGGCCACTAGACTGGGGGGGGGGGGGGGGCTCCAAACCAACCACACTATATATACTGCAGGCAAGCACACAACAAACAACTCACCCCAAGGGTCACATAGTCACTCCTTCACCTGGAGAACTCCCTTGCAAAATTCCCATTTGCTGCTCCTGTTCATTAGCTCCACTGTAGAGACATAATCTCCGTCTCACTGATACAGCCACTGTTGCCCTCATCAGGCCAAATGTGTTTTATGCCCTTTACAGTTCCTTACCTGATATTTTTGGGACAGAGATAAGCTGATAGCTTGAGAGCTGAAGGTCCCTGTGGATTTGGAGTTAGGTAGGTCAGGTAGGGTGGGAGAGGTATTCTGAAGTTTGTTCGTTATTTTTTTTGTTTTGTTTTGTTTTTGTGTTTTGCGGTGGAAAAATCCAAGGTATGTTATTAGTTGAACTGTATGTTTTACATCTTAAATTTCTATTGACTGTTTTTTCAATACCAGTAAACTGCCCAGAATTTAGGGTGAATTCAGCTTATATTGAAATAGGTAATAAATATTTGGCTGCTGTTCCTCTCTGGAAGGAAGCATGCTGGGGAAATCGTGTGGCTATCTTATTCTCACTTTCTGGTGGGAGCAGTTGCTAGTTGGTGGACCCACATTCTGCTTCACTGGGACCATGTGCCAGTGTGAAAGAGTTACAGCAGCACTATAGGAGTTCTGGTACATTTTACAAAGCATGTTGTTAAGGGAGATCTGCTGCCATGGGAGAAGCAGAGAGATGCTGCATCTGGCCATCTGCTGATAGCTGCTGCTCCTGGAGTGCCAACCTGTAGAGGCCAAGAGATTGTGGGATGCCTTCAGATAGGATTTACTCTAGCTGCTGAAGTGGCAAATGAGAGGAAAAGAGGAAGAAAAGCCTGATGTATCAAGGGTACTTAATAGATTGAAGGAAAGATTTCATATCAAACACCTGACCCTGTAGGCCCTGTCACTAAAAAGTGTTTGTACTCCTTTTCCAACAAGCAGTTATAAGCACTGCTCAGACAGCTTTCGTGCAGCCCTGTCTATGATATCAGTTGCCCCATTGATGGAAAACAGGTGCACAGTTTTCTAAAGGTGCATTTACTATAATTCTAAAGGCACAAACATCATTTTTCCAACCTTGTATTTTCTCATGAAGTCCCTTTTTTAGGAGCATTAAGTGGATTTTGAACTAGAACTTGGCTGCATTATCAGTACTGGGACTAGTGTTTGCTTCAAGGGACGTCATCAAGTGTTTCAAGTCCAACACTTGGGTTTGTGAAAATTTTACTTTGCAGAAAACCAAGTTATTAATTCTGTTGCCCTTTTTTGACCTGAGCAGCTAGTTAAAGTTTGGGGCCCTGGGAATGTTCCAGCTAGAAGTAGAAATTGATGGAGTCTGGTATTTTCTTTGCAATCTTTCCTTTATTTAAAAGGAATGTCTGAAGTCCTGTCTCTGAATGCAGAAGGGACCAAGAACAAAAGGAGCAGTTTCTTAATTTACAGCTCCCAAGCCTCTTTAGCCAACACCAGAGCCAAAAGTGCGCACTCTAGCTTTTTCGGAGGTGTCACTGTTTGCTTAGAGGCTCCTGCTTGTCTTTCTTGACTATCCTCTTTCCCCCCCTCCCCTGTAACCCCTTCTCCACCCGCACTTGTCTTTCCTCCCTTTGTGTGATCTCCTTTTTCTCACTCTCTCGGTGTCTCTCTCTCACACACACACACACACACACACACACACACACACACACATATATATTAGGTGGGGGGCTTATGGTTCTAGTTAGGTTAATTGAATGGTGAGTTCACATCTGTCAATTTCAGCAGGAGGTTAAGTCCACTCATAAAGTTTCATCCAGCTCATAGCAATAGAAATGTCTTCATTACTTTCCTAGAAGACTTTTAAACAACTCAAACATTTGAAGCTTGTTGCATGTGGCTTTAAAACTTTCTCTTTTACTAATAACATTGGTAAAAGGTCTGAAGGTCACCCTTGGTAACTGAGTATTAAATTGGGGTCTGTTCTGGTTCTGTCTTGTATTTCAGTGACCACAAGGGGAAAAAACAGAACACTGAAAAGAGGAACGAATTCTCATTGGACAAGACAAAGTCATCGATTTGTAAAGAGAATAAGAACTCTGGCAAGACAAAAACGTCTGAACCAGCCTCGGAAGATGGTAAAAGATCTCCCACATCTGATAAATGGAAGAAGGAGCATAGTTTTACAGAGAATAAGCAAAGAAATAAAGATACTGAGTCTTCTAATGGACGTGAAAGCAAAATACATAGCTCCAATAGTTCTAAAAATATGTCCCAAAGCATCAATCCTGAAAACACAAAAAGTGACTGCAAAGAAACAACCTCTGCAGCCAGCAAAAAACCTTCAGAAAAGCACCATTCCCCTAGAGCCAGCAAAAAAGACCTATTGCCAACAAAAGGGTCTTGTAAGGATCTTTCCAAACAGAGAAACTCTGAGGACACAGGAAAATTAAAACAAACGCTTAGTGTGGAAAACAAACCAAAGTTGCCCAGTGATGAGGACTTTGAGCCCCCCACTATGTCTTTTGAATCCTATCTTAATTATGATCAGGTTTCAAATAAAAGAAAGAGGAAGACTTGTACTACAAGTGAACAGTCAAAAAACATTAAGGGCTGCGAACAGAAAAACTGCTCGTTATCGCCGAAAACTTCAATATCCCCTGTCACAAAAGAGAGAGAGGAAAAACCACACAAATCAGAAGATGATCAGTCAGAAAGTCCCACTAAAAAGGTAAACTATTATTTAGTCAAGCTAACACGAAATAAAGTACTAATTTATTTGAGTTAATTTATTAACAAATTTACTTTGCAGTTTAATTCTGTACGTTTTAACTCAAACCTCAGATTGCATGGCTTTGACATATCAGCCACACGTAGAAGTGGTTACTAATAATTGGGAATCATTTTTGACCCAGAAAAATATGACTGTAGTTTATTTTTTTGGATCAAATAATGAGTAAAAATTAAATGTTAGAGGGCAAAGTCAAGCGCCAAAAAAATAAAACTGCAGATTTGAGATTACCCTTGAAACCTTAATTGTGCCTCCTTGTGCATATGGATTATGATGGTCTTTAATGATGTGATAACACTGTTTTTCCTGAGTCATGGCCTAAGTAAGGCAGAGTCCTGTGGAGAAGTGCTCTTATTGACAAAATCCCTTAAACATGTACTTTAAGAACATGAAGTGCCTTTGGATTCCATATGATTGAAACACAGGCTTAAAGTTCTTTTCTGAGTAGGGATGCACTTAGTGTGTTTTCTTGAATCAGGGCCTTATGGACAGAATAGTTGGTGCTTCAGGCCTTGGCTACACTTGCAGCTGTACAGCGCTGTGAGTTAAACCTGACTTCGTGCAGTTGAGTAGGGAAAGCGCTGCAGTCTGTTCACACTGACCGCTGCCCAGCGTACTGTCGTGGCCACATTTGCGGCAATTGCAGCGCTATTGGGAGCAGTGCATTATGGGCAGCTATCCCACAGAGCACCTCTTCCCATTCTGGCTCCATGGGTTGTGGGAAGGGGTGTGGGTGCGGGGCATTCTGGGTCGCTTCACATCCCAGAAATCCCTTTGTTTCCGTCCACCTTTGGCGCCCTCTTTCAACTGTTTCTGTGCAGCACGATCGGTCTGCGGGAAATGGAGCCGGAACTGCTGAGGCGTATCCTGACTTCACGTTTGGCTGTCGAACTATTCCTTAAGATCCAAAGTGAGAGTGAGGAGTCCGACGATGCTATAGAGCAGCGTAACGCATACGACACGAAATTGCTTGTGGCATTCACGGACACGTTCAGCACCGTGGAACGCCGCTTTTGGGCTCAGGAAACAAGCACCAAGTGGTGGGATCACATCGTCATGGAAGTCTGGGATGATGAGCAGTGGCTGCAGAACTTTCGGATGAGAAAAGCCACTTTCATGGGACTGTGTGAGGAGCTCGCCCCCACCCTGCGGCACAAGGACACAAGATTGAGAGCTGCCCTGCCAGTGGAGAAGTGGGTGGCTATTGCAGTCTGGAAGCTGGCAACTCCAGACAGCTACCGGTCGGTCGCAAGTAGGAAAATCGACTGTTGGAATCGTGTTGATGCAAGTTTGCAAGGCCATTAATTGCATCCTACTCAGAAGAACCGTGACTCTGGGTAATGTGCAGGAAATAGTGGATGGTTTTGCACAAATGGGGTTCCCTAACTGTGGAGGGGTGATAGATGGGACGCACATTCCTATTCTGGCACCACCCCACCTAGGATCCGAGTACGTTAATCGGAAGGGGTATTTCGCTATGGTTCTCCAGGCGCTTGTGGATCACCGTGGGCGTTTCATTGACATTAACACAAGCTGGCCCGGAAAGGTGCATGACGTACGCATCTTTCGGAACACTTGGCTGTTCAGGAAGATGCAGGCCGGGACTTTTTTCCCAGAGTGGAAGATCACGGTAGGGGAAGTTGAAATGCCCATTGTGATCCTTGGAGATCCCGCTTACCCGTTAATGCCGTGGCTCATGAAACCCTACACAGGGAGCCTTGACAGCAGCAAGGAACGGTTTAACTACAGGCTGAGCCGGTACCGAATGACTGTGGAGTGTGCCTTTGGCCGTTTAAAGGTGCGCTGACGATCTCTGTATGGGAAGCTGAACTTGGCCAAAAACCGCATCCCCACGGTTATATCTGCGTGCTGTGCCCTCCATAATATTTGTGAAGGGAAGGGTGAAAGCTTCACTCAGGCATGGCCCTCGGAGGTTCAACACCTGGAGGCTGAATTTGCACAGCCAGAGAGCAGGGCTATTACAGGGGCCCAGAGTGGGGCTGCAAGGATTAGGGATGCCTTGAGGGAGCAATTTGAGGCTGAAAACCAGCAGTGATATCTGGTGCCCTGCACGGGAGTGAAGTGCAGTAGTTCCAATCTTTAGGAATCAGTGTCTGCTAAGCAGACAAGCAGACTTGCAGTGCCTGTTTATTTCCTGGGCTATGGAGTCTTTTACTTTTATGCAATAATAAAGAATGTTTTCAAAGCAAAATAATCCATTTATTTAAAAGAAAAACAATTATTTATTGAAAAGAAACAAGGGAGTGGAGTGGGGACCAGTCCAATCACAGATTTGTGTATGTCCTGTCTGGTGTGCTGTGCAGTGAGTGCTGCACTTCAGGATAGCTATGCTGCATGGTGAGGGGGTTGAGTGTAGAGGGTAAGGGCCGTGGTTTTCAGGGCTGGGTGGTGAAGATGCTGGTGTTGGAGGCAGCAGGTGGCATCAAGAACACAGAAGTTGGGGAAAGTGGGTTGGAGGTGACAGTGGGGCACAACGGAAAGAGTTTTGGGACAAGGGCTGTGGGGAGGGGATAGCATTTGCATTTGCGGTACTGCTCCTCTTTCTGCATGGCTACAAGCTCCTGGATAGCGTCTGCTTGGCGCTCCAGGATGCTTATGAGCCGATCCGTGCTTTGCTGCGGGTGCTCCGTGCTTTGCCGCCGGTGCGCTGCGTTTTCCTGGCGGATCTTGCTTTCTCTCTCCCTCCAGTTCTGTGCTTTCTCATTCTCTTTAATAGATTGCCGCATCACTTCTTGCAGCATGTCGTCTTTGCTTTTTCGCGGTCTCTTCCTGAGTCTTTGCAGCCTCTGAGGAGGCGATAAGAGGGACGGCTGAGGTCTCAAGGTTGATGCTGCTGTATAGGCAAAATGCAACATTTAACAGAAGCAGCATTGTTTATACCAGACAGAGTAATGATTCCCCCGCACTTAAGGAGTAGAAAACACACGGGGTCTACACAATTGCATAATTTTCCTGTTCGAAACAGAGCACACGTATCCCACAGGAGCCTCAAAATAGTGAGTAAGTGGGACTGATTGTTTCAGGGCTGCACTGTCCTCTGGGTTTCTGTGCCTTGGGGAGAGCCAACAGCTTCAGGGGGCACCTACACTGAACACTGTCCCAACATTTTTCACAGGAGCTCGTCCTGGACAATATCTCGCTGCTGAGGGTGACCTGGGAAGCAAGGGAGGGTCTTCTACTGCAATGCGGCTTCCGCCCTGGCCCATATGCAGCTTGCCTGTGTACAGCAATGGTCCCCCCCCCGCCCCTCGCAGCACCGTGGCGCAGACACGTTAGCTTGGCTGGGACAAGGACCATGGTAGCTCTCCCGATAAACCTGCGCAAGCGCATTGCACCTTTTCTGGATGAGACATTCGAGGAGATTACTGAGGCCGATTACCACGATGTGATAAACCACATCAATGCACTATTCCGCATCTAGGCATGCATGCCTAACCCTCCTCTCCCAAAGAGCCCACACCGAAAAAATTCCTTCCCGAAAAAAAACCCCGCTTACTGGGAACCTGCTCTTCTGTTTGTCCTCCACCAAGTACCGGCTGCGAGTGGCTAACTTCCTCCTGGCTCAAGAATTGCTCCTGGCTGCATGGCTCCAGGGATTCCGGGGTGTCTCCATCTGACCCACCACCATCACTCCAGTTTTCCTTCTCTTCCTCCTTCCCCCCAACCCCCGAAGTGTCCATGGTGGTGCTCGGAGTGGAGGTGGGGTTAACCCCAAGTATCGCATCCAGCTCTTTGTAGAGTCGGCAGGTTGCGGGGGGAGCACCCAAGCGGCCGTTTGCGTGGCGGGCTTTGCGGTAGGCACTCCGCAGCTCCTTCACTGTAATCCTGCATTGCAGGGCGTCCTGGTCATGGCCCCTTTCCATCATGTCCTTTGATACCTTCCCAAAGGTATCGTAATTCCTACAGCTGGAGCGCAGATGGGACTGTACAGCTTCCTCCCCCCAAACAGAGGTCCAGCAACTCGCCATTGCTCCATGCTGGGGCTCGCTTGGCGCGTGGAGGCATGGACACCTGGAAAGATTCGCTGATAGCACTCCATGCCACGCTAGGCTGAGCAAACAGGAAGGGGATTTTTAAAATTCCCGGGAATGTAAAGGATGGGTCACGTGGTCGGTTACCTGAGGCCAGGGCAGTAGAGTTTGAACTGATGACCAGAGTGACTATAACAGGCGTTGTGGGATACTGCAGAATAATTCTGGAGGCCATTCACAGCGCATTGGGTGGCCACACTGGCGCTGCAGCGGCAGCGCAATACTCGCTATTCCTGTCTGGGACGTGGAGTACATGCAGCGCTGCAAATGCCTTGCCAGTGTGGATGGTGAGTGAGTCACAGCGCTGGGGGCGGCTTTACAGCGCTTCAACTCGCAAGTGTAGCCAAGGCCTCAGTAAAAAGGCAGCTGTCCAATAATTTATCCTCAATGTGTGGTAGCTCTATACTTTACTTAGTGCACAACATCAAGAACCGACACCAAATGAGTGTAAAATTCCCTATGGACTTTCTTATGGCACTCATCACCATAAATAACTGATTCTCATCATCAAATCAATTTATCTTCACAACACTTGAGTGGGAGTAGAAGACTTTTAGAGTTGGGGGTATGAGTCTTAGGGAGCCAAAGCCCAAAATTTGCAAAAGTCTTGAGTGACCAGTGATTGGGCACATAACTTTAAAAAAAAAAAAAAAAAGTCTTTTAAAGTATTACCTTGTAGCATATGCAGATTCCATTGTCTTCACTTGCAGTAGTATGTACTTGGCACTTCAGAAAACTCAGGAGCCTGCTGCCTCAAGTTGGACAGGAACACACAATTAGTGGCCATCTGTGGGACACTTCGTCAGAAGTTTTCCCCAGGATAGTTTTCAACTGCCCTCTATACAACCATACAACCATCTCTTCTCTTCTTGCAGTCCCCTCATTCACTACCCGCCTTGCAACTTCTCCAGTGATTTGGACCAGCATCCTATCAATGAAAGTCTCATTCACTACACGCTTGTGATTCATTCCTGAGCCCATCTTGTGCACAGATTGTGGCAAGGGACCTGTGACATACTGGGTTTTTATATGCAATATAGTGTTGGTGATGAGTGAATGGATAAAATGAAAAGTAATTCATAGTTACAGTGAAGTAATGTTTAGTGTGAGAAAGTAACAAGTCATTACCTGAAACGCTTTTGCTTTAGTATTTGATGATGTATTTGAAGACTTCTTTATCCTAAATAAGTATTAGGGATATTGTAATGGTGTTTCCTTGAATGCATGTAGGCCAAGACAGCATCGCTCCAAGATCTACTTAATACTCCACTGCCTAAATTTCTGCCAGAGATATCCTTATCTTCTCCCCCATATTCTACGGAGTTCAAAGGTAAGTCATATGCAAGACTGTTCCCGATGACACTAAAATGAGCACAGTTAGCAGAGCAGTCCTGCTAAGTGTGGGGTGTATTGCACCTCACAAAAAAACATGCCAGTGTTTTGTGCCAGTGCAGTACTTCATCTTCTGCACTGGCTCCCACATAGGGATCCACTAGATTCTGAAGGTAGTACGTTGCATACAGGAGCAGATTCCCCAGTTCCACTCACTTTGACAAGGCCTTCAACGCTTGTGGAATCCAAACCATACAGAGATGGCGGGGGTGGGGCTTCCATGGATGTGGAAGAAGCTGTTGAGGGGAAGGAGCATGCCACATTAATCTAATTTTCCCTTCAGGCACACTGGCTTTCTTTCTCCATTTATTCTTTGCTCTCTTGTGCACCTCCTAGGGGGGAAATCTAGCACTCCGTATTAACTCTACTTGTTTGGATTAAAAAAAAAAAAAACATAAACTTGCAGATGTGACAGCCTTATAATAACTGACAGACATGCTACTCCTTGAATGTGGAGCATGACATGATCTGAGAATGTGCAGGTGGATGCTGTGTGGGTTTCCCTGCATAGTTCTACTGATAAACTGCATTCTGGCCTTGAAATATCCGTGCTGTTACAACTCTTGGCTTCTCTAGTTTAACTACTAATTTTACCAAACTATCATACAATTTTGTAAATTAGACAAAAGTTTGAGAACTAAATCACCAGAGTGTTTTGACTTGTATAAGTCAGCATTTGAACTCTGGCTTCTGTAGGTAAAAGGCATTAAACTCATTGCCTCAGCTGAAACTAACTTTGCACTTTTGCTCCTTGTACAATGTCAGTAAGTCCTGAATAGATGTAATAGAACTTCGTATTGCAATAAAAATTAACTGCATATTTTTTCTACCAGCCATGTTTCTCAATTAGTTAATTATATGCCTTTAGGAAACTAGATTGCTTTGAACATCCTTAAAGAACTGCAGTATGAATCTGAGTATACATAGGCAAAACCCTTCTTTGAGATTTGTTTTCTTTATAATTTCTGTAGCACCAGTCGCAGAAGTACCCCAGCAAAGCAGTGATACAAATCAATTCACAGGACGGAGACTGAACTCTAAAATGCAGGTTTACTCTGGCTCTAAAACAGTCTATCTTTCAAAGATGCTAACCCTGTATGAACAGTGCATCCGCATACTTCAAAATAACATTGATTGTAAGTACTTTAATATGGGTTTCAGCAGGTGGTAGTGCTATTATAGTGCTAGGCTTTCAATAGTGTGAGACTATCTTTTTTTGTGATTGAAGAATTAAGTTTCTTAGTAAGTCCCAACTTTACATTAAACTATGATGCCATGGCAATAGAAACATCATGAAACAAAAGCCAAAAAGCCCTCTTGCTTTTTTCTGTCTAGATGCTGTTAGTCTCATGTTTAATCTGAGATAAAACTGTATTTGGTATAAAATAGGGATGAACTGTCAAGAAAACAATTAGTATGTACATTCACCCCTTGCATTTAACTTGCATGTGAGTATTCCAAACTTTGGTACGTGTCTAGGGGAGAAAATTTGGCATGGGGGGAGGAGAGAGAATGGGTAGAGATGGTGAAATGGGTAGACAAGGATGCCTATATTTCCTCAAATTACCACTTTAATAGTCAGTACAGAACAGCTCATGTACAAACAGCTTAGGTTGTCCAGACCTCAGAATACATGTTCCGTTGGTATATATTAAAATAATCCTATATCTTTTGTTGGGTATCTATTTTTAAAACTGTTTTGTAAGTGGTGAATCTTATTGTGTACATATGGGTGGGATACTTAAAATATTGTCTTGCTTTGTAGCACTACATGAAGTAGGAGGAGTGCCCTTTGAAATTCTTGAGCCTGTGCTAACACGTTGTACACCAGAGCAGTTGTTTCGAATAGAGGAGTGCAATCCGGTAAAGTCTTTCTTGTTCAATGCCTTAGAACCTATTTCATAATTGCTTGTGCTCAAAATCAAAATAACTTTTAGTAAAACAAACTACAAAGTAAAAATTGTGAAGGTATCACTCTCCCCCACCCCAAATGGCTGGTTCATAAACTGATCAGACCCTCTATATAGTAAGACTTTGTCTACAATTGTTAGGAGTTATACTCTGAAAAGAATATTTATTAGCATCTAGAAGTGTGGTACATGCTTTACAGAATGTATGCTTGGACAGGTCCCTGCCTCAAAACCTTTGTAGTCCAAATTGACAACACACAAAGGGCTGGAAGAAGGGATGAATATTTAAAAACAAAACAAAATAACTTAATAGTCACCCTCACTTTCTTCTGTCCTGTCTTTTGCCTTGACCTTTACTTACATTTTAATTCTAGTATGTATAGCGTTCTATTAACTTCAATTTTATCCCTCATCACTTTGTCCTTGCCTACAATATTCTACTTTTTTCCTAGTGAAGTTAGCCCCTCACCTATTCAATTCTTTCTTCATCGCTCTGTGGAGCAGATCATAGCCTCAAACTGTTTTACTCCCACCGGACAAATGTCTCCCTCAACACCTAGGAAAAGTAAAAAGGGCATTGGCAGTGTTAACATGAAAGTGCTCAAAATAAAATTTCAGGTGAAACTTGGTACCTGTTGAGGTCCAGGGGACAAGAATTGGCTCTTAGCTTGAAGTTGAATTAAATGAACGACGCCGCTTGTTTCTGGACTAGTTTAATATAGTTTTTATTATATTTTCATTTTCCCAGCTTCTGCTTTAATGCCTGGTTGAAGGCAGGGGCTAGGGTCTGTTTATACTACTATGTCAGACTGAGCAGAAGGGGATCTGACAGACTAGGACACTGCACTAGATAACTGCCTCTTCCCACACAGCTCCACATCGCTACAGAGACCGCTCTGGGAGCGGAGAGGAGGGGGAACTAGACTCCTACACTGACCTGTCTGGGGTGAGTTGAGGAGATTATTATCTGGAGAACCCATTGGTAGTAAAAGGGGATATGAGGATGTAAACAGCCTGCTTTTATTACTCTTAGCTTGGAACCAGGCAGGGAATAAAGTTTTTACCTGGCTTCCTTATAGCTGTTAAGAGAATCTATACAGTTTACCCTAATCACCCATCACTGTGATTTTAGTTCTACTGTCATTGTCATGCCTCCTGGCTTCTTCACTGTATGTCAGGCTCTGAAGCACCAAGGTTGTTACTAGGGGTGAATCGGGGAAGCCAGCTTAGGACACACATTTACTTTTGCCCCTAAAATAAAAAAGGAAGGAGACAGAACAGATTTCAGATACTATCATGTGTTCCAGCTATTTCAATCATCTATGTATTCCCAAGAGAAAAATGGTTAAGGTTGCATAATGAAGCACACATCAGGAAATATCAAAGGTAAATTTGCTGCAATAACCTCAACTCTGTCCTCTTATACATGTGTATGGTGAAAGAGCTTTAATTACATATTATTTCTGAACTGGATTTCTGGATACTTAGTACTCTTGGAAAATCAGGCCACTCTTCTTTAGATGCTAGCTTTAGGCAATCAAGTTTGAAAATTTTGGCTAATAACCATCTTTATCTACAATATAATGAAACAACCTTTAATCTAATCTTTGACCAATGGATACATTAGATGTTGCTGAATGTGGCTTGTTAGGCTTTCTGAATGTTATGGCACATGGTGAGAAGAGATATTTACTAGAGTTTCTTTGGCTTGCTCCTCAGTCTTGAAGCAATGTAAATGGAGGATAACATTTTCAAAAGTGCCTATGTGATTTGGGATCCTAAAATCTCTTTGAACATGTATAGGAGTTAAGTGCCTAAGTCCCATAGGTACTCTTGAAAATGTTACTACAAGTCTTTAAGCGTTGTTAATTACCTTTTTGCTTCAAACCAAGACATTTATAGAAGAGTCTGATCATTTGTGGAAGAAACACTGCCAAAGGGATTTTAAAAACGACCATCTCCTGGAATATGAGTCGTGGCGTGAAATGTATGTGCGGCTCTTCAGTCAGAGAGAAGAAAAACTAAAGACCCTCACAAAAAACATTATTTCAGCTCAGTCTGAAAAACCTAAAGGTAAATAAAGTCTACGGGTAACTTTTTTTTCTTCCTTTAATGCCTGCCCACCCCCACCCCCCACATTTTCAAATTTTCAGAAATGCAATGTCTGGGATTTAGTGTGTTTTTTAATAATTGCACTGAAGGTTAATAAAAGCTCATCTCAGGGAGAGGTGATTGCTATTCCTTTGTGTTCAAATGCTTTTAAAGGTTGCACACAAGATTCATTCATGTAACTGATTCATGCTTTTTTAGGCCAAAATGTCTGATCTTGATGATTTAGAGCTCAGGAGCCAAAGCGGTCTGTTTCCTGTATTGCACAGGCCATCACTGGGGCCATCCCAGACATTGTCTCTGTGAAGAAAGTGTGCACATTCTGTAATAGTACTTTGTCATTGTTCAGTTGGTACCTTGATGTAAAGTTTTGTAAACCTGTCACTGTTTTCTTATATTTAACATTTTCCATTAAATGTTGGAAATCACATTGCCACTGTCATTGTTGACTCTTCCTAAGAAAAGAAAAAAATTGATAAGTTTGATATTTAACTTTAAAAATGCCCTTCACCTTGTTTCTATATTAGGGCGACAGGTTAAACTGGCTTACATACATAGTGTGGCAAAACCACCGAGAAATGTTCGTCGGCAGCAAGAGATCTATGGGACAGCTGGACCTATTGTACAGCTTCATCCTATCGAAAAGGGCAAGTAAGTACACTGTTAGTGCACTGTGATTTGAGATTGGATGGCTTCATGCTGGCTATGTCAGTAAATGAATGTTACTAGCAAAACCTTTGTATGAAAGAATGCAGCTAAACTGTAACTATCGTTTGTTTTTTTTTTTTAGTATTTCAACTATCGGAAATATAAACTTACATTTTAGGAATTATTTGTTTGCAGTGTGCCCCAACTTCATCCCTTCTCTGCCCTTCTTTTTTTGATGGGGTGACCAAAATTGCACACAGTATTCAAAGTATAGATGTACCATGCATTTATATAGAGGCAATATATTTCCTGTCAATCCTTTTTCTAATGGCTTCTAACATTGTTAACTTTTATTGACTTCTGCACATTGAGCAGATGTTTTCAGAGAACTATGTGCAATGACTAAGATCTTTCATGAGTGGTAACAGCTAATTTAGACCCCATCATTTTATATGTGTAACCCTTCTGCCCCTCTGAGTTGGCAGCAACAAGGGCTGGGTTCAGTATCTAGGGGTTCCGTTTCAATAGCGCAATGCAAAACCGGCTTGAGACCCCCACCCAGTGACCTGGGACATACCACCTCCCCAGGCACCTCTAGGAGGCAATACTTCCCCTCTCGCAAGCACAGAGTCTGAGTGTAGCAAAAGCCTTTTAATAAAGGAGGCATTATGTTGGGGAAACACCACAAACAGGATTCATAACACAAACCATGAGCAAAACACCCACCTCCAAGTAAGTTTGGGCAGTGTCCTTTTCCCCTCAGGGTCTTAAGTCCAATCACCCCAAAGTCTCTGTCCCTGGTTAGTGCCGCCCCAGAGTTCAAAAGTTTATCCAGCCTGGGGGGAAATAGGGAGAGGCACACGGGATGTTAAGGGGCACCTTACGTGGTCCAAGACCGACTGCCCCACCTCTCCATGGAGTTCTGCTGCAGCCTTTACCACGAATGGCTCCACTCTACCAGCCGCGCTGCTCCACTCCTTGTTCCGTGGGCCGCTCCAATGGTCCCACAAACTGCTCAGCTCTGCCAGCTGCTCCACTCCACCAGCCGTCCCATGAACCGCTCCAGCTGCCCCCGCAAATGGCTCAGCTCCGCTCCGCTCGCTGTTCCATGGGCCGCTCCAACCATCCCACAAACTGCTTGGCTCTGCCAGCTGCTTAGCAATCTATCTTCAGGCTCCCCCACTGGTTAACACAGCACTCAGTGATCTCAGCTCAGCAATTTTAGCTCTTTTAGTGATTTCAGCTCTTAGTGATTTCATTTGTAGTAGGGGAGCCCCAGTGCTGGTGCACCATTGGCCCAAAGTGAATTCAGTTCAGCAACTTCTAGCTAGACTCCTAATGGAAGCAAATTCACCACCAGATGTCCGAGTAGAGCTTATCCTGACTCTGCTTCCATATGTATAGTTGGGATTATGTTTGCCAATGTGCATTACTTTGCATTTATCAACATTGAATTTCATCTGCCATTTTTTTCCCCAGTCACCCAGTTTTGAGAGATCACTTTGTAGCTTTTCACAGTCTGCTTTGGACTTAATTATCTTGAGTAGTTTTGGATCTGCAAATTTTGCCACCTCACTGTTTACCCCTTTCTCCAGATAATTTATCTATGTTGAACAGTTCTGGTCCCAATACAGACTCTATTTACCTCTCTCCAGTCTGAAAACTGGCCATTTATTCCTACCCTTTGTTTTCTCTCTCTTAACCAGTTACTGATTCATGAGAGACCCTTCCCTCTTATCCCATGACTGCTTAGTTCACTTAAAAGCTTTTGGGGAGGGACCTTGTCTGAAAGTCATAGTACTAGATCCATTGGACTACCCTAATTTACATGTTTGACATCTTTCTTCCCCCCCCCCCCCCGAAAGAATTCTAATGGGTTAGTGAGACATGTTTTTCCCATTACAAAAGCTGTAATTGACTCTTCCCCAACATATCCTATTAATCTGTGTGATAATTCTGTATTTTACTATAATTTCAACCAATTTGCCTGGTACTGAAGTCAGGCTTACTGGCCTGTCATTGCAATGACTACCTCTGGAACTGTTTTTAAAAATTGGCGTCACGTTGGCTGTTCTCCAGTCATCTGGTACAGAAGCTGATTTAAGTGATAGGTTATATACCACAGTTGGTAGTTCTGCAATTTCACATTTGAGTTCCTTCAGAACTCTTGGGTGAATACCATCTGGTCCTAGTGACTCATTACAGTTAAATGTATCTTTGTTCCAAAACCACCTATATCGATACCTCAATCTGGGACAGTTCCTCAGATTTGTCACCTAAAAAGAGTGGCTCAGGTGTGGGAATCCCCCCTGTGTCCTCTGAATCTAATCCAAAGAATTAATTTAGCTTGTCTGCAATCACCTTATCTTCCTTGAGTGCTCCTTTAACATCTTGATTATCCAGTGACCCCATTGATTGTTTGGCAGGCTTCCTGCTTCTGATGTACTTAAAAACAAATTGCAATTAATTTTTGGGTCTTTGGCTAGTTGCTTTCCAAATTCTTTTTTTGGCCTGTGTAATTATACTTTTACACTTGATTTTTCCAGAGTTTATGCTCCTTTCTGTTTTCCTCAATAGGATTTAACCAGTTTGTAAAAGGATGCCTTTTTGACTAACCACTTTTTACTTTTGTTTAGTGGTGGAGGCAAGTTTTTGGTTCTCTGTTTTATAATTTGGGATATACATTTAATTTTGAGCCTCTATTATGACTTTTTTTTGTTTGTTTCTCTGCAGCTTGCAGGCATTTCACTCTTGTGCCTGTACTTTTTTTAACTTCCATTTAACTAGCTTCCTCATTTTTGTGTAGTTCTTCTTTTTGAAGTCGAATGTTATTGCAGTGGACTTCTTTAGTGTCTTCCCCCCCACCACCACCAGATGTTAAATTTAATTATATTGTGGTTGCTATTATGAAGCGGTTCAGCTATATTCACTTTTTGGACTAGATCCTGTGCTGCACTTAGGACTAAATGAAGAATTGCCTCTCCCTTTGTGGGTTCCAGGACTAACTAACTGCTCCAAGAAGCAGTCATTTATGGTGTTAAGAAACTTTTCTCTACTTTCCATTCGGCACTGACATGTACCTAGTGAATATGGTGATAGTTTAAATACCCCATTATAAAAATAGAAAACTCAATAATATCCTTTCTAGCAACATATTGGTTTTAACATGAAAAATAAGCATCTGTTCTGTAGGTTGTCTAACATTTACCCAATGACTGGAAGTTAGCTAATGTAATGCCAATATTTAAAAAGGGCTCTAGAGGTGATCCTGGCAGTTACAGACCGGTAAGTCTAACGTCAGTACTGGGCAAATTAGTCCAAACAATAGTTAAGAATAAAATTCAGACACATAAAAAAACAAACTGTTGAACAATAGTCAACATGGTTTCTGTAAAGGGAAATCATGTCTTACTAATCTATTAAAGTTCTTTGAAGGGGTCAACAAACATGTGGACAAGGGGGATCCAGTGGACATAGTGTACTTAGATTTCCAGAAAGTCTTTGACAAGGTCCCTCACCAAAGGCTCTTTCGTAAATTAAGCTGTCATGGGATAAAAGGGAAGGTCCTTTCATGGACTGAAAACTGGTTAAGACAGGGAACAAAGGGTAGGAATTAATGGTAAATTTTCAGAATGGAGGGGATAACTAGTGGTGTTCCCCAAGGGTCAGTCCTCGGACCAATCCTATTCAACTTATTCATAAATGATCTGGAGAAAGGGGTAAACAGTGAGGTGGCAAAGTTTGCAGATGATACTAAACTGCTCAAGATAGTTAAGACCAAAGCAGACTGAAGAACTTCAAAAAGATCTCACAAAACTAAGTGATTGGGCAACAAAATGGCAAATTAAATTTAATGTGGATAAATGTAAAGTAATGCACGTTGGAAAAAATAACCCCAACTATACATACAATATGATGGGGACTAATTTAGCTACAAGTAGTCAGGCAAAAGATCTTGGAGTCATCATGGATAGTTCTCTGAAGATGTCCACTCAGTGTGCAGAGGCAGTCAAAAAAGCTAACAGGATGTTAGGAATCCTTAAAAAGGGGATAGAGAATAAGACAGAATATTATTGCCCTTATATAAATTGATGGTACACCCACATCTCGAATACTGCGTACAGATGTGGTCTCATCTCAAAAAAGATATATACTGGCACTAGAAAAGGTTCAGAAAAGGGCAACTAAAATGATTAGGGATTTGGAACGGGTCCCATATGAGAAGAGCATAAAGAGGCTAGGACTCTTCTGCTTGGAAAAGAGGAGACTAAGGGGGGATATGATAGAGGTATATAAAATCATGAGTGATGTGGAGAAAGTGGATAAGGAAAAGTTATTTACTTATTCCCATAATACAAGAACTAGGGGTCACCAAATAAATAAAATTAATAGGCAGCAGGTTTAAAACAAATACAAGGAAGTTCTTCTTCACACAGCACACAGTCAACTTGTGGAACTCCTTGCCTGAGGAGGTTGTGAAGGCTAGGACTATGGCAGCGTTTAAGGGAGAACTGGATATATTCATGGTGGTTAAGTCCATTAATGGCTATTAGCCAGGATGGGTAGGGAATGGTGTCCCTAGCCTCTGTTTGTCAGAGGATGGAGATGGATGGCAGGAGAGAGATCACTTGATCATTGCCTGTTAGGTCCACTCCCTCTGGGGCACCTGGCATTGGTCACTGTCGGTAGACCGGATACTGGGCTAGATGGACCTTTGGTTTGACCCGGTACGGCCGTTCTTATGTTCTTATTTGAAACTGATTAAAGTTAGTGCTGGTAAGGTGGCCCTAAAAGGGAAAGCTTTCATTCAGCATTGTGGACTGACCTTTTTAGCACATAGGATTACTTGTGCTCAGTTGATTTTAACGAGGTACCTGCGAATAAAAAAACTGTAAGAAAGATAAATTGAAGCACTAGTTCTAAAGGACTTAATGACAAGCCATAAGTGATACTGTTGCTAAATATCTTTGCACAATCTGACATGAACTGTGGTCCCTGAAATGTGATTGGTTTTATCGGTCTTTACCATTAACTTTGAGTGGAAAAATAAATTTGGGTGAAAGAATGAAGTACTGATGAAACACATTCCTGTTAAAAATATGGACAAGGTCTAAAATATGGCCCTTATAATCCCTTGGAGACAAGGTGGGTCAGGTTATTGCAAACAATATGATCTGTTGACTTCCCCCCCCGAAACTTCTGTTTCATAATCTTCGTGATTGTTTTTCAGAACAGGTTAGTGTTAATGACTTAACCCCCTGTGAGGTTTTTAAGCTGAACTCTTCCCCTCCCCCCCTCATTTTGGTTATTTTTAATAGAACAAAGAATCCAGAAAGCAGAGACCGAAATAACACCTCACCAAGCCCAAACGCAACCACTAGTAATGTAACAAATGGAAGCTCCAGCACTTACTCAAGTGGAGTGAGTCAGGATATAAAAAAAACAGTCAAAAGTAAGTAGTTGCAGAATAATTCCCCTTCACTATTTCTATTTGGCTGATAATATCATTAATCATATTACTTTTAAAGTCACTTTGAGTTTGTGTTGAGTATTATACAACTATAATCCTAACTAAAATGTTTTCCTTTGAAGAAATTGCACCAATGATGAGAAAATCTTTGAGAGCATTCAAGAATAGAGTTGGACCACGATAAAACAGGATCTTGCATTTCTGATTAAACTTGTGTTAACATTTGCATATTCTACGCTATGTCTACGTAATATAAATTAGTGAATTATGACTATAACCTGCATTCAGTTAACAAAGTAGTCTCTTCAATGAAATAAAGTGGCAGAATGCACACAGTGGTTTGTGATTTTAGAATAAAATCTAAATCCTTGATGATTTTTTCCCCTGCACATCCCCCCCCCCCCCCCATTCTCACTCCTTTGTATCCACGAACCAATTAGCAAAGTGAATTGAAACAATGCAACTCCATAGGAGTCTAATAGTATCAATAATCTGTAGCCAAGGAAGTTCATGCAGATTTTCATAAATGATCCTTGTAGATTATGAAGACTTGTATATGAACTTCATTATTTTTCATTAGTGACTGATGCAGAACTTAAAATATTTATCCCTTTTTTTCTATTTGTTTAAAACAAAAACTTAAGTAGACCAAATTCCATTATAGTCTTGAATGTTTCACAGTACAATCTTTTGGTAGCCTCTAAACATCTCTGGAAAATGTGCAAGATTAGACTTGCATGAAATAGACAGTAAATGAGTAACTCAGAGGAAATGATTAGTGCTGCTCTTTGCCCCAAAAAGTACTACTACAAATAACTTGTATTTTGATGTTGCATAGACACATGAAGAGTGTCCCAGCTATGGCTGGTAGAATACTTTCTATCAAAAGTATTTTTGGAAAAAATGGGATTTTCTAATGAATTTTTTTTGTGAAAGGTGTCTGCTTTTTCTGCGGAAAATTGCAACTTTCCAGTTTTTGAACAACAGCTTTTGTTTTCATCTGGCCCTGTGTGGTCATGGAACTAATTCCTATTATTTTTCATTGTAATACTGCCCTCTAAACACACACAGGACCTACAGCAAGAGCAGAGAACCAGAAGACACTAAATTCCCTGAGCTTGTGACATTTGTTAGGGATGGTGTTTGGGGATCTTGCAGGAATCCTGGCAACCCCGACACCCTCAGCATGCGGCGTGAAGTGTCCAGACTGGTGCTGTCATGAGACTTGCTACTTTAAACTCAAGGAAAACATCTGGTTGAAAGATGTGTTGGTTTCCACTGGGGTCTATTGTTTGCAGTTGGAAGAGCGAAGCTAGTGCAAGTATCAATAGAAGTGCAGCAATGGTAGCATGGGTAGCAGTAACGGAGGCAGAACTTATTCGTGCCGAGTACATACCCAAACTAGCTCTCATGGAGAGCACTGGCTTAGCCATGCTGAATACAAACCTGCCTGAAACTGGTGGGTATGTGCATGCGAGCAGGGGAAATCATACCCCTAGCTCATAGTGCAGACATAACCTATTTCTAAACCAGTTTCTAATCCATTACAGAACTCTACATGTCAAAGTATAGCCACTCAATTTCCATATTTCTTCCCCGGAGGCTAATCACTCAAAAGCTTTCTGAAACTGTGAGTGAATTACATCAACCAATTCTCCTTTATTGACACTTTGACATGGTCAGACAAATAATTAATGAGGCATGGTTTTGTGGTGTGTGGGTTTTTTTTTGTTTTTTTTTAAAGCAGAAACTATGCTGGTAAAATTCTGTTGTCATAATTATCTGTATGTCTTAGAATTCTAATTGTAAATAACATTTAAATCGAGGTAGATCATGATTTAAATTTTTTTAAATTCGTTTACATAGATTTTTTTTTTCAATTTGATTTTTATTTTATATGTTGCTAGTACTTCACTTGTCCTATTTTGCACTTTGCTAAAGTGAATGTTTTGGACTAGTTTCTTTACTGTCCTAATTGTTAGTAAATTTCAGACTTTACATACTTTTTTTTTAATCTTAAGAAGCTTCACACTTTAAAATGCTCTTGTATGGTGAAAAGTCCAGGGCCTCATTAACATCCTTACTGTGAAACAACATAAATTCAAGCATAAAATTGATAAGCAAATAGGCCTATAATAAGTTGCAACCAACAGCACCTTCCAATATGTTGAACTACCAAAAGTAAAGAAAAGTTGAAATTCTTTGGCCAGGCAAACCCTGAGATTTGACCAAACCTCCCTTACGGTTTTGCAGTTTGAAGTCAATGATACTTGTGCCCCTAACTCACACAGGTGCTTTGGAAAATGTTACCTCTATGCCTTATCTCCCAGCCTGTGGCAGCAGTAGACTTAGGCCTTGTCTACACTACAGAGTTTTGTCAACAAAAGGTCACTTTTCCCGACAAAACAGTGGAGGTATACACTACAATGCTGCTTCTGGCGGCAAAACTCTCCTGTTTTGGTGACAAAATAATTCCCCTCCCGCCTTGATAAGAGGCATTGAGCTTTCTATTCGTGGCAGAGTTATATCAACAAAGTGTCAGTGTAGACACCACACTTGTTTTTGTCACTATAAATGGACACAGGAGGTGTCCCAAAATCCCCATGCTGACCACTCTGGACTCAGCTGCCCTGTAGCCAGGTAAACAAGCATCCACCTCGCCTCCTTCTAAGGCCCTGGAATTTTTGAAATTCCGCTTCTTGTTTATTTGGCGTGGAGAGCTCACATCACATCTTCCCAGGTGGCCGTGGTAGCTCCACATGGCAAATGCTTTTCGGCTTCTGCGAAGCTGTTGGATCTGTTGCGTATATGGGGGGAGGAGGCTCTCTAGTCCCAGCTTCACTCCAGTCTTAGGAACTTCGATACCTACAGGCAGACTTCTCGTGGCTCATGTGATAAGGGCTACGAATGGGACACTGTGCAGTGCCAAGCAAAGATAAAGGGGCTGAGGCAGGCGTACCAGGAGGCAAACTGTCGCTTTAGTGCTGCTCTCAAGAGCTGACGCTTCTATAAGGAGCTGGATGCCATCCTTGGTGGCAACCCCACCTCCACCACCAAGAGCCCCATGGATACTTCGGCGGGGCTGGAGGCAGCAGACAGAGGACCTGACCTCCAGGATGAAGTCGTGGATGAGGAGGTAGAGTTGGAGGACTATATGGAGCCCATGGCAGGGTCGTCCGGTGGTGTGGCAAGTCAGCAACTTTTCCCCACTCCAGAGGTGTCTAGCCAGTCCCAGCAGTCCCTCTCTGGATAGCAAGAAGCAGGAGAGGAGACTCCTGGTAAGTAATCTTTTTGAGTTACTATAGCTTGGTTAAATGACATTCAGCTGTACATTTGCTTTGTAAACTATACAAGTGGGTGAAGGGATAGAAATGTGCAAGACTAGCTGTGTTAGTGTGTTCCAAATTCCCCATTGCAGCTAAGCAGTGCGGCGCAACACTGTTGCACACCAAGATTTCATGGGAATTCTCTTGAGCTCTCTAGGGAACTTTCCTGGAGGTACTTGCCAATCCTCTGCCGAAGATTCCTTGACAAAGCTGCTTTGTTCCTTCCCCCATTGTAGGAAACTTTCCTGTATGACTAAGCAATCACTTGTTCAGGGACCAAAGCAGTGCACAGGCAAGCAGCATGGGGACCAGGTCTGAAGCCACACGTCTGCAGTAGATGCACTCTTGCATCCTTGCTAACCCTCAGGAGTGAGATCTGCTTCAGTGACCCCCTGCCCCCACCTATGGAAACGGGTGGCAGAATTCACGATATTGTCCCTAGTAGCCTGCACTGATCGCCTTGAAACATCAGCACCACTCTTTGCCCCAGCTTGAACGCCCTCAATCCACCTGGGCAAAACTCACCATGCGTAGGGTGCTCACTGAGATGTGCTTGCCAAGAGTCAGTTGGAAAGTGACTGGTGTGTTGTAAGAGGAGTATTTTACTGTAATGATTCAATGCTGTGCGTGAACTAACAATCATGCTTCTGTGTATCGTTTCCTGTGCTTCTGCAGATGTTGCCTTCAGGGGAGCCCCCTACTCATGGGAGGAGTGCCTCTGCCAGATAAGGAAGTGACCAAAGTGTAGCAAGGAAGACGTGCTCCAAGTGGTGCTGCAATCCTCTGAGGAAGAACAAGGGAAGAACGCAGGGAGTGGAGAGAAATGAAAGGCGGGACAGAGAGTCGAGCTCATTCGAAAGGCCCATGGGCAGATGATAGGTCATGGCTACTTAAGTTCTTAATCAAGCTACAGTCAGAAGAGATGCATGCTCACCACCACCATAGCCAATACAGAACTGTTTTCCATGTCCTCCCCAAACTCCTCCCACATATTCCCTTCAACTTTCTGGAACATCTTGGTATCCTGCTCACTCCACCCCTTCAGACCCCTTCCAAAATGATAATTGGATTTATGCACAGCTATGAGAGCCTTCAATGCCCTGCACTGCTGCCTCCCTTCCTACCAAGTCTTTAGTGTGCATTCATTGGTGTTTAATAAAAGCAAACTCTCTGAAAGATAATCACTCTTTATTTGTGTCCTCTACATAGTGATTGCAGTTAATAGTTAAACACATACATGCAGTTTAATCATTTGCTGACTGCAATTTTCACTCAAATAGTCACAACTGTTATGCTTCATTAATTGGAGTTTTGTTTGTTTGCCTGACAGATTTCTGTATACAAGCACACATTACTGGTTCTCTCTCAAAATGTTCCCTTAAAGCCTCCCTGGTTCGAATTGCCCCCCATTGTGCCCTTTTAATGGCCCTGGCATCAGGCTGCTCAAAATCAGCAACCAGGCAATCTACCTCAGCACTCCATCTCCTGGACAAACTTTTCACCCTTAGCCTCTCAAAGATTATGGAGCATGCAGCAGGTAGCTATGACCATTGGAATGTTTCCCTCACTTAGATCTAACCTGCCATAAAGGCAGCACCAGCATGCTTTTAATCTGCCAAAGGCACATTCCATGGTCATTCTGCACCTACTCAGCTTATTGTTGAAATGCTCCTTGCTCTTCTCCAGGTTTCCCATGTAAGGCTTCATGGAGAAGTAAGAAGTACGCTGAGTTTCCCAGGCTCACTATGGGCATTTCAACATCTCCCACTGGAATCTTTTGGTCTAGAAAGAGAGCTCCTGCTTGCAGCTTTCTGTACAGACTAGTGTTCCTGAACATGCAGGCGTCATGCACCTTCTCAGACCACCCTGCACGGATGTCAGTGAAACGCCCTCCGTTGTCAAAAGCACCTACAATACCATAGAGTAGTACCCCTTTCTATTGATGTATTCTGTCGCAAGATGGTCTGGGGACAAAATTGGAATATGCATGTCATCGTAGTGCCTCGCCACAGTTTGGGAATCCCATTGCCACAAAGCCATCCACTGTTTTCTGCACGTTGCCAAGAGTCGCAGTCCTTCGTAGCAATATGCAATTAATGGCCCCGCACACTTGCATTAATGCTGACTCAACTGTTGACTTCCCGACTCAACCTGATTTGCGACCGAGCAGTAGCAGTCTGGAGTTGTCAGCTTCCACGCTGCAATCCCCATCTGCTTCTACACTGAGAGGGCTGCTTTCATTTGGGTTCCTTTGCACTGCAGGGATAAGACGAGCTCCACATGCAGTTACAGGAAGGTGGCTTTCCGTATCTGAAAGTTCTGTAGCCACTGCTCATCATCCCAGACCTGCATAATGATGAGATCTCCCCACTCATTGTTCGTTTTGCAAGCCCAAAAGTGACAGTCCACCTTGTGCAGCTTCTCTGTGAATGCTAAAGGTGGTGTAAGCTGTGCCACTATAGCACTTTACATATGCGAACAGGAGAGGTTCTCCCATTCCTGTAGGTAATATACCTCCCTGAGAGGCTGTAGCTAAGTTGATGAAAGCATTCTTCTGTTGACCTAGCTCTCTGTACAATGGGGGTTAGATTGACTTAACTAGGTGTCTCAGGGAGGTGGATTTTTCTAACCCCTGAGGGTGTCTCTTCACTACCAGCCAGATCAGCGGGCAGCGATCGATCTAGTGGGGATCGATTTATTGCATCTAGTCTAGACGCGATAAATCGATCCCCAAGCACTCTGCCGTTGACTCTAGCTCGGCGAGAGGCACAGGCAGAGTCGACGGGGGAGCAGCAGCAGTCAACTCACCACAGTGAAGACACCATGGTAAGTTGATCTAAGTACGTCAACTTCAGCAACGTTATTCATGTAGCTGAAGTTCCGTAACTTAGATCGATCCTCCCCCAGTGTAGACCAGGCCTGAGAGACGTAACTATGCTGATATAATTTTTCAGTGTAGATCAGCCCTAAAATGTACATCCAAATCCCTTTCCTAGTTGGAAAGTCCCTGTTTAGAAACTAATGGAATTACCGGAATATATTTATTTAAGAGGGAATCTGATGTTTCTTTTCAGCTTTCCAAAACAACTAATTTTAAATTCTGTGCTATTTCTGTTGTGGAAAAGTGTACTTTAGTAGCACAGCTGCTGCTTCTCTGATCTGACATTTCATGGGCGTCATGTTTGGCTTTTCTTGTTGTTTTCCATGCCTGTAGCAGTACATAGGATCAGAAATCAACTTCTGAACTGGTATCTTTAATCAGGTACCATGCTGAGCTGTTGCCACGTCATTTGCTTGCACCATTAAATTAGAGGAAAATTTGCTAGATTTTATATCTAAGGAATCTAAAATCACATCATGCCAATAGTCGCATCCAATTTTTCTGTACAATCCAGTGATTTACAATGGGGCTGGACTATGGGCGAAGCACACCACCCTTCATTCAAGATGCATTAACCAGTCACTTGTGTGTTCTGACAATGGACTGCCACTTTCCGTTTATAGAAAAAGTAAGCATAAAAAATTGAAAGAGCATGAGGAAGCTTTCAAAAATGTCAGTGCATTTGTTTGCAAACTGCAGAGCTCATTGCTTCTATTCAAAGGGAGCAACACCAGCTCTTTTTAATTTTTATCTTCCCACCTGCTTTCAATATAAAATAGTGTGTTAAAAAAATCTCCCAGTTCTGGCAGCTGTATAAGACAACACATGGTAATATAAGTGCTTCAAAAGGTTAGGGAGGCCTGATGCCACCAAACATTGAGAAGCTAATGTTTGCTTTGAGTATTAATAGGAGTTAACCATGTAAATCCTTTGTAGTTTTGATTGGAGAATAAATCTGGGGAAAGATGTTACCTCCTGAAAATAGTAGTGGGCTAGATTGAGGGCATGTAGGATCTCACTTGGAAAAAATATTTTACCAATGGTAGGATTATCTCTTCAAAATCTTTTCTGAACAGTGTGCCAAGGATACCATTTCTGTATTAACATCTGTTGTGCTTGTCCTCTGAATGAGATGTATATTATCAGTGCTTGTATTCCTGACAAATGAAAAAAGTCTTGATGTAATGGAAAGTAAACTACAGATTGTCTTAATATCCATGCAGCCACTTGGTTTTTGGTAATTGTGAGCTAGCATAGTTAGAGCTGTGTTACCTTTCAGGATTTTTGGATTTACCCTGTTTAAATTTATTTAAACAGCATACTGTCTGACAATGGCCAATGCCATATGCTTCACAGGAAAGTGCAAGAAATCTCATAGTGAACAACTCTGAAACAATAATAATCTCTGATTTGTTCTGCATTTTTTTAATACGAATATGATACAAATACCAAACACAATGCTATCTCGAATGGGTTTCCCCAAATCCTCTATCCCTGCTGTAAGCCACAGTCTCCAGTCACTGAACTGAATAAACACACCTTAGATTGGATTTAGAAAGGTGTCAACTTGTGCCTTCTGCAGACTATCACTAGGGACAGAGTTTCACCAATGAGGGGTTTCTTAAAACAAAAACAAAAAAACACTCTACCACCAGTCCTGGAACGTTCAATTTCAAGATCTGACCGCTCCCACTGACTCTGAACTGTTGTGATAAGAGAAACATCCAGAAAGGAGGCCATTTAAATGGTAGCTTCTGAGTGATCTCATTGGTATTCCTAAACAGAGCCCATTGCAGTAGTCTAGGCTGGATAAAAGTATGAATGACTGCAATTGGGTTCTTATGACCTTTCCTCTTTATAAACGCACAGCCAGCCAATGAAGGTAAAAAAAGGCATTACAGGCCAACACATCTGTCTGGAAATTGAGGGTGAGTTTAAAAAAAAAGGGATCCAAATAAGACTCTTGCAAACCATCTAGGTGAAAATTAAGCAAACCTCCTCACTACAGAGACTGGAGTGAGGCAGTGTACACTTTCTAACACTTCCCTCAACTGGCAAACATTACTTTGGTCTTATTGCAGCCAGCTGGCTTTGAGCCAGATACCTAGCTTAGTCAGGCACTGAGAAATAATGAGATTGTAGTTGTGACGGGTTGAATCACAGAAACCCCCTTGGGAGCTGCCACCAGATGTGCAAAGACTACCCCTGCTCCTGTTTTCCCTGCCAGCTCAGGACTCCAGCACCCTGTCTTGCTGAGCCAGACACTCCTGTTTGGCTCCAGACACAGATCCAGGGTCTGAATCACTTGTCCCAAAGCTGCAAGTTTACCTGAAAACAGCTCACAGTAGAGTGCTTGTCTTTAACACTCAGATGCCCAACTCCCAGTGGGGTCTAAACCCAGATAAATCCGTTTTACCCAGCATAAAGCTTATGCAGGGCAAACTCATAAATTGTTCGCCCTCTATAACACTGATAGAGAGATATGCACAGTTGTTTGCTCCCCCAGGTATTAATACATACTCTGAGTGAATTACTAAATAGAAAGTGATTTTATTAAATACAGACAGTAGGATTTAAGTGGTTCAAAGTAGTAACAGACAGAACAAAGTAAGTCACCAAGCAAAATAAAATAGAATGCGCAAATCTATGCCTAATCAAACTAAATACAGATAATTTCCTCACCAGTTCCAGAGTGCTCCCTTTTACAGGCTAAGCTCCTTTTAGCCTGGGTCCAGCAATCACTCACCCCCCCTGTAGTTACTGTCCTTTGTTTCAGTCTCCTTCAAGTATCCTGGGGGGGTGGAGAGGCTCCTTCTTTAGCCAGCTGAAGACAAAATGGAGGGGTCTCCCACAGGTTTAAGTAGACTCTCTCTTGTGGGTGGAGACCTCCCTCCTATGCAAAGCCCAGCTCCAAGATGGAGTTTTGGAGTCACCTGGGCAAGTCACATGCCCCTGCGTGACTCAGACTTTGCAGGCCAACGCCATTGTCCACATGGCATCTTGCATGTCTCCAGGAAGACTTCTCATGTGGATTGGAGCATTCCAAGATGCATTGTTCCCTAAGTGTCTCCTGATCAGGTACTTAACCTGGCAAATTCCTTCCCAAAGAAGCTGACCAAATTCCTCACAAAGCTTACTTAGAAATCAGGCAAGCATACAGCCCATATTCTTAACCTCGAGTAGAAAATGATATATATGTACAAATAGGATGAATAGATATAGTAGACCATAACCCTTACGGAGATATGTTACATGGCACAGGCAGCACAAAACATATTCCAGTTATGTCATACGTACATTTATAAGCACCCCCTCCCCATAAAGCCTTATGGGGCACACTGTCACAGTAGTATTTAATGTAAAAGGAGACAGGGGTCTGTTCTTTATCTTATGAAGATATAGCTCTGCATGCTATACAGATTTTTATTGTGAACCTGTCAGAGCACATTTAAATGACCTACAGGAGGATTGCTTGATCACCTGTTATACAGTGGTGGCAATGATGCCTACGTAAATTCCAGATTATTCAGAAATAAGCATTTGCTACTGTTCACTCTTAGTTTTTGCTTATATTGTTTAATTTTTTTTTCTTGGTGAACAGTAGGAGGATCTCTTCCCCTCACCTCATTGCATCTCAGAGCTGAGGGATGGCCATTTAACAATAAATATTGCATACGCAATTAAATCTCCCACTAGCAGGAACTAATGATGATTGTCTTGCTGTTTCCATGGTGGGGTGGGCAAATGCTGCAACTTTCTGTTCTGTTGGACATGTGAAAAGGGTGGTGGGGAGAATTACCTGGTTGTCATATCATCTGAGGCAATCTCTTCAGGAATGGGTACAAGTTTCTTAGCTGTGTTTATAATCAATTCAACCAATTTAGATCCTAGTGCCACACTGCCAGTGTAATCTGTCCATAATGCTATTTTGAGAGTTAACATCTGCCCAGTCTCAGAATGATCCTCTGGTGGCATAGAGTCAGTGTCAGGACTCTTATGCCAATCACCCATCTTGTTGCCGGTGTAGCAAGGGAAAAGGGATGAGGACAGGAGAGGGGCATGGCCATGACATTCCTCTGCATTGTCAGTCCTCAATGGCTTTGTCATCACCCTGTGGCCTTTGCAGAACAGCAAAGGTTAGACAGGCTGCCCTAATATGGTACCAGAGAATCAGCCATAGGGCTCAGTCCTGCAAAATGCTGAGTACCCTCAACTCCCCATGACTTCTGGCCCCATGCACCCACATCCCAAACTGCCAAATCAAATGTGCTCCAATTGGTTTTTCATCAGTTGCACAGTGTTGTGAGTGATTTTACCCAAGTTCCCAGGGGAGCTAAGTAAGGGCACTGTAAAATTGTGTTCTTTAACATGAACATGTTGTTGGATATTGTTTACATGCCTGATCGATACACAGTTCCAGAATGCAGTATGGCAACAGAAGTTATGAGAAGCAACACTAAAGGTTCTTGCAGATGAGGAGAAGGAAGAGAGAGAGAACAGCAACAACAGTTGGGGGAAAAAATTCTCATCCTTATTACTTGCCTCTAAATCCCAATATCGAGACAAAGGAGTATAAATTCAATGGGCAAGCAGAGATAACCATTCCGAATACCCACAGTACAACTCCAGAAATAGTTTCTGTAGGAGACTGGAGATTCCATTTATAGTGGGAACCTAGGGCTTGGTAGACTTGGGTTCAATTCCCTGTTCTGCCACACACCTTGAACTTCTGACCTTGAGCGAGTCATTTAGCCTTAATTGTGCCTCAGTTCCCCATCTGTAAAATGGGGATAACAATAGTTCCCTACCTCATGGGTGAGGAGAAACACATTAAAGACTGTGAAGCACTTTGAAATACTGATGCAAAATGCTATATAAGAGTGTGCCCCTAAGTGCACATCAGTGCCAATTGGCACGCTGTGGTCATGATATATACCCAACAGGTGGCATGCAATATATCATTGAAAAACTAATAACGTATTGAACACTAATATTCTTGTGTGATGCATGTACAATACACCCACAAAGGACTTTATACATATGTTCTGGAAATACGTTCTTTAAATGTATCAGGCAAGCAGTACCTAAACTATGCCTGTTCCAGACAAAGGACTGTCTCTCTAATGTAAATTAAGCCAGGTATGACCAAAGACAAAGAAAAGCACATACTTATTTGGTTGGTTTGTCTTTGCTCATTTTAGAGCTTTTGTTTTAGGGTATGGTGCTCCCTTGCTAGGCCTTTAGTGATGAAATGTTTGTGCCTTATTCTAAACATTTGTGTTATTGATGTTTAAGTACCTATTGTGGCAAGATGGCTGATGTTAGTATGATGGGTCCTGTGCTTTTCTTGGCAGGGGGCCTAAGATGCTACCCCTTGCCCCTGATCTTGGGGTGCTAAGGTCCCCACTAGTGGCCCAGGAAGGTGGTAGAGGAGGGAAGTGGGGCAGGGGTCTGGGTTTGCTCCTCACTCTGAGCCCCAGCCCCTCACAACCCCTGCAGGTTCTTCCCCCTTGGGTGGGGTACTTCCAGTCCTTAGATGCTGGGGCAGGGTCTCCTTTCAGTTCTCTGGTCGTTCAAATCTCACAACACACCTCCAAGCTCCAGTTGGGGGGGGGGGGTGGGTGGGTGGTTGGTTGGTTGGTTTTCTTTTTTTTCTTTTTCTTCCTCCTCCTTCCCTGACTGCCTCAAGCAGGGGGTTTTATTAGGTTCCTGACAGGGCCTTAATTGACTACAGGTGCTTCAATTAACCTGTAGCAACCTTCCCTAGTCTACAGGGAACCACACCTTAATTAGCCTAGGGTTTATATATTTCCCCTCTACTACTCTTCTACTGTTCCCTGGCCCTCCTGTATCACACTATATGGAAAGGTAGTGGCCCATAAATGGACTAGTTTTTCATTTCTAGTTGATTGCTGTAATTCTTTTGTTTGCGAGTTTTGCACCAGCTCTTTTCTCACAGAATCAGAATTTTCACTTAGAACAAAAAATCAAACAAACAAAAAAAACCCACCTCTCTAATCTTTACATTCCAAAGAAGATAGCATTTCTAATGTAAACTGATGTGTTGCTTCCCTGGCAAATAGTTTAGTCTTGCAAAAATATGCCACCTGCTAAAAAAAAAAAAGTATAAAAAACAAATCTCACCAAATTTTCCTCAGTGAGTTAGCTGAAAATCCTATAAATCTATTTGGGCCTATTGAAGTGTTAATACTAAAAACAGTCTTAAAAAGTCAGTAGTTACTGGAGTCAAAAAAGTGCTTTAAATGATAATCTTTATGCTTTTCAGACTCCTTTTTTCCCAAACTGGGTTGCTTGCTTAATTGTTTTGGTTTTAAAAAGATTTTGAAGGATGTACATACCACATTAAGAAACAAATGTGTTTTGGGATATGTGACACTATGCCCCATATTCTTCATAGTGATATTATTATATGATTGACATATTTATAATGTATTTTATGCAAGAGAAGTCATGTGAGATGTCATTGAAAAAGTTATGATTTGCTGAATATAATTATATTTGTATGCATGTATCATTTTTTTATCTGAAGTTATGAATATTGACTATGTATCTGTATTTCAAATGCAGTTACACCTGGGTAACGCCCACTAGACAAGATGCTTTCAGTCTAGATAGTGGATGGGGAAAGGCCTATTCAGGGCAATGGGCCATTAAGAAAAAGCAAGAGGCCTTAGGAGAAGCCCATCTGGGAAGTCTTTCTGAAAACGCTACAGACAGTCTCCAAGTAATGGCTGCTATGACTCTACAAGGACATGTGATGAGACCACATGCCTCTGGACTCCATCTTGGAATGTCAGTATTTTTCCACAGACTGGTCTGGGAACAAAGCTTTGGGAACAAAGGGTTCCTGCCACATGCAAAAGCAATATAAGGCAGGGACTGACATCATCTGGTGTTCACTTCTCACACAAGAAGATGCCTGGAAACACCTGAGGAACAAAGACTGAACTGGGGAAGTGCTGGACCCAGGCTAAAGGGATTTCAAGCTGTAAAGGAAGTGAAGCTTGCCCCTTAAGAATCTGCAGCCTGCTTGTATTATCTCTTAGGATGAGAATCTGCTAATTCATATCTAATCTATTTAGTATATTATTAAGCTTAGTTTGCATTTTTTATTTATTTGCTAGGTAATCTGCTTTTGTCTGTTTGCTATCACTTATAATCACTTAAAATCTATCTTTTGTGGTTAATAAACTTGTTTTTGATTTATCTAAACCAGTGAGTTGGAGTGAGATGTATGGGAATCATAGCTCAGGGGCAAAGGTTGTTGCATATTCCTCTCCATGTTGGGGGAGGGGGTGAACTTTATGAGCTTATGTTGTACAGTTCCCTGTGCAGTAAAAGACAGTATAATTTTGGGTTTATACTCCAGAGGGAATGCATGCTGGGGAGCTGCAAGTTGCCTTAACTGTAGCCTTCCTATTCAGGGGCTGGTCAGAGAGCCTGCATGTAACTACAGCTGGGTATGTCCCTACCCGTATGAATGCTGGTGAAAGTGCAGGGTGGAGGGCTCTGCATTTTGTCACAACAATACCGTGTGAGAGGGAGCCCATGTTGGTGGGTCAGTGGGCTCAGTGGTACCCCAGTTCTAGGTGGCATCCTGGGGGCAATCTAGTCACAGGATCAACAAAGTGCTGCCTGCAATTTGAATAAACATTACCAGGTACATTCAACAAACCAACCATAGGTACTTTGTTAATTTAAACCAGTTGCCTGTGGATAGAATTGTGGATCACCTCTAATGAGATACAGCTCCCAGACACCACTAGGCCTTTGCTATATTCCAGGAGTCATTTGTTCCCTACAGCTGGCAGCTGAATTATATACATCTTTCTAGTCTATCCAGGTCACTCTCCCAATTCTTTGACTCTATGGTTGCCATGGTCAGTTCTAAAAAGTGACTACAAAAATGGCATCATAGCCTTCATGTTTATTATAATAATTAAATGTATTATTCCTATTACAGTAGCATGTAAGATCCCCACTCAGGGAGCAGGCCTGCATTGTACTAGATACAGTAAAATAACACAATGACAGTACCTACCTCCAAGAGTTCACAAGCTTGGAGTCTGACAATCCACACCAGGTGAATTAGCAAGAGGGTGGGAAGACAAAGTAACAGTAAAGAAAGGTGTGCTTGAATAAATTGTAGTCACAGACTCAATAGTCACTAGAGGGCCCTGAGCCTAGCGAGGGCTGAGTTTGATGGCTCTTGCAATGAGAGAAGAGGGCAAAGAGGACAAGGCTGGCTGGGTCCCATTAGATTTCCAGCCCCGCAGGACTTCCAGGGTAACTGGAGGTCTCATGGGATTTGGCACAAAATTTGGAGCCAGGATAGAAGCCCTGTGCGTAGGGCCATTTCCTGTTTGCTGTTTCCAGCAGCCAAGGAGGACCAGAGCACATGGATCATAGGCAGCAGTTGAGCAATGACCAAAACCTGTTTGATTATGCAGGACGCATGGCTAGCTGGCTACAGGGCTGGGACCTAGACCCAATGGGGCAGCAGGATGGGCTAGGAGATGATTACAGCTGCTTGATGCAGGGAGTCGTGTTGACTCTTCTGAACCAGGAGGCCAGAAAAGGCAGGAAGGATAGAGGAAAGAGCAAGTGGCCAGGAAAGGAAGCATGTCCTAAGAGACATGGGATAGGGCAAGTTGTGGAGATGATGCAGTTCAATTTGGATCAGCTTGGAGCCCAGGAAAACAAGGGTCAAGTGCAAGAGGAGATGCCCTGGGTCCTGCAGCAGGGTGAATTCACAAACAGTTGGGGCTCAGTGGGAGTATAGGGGGCAGGCACTGGTGGTCCGTTCCCTCAGTGGGCATGTTAGAATTCAGCACAGTCCTCCTAGTGTGGCCCCATGGTCTCAGGCAGGCAGTTCTGGTGGGAGCCATGGTGGGGCTCTAGGTGGCTTCAGACCTTTCGGGGAGTCCAAGGGGGACATGAATGGGGGGTCACAGAACATGTTGGGTGTCTGTGGGGGTGGTACCCAATGCCCTGGTTCTCCAGCTGTTGATATATGAGCCTCTGGCCTTACTGCTTCTGGCGTCACAGCTGCTAGCCCCATGGCTCTACAGTCCCTGGCTCCCTCGTTCCCAGCCTTATGGTCTCAGACCCTCACTACTTGCCCCACAGCTTTTATTGCAGCAACCCAGTAGTTCTACTATGTCGATCTGCATGCCATCTCGAATGCAGCAGCTTCTGATCAGTTGGGGCCCATCTTCTCCAGTCAACACGGGACAGGATATGGCAGGCAGATCATATGGATGTATTTTCCCTGCTGTTCAGGGAACCTGTACTAGAGGAGAGGGATAAGGCTGAGAGGAGAAGAAAAGATAGGATAAGATGCCACAAAAGCACCTGTGTGCAGAATGGCAACAGGTAACAGTAACTGGATGATTTTCTGTTTGCAGGGAAGGCCAGATCAGGTGAGTGTGAGGGGCTGCTTTGGGTTTTTCCAGAGCTCACAGGTGAATTGGGTGTTCCCCCAATTAATGAAAAAACTGGGGCCCTGCTACCACATTGACATACCTAGGCATTGAGTTTGACATGGTACAGGGGCATAACGCTTTCCTCTGGACAAGCTCATGGTGCTAAAACATATGGTTGTGTGTCAGCAGGGCCAAAAAAAGGTTTGTTTGAGGGATTGCCAATCCCTGTTGAGCCATTTGAATTTTGCATGCAAAGTCATAGCTCCTGAGCACACCTTCTGTGTGCAGTTCACTACTTCTACTAGTGGGGACACCAACTATAAGGGTCACTGCAGAGATGAAGGAAGACCAGGCGATCTGGCACCATTTCCTCACTCATTATAAATGGGTGTCTGTATGGAGGGATGCTTACATGCTTTAGGCCAACCTGCAGGTCTATTTGGACACAGCAAGTGGGATAGGTTTTGGCTCATATTTTAGGGTTTGTTGGTGTGCCCGTGAGTGGAAGGAGTCTGGAATTTGAAGGATTCCATTCCTGGAGTTCCGGTGGTGGTCACTATCTGGGATGGGTCTTTCAGAGACAAGAAGGCCAGGTTTTGGTGCAACAATTAAGCAGTTCATGTGGTAAACTCTCAGTTTTGCCAAAAAAGTCAGGATGGCTGGGACAGAGCTTAAAAAAGGGACTGCACTGACCAAAACGGGACATACGGTCACCCTAAGCATTGGAGAAACCCCTTGTTGGAAAAGCAACCAAGATGACAACCAAGGCCCATTGTCATTGTCTGTCAATGATTCTAGATCAAATCATTACAAGGAGGTAGATGGTTTTCTGCTTGCCATCCCTGCACACTCACCCTCCCTCAACCTGAGTTCTTTCTGGCTCCATTATTTTAAATGTTATTATAATTACTCGTCAGAAAATCTTGGGTAGCCATTTAATGCATACAGTGGCATTACACAGCTATTACCAAAGGGAAAGTAAATGGATGGAGTACTGTACTGAAACAATCTGCAGGTGTGCAAGCAGCTGCAAAGGCTGATTTCTATTGGATATTATCGAAGATATTGTACATTTTCATTCTGTGAGTCCTATTTATTTTGTACAGTGGAAACATGCTTATCCTACAATTTTATGTTTTTTGAGTTGTCCGTTGATTCAGTAGCATTACAACAAAGGATGAATTTGGTCAAGTATGTTTTGCTTTAATTCATTTTTAAGTTTCTCTTCTAAGATGCATATTTACAAATTCTATTAGCTTCTATAAATAGCACTTAAATGCTATAATAATAAGGGCTTTATAAACAAAAGGGAAAATATTTGAACCTGGGTACCTACAATTAAACATCTAAGTCTGTATTGAAACACCCAAATACAAACAGCCTGAGTTTCAAAGGTGTGGAACACTTGTAGATCTCATTCACTTCAGTGGGATTTGTTGGGTGCTCCTCACACTCATATTTACTATGGGTGCTTAAAAATGGGTGTAGGGCCAAATGTTAGATCCCTGGCTTTGAAAATGTTGACCCACGTCTGTTCACCTGCAGTATGTGAAAGTTAAAAAACACAGAAAGAGAAGAAAAGACAAAAACAATATGAGTGTAAAGAAACTGCAGTGCACACGGGCTCAAAGATTTTACCAGTGATACTTAATCAGGACACCAGCTGGTAAGCAGCTAAGTCTTCACTGATCATTCACTCTGGGTGAAATTCACCCCAGTGCACAGGGCCTCTGCTGTCACTCAAGCCTCATTTAAGCTCAATGTTAAGTATTTAAGCGTGGTGTAAATGGTACATTGGCTTTTTTGAGAGTCCTCGGCACTGGGGTGTATTTAATCCACTGTGAACTCCTTCATAGAGTCTGCTGCTACCATGTTCAGCCACTGGATGTCCTCCTTCTCAAAGGTCCAAACCTATGAAGGCTGCTAGCAAAGGAGCCTCCACACAGCAATGACCTCTTTGCCCAGAGTTACATAGAGCATCCATAAAATATCACTCAGATTGTATACCACCAAGCCCCAAGGTTAATATACATACAACAGTGGAAAGTAGTTTCACTTCCTAATGTTATTAAATTCCCTATTGTATGTGGAACACATTTATACTCTGCTCCTCTTCACTTTCTCTCCCTAATCTCTCTGATGATCGAACTGTTATTTCCGCAGGTCTGTTCTTTATGAATTCTCACTGCCTTGTCCTTTCAAGTTTCTGTTCCTTCCCAAGGGCAAATCCTTTGGTCTCAGCATTTAAACACACCACAGAAATTACCTGTTGCTGACAATAGGTGTTGGCAACAGGTGCTGCTGAGCCAGTGCTGAACACAGGTTAGCAGCAATGTAGACAAAGGCAAACCATGCTCAGCACTGCTTCAGCTGCATCCATGGAGTCAGAGACAGGTAATGGTGATAGTGCAGTCAAGTCATGGGGCTCCTGTCATACATTCCTAGAGAGCTCAGTCTCGCTCCTGCTCTAAAGACCTAATTTCTCCTGCAGTTTCTGGGACATCATCACCTGCTTTTGTTTGCCACAAGTTTACATGATGCCCACAACATCTTATATGGTGTTTCCCATCCAAAGCTGCCTCTGGGGCACAAGCCGCTCACCAAACCTACTGTTTCTCCTTCTCAGCAACTGTTTTCCCAGCTGCTGTGAAACCGTCCTCTTGGCCAGCATTCCTCTCTCTGGATTATTAAAGGGACATCACCAATCAAATCTTTTATGTCAATATAACTTGGGAAAAGACTTAGCCAGAGAAACTGGGGAAGGTGTATTTGATGTGAAATCTTATGCCCCTTTAATTAGGCATGCAAGAACATTTGAGTTTCATACACTGTCCAGACCTTTTTAAAAAAAAAAAAAAAGTTTTGGGTTTCATGAAACATGTGTTTCTCTTAATTCTCTTTCTTTTCATTTAAACCACTATTTTCCAAGGGAAATTTAATTTCAGATCTTGTCTTTCCAATTATGGGGAAACTTGTGCTATGTAAATACTAAAGATTCTTGTTTGTCAGCAAGGGGCATTTTGCTTGAAGAAGGACTCAATGAAAACTGAAGATACAATTTTCTCTTTACACAGGAAAATCCTCACTGTGAGGAGTGGGATTCAGAAAAAGATTACAGATTGAACTGTACTACCTTTCTGTAGAGCTCCACAGGACTGTGGGGGGTGGGGAGAGGGGACAAGGGACAGCTCCCCTCACACTGATATACACATACACCCTGTGTAGGAGTTGCAGATGTGTATATAGAGTGTTTCCTCTGAACACAAATCAAGGGCACATGCCTGGACCTTGGGTATGGACCTCAGGAGTTAGACCAAGTCAAATAATGTTTCCAAATTTGAAAACTCCCAACCCAGGTGCAAAATGTTTCATCAGAGAGTCACCCCAGTCTTAGGCATTTCACACGCAGCAAATAATATCAGATTTACTGTAAATCCAAAACCCTTTCTTCCTCAGCAAAGGACTTCACTGCAGCTAGAGGGAAAAAATCAATCAGTAACTTTCCGTATTTGTAAAGCTGAAATCAAAATCAACCCTGCTTTTTGGCTATGGCCATAGGCGATGGGTATAATAGGCCAGGGAAGCTAAGCCTCCCCTGTGGCACAGCCGCCGACCCGCTGCCTTTGAGAGCACAGATGCCTAGGCCATGGTGGCCCCTCCCTCTTTTCCCCTGTGGCCCTGCCCATGCTCCACCTCTTCCTGTCCCCGCTCAGTCCCTCCCCAGAGGAACTCACTGCTTGCCAAGTCCCTCCTCTCTTCCATCCCCTCCAAGCCGCCCGCCACTCACTGAGTCCCTCCCTTCCTCCACGGGGGTTGAGCAGAGGAGCGACATGTTGAGTGGTAGGGGTCTTGGGGGAGAGAGGTGGAGGAGAGGAGGGATGCGGCAACTGGTGGGTGGTGGGAGTCTCAGGGGAGATGGGTGGAGCGACTCAGCAACCAACAGGCAGACAGAGAGGCCTTTGGGGGAAAAGGGGGTGGAGGAGAGGAGGGATGCAGCGGGCAGCAGGCGGTGGGTATGTCAGTGTGACGTTGTGTAGTCTATATGATTTTATAAAAATATAAGTGAATATAATGTAACTGGGATATGCTTCATGCAAAAGGTCTCTTGTAAGGTATCATTACAAAGCTCATAATCTACTGAGTGTGATCATCCTATTTGTAGAAATGTACCACTCTTGTATCTAAAACTAGAAATATAAAACATAACTCTGAGGGCCTATTGTAATTATGTAAAGTGTGGGCCATTAAGGATGGTTTGGAATCTTGATGAGTCCCATTGTCTGCAGATGGCTGTATTTACCTGTGAGTCTTCCTGTATATATGTGTGCTGGCAAGTGAGTAATGAAGTCTTGCAGTGACATGTGATCATGTCACCTGAACTGGAATCCATCTTTAACCGGTGCTTTTCCAGTGAGGGGGGGTGGAAACCCAGAGGGACAAAGGGTTCCCGCTTTATGCAAAAGATATATAAAGGGTTGGAAGAGTACAAAGGGGAGAGGAGCCATCATGAAGAATCCCCTAGCTATCACCTGAGCTGGAACAAGAGCTGTACCAGGGGAAAGAATTGTGCCCAGGCCTGGAAGGTGTCCAGTCTGAGAAAAACTTACTGAAGCATCTCTGAGGGTGAGATTATCTGTATTTAGTTTGATTAGGCATAGATTTGCACATTTTATTTTATTTTGCTTGGTGACTTACTTTGTTCTGTCTGTTACTACTTGGAACCACTTAAATCCTACTGTCTGTAGTTAATAAAATCACTTTTTATTTAGTAATTTACTCAGAGTATGTATTAATACCTGGGGGAGCAAACAACTGTGCATATCTCTCTATCAGTGTTATAGAGGGCGAACAATTTATGAGTTTGCCCTGCATAAGCTTTATGCAGGGTAAAACGGATTTATCTGGGTTTAGACCCCATTGGGAGTTAGGCATCTGAGTGCTAAAGACAAGCACACTTCTGTGAGCTGTTTTCAGGTAAACTTGCAGCTTTGGGACAAGTGATTCAGACCCTGGGGCTGTGTCTGGAGCCAGACGGGAGTGTCTGGCTCAGCAAGACAGGGTGCTGGAGTCCTGAGCTGGCAGGGAAAACAGGAGCAGGGGTAGTCTTTGCACATTGGGTGGCAGCTCCCAAGGGGGTTTCTGTGATCCAACCCGTCACAGTGGCGTAGTCGAGCAGGATCTGTGCAGAGCTGATTGCTTTGAGATACTGGTAGTGATTTTAAGTGAGTTAAGTGTGGTGGCTGGAGAACAGACAAAGTAGTTACTGGTTTGTTATTTTCTGTTTGCTTATTTCGGGAAAGGGAAGTAGGGACAGAAAAGGAAGCAAAATAAGTAAGAATGAAGATCAAAAGAAGCTAAAACTACACAAGTTTGGAGCACTGGGTCTGGGAGAGACATGGGGGATAAGTGGCAGTGGGACACTGGCCTGCAGAGGACGCTCCGGAGACTGGACAAGCTAATTCCCGGAAGAGACAGCAGGAAGCGCCGCAGGGGTGAGTCCTGCACGCTTACACCGCTGTAACGTAATGAGATTGAATGAGCTTTTTCTGATAGGCTCATCTATGCTGCACAGTTTGTTGTTCTATCTTTGAGTGTGCTGCCGTATCAGGCTGCAGTTTGTAGGCCTTTACTCTCAGTGTAAGTTGAATATTTGTTACATTACAACAGATTTAAGAGGAATTTCACTTTGCTCCTGCTGACCAACGAATAAGAATTTTTTCCTTTGACCTGGTCACAGGGAAATAATTGAGGGTAGTACTCGCATTGAATGCATTCCAAGGGCATGCTTCACTTTAGGATCTGAACTGGTCAAAAGTGAAGTGCTCCAGCAGCAGAAATTCCTCAGTGAGTGGGGGAGGTCACAGCTACACAAACCCACTGAAACTCCTGGTTTATATGGGGACGCCCGGGGAGTGTTGATGCCTGCAAGCTGTGCTGACTGAACACGAGCTCCGGGCAGCCTAACTTTAAAGCCTTGCTGCACTTCACCCCAAGGATCTTGCTGTGTGATGCAGCAGCCCCATTGTCACAGACGGCTGCAAGTTACACCCATTATCTTAACAGGGAGAGAGCAAGACTTCCATAAAGGCATTAGATTTCATGTTATATTTGTTTTATGGTTGAAAAAGATTTGCTCCAAAATTCCAAAAGGCAATTTCTCCTTTTGTTACAAATAACATGCAAAATTCAAACTTTAATTTCTGAGAATAGCTAAGTCCCTGCAATGCAGATGATTTGCAAGGTGCTAACTGATGCAATTATTTGCAAACATTGGGCCTGAGCCAGAACATAATGTCCCTCATCTATTTTAGTGCAAACAATGAGCAAAGCATCTACTGTTTTGCAGTCAGCACACTGGAGACACTGATTGGCTTTGTTCCAACCTGGCATCTCAGTAGTTTGAACTGGCTTCTGCAGAACTCCGTGTAACACTGGAGGGGATGGCTTATGTTTAAACATCAGGTTTGAAATACTAACATTGACTTGATAAAACCATATTTGAACCCTAGTAAGGTAAATTCAACACTTCATCTCATTCTAATAGGGTTACCATATTTTAAGTGTCCAAAAAGAGGACACTCCACGGGCCCCACCCCAACTCCGCCCCTTCCCCGCCCCCTGCCCAAGTCCCGCCCCAGCCCCGCCCCAGCTCCGCCCCTTCCCCTCCCCCTTTCCCTCCCCCTCCCCCTCCCCTGCTTCCCGCGAACATTTGATTCGCAGGAAGCCTGAAGCAGCAGGCAAGCTGGGCTGGGGGGGCGCAGCCCAGTCCGGCCCCCACGGCTGAGCGGCTCCCTTCGGCGGCTGGCCGGCCCAGGCCAAGAGGCTCTGGCCCCGGCGTCTCCCGCCGGCTTGGCTCGGGCCCTGGGGCACCGGCCCCCGGCCCCACACCGCCGGCTCCCGCACCGCCGGCTCCAGCTCCCGGCCCCGCACCGCCGGCCCCGGGCCCCGCACCGCTGGCTCCGCACCACCGGGCCCGGGCCGAGTACCACCGCCCCAGCTGAGCACCCCCAACCCCTGGCCGAGCACCCCCGGCTGCGCACCGCCGGCCCCGGGCCCCGCACCGCCGGCCGAGCACCGCCAGCCCCCGGCTCCGTACCGCCGGCCCCAGCCCCGGCGCAGCCCCCGGCCAAGCACCGCCAGCCCCGGCCTGGCCCCCGCCCGAGCACCGCCGGTCCCTCCCTCCCTATTTTCCCGGACCTGTCCGGCTTTTTGGGATTTCCCCCCAGACGGGGATTTAAGGCCCAAAAAGCTGGACATGTCCGGGAAAATCCGGACGTATGGTAACCCTAATTCTAAGTACACCTCTACCTAGATATAACGCTATCCTCAGGAGCTAAAAAAATCTTACCGTGTTATATCGAACTTGCTTTGATCCACCAGAGTGCGCAGCCCCGCCCGCCCGGAGCACTGCTTTACCGCGTTATATTGGGTCGCATTATATTGGGGTAGAGATGTACATTGACTTTTTAAAACTGAGGTCCTATATTTTTTTTTTTTTGTATAGTCATTAAAGATCCCTTGGCACTTTTTGTTACTCATGCCAATATTTCCAGACCAGCTAGTGTTTTCCAGTGTGCTGCTTATTGCTGTCTCACTGGCTGCAATTCTCCACCCCAGAGATGGCTGCATGTCAGTAGCGCAGTTTGTAAGTACTTCGCAATCTTGCTCGATTAAAGGTTGTATATACATATGGAATATCATTATTTATTATTGTTACATTTTAAAAGAATGTGAAAGTTACAAAACTAAACACTCAAAGGTTAGGAATGTCAGAATTTGGCACAAGGGGGATGAATTAAGATTGCACAGTCAACCTTGATTCTGGCATTTCCGGACTTTTGAGTGCTTGATTTTGCAAGTTGTGCTTTTAATATAGTCTTTTCAATGTAATTTCCAAATTAAAAAAAATAGAAAAATGAGAAATACCATCACGGAGAACCATATTTGACCACCAGCTTGGGTCATCAGCCATGTTCAGACACTTAGGCTAGGTCTACACTACCCGCCTGAATCAACAGGTAGAAATTGATCTCTCGGGGATCAAATTATCGCATCTCGGGATGCGACAATCGATCCCCAAATCGACGCTCTTACTCCACCAGCGGAGGTGGGAGTAAGTGCCGTCGACGGGGAGCCGCGGAGGTCGATTTTGCCGCCATCCTCACAGTGGGGTAAGTCGGCTCCGATACGTCGAATTCAGCTACGCTATTCGCGTAGCTGAGTTTGCGTATCTTAAATCAACCCCTCCCCTGTAGTGAAGACCTGCCCTCAGATCCACAGCGCAGATGTCTACAACTGGTAGCAATAGTTAACTGTTGTCCAGTGATGAATCCACTTAGAGGCTAGGAGATGCACACTTTGCCAGTGAGTTTCACAGCTATTTACTAACAGCAAAGTAATATAGAGACTGTGGACTCCTGGATTCAATTTGAGGTTCTGTAGGGGGTGTTCTCTAGTAGTTATAGTCTCTTCTGTCCCTAGCCTGTCTCTGTCCTCCTATCAATCACCCTCCACCCCCAATCCTTGCGCCTGCCCCCTTGGTGTCTAGCCACCCTCATGTCCCTTGGTTCCTGCCTACTTCCTGCTCTTCTCTTATCCATTCCTACCACCCTCCAGCTCTGGCTCTCCTGCCTCCCTCCCCTTGTGCTTGTGGACAATCCTTCTGCCCCTTCAGCTGTCCCCCCACACCCACTCCCTCTGCATTCAAATCAAGTAACTTCTTCCTTCTCTTCTTCATTGTCTTGGCCCAGGAGGGGCTCACTGAAATCAGAGAAGAGATAGACATTCTTCACGCTCTCACTTCTGGTGCTGATGCTGCAGCTGCCCCCAGATTCTGGGAAGAATGATTACTGAGAAAATCCTTCTCAGCCCCTGGAGCCCTGGGATGTAGTATGTTCGGTTGCTCTGTGGCGATGGTGCATGCACCATTCGATTGCCATGTAGGACCTATGTTGTGGGGACGAAGCATGCTAAGTGCACATAGGATCTTTGGAAGTTTAGGTTCAAGACTCTTACAAACCTCTACTGAGCATGTGCAAATGGAGATCTTTTTCAGAGGCTTGTAGCTTGGCCAAATTTGCGTTGTTTTTCTTTTTTCTTTTCTATCAGAACAACAAAGGACACATCCCTGACAGTTGGGAGACTGCCCCACTAAATTTCAAGTCCCCGCCCCAAAGTAGGGGGCACTAGATTGTCTCAGTAAAACAACTGTAAGAATATTTTCAACATGGGCAAGACAATATAATTTTCTCTGACCTTGTTCTCAGAAATAGCGGAACATTTTTAGCCAATTTAAAAAAAAAAATCAGCTGGAGCTATGGAAAAGTTCAGTCCAAATGATTAGTTTGGCAAAATTATAAACAACTGGAACAGGATCTTGTAATGGGAAGTGTTGAACATCATTAACTAGAGGCATCGTTACCACCTTGGCTTATAATTATTGGCAGTGGAAGGAGGAAAGCTGCCTCTTTTTTCCCAGTGTCACTTCAAAATGTTAAGGGGTTTTTTTTAGTAAGGGAATTTGAAATTGTGGAAGAGTTGGAAGGAAAAATACAAATAAAGGAAAATGACAAGATTTAAGGTATTATACATGAGTATAGATTTTTATCAGTGTGTCTTTAAAAATGTCTCCTTGCAGTTATAAAGTGCATAGCATTGGCTTGATCTGTAGTTGTCTCATCCTCTCCATTTCTTTTCTCTCTGCTTTTGGTCTTGAGGCTTAATTGAGATTCTAGGAGAGAGCGTCTCATCTTTCACAGAAAATATGTTTATAATAAATATTATTTTGCTCTTAGAAGAGAAATGGGGTAGGGGAGCAAAGAGAACGACACAAGGGAAGAGTGAAAAAAGTGTGGGGGCTGGGTGAGGAGGACTGTTGAATCTCAGCAACATGTTAAACATGCACTTAGCTTTCCTGTGAAATTATAACTATTCATGCTTATGGACTGTATCCTGAGATCAATACGGAGATCTCACTGGGACAAATCCAGCCCCCTTATCTGTAGCTGTGGAGGGGCCTTTGTGGCAGGATTGGTGTGGTTCTGGTGTGACAAGTCGGAGAAGTCAAGAAGATGGGGGGGGAACCACATAGGGCATGCGCAATAGCTGCAGGAGACGGAGTCTCACTCTACAGGGTCTCTCTTCACAGCAGCAAAGAGTCCTGTGGCACCTTATAGACTAACAAATGTATTGGAGCATGAGCTTTTGAGGGTGAATACCCACTTCGTCGGATGCATGTAGTGGAAATTTCCAGAGGCAGGTAAAAATATGCCAGTAAGAGTGAGTCAGGCTAGCGATAATGAGGTTAGTTCAATCAGGGAGGATGAGGCCCTCTTCTAGCAGTTGAGGTGTGAACACCAAGGGAGGAGAAACTGCTTTTGTAGTTGGCTAGCCATTCACAGTCTTTGTTTAATCCTGAACTGATGGTGTCAAATTTGCAGATGAACTGAAGCTCAGCAGTTTCTCTTTGAAGTCTGAAGTTTTTTTGCTGCAGGATGGCTACCTTTAAAACTGCTATTGTGTGTCCAGGGAAATTGAAGTGTTCTCCTACAGATTTTTGTATATTGCCATTCCTAATATCTGATTTGTGTCCATTTATCCTTTTACGTAGGGACTGTCCAGTTTGGCCGACGTACATAGCAGAGGGGCATTGTTGGCATATGATGGCATATATTATATTGGTGGACGTGCAAGTGAATGAACCGGTAATGGTGTGGCTGATCTGGTTAGGTCCTGTGATTGTTTCGCTGGTGTAGATATGTGGGCAGAGTTAGCATCGAGGTTTGTTGCATGGATTGGTTCCTGAGTTAGTTACTATGGTGCGGTGTGTAGTTACCGGTGAGAATATGCTTCAGGTTGGTGGGTTGTCTGTGGGCGAGGACGTGAATAGGACTACTCAAGGTAAGTCCTACTGCTGGCCTGGAACTAGTCAATTTGAATTCTGTTCCTCACTTGGACACTGACCTGCTGTTTGGCCATAGGCAAGTCACTGTATCTAATTTTCACCTCCCACCCTTTGTCTGTTGTATCGATTTGGACTGTAAGAGCTTTAGGGAAGGGAATGTATCTCTCTCCCGGGGCCTTTTCCAAAGCCCACTGAAGTTAATGGAAAGACTTCAGATAAGACCCTATCTGTCTGTACAGTGCCTAGCTGGGACAGCTAAGTGTTATTGGAATATAAATATATAATTTTAACATGAATAAGGGTTTGCTGGATCACATCCTCTGTTTGCACAATAGCTGTATAACTACAGAGTACTTGAAAAGATTACTGCCCCAAATTATCGGGCTATAGTTAATGGCAATTCCACGTGAAAAGCATATGTGTGCAAGCCCTTTGGTTATATATTTTACCACATCTGGTATATGGAAAAGATCCACATTGTATTCTCCAGATGTAGCTAGAATATAATTATGCAATTACTTTTTCAGATTTTTTTTCGCAAATATTTGCTATCATTTCAAATCTATAGAGAAGCAAATGAATTTCAGCACATTTACAGAGGAAAAAGAGCATTTTTAACAGAGCACGTTTATATCGGGCAAAATCTGTTTCCCAACTGAAGGGGCTAAAGTATGGTTGGTAAAAGTAGCTGCCCTTTTGGAGCTCATTAAGCATGTCATAATATTTGCCTATGTGCCAGTACCAAGCTTGAAAATATCCATCTGTCAGTTCTGCTTCCCATTTACTCTTTCCACTGGTCTAGAGCACTTTATGGTGCCTATGAAAAATACTTGATCTCTCACAGTAAGCCTGTTGAGGAAATGTTTACTTTATTTAACCTATATACCTTTAAAAACAATTGCTTATGACAGTTGTGACACAGGTTTTCTAGAAATGGACAGCTGTTTGATTGATGTTGTGACCAAACAGATTAGCTCTGCCATATTTATTGTGAATTTAATAATTTTATTTTTGCCAGGACTTTTTTAATTCACTTATAATGGTTAATATTTTCTTTTCTCTTGCCATATTTTTATGTGACTTCTCGAAGTTGGAGCAGTCCTACATATGCCCTTAAAACAAACTATAAATTTTGCTTTTGGTGTTCTGAGTAATCTCTCCCTTGAAGAATCATGTCTAATTCCACAGACAATTCCCCTTACTAAACTGTCATGTACAGTAAGCCACTCAACAAATTCACATGTCTCTGCTTTCATCTTGAATAGTCACTATGAATAGGCAATTTCAAGGCAGATAAAAAAATCTTGTACCTACTGCAGCCTCATCCAGTAATTTCTTTGATTCATTTTCCATTGAGGGTTGCAAATAAATTCCAGATAAGATTCCTTTTGCCCTAGCTCTCAGATTTATCAACTCAACAAATTTCACAATATGTCAGTTCCTCTTTTCAAATGGGGAAATGTCTTTAATCTCTCTCTTTTAATGCTACTCTTCTACCAGGATATTTGAAAGACAAACAGCAAAATAAAATTATTTTTCTTACTCTTAAAGCTATTAAAATATAATAATCTAATTACCATGCAATATATCAGGAAAGTATCATAACAGGAAACTGATGTGAAAAATGCAAGTTTTAATATTGATTCTATCAATAACTGTGTGTGTGTGTGTGTCCTATTTCATTATACTAAGGGCACTAAACTTCCCTTCCAGTTAAGAAGGAAGAGGGAACAATGAAGTTAGGAACCACAATAAAAATTACAGATTGGAAACAAAAATGAGTCTGTTAAAACATTTCTCACCATCACCTAGCCTGCTGGAGCCCCAATGCTGATTACTGTTATTTGACTTCAGATGGACTGGCAAAATATTCTCCAGACAGGGCCAGCCTTAGGAAAAATGGCATACTGGATGAACTTGTGGATGCCCCCCATTGCCTCCTGTGGGCTCCCCACCCCCCTCTTTGCCCCTAATCCCTGCACTGTTGCCCATTCACCCCTTCTGCATCCCTAATCCCTGTACTCCTTCCTTTGCCCCAACCCTTGCACCCGTCCTCCTGCACCCCAACCCCTGCACTATGCCCCTTTTGCCCCAATCCCTGTACTCCCCTCCTGCGTTCCAACCCCTGAACCCCTCACCCTGCACTCCTAATCCCCGCCCTGTGCCCCCCCTTTGCTCCTGCCCCCTCCTGCACCTCTAACCCCTGCACTGTTCCCCCTTGACCCCTAACTCCTGCACCTACCTCCTGTGCCCATACAGGGAAACTGACTCAGATGTACCAACCAGCTGGCAATTGCTGCTCACTTCCCCCCCACCTTGAATGCTGCTCCTCTGTGCATCCCTGGGGGGCGGGGAGGTGAAGAGCAACATCAGTGCCCCCTGCATCCAGGTCACTTTCCCTACCTGGGCTTTGTAAGGGGAGGGTAGGAGAGTAGCAGCTCCTGATGCTCGCCTCACAGCACAGCATGGGTGGGGAAAGTGGATAAGAGCGCTTAGTGTTGATCCTTGCTCCCCACCTAGGGGGTCATGGAGGAATGTTGGGTGAGGGGACAAGCAGTATCTGTGTGTCACCACTCGCCATCCCCACCCCCATGTTCCTCCACCAGGAGGATGCAGGGAGAAATCGAGGCACCCTTCCACACGGCACTCCCCTACCAGCCAGGAGCAGTTTCTGACAATACAACCGCAGTGCGCACCTCTGCACTGCTGCACTGCTGCACAGCATACCCTTGACCACCAGTGCCCTGGGCAGTCATCCAGGTGGCCCACCCCTAAGACTGACCCTGTCTCCAGATATACCACCCAGCATTGGAAACAATGTGGCAGGACTGCCTCTGATGTATATCTACTTGTTAGGCCTCCCCCAAATTATCTCCCTCCAACTCAGCAAAGCATTAGATTGTAAGGTCTTCAGAGCAGGGACTGTGTCTTCCTGTGTTTTTGTACAGGACCTAGTACAATGGGCCCCTGATCCTGATTGGGGCCTGTGGGTTCTAATTCAGTACAGATAATAATAATAATAATAATGAATAATGATGTGTTGGTCATTGTCTAACAGGGTCCCAGAGTCCTGAGCAAAGACTGCAGGTGGAGTTTAATAGATTATACTGCCTGTCCAGATTGGGAATATGTATGGGCAGCTTGGCTGAGGGTGTTCAGGTCTAGCCAAATCCAACAACTCAGTTTTCTCTGTTGGGTCTGCAGGAGTACAGGACCAGACCACAAGCAATTAAGGGACTGGAGAGCCAACACAGCTGTGATTTGTTACACTACGCTGACGCCTATAAAAGGAAAAGAAGGATGCTGGACTCAACCTGCTAAGAGACCCTGGTGCCTGCCTATACCCTGGCAAGGGGAGGACTTTTGTTTGGGACAAACCCCTGGACAGAGAGGAATGCTTTGCTTTGCAGGCTGGTAAGGGAGAGCCCACCCTGTGACACTGGCCCTCAGTAGGAGCCTTCTTTTAAAGGTGTCTCAAGTCAGCGTCTGATTTTGCATCTGCAGTTAATTGTGGGTGCAATATTTGACGCTGTTTTTAAAAACAGGCCTGAATGCTTGTCTCTGCCTGCTGTCCTCATGATGGTCATGACAGCGATTGGGAAAGCAAAGAATCCCTCTCCAGAAATAACTCCCAAATCCTCACTTGCCAGAATCCCAGCTCTATTTGCTCTACTTTTCTGGCTTCACAAATGTAGTCAGCAGAGGGGTTCAGCCCTTGGAGATGGGTGCAGTGTAATAAACCATGGTTTGTAAAGCAACAGGCTTATTGCTAGCCCTTCCTACAAATCAAATTTAAGTAAATCAGATTAAATCAGAGGACTGCTGCCTGATGTGATTTACAACTAATTATTTTTAAACAAAGGCAGAGGTTACAGTGTGCAATCCCTTTTTTTAGGGTGAGGAGTGGAGAAGAGATGCTGTACAATGGCTCAAAAGTATTACTATTTATACCAGCCTATAAATACATTGACTGCATTAAATGCATTGTAATCAGCACACACCACTAAAGCTTTGCTCAAGAGGTTTATGATGTCACCAGAATTCCTAGATTTTTTTTTTTTTTTAGACTTAAGCCTTGTCTACACTGGCAAGTTTCTGTGCAGTAAAGCAGCTTTCTGCAGTGTAGCTCCCGAGGTGTACACACTGCCAAGCCACTTAGTGCGCAGACACTGCACAATTGAGGTACTGTTTAAAAAAAAAAAACCACGTGGATGTGAGGTGTACAGCTTTCTGCACTGGGGCTACAGTGCTGCAGTGCCAATGTAGACACCCTGGTCAATTACAGTGCTGCAATTGGCCTCCGGGAGGTGTCCCACCGCACAATGCCTGTTCTCACCTCTCTGGTCATCAGTTTGAACTCTACTGCCCTGCCCTTAGGTGACCAACTGTCATCCCCACCCTGTAAATTCCTTGGGAATTTTGAAAGGCCCCTTCCTGTTTGCTCAGTGACGCGTGCAGTGGTCTTAGCTTATCTTTCCAGGTGACCATGCCTCCTCCACACACCAGGTGATCCCCTGTTTGGAGCAATGCCAAGCTGCTGGACCTCATCAGCATTTGGGGAGAGGAGGCTGTCCAGTCCCAGCTGCGCTCCAGCCATAGGAATTATGATACCTATGGACAGATTTCACGATGCATGACAGAAAGGGGCCATGACCGGGACACACTGCAGTGCAGGGTCAAAGTGAATGAGCTGTGGAATGCCTTCTACAAGGCGCGGGAGGCAAATCGCCGCTCCGGGGCTGTGCCCACAAGCTGCTGGTTCTGCAAAGAGCTGGACGCAATACTCAGTGGCAACCCCACCTCCAATGTGAAGGCCACTGTGGATACTTCAGTGGCTCGCATGCCAGTCGAGAGTGGACCGAGCCAGCAGGAGGAAATCTAGGATGAGGATGTGGAGGGGGATGGGGGACCCTGAGGGAGAGGACGACTCGAAGGTCAGAGATGCATGCAGCCAGGAGCTCGTCTCAACCCTGGAGGAGGCTAGCCAGTCACAGCTGTCAGAGCTTGGCGAAGCGCAAACAGGAGAGGAGGCCCCTGGTAAGTAGCTTTGATTTTTGGGAATCACTGAAGCAAGTTCTTGGGGGCAGGAGGGTTGCAGAAAACAAGCTTGTGTCTATATGATGTGTGTGCCACCTCATACCTAGTCTGAGCGGCAGAACAGGATGTTGTTTGACTCCCTCACTTCATGGAAATCTGCTTCAGATCTCCATGAAACTCTCATGGAGATACTGGGCAATCAGCTGCTGCAGGTTCTTTGGCAGACCTGCTTTGTTTCTTGCCCCATTAAGGGTAACTTTCCCACGCCACTCTGCTGTCAGGGGGAGGGGGGGGGAGGTGGCATTGCTGCACACAGGCGAGCCGCATAAGGCCCAGGAAGAAGCCATAGTCTTGGAGAAGACCCTTCCTTGATTCCCTGCTCACCCTCAGCAGCAAGATATCTTCCATAATGAACACAGCCTGTGGAAAATGTGAGGACAGTGCTTATAAGGCCATCCCTACAGTGCTAGCTCTCCCCAAGAGCCTTGTGCCCAGTGTACAGTATGGTCCTGGAACACTGACTTCCCCTGTGGTTACTCACCATTTTGGGGGTCTTGTGGCTTGTGTGCTTGCCTGGGGTCAGCCAGTTAGTGACAGGTATGTGAATAGTGGCTGTGTTTTAAATCACTGAATCAGTGTTCTGTGTGTTGCAAACAATCAATACTGCTTCTGTAAAATGTTGCATTTTGGCTTCACAGATATGATCTTGGGAGCCTAGCCTCCCTCTTTGTTATCAACAGCTTAACAGCTGTGCAGAATTAGAAAGTGGCCGTGAAGAACTAAAGAGGACTTTCCGCGTGATGTCACGATGCCCTCCATGGCCGAAAAACAAGAATTGAAGGAGTGGCGGGACAGTGAGAGGAGGGACCAAAAGTAGAACACGACGTGCCAGAATGAAGCCATGGAGTGGCTCTTAAACGTTATGGAGCACCAAGCGGACACGGTCCAGGCACTATTAGCACTGCAAACCGAGAAGCTTCATGCCCGTCCTCCCCTGCAGCCGCTGTCGCAAAACTCTTTTCCATGCATCCTCCAGACACCGTCAACAAACTCTTATCTACCTCCTGGCTCCAATCTGTACCTGCTGCATTCCAATCCCTGCCCCGTCACAGTCCAGCCCTGTGGACTCCCAGTACCCACTGCACTCAACACCTGTCCCTCTGCAGTTTAGCTCTGCTGAAGTACAGTACCCACTGCACTGTACACCAAAGGACAAGGTTGCACATGATACCTGGATATACACAAATCTTTAATTGTCCTGGGACCCTACCTCCTCCTCGGACCCTCCCTTCCTCCACCCCCCACAGTGCTGTGTAGTTTTTGTTTTGTTTTGTTTTTCTCTCTCCTCCGGTTGTTGGTTTTTCAATAAAAGAATTGTTTTGGTTTGAAAGCAATCTTTTTCATTAATTGAAATGAAACAGAGCCCTTCAAAGCACCAGGCAATTTTCTTAAACCTTCATAGTGCATCATCTGCACCAATCACAGTCACCACCTAGCATTACAAGCACTGCAATTCTGAGCATAGCAACAAATATTAATGGCTTTCAGCTTCAAATTGCTGTCTGAACGCATCCCTGATCCTTATGGCCCTGTGCTGCGCCCCTCTAATAGCCCTGGTCTCTATTGGTTCAAATTCAGCCTCCAGGCTCTGAGTCTCAGTGGTCCAGCCCTGAGTGAAGCTTTCACCCTTCCCTTCACAAATATTATGGAGTGTACAGCATCCAGCTAGAAGCATAGGAATATTGTCATTGGTCAGGTCCAGTCTCCCATATAGGCAGTGCTAGCGGGCTTTTAAATGGCCAAAAGCACATTCAACAGTCATTCTGCACTTGCTCAGCCAGTTGTTGAACCACTCCTTGCTGCTGTCAAGGTTCTCTGTGTCTGGCTTCATAAGCCACGATATTAAGGGGTAGGCAGAGTCTCCCAGGATCACAATGGGCATTTCAACTTCCTCTACAATGATCTTCTGGTCTGGGAAGAAAGTCCCTGCTTGCAGCTTCCTGAACAGGCTAGTGTTCCGAAAGAGGTGTGCGTCATGCACCTTTCTGGACCAGCCTGTGTTAGTGCCCATGAAATGCCCACGGTGATCCATAAGCTCCTGGAGAACCGTAGAGAAATACCACTTGTGATTAATGTACTCAGTGGCTAAGTAGTCTGGTGCCAGAATTGGAATATGCGTGCCATCTAACTCCCCTCCACAGTTAAGGAAGCGCATTTGTGCAAAGCCATCCACAATGTCACGCACGTTGCCCAGGGTCACGGTCTTTTGGAGCAGGATGCGATTAACAGCCCTGCACACTTCCATCAACATGAGTCCAACGGTTGACTTTCCCACTCCAAACTGGTTAGCGACCAATCGGTAGCAGTCTGGAATAGCTTGCTTCCACAGTGCAATCGCCATGCGCTTCTCCAGTGACAGGGCAGCTCTCATTCTTGTTTCCTTGCGCCGTAGGGCTGGGGCGAGCTCATCACACAGGCCCGTGAATGTAGCTTTTCTCATCCCAAAGTTCTGCAGCCATTGCTCATCATCCCAGACATGCATGATGATGTGATCCTGCTACTCAGTCCTTGTTTCCCGAGTCCAAAAGTGGCGTTCTGCTGTGGTCAGCACCTCTGTGAATGCCACAAGCAATCTCATGTCATAGCTACTACGCGTAGCAAGATCAATGTCAAACTCCTCTTGCCTTTGTAGTTTAAGGAATAACTCCACTGCCACTCATGACATGTTAGTGAGAGCGAGCAGCATATTGGACAACAGTGAGGGATCCATTCCTGCAGACCAAGAGGCAGAGCATGCAGTACACAAACCATTGAAAGATGGCACCAAATGTGAACAGAAGCACAAGGATTTCTAGGATGCGCAGCAATGCATCACGGGGCATTGGGACAGGACCCAGGATGCCCAGCGACCCCCTCCGCCTTCCCACAACTCTTAGTGGCAGAAGAGGAAGAGATGCGCTATGGAATAGCTGCCCAGAGTGCACTGCTCTGAATACCGCTGCAAGTGTCACAAGAGTGAACACGCTATTGCACAGGCAGCTGTCAGTGTGAACACACAACAGCGGTTTCCCTTCAGCGCTCTCTAAGTGGCAATGTAAGTATCAGCAATGAGTGTTATTTCAAACATGTCTGTTTATTAAGTGACATCTGACTTGTGCACATGAAGGTGTGACACTTTAAGAGTCTGGCATGATTACACAATAGTGAATTATAACAGCTTGTGTTCTGAGATAAGAAGGAGATAATTTACAATTGCACCTGCCTGCTGTTTTAAAAACTCCTTATTTAATTATTTCAATAAAAAGTAAGCGCTAGAAGTGGTTGCAGTGATTGGCAGACCGACTTGAGAAAGGAGAAGCATGTCTCTCATTGTGAATTTACTCTAGTAGTCAGCCCAGTTTGATTTTCAGCAACTCTCAAGACTTTAGTTACTGTTTGTTTGGTAGTATGTTGATGTAATTTGTTTGAAGGGGGTTGGTAATTCCTCTTCTCTTGCAGGCAGAATCAAAAATTTAAGATTGAGAGTTTTACTCAGATTATTTTTTAAAGTAACTAAATCCAATATACCTTGTAGCACTTTACTCTCTAGTTACTTTTTTTCTTACTTTTTCTGCTTTGCCCCACCTTCTCTATTTTTCTCTGTTTGTGTCTCTTTCTCTTTCCGTTTCCTTGTCTACATAAGGGGAATTCTGGGGGGGGGGGGAAACAGTCTCTTAGGACAGGTCTACACTATGTGGTTAAGTTGACCTAAGTTACGCAACTCCAGTTACGCGAATAACGTAGCTGGAGTTGACGTACCTTAGATCGACTTATTGCAGTGTTTACATTGTGCTGGGTCGACGAGACCATAAAAACATAAGAACGGCCATACTGGGTCAGACCAAGGTCCATCTAGCCCACTATCCTGTCTTCCAACAGTGGCCAATGCCAGGTAAAACTCTCCCATTGACTTACCTTATGCTTCCTCTTTCCGGTGGAGTACCAGAATTGACGGGAGAGCGACCGGCGGTTGATTTAGTGAAGACCCGCTAAATTGACCCCCGGTGGATTGATCGCTGCAGCGTTGATCCACCAGTAAGTGGAAACAAGCCCCTAGTGTAGTTAAATTGCTGGAGCCCTGTCTTATTTTTACTGCATTAATTAAACCTGTCTTCCAGCAGTTTAATATGATGCTAAAAATGCCAACAGCCACCAGAGTATCCATCACCATTGCAATCTCTATTTCCTTCTCCCCTCTTTTTCTTTCTCACCAAAGCACCAACAACAAATGGGAAAATGAAAGCATATTGCTCTCCTGGATCTGCCCAGGCTGCACACTAGTGTTTTCCCTATGGCAGTGCCAAAAATAACTCCAAAATTCACAATTAATTGGTGAATAACACAAAACATTTTGAAATAGTTGGACTTAATTATTTACCTGGGAGGAGCAGGTTCAATGCATTTGCACACATAACTGCAAATTGATGTATTGCCTTTTATGCCATTCTTCACTTTCTTTACATTGTTTGTTCGACAGAGCAAACAAATGAGGCATTCCTCACATTCCTTTTGAAAGAGTAGAAAGCTGTTCTGTCAAATCTCTGGTACTGAGCAAGTGACACCCACAATTTGAACTCTCACCCACTGATTTCAAATAATAACCCTGTGGATTGGTAGTGAGATCAGTCTAATCTACCTAGGTATTTACATGTGGTATCTGACTGCTTTGAAAAAAATCAGAAAAAAACACAATGATTTTTCATTTCTTTTGTGCAAAAGCATGTAATATGGAAACTATTTAGAAAGGGAGATGGAGACTTTTAGATTTGATGGTCCTGGTATGAATCCAACCCAAGTTATTAGCGATACCAGTCTGTGACTGTTTCGTGGTCTATGTGAAATGAGTTTGACTGCCTCAGTCCATTCCCAGAGGACAGCTGTCCATATCAGAAAAACTGACACTAATTGAGACCCTTGTTGGTCTTTCCCAGCAGAGATGCTAAGGAGGTCAAGATGGAACTACCATCTAACACTTTTAAAGCTGATCCCTGCATTATAGAGTAGAAGCAGGGCCGGTGCTTCCACTAGGCGACCCTAGGCGGTTGCCTAGGGCAGCAGGATTTGGGGGGCAGCATTTTGCCATCCTTGGCAGCAATTCGGCGGCGGGGGTCCTTCCGCTCCGTGTCTTCAGTGTGCTTCGGCGGTGGGTCCTTCACTCGCTCCGGGACCCGCTGCCGAAGCGCCCCAAAGACGCGGAGGGGAAAGATCCCCGCTGCTGATCATAGAATCATAGAATCATAGAATATCAGGGTTGGAAGGGACCTCAAGAGGTCATCTAGTCCAACCCCCTGCTCAAAGCAGGACCAATTCCCAACTAAATCATCCCAGCCAGGGCTTTGTCAAGCCGGGCCTTAAAAACCTCCAAGGAAGGAGACTCCACCACCTCCCTAGGTAACGCATTCCAGTGTTTCACCACCCTCCTAGTGAAATAGTTTTTCCTAATATCCAACCTGGGCCTCCCCCACTGCAACTTGAGACCATTGCTCCTTGTTCTGTCATCTGCCACCACTAGGAACAGCCGAGCTCCATCCTCTTTGGAACCCCCCTTCAGGTAGTTGAAGGCTGCTATCAAATCCCCCCTCATTCTTCTCTTCTGGAGACTAAACAATCCCAGTTCCCCCAGCCTCTCCTCATAAGTCATGTGCTCCAGACCCCTAATCATTTTTGTTGCCCTCCTCTGGACTCTTTCCAATTTTTCCACATCCTTCTTGTAGTGTGGGGCCCAAAACTGGACACAGTATTCCAGATGAGGCCTCACCAATGTCGAATAAAGGGGAACGATCACATTTCTCGATCTGCTGGCAATGCCCCTACTTATACAGCCCAAAATGCCGTTAGCCTTCTTGGCAACAAGAGCACACTGTTGACTCATATCCAGCTTCTCATCCTCTGTGACCCCTAGGTCCTTTTCTGCAGAACTGCTACCTAGCCATTCGGTCCCTAGTCTGTAGCAGTGCATGGGATTCTTCTGTCCTAAGTGCAGGACTCTGCACTTGTCCTTGTTGAACCTCATCAGGTTTTTTTTGGCCCAATCCTCTAATTTGCTCTGAGGAGGAGCGCTGCCGCTTAGGGTGGCAAAAACCCTGGCACCGCTCCTGGGTAGAAGCACATTGGTGGGACTATCTGGGGAAATCTTGCACTATGGTTGCCATGCTGTATATGTTTTCTGAATAAATGTAGGATGCCAATTTTCTGGGCTGTCAGTCTGGCACTGAATATTAAATTTGCATACAAGATGGAAAAAGATCATCCAGATGCTACTTTTTTTTTTTTTACTATAAAATGTAAATAAATGGTCTGCATGCTCAAGATGGACTAAGATTAGCTTGTAAACCTGATTATGGTTTTCTGGAGTGAAATACTGATCCAATTGTGTGAATAGGAATTTTGCAAATTACTTCAGCGGGGCCAAGATTTCACTCTTGATGTATTAGTATTTGTATTACTCATGACTCGTTTGAAAGCCAACCTAGCTGCTGTATTTTATTGTTTTCTAATACGTTTCTTGTGTGCTAAACTTAATCTAGTCGGTGTTAGATCAGCAATCATTACAATTATTTGATCTACTCAATCTATCAGCTGTTTCCATATGCAGTTTCTTCAGATGTATTCAGGGCCTGCATTTTTTTTTTTTTAAACACTGGATACATGTAAAAACAAATTAAATTTCTGGTTCCAAACCGATATGTCTTGAGGTGTTTGTGACAAAGCAGGAAACATTTCAGGTATTTATTTAATATTCTGTAGGCTAGTTAACTGTTAGCAGTGTACAAAATCCTAAAATGTCAGGGCACATTTAAAAAATATCATCAGATAATTGCAAACGCTGCAGAAATCAGACAAATGAAACTTGTGAGATTTAGCAGTTGATCTAACGTGAGAAATAATACATTAGATTTTAAAAAGACTTCCAATATTCTTACTATCAAATAGGAATTATTCAAGATTTTAAAAAGGGGGAAAGAAAAAAGACAATATTGGATTCAACCCCCTCCCAAAAATATATTTTCCATTTTCCAACTTTATAATTATTAATAACATATTAACAAGTTCTAATGTTAAATAGTTATTTTCCTAATCAAGTTATACACAGTTATGTAGAATCCAAAAATGGTATAAGGAAACCCAAGAAACAAGATCTTTGAGACTGAGTTATCTCAGTAAAGCTCTGTAGCCATCCCACTCTCAAAGGCATGAAGGAATGAAGTTTGTAGTAACAGATGGAGAGTTGTTTGTATGTTTGCCTCCGCTAACCCTCTTGACCTTAGAATTAGCCTTTTTTTCAAATGGGTTGAAAACCTTATTTTAGAAAGCCTTCAGCACAGCTCATTGGTTTGTTTTCATGCTATAATAATTTTAGTTTGTAAGGTGCATAAAAATTGTTATAACATTTTCTTTTTTAATTGCTTCAACAATATATTATGAAGAATGTAATGTAAGAAAATGTATGCAGTCTTCACACAATCTTGCTCTTAAAAGATACAAAGCATCTCAGAGAAGAAAGCTTAGACCTCTCTGGCCAACACTATGGTTAAGCCAGGGAAATTCAGCTGGCCAAATTAATTCGTCTCTTTATTCACACAATATAGTTTGTACTATAATATCTGAATGAAGATGCAAATTAACATTACTGTACTTGAGTCTGCAAATTCTTACACCTATAAATAGTCCCACTGCAGTTCAATGGGACTAGTCACAAGTGTAAAGTTACTCACCTGCTGGATTAGGACCTATGTTAAGTACAGTAAGTTAGAACAGCAGTTCTCAAGCAGGGGGCCGCAAGCAGGTTTCAGGGGTTCCACCAACCAGGGCCAGTGTTAGACTCGCTGGGGCCTAGGGCAGAAAGCTGAAGCCATGTCATGCAGGGCTGAAGCCCGGGGCCCTGAGCTCTGTCACCTGGGCTGAAGCCGAAGCCTGAGCAATTTAGTTTCGTGGAGCCCCCCGTGGCTTGGGGCCCGGGCAAATGCCGGCTCTGGATTTTATATGCAGAAAAACTGTTGTTGTGGCACAGCTGGGCCGTGGAGTTTTTATAACATATTGGGGGGGCCTCAGGGAAAAAAGCTGAGAATCCCTATGTTAGAATACTATTATGTACCTTCTAAAATACTTTTATTAGATACTTCTCTAAATTATATATTTCATATGTGATAGTAGCAGTATAAATTAGTACCACCAGGAAAAAGTTCTGCTCGTCCTGTCCTATATGAGGGCTGATTCTGCACTAAATAAGTGCATAACTGTATACAAGTGAGTCCCCTGGTGTCCCTAGACTCTGTTAGCCAGAAGCTGGGAATGGGCGACAGGGTATAGATCACTTGATGATTATCTGTTCTGTTCATTCCCTCTGGGGCACCTAGCATTGGCCAGGTGGAAGAGAGGATACTGGGCTAGATGGACCTTTGGTCTGACCCAGTATAGCCGTTCTTATGAGTAATAAAGTTAAGCACGCTGCAAAAGTATTAGCAGGGTTGGGGCCTAAGTGAGCCTTACTATGGACTGAGTGCAACATGGAGCTACTATTTATTTATGATTTTGTTATATGTTTAAGGCATTGGCTAGTGTAGTATGACAAACGATTTGTTATAAAGCAGTGTTTCTGTGTGCTGAGGTATACAGGAAGACAAGGTTTTGTCTAACTGAGGCTTGATCCTGCAAAAAGCTATGAACGTAACTTCCTCAGATGAACAGTCCCACCTGTGTAAGTGTTTGAAAGACCAGACCCTTGTGACTAGAGCTGTGATTACAATCTTTCTACCTTCTGACAATATCAAAGGGTGTACTGACAATGCTGCTTTTCTACGGACAAGGTTTCAGACACTGAAGAGCACAGTCAGATCCATCACCTATTAAAAGTAGAGATAGAGTGGAAAAATTACAATTTCAAAGCAATATTAGTGTTTGTACAAACTTCTGTTTATGGGATTTTACTGTCTATATTTACAGAACCCTTCATTTTAACCATCCAATCAATCAATAATCCATCAGATTCTTCCCCTCCCCCTGGGTGTGTAACCCCACATTCAGCTTGTTTTGTTTTGCTGGTAGAGTGGGAAAGTTTATTTCATTTCTTAATGGGCAGGAAACTTTGAAGGGGGCAATACTCCTGTTGCCTCTTGCCTCATGTTGTTACTGCAGCAAGGAGCAGCAGGAGAAGAGGTGCTCTGGATTGGTGTCCCAGAGCCTCGGGGTCAGATACTAGAGTCAGGAAGGGAGAGGGGGAGGGATCAGGGAGTGATGATGTCAGCCTGGAATGAGAGGGAGGGAGGGCGAGAGCGAGTGTTCCGGGTCAGGAAGAGGAATGAAAGGAGGGAGAAGAGCAGAGCGCCCAGGGACCTGTGCTAACGAGATAAAGTGATTGGCGAGCAGCAGGGCCCCCATAGGAGACCATAAGACGGGCTTCCCCTGCTACTCCTGCTCATTGGGCTTTCTGGAACTGGTCTAGGGGGGAGAGTTTCCTCCTCCAGTAGCGTGTTAGATGCTGGTTCCTGTTGCGGTCTTACTGCCTCTGCTGGGACTCGCAGTGGGAAGAGGAGGAGCAGGAGGGAGGAAGCTTTGGAACCCGTAGTGGGTTGCTGGCGACGGGGGCGCTTTGGAACCCGGCGGGGGTTGCTAGGAGGGAGGGGGGCGGACGCTTTGGAACCAGGCGCCGGCGGGGGCTGCTAGGGGGGCTCGCAGCCCTGCGCGGGCTGTTGAGGAAGGAGCGTCGGACCCGGCCGGGCTGCTGGGTGCGCTCCCAGTCCCGCTCTTGGCGCGGCCGGCAGTAGCCGGGAAGGCGGCGGCAGGGAGAGGCGATCCTGCCAGCCCTGCAGCGGCCGGACCCCTCGTGGGCGGCGCTGGCTGCTGCTATGTTTCATTGCATCCCCCTGTGGCGGTGCAACCGTCATGTGGAGTCCATCGATAAGCGGCACTGCTCGCTGCTCTCGGTGCCCGAGGAGATCTACCGCTACAGCCGCAGCCTGGAGGAGCTCCTGCTGGACGCCAATCAGCTCCGCGAGCTGCCCAAGGTGAGGCCCTCGGGGCGGGAGGCAAGGTCCAGGGATTAAATTGCCCAGCCGGGCTCATCAGCCTGGGCTGGGGCTCCTCCCCCTCCTCCGCTATTGTTACAGTCTGCTAGGGTCACAGGTGTCGGCTTTGTGGCGTGGCTGTAGCCGCCTCCCCGTGAGGGGCTGCACCAGGTGAACAGCCCCGGCAGGAGCCCGTGGGCCGGATAACCTCCCTCGGCACCTGCTGAGGCTGAGCTGGGAGAAGTGCTCGCGCTTTGGCCGCTCTCTGAGCTGTCACAAACCAGGCTCCCGGGAGGTGTTTGGAAAAGGGGCGTAAGGGGGGCGGCGGCAGCTCAAGAAGGGCCAGTCAACCCCCCCTGCCCCCCAAGGCTGTGGCCAGCTCTTTTGAAAACCTGCAGCTCCATCTATTCGAGAGCCAACTGCCTGATAAAGCAGGCAAGCTATAAAGCAGAAGGGAATATACTGGACTCCACCTTGAATCCAAATCCACTCGCACAGCTGGTGTTTCAGGTACAGCGTGTCCCCCCAAGGCTTGCAGCAGCGTGCGAGCCATACGGCTCAGTGGTGGTGGGTGGGTTCCCTTCCCTCCTCACATTAGAGCGATCCATCTGAAACAGTGCAGCTTCTCCCCTACCAGTCCCCCAAGGAGAAACCGCTGGGGGTGGGGTGGGAAGAAGGGTAGCTGCTTCTGCCTTAGTTTGGTGTTCACCCTCGTAGAGTATTTGCTGAGGCTGTTAGTACTAATGACCCAATAAACGTTTTAACCTCTGGTGTGACTTGGTGCAGTTCACCAATTAAACAAGAACAAACTTGTGATAGCAATGTTTGCCTAGCCAGGGTGTCATCTAAAAAACAAACAACTCCCTTCCCCCTCCATAAAAATAAAAACGTAATAGATCATAAGATCCAGGCAACGTTCTTTCTTCTAGAAGAGGAAAGCTTGTCAGAATTAATATAGTCTTAAATCAACAGCACAGCCTGCAATCAACTATTATCTGTCTAATTAAAGGGACACAAAAATAAAACTTGATTAAGTTAATTACTATTACTGATAGCACCCTAGATAATTGCAAGTGGAGGGGAAATTAAAAAAATGGTTTAGTTTACACCACCAGTGTTTATTTACTTCTGGTACTTTTCTCAGGTCTGTAGTATAAAAAATAAACCAATCAGTTTGGCTCTCTGGCTTGCATTCACATTCTGTCACAAATGTCTAAAGGGGCACTCCATTTCAGATCTTGTTAGTGTCAGAACATGAGTTAAAAGTGATTTTCAGATGCTACATGCTAATATTGTGGGTTTAAATAACTCTCTACTGTGTCTGAAAGGACGTGACCCGATCCAAATAAACAAAAGGAGTAACTTGACTATACATGAATTACTGTGTACACTACAAAGTAAACAGACTACATTTTACATCTATGATGAGGTTAGGTGTTATATGTAAAACACTCTTAAATGAGTTGTCACTGTCCATTTACGTTTAAGCCAACTATCTTCGTTTAAGCTTTTTAAACCAAGAGCAATATTTTTATTGATGTTGGTTCTAAATTCTGGGCCTAGGCTTGCTTGATAATGCCCATTTAATGTATTATAATGCAACTGGATTATCGAACTATATGCTGATTTTTGGTAACTCTAGTAGCAGAGGAAAATCATAATGTTGGATTAGTTTTTAGTGTTTCACCATGGCTCAAAGTGGTGTAAGTGGCCTTTCAGAAACAATATTTCAAAATCCTAGTGGTGTGGAAGTAATACAGTATTTGCTGTGGGAGAACTGGGGGGATTAAAGACCTGAAGCTTGCTGATGTGAATGACAATGACAACATCTATTCACATCTGTCTTTGTGCTGCTGAGTTATAAGTACACTTTAGTATATTAAAAAAACCTGGCTAGATTGAATCTGTAGGGCTGACAAATTCTCTTTTCCCCCCCATGATGATAGTGATCTTTCCTTTCTTGTATTCTGCTTCTGGAAACTGAATACGTGTGATTCTTATTTTGTTGTACTATAGATTTGCTCTTCCTGTTGGTATGAACTCGACTAGGTCATCAGTGTTCTGCTTCATTTACAGAAAGCATTCACCAGAATTTTCTGTGTAGTACTTTGTTGGCATAGTTTGTCATGTTTAACAACATTTCCTGTACAACTTCTGACAAATTAAAACTTGCTACTAATCTGTTGTGAAACATTAGGTGTTGCTACCATGAGTGTCATAGAAGCATTTTATGATTCTGAAAAAGCTACAGTCCAGAGTAATTTCAATGAATAACTAAAAAAAAAAAACTTTGTAAAAGGTTTTAGGATGGGAAAAGGATTAGCCAGTTGGTAAATTGTGGGTGTGTTTAGTTATTTGTGGGTGATGGTGTGCTACTTTTAAAAAGCATTTTCTTAGGTACAAACTTTGGATCCTAGTGAATTGCAGTGGTGAAAATCTAACACTGGAAATGAAACATGCTTAACTGGAAACTGAATTTAATAGGCAGCTGAATGTCTGTTAACTCAGAATTCAGTTAAAACAGCCTATGTAGCGGAACAGAAATGGATAAACCATAAAGGAGGAACTTTCAGAGGTGTCCAGTATTATTTTTCTGGGATCAGGGGAGTATAATTCATTCTCTGAAAAATAAATGATGGTTTTATAAAACAAGTTTTCTTAGAGGAGCTATGATTGTTTTTTGACTCTTTTGTAATAAGAGTAATTATGAAATGGTAAGGCGTGACTTTGCATAGTGAAACTAGGAGAAGTGTTTCTAACTGAAGGGAATACCTTATTGGTCCAAGTATCATCTCTTGAAATAATTAGACTCCCTGGAACAACAGGTTTGAATCTTGGCATGCCTGACTCAACTCTCCATCCTTATGAGGTAGATAAATCTAGTTCCACACAACTCAAGCTTGTGTGAGTCCTTTCAGGTATGCAGTGTAGTTGTAGCTGTGTCGATCCCAGGATATTAGAAAGACCAGGTGGGTGAGGTAATATTCTTTTATTGGACCAACTTCTGATGGTGAGAGAGGCAAGCTTTCGAACTCAGAAGAGCTCCGTTTAGCACGAAAACTTGTCTCTCTCACCAACAGAAGTTGGTCCAACAAAACATTACCTCACTCACCTTGCCTTTTGGATAGGTTCTCTCTTAAAGTGTCATCTGCTCTGCATGGACTGAACACCCTATGACTCTTTGTAAGAGTATGGCTATCTGACCAAAATTTTCGCTCCCTCTCAACTCCTTCCTTGTGCAGTGTACTGTGCTCTCATTGCTTACTGTAACTGCTGTCACTCTGCCTCAGACAGGGCCTTATTTCAGGGGTGCAATGAGAGTGCATGAGGGGGTAGTAGATCCTATTGAGACCTAAGGCTCTGTATAAATATAAAATTGCTCGGTGCTATAAATGCTAAAGGCAGAATGATCCATGCACTTCTTGCAGTCATTACTTCTTCTTTCCTGAACAGTGTTGTTGATGTCTGTCAGGTGATTCATACAATAATTTTTTCTGTCTGTTCCCTATGAGATCTTCTGCATTCAGCCTACTTAATGATGACTTATAAATCCTTCTCTACTCAGTGTATTGGGAGTCCCCCAGGTATAGAAAATAGCTGACGAATAAGAACAGGTGTGCTGGGGTTGCAATACAGCAAGAATCAGAGTTGCATCTTTTTACCTACCAAGATTTATTTTTATTTGAGAACAGTTGCAATCTAGTCTGAAGATTGTGCATGGGTTTTTAGAGGTACTTTATGTGTGGCCAATGCATACAGTTTATGGAAACTGGCTGTCATGATGTCCTTATGCTGCCTGGCTTATCAGAAGCATGTAAACACATTTTATTAGACTGCCTTTTGTAGTGTCCTATGGACTTTTCTTCTCCATTGTTCTACTGTGTGTCATTAACAACTTCTGATAAATGGACTCAACTGGGGTAGTGTCTGAATAGATATAAGAAATAACAACAAGTGTGTGTTATAATGCTCTTCTAATCTGTTGAGATCAGAGACCAGTTCTCTAAAAACATTTGCTGTAATGGAAATTTTAAAGTTGTGCTGTTTGGAATAAAACTGCCTTGGAAGAGTAATGTAAGAACTTAAGAAAATATATATATATATATATATATTGCACACAAGATGCTGTAGTCATACCTTTATATTAAGAGAAGAGCGAGGCACAAATTTTGCAAAGAATTGGTAAAGGGGCATGTTGTGACCCTCTCTAGGCAGAAGATGCCATTGAAATTATTGAGGTCTGTTTATGAACTGATGGGACAATATGGACCTAAATAGTCACAAATATTATTTTTATAGTGTGCCCTAAACCCACTATAATATTTTTATAAACAAATTCTCACACAAAGCAAATGACTCTTAAACAAGGCTCCCAAAGACTTCCTGAATTCAGCAAAACCCTCTTTAGTCCACAGTTAGAAACTCCTCTTGCTCAGTACCTGCGTTCGCCATGCCTGCCCAGGAAAAGCTGTGGGAAGTTAGGGTCTTGCGACATGCCTTAAAGTTCATTATGTGAAATGTGCAAGTGAAATCATTGCAGACCACAGAGTGAACTGATGCTGTGGCTTACTCTGCAACAATACACACAAACATTTGTTCCTGGTTTAAAATGTCGGTACTTGGGATTGGTTAAAGGAATTACTTAAGGCAATTCTCAAGGAACTAAGTAAATTACATACTTGACAGAAATGTTTTTGATTGTGCTGCTCAGAGTTGTAGAGGTTGTCAGTAGAGTAAGAAGTTACACTTCTGTAGACAGATTCTTCATGCCACCTGCTACTTCCTTATTAAAGGGCAAAGTCTGCACCTGAGCTTTTGCTGCCATGCATTAGACCTGATGTAGTTCTGTGGTGCTGAAGGACTGACTGTGGAGGGGCTAGGGAGGGGTCCTCAAGAAGCAACATAGTCCAGTGGATACAATACTGGACTAGATGTCCTGCAGTTTTGAGTGAGTGCTATTTAGGATGACCAGACAGCAAGTGTGAAAAATTGGGGCAGGGGGTGGGAGGTAATAGGAACCTATATAAGAAAAAAAAACCCCAAATTGGGACTGTCCTATAAAATCAGGACATCTGGTCACCCTAGTGCTATTCCTACCTCTGCCACAGACCTGTTGTGTGGCTCTGGGCAAGTAATTTCCTGTCTCTTTTCCATCCCATGCATTGCCAGTCATGTCTGTTTAAATATTCAGTTCTGTGGGACACATTTTGCACGCTACTGTGTTTGTTTGTCCAGTGCCTGGAACGATGGGGCCCTGATCTTGGAGCCTGTAGGTGTTTCTGTAACATCACTATTGATAATACAGGCAGGAGGGAAGCAGTGTATAGGGAATGAGTGAGATGTAGCCATAGTCTCACGTAAATACGTGGACACACTGGCCAAAATCTCAGTGTCATGCACTGCTACAGTCTAGAGGTCCATGCTTTGGCTGAAGGTTGGTGGAATAATTACACACTCACCGTATACAAACTTTTTGTCATTTTGCTTCAGGCAAGGATGAGAATTTGGCCTCTGTAGGCTTTGCTCTAAGGCAGTGTTTCCCAAACTTGGGATGCCGCTTCTGTAGAGAAAGCCCCTGGCAGGCTGGGCCGGTTTGTTTACCTGCCGCATCCGAAGGTCCAGCTGATTGCGGCTCCCACCGGCCTTGGTTCACCGCTCCAGGCCAGTGGGGGCTGTGGGAAGTGGCGTGGACCGAGGGACGTACTGGCCGCCGCTTCCTGCAGCTCCCATTGGCCCAGAGCAGTGAACCGCGGCCAGTGGGAGCTGTGATCAGCCAGATCTGCGGACGTGGCAGGTAAACAAACCGGCCCGGACCACCAGGGGCTTTCCCTACGCAAGCGGCGACCCGACTTTGAGAAGCGCTGCGGGCAACAGTCACTTTCGTAATCAGCTTAAGTGAAATCACAGTAGGACATTCTTAATTTTTGAAATGTGTCCACACAGAGACTTACATAGAAATAACGAAAGATGTGAATTAACTAGATTTTAGTTAGTTCATCTCCAGTTTGTGCATAGACAAGCTCTGAATGTGTTGCAAGGATTTCTGTAGAAAATCATAGACTACAGGGCTCTCTCTCTCTCTGTCCTACAGCCCATGATGCTGCATTTCCCCCCCAAAACACCCACCCATTCCTGAGTCAGAGCATTGTCGGGTGGTGAACGCTAGGAATATAAATCAGTGGTGGCAACTTGATTGGTTGGTGGCAGTAGCCTTCCATTACTCCACTCAAATTATTTAAAACACAAAAGCAGTCATGGAATTTATCCCCCAACTGTCACTAGCTTATTTATAGGTTCTTTGTTTCTAACATGCACTGTACTGTATGTTCTGGTAATTGGTCGCCTAAAAAATCCTTATAGTGTTGTATAGTATCTGATCTTGATTGGAGAAGAGTTTCTTGAGAACCAGCTGAGCAGCATAACTTCCCTGTGTGTAAACAAAGGTATCTGCTCTTTGTTCACCCGGTTCTTGTGTAGTTCAATCTCCCATAACTCTGAGGGTTAAGATTAAAAAGAAAAAGTTGATTTGGTTGACCAAAATCTAGGAGTTAAGAAAAAGACCTTTATAGTCCTCACTGAGTGCCTCTTTTTAACATACAGTATGTGATTGATTATATTTAGTTTTGACTGGAAAAGGACAATGCATGGCCACAACAATGTTCTTAGTCACTTGCAACCTTTTATTTATAAACCAGGTTTCATTAAACATATCCCTTCTTTACTCACCTGCTGGAAAGAGTGGAAATAGTTTTTTATTCTTTCAACTTAATTTGTAGTTAGCTATCATTTGCTATGGTAAAGAAACTAACCCTCACTGAAGAGTAGGGCCTTTTTAGGATTATTTTCATTTTTCTTAAATTCCTCTTTCACTCCAAATCTGAAGATGCTAGTGGGGTAAGAGACAAATAGACTAAACCCACAAAGCTTTTCTGAAAGGAAGCAAATACACATGCTTTGTGACTCACTTCATAAACATATTTATGTTCCTCAAACATGAAAAGGCACACACCAAAAGTTAAAAGCTTTCAAGTCTGAACATAAGTCTCCAGTCAACTAATGAGTTGCATTTCCCAATCTTGTTCTTTGTATTGGCCCTTAATAAAAATGTGTATCGGTAGTTAACTTCTTTACTTTCCAGCACTTGACCTATTACAAAGTTTGATTCAAACCAGTCTGAATGTTTAAAAACACATCCTATCAGTGCTGAACTGGTTGGACAGAAGTGCAGGTCCTTCAGAATTTTAGCAAATTTTCAGTTCAGCAGTCACGTCTTGTCATTTTACTTCTAACATTTAATGCAATGAACTGAGACACAAATGCTTCTGTATAGCTTTGGGGTAGAAAACTGGGTAGTCTTTTCTAGCTTTTAAAACTGAAGGAATGAATGGAGGATTACATTTCAGCTTTTCTTCCTGTTTTGCAGACAACCTGTGACCTTTGTGTTTGGGATCAGTTATGTTGGCAAGTAACGAAAAGGTTCCATGACTTCTCTGAATGGCTTTTCAGTTTTTGTCCTTGTGATGTTCCAATTTTTCATTAGATCAAGAGAGTTTTCCACAGAGACTGACACAGGTCTTGTTTACACAGAAAAGTAGAGTGGCTTAAACCAATGCAAACCTGTGTGTGGATACTCTTCTTTCATTTTAGTGTGGCTTATTTCAGTTTAGCCAGTTAGAGCAGGTTTAAGCTAAATCGAAATAGCCACTCCTAAAATGAAATGTGTATCCACATAGGTGTATGCATTACATTAAATTCACACCTTTAGTTAAACTGGTGCAATTTTCTGTGTAGACCAGCTCACAGTGGTGTGTGTCCTCCCTTTGTAATCTGTCAAGTCCCACTGAAATGTCTTGTAATTTCTATAGTATATTTAGTACCTCTTTGTAGAGTCCCTGTAAACTGAATGAGTATTTTTTTTTCTTTCCTCCCCCCGAAACTAGTGGGTAAACTAAAAAACCCAAACTTTCAGATTTCTTGGGTCAAATTGAATGTTTCGTTTGCTACAAAATGATTTTTTTTCTTTTAGTTTTGACTTGGTTTTAGATATTTTTACCTTCTTTCTTTTTTAAATTTGAGCTAAATTTAAAAATAAATCATGGTTTCTAAACGAAATTCCAAAGTATTTCATTTTGAAAGTGTCCTAACACAACATTTTGAAACATTTTTTTGGAAAAATGTTTTCTTTCGTTTATGTTGAATTTGGTGAATGGTTTTTGCCAAATATATGAATATATATTTTTTGCCAACCCAAAGTTGCATTTTTTGGCGAATAAACTATTTGTCTGAAAAATTTCACCCAGCTCTAGTCCCTGTATTTATAAAGTGTGTGCCATGTCTTGATCAAAATCTTCCTCATTCAGGATAAAGTGCTATGAAAACTCTTTAAATATAGGTCTTTCCTTCTCTTTAGAATACGTGAGACACTTGTATACTATTTAGTTACAGGTCTGTCACATCTTACGGGCATTTAACATGCGCAATTTCAACTTTACGCGGTCGGCAAAAAGAAAAAAAAAAAAAAAAAAAAAGAAAAACAACAATTTTAATACTATACCTGTAGTGCGGACGATTTCGCCCGCCATTGAACTCAATGGGGTTTTGGCTATACGCGGTTTTCGCTTTACGCACTAACCGCGGAACGGAACCCCCACGTAAGATGAGACAGACCTGTATATGGAAGATGAAACTTAGCTTCTCCCCTTATGTTATGCATTATAATTGTCCTCAGTTATGATGACATATTTCTAAATAGAATTTTTTTAAATTTGTAGAAAAAAGCGCGGCATTTGAAGTTGTCATGTGGGGAGGAGAGGGTCCAATGGAACATAGTCCAGCATGCTACCGATGGGATTATAAAAACAATTGTGACTAGCAGTGTGGTGATGGCCTATACAAGGGGTTAAGGTTAAACTATAACAAATTACATTTCTATCAGTAGTGTTTAATGGTTCTTGCTGTAAATATTATTCTAGAACTAGCACCTGGAAACATTTCATGTCAAATGCAATTTTAAATTTGCTTGTATTTCAGGCTAGAAATCTAGATTGTACAACAAATAATTTTCAATAAATTCTGTGCATTCCCTTACACAAAATTCAAGTAGCATGCATATGCTCTGTGAAGATAATTGAACTGAAAAAATGATGTTTTTGTGACCTAACTAAAATTATATGATACTAAATTTATATTTTATAAATGTCTCCACTCACTCTCCCTCCCTTTTTAAAGTCTGTAATACACACTTGCACTGACAGTTAAAATAAATGATGCCTTGCAGAGAATTTATACTGTTATTATGTTAACATAATAGTGTAACTATACAAGAACACTGTGTGCTGATTGCTCCAAATTGCAGTAGGTTACTAGTGCACAATGTTCATTTAAAATTGTTTTTTGTGCTTTTGCTGGTTGAGGCATTAAGAAAATAATTTTGTATTTTTAGTAGATTTATAAACAAACAAATCTCAAAATTGCTAACGAAAGAAGAAAACAAGTTCAGCATAAGTGAATGTTTAGACAGATTCTGCAGAGCCTGCACATTCCCTGTTGGTGCCTCTGAGAATGTGGCAGAATACAAATGCTTTCAAAAATCAGGATTTCCTCTGAGGTCCTCTTGATTTAATATTTCTTTCCCTTTTATTTTAATTTGGGAGCCCCCTGCCTACGGTCCTGTAGAGGCGCAGTTGCAGTGGCATTTATCTCAGATGGGGGAAGAAAGAGGGCACATGTCTCAAAACAGAGTGTTCATTATGTTTTACTGTAAAACATGGATTGCTTTAGCAGATTGGTGCATGCTACAGATTCATTAGTGAGAAGAGGGACTGTCTGTCTTGCCCTGCTTAAGGTGGGCTAGGGCAGTTTAATTGCAATCTCAGCAGCACCAGTCATAATGCTTGATCACTGGCCTCCCCTGCAGCAGCTAAAATAAAATTGTTTTCCTCCCCCCCCCCCCCCCCCTGTGATCCAGTGTCTGTGGCACCAGATGCTCTTTAATCTTTATTGCTGCTGCTTAGTCCACATAAAGGAAAAAGTAAATCCTTGCCTACAGGAAAACAAAACGAAGCAACCTTTTCAATGTGTTGCATTACAGAGAGGGCATGTGAGTAGAGATGCAGCAGCATGTGAACTTTTAAGCCTGGATAACCCCTTGTCTCTTTTTCTCTGTTTTTGTAAAGGTGAGCGGTAGCAGCATAGTCCTGGACTCAAAACTGGCCAGTTACTGATTGTAGGTCAGGGATGGCATGCCTTTTGAGCACAGCTGCCAAAACCTAAATTGGTGGTGGTGGAGTGCCAACCTTAGTGAGGCTTCAGTTATCCCATTCATTCTCTCTCTCCATTGGCCTCCCCCCCCCCACCCCCCCCCCGCCTTGCTGATTTTGTATCTCAGACTTCAGTGCATTCGTTGGAGGGAAGAGAGGGGCATGCTGCATTTCTTATGTGTCTTGTCAAGCACGTCATTTAGAGTGCATGCCAGTAGAATTTGAATCATGAACTGTAGGTCTGTGCTTTCTCTTGCCCTGAAATTTGGCTCTTCTCCTTCCCTTCCTTTTGGTGTGAGTTGCACATGTAGGTGAAGCTTAAGGAAAAGATAGAATGCACTGCATGCTGTCAAGAAGCATGACCTTCTTTCATGCATTATTTAGGGTTACCATATGTCCGTATTTCCCCGGACATGTCCGGCTTTTTAGTTGTTAATTGCTGTCCGGGAGGATTTTTTAAATATATAAAAACGTCCGGAAAATACGGACGTATGATAACCCTACCCACTGCCCCCTCTCCTCTTGGGGTGTCAGCTCGCTCAGCCTGCAGATTACAACCTCCCTGTGCTGCTGAAACCCTGCACCCCACGGCTAGGAGCGGTGGCGTCTGTGCAGCCAGCTGCTGGTGCGGGGGACCCGCGGCCACTTTTCCCTCCTCCGAGCATCCCCCGCGGCTCTGGCAGAGCCTCTAGGGTTACCATATTTAAAAAAATAAAAAAGAGGACGCTCCACCGGGCCCTGGCCCCGCCCCTTTCCCACCCAGCCCCGCCCCAACTCCGCCCCTTCCCCAAAGTCCCCACCCTAATTCCCCCTCCTCCCTCCCAGCCACGCGAAAAGGGCTGCCCGAGAGCTACCGGCTTCACGGTTTGCCGGGCAGCCTCCAGACCCTGCGCCCCCGGCCGGCGCTTCCCCTGTGCAGCTGGAGCCCGGGAGGGGAAGCGCCCAGCCGGGGGCGCAGGGTCTGGAGGCTGCCCGGCAAACCGTGAAGCCGGTAACGCTCGAGCTTTGGGCAGCCCCCATGCCTCCGGACCCTGCACCCCTGGCCGGGCACTTTCCCTCCCGGGCTCCAGCTGCTCTGTTCCTCCCCTGACTCTTCGGCTCTGTTTAAGAGCCCAGCTGCTGGTGCGCTACTGGCTTCGGGCAGCCCCCTTGCCTCCGGACCCCAGCCGCCGGAGCAGAGCAGCTGGAACCCGGCAGGGGAAGTGCCCGGCCGGCAGCTGGGGTCCAGAGGCAAGGGGGCTGCCCGAAACCGGTGGCGCTCGGGCAGCTTGGCTCTTTAAACAGAGCCGAAGAGTCCGGGGAGGAGCAGAGCAGCCGCGGGAGGGGAAGTGCCCGGCCGGTATTTTCCCGGACATGTTCGGCTTTTTGGCAGTTCCCCCCGGATGGGGGTTTGATTACCCATAAGCCGGACATGTCTGGGAAAAACCGGATGTATGGTAACCCTAAGAGCCTCAGTCTCCCCCCTCCATCCTGGCCGTGCAAGGAGCCCCCCTGCCAGCGGTCTGTGCAGCTGTCTCTTCCCCCCCCTCCCCCCGCCGGTGGAGCCGCTGCCCGGGGGCGGGTCCTGGCGCAGGGGAAAGTTTCTCGGTGCACGGTGGCGGCTCCCGGGAGCCCAAGCTCCCCCACCCAGGAAGGGCCCGCGCTGCAGCACCTCCCAAAGCCTGAGCTGCCGCAGCCTCGCCAGGTCCGGCTGGGAGCGGGGTGCAGGCTCCCCTGAGGGAGGTGAAGGGTGGGGGACTCTGAGGTGGGGGGGATTCTGATGGTAGGGGGCTATGGGAGGGGGTGAGGGGCTATGAGGCAGGAGCTGTGGAGAGTGGGGGGCTGTGGAGGGGGTGGGCTATGGGAGGAGGCAGGGAAATGAAGGGTAGGCGTTATGGAGGGAGGTGAAGGGAAGGACTGAGGTGGGGGTGCTGTGGAAGGTGGGGGGCGCTATGGAAGCTGGGGCCTATGGGGGGTGGGGGGCTCTGAGGCAGGGGCTGTGGAGGGGGGAGTTGCGGAGGGCAGGCTCTCAGGAGAGGGGGCACTGAGGCAGGAGAAGGCTGAGGATGGGCCCTGTGGAGAGCGGGTGGCTCTGGGGTGAGGCCTGGGGGGGTCGGGCGGGCGGGAGGTGGCCTGGGGTAGGGTTCCCAGACATGTCCGGCTTTTCCCAGACATGTCCGGCTTTTTGGTCCACAAATCCCCGTCCGGGAGGAATTTCCAAAAAGCCGGACGTGTCCGGGAAAATAGGGAGGCATGGTAAGGGGACCACCTCCTCTCCGGGCTCCAACTTTCCCGGCTCCCGCCGCTCTCCACCGCAGCGGGGGCCGAAGCAACTTCCCCAGCGCAGCAGCAGCCGGGGGGCGGGAGGGAGGAGGGGGAATGCGGGGTGCTCAGGGGAGGGGGCGGAGTTGGGGCGGGGCCAGGGCCCCGTGGAGTGTCCTCTTTTTGCAGTATTGAAATATGGTAACCCTACGTTATTCAAATTCTTAAAATTATGCAGTGCCTCCCAAAAGATGAAAGCACTACTCTAACCCAGCTGTAAAATTTTGGGGTGGATGTTTGGAAACAATCCTTACCCATGCTCATCCCCATCCCTCTGCCTGGATCGATGCTTTCTCCAAAAAAACTTCTAACAGGCTCCTTTTCACTGTGATAAATACTGTCAGATGACTTTTTTTTTTTTTTTTTTTTTTTGTGTGAGGCATCCACAGGCTTGATTCATTGTACAAAAAGGCGACTGATTCTTTGGGCCATCTGCTGCTTTCTGCTGCAGAAATGAGGTCAGCTGGTTATGATGAGGTCCAGAAGTTGTTGGAGTTTTTTATCTCATAGCAGTAGTAGGTAGAGGCCTCAGACAGATCAAGGCCCTGTTCTGCTAGGCAAACAGTTAAATGACGGACAGTCCATGCCCCCAGAAAGTTATAATCGTAATATTTTTTCTAAATTGGTGGTTGTTCAGAATAAATGGAGGGGAGCAGTGTTTGTCAGATCCTGTTCTGTTCTGCACCCCACTTACTATCCCAGTAAGTCGTGAGAATGCAGGATTTGCTCACTTGCTGATGGTGAGGCCACTGGGTAGCTGAAAGATCCTGACTTCAGTTATGTTATAATAACTGGCTTTCTGTTCGACACAGAGCTGCTGCTGACTATCCTATAGTTCATGAGACTCCAACTGAATTTTTTTTCACACTTATACCTGTCTGTTAAGCTTCATAGTTATTTCAAATGCTTAACTTCCTCTAGATGTTTATACCAACTGTTTAAATAGACAGTTGTCTTCTGCTAATCTCTTAAACTGTCATTTCTCATTGTTCCCACATACTCCTGCTCAGAGGTCATTGTCTGGGATCAGTGGGGACTATAAACTCTTAAGGGCTTCATTGCAACAGTTAACTTGAGGTAGTACACTCAAGTTTCTTCACTTGAGCAAGCCTAGTTTTATTGAAAGCTGCCATATTGCAAAACAGCACTCTTAATGCACAGTGATTGGATTAGCAGCGCAGTGACTGGGTTTAACTGGTGGTGACTTCTAACAATGAACTCCTGCATCTCCACTGTATACAAGCTCCAACCGTCCCTCTGCCTCACACCGCCTCCAACAGACCAGCTAGTTTGAGTTCTAAGCACCACTTGAGCTGGAGACTCTTGTGTGTCTGGATGGGAGTCAGATTATGGGGGCAAAACTTTAGATGTGGCTCAGATAGCATAATAATGCAGTGAAGACAAACCCAGAACAAACAGGCAGTTGGATGTATACAGTATCTGTACAGCAAAGACAGTAACTAAGGCATGTGGTTAATACATTAATGATGTTCTAAAACAGACTATTAATATACCACCACAATATCACTTCTGTGAAACAATTCATGATAGGTACTGACATAGCCATACAGTAACTTGATTTCCACATGGGAGGCATCTGTTAACCAAGCAGGTGTTCACAGCTGAAACAATTGCTGTTCAATATTAGCAGTATCTCTTACATGTTAAATTAGGTTCTTCTTCTGAAGTTTGGTTGTCTTTCCAGTGTAAAAGAGGTTTTTTTTAAACTTAATATATGCCATCTAGCTATACTTATTCAAATTTACCACCAGATGATCTACAGAGTTGATTGAAAAGTCTTCTTCAAGAAAGAAATAATCTTGGAGCTTGTTTCTTGGGAAACAGTGAAGTCCCATGGTAGTTTAAGAGATGAGGCCTTATCCTTCTCATAGAGGATGCTGGTAATCTATCAGTGGGTGACTACTTTACTGCTTTAGGCCCAACTGCACTTTATGTAGGGGAAGGTCAGCCTCTTATCTTTGGTTGTGACGGATCCTACATCCATGAATGCTGGCTTAAGGTTTTCTTGCCTTCCTTTTATTTTGCTCCTGAGATATATATTGATTGGCTGGAGACCTCCTCCTGGACATATCTTGGAAAAGTGGAGAATTCCCAGGTGTCATTCAGTTGTTCTTTTAGCCGTGCAGATACGCAGGTAGTCTGTAAACTGACTTTTAAGATGAACGGGTCTGTAACTTTCAGACTGTTGATCCATTTTTATCTGAACTTGAAGAGACTTCTTTCAACAGAATTTAAATTACGCATTAGGTTTTTTTTTACTGGCCTTTAGGGGTTTGGCAGTCTCTTTTTGCTGTAAAAGTTCTTTTAACGTTTTTCAGTTTAGTTTCAGCTCTTGGAATAAGCTCCAAAACTAGAATTCAAATCTGAGGTTAGGTTGGACATGGTAAGTGCAGTTGGCACAACTCCCCACACTTTTGGAACTTAAAATTCAAGAATAACTCTATCGAGGATTACTAGTTAATATTCATTTTCTTACTAGGACAAATAAGCACTTGGAATGACACTATCCTTATATATTCTACAGATGAAATTATGCTTTTAGCAAAGCTAATCAATGGCATAGGTTGCTTAGTATATAAATATCTACACAAAGAACCAGTCTTGTTGTCTGTCATATTTTTAAATGTATGTAATCCTCTTTGACTTAAAATTGGAGACCAGTAATTTTGAAAAACATATACCATTTATTAAAACTATATTTAGATGGACTCTCCAGCCCATAATATATGCAGGCTTATAAAGTTAGTCTGAATTTTCTGCATGCAGTGTAATTTGTAACTGTATGTGCAGTGTTCTGAAAGATTCCATGCTGATAATTGTTTTCTTCTGTGAAAATTGTGTCTTAAGGTAAAGATTTATTTTAACGTTACATTTGAGCTGACTGCTGGCATGACATCACTTGTGACACCAGCAGTAGAGGATTCCAATATCCAATAAAAAACATCTGAAGTAAACCCACCGCAACAGTTATTTCCCTCTTCTGATTATTTTAACATTCTTACTCCTAAGGGAGTTCTGTGCCACTGTGCATGTGCAGAATTTATGACCCCCCACAGATTTCTTTGCTTCCCCACAGAAAAATGACTTTCTGATGGGGAAGCAAAGGGAAGCCATAAGAGCGGTCATACGACACTCCTCAGCAGTATGTTTCGGGTGCCTAGGGCAGCTGGCAGAGAGGTAAATCACTGTGGAGCAGGGGGCAGGACTGGAGAAGACCTGGCTGGTGGCTCCTATCCTGCACCGAGGTCACCTCCTAGTCCCAGCTGGGCTAGGAAGGACGGGACTTCCTCTTCCCCTGCATGGATCTGGGGCCATGTCAGACCCACCACCAGATTTCTCTCCTAGCTGTAGGAAGCTCTGCAAACTCTCTTCTTCTTCCGCCCCCCCCCCCCGAGCCCCAAATCCCCTTGCGCTTCCTGTACCCATCGCTCCTCAGCTGCAGGGGGAGGGATCACTGTAAAGGGAGCTGCTCCCACATCCACCAAACCCCCATGCATTCAGACCCCCTCATTACCCAGACCCTCCCGCCGAGCCTCATCCCCTCGCACCCAGAGCCCCCTCTCCCCCCCCCCGCGATGAGCCCCACTCCCCTTGCATCTGGACCACCCCGACAAGCCACCTGGATCCCCACCCTATTGAATCCCAGCCATCTATGCCCCCCACACCCAGACACCCTCCCCCCCACTGAGCCCCAGCCTCCTTCACCTGGACTGCCCTGCAGAGTCCCATTATCGTTGCACCCAGAACTCCCCAATAAGCCCCTGTGCATCCAGATTCCGCACTGAGTTGCCCTCACCCAGATTGCCCCACACAGAGCCCTCTCAACTCACACCTGGATCTCCCCTCCCCCTAAGCCCCTCGACACTTAGGCTCAGCAATGCAGGATCCGTCTGCCCATACCTGGTGCACCTGGCACAGCGCAAGGGCCCAGAAGTGTTTCTGGGGCAGGCCCAACCCTTGCGCTGTGTTAGGGGGTGCAGCCTCTCTGCTGAGTCCATGTCCTACATCGATGAATGCTGGCTTGAGGCTTTCTCCCATCTCTGTGCAGCCAGTGGCCTGTGCTCCCCAATGCCATACTGACTGGAGCCTCCATATTTGACAAATATGACACATAAAATTGTGTGCAGAATTTTTAATTTTTTGGTGCAGAATGCTCTCAGGAGTAAATCATTCTGCAGTTTGGTTTCCATCATCCACATTCAAAGTGATGCTCACTCTTTCACACTTTATCGCTTCAATGATATGTTAAAACTGTGCTGCATTTCACTGTTTGGAAGAGGATTTATATCTTTTTTTCCAGTGTCAGCCCCATAGCAAGCTGATGCAATGTTCTTAGTTACAACTGCAAAAAATGTAAGCTATGCCAGATGTTTTACCATCCCAGTACAAAGGTGCTCATACAGGTTATACAAAATGTTCATACCATATCTATGCTATGACAAACATGCATTTAAAGGTATCTGTAATCTCAAAGATTGTGAGATAATTTGGAACAAATGCCTTTCCTTTTAGTTGTCTCTTCTTTCACCAAAACTTTCTTTGGCTTCTGCATGTTTGCCCAGAGAAAAATTTGTGGTTGTGACAGAGTTTCAAATCCTCCTTTTTTCTGGGGCAGCACAAGAGAAGAATAAAACAGTTTGAAAGAAAATGATTCTAATCAGTGTCCTGATAATTACAGAAACATAAACTGCAAATAGATTATTCAGAACCTGAGGGCTTTTCTCGTTTTGGTGGCTTTCATACTTTGGTGTTAAAAATTGTTGCAGAAAATTAGGCTTCTAAATAAGTGGCCTGAAAATAAGTGTGGGTTTATGAGCGTAACTAAAGGCCCCCATTTAAAAAAAATTCTTGTTCAAATTGTTTCTCAATTTACTGTACATGAGGCTTTTTATTCTCAATCTTTTCTTCCTAAATCTGTAACTCCTATATGCCTGTTTTTCGTTTTTTAAAGCTGTAGCTGCCTTAAGACAGGGAAAGTTTTGACATCTGTTCAGTTATTCTGTGCCTTGATATTTAAATTATAGGTACTATATGAAATAGTAAGTAAAATAAAAGTTCCAGTGACTTTCAAATATCCCTATCAATATGTTTGTGTGTTGAATTTGAAATTCCAGCCTTTATTATCTGAAGAAAAGTTGACACCAGAGCTGTGTTACGTATAAAATGCTTAAGGGGCTATTTTAAAATAAACTTTTAACTGCTTCTCGCCCCCCCCCCCCCTTCAAATAAGGCTTCAGTTTTCATCAAATACAACACTGAGCTTGCAACTCATAGTCTCTTCATGGCAACTTACTGTGGATGTAACTGTTGGCGTTTCTTGAAAATCAGGCTCTAATGACCTTTCTGAGGTCTGGTCTATACTACCCGCCTGAATCGGCGGGTAGAAATCGACCTCTCAGGGATCGATTTATCGCGTCCCGTGGGGACGCGACAATCGATCCCCGAATCGGCGCTCTAACTCCACCAGCGGAGGTGGTAGTAAGCGCCGCCGACAAAAAGCGGCAGAAGTCGATTTTGCCGCCGTCCTCACAACGGAGTAAGTCGGCTGCAATACGTCGAATTCAGCAACACTATTCACGTAGCTGAATTTGCGTATCTTAAATCGACTCCCCGCTGTAGTGTAGATGTACCCTGAGTTGCATGCTGCTAGTGGTGGAAGGAAGATGTTGCTTGTGATGTTAAGCATTTTGGTCAATCTGCTGAGTCAAAGGGAGATTATAAACTGACTTCACATGGCTTCAGTGTGGTTGTATCATTGAAAAGAACACTTAAAGCAGCCTAGCTTCAAGAGTGTTCTTTAGCCTTTCATTATCTACGTTTTGTTATTGTCTCTTGCTTTCATCTGCTCCTTATTGTTATTCAGGCAAGGGATTGAAATATTGAAGCAGGATTCTAGTGCATTAATGCTCTGTTTTCTTGCAAGAAGGGAGCAGTCAAAGAAATCAGCAACGTGTGTGTATTTGGCCAGTTGCCCAGCAGAGAAGTTAGAGTTTCATCAATCCTTGTTAGAGACCGACTTTATTTATTTTTTGGTTTGCTTGTTTCCAGATTCAGGAGGACCAATTATAATGTTTGATCACCAATTAAGTGAATGTTTGGTGTATAATTTTTTTTTTGTCATGAACATAGAAGGATAAAAATTGATTTATAAGCTCTTAACTTGTGAAATGCAGCTAGTCAGTGTCACAAGTGACCCTCCCCCCTTCCTTTGCAGCAAAATGAACAGTATTGGCATTGAGCTTTGAAGTGTTCCTCTTAATATAAATCCTTATAACACAAGGCTGAGCAAAATGGATAAAATGTTCCCTTTCTTTTCTTTTCTTTTTTTTTTTAATTGAGAATTCTTTCACTAAAGAAGCTGTATTTAAAAAGTGTTGCCAAAACACATGCAAAGAAGTTGGATCTACAGTCAAAACCATGCTGTTGCAGCATATTGTGAATGCTGGGTAGACACTGTGGTCTGGCCCATTCAAATATCAAGAAATTATTATGTTGCACTTACGTTCCTACCAGAGAGCTTTGTGAATAGAGTCAGACCATTATGGTAATTTTCGTAATGAGCCAGGTCTATCAGATTACATGTAGCAAATATTTAAAGCAATATGCTCTCTTGATGAGTGTAATGTTCCCGTGTATATAGATATATAGATATTTTAACTAGTAAATACTGCTATTTTGGCCACTAACGAGCAATTGGCAGAAGTATGGGTAGCTCGTAGACTACTTCAAGGGTTCAGTAAGCATTGACAGTGTAGCTCTTGCTTAACTATAAATAGGCATTATCTGAAATTGGAATAGAATCCACTAAACTTGGAACTGAAAAATGATTTAGGCCTGTATAAAAAGTTTACAACAACTTTAAGACTGTTTGTTTTTTCACATTTTTATAGTTTATAATTTATCTGAATATGGGTGTTGCCTCCTCAACTGGTGTGTAAAATGGAAATGTAGTTCTTAGAGAATTTTAAATGTATAAAATTTAGTTTATTTTGGGAATAGTAACCTGGCTAAATATCTTGTAACTTGTTCCAGTTTAACTGGTCATATTTGGTCCCTATACATTTTTATATGGTGTTTGTAATATATATTGCAGACATGTGTACATGCTGTATATGTAATAAACACTGTGTGGATGAGGAGTCCTCAAATGTTCCTAGTGCGCACTATATATTAATAGCGTCTTGTGAACCATCTCCTCTTCCATATGCAATTGTGTGCACCATATCCCTTCCTATTTGCTGTAAAATCTCCCCATAACACGTAACTTGACACCTTGGAGTCAAGTGATATCAATATTAGGGTTATCATATCTGAACTTTCAAAAAAGAGGACACTCCATTGGGGGGGTAGCCCTGCCCCCTAGCCACTCTCTCTCACACTTCCCGCCCCCTGACAGCCCCCCCAGAACCCTCGACCCATCCAACCCACCCCCCCGCTCCCTGTCCCTTGACTGCCCCCCTTCTCCAACTCCCTGGCCCCCTTACCGTGACGCTTGGCTTAGAGCAGGTTCTGGCTCCGCGCCCCAAGGAGCGCCCCGCCCTAGCGCTGCCGAGCGGTGTGCTGAGGCTGTGGAGGAGGGAGGAAGCGGGGGAGGGGCTCTGGCCGCTGCTGCCAGCCCCACCGCCACGTTCCCTCACAGGCGCACAGCCCCGCCCCCCAGCGCTGCCGGGCGGCGTGCTAAGGCTGCAGGGGATGGGGGGAGCCGGGAAGGGGCTTTGGCTGCCGAGGCCCCAACGCGAGTGGTGCTCGGCCGCCCTGTCAGCCGCTTTTTGGTCGATAAATAGCCGACTGGGGGAAATCCTGGACATTTTAAGATTTTTAGAAATCCCCCCTGGACGGCTACTTAAAGAGCGAAAAGCCGGACATGTCCGGGGAAACCCGGACGTATGGTAGCCCTAATCAATATAGTTTTTGTGTTAGTCCTTCATTGTTGCACAGTTGTATTTCAAGGGAGTTCTGGATGTTTCTTGGCTTCCCAGTGAGTAATAAAAGTCAGTTTTATTAGTGATGAGTCTAGTATTGTCAACCTTGAGGGTTAAAAAAATCATATGTCAGGCCCTCCTAAAAATTAGATTTAAAAAAAATAAAAATTGGGGCTTCATTTTATTTGCCATCTGTGGGTGTTTTTATTTTTGATTATTTTTTTTTATCCTTTAGAAAACACTTGGTCCATGTTTTCACTGCAGCCATTAGGGCTAGAAAATTTTCTAAATGAAAGCTGAGATTCTTGTGTAATCACTTGAGTCCAGGAGCTGGGGCTTAAACAAAAACAACCCCCTCCAAATCTAAATATCATGAGACTTGCAATAAAATTTTGAGTTGGCAACACTGTTTTTCTTTTGTAATGTCGTCTTCTGAAAAGCAGTTTTCAAAGTAGAAAATTGTGGTATCCAAGTCCATAGCTATCACAAGATAGTCGTAGAGATGATGTTTTATTGACTTGTGTGAGCACAATATTTCCCTACAGTATTAAAACTATGGGAATGGAACTTGCAGGCTTTTTGGAGTAGCGAGTTCTCTTTGTGCTCTAACTATCATAATTGGGATGTGGATATCTGTGTATGCAAATAACTTTTATAATTAATTTATTATACTTTGTGAGATCAGAATAATGCTGACTCTGAGATGTTCTCTGAGAGAGTTGCTGAATAAAATAATACCAAAATAGTATTTATCTAGAAGTGTAGTCAGCAAACTATTGCTTAAAAGCAAGCCTCTAAGTCACAATTAGGTAACTGTCTAGCCATTATGAATCTGCTGTGATTCATAATGGCTAGAATTTTATACATGTTCTGAAAGCTACACTAAACTTTATTTTTCAAAAAAGAGTCCTGCAAAGTCTACTCACCTTTCATAGCAAGGTCAGTACAAATACCTAGATGGAAAGTGTCTTCTCTGGTTCTGAAAAGAATCTGGCTTCTTTTTAAGTTGCTTCTGTACTTGCTTTTTATCAGACTTAGTTGAATAAGAAGATTTGTGAGGCAGTCCCTGGGATTTTAGATGTTTATATCAACCAGTGCTGCTGTCCCTCCAAGAAACTTCACATATGTGAACTTAACCAAGTTGCAAATGCATTATGTGAATAATAATTAATATGGGATTTTCTTTTTCAGCCCTTTTTCCAGCTTGTAAAATTACGGAAACTTGGACTCAGTGATAATGAAATTCAACGGCTCCCTCCAGAAATAGCAAACTTTATGCAGCTGGTGGAACTTGATTTGTCTCGAAATGGTAAGCTAGAGTATTCACAGACTTGTTTGGTTCTGTTCTATTTATTGTACACAGGAGAACCTCCGAGTTACAAATGCCTCAGGAATAGAGGTTGTTCAAAACTCTGAAATGTTCGTAACTCTGAACAAAACATTGCGGTTCTTTCAAAAGTTTACAACTGAACTTTGATTTAATACAGCTTTGAAACTTTACTATGCAGAAAAAAATGCTGCTTTTAACCATTTTAATGTAAATAAAACAAGTACAGAAACAGTTTCCTTACCTTGTCAAATCTTTTTTTTTAAAACTTTCCATTTTGGTTTTTTTTAAGTAGTTTACATTTAACACAGTACTGTACTTGTTTTTTTGTTGTTCCTTCTCTCCCCTCTTCCCTCCCCCCCCCCCCCCCCCGTTTCTGCTGCTGCCTGATTGCGTACTTCCAGGTCCAAATTAAGTGTGTGGTTGACCAGTCAGTTTGTAACCCTGGTGTTTGTAAATCTGAGGTTCTACACTGTACTGTGATTCTCAATATGCTACTGGGGTCTTGTATGCCTCTGAAGCTTCTAAATACCCTACAAAATGTGCTCCTAGATAATGCACAGAGTTTTCTGGAGTGCTAGACTGAGTGTGCTATGCTTCAGTGCTAAGGGGAACTAGCAGTAGAACTATAGCATTAGAGTTCTGTTCTTTTTTCTACCCATTCCTTTCAGAAAGGTTAAATACCGCTGGCTGAAGTGTGTGTGTGTGTGTGTCTCCATCTTGTTTTGCTCTCTGTGTGTCTGTTTGGTAAGGTTTTCAAGCACAGTTTATAAATATACACCTAGAAGGCAGAGACCAAAATTAAAGATGTGGGAGAAAGCCCATCGATGTACAAAGACTATGCCCTGGTTAGCTGTCCATTCCATTCCTCATCTTCTTCTGTCTCTCTCCCCCTAATCTTTTGTTGTTGTTCCTCGCTGCGAGTAAAAAGCATACCATTTGTTGAGTTCTTGCGCTTGCTTCAACTGCTGTTCCTGCTTTTCCAAGCAGTGACAGTGAAATTGGTGTGACTTGTCAGCTTCGTAGCCTGGTGATCCCTTGGTAACTGTGGGAGATGTTTAGGACCTGCAGGGCCCCCTCTCAGCAGCTTGCTGCCCTGATGGATTAGGAGTATCAAATCAGTGTTTAGGACTGGAGCATGGTCTCTTGTTGTCTGGGCCAGCAAATATCAGGAACACTGCAGAAGCAACACACCAGGCCCCTGGGCAGAGGGGTCGTACTCAGTGATATGCTTCTGGTTTAGTGAAGGAACAAGAGCCAGTTAAGTGCAGAGGCAGTCATGTCTATCCTTTTATATCTGGAGTGTTGCTTCAGGGTATACTCATGAAAATTGCCATGTATCGGGGGGACGGGGACAAAAATGTAACTGAATATAAGGAGAATGAACACGGAAGAGCTAGAGAAGTGAAGTTAAACTGTAAGAGAAATTTGTATTTTGTTTCCATTTGTAGAGTCACCCAACCTTTCCTCTTCTTCCCCACCCACTCATACCTGTGTGAAGGTGTCATGTGATTGCAGTCTCACCCCTCCCCTGGACATTCAGTGATGAAATGCAGCCACTTCTGACCCCCATTCCCAAAAGAATTACTGCAAGACTTCCACTGTACTGTATCATTTCATGCATATTCACAAAGCTTTGTAGGAAAAAGGCTGTGTGATTGAGCAGGAATTATCTGGGAGCCAGAAAGAATGCATTCAGTTGGTTAAGAAATTGCATTGTAAAAATGGTGTATATGTCTGTGTGTTAATGCCATTGGCTTTATGTACAGCGTTTGGCTGTGTAGGTCTGCCAAGAGATGGCAACCCTTTAATTCCAAAGGAAACAGTACTTTGGCTCAACTCTCATTTTTCCCTGCAAATGAATAACTGACTGCAGAAAAACTGATGAAGCAGAGCCATTGAACATTAAGCAGCCTGATTTCACTTGGAAGTTGGCCTGAGAGTTCAACTCTAACAAGAATGGATAGTGTGAATGAATGTTTCTGTGTGAAGGGTGGTGGTGGTTATAAAATACTTCCTTGTGCAATAACTTGTGAATTGATGACTTGGACTAAAGTAGGTTGCAGGAAGCAATTTCTCTTGTACATCCAAGGTCCAGTCTTAATCACCCATTTTATTGTGCTATTTTCTTGTCTTCCAAGTTCATAACCTGAAATGACTGGCTTAACTTTCTTCAGTTTAATACAGTTGCATGTAACTGCTTACAACTTAGTTGCTTTTGTCAATCTAAAAAAACCTTGTGTAAGGATTCACACAATATTCTAAATATCAGAGTGTTCTGTGAGGTTCCTACTTCTATTATTCAGAACTGCTTTACTTAGGAGAGAGAATCTCAACATGCTCCTCCTCCAGGTTCCTCCTACCCAGTGACTCTCTGTTAATCAGTCTTTGCTATTTATGTACTCAGCAAAAACTACAATCGTGTGTTTCTTTCAGACGTAGAAAAACAGCTCTGCTTGTGAAAACATGACCTGCTGCATGCATAGGGACGTGTGGTGGTGACATCTTAACTCTGGACACAAGAGATCATTGTTCTGTTCTTGTCCTAGCTGTTTGCTTAGTGAACTAATGGCTTTCATTTCTGACCGTCCTACTTCCTTCAAAGATGGAATACTAATACCAGTTCATTAAATTACAGTTACCGCTGCTGGCCGTTGTACCAGACTATTTCCCACAGATAAAATGGGATACTCTGAATGTTCTACCACAGGATGAGGTGGAGGAGAATTTACTGAATGAACAGAATGCTTCCATCCTTCTCCTATCATAGAGCTAATGTTTCTTCCTTTCTCCCCACCCTTCAAGTGATAAGCTGAGGGAAACTTTACATATCAGATGTATAGACTACAGAACTGCATTGCAAATCAAAAAAGGTGTGTAAAGAGCCAGTGGCATCCCCAGCACCAACAGATATAACTTGCACAATATTTTAAATTCCAAGATATAAGTGAATTGCTACATACAGGCAACACTTCATCATGCTGTCAGCAGAGTGAGTCTCTCTCTTATGTTGGCACGAAGGGAGGAATGCTACTCAGTGGAAGCTTTGTCAGGGATGGTGAAGATCCATTCCCTGCTGCCTTTGCTCTTTATTACTCCCCAGAAGTCCAAGCCCTCCTGTGCTTGCCACCCAAGTGCCCGATCGCCTAACTCGATATACATTTTTCTAGGACTGAGGGACATCTTATGCTCCCTATTGAGGTAGCAGCAGCTGAGAAGGAGGAATAATAATAAATTCCAACAAGGGACACATTCAGTACTTCAGAAAAGATGTTTGTGCAAACGTAATCATTGTACGTGTCGATTATCCCTGCATATGGGACTGGAAATTTAGGAAATTTGCACGAGGAATTAAGGTAATATACAGTGGACTGAGTTTACTTCTGAATGAGAGCAACCACACAGGAGTCTAAGGATATGCCTATACTTAAACAGCTACAGCTGCAGATCTGCAGCTGTGCCGCTGTAGCGCTTCAGTGGGAACAATCCCTACTCCAACAGGAGGGATTCTCCTGTTAGCGCGGGTAATCCACCTCTCCGAGAGGCAGTAACTAAGTTGATGGAAGAATTCTTCCATTGACCTAGTGCTGACTACATCGGAGGTTGGGTGGTCTTAGTTACATCTCTCAGGAGTGTGGATTTTTCACACCCTTGAGAGACGTTGCTATGCCAATATAAATTCCCATTGTAGACTGGCCCTAATGTGCTTTAAGTAATACACTTTAAATTCACACCTTTAATTAATTTGGCTTAATTTCTTTGTAGACAAGCCTTTAGGATTCTTGAGTTTGACTGACAAAAAGTTGCTCTTCCTGGTGTTGGCAGGGTTTCCAGTTCGGGTAGCTGGCACAGGCCATCTGCTTGGAGGAGACTATGCCTACACCAGAAAAGTTGTGCTGGCATACCTATGCTGGTATAGTTATAATGGCAAAGTGTCCTACATAGATGCAGCTTATATCAGCATAGAAGGGCTTTTGCTGGCATAGTTTACACCTGTTCCCCTGAGAGCCATTAACTATGCCTGCAAAAGCTCTCTTACGCTGGTGTGTGTAGACTAGGGGCTGGTCTACGCTAGAAAATTAGATCGACCCAACTACGTGGTTCAGGGGTGTGAAAAATCCACACTGCTGAGTGACGTACTTAGGTCAACCTAAGTTCCTGTGTAGACAGCATTCAGTTTATAGAAGAATTTTTCCATTAACCTAGCTACCGCCACAGGGGTTCTCCTGTCACTGGATTAACTACAGTGCTGCAGCTGTGTCACTGTAGCGTTTTTCAAGTGTAGACAAGCCCTAAGACTTATAACTAGGGTGACCATAGCTTCCCAAAGAGAAAATGGACACTTCCAGCAACTTGCCTGAGGCCCTCCCCCCTCACTCCTCCCCCCCCCCCCGAGGCTGTTGCCTGTTGCTGGAATCCTGCTGGCCCCCTCCCCATGCTGGAATGTTGCCTCACCACCCCCCGTTCTGTCTTCCTCCCTGGTGCGGGGAGGGGGCTGTCATCTCCTCTCGCCCCCACCAAACATTCCTCCCCACTGCACCCCACTTTTTGACACAAGTGGGCATTTGTCCCGTTTACTCTTGCCAACTGATCAAGTTGGCAAGAGTAAACGGGACAAATGCCTACTTTTTGGTGGGGGAAGTCTGGATGGCTGGGGCCATGCTTAAAAAAGGGACTGTCCTGGTCAAAATGGGACATATGGTCACCCTACTTATATTGGCATAGCTATGTCTGTTTAAACAAACAAACAAAAAAACCCCACACGCCTAACCAATATAGCTATTCCTGTATACATTTTAAATGTAGACCAGGCCTCAGCACTGCTTCTTGCCTCAAAAGCAGCATGGCTTCTGCAGATGCTAGCCCTACCATGACTAACGTGAACTGTTATAGCATTAACTTAACACTGGCAATGTCTGGGGCTTATAGCAGTGAGGATGATGGCAGCTATGCCCTTTTCTATCCTAGCTGTTCACTGTTCCTTGTCAAACAGTAGTTCTTCCACCAACTACTTCAGTCAAACTGAGGGGATGAGAATTTACCCATCTTAAGGCTTGGCTACACTGGCAGCTGTAGAGCGCTTTGGGTTAAACCAGCCTTCGGAGAGCACACTAGGGAAAGCGCTCCAGTCTGTCCACACTGACAGCTGCAAATGCACTGGTGTGGCCACATTTGTGGCATTTGCAGCGGCATTGGGAACAGTGGATTGTGGGCAGCTATCCCAGCGTACAAGTGGCTTCAACGTGCTTTTCAAATGAGGGGGGTGGAGTGTGTTGTTTGTATGTGGGGGTGAGAGAGAGAGTGGGTTTTTGGAGTGCTGAGAGTGTCAGCACTCCAATTTTGTAAGTTCAGATCCCCCTAACCCCTCTGCCCCCCCCCTCTGTCTCAGTAAACGTTTGCTTTGCCCCGTTGCAGATAAGCAGCCACTATCTGAAATGGAGCTCTGAAAAGGCACTTCCGCATTCCTCAGCCATTTCACAAAAAAGAGAAGAGAGGCCACCTGACTTAAGGGGATTATGGGACGTTTCTGGAGGTCAGTTAGAGCGCTGTAACATAACTCCTCATTCACACTGGCCCTGGGGCGTCTCAGCCAATACGCGACAGCCGTTACTCCACCTCCACGAGAGGGATACCAGGAGTGCTCTAGCCAAGAAGTCAGAATGCTCTACGTGCCTTGCCAGTGTGGACGGGGAGTAAGGTAGAGCATTCTGGGAGGCTTTATTGCGGTATAAAGTGCCAGTGTAGCCAAGCCTCTAATTTCTAGAGTGCTCGTGTGCTCGCATGATTGAGGTGCAAAAAGCTGCTGGCCTGAGGGCTGTTTCTTCTCTTGTGGGAAATAATAATAATCATTAATAATACATGGAGATATCCTATCTCCTAGAACTGGAAGGGACCCTGAAAGGTCATCAAGTCCAGCCCCCTGCTTTCACTAGTAGGACCAAGTACTGATTTTGCCCTAGATTCCTAAGTGGCCCCCTCAAAGATTGAACTCACAACTCTGGGTTTAGCAGGCCAATGCTCAAACCACTGAGCTATCTGGTATGCTGTCACTTCTGTGTATGAACTATTCTCATGCAACTGAAGTTCCTTCCCATTACATGTGAAATAAAAAAGCTACCTTCACCTGAGGATCGATTCTAGGGTCCCATTATTAGGGGAGTTTTTTGTAAAGTAGAATTTGACTAAAAAGCCAGCATTTTGTTGTGCTTTATAATTTATATAAAGGATGAAGTCTCTCCAATTTGCTGCTGTTCCATTGCTTAACATTAGCTTTGTTTGGCCTTTCGGACAATAATTTGGAGCCTTGTGAAGATCACTGCTAGGGGGTAAATGTTCTCTTTGCCCCCTCCTCCTCTTCAATAGCACCAGGCCTGCTTCAGCCTGAAATTAAAACAGGACTTGCCTTGCACTCACAGTTGTGGTAGATAAATATTATCTTTCTTCTAATGAAATAGTTTTTCTTTTAGAATTCCTTAGGGGCTGTCCTGTAACTATTGTCTTGCTGCCTTTTCATTCTGGCCTTGTTTCTTCTCTCCTACTCCCCTTGTATTTCTGTACCATTATATTTCTGTCTGCTGTTGTAGATTACTTTCTTTGCTGGGATGGTCCCTGAATCTGTTGTGTACAGACTGCTGTGTGGAGTGACCCTCTAACTTAAGCTTCTTTTTTGAGGCATGTCCCTGTGGGTTCTCCGCTTCAGGTGATTGTACATCCATGCGCCTTTGGTTGGAGAATTTCAGCAGCAGTGCTCGTCTGGCTTGCAAATGTGCTCTCCCCATCTTGTACCATTGTCAGCACCTAACTAGTGCTGCGCAACTTGACCCCCCCCCAGTTCCTTCTCAGCTGTCCTCTGTCTGAGATGGATCTCCCAGCAGTGTTAAAACCGATAACTATACTTAGTGTTTAGAACTGTCTCTTAGAGTGGTCTTAAGTACCTTAGTTAGGCTTACTTATCCCTTTCTCCCTGTTTATTTTCTTAAAAAAACAAAACAAACCTTTTTTTCCTCTCCCCTTTCTTCCAAGTTTGTATACCCCTTAGCATAGTTTGTGTTCACTGTTAGGATCAAACCACTATAATTTGAATCATGCCTGGTTCACTGGACGTCAAATGCTGCCTTTCCTGGTGGGAGGTGATCCCAGTTTCAGATGGACACTCAGTACCTCTGGCGCCTAGGTGAGAGACACGTCCCACAGAAGTGCTCTCTCTGCACTAGCTTAAAACCTTGTGTCAGGAAGGACAGAGACCTATGTCTCAAACGTCTATTAATGGAGAAGTCTCTGTGCCTGGCATCAGATCCTGGTCCACAGAATCCCTCTGGACTATAGTCTCCAGCAACTTCACCCTTCTCACAGTGGAAAGCTTCCTCCTCCAAAAAGGTAGTGAGGAAAAAAGCATTGACGACTTCCCCTAAAGAGCTTCTGAAAAAGAAGTGGTCTCTGGCCCGCTCCATACCTTTGGTACCAACTGCACTGCAGCTGAGTACTTACAAGCACAGCGTACCATGAAAGCGGGCAGGCTCGGCGTCAAGGGGCAAACAGACACCTACCTCCTCTGCTAAGGCATAGACAGAGCTGCCTAAAGATATGGCACCACTTCCTGTCCCAATAGTGCAGAGCGCTCAGATGTCAGCACTGACAGCTGCAATTGCAACAGCATCGTTGGTGCTGACCACCTCAGTACTGAAATATTGGCACTGCACCATTTTCTACACCACAAGGACTTGCTTTTTTCATTGACGCTGGAATCACCTCTCTTCGGTATCAATGTTTCTCCAGCATGTTCGGCACCATGTCAGCCCATTTCATCTTTGGCCCCTCCATTTTCCAGCGAGGAGGAAGATGAGGAGGAGGGTGCCTTTTGCTGTGAGGAGGATGGCACCGTCTATGCTATTCCCCACTCAGTGGGCCTACTGGAACCCCTAGGGACTATATAGGAGACAGTACCCCAGGCCCCCGAGACCCCCAAGGGAGAGGATTTGATTTCCCCCACCATCCTCAATGACTGCACCATCAGAGCCCCTTAAAGAAAGCTTTGAAGAACAGGAGGCGACCCTGGAACAGGACACGACACCGGCAGCTAACATTTCTTCTTCCCAGAAGAGGCCATAATGCCATCGCCACCCACATTTCCAAGAGCTCTTTAAAAGAATCACTGTTTCCCTAGAGATTCCTCTAGAGGAGGTCCCAGAGTTCCAACACAAATTACTGGATATTTTCCAAGCATTCTCTTCATCGAAAATTGCACTTCTGATTAAACAACACACTCATGGAATCGGCTAAAAACATGGCAGACCCTAGCTATGATACTGCCTACTTCCAAGAGAGTGGATAAAAAGTAGTGTCCCCTCAAAGGAAATGGACTTTTTATTTTCTCACCCCACATCAAATTCCTTAGTGGTTGGTGCCATCAACCAATGAGGCAGGCAGCACCAGTCCAGATCCACTTTGAATGACAAAGAGTAAAAACAGTTAGACCTCTTTGGCTGCAAGGCCTATTCATCAGCCACTCTTCAATTTCGGATCGCCAGTTACTCTGCTCTAATGGCAAAATATGACCACACGAACTATTCCAAACTCTCAGATTTTATTGACATAATTCTATAAGACAAAAGAGATCAATTTAAAGCCATCATTTCAGAGGGCCAACTCCCAGCTAAACCACCTAACAGGCATCTTTAGATGCGGCTGACCCGGCGGCAGACTCCACGACCACTGTCCTAGTTATGCATCAAGTTTCGTGGCTTCACTTGTCTGGCTTCCCAAAAGAAATACTATCCACAGTGGAAGACCTTCCATTTGATGACCGGAAGCTGTTTGCAGCAAAGATTGATGAGTCCCTTCACACCATGAAGGACTCTCTGGTGACTCTTCGTTTCTTTGGTGTATATACACACCTACATCAAAAAGAAAACAGGGTAAATACTATGCCACCCAATGTACAAGGTCTGTCCCTTATGCCCAACAACAGAGGAAATATGACAGGCACAGACAAAGCATCAACCACCCTGAGCTCAATCATTAGCATGCCACCAATCCTCTGAAAAACAACAATTTTGAGGGTTTGGTCAAAGGCCTCCCCCATTCCTCAGTGCTGACACCATCACTGGCCAGCCCCCCATTTTATTTAGCGTGGCAATCCATCACCATGGAAAAATGGGTTCTAGGAATAATTTTATTCAGGCTATGTGATACTGTTCATCTCCATCCCACCCACTTTCCCTCCCTGTACCTCTTCAGGGACCCCTCTCACGAACACCTTCTATGGCAAGAAGTAAACCACCTCCTACATCTGGGTGCCATACAACAGGTACAACACAGAGGGAAAAGCTTTTTCTGGGTTAAGAAGTAGTGGGAGTAAAAGAACAGTGGATGGAGGTCTATTCTATACCTCAGAAAACTCAACGAATTTGTTCAGTGGTTCACAATGGTCACATTAGCAACAATAATATCAGCATTGGAACAAGGGGACTGATTTTCAGCCCTCAACCTACAAGATGCCTATTTTCACGTAACCATACATCCTGCACACAGGAGGTTCCTCAGATTTACTCTGGGGACAGAATATGATCAATACAAAGTTCTGCCTTTTGGCCTTTCGGCAACAGTGTGAGGTCCTCCTCCCCCGGCCCCCCAAATTCTTGCGGTAGTGGCGGCACATCTCCATAAGCAGGGAGTGACAATATTTCACGATATAGATGGTTGCTTTCTAAAATCACCAACAGAGGCGGTAGATGCTACAGACATTCTGCACAAGATAATCACCCTCTTCTCGCGGCTGGGATTCCAAGTAAACATTGACACCCATGCAGAAACTGGACTTCAACGGGCCCCATCTCAAAGCTCTAGAGGCCAAAGCGTCTCTACCACTGACCAGATTAGTTACCATAATCAGTCTGATCTTCACAGTACTGAATAGCCCACAGATATCGGTGCAGACCTATCTCCAACTGGTAGGCCATATGGCAGCAACCACATCCATAGTATGACACACATGACTTCACATGCTCTGCATTCAGGGTTGGCTAAGAACTATCTACATTCCATACAAACATGGCCTGATCAGGCACCTCACTCTGCTGCTCAAAGTCAAAGACTCTCTGCACTGTTGGACCCAAACCCACAACATGTGTGTGGGAGTCCCTTTCATGCAGACTCCACCCTCAATGCTTCTCACAACAAATGCCTCCTTGATTTCAACTTTGGAACGATCTGAAGATTTTGCCTTTTCCAAGCAGACTGTCTAAATGGATTTCTGGATGCAGCCACCTTTGCTACCAACAGGAGGATATACAGCTCTCAACAGGGATCTGAACACATTCCACCAGGTCCGTATCAACCTCAGTAGCCTTTCTCAACAGTGTACCAATCATGGACATCTGTAAAGTGGCCACCTGGGCATCCGCATACATGGTCAGAAAACACTATGCAATTGATCTGAGTTCAAGTTTGGTTGAATTGGTAGGACTTAGTATATTATCATCAATTACCCATGCAACTCCAAAGCCCCTTCCATTGACCGAGGGGCACTGCTCGACAGTCACCTGAAGTGGAGCACCCACAGGGACACTCTTCAAAGAAGAAAAGATTTCTCACCCTGTACAGTAACTGAGGTTCTTCACGATGGTGTTCCTGTAGGTGCTACACTACCTGCCCTCTTACCCTCTACTTCTGAGTTCAATTTCTGGACTGTATGGTAGAGAAGGAACTGAGAGGGGTCTGGTTGTATGGTGCTAGATAGATGCTGACAATGGCACGAGATGGGGAGAGCACATGCATGATCCAGATGAGCACTGCTACTGAAATTCTCCGATCAAAGGTGCAGGGATGTACGATCACCTGAAGTGGAGTACCCACAGTGACACCATCTTGAAGAACCTCAGTTACTTCACAGAGTGAGTAACCTTCTCTTATTATTCTCTCCCCTCACTGTCTTCTTACTGCCAAGTATTAAAATGACCTGTTAATTGTGTGTATTTTTAAATGACTTTTTGTCTAAAAACGGGATCTGAAGTCTATCCTGGACTTTATTTGCAGATGCCCTCACTAAAAGGTGAACAGGAAAGCATTTGAGTGGTAGTGCTTTCTTAAATATGTAGGTATATTGTTAAGGGAAACCCATGGCTACATATTTAGTTTCTCGCAAACTCTCTTGTGCTAATACTGAATATAAGACAGTGAATTTCCCTATTTGAGAGAGTCTTAGTTTGACATCCTCAGCAGGCCCTACAACCTCTTAACGTTACTGTTTGTTTGCCAGTATAGAAGCATGAGGTGGTTTCCTTTTCTACATTGCTTTACTTCCCCTCCCCTCCCCCCCCCCCCCGTCCAAATCCTCCTGGCGCCAGGGACAGGGGAGAAGACTTGAGTAAACTGCATAAGCAGCATTAATTTAAATTATGTCTGAGGTAGCATAAATATGCAAGTAATAGTTATCCCATTGTAAGGCTGTGTCTGAATGGGGATTTTACCCAAATCATTCCCACCAGTGTCCTCCCCAGTCATCTGTAAAATTTCTTACTGTAAACAAGGCTGTAAGGAGGTACCAAGGAGGAATAAGTGAATCAGGGATGTGAATGTCAAAGAACAGATAAGGTGCGGTAGGCTGATTTCCTAGCAGATCTATGAATATTTTAAAGGTTATTAGGAAACACTTACACCTCTGTTCCTCCCTCCCTCCCTCCCTCCCCGCTCACTTGAAAGTTGACTTGCTTTGTCAGAAAGGGCCACAGAACAAACATCTTTTTGATACTTTGTATTTCAATTAGTTTCCCGTCTGATGTTTCTCAGGTGTTATTTCCCAGTCTACGGTGCGTACTAAATAGTGACTTTTAATGGTTTTTAAGACCTTGTCTACACTACAAGTTTTGTTGACAAGTCAGCTTTCATGCACAAAACAGTGGAGGTTTACATACTGCAATGCTCCTTCTGCCAACAAAACTCTTCTGCTTTGCCGACAAAATAAAACCACCTCAATGAGAGGCATAGAGCTTTAAGTGGCAAAGTTTTATATTGACAAAGTGTCAGTGTTGACACTGTGCTTGGTTATGTTGCTATACTTGGTCTCCAGGAGGTGTCCCACAATGCTCATCCTGACCACTCTGGTCAGCAGTTTGAACTCCACTGCCCTGCACCCAGGTACACAGGCATCCACCCCTCTCCCTTTAAAGGCCTGAGAATTTTGGAAATGCCACTTCCTGTTTGCTCGGTGTGAGCAGCTCACATCGCATTTTCCCAGCTCATCATGGTGGCTCCATGCAGCAAACGCTCTCCCACTTGGAGCACACCTGAGTTGTTGGATCTGTTGGCGCTGTGGAGAGAGGAGGCTGTGCAGTCCCAGCTCCTCTCCAGCCGTAGGAACTTCTATACCTAAGGTCAGATTTCTCATGGCATGTTGGATAAGGGCTACAAATGGGACACGCATCAGTGCCATGTGAAGCTAAAGGAACTGAGGCAGGCCTACCAGAAGGCAAGGGAGGTAAACGGTTGCTCTGATGCTGTGCCAAAGATCTGCCACTTCTATAAGGAGTTGGACACTATCCTTGGTGGCAACTCCACCTCCGCTGCCGAGAGACCAGTGGATACTCGGGTGGGAGCGGACAGTGGACTTAACCTTGCGGACGAAATTGTGGACGAGGCGGTTGGTTGAGTTGGAGGATGATGTGAAACACATGCAGGGTCATCTGGTGGTGTGGTGAGTTAGGACTTCTTTTCCACTCTGGAGGGATCTAGTTCCAGCAGTCTGTCTCTGGTGCTCATGATGCAGGAGAGGAGAGCCCTCTTAAATGATATTTTTGAGCTGATGCTGATCAGAGCAAGGAGGACATGTTCAGAGAGGTGCTCCAATCCTTAGAGGCTGAAAAAAGAAAACGCAGGGAGTGGAGAGAGACCCTGAAGGAAAAATGTAAAATAGGAAGGCAGGACAGAAAGGAGAGTGAGGAGCGCATTGTAAAGGGCCAGGAGCGGATGAGAAAAGTGATGGAGGAGCAAACAGAGATGTTGAAGTCCCTAATCACGCTCCAGGCAGAATACATGTGCCCGCCCCCTCCCTCTCCCCCGGCTGATACAGAACTGCTTTCCCCAAAGTCCTCCCGCACATACCTTGCAACTTCCCGGAATGTCTCGGTACCCTGTTCACTCCACCCCTTTGGACAGTTTCCAAAATGAGAGCTGGACTTGTACACAGCTATAAGAGCCTATATGCCTTGTATTCTTATCTCCCATCCCACCAAGTCTTTTGTTTGTGTTGTTAATTGGTCTTTAATAAAAACAAACTCTCAAAAAGATAAGCAATCTTTATTTGTCTTGTACACATGGTGGTTGCTCATGGTAGTAATACATAGTGTCAGTTTGATCATTTGCTGACTAAATCCCAGTCAGGAATCATCACAATTTTCATGCAAGGTGGCAAGTTAACAAAGCATGGCAGAATGCTATGCAGAAAAACACATTACTGGTGCTCATTATCAAAATGTTGCTTCACAGCCTCCCTGACTCGAATAGCCTCCCATTATGCCCCCCTAATAGCCATGGTATCTGGCTGGTCAAATTCAGCAGTCAGGCGATCCACCTCTGTGCTCCACCCCGGGGGAAACTTTTCACCCTTAGCCTCACTGATCTGGAGCATGGCTGCTATGACCACGGGAATATTTTCCTGGTTTAGGCCTAATCTGCCATTAAGGTAGCACCAGTGCACTTTTAATCTGCCAAGGCACATTCTGTGGTCATTCTGCACCTGCTCAACCTATTGCTGATGCACTCCTTGCTGCTGTCCAGGTTTCCCATGTAAGGCTTCATGAGCCATCGGAGTAAGGAGTACACTGGGCCTCCCAGGATCACTATGGGCATTTCAATATCTCCTACTGGAATCTTATGGTGTGGAAACAAAGTTCCAGCTTGGAGCATTGTGTGAACATGCCCAAGCAATGTAATTATACCGGTTTTTGCTAGTCAATGCCAGTGTTCCTGAAGATGTGTGTCATGCACCTTCCCAGATCATCTTATGTTGATGTCAGTGAAATGCCCACCGTGATCCACAACCGCCTGCAATACCATAGGGGGAAGTACCCCTTTCTATTGATGTCGCAAGATGGTTCAGGGCCAAAATTGGAATATGCATGCCATCTGTTGCCCTGCCGCAGTTTGGGAATCCAATTACTGCAAAGCCATCCACTTTTTCACGCATATTGCAAGAGTCACAGTCCTTTGTAACAGGATGCAATTAATGGTCCTGCACACTTGTTTTACCGCAGCCCCAACGGTTGACTTCCTGACTCCAAACTGATTCATGCCCGACCAGTAGTAATCTGGAGTTGCCAGCTTCCACACACCGATCGCCATGTGCTTCTCCATTGAGAGGGCAGCTCTCATTTTGGTGCCCTTGTGCTGCAGTTCTGGGGTGAGCTCTGCACACAGTTCCAGGCAGGTGCTCATCATCCCAGGCCTGCATAACAATTAAGTCTGACCACTCAGTGCTTGTTTCCCAAACCCCAAAGCAACGGTCCACTGTGTTCAGCTGCTCCGTGAATGCCAAAAGTAATCTGGTGGTGTTTTTCTATGGCACACAGCAGGTCAGGCAACTCTGATTCCTGTTCAGATTGGGAGCTCATGATATCCTGCATGGCCATCCGCAATGTGCTCATAACAGTGACTACAACAGTAGATAGCAGTGCGGTATCCATCCTTTCAGACAGAGATGGTGGGTGCACAGTAAAGATGGAGCTGTTAAAAAATGCTACGAAATGCAGTTGGACGCCCATAGACTGCTGGGACAGAAAAAAACCTGCATCATGGGATATAGAGCCCACACATGTGATGCACTGCAATCCATTCTGCCTTCCCACAAGTCCTAGCTGCAGAAGGTGTTGAGTAGCCCAGTGGGATAGCTTCCCGCAGTGCACTGCTCTCTCTCTCGGTGCTAGAGCACCAACTGGATCTGCTCTGCTGACTGAAAGAGCATTGTGTGAACACGCACAAGCAATGTAATTATATTGGTTTTTGATAGTCAATGCAAGTTAAACTGACAAGGTCTGTAGTGTAGACAAGGCCTAACTCTGTCAAATATGACAAATTTTTAAGGGGAACAGCAAAGATATATCCAGGTCAATCTCAAGTCTTGGTGCAGATCATGAGAACTCTTCACAGAATGGTCAAAAAATATATATTGGCAGTGTCAGGCAGCCTTCATAGGGAAAGTAATATCGCCCTCTGTACTAATATGCTTTCTTGGTGTGTAAATATACCAAACTCAAGTGTGGCTTTAAGTATGTGACTATCAGTCTTTTAAATTAGATATTTAAAATTAGATATCTTCTTTGAGCCAACATTTAGACGAAGGACTTATGGAAGAAGAAATGCATATTATGTCTAGTTTTAGCTCTGAATTCTGGCAGCGTTCTGTTCTTCCCATGACCCTGCAGAATTCCTTATTCATTTGCTGCCCAAAAGAAAAAAAAAATCGCTGTGCAAATGATTAGTGGGTCAGAGGGTATGTCCACTACAGAGTAAATGAATTGGATATGCACAGCTTATTTGTATTCTACAAGTAGCCGTAGAAATGAAAGACAAGAATGAATTACAGTACTTTGCCTAGTCAGTATGCAAGACTAGTGAAGATGGAAATGTAAGTTTTTGTTAGTGATTGGGAAGGGAAGGATCATCTTCACAGTGAGGTCTTGCAGTGGAATGATATAATTAGGGAAGTTAAATAAGGGTGTGGATTTCCAACACAGAATTTGGCTAAAGTATTTTTTTTATATCTCTGTGTTGGACAAGATGGCCCCAAAATTAGCTTCTAATCTTATTCAAGGGTGAAGCCTATAACTGTATTTCATCTGTGTACTACGGCAAAATCATCTTAGTCTTCCTAAATCCTTCAGTTTTGGATGCAGACGAATAGGGTCATACTACTTTGTCACTTCAGAAACTGAGACCATTTCACTCCTACCCATCTCTGGATCCAAGACAAAAAATATTCTTATCAGAAAGCTCTCCACGGACTTGCTCAGCTCCTACTTTGTCATCGCCTCTGTTCATTCATTCCATTTGCCTTTACCTCCTGCCCCTTTAGTATGACTCAATACACTTGGGCTTCTCTGTGTAATTTACCTGGAACTCCTCCTCAAGGACACACTTTCTTTTCCATCTCACCTTTGAATCTTTCCATCTGTTTCATGTTAGCCTATAATTGATCACCTCTACTTACCCATTCTTCCCTGACATTACTGATGGCTTAAATTCATCACTAACTAGTCTGCAAGACGATTTTTTTTATTTTAAATTTCTCCCCTTCTTCCTTGTCTGTAGCGTCCCTTGTTCTGCCTGTGTAACCCACATGCTTTATAAAGTAGTATCTTGCTGACTTTTTTTGAAGCCCAAAAAAGGAAGAAAAGCAATGGGGAGGAGGAATGGATTTGCATCATTCAGTTGCATCTCTTGTTCACCTGTGTGCGCAGCGGAGTAGGGAACATAAGTTCCAGAAGAAAAGCATGGCAATAATTGTAAGCTCTTTGGAGCAGGGATTGTCTTTGTTCTGTATTAGTACAGCACCTAGCACAATAGTCCTGGTCCTTGACTAGGGATCCTAGGCAGTGGTACTAATTGAGGGGGAAGTGGCGAATGCCCTTCTGCCCCCAGGTTTTTGCACATTTTAAGTATTGGTCCCAGGCTAAATCAGTACAGCTGTTGCCAGAGCCAACTGGAGTATCACTTTGGCTACTTGGCTGCAACACCGCTGAAATTTGACCCAGCTGCCCCTTTTTACAGATGATGGGGCATCGGAGCCAAATATTAGTGAATGGCATTGCAACCTGGCACATGAGGTTGCAGCATCACTCACATTTGGCCCTGCTGTCCCATCATCCAGATGGAGGGGTGGCTGGGCCTAAAAGTGTTGGGAGTTCGTTCCTGTACAGCGGAGCCTGCTGAGAACTCTACCCCTGGCAGCACCGGCTCAATGAAGCAAGTGGATAAGAGAGAGGGGAGACTGAGGCTCCCTGGCTGAGAGATACCTGCTGCCCCAGTGTGGGGGAGGTGGTTGGGACAAGTAGGACCAGAGCGGGGTCCTTTCTGTGGAGTTGGCAGGGACTGGAATTGCCCCCCTCCTTCCAAATATCTGAATTGATGCCTCTGCCTGTAGGCACTTACCTTACCAGTGGTCCCCAACCCTTTTTGTCTGGTGGACGCCAGATGACGAGCCACGGAGGACCGTGGCGGCGGACGAGCATCCGCCGAAATGCCGCCAACAAGTGGCAACGTCAATAGGTGTTGCCGCCGAAATGCTGCCGAAAATTGGCGGCATTTCGGCGGCGACGCCTATTGAGGTTGCCGCTTGTCGGCGACATTTCAGTGGATGCTCGGCCGGCTAGTACCCGGGTGCACTTAGACGCCCCAGCGGGCGCCATGGCACCCGCGGGCACTGCGTTGGGGACCCTGCCTTAGACCTTAGTCCATCCTGTGCTTTGCTGCACGTTGGGCTATCCCCATTTGCCATCCTTGCCTATCAACTACCCTTCTCTCCAAATCTTTCCATTTCATGTTGGGGTGCTTGATGTCATTCAGAACTGTTTGTTTCCATGTTGTTCATGGTCTTCCTCTTTCTTCTTGCATTTTCTGGCTTCCATTCAAGGGCAGTATTTGGTAAGCGTTCTCTTTCCATTCTCAGCACATGTCCCAGCCGCAGATGTCTTCTTTTGTAGATTATTTGTGAGGGTGCCTTGTCCAGTAATTTTTCTGACTTCTTCATTCGTCTTCCTATCTCTGTATGTTATTCCCAATGTTCTTCTCAAACATTTGTGATTAAATGCATCCAGCTTTTGCGTATCTTTCTTGGTAAGTTGCCATGTCTCACTGCTATATGTTGTGATGGCGATAACAGTTGCTTTCTACACATTCAGTTCTCTCTTGAGGGAGATGTGTTTGAGTTGCCAGATGTTTTTGAGTCTTCCAAATGCAGCATTTTCCTTCCCGATTCTTCTTTCCTCGGAACTGGTACCATCTTGGCTGATGGTACTTCCAAGATACGTAAAATTGTTCACCTTCTCCAGTTTCTCATCTTCAATTTTGGTTTCTGTCCCTGTAGTCCCCATTAACATTACTTCACATTTCTTTGCATTGTATCTCAAACCTATCTTCTCCATTACTACTTCTACTTGGTTTGTGCATTTTTGTAGTCTGTTGGCATTTTTGTTGATGAGAGCGATGTCATCAACAAAGTCTAGATCAAATAGCCTTGAATTGTTCCATTTTTAGGCCATATGTATCACTATCACATTGTTTTAATCCATAGTTGATGACTAGCATAAACAAAAAAAGAGACAGGATGCACCCCTTCCTTACACCTGTCTTGATGCTAAATGGCTTACTCAATCCATTTTTCATTTTAAAGCAGCATTTTGAGTTGGCATAGAATGCCTTCATAATGTTGATTAATTTTGTTGGAATTCCATATTGTTCAACAATTTTCCACATTGTTTCTGTTCCACTCTCAGATTCCTTTTGAAAGTCCACCAAACTGATGGCAAGACTGCCTTGGAATTCAATTGTGTTCTCAATAATTCGTCTCAGGGTGAAAATAGTGTCTGTGCATGATCTCCCTTGTCTAAATCCAGATTGTTGTTCACATAGGATGGTATCCATCTTTCCTTTCATTCTGTTCAGGAGGACTGCTGCTAATACTTTTCCTGTGACAGATAGAAGTTACTCCCCTCCAATTTGAGCAATTGTTTAGATCACCTTTCTTTGGTGAGCTAAGTCTCATTTTCTTTGGTAACTTGATTATGATATCGAGGGTCCATTCTTCTGGCACTTTCTCCTCCATCTGTATTTTGTTGCATAGTGAACAGATGACTGATTCCACGTCTTCGCCTCCATAGTTAAACATCTCAGGATGAATGCTGTCCAAACCAGGTGCCTTGTTTGTTTTTCAGCTTCTGCAATCCTGCTTTTACTACTTCGATTTTTACCTCAGATATATCTATATCTAGGTCTAATGGTTTTTCATTGTTAAATTCCAGTCTTGTAATTGGTTCTGGTTAGTTTAGCTCTTCCTTGAAGTGTTCCACCCATCTGTTTCCTTGTTCCTCCTCTGTTTTCAAATTTTCACCTTGTTTCCCTTTCACTGGGACACTTCTGAATTTTGATTCGTATCCTGTTAACTGTTTCAGGATCGTGTAGACTGTTCTTGTATCATTTTTTCTCCTGCTTCTTCAGCTTCACTAGCCTTACTTTCTATTCAGTTTCACTTATTTTTTTTTGCATTGTTTCTTTACTGCTTTGTCAAGGTTCCTATAGGTTTGATTTCTTTCTTCAGTCGCATGTTGTAGTATTATGTTGTAGCCTTTTGTTTTCTTCTTTTGTCTATACACCTCTACCCCGATATAACGCTGTCCTCGGGAGCTAAAAAATCTTACCGTGTTATAAGTGAAACTGCATTGTATCGAACTTGCTTTGATCCGCCGGAGCACGCAGCCCTGTCGTGTTCCCCCTTCCCCCCCCCCCCCCCGGAGCGCTGCTTTACCACGTTCTATCCAAATTTGTGTTATATCGGGTCACGTTATATTGGGGTAGAGGTGTAATTTTCCATGTTTCTTCTGAGATCCACTGTTCTTTATTGCTTCCTCTCTTTCTACCAATTATCTTTTCAGCTGCTTCTAATATAGCTGTTTTGAAAAGATCCCAGTATTTTTCCACTTCGTTTTCTTCAAGATCTTTAAGAACCTCAAACTTGTTCTTGACCTCTAGCTCGTACTCTTTTCATATCCTGCAATCTTGTAGTTTCTGTGCATTGAATAATCTGCCTGTGTTGTTTCTTTTTGAATGCTTTAAACTTCAATTTGATGTTGCTTTCAGCAAGTAGTGATCACTCCCCATATCTGCTCCTCTAAATACTCTTGTGTCTAACACTGATGTTTTCCACCTCTGACTAACACAGATGTAGTGTATCTCATTTTGCATACGGCCATCTGGAGAAATGCATGTTTTTTTGTGTGTATGTTTTTATGTTGGAAGAAAGAATTGCTAAGCTTGAATTTTGTGCCAAAAACAATAAGTCTTGTGCCATTGTCTGTCGTTGTTCCAGTTGCATGTGGCTGATGACTGTTTGTTTCCCAACCTTTTCTTTCATTTCTGTTCTGGGCATTTAAATCTCCCATAACCAGGACAAGATCGTGGTTTGGTACTACGTTCATTACATCGTTCAATTCTGTATAGAATCTCTCTTTATCCTCTTCATCTGCATTCTTGTTTGGAGGTATGCCTGGACTATAGTGCACTTAATGTGCCAAGAGTGGAATCTAGCTGCCAGTAGCTTATCTGATATTGGCTGCCAATTTGTGGTTGGTGGTTTTTTTTCAGCGCTATTCATGATGATCCCTACACCTCTTTCATGTTTGGTTCCACCTGAATATAACATTGTTTTTTCTCCAGATGTTATCATACCTTGATCTTTCCACCTAACTCATGGAGGGAAATATTACACAGATAGGAGCTATAGGGAGCCCTACCAAATTCACGGTCCATTTTGGTCAATTTCACGTTCATAGGATTTTTAAAATTGTCACTTTCATGGTTTCAGATATTTACATCTGAAATTTCATGGTGTTATAACCAGGGGGTCCCGACCCAAAAGAGGGTTGTGGGGACAGCAGTCACAAGGCTATTGTAGTGGGGTCGCAGTATTGCCATCCTTACTCCTGCACTTCTGCTGCTGACAGAGGCACTACCTTTAGATCTGGCCAGTGCAGACGTGGGGGTGTGTATCAGTTGGGGAGTGCAGGGCCAGCCTTACGGGTGGGCAACTGCACAGGGCCCTGTAGTTGGGGGGCGCTGTGGCCCCCCCAGCCAGCTCACGGCTCCTTAGTCCCTAAGCGCAGGGCCCAGAGCAGGGAGGGGCAGGGCTGGGTGTAAGGGTGCCGGAACCTTTGTGGAAGTGAGGGGGCCACCGGTGCTGGAACCAGGGGTGGCAGGGACCATGCCCTCCACTTTTTAACATGGGCATAGTTTGGGGGCACAGAGCGAGGCATTGCTCTCCCAAACTGCAAGCCTTTGGGCAGGCACAAAGTGGCGCTGACAGAGGCTGCGCTTTGTGGTAGCATTGCCTCCGGAACTGCAAACCTTAGGCAGGCGCAGAGTGGCGCTCAGCTCCTCTGCCACCAAGAGAGCAAGAGAGGACCTGGCATGAGTAAGAGACGGAAGGAGGCCTCAGACTAGGCATAGCCAATCCCCAGATGCAGCTACAAGGGGGCGCCCCAGCAGTGACTAAACGCTGTTACAGAGTCACATTTGGCTAACAGTTATTCGCTTGAAATGGGGACTCTGTCTGGGTAAAGAGCTCAGAGACTGAACTTAGTAAGAAAGCGGCGTGTAACTGCCTATTTAACTTGATGCTCTTCTGTGGAAAAGAGTGCCTTATCCAAATTTAGGGAATGAGTATCTTACATGTAGACATGTCAAAATCTGCAACACTTAGCTACAGGCAAAGTTCTCTGACTACGCAAGTTGAGCAGACCAAGTCAACTATTCAGAGACCTGAATGCTGCTCTCTACAAAGATAGACTGACCAGACTGAAGTGTTTGGCTATGGACTGCAGTTTTCATTCCAGTTTGGAAGAATTGAGGCGATGTTGGGTTTTGCAGTCAGTGCTTGATGTTTTACTAAAATCTGATGGTATTCCACCTGCGCAAAGCATGTCTCTGAACATTTTACTGCAGCATGCCACAGAGAACGGAACTGAGCAGAGTACAAACAAAATAGATACACTACCCTCTATCAGTGTTGCCAGCAGCTGGTAGTCCAGAGGCAAGTGGAAGATGAACTACACAGGGAGGGAGTTATGAAAACTGAAGCATTCTCTCTTCTCCTGTTCTCCCCCACTCCGCCACTGTCTAAATTTAAAACTGGCAGTTAGGCTTCCCAGAGAGATACAATATTGTTCCATAGATATATCTCAGAGGAGCCGAGGCAGAGCTTTAGAACCACTTCAGAAATGTTGAGTAAAACTGCCAAATATTAGCAGATATGAGCTGACAAGATTAACCAGCCGATCACAGTATTCCATTTCTGATTTGGGATAGAAAATTGATCCAGAGACTGACTACACCTTCAGAAGTTTAAAAAAACAACAACCCACCCTCCCCTTTACAGGGGAGCATGGAGCGTTTCCAATATCTTGGAAAGTGAACAGGGAAAGGAAAGATTTGGCCGAGCTGTGGGAAACTTCAGTGTGATTGTAGGCACTAAGGCATTGCACCACTGAATGGAATAACTACTGAATACCTTTTAAAAAAATCTGAGCCTAAGTCTCATTTTCAAAAGTGATTTAGGGCATGTCTACAATATAAACTTTTGCTGACACTAGTTACATTGGCATAAAGCAGCTGCAGTTAGTATATTACTTGTGCATATTCATGCATGGCTCCTTGCGTCTGTGCTGCTTGTATTGATGCACAGTGCATTATGGCTAGATATCCCAGAGCGCAAACTGGTACTGTCAAGCACATTGTTTTGGCAATGCATGGTGGGGTAGAAATGAGTCATACAGGGGTGACTGGGAGCAAGGGGTGAACTTCCCAGCATGCAACTGTCTCCATCCCATAATGTCATCTCTATCCCATAATTTTTGCACCCTTTAAAAAAAATCCCATGAACGTGTGCAGTCCTCGCTGTCTGCCATTTCTGACAGAAGCTGGAATGGAGCTGGTGCAGCTCTGCACTATTGTCCATAAGCATTGCAAGCACAGGCTGAACGGTCCTCCAGTATTTGCAGAGCTTGTAAGAAAACCCCAATTGGCATGGAACGTGATAATTTCATGGAGGATAGATTGCTGTGGGACATAGAACCAATTCAAGGTGGTTGTTGGTGTTCACAGAGCAGCTATTGATGGTGGATCATGTTGGTTTAAATCCGGAATAAATGTATTTAGATCAGAGGGGCACCCTCCACATTTATACTGGTAACTGAGGTAATTTGGCCCATAGGCTGCAAATGCTGCCAGAATTTGACCCTCTATAGTGACTAGAGTGCCACTGCCAGTGTCTTAGCCATCCATTTTTGTATCTGCAAAATAGTTGGCTATTGAAAGCTGTGTGAATTGTTGAAGAGTGTTTAATAGATACTGGCAATACAGCCATTAGGTAGGCAAATGAAGCAACTAATTTGTTACTTTTAAGTGCTTTGGGGGACATGGAGCACAAGTGGTACATAAAAACACATTTTATTCTGTGTAGAAGTGAGTGGCTCAGTTTTAAGTGGTTTCCAGAACAAGGTTGTTTTCACTATATGGTGAAAACCTACTAGGGAAAAAAAAGTAAAATAGTGCTAAACTGAACATGAGATACATAGCGGTTTTTGGTTAAAACCTTGAAGGAAGTAGTGCTTGGGTTATACAATGCAGGGAATTCTGTAGTCAGACTTTTTTTCTCCCAAGGTCATTTGTACATTAAATATAGCAAGCTTGCTAAATTGTCAGCGATAAGCATAATTTCTTCTTAAACAAGGGTAATAAATTACCAGAGAGAAACCCTGCCTGGAAAAAGGTATATCCTCTTACATACATGACTGCTGAGCTTGATTTTATCTACTTGGGTGCTGGCACAACTTTCGCTTGCTGTCAGCATGGCTGCATTGTCATACGTCATAGAGCTTATGAGTGCTTTATAGACTTGCTATTTAGCAGTGCTTGCACATAGTCTGTGTATGCCAGAACATCTGGGGCAGCACTTGTAAATGCAGAGCATTCATCAATGTGCAGTGTTTAAAAAAAAAAATCCTGGATGTTTAAGCAGGATTTGAGTCTGTTATCCAGCAACAGTGAAAAGTGTCTTACCTGGCTTGCTTTAGTATTGGCACGGATGTACTGTTTAAATATCAGCTATGAAACCTAATAGTGAACAGAAATGGAAGACACTGTATAACCCACTGAAATTTAACACTGTCTCAGGGACCTCAGTATTTTATACTGGTCATTGTCATTTCTTCCATTATGGTTAGTTCTTCTATTATAATTATCAGTCTAGGATGATTCTTGATAGGTACTGTGTTTCATCCTGGACCTTATTTCATATTTTTCCCTGCTCACCTATACCCTTTAATTTTCTTTAACTGTTAAATAAAAGGAGCTCAGAAATATTGTTTAAATCAACCTTCAGTGTTCAGATATTGCAGCTCGCTTGATAATCCTTTCCTGATAACTTACTTTTTCTTCATTACATAAGTGTCAGCCTTAATTGATTTTTTTTATCTACTTTTATGATAGCGTGATTCAAGTGAATATCTAATTCATGTTTTTGTTGGGGTATGTGTGGAAAAAGGTGTAGATGGAAGGAGAGAAGACACTTTATGGGCAAGCCTCCTTTTCCCTCACTTACCCAAACATCCTCAGTATTTGTTTCCAGTTATTGAAGGCATTTCTGCTTCTGTAGTGAAATCATAATCCTTGGTTTTACATGGGTCTGAAATAGGAGAAAATGGGCCAGGAGAGCATGTTCTTTTAATCTATGAATTATAAATGATCTAAACAGGCTGTCTGCGCTTCTTTATAATAGGAAACTTTGCATACTAAGAACACACACACACACACACACCCACACACACACACAATTTACCCCTGTCCCTGCCAGAGGAGGGAGCGCTAAGTCCGGTGAGGCAGAAGGGGTGCCTTGCCACAATGTCCTGTTTCTATATGCCTCCTCCAAAGCTATCCAGACCAGATTGAAAATAGTTCCTCCTTTCATTTTAGAGACGAGGGAAATATAGGTACTAACTGTGTTTGGGTTGCACCGAGACAGGATTCTAGGTGTTCATTAGTTTTTAAACTGTTGTGCCTATCACTGTAGCATCTGTCTTAAGATAAATATTATATAGTGGCGACAGTGTGCTTTGATGTTAGGTATATCTCTTTGTATATCTCCTAGAACTGGAAGGGACCCTGAAGGGTCATTGAGTCCAGCCCCCTGCCTTCACTAGCAGGACCAAGTACTGATTTTGCCCCAGATCCCTAAGTGGCCCCCTCAAGGATTGAACTCTCAATCCTGGGTTTAGCAGGCCAATGCTCATACCACTGAGCTATCCCTGCTTTGAGGAGCTAAAATCTAATGCTAACTGAAATATAGTTCAGACATGTCAAAATAAAGCCCAGACACTCAAGGAAGTGCAGGGACAAATACAGTTGTTCTCTCCCCATCGATTGGACGACTGTCTGGTAAGGGGGCAGGAAGGAGTGAACTATGGGCAGACACATGGGTCAACCATCCTGTATGCTGGCCAGCAAAAAGGACTATGCTATAACAAAGGGCTATGGCGAATTACTTGGGAACTACAACAGGCACTGTGTGGCTAACTCTGAATGCCAACTGGTGCCTTCTTTCTACCCCTGTACTGTGCCTAGTTTAGTCCTGTATGAGCAATATTCAAATGCGGGAATGAGATGAAAGCTGTCTAATTCAAAAGTCAAACTTGGAACTTATATTTTTGTGCAGGGATCGGTAGAGTCTTGCATTTCCCTTTGTACAGGGCATCTTAACATGGCGAATTGTAAACTTGTGGGCTACAAACTCTGCCATTCCTGTGATAGGTGAATTTAACTAAAGGTGGACACAGCAGATGCTTCTTCTGTCTTGGAGAGATCCATAGACTGCAGTGGTCCCCAAACTAGTAGGGGGGGGATATGGAGGAATGTTCGGGGGCAGCATGGCAGGGCCCTGGACAGCCCCCATGGGGTGGGGGGGGGGAGTGCCAGCCTGCTCCCAGCCCAGCTATGGCTCCAGCCCCTGGCTCCCAGCCCGGCTGTGGCTCTGGCCCCAGCCTCAGTCCCCATACCCCTGTCTGTGCATCCTTCACCTCTGGGAGCTGCAGCCCTTCTCCTGGTCCCAGCTCCTGACCGCAGCTCCTGGGAGTGGGAGGGCGGACGGGGACACAATGTGAAAAGTTAGGGGACCACTGATATACTGGATAAATTCTCAACATGCTGGTAGTTCTCTTTGAGGATGCACAGAGGGTCCATGTGTCCTGCAAATCTATGAAGGTCTTTTCATACCCTGAGGAAACAGGTATCCGACCCCAGCTACAAGGCAAACAGACTTCATGTGCCCACTCTAACAGATACAACACCTAAAACCAGCATAGAGAAGACTACAGAGAGTAAAGATCCAGTGCTGACAGCAGCACTGGCACACAAAACATTGTACCAGGTGTCAGTACCAGAGCTGTCAGTGTTTTGCTTCAGGCCCAGAGCAAGGATTCCCCAAACACCGAAGCAGAGATTCTAGATTGAGCTCAGGGCCTACCCACCCATGACCGACTGCATAAGGCCTCAGGAGAGAAACACTAAGCCTCACATGACATTGAGGGCTAGTGACAAAAAACAGCCTGTGGCATAGAGAAGAAATTATCCAGTGCCAACCCTGGTATTGGTGGCACAACCTTTGGCATTGATGCCTACAGCTGAACAAAGACCACCTGATGATGTGCCCCCAGAAGAACCGGGCATGTCCTCAGTACAGTCCTGGTACAGAGAGCTCTGTAAGCCCCAGCACTGCTCTTACAGATTTACTCCTTCACTAGGGTGCATGTTCTCACCTGCTTTGAGCAGAGAATCCTCTCCTCTGAGATCTGTGGGTGACACCACTGAAAGACCACTTGGCTGACCCTACAGGGTTCAGCCATCGTCACATCAGGATTGACATTGAACTGGCCAATATCAGATGAGCCAGCCACATCCATAGGACATGCCACCGTGGCCCTATTGAACGTATTGGGGGTCCAACCTCCATGTGCTTCTAAGAGCCAATGTCTGCCACACTCAGGAGGAGAGAGATCACTGTTCCTAGTGGCATCCATGGTTAGCTCACTGACACCAGGGCTGGGGGAGAGGAAGGAACCAGGAAAGAGGAGACTTGGGACCAGAGCAACACCTCCACTGTACTTTGCCACCTAAGGACTTTTCATCCTTGTCGGGTGATGGAAATGGTATCCTCAGTGTTGGCTTACTTCAGGAATTCCTTATGAGAGTTGTAGAGACTCTAGAAATAGACACATCTGTCATACAAGAAAAAAACCAACCGTTGTTCAACATATTGACAACTTCTGTCCTGGTTAGGATTGCTATCCATATACATGAGGGATAGACCCATTTGCTATGGGTGGCAAAATATCAAGCCCTTCTGGCCAACTATGATTCTTTGACCTGGGTAGAGCAATGTCCTCTTTATCAAAGCTCCCACCATAGAACAGGGAAAAGCTCAAAGAAATAATCATAGATGACCAATTGGGGGCCAGATGGCCCATGGCTGTATTTGTGGCCACAGCGGTGACTGTGTGCGGAATTTCATGGCTTCAAGGACTGGGCATTAGCAGGGACGCATATAAGCCACAATTGAGGACTTGTCATTTGAAGGCATGGAACCATTCAGTGAGCAGACAAACAATGCCGTGCACTCCTTTAAAAAGACTCTAAGGCCACTTGGAGATCCACATCTCAGCCCTGTCTTGCAAGCCATACAGTCATCAACCCCAGATGAGAGTGTGCCATTTTAACGCACCAGACAACCTGATTACCGTGGCCCTGTTGAACCCAGGTTTCTTCTTGGTGCCAGCCTTCCTTCTCCCCTGCATCTATGGGGCATCGGCAAATTTTGACAGGATTTTTGGGAGCCACAACAGAGCCAGCCCAGAGGGCATGATCTCTGGTAACATCAGGTGGGTGCTAGAGAGGATTGGCCATGGCTAGTCCATCCAGTTCCACTTTTAACCCTCTAGTTCCCCCCCTTCCTTGGCCCTGTTAAGGGACATTTCTTACAAGAGACTGTTTCGAGCAGAAGTGGTCTCATTGCTTTGTTTAGGACCCATAGGGGAGGTTCCATGGGAGTTCAGGGGAAGAGGCTTCTAGTCCCAGTATTTCCCTATTATGAAGAAGAAAGGAGTCTTCGTCCTATGCTACAGCTGAAGAAACTCAACGAATACATATGCTGCCTCAGGATAGTAACTCTTGCTTCCATCCTTTCATTTCTTCAAGCTCATGACTGGTTCATGGCTCTCAATGCAGGATGTGTACTTCCCTATAATGAAGTCAACAGGAAGTACCTCTGGGTCAGGGTGACCCAACTATTGCCAATAAAGGGTATTGTCCTTCAAACTCTCAGCAACACAGTTTTCACAAGGTGCCTGGCAGTGGTCGCAGCACATTTAAGAAGAAAGGGAATCCACATTTACTCATATCTACATGAATGGCTGATCAGAGGCAGGTCCCAGGAGGAAACTGCAGCAGCTCGGCACTGTGTTCCTCTCCCTGTTCTCCCAACTAGTACTCTGGGTGAACTATAAGAAATCATGCCATCATAGTCTTCCCAGAGGTCAAGTTCCATTTTCTCCAGTCGATGACAGACCATCTTCAGACAAATCTGTTGGCTGTGCATACATGTCTGGAGCTTCTAGGCTACATGTTGGCTTATCTGATTTCATTTGCAGCCCTTGCAGCTGAGATCTGTGTACGCCCTGTCCAAACATCACATGAACGAAAGTCATGCTTTTGTCCCAAATTCAATGAGTACTCGCTTGGTGGTTGGATGCAGAGGACATGAAAGGGGGTTCTCTTGTGCCCCCTTCCTGACAACACTAGTGACAGACTCCTCAAGGACAGGATGGGGTACCCACCTAAACCATCTGCAGATGCAAATAACTTGATCTCAGGACAACTTGAAACTACATATGGAAGGCCTGGAGCTCAGTGCCATCTGGTTGGCTTATGTAGTGGTCCTGCCTGTTTTGCAGAAATCCACTAGGCAGATCTTGACAAACAAGATGTAATAAACTGGGAAATATCTGTATTTTTTTTTTTTTTTTTTTTTTATTAAATATATCTGGTGTCAGCCTCTGTTTCTTCATGATGGGTTACTTGCTATAGACTGAGATCAAAAGGGGTTGTTATTGCAACCAAGCAGGAAAGGTAAAACAGGCCTATATAAGGAGCATCCCAACAATCAAGCATAATAGCCAGATTTAAAACTGTGAAGAGGCGACTCCTTGGCCTCAACTTGTTGACATAACTGGTTTGCCAAGGCTGTGAGAGAGAGAGAGAGAGAGAGATCAAAGGGAACACTAAGGGCATGGCTGCCCTAGGGAGATTACAGCGGCACCGATGCAAACTCTCTATGTAGCCGCCCTAAGCTTGGGTGACCAGACAGCAAGTGTGAAAAATCCAGATGGGGGTGAGGGATAATAGGAGCCTATAAGAAAACGACCCAAAAGTCGGGACTGTCCCTATAAAATCAGGACATCTGGTCACCCTACTCTAAGCCGATGGGAGAAAGCTCTTCCGCCAGCTTAACTACTCCAGTCCCTGTGAGCAGCAGAAGCTGTATCGTCGGGAGAAGCTCTCCCACCGACATAGCGCTGTCCCTAACAGTGCTTATGTCGGAGTAACTTTCGTTACTCACCTCTGAGCGACATAAGTTATGCTGACATAAGCTGTGATGTAGTTATAAGGTAAATTGATTAGGACCCTGGGCCTAGGGAAAAGGAGGAGTGGGTTTGGGGGAGCCAAGGAAGGTTGCCCGGGGAGTGTTAGTTAAAGTTTGACATGATACAGAGGGAACACACAGACCGTGTCTGCTGCAAGCAGGATGATCTGTTTCTCTCAGAATGCCTGGGGAGAATGCTAGCTGCAGGGGAACTTAGAAAAGCTGGCAAGGAAAAATTAAGGTGACAGTAAGATCCAAACGCATAGGACACTTACTGTTTATACCCTTTGCCCTGTGTGCTCTGCATCTTTGGGGGAATGAATATAATGCATTGTTTTTGTTATGTAGAGATGTGTTTTTTGAGTCACTGAAATGTTTAATCAGTTTGCTGTTCACAGGTCCCCAGAGGGAAAGGGCTCACAGGTACCAAATGCAGTTGGGCCTGTGCCATTCCCACTTTTGGAAAATGGGTACTGCAGGCCAGAGATCCAGTGTATGTCACTGCTGCAAACAAAGGTGTAATTTTTTTTTTTATTTAAAATCTAGCTAGTGCAGCTAAAAACAGCAGTGAAGATGCAGCGGCGTGGACTTTAAGCGCTCACCCAAAACCCTGAGTATGTACTTGTGAGGCTAGGTCGCACTAGGGTCTGTGCTGCTGTTTTTAGCCATGTTAGCTAGCTTAAAGCTAGTGTGGCTGTGTCTACATGAGCTGCAATCACACACTTGATTGCAGTGTATACATCCCTCCAGTCTGATTGGACCATGGTATTGCCCAGAGTAAGATGCAGAAAGTTAGGCCTGTCTCTTGAGTGGGAGGGGTGCACTGAAGGGGTGCACTGAAGGTGGAGACTAAAATGATTGTTTGCCCTGTAATTGTGACACAGCACTTCCCTGATGCACTATGTAAACAAGGAAGGAGGCTTTTGGTCATCTCCTCTCTATCAGGAAACTATCAGGATGTGGACATGGTGCCATTATTGCAGAGTAATCCCATTTGCTCTGTACCTTCTAGGAGCCAGCTGTGACCTGGAAGACTTCTTAAACGGACATGTGGTAACCAGCCTTGAGTGGTTGCTGCAGAATCCATCATGGACCTAATATTTCACCAATACTGCACTTGAAATACGCTGGACTGGCATTTGATTTGTTGAAGTCCACCTTGCAGCAGTATCGGTGTTGGTCTCTGATACAGTCATTCTCTTTTTTCTCATCTGATATCCGAATTCTCAAGGGCCTCCTACCTACGTACCTGCCTGCTAGAAATACTACTCCGGTGTGGCATCTCAACATTGTCCTCCTAAAGCTCATAGAGCCTATTTCAAGCTGCCCTTGAATTGTTCGATTCATCATCTTACCCTCAAGACAGTTTTTCTAGTTGCTATTGCCTCCAGCTCGGAGGGTCAGCAAGCTACGAGCCCTTATGACTGGATCTCTTCAGGGGCAAGGAGGTACGAAGGTAACACCTTCAGTTCCACCCTAAAGTGGTCTTGAAATTTCACCTAAATCAGTCTATTAACTTACTACTTGTCTTTCCAAAATCACATCCGATGCCAGGGGAGAAGCTGCTACTTTGGAAGTTTCAAGAGCCTTGCTTTATTATCTTGACAGGACTGAGCATTTTAGATTATCGCCCCACTTCTGTGGCTATATCTGGCCTGTCAAAGGGCCAAGCTGTGCTTTTGTGAAAGATATGCTCTAGGACTTATTTTGGTGAAGTTCTATGACCTGAGTTGTACAGGAGGTCAGAGTAGTTGATCACAATGGTGCCCTCTGGCCTTGGAATCTGAGAACCACAGGGTGTCTCTAAGATCACACAGTGTCTTTCCATCTGTGGTCAGTTAGCTTGTGAGCCTCTCTTTGAATGTCAAGTCGCACTCCACCAGGGCTCCGGCATTAACAGAAATACTAGTATAGCTTATAGCAAGGTAAGTAAATAGATGCAGCTACATGAGCGGTGTCCACACTCCTGCACACGCTGCTTTAAGCTACTTTGCTTTTGAAGCTGTGTTCATACTGTGCAGTGGTGTGTTGATCAAAGCATGTTGCACCGTGAGTAGGAATCTCAGGACACCAAGTGCTACTTATAGGTGCTACGCTTTCTAGGTAACTTTCACGGCAGATTGTGGAATATTTCCTGGATGCTCAAAGAATCATGAGATTACTGAGATCACAGGAATCTGAGCACTAATCTTTTAGTGCTCATTTGCCTCTCACTGACCGCAGTTTAAAAATGAAAGAAATGCAGATAAACACTTTGATCCTTTATTTATTTATTTATTTATATATATATATATATATATATATATATAATATATATATAAAATAAATAAATAAAATCAGTAGGATGATCTTGTCTTGTAGGTGTGCTTGGTGTAAGTTGGTGTGCTTTTTTTGTACAGTTGTGTGAGGAAGCAAAGGAGGTTACCAGGGAAACACTCCTACATAATCTCCTCCATTGAGCATCTAAACTTAGTTGAGCAGTGCTTCTGCAGATGGTCTTGCTTGCTCTTACTTCAGTTCTGCACTTGAAGGTCATTCAAAATAAATGTTTTCCCACAGGCTTCACAATATAGTTGTGGGAAAGCTTATTTGCGGGGGAGGGAGGAAGTCCTGCTATACCTAAATCAGGTTTCTAGAGTTGAAACTCTAAAGTTAATGGATCAGATTGGAACACACTTTCCAAATTCATTTTTTAAACGAAATATACATTTCTCCCCACACACACATGCCCCACCCCACAATAGGCTATATAGTCCTGCTGGCCAGTAAAGTCCGGGGGACTATTTGTGGAAGTAATTGTATCGGATCGCTGCCTGACTACATTTCCTGTGTGGTTAGAATTGGAGGAATATATGTAACAAACTTAAACAGGGGATATGGTCTGGGAAAAATGTGAGGAGGATGGAAGGGAACTGAAAAGAAAATCTATAACTGGGGAATGACTACTACTTTTTTGAGATTTACCTTGGTTTCTTCTGACTGGAGAGAATTTAGATATAGTTCTAGTATGCTTTATGCTTGTTTTTAAATGCGTAACGTTCCTATGCAGGGTCTGGAAAAATTGAGAAAGTAGATAACTACCTTTTTGTTGTCATTGTCCTCATTGTCATTGGTTTGACCAATATGAGACCAAAACACAAAATAAATCAAAATCTGGTAGATTTAAAACATTAGATCAAACTAATTACATTGTCACTGGCAAACTCCTCTAACCAGAGCTTCCCACTTCACTGTCCCCGGTATGAGTGTTCTTGTGAAAGTGGCTGAACTAAGTGTTCCAAAGATGAAGCAGTGGCATCTACATTTTAAGATAAGTTTAATAGAAGTAACAAAGAATTAGGGTTACTCTAAAGATAAACATTCTGAAAGTGCTTTCTACTGTCTAGTCTATCTAAACAAGTTATAGATGAAAGGGGGACTCTTCTTCAAAAGAGGATGCTTGAAAGGAAGCGACGTATGTACAAAGGTTTAATTGCTGTTAATATTTAAACATGCTGTTTTCCTCTATGCTTATCTCTATCTAAGTATTAGTATAAATTTTATTCCTTTCAAAGTAAATGATGGGATCACAAATCTGAAACTTTTAAAGCAAATACATTCGACTAGTGTGGGCATTATTCTTGTTGGAATTTGATGCAAGAACTTAAGGGTCTTTAACATAGATTGCTCATGAAAATAGCATTGAAGCATGAAACCTGGCGGGCAACTTTTTAAAGCTCTACTCACGTACTGTACAGTATTTGAAACTTCATGTTTATGTACAAATATCTGATTATTTTCATTTATATCAAACCAGACCTTGGACGGCTCTACTCTTACCACCATTTTCACATCTGCTTAGCGAAGGTGCTACCTCTGCCAAAAGGAGAGCTTCTCCCCTAGATACTCCACCTCCTCAAGTGGCAGTAGCTGTCTACACTGGGGTTAGGTCAGTATAACTATGTCACTCAAGGGTGCGGAAAATCCACATCCCTGAGTGATGTAGTTATGCTGACATAAATTCCTAATGTAGACCAAGCCTGAGTAACAGTATTTTGCATTTATTTTGAGACCTAGATTCAAGAGAGTAGTACTAGAAGGTGGTGGTTTTCAAATTTTTTTTCTGGCGACCCAGTTGAAGAAAATTGTTGATGCCCACAACACAACAGAGCTGGGGATGAGGTGTTTGGGGTGTGGGAGGGGATCATCAGGGCTGGGGCAGAGGGTTGGGATGAGGGCTGCGGGGTGGGGCCGGGAATGAGGGGTTCAGGGTGTGGGAGGGGGCTCTGGGAAGGGGGTTGGGGTGTGTGTGTGGGGGGGTCAGGGCTCTGAGCTGGGGGTGCAGGCTCTGGGGTGGGGCTGGGGATGAGGGGCTTGGGGTGCAGGAGGGGGCTCTGGGTTTGGGGAGGCTTAGGGCTGCAGCAGGGGATTGGGGCGCGGGCTTACCTTCAGCGGCTCCTGGTTAGCGGTGCAGCCAGGGTGCAGAGGCAGGCTTCCTGCCTGTCCTGGCACCGCGGACCACACTGTGCCCTGGAAGCAGCTAGCAGCAAGTCTGGCTCCTAGGTGGTGGCATGCAAGCGGCTCTGCGCGGCTCTTGCCTGCAGGCAACCCCTCTCCCCCTCCAGCTCCCATTGGTTGGTTCCCGGCCAGTGGGAGCGCGGAGCCAGTGCTCGGGATGGGAGCAGTACGCGAAGCCCCATGACCACCCCCTCGCCTAGGAGCCAGATCTGCTGCTGGTCATTTCCAGGCCGCAGCGCAGTGTCGGAACAGGTAGGGACTAGAGTGCTGACCAGAACCGAAGTGACCCAGTCCCTTCCATTTCGTGACCCAGTTCTGGGTCGCGACCCACAGTTTGAAAACCACTGCTATAAGGTGTGAGATTTTAGTGTAGTAGGAGGGGATGGTACTGTGCCCATAAGTGTACATTTAGGCAGAGATATTTACTCTCTTCTATTCCACCCTCACACCCTGCCAACACGCCCTCTAAAAAAGTGCCTGTCTTTATATTGACTCAAATCGCCAAAGGGCTGGATTAGATGGATTAATTTAGAACTATGTCCTTAAAGTGGCTGAATTTGGCTTTTGCTAAACAGAGGGATTGAACTCCAGAGAATCTTCTGTCAACTGACAGACAACCATCATTAGGACAAATGAGCATTCCAGGCGCTTTGAGCAGGGCATGTGAGATAAAACAGTCTCTAAAATGTCTGGGTCCCAATTAATTTTGGGCTCTCTAAATGTTAACTAACACCTTGAATTGTATTTGGAAATATCGGTAACTTTTTTTAAAAAAATCACAACACAGACCAAGGTAATTTCCTTGATTTGAAATGACCAGATACAGTATGTAATGCTGTGACCATTTCCAAATAAAAGGTCTTCTAATTATTAACAGTGCATTTGTTTGTTTCTGCAGAGATTCCTGAAATTCCAGAAAGCATCTCCTTTTGCAAAGCACTACAAGTAGCAGACTTCAGTGGGAACCCACTGACCAGGTAACACTCCCCCTTATGCTAAGTGCTTTCCAGGCCAGCACTACAACCTTATTTAACTTGCTCAGTTCTTAAAGCAAATCTAGTGTGTGTCTGAGTCACGCAGGGTCTATTTTTTTCCACAGGGTGGTAGCCAGAGATCAGAGTTACAGGAACAAGTGCACTCTTCCTTTCCAGGGGGTTGATGGTTACAGGCTACTCAGAACAAATGTGAATTTAGTTAGTACTTAAGAACGCAAATCCAAATGACAAAAAGCCCAAGAATTTTTCAAGCAGGGCCAGCAGTATAAACCAGCAAAGCTATGGTGCTGTATTTTCCACTGTCATCTGTTTCTTCCAAATCTAGCCTTTGTCTATACCTGGGATTTAGCAGTCCGTGACCAGCAAACCAGTGTAGCTGCATTGGCATAGTTTGACTGCTTAAAATTGGGGTTAACTCAACAGGTGCAAATAATGGCTCTCCTTGCATACGCCTAAGGCTTGCACCCGTGCCATGTCCCTATCCATTGAATTAGGGCTAATCCAACATACTTATACAGTGCCATGTGGCCAAACTGTATTCCATCTGGTGGTGGCTGCTGCTTCTCTAATATCCATATTCCCCCACTCTGTGCAATTGCATGGTTGCAGTGAAAGCAGTTCATAGTGGCAGTAGTCATCTCAAGCTGCTCCCTCCTGTCTTGGCCTAGGAAAGAGTAATAGTTGATGGTAGGTCTTCCTCTCATGTTCTGTACAGCACCAAATAAATCGTAAATGATCATTTTAATAAAGTGTCCTTTAGATGTTGCTTGATTGGCTCAGTTTGGCAGGATTCACTTGATTGCTGTGACTCTGATTCAGTCTAATGAATTAGTGTTATTTTCCCCACCCCCACCACTCCACATAGCAAAGGAGAAAAACAGGCTCTTGGGATATCAAGGTGGTTGATAGAGAAATCAAATAGGGGGCAAATGAATGATAGGGACTCTGTGCAGGAGCAGCTAGGAGAAGCGGGGCTCAGCTCAGCCTTCAAGTGCTGAGTTTCTACAAGATGCTGCAGCAGCTGCTATATCTTCCTTTAGATCATAGAAGATTAGGCTTGGAAGAGACCTCAGGAGGTCATTTAGTCCAATTCCCTACTCAAAGCAGGACCAACACCAACCAAATCATCCTTTGCCCTAGCTGGTTACATCTAGCTAGAAGGGGGTAAAAGGAAAGCCTCTAATGCACTGTGACTGATTCTAGAGGTTTAGAAACAGGGAGGGAATCCGCATAAGTGATCTTTCCCTGATGGAACAGAGTAGCATGTTTGTCATGTAGAAAGGTCACCAATCCAACACTGCATAGACATAGGGCCTTCTGTCAGTAGCTGTCCCTCTTCTTAGCCTGGAATATTCCAGGCTAGTGTTGTCTAACATGATGGGACTATAACATAGCCTAGGCCATAGCATTCTCTAACTAAGCAATTGTTGTCGTGTCCATGCTAGCAGTAAAAGCGTTGTTAAAACGTGGATGCCACAACTGTGTTATGGCTTGTTACACTTGTGCCGTTAGGCCCTGTGCTGCTCATTCTATCAAATAATTAATTTTCTGATTTTTCTATATTTGATGTAACAATGTTTAAAAGGGTTGGATTATTCATAGGCTGAATCCTTCCCTATTTCCTAAACTGTAGAGAAAGTCCCAAGATGTTAGAAAATAGCAAGCTTCTAATTGCTGGGGTTTAAAATGAGCAATATACAGCACACTTCTTGATGAAGGAAAACAGTTGTATTGTATTGGGGGCGGGGAGTCACTTAATGATTTACTGAAAATAAATATGTACTGGTCTTTGTCTAATATACGTTATATTGCATTCAAAACAACTACATGAAAAGAACGGTAAGGTTTCAAAATCCAGGGTTCAAAAGCTGGAAACTGTCACAATTAAGGTTGCTTGGTACAATTTTAATTCTGTCTCCTTGTACATACGCATTATGACAACCTTCAGTTATATCACATATTACTTTTCCACAGGACCCCTACCTCTTTCAGTGCACCAGATGGATGGTGCTCACGGAATGAGCATCAGCTGTTCAATATTTTGTTCTCATTGTTCAACATATGGCCCCAAGTCTTATTTACTGCACAATGTCGAAGTCCTGCTCTGAAGACAAAATTATTAACTTCCTTGTGGGCTTTAGTATGGTGACCATCACTATAGAATCTGAGTATCAGAGGGGTAGCCGTGTTTGTTGCTTTTTACAGATTCAGACTGAGGGTCCTGTGGCACCTTTAAGACTAACAGAAGTATTGGGAGCATAAGCTTTCGTGGGTAAGAACCTCACTTCTTCAGATGCAACATCTGCATCTGAAGAAGTGAGGTTCTTACCCACGAAAGCTTATGCTCCCAATACTTCTGTTAGTCTTAAAGGTGCCACAGGACCCTCTGTTGCTTTTTATAGAATCTGAGTGCTTTAGATAGTTATTAATTTACCTTCACAAAATCCTGGTAAGGTGGTAGTATTATCCCTAGATTACAGAAGGCAAATGGACACCGAGGGACTAAAGTAAAAATTGTCTCCTTATCTTGGATGCCCAAATTGAGATGCCTTGGAACTGGTTTTGAGATTATTTAGCATTTTATAGCATTTCATGCGTTCCAGCACAACTCTTATTGATGTCAGTTACAGCTATGAGTGCTCAGCACTTCTGCATATTAGATTCCAAGGTATCACATTGGGTATGCAGAAGCTGAAGAACACACTCAACCAAAATGTTCACGTTTGGCCACTGAATTCCTTGCCGAGCATCACATAAGAACTCTGGCAGAGGCAGAGATAGAATGCAGTTCTCCTGGGCAATGTTCAGTTGCCTTAACCACAAGACCACTCTCTGTCTTCTTGCAATTCCCTGCCTCATTAACTACTTCCCTTCCAACTTCTGCAACAAATGAGAGAGAGGTTCTACAGACAACAGCCTCTTTCACTATACAGTGCTGACTAATCCCTAGAGCACAGTTCATCCTGTGCACTGAATGAGGAAGGGTATGTGGAAAATACAGTATGTGATTATGTAATTAAAGACTGTATCCTAATGTGTACACAATAGGGGTCGAGTTAAGGTTGCACAGGCAATCTTAACTTTTGAATGCTTAACTATTTGTAGCTTTCTAGGTGTAAAAAACAAACAAGCAGAGATTCAATCACATGGAACCATGTTGGCACTCATGTGGGTCATTAGCAAGGTTGCAACACTTTAGATCCATTGCAAAGACTTGGGAATCTTGGGTTTCAATCTGGATTTTGGTGGAGTGTGCGCTCTAGTGGTCACACATCTTTCTGCCCTGTCTCCTTCTGTCTAGCCAGTCCTGGTCTACTCCTTCATCCTCTCTCAGGTCAGATTCTTGTCCTCTCTGCATTCAAGTCAAGTGGGATCCAGCAAGCAGGAGCATTGAGAGAACAGGAAAAAGTTTCCTTGCATTTCTGGTCTGATGCCATAACAGCATAGCAGGCTGGAGCAGCAATTACAGGGAAAGTTCTGCTCAGCCCCCACAGCCAGGGGCTGAGTATGCTCAGTACATATGGAATCTTTGGAGGATCTTAGAATCATAGAATATCAGGGTTGGAAGAGACCTCAAGAGGTCATCTAGTCCAACCCCCTGCTCAAAGCAGGACCAACCCCAACTAAATCAGGATTTAACTGCCAAACTTAACAATTCTCTACTGAATGTGTGTGAACTGAGATTTTGCAAATTTGGGTGTGTTTTCAAGAGAACAAAAAAAGATATGTCCCTGACATAAAGGCAACCCCTGTACTGCGTTTGAAGTCCCTGCTCCTAAGCATGGGTGCTGATTCTTCTCAAGAAAACGGTTGAATGACTTGTTTAACATGGCAAAAATGTGTTTTTTCCCTAATCTTGTTTTTGGAAATGGCTGAACCATTTTTTCTGAAACGTTTTGAAATACTTAGCTTGAGCAATATACCTGGCATGAAAAACTGCAGTCCGAAGGGTTAGTTTGGCAAAGTTAGAAGCAACTGAAAACAATGTCTTATAACGTAAGTGTTGGGTAACCTTATGTATAGGCAGTGTTATCAGCTCCATCTATCTAATATAGTAGCATGAACATTTGTGCAATCTGTTCATGTAGATTTGTGTATCCCAGTCATCGCCTCCTTCCGTGTAGTAAATGCCAGTCAAAGATCTTTCCAACTGATGACCTTCTGCTGCTCCAATGAGTTGCCTCATTGTTGAGGCTCCTGATGAATGTCATTAAATACTCAAGCAAGAAACAATGCCTGCAGAATAGGCATTCTTGTTTCCTGTGGTGTATCCTCTACTGCAGTTGTCCCAGGGTCAGGGGCATGCACAAGGCGAGGCAAGCAGAGGCTCGCTGCTTCCCCCACCCCCAATAATCTGTGGGGGCACAGAATTCCTCTGACCGCAGGGCTGCGGTGGGGAAGAAGCTCCTCCAAAAACAGTCAAATTTAAATCCCCGCGCATGCCTCTGTCCAGTATATTAACTTAACCATTCAAACGCCATCATAGTATTATCTAATGCTTTTTCTGGATCAATTTTTTCTTGTGTTCTATTTGTATTTCCAGTATTTATAACACTTGCCAATGTAGTAAGCTTCAGTTTTAAAAGTGGCTGTCAACCCACTTTTTTCCATCAGATTTTTATTTATTTAGACGTAGGCCCTTTTGTATGTATATCTCAGGCTAGGCATTTTGACTAGCTTTTAAAAAAGGTAAACTCTACCAGATAAATAAGACTGTAGTTTAATCCCAGCCTTCTAACAATTAGAAACCAAAAAAATCAATTGACATTTGAAAATGCACCGATGTCCCCAGTCCTCTGAATCTGTGAAAAGAAATGGTTCTTGCTGCATGCCCTAAAGATAGCTCATGTTATCAAATCTTATCTGATCACTAGGCCAAAAGGTCTCTCCCTGTTCCACATTAGGTCACCTTTTCCTTAGCATGATCCATCTCTCACACAGCTGGGATCAAGCCCCCTAGTATTTAGCAATTTAAGATGGCTAGAATGGCTGCGCAATGTGTTCCAGGCTCTAGATGTCTTTAACAAATAGTTAAAAATACAAAAACGGCTGCTCCATAACCTAATATTGAACAGGCGGCATGAAAAAATAAGCCAAATTTCTCATGCTTCCCAAACAATAACTCTTCCCTCACAGTATATGCTGCTTCAACAGCTTTTGAATGTATCTTTTGAGGTGTTCTTATTATATGGGATATGTGTTGCCTTAATACATACAAACAAGTAGAAAATTAAACCCATTTGGTTTACTTTAAACTTTTTTCTCTATCTAGTGCCTTTCTCCTTGTCTTAGTACTATTGTTTTGTTTTTTAATAGAAGAGCCACCTCATATCCTTTCCCAAATATATATGATCTGACTATGCCAGTATGAATAGTTATTTTAGTACAAGTGCTTGATTTATCTGAATTACTATCTCCATAGGTTGCCTGAAAGCTTTCCTGAATTACAGAATCTAACGTGTCTTTCTGTAAATGACATCTCACTGCAGGCACTACCTGAAAACATTGGGAAGTAAGTTGTTTTTTTTGTTGTGTGGTTTTTGTTTTTTAAATCAAGATATATATTTAATTTGTTTCCCTGACTTAGAGGTATATGCAAAAATGTAAAGATTAAATTTACAAGTATGTTACACAAATTAGTAATTGTGTCAGGGTATTGCATTTTCTTAATCCGTTTAAAAACCTCTTGTGTTTCTATCGGTCACTCACTGAGGTGACTGCACTAAACTTGGGCTATATGTGCATATGTTTAGTCTTTGGGAGGTATAAATCTAGGGAGTTGGGAGAAGCTGGATAGACTAAAGGATGAAAGACTAAATGGATGTTAACAGTTTGATGATTGCACCTCTGTTCAAACTTGTTACCTACGATTCTTCATCATGCTGAGAGCCACAGATCTATTAGAGTAGGGACTTGAGTCTGGTTGCAGCTCACAGAGAGGCCCAGACCTGGCAGCAGGAGAATGCCTCACCCGCTGGAGTTCCATGCAGTTTTATGTGCTTCCGCAGTGGCTGGTGGCTCTGACAGATCCCCCTGCCACAGAGCTTTTCTGAGGGGAAACTGCAGACTCCCTCTACTCTCCCAGGACCAGGGCCGCCTCCTCCACCCAACCTAGCGGCACGGCACTCCACCTCATGGCGTGGCTGCTCAATGGTTAGGTTGGGAGGAGAGGACGTGCTCGGAAGGGGTTCACTGCATCTTCTTGGAAAGCAGGCGATTCTCCACACGTCGAGCCTACTTAGCAAAGTGGTCTCGGTTCTCCCGATAGGCAGATTAGCGGGGCGTTTCCCCCATGGCTGCCCCGACGCAGCTCATTTTGGACTACCTCCTTCACCTTAAAGCCCAGGGACTGGCGCCCTCATCTGTCAAGGTGCACTTGGTGGCTATATCAGCCTTCCACCCGCTGGTGCAGGGCCACACAGTATTCTCCCATGCTATGATTGGCCGATTCCTTAAGGGATTGGATCGTCTCTTCCCATATGTCAGGCCCCCAATGCTACAGTGGGACCTGAACCTGGTGCTGGCCCACCTTACGGGGCCCCCCTTTTGAGCCACTAGCTACATGCTCCTGGTCGCACCTCTCATGGAAGGTGGTCTTCCTGATGGTGATCACGTTGGCTAGGTGGGTCTCAGAACTCAGGGCTCTGACCGCCGAGCCCCCTTACACCGTTTTCCATAAGGATAAAGTCCAGCTCCGCCCCTGTCCTTCGCTCCTCCCAAAGGTGGTTTCTGCCTACCACATGAGTCAGGACATTTTCCTGCCAGTCCTCTGCCCCAAACCCCATGCGTCCAGTGAGGAGTGCCACCTCCACATGCTGGATGTGAGACGGGCTCTGGCCTTTCTACCTGGAGCCGACTAAACAGCTGTTAATCGCCTCGGCTGAGCACATGAAACGTCAGCCGATCTCCACTCAGCAGTTCTCCAACTGGATCACATTGTGCATCCGTACCTGTTATGACCTGGCGGGAATCCCCCCGCTGTCAATTGTGAGGGCACACTCGACTAGGGTGCAGACCTCGTTGGCTGCCTTTTTGGCCCATGTCCCCATCCAGGACATTTGTAGGGCTCCCACATGGTCTTCAGTTCACACTTTCACCTCGCATTATTTGATCGTCTCCCAAACAAGGGAGGATGCTGGGTTCGGCAGGGCTGTGTTCCATCTTGAGAATTTGTGAACTCCTACCCACCTCCAACAGGTATAGCTTGGAATCACCTATTGTGGAATACACATGAGCAATCACTCGAAGAAAAGACAGTTACCTTTTCTGTAACTGGTGCTCTTCGAGATGTGATGCTCATGTCTATTCCGCATCCCGCCTTCCTTCCCCTCTGTCAGTTGTCTGGCAAGAAGGAACTGAGAGTGGAGGGAGCCTACAGTGCCCCTTATACCGCACTATGGAGGGGCCACTCCAGGGGTCACGAGGGGCGCTCCCCTTTGGGTACTACTAGGGGAAAAACTTTTGACACCGGTGCACGTGGTGAGCACGCACACCTATTGTGGAATAGACATGAGCAACACATCTCGAGCACCAGTTACGGAAAAGGTAACTGTCTTTTCTTACCCTAAATGTTGTTTTAGGATTTTAGACAGGTTGCAAAGTTTCTGTGGCTCAGAGTTCCAGTTATATTTCTTTTCAGACTGGACCCCTGTCTCAGTCTGGACTCCCCCCTTGCCTTCCCTTCAGATGGCTTTAGCAGTCTCTTCTTGGGCAGACAGACCATGGGGAGGAGGAGTCCTGTTTGCCTCCTTCCCCACCCTTAAATAGGACATAAGGCGGAAATCCTTTGTTTCTCAAACTTGACACCCCCCCCCCCTTTCACTTCCAGTGGAAAGTTATAAGAAGTCCCAGATAATGTTTAGTATCAGGTGACAAGACCACCTGACCTGGGAGTGTCACAGTTACGTCCCCGGATGCTTCCCAGGAGTGAGATCGATTCAAATCCCTGTCAATTCTTTCTCTACTTCCACACCTCTTCATTCTGAAGCTATACATTTCTGAAAAATTGCTACTTCAAACAGGGTTTCCAGTGTGTTCCATATTCCGGGCCACCCCAGTGTGCTGAGCTAGTAGGGAAGGGCTAGCATCTTTCATAGCCTTCTGTATAGGATAACAATTTCTGGCCAGATTCCCCTGTCATGGATATGGTGGAGGGGGAGAGGAGAAAAATTATTGCCAGTGAGATGGAGATGCCTAACTTCCTCCTTTTGGCTTGGGAAGAGAGGGGGAAACCAAACCCCCCCCCCCCCAAAAAAAAAAAACAAAAAACATGGAAATGTTTAATCTTGAGAAAAGATTGGGAGGGGGGACTTGATAAGCCTTCATATATGTTAAGGGGTGTTAAAATAGGACAGTGATCACTTGTTCTCTATGTCCACTGAAGGTAGTACAAGAAGTAATGGGCTTAATGTGCAGCAAGGAGATTTAGATTAGATATTAGGAAGAAAAGGTAGTTAAGCACTGGAATAGGCTTCCAAGGAAAGCTGTGGAATCCCCATTGTGACTGGTCCTCCCCAGGGTACTACCTAGAACTGGGCTACCACTGAGCCCCCTGACCCACTAGCCTGGGCTTCCTTTTACACTGTACTGCTGTGACAAGCTGCAAAGCCCTCTATCTAGCCTGCACTTTCACCAGCATACATACAGGTAGGGACACACCCAGCTGCAGTTACAGGTGGGGTCTTTAACCAGCCCCTGCCTGGGAAGGCTTCAGCTAGGGCACGTCCCAGCTCCTTAGGCATGCACCCCCTCTGAAGTGTAAACCCAAAATTATACCGTCTTGTGCTGCACAGGGAACTGTACAGCCTAAGTGCCTAAAATTCACCCCCTCCCTCAATGTGGAGAGGAATAGGCAACAGCTTTCTGCCCCTCAGTTATGATTTCCACGCACTGGTTTAGATCAAGCAAAAACAAACTTATTAACTACAAAAGATAGTTTTTAAGTGATTATAAGGGATAGCAAATGCAAACTAAGCTTAATATACTAAATAGATAGGGTGAGAATCTGCTATACATATCCAAAGTGATGATACTAACAGGGTCCAGTACTTCCCCCAGTTCAGTCTTTGTTCCTCAGGTGTTTCCAGGAGTCTTCTTGGGTGGGGAGTCACTCCCTTACCTTATATAACTTTTGCATATAGCAGGAACCCTTTGTTTGTTTCAAAGCTTGGATCCCGTGCTAGTCAGTGGAAAAATACTGGCATCCCAAGATGGAGTCCAGCACCAGGTGACCTGGTTGAGTCCCTGTAGAGTCACAGCAGCCATCCCCCACTGGCTGTTTGGAGCCTTCACAGGTAGGCTCACCAGGTGGGAGATAAGCTTCTCCTAAGGCCTATTGCTTCTTCCTAATGGCTCATTAACCTGAATGGGCCATCCCCAACCAGTCATGTAGACTGAGAGCATTTTGCCTAATGAGTGTTGCCCAGTAATAGCTACATGTGAAATAGATACATCGTCAATATTCATAACTTTGGATACAAAATGATACATGCTTACACATAGGATAACCATATTCAGCAAATTATAACCTTTCCAATGACACCTCAGATGCCTTATATTGCATAAAATACATCATAATTGTGGGATAATTATAGCATACTAATATCACTATGAAGATATGGGGTGCAGTGTCACACCCATCACTGAAGGTTTTTTAAGAACAGGTCAGACAATCACTTGTAAGGGATGGTCTAGGTGTACTTGGTCCTGCCACAGCAGAGGGGGCCAGACTTGATGACCTCTCAAGGTGCCTTCAATCCTTACATTTCTATGATTAATATTTACCAAGCCTGGGATGATTTAGTTGGGATTGGTCCTCCTTTGAGCAGGGGGTTGGACTAGATGAATTCCTGAGGTCTCTATTGTGGGGAGGGATAGCTCAGTGGTTTGAGCATTGGCCTGCTAAACCCAGGGTTGTGAGCTCAATCCTTGAGGGGGCCACCTAGGGATCTGGGGCAAAATCAGCACTTGGTCCTGCAAGCGAAGGCAGGGGACTGGACTCAATGACCTTTCAAGGTCCCTTCCAGTTCTAGGAGATGGGATATCTCCATTAATTTATTTTTATTTATTTATTTTATTTTTTTTTAATTTACAATGTTTATATTCATAATGGGGAAATCCTATTGACTTCATTAGTAATCTTTGTAGATTTTGACCATCTTAAAGAATTATGTCCCTGCTACTATTGAATCCTATAGGATGCTTCCAAAAGCCTATAGAATAGTGTTAAATTCTGTCGGCTTTACAGCCTAGTTAAATTTTATGAGACTCTTCATTAAGAAGAGTAACTAATTTAGTCATAGAATGAGTTTTACTTCTGTTCATTGTTACGCATGTTGTAATACATATTTACACAATTGAAGGCCCCCAAAATGGGCACCTAATCAAAACCCCACTTAAAAAAAACTCTGCTTAAACACGGCTTCACGAAAGTCTCCACAGAAAATAAAATTAATTTAAATTCTATATCATTTGCAGTGTACCACATAATAGATATGAATCATTTTATGACCATTTCAAGTTCAGTCTGAAATGCAACTTTCCATAATTACATATGATGACATTAAGCACTAGTTGCAACTGTAAATATGCATATAGTATTTGACCGTTTGAAGGAAAACCATGGTAGGAAAGTACATCAGTGGATATAACACTATAATTTGTGAGCTGTACAATCATAGAACTTTTATGAAATGCCTGGAATGTAATCCTCTGGAATGCTACTTTTAATTGATTTGTAAAGGAAATCTGTTTACACCAAAAAGCAAAACTGCCTAGGAGCCCAGTTCTTCAAACACTTCAGTAAATGCTAAGCTTGTGGCATTTGCAAAATAAGGCTTCTAAGTAGTAACTGATCAGTACATGGAGGTGAATGAAGACAGGCACAGGGATGGATTTAAGTGACAGGTTGTGGTTTTAATTTTAACACTGGGTTGAAGCACTATAGGCTTATCCACCCCAGACTCTCCTGTGCTAGGCATTTAACTGAGTCAAGTGCAGCGTTACAAAGATTCTATCATATAACCAGTAACTCATGCATACAAATAACAGCCCCAAATCAGCAGCCCCGTATGGGGAGATTAATATCTCTGCCCTTTTTTAAGTGCAGTTGCTTTTAAAAATAGCAGAATAGTGAGGTGTCAAAATGCAGCCCTGGAAGAGCTTGCCCTGGCTGGATATTTGCCAGGCGGCTGGATTGGGACCTGATACACTAGATCCATGTAAACTTCCCCTGGTCTAAGTAGGCTCCAGCACTCCAGTCCTTTGGCCACTCTGGCACATTTCCTAGGCACAGGCTCTATGTCTTACCCCTTTACAGAAATGGGACCAGGCTCTGGGACCAGTGCTGAACTCTCAGGCTCCCCAGTAGTTTAAGCGATGCATTTTCCCAGAAGAGAAAGCAAACAGCCACAATGACAGGTTTTGTAAGAGTTTCTAAATACAATTACTCTTTGCTTAGCTAGCACAGAAGATACACAGATCTAGACAAAAATAATAAACATATCTATATATATTTCTCAGCCTCAGTTTCCTCACCACTCTGGAGCATTCTCTGGGGTGAGAGCAGAGTCCCGGATCCCTCCTCCTGCACATGGCTTTTCCTCCAAAACAGTATGTCTCTCTTCCTCCTGTAGATCAGCTATCTTCTTTCCTTGGCTATTGCCACTGTTAAACAGGAACCCTTGCTATGGAAGCATCCCCCTCTTCCTCTCTCCTGCCTAAAGTTTCCTTTCTCTTGCTCTGTGAGTCCCTGGAGTTCATAAGTTCTATCACTAACACTTGGAATTTCCCCAACAACAGAATGAAGGAACCATTTTCCAAATGCTAACCTGTTTCAGAGATGTTGGAGAAAACGGACTTCCTTCAGCCGTTCTCAGTCTGCCTGGGCTGTGTCTATTCCCTAGTTAATAGACCTTAAAGACCGACTCATTCAAAGACAGGCTTGTGGGCTCCACTCGCCGGCATCACCACCTCTTGGAATTTCAGTCCAACATGGAGCTAAGAAAACAACAGAAGGCAACCAACCGCACCCTCTAAATGGAGTTTGCTGTCTGCTATAGCTAAGCAGAGTGCCCAATATCATAAGTTGTACAAAGAAGGTTCCTCAAATGTTCACGTAGGGTTATTTTCTGTCCAACTGAATTTGGATGAAGAGGCGCATGCAGAAAATTGATCACTGTCGCTATATCTTTGACACCCAAGCACAGTGAGATCAATAACTAGTGTCACCTAAGTCTCTTGACATCTTTTGAAGATTTGCTTGACCTGTAGCTGCTTGTTCATTTTAGCGTAGTCATTACTAAATAAGCATCTGGGAAGTCAGTAGCCAAAGCTAGCTGAAAATAAATTGACTGGACAAAACTATCATGATTAATTTATCCTATGGTCACCCAAAAGTGTACTAGGCACTTCATAGCAGACAAAATCACAGTCCTTGTCTTGAAGAGGTTCAGTTTTAGTCATCACAAAACTTAGAGGGTACAGCAAGGAAGGATCAGAGTTATAGCGCTATAATCACATGGCTACTCATTTTGGTATGTAGACATGGTTTAAAGTTTAAAATTATTTATTATTAAACCAGAACAGATCCTGAATATTATTGTGGGAGAAGTGAGTTTCCAAGGATATTTAATTGAGGTGAGGGTAGTGGTTTGACAGTACAGTATAATGAGGTGATTCCAGATGGATAATTTTTTGTGGAAAACTTTCTGTAGACTAAATAGTTACAAAAGGTAAATTCCAAGGTAATTAAATTTACCTCAGATTTTAGTGCATTCTGGACCATGTGGCAATAAGATTAAAATCACATTAAGAAGACTTGAATTAATCTCTGGCTGATGTGTACGTAGGGCTTTTTGGAACTGCAGTTGATATATATTCAGTTTATCGTGGTGGGTTATTGTTGCTATCTGAAGTTGTAATGTCTTCAGTAGAGTACATCTCTGTTAGTTCAACCTCAAATTTACAGTATAAGCAAGACCATGTTTAACTCGGACATGCATTGATTTGGTCTTATTACTTACTTTGAAGAGACCCTAATGATCAGTTCAGAGACAAATTAAAGATGCTGACCTCTGTAAGATTTGAATTGGGCTAATAGTCTCCTTTTGGAAAGAGGTTGAGGTATATGCCCTAATCTCTGGAAGACTTTATTGGGGTTATAGGTAAAATGTACTCTTCTAACTCTCTTCCCCCCCACACACACCATTTTTTAGGGTTAATGTGTTACTTGTGGCTCTTAAGTCTGCCCACAAAAGGGAATCAGGATAGAGATTGTGACAGGTGTGGTGTAAGAACTTGAATAAAACAGCTCTACTTAAGAGTTTGTATTATTCAAAAAGAGGGAGGATGAGGGGGAGGAAGGAGAAGATGAACATGGGTTTATAAATTCACAATCTTGAGATAGCTTAGTGGGAATAAATGCATCTTGGTTTTTAATCTACTTTTGGTAAAAGTAGATCTTGGAGATGTTTGGGTCTGAGAGAGTGGGGTATGAAAGAGAACACAGAACTCGAAAGAGATTGAATAGGGAAGGGGGAGATTGTGTGGAGAGATATTGGAAGGATATAGGAGAAATATAGTGGTAGGGAATCACAAGCGGTATAGCACAGACATTTAAGAGGTTTTTTTGTGGAAATTAGTCAGCGATGTCAACAACAGGAGTCTTGCAACAGTCTGGTGGGGGAACATGTTGAATGGGGAGCACGCTTGCATTCTGTTGCCCTGGGATCTGTTTGACAGGAGGGATACAGTTCTGCCTCATGGTCAGTCTTTTCTCTTGATACACTTGGCTACATGAGGAAGTCAGACACTATATGACCTTGTAACTTGCAAATTATTATCTATCAACTACGGTTTAACAATTTTTAGATTACCAGGAAACGTGAGTCCCACCATATGTTGTTGGACATTAAGGAAAAAAGCTTTCCGATTTGTTGTTTGTTTATGATCTCAGTGTTGTGTTAACAATTGGGGTATTTTCATTATATCTTTTCTTTGAACATGTAATAATACTTTTAAAAAAAAAATAACCTTAACCATGTGGTATATTCCAGACTTCTTCCTGTTAAAGAAATGCGAAATTCATAGCTTTTAAGGCTAGAAAGAGCTGTTGTAATGTAGTCTAACCTCTGGAAATAACTCAGGCCAAGATATTTCACCCAGTGACTTCTATATGGACCCCAGTAACTTGTGGTTGAATTAGAGCACATCTTTCTAAAGATAGCCAAAGACTCCAGCTGTAGAGAATTTAACATACCTCTTGGTAATTTGTTGCAGTAGTTTTCAGCAGTTCCCAAACTATGGGGCAGGCTTCCCAAGGGAGGCGCAATAACATGTCAAGGAAGGCATGAGCTGTGTGTGGTTTTTAGAGTTCCAGCTGTCAGCCCCGGGCAGCTGGGGCTCGTGTACAAGGGCCGTGCACACCCAGGAGGTGGGAGATGGGATAAGGGGGACAGCTGCAGTCCCACTGCCTGGCCTCGGGCTCTCCTTTCCTGTCCTCCCTCAATACCTCACCGGGAGGTGACAGAAGGGCTCCAGCTGTCAGCCCTGGGGTGGCAGCAGCAGCACAGAAGTGTGGGTGGCAATGAGGCGCTAAATTTGCTGTGAAAAGTGATGTCGACAAATATCACCTCTCACATTGCCGCCCTTACTTCTGTGCTGCTGCTGTCGCGGTGCTGCCTTCAGAGCTGGGTGCCTGGCCAGCAGCCGCTGCTCTCCGCTCTTACTTCAGAGCTGGGCAGCAGTATATGTACTTGTAGGGCAGAGAGGCGTGTAAGTGACTACAGACACACGGGGTGGGGAGGCAAATAAGTTTGAGAACCACTGCAATAGTTAAATTACTCTGTTTAAAAAAAAGAACAGGAGTACTTGTGGCACCTTGGAGACTAACAAATTTATTAGAGCATAAGCTTTCGTGGACTACAGCCCACTTCTTCGGATGCATAACGAAGAAGTGGGCTGTAGTCCACGAAAGCTTATGCTCTAATAAATTTGTTAGTCTCCAAGGTGCCACAAGTACTCCTGTTCTTTTTTTTGCGGATACAGACTAACACGGCTGCTACTCTGAAATCTGTTTAAAAAGTTACTTTAGATTCTAAACTCGTACACTGTTAATCTTAGTCAAGGTACTAGCATCTCATCCTTGGGGATACTTAATCCACCAGTTTCTTGTATTGATTCAGAAGAAAAATCTTTATTTGCAAATATTCTCATTGGTGGGTTTTTATACTAAGGTACCCATTCAACTTCATGTATCCTCATTCTAGTAATAAATTCTCCAGTGTTGGATATAATCAGTGTTAGAAATGTTTTAAATTTAGTTTTTGTTTGAATTCAGATTTGGCTGAAGAATAGGACAGTGATTGCATTTCTGTTTGCAATAGTAGCTACAAATACTTTATTTTTTTACTTCACTTTGTCCAAAAACAAAATTATACCTTTAGCACTCAAGTAAGGCAGGGCATATTATGTCGTAGAGAACTGCTTTTTATTTGTAGATACAGTATCTGGTTTTTATTTTTTCCTGGGATGCTAGAGGATTAAAACAGATTATAGCATTGGGATAATGTCTGACTCCTTGTGTTCCATTTAGTCATAAATAAAACCCTGAAAAATCTGAATGTTACTATGGTGATGTTAGTAAAAGCTTGGGTTATGGAGTAAGCAAACGGCTTAGAAACATACTGTCACTTATGATAATGAGCATGCCATAGTTGTCAAGTTGTGTATAGCCAGAGATGAGTTTAGTTGCTGCTGCTGTAACTTGTTACAGCCCACATGTCATAATCTAAAAGCCAATAAGTAAAATTACTTTCATATAATGACTAAAAAAACCCTACATTCACTTTTTGGTAATTTAATACCACTGACCTTTTTATCAAAGTGAAAATGTGGGGTGTTACTTCCTGCGTTGATTGCTTCCTTTCTTGATTTGTTTTTTAACAACAAAAAAAAGTCTATAGTTTATCAAGCAATCATGTGAGATGAAGTGTGGGGAGATTTTAAAAAAGAAATTATTGCGGGATGACTTCCATTGGAGATCACTGAAATACACTGTATAAAAACTTCCTTTTTCCTTAGTTACTGAAATTATTAAAGAAAATATCTTAAGATGGTTTCAAAAATTATTATTTATCTTTTAGCCTTTTTAACCTGGCCTCCTTGGAACTAAGAGAGAATCTGCTGACATACTTACCTGAGTAAGTTCCATTGCATGTGTGTCTGTGGTCATGTGTGCTTTAATATATGCCCATCCTAAAAAAAAAAAAAAAAAAAAAAGTCTGAAGTTAGTATTTTTTCTGGCCCTCATTTAATTTGTGGATGAATACAAGGTGTTTTCAGTCTCCTGCGTAATGAGTGAAGAGTTACGGGCTGTACCTCTCCCTTAATAAATAGCAAGTTGCCTCAGGAACTTTGTTCATCACTGGTTAGGAACAGGAGTCTGAAGGCTGTGTGCAAATCAGTTTTACCGGTGTAATATGTCAATGTAATAGAAATGTGCAGAATATACTGAATAGCTAAATACGCTAAACTAATGCCAAGTTATTAAAGAGGTGGAAGCTTGAATCATTTCATGACCAATATTAATTATTATGCAAATGAAAGTAGCTCTCATGTTCAAAACTTTTAACATTCACTATGTGAGCTGTATTAAACCTGTGTGGAGCTTTGCATTTTTATTTTTTTTTAAGTGTAAATAAGCACTTAGAGGTTGAGTAATTTACAGAAACTTTGCAAACCTGGAGATAAGCGCCTCTGACATCCCCTGACAACATCTAATGAGAAACTCAACCTCACTCCCTACTCCTGCTGTGAAAGAAAGAAGGTCCTAGGATTTCTATTGGGGTGCTGTGTCTGCACCAGGTACAGGGAGTCAAGTCTTTTTTTTTGTGTCCGCCCCTGCTTGGACATCTGACTGTTTTTGAACTCCTTAGTCCCTTTTGGCTACTGGAAGAGGAAGATTTTTCCATTCTTTCTTCCCAGTACCCCACAGTCTCCTCACTGCTGAGGGACTAAGGGAGTAAAGAGTCTCTTCTTTTGGCTTCCTGGCTGCTACGATCAGGGGATAGGTGTCTCTGATACTCTGCTCCTATGTTATCCTCTTTTAAGTCTTCCTCTCTTGTGGATGTATCCAGTAGTTCCCCAGTTGCTGCTGTTCGTAACTGCCTCAAGGTGCTTCAAACGCCACAACGAATTGTAGAGTATGAATAGATAGATTTTCCACGCAGCATCAGAGTAAAACTGTTTATAAATGGACAATCTTACTGCTGCTCAGAGTTCTGAATAGCAGTAGTGAAACTGACCCGTCTTGTCTTCATACTGCTGCAGCTTGGGGAAAGGTAAGCAGAAGCTCCAGAGGAGGGGTCTGTTCTGAAGTGTGTCAGGAAAGCTCTGTTGTTTGTTCACATTCAGAAGGCTTCTTTTAAAGCCATAAATGCTCAAATTCTTTTTTTTTTTTTTTTAAATTCAAGCTGAAATTCTGCAAAGCTGATGAGTTAAGACATTTATTCATCAGGGAAAAAATCTTTATTTGCTCTTGGTGAGTAGGCATATGAAGGACTTGTCAAATCTTGACATGCTTTATAAACCATTTAATCTGATCAATGCAGGGTAATGCAAGACGTTTTCATCCAGCTGTAAATTGGTTTGGATCCATTTTGTGGAGGTTTTCAACTTATTCTAAATTATGTGGTATTGACCATGGCTAAGACTGGTGATTAGCATAATGGACAATGATCTGATCAATTATAGTGCATTTTATGCTTCAGAGGCACAACATTATACTGACAAACCCAGTACTCTTCAGTATCATATTAATGTACATAATCTATGCCCAATAAAATCCTTTTCTAGAAGAACGTATGGTTATACAGTGGAAAGAGCTCATTCAAGTATCTAGGGGTTCTGATGGTCTAGTCTAATTGGGTTCTCTCTTTGCTTACAGATCACTCACCCACCTGCAGAGACTAGAAGAACTTGATTTAGGAAACAATGAACTTTATAACTTGGTAAGATATTATCAGTGGAATATAGCATTGATATTGGTGTTTCATGTGGAACTAAAATATCTAGAACAGAAATTTCCCAAACTGGAAGCGGTGACACTTCTGGAACATTTCTATACATATAAATGAAAAATTGGCAGTGATATGCTGCCATCATGTTATCTATTTCTTGTGATCATCATACCATACAAAACAATAAGTTCAGCTGATGTACCTTGATACTTTTATGTCCCTATCCTAACTATTACTATAGTTATTAAAATGATGTGCTATGCAATCTGGTATTTCAGCATACTTTATTAATTTGTGGTAGAATTATTTTTCTGCAGAAAAGGAAAGATCCCCTCAGATCTTTCTCTGCAGAAACAAAGCAAGGGACACAGATTGTTTTCTCTGTTTCTCAGTTGTGCCCTAGTACTTATCTTTTGTCATTTCAAGATTGAACTGAGGTCTCATTTGGGTGTTAAAATATGAAATAAGGCTCTTGTGCAGAAACAAAAATGCTTACACTTTGCTCTTTTTAAGGCATATTTTAGTGATTGCACTAAACACTTAAATTATATTAATGTTACAATTATGGTTCCACCAACAACTCTAATTACGCAGTTGTGCTATACTGTGTTCTCCCATATATGCTTATGGCATTCAAATATGACAGTAATACACAATATTGTGTGTGTGTGTGTGTGTGTATGGGGGTGGGAAGGGGATGGGTTAGAGTTGTTTTGGGAGCTATAACTTGGAGTTTAATTTTTTAGGTAAGTAAAAAAAGGAGGAGGACCCTGTATGGTCACTTGAATATACATTTTTTTCTGATTCTGTCTAATGGGTTGTAATTGCTAGCCTAATACCTATCTCCCCTCTGCATGTAAGGGTGTTAAACTGTCTGAGAATGTGGAGTCCCCTTTGTTAGTCTAACATAGTCTTAGTCAAATACATAAATTACCTGTTGGATACTTACCAAAATATGTAATGAATACAGATAACTTATGGTCATACTTGGTTCCATTTTCTAAATCAGATCTAGTATTACAACATAGTATTAAAATCAGTGTGTTAGGTCTCCTGGGCAACAAGTTTTTCTTCTGTTGCATGTATTGCTTATTTCTGAATTACCCTAACTACCTTTTGCTCTTTTGTTTTTGTTTACATTTTGCAGCCAGAAACAATTGGTGCACTTTTCAGTCTTAAAGATCTCTGGCTGGATGGAAACCAGTTAACTGAAATACCTCAGGTAAGGTAGAGTTCTCATGAAAAAAGTATGTGTGAAGAAAAAATTATTTGTGGCTAAACTACAAATATCAAACTTGCTTTTTTGGGGGAGGTATGTTTTTAAACTTTGAAGTTTATAAGCTTTTTTTTGGAAAGTTCAGCGAGTATCTTTAGGATTTCTGCCTCTTAGCTTTAGAAGGTTGGGCATGATGCCTTTGTCATATGCACCAAAAACTGTTGATAGGCTTCAAAGGGTTTATCTGATGAATGACAGGACATTTCCCCCTTCCAGAAATTGGTTATTCTCAGTCTGTAGTGTTCATGGTTCAGGGATTGGGAGACCAGTATTCAGTTCAACTGACTCTCACTCTTCACACTTGTCAAAATGCAAGTAATCAAAGTTGTGTGTGAACTGTCATCTTCTGTAGCTTTCTTCTGCTGTTTAAAATACAGTGTACAGAGGAAATAGGATAATAAAATTCCCTCCGTAAATAGAATTTTGAGATCCCAGTCTTGCAACTGGATCCATGCAAGCAAATACCCCATTGACTTCAATTGCAGGAAGAGGGGCCTTAACAGCTAAGGTATTTCTGTAATCTAGTAAGCTTCCCTGTCCTTAGTGCATTGAGAACAGCTTTTTTAAGATTCAAGCCAAAAAATCAGTCCATTTCACTGGTATTCTATATGCTGAGTTCACTGTGGGTGGTGTGGAAATCTTGCATGCTGAAAATCAATGCAAAAACAATGGTGTGTGCAAGTGAGCTTAGTGTATGCCTTTTTCTGTCATTAAGACTAGCTACAGTAAGTACTTGTAAGAGGCTCCAATTAGACTCTGCCATATCCGGTTTTCTGTGGACATCTGAAGTTCCGCAGCCATTTTTAGAAATAAATAGTGGGTTTTGTTAATGGCCAATGGAAAAATCCTAAGAAAAAGCTTTTTTTGAGCGACTTACTTTATGTAATTCGTTGTTCAAATATTAGAAAATAGAGAGAAAAATCTTTGCTATCTAGCATGATCAGTCTTCAGCTTTTCAGTGATCTTGTTGCTACTCTGTAGACATTTATATATGAAATATTAAAGTTGCTGTTCTATTTTTTATCTTTATTTTCAGATGTGTTGGTACAGCAGTGCTGAATGTTTTGATGATTAAAGTCAGCTATGACAGAATGTGTGTAAGAGTATACTCATAGTGAGGGTGTACTGAAAGATATAAAAATAAGAGGTGTCAATTTTTTCTAATCAGATCTTTAGATAAACTATATCATTGTCAAAACTAAGTAATTGGTATAATTTTATAGCTTTATAAAGTGCAGCACTTCTGATTTGTATTTCTCCATTTGTTGCAAAGGAAGGAAAAAGATATGAAATCCCTAGATATTGATAGTTACGGTTTGTTGAAATATCTGCCAAGAGGGGCCTATCGTAATTTGCCTTGAGTTACTTGGGAGAGACAGACTTTGTATGTTGGATTTGAGTTCTGTAACTCTGAGAAACAACTACATTGAGTTTTTCTTCAAGAAAAAGACTGTTTTGGCTTATGTTTCACTTATACTGCTTGCTTGTGGTTCCTATTATGTACGCAATGTTTGAGATGAAAACATTTTTGTCTAAATTACCTAGCCTGTACTAGTCAATATTTTTATCATAGGAAGCTGCTGTTGTCTTTTTGTAATATCACCCAAAATGAAAATGGTCATCTTCCAGCATTTAGAAAAGAGGTCCTCTTTCTGAGTTCCTCATGAAATTTAAGTGTGGTAGGAAACTTTAAGTGACTTGGTGTTGCAAGTTTGGAGATGACTTGGGATTTTTTTGTTTTTGTTTTGTTACATGTGATGTAGGAAATAGGAAATCTGAAAAACCTGCTATGTCTGGATGTCTCTGAAAATAAATTGGAAAGACTTCCTGAAGAGATCAGTGGTCTGACTTCCTTAACAGATTTGCTCGTTTCTCAGAATTTACTTGAGGTGCTACCTGATGGTATTGGTAAGTAGTATAAAGTAAACATAATAATAGACAACTACTGGAACTGGTCTAAATAACAAGCTCATGTGTCCTGACTATCTTTTGCAATTTCTATTTATGTAAGAGATGAGCCTATCCCAATTTTTTTTTTAAGTCTAATTATACACACAGTCCTCCTAATTTTGCACTTCGAATATTTTTATTTCTACTATGGAATTGATGCCTCACCATTTAGGCTGCCTAAATTTATTATTAACTTGCTGAGCAGAGTATGAGACAGTACATCGTATGTGATCTTTTACCATAAGAACCAGAAGGTTCAGTGTCATAGTTCAGGGCAACTGCCCAATGCTCCCTCTGCATGGGGTCCACCAATGGCATCCACTCTAGGCTCCCGGCTCCTCAATTGTCATTTCTCTTGGTTAGAGACCCAGATCTCTCTGACTCTTGACTGAGTGTTTTGAGGCTGCACAGTTTCCTGCATACACTGTGATATCCCCAGAAAGCCAGACTACCTAAACAGGCTGGGATCTTTCTCTTCAAGTGCTATAAACAGCTGTAATTGCCAGCAGTCACAAGTTACCACACAGCCCTTTCTAAGCATTTATTCATAACATGAAAACATTACAGAGAACACATTTAAAAAACAAAAGTTCCTTATACGCATGCCAACAGCTTTCCAGAGGTGACCCATCAGTAATATGGGACCTCAGTAGGCCCAAATCCTTCCAACCCATCCAGGGAAGGATTGGGTCCCCCTTGGACCTGTCTGTTGGCTGGAATGGATCAGAAATAAGACGCTAAGTTATTTTAAACTCAGTTTATCCAGAAGTCCTTTTTTTGCTGGTTTCTGGAGAATCCTATTTGAACTAGTACATGGGAGCCTCTCCAGGTGGTGACATCTCTCTGGAAGTGTTACAGTCTGAGTGAATTTGCATAATCTCTCCCCTCCCCTCCCCCCGTTAGTTCTTGCAGGAGCTTTGGTCACCGTCTCCCATGGAATTGAATGATACATAAACTTAATACAGTAAGATCTCCCAAAGATACTGCAGGAACTTGCTCTAACTGTCTCAGTCTGGTGTACAAGTTGATTCATTGGAGGTTTTATAATCTGTAAATTCTATTTTGTAGCACATCAGATGTAAAATTATTTAGTAAATTTCATTGACCATAGTTCTTTAAATACAACATTGTGTGGTTTTTAAACCACAGCAGCTCCACCACTGGCTGCCTTTTGCATCTGAGGGGAGGGAGGAGAGTAACTCTGGCAGTTCCATTATCTGCTTCCCTGTTGGGTTGTTAGAGCCCTATGAAGAACAGGACTGGAGCTTGACTGATGCTGCCGAACCTAGCACAGCCACTCGGGACAGCTCAGGAGAGGGTAGAAGGAAGAAAACTTAACTTGGCATCCAGTGATGACTCTCAGGTTTTCTGTCTACAGCAAAAGGAACAGAACAGGACAGAGTCTGTCCTGTAGTATCAGTTGTGGCTCACTGACCTTTTTAAAAGTAATGTTTGGCTCTTCAGCTGAAAAGGTTAGACACCACTGACCTTGAGGAAGACGTGGTCCTTTCCCCAAGAAGCAGAGTGGCACTTAATGCGTATGCTAACTATCCGTGTCCTTAGCTACAGTGATTCTGTTACAGAGCTCTTTGACGGTGACAGGGCTTGAACTCATTTCCCAGAATGACTTTCTTTGAATTCTGACCTTATCAGTTACTGCATCTATCTTTGTTGACCAGGCCAGTATGAGAATAACTAGTGTTTGTACAGCACCTAGTGGATTTGACCATGGTCCTATTTGGGGCTTTGGGGTATGCAACCTCAAACTCCTACTGTTTACTGTTAGTATTACTACTTCTAGTTTGTATTGCTAGTAAAAACTAACAGTAGTAATAGTCTGGAGTTTGTGTGGTCATTTAAAAAAGTAGAATGCAAAAAAAAAAAAAAAAGTTCCTATTTGGTGCCACTTGTAGACATTGAGGCTGATGTGCAGAGTTCAGGCTACAAGTCATGTACTGATATTAGCAGATGGGGTTGTTAGAACTTTCCCTCTATGCCTTTGGTCTTATCCCTCTTCAGTAAATATGCAGACAGGATATTAAACTGCAGCATTTACCAGTGTAACCTCCTTGGGATCCTTTATAGTATGATTTCAGTTACCTGCTAAAATCACTAAGAATATTTTAGGTGAGGCAAATGCTTGAAAATTTTATGTTAACTGTCATAAGACTGCACAGTGGAAGGACACAAAGCAAAAAGGGAAATCACGCAAAGTCTTATATATTCATAGAAAATTCATTATATAATGAAGGATCTGGTAATCTAATGTTTGTGATTTATAATTTTATTTTGTACAAAACTAGCATATTTGTATAGTAGTCCAGCACAATGATAAGGATAGATAAGGGCATCCTACATCACATCTTGGACCTGCCTATTCTAACTAAATGCAGAATGTTTTGATCACAGAAAATTAAATAAGGTTCAGTTTTCATAAGTACTGCATTGTTTTTAGTATCTGTATCTAATGAATACAGGTTACTAGAGGCTTAAAATTTCAACCACTTTTGTATGCTTATCAGGATATATTGTATGGCTTGATTTTCCCCCCTCCCCTCCCCCCAAATCTCCCCAGTCATATTTGGATGGTGAAACATTTAACTCCTGATTATCCCACACTCTCCCTGTGTAAAAGGATTTCCCATTTCTTAACGCATGGATGTGGTATACTATTACCTCTTTGTCAAACTTCAGACTCACGAAATATAATTAAAAACACTTTTTGTCCCAAGCAAACCTTTCAGTTATTGGATTTTAAAGGCATTTATTATTGGGAGCATTTGCTCTCAAGTTCACAACTAACATTTTTCCTTTTCACATACATTTATGGAGTCAATATTTGAGGAGGATTTTGAGCTCCTCTTCCACCAGTAACAATCCTACATTTAAAAAAAGAAGAACAGGAGTACATTTAAAATTTATTTATGGATATTTTATTATCATTGTCTAGAAGAACTATAGTGTGTTGGCAATTCAGCACCTAAATCAAAGTGGAAATGAGCATTACATATTCAATAAACTGGAAAATTCCCCTGTTTGGCTTATATTTGTGATGTCTAATTCCAAGTGAGCTTTCATTGTCCATATCTGACACTTATCCTATTTTTGCTATTGAACTTTACTCTAGAAAACTCTTGTCAAATACACCAAAATTTTTCAACAGAAGAAAAGTTGCACTGTATTTTGTATGATTTTAAGTTTTCAAACCATAGGTTATGTGCAGTTTCATGGTCTCCATTGTCTGCTGTTGAACATGCTTAGAGTTCCTTATTTTATTTTATTTTTTTGCTCTTACTGTTTGTGTTCAATCCCCATTAGCAATGCAATCCAAAGCATTAAATGTTTTCTGAATTATAGAATATTTAGTATTGATGTAGCTTTACAAAACTAGTTAAGGTTATCTGAGGAAACAATGCATTGTAGCATTTGGTTTTACAAAAAATTGTAATGCAGTAACAAAAACTAACATTTTTAAAATGTTCTTTTAAAAAAAAAAACTATTTTAATATTTAGATATTAACATGTATTGCAGATGTGCTGGAATAATACAGTATCAGCAACATGAAGTGTTAATCTTAAAGGGAACATCTGATGCGGATATAGTTGAAGACAACCACCAAACTTAACGGTTCTCCTCTATTTATAGGAAATTTGAAGAAGCTGTCTATCTTGAAGGTTGATCAGAACAAACTTGTTCAGTTGACAGAAGCAATAGGAGACTGTGAAAGCCTTACTGAACTAGTTCTAACCGAAAACCAGCTGCTGGTGAGTATGGTCTTGACCAGGGCCGCCCAGAGGATTCAGAGGGCCTGGGGCAAAGCACTTTTGGGGGCCCCTTCCATAAAAAAAAAAGTTGTAATACTATAGAATACTATATTCTCATGGGGGCCCCTGCAGGGCCCAGGGTCCAGGGCCTGGGGCAAATTGCCACACTTGCCCCCCCTCTGGGTGGCCCTGGTCTTAACTGCTCAAATAGCTGGCAGTAATTAGGCCTGCTGCTATGCACTGATTCATTTTGATTGTAAGCCTTTATTTTATTTCTCCTCCTATTATAGTTACTGCTAAGTACAATACAATGGAGTTTGCATTAAGTAAATGCATGATTGTTACAACAGTCGTGGTATTGTTTCCATATAGAATATATTCTGAATATTTAAATGACAATACATTCAAGAGAAACTTGCCATAATATAAAATTGGTAAATCAAAGTTCTCGTTTTTAAATAATTGTTTTTCTGCGAGTGATTTATATGAGAGAATGGCATTGTGGAGTTACAGATTTGTCTTATTGACTCTTATGGAAGGTATGCTCTGTTTACAAGTATAAAGTTTTTCTTCTCTTAATGGCAAGACCTGTGGACTCAACTTTTGAGCGAAAAATCAATTTAGATTGTTTTGAATATGTGAATCCTTATCAACAACAACAACCCCCCCCCCCCCAGACAATTGTTCATGTTCCCCAGGTGTAACTAAAGGCAGCACTTGGCTCAGCAATTAGATTTTAGTTCACAGTTCTATTGATGCAAAAAGCAGAGTGGAACCCTGTTCAATTTTAGCTATTTTGGCTCTGCAATACTAATAAGTAAAAACTTATTTATCAAAGTCAACAGATGTGATGATCCTCGGTCTTTTTACTCTGTTCTTGACCATGGTATGAACTGTAAGCACCGATGACTGAATATGTATAGAGCAACAATGCTGAGTAGCAAGGTGCCATTTTTACATGGTCCATATTTTGAAGTAGAGCTTCACTTTAACTTGTGATTTGCTAACTTAATCTAAAATTATATACTAGGGCTGTCAATTAATCACAGTTAACTCACACGATTAACTAAAAAAAATTAATCGCAATTTTCAAAATTAATCGAGATTAATCGCGGTTTTAATCACGCTGTTAAACAATAGAACACCAATTGAAATTTATTAAATATTTTGGATGTTTTTCTACATTTTAATATATATTGTATTCTGTGTTGTAACTGAAATCAAAGTGTATATTATTTTTATTACAAATATTTGCACTGTAAAATGATAAAAGAAATAGTATTTTTCAATTCACCTCATACAAGTACTGCAGTGCAATCTCTTTATAGTGAAAGTGCAACTTACAAATGTCAATTTTTTTTGTTACATAACTGCACTCAAAAACAAAACAATGTAAAATTTTAGACCCTGCAAGTCCACTCAGTCCTACTTCTTGTTCAGCCAATTGCTGAGACAAACAAGTTTTTTTTTTTTTTACATTTACAGGCGATAATGCTGTCCTCTTCTTATTTACAGTGTCACCAGAAAGTGAGAACAGGCAGTTGCATGACACTTTAGTAGCCGGCATTACAAGGTATTTACGTGCCAGATATGCTAAACATTCGTGTGCCCCTTCATGCTTCGGCCGCCAGTCCAGAGGACATGCTTCCGTGCTGATCATGCTCGTTAAAAAAATAATGCATTAATTAAATTTGTGACTGAACTCCTTGGGGGAGAATTGTAGGTCCCCTGCTCTGTTTTACCTGCATTCTGCCATATATTCCATGTTACAGCAGTCTCGGATGATGACCCTGCACATGTTGTTGTTCATTTTAAGAACACTTTCACTGCAGATTTCACAGAACGCAAAGAAGGTACCAATGTGAGATTTCTAAAGATAGCAACAGCACTCAACCCAAGGTTTAAGAATCTGAAGTGCCTTTCAAAATCTGAGAGGGACAAGGTGCGGAGCATGCTTTCAGAAGTCTTAAAAGAGCAACACTCCAATACGGAAACTATAGAATCCGAACAACCAAAAAAGAAAATCAACCTTCTGGTGGTGGCATCTGACTCAGATGATGAAAATGAACATGCTTTGGATTGTTATCGAGCAGAATCCGTCATCAGCATGGACGCGTGTCCTCTGGAATGGTGGTTGCAGCATGAAGGGACATATGAATCTTTAGCACATCTGGCATGTGAAATACCTTGCGACACCGGCTACAACAGTGCTATGCGAACACCTGTTCTCACTTTCAGGTGACATTGTAAAGAAGATGCAGGCAGCATTATTGCCTGCAAATGTAAACAAACTTGTTTGTCTTAGTGATTGGCTGACCAAGAAATAGGACTGAGTGGACTTTGTTTTATTTTTGAATGCAGTTTTTTTGTACATAATTCTACATTTGTAAGGTCAACTTTCATGACAAAGAGATTGCATTACAGTACTTGTATGAGGTGAATTGAAAAATATGATTTCTTTTGTTTTTTACAGTGCAAATACATGTAATCAAAAATAAATATAAAGTGAGCACTGTACACTTTGTATTCTGTGTTGTAATTGAAATCAATATATTTGAAAACGTAGAAAACATCCAAAAATATTTAAATAAAGGGTATTCTATTATTAACAGTGTGATTAATCGAGATTAATTTTTTTAATCCCTTGACAACCCTATTATATACATCTTTTACTTGAGTTAGAGTTTATTGAACTGCAAGGAATAACCTGAGTAGTTTAGTAATAGGGGCTTGCTTCCCTGCCTGCAACTTTTTGGATAGGTGAAATGATCAGTATTCTTTTAGATAATAACAAGAATTGTTTATCTGCTGTGTGTAGGATAGGAGGAGGAAATTTGGTTTTGCCCCCAACAAGCTCAACTGAGCACTTGTAATCCAGAAGGAGATGGCACTGGAGCCTGTATAAATACAAGAAATAACCTAATGTCTTTGTCCGTGCCACAGTGTCCCAAATGAGAATTCATACTGAGTCTCAGATAGGGGAAGTAGATGATATCTGAAAGTGGCGGCCAGAATTTATACTGTATCTAGCTAAACAGATTCCCCAGTCTTTTACCTCTAACCACTGAAGGTTCTGACTTGACATGAAGGGAAGATTTATTCACTTACATATTCATTTTAAAGTCTTTCATGATTAATAAGAGAATTGGAGAGCCTGTTGTGTAGGAAGCTTTTACTTTGGCTTTGTCTACACATGAACATTCCATTGGAATAAGATAAAGTATGAATTTAAAATGAATTAACTGTTCCTGATTTAATTTGGTATGTTGATGCTCTTATTTCAGAATAGAGCATCCACACATGAATTTAAATTGGGAATAGCTCCCTGTGTAGACAAGGCTCCCCTTTGATGCCAACTACTGCTGGGCATATTTTGATAAATAATAGTGGAGTCAAATTGCAGGCCCCACTGCTATGTGGTTGCTCTTCAAAACTGCCTTCAAAAGGACATTTTAAATAATGTATCTTCTACCTTGTTTATATGGTCATTTTAGTACAAAGCTAACATAAGGAGTGCAGTTTGGTTAGAAGCTGAAGCAAACAACGGGCCAGTTCTGCCCTCAGTTACAACCCTGGAACTCCACTGAAATCAGTGGGGTTGCACAGTTGTGACTATGAATAGAATTAGTCCCTTATATGTAACCTTTTTGATTATAAAAAGGGCTCTGTCTCCTAGATCCTATTCCAAGTGAGGTAAAGTTTTTGTTTTGACACTGTGATCATAGAAAGCTTGTTCATGTGTCACTTTCTATTGAAACAGAAATTGCCGAAGAGCATTGGAAAACTAAAGAAGCTGAACAATTTGAATGTCGACAGAAACAAATTAATGTCTTTGCCCAAAGAGGTATGTTGTGTGCAGTTAACCATTATGATTATAGATCGTCTGTTACAAATGGTGACTATAGCTGCTTGTAGGAAGTAGTAAGCAGCTTTTGTTCTATGTGAATTACTAGAAAATATTCCTACCTAACAGGCTATGACCAAGGCTCTGTCTATTGGATTGCAGAGGCTTTGACAAAAGTAAAGGTGATTTGGTTTCTAGTGAGTGGGCGGTATAATGGAACATAAAGTCCAAGACCTAAATAGTGTCTTATAAACTGATATATGATTGTACATGTCAGACCCAGCACTACTTGAAGACAGGTTTTTAAGGTCTGGTTATAATTCAGTGCACTTGAACCAAGGTGTAATTTTTTTCTGCAGGTAGAATGACGATACCACAAGAAATCCTGATCTTTAAAGTTGTGGCTGGAAAGCACATGGTGGTGGGGTGTTTTTTTGGATATGAGAGAAAAGAAATTATTTGGGGTGCTACAATTTTGGGATCTTTGTTTTATGAAAGTCTCTATAGGCTGATTGTGTCATTAAACAGCCAGACCTAAAGCAGTGATTGGTGTAATACTCAGCTTAGCGATACTCTAGTTTTATAGCTGTGATCACTGGGGCGTCTTGCTCATCTTAAGCACTGTATGAAGCGAAACAAAGGTAGACTAGGATTAAATGTAATGGTGGTCTGAGAAGTTGGTCTAGTTCATCAGTAAAACCTGGAAAGGTTGGTATTTCTGGGTTAGGCAGGGAGTACAATAGGGAGAGCCAGTGTGATGTCACTAAAGCATGGGACAGAGAGTTAAGAGGCCTGGATTCTAATGCCATCTGTGCTAGTGATTCAGTGTGTTAATTCCCCACCCCCACCGCTATGTAATTTAACTCGGCCTTCTGCCTCAGTTTCCGTATCTGTAGATAAGTGGCCAAGCAAACCAAGATGCTACACTCAACTCGGCATGCATGTCCGTTTGTAACGTAACTTTGGAACACTGAATCTAATCAATTCCAAAAATGTCAGGGAATGTTCTAGCTATCAATGGGCAGAACCCTTTTGTTTGGTTGGTTTTTGTTTTTGTTTTTTGTTAGTCTAATTTGCACCAAAAAATATCAGAAAAGCCTGATTCAGAGGAAAATCAGAGCGCTCAGATTGCCTGGCTGCAGGCAGAGCAATCTCTTTGCTGCCCCCTGCTGCTGCCTACCCATATCAGAGGTAACAGCTAAGCTTGCTGCAGGGGGAGATTGTAGTCTGAACTAGCAGAAATAAGAGCTTTGCAGGGAGAGTTTATTGGGGGAAGAAGGGAGGGGAGGAGTAGGGACCAGACGAGGGGAAGAACAACCTGGAGTGGGGGCCTGGGAAACAGCCAGGGTGGGACTGTGGTGGTGATGGAAGCAGAGACCTGGAGTGGATGGGGAAGTTGGGGCAGGGGGAGAAGTTGGGGGGGCAGGCAGGGATCCTGAGGTAAGTGGGGGAGGGGAAGTGAATTTGATGGGGGGGGGGGGGGCAAATCAGGGACCCACAAGATGGGAGTAGTGGTGATGAGGGAAGCCGGGAACCTGGGGTGGGAGGGAAACTGAGCCACGTGGTTGTGGAGTCAGGAGAAACAGAGATGGTGTTTGGAAAAGGGGGGACCACAGACCCTGGATTGGGGTGAGACAATGCTAGGCCTGGCTAGGGGGAATGAGGAAGCCACACATAGACCTGGACATAGTGGGAAATGCCATTGGGGAGGGCAAAATGCTCTGGAACATTAATGCTGCGTAAGTGCGTTTGCTTCGTGCATGTTTTGCTAGCCCTTGAAACTTCAGGAAATGCAGTCTGTTACTTTCTGTTACAGATTGCTATTATAGCCTTTCACCTCAAAGTCAGTGGTTTGAATTCAGAGTTGGTAATGGTAGCAAATGGAAAATAAGTTACACTCTTGGATCCATGTGGTAGCTTCCGCATTTGCTTCACTTGCTTTCATAAATAATGTCACAGAAACCACCACCTAACTGCTGTGAATTAGCATCTGTGGCTGTCTCAGTTCTTTGTGCTTAGACAGACCAACATGAATACCTTTTTGGATTCCGCTCCCCCCCAAAAAGACTTATGGAACACTAGTGTGGTCATGTGGAGAAGCTTGTTGTGCTGCTCATGCTATATGTGCTTGGGTAACAAACAGTTCAGTTCCCTTAGTGTAACCATCTTAACCACAAACGCTAGCTTTAAGCAAAACCTAAGTGTTTTTTCTTATTTGTGGCACAAATTCATGATGTAAAAGTGTTCATGTGTGTGCGGGGGGGGGTAAGGGGGAAATGTGAGGAGGGAATGAATGGAGATTCGTATGTTCTACAATTCTAAAAGAAAAAGAGTCTGAACCACCTAGTAGGTGGTATGGCATACGCAGTATGCGGCCATGCAAACAACCCAAGCTCAGGAGTGGCTTCAGGGATACTGATAAAGTTGATTGCTACTCCAATGATGAATCTCATCATGGAGGAGATTCGCTTGGTCTTTTGCTGGAAGATTCAGCGTCCACTTCCCTGCTGAATAAAACAATGTTGTTACAAATATTGAAGTCATTTTCATTCACTCATCTTGGTAAGAGGAGGGAAGTATCCTGCTTGTGACTACTTAGTAGAGAGATTGTACTGTATTCATTACCACTTTCTCATTTATTCTCATCTCAAGCTGATTTTGATACAGAAGTTAAGCAAGGAGGTCTGAATGTTCACTTCAAAAACTGCCATTGGTGACTTGTTCCCTCTGTGTATTGAACTCAAGATGGCTGTCGGGATGGCATTGGGAAGATGGTGGTCTCTGACCTCTAACTGTCAATAGTCAAGTGTGAGCTGCTAAACACACGTGTTCTTCCCCTTCCCTTCCCAGCCCCCTAGAATTTCTTCCTGAAGCAGAGAGAGAACTTACACCTGTGATGTCAGAAATTGTATTTGTTTTAATGAAATATATTGCTCTGACAGAACTATGAATTGTAGTTTTTTAAACTTTATTTTAGGCATGGGGTTTGGGTAAACTTGTCAAACAAGTATTTATGTACTTCTATTTATACACACTTGTAAAACCAGTCTTTCCCTACTGTAGTAAGGTGACATTGACACCTTATTACATAATTATGGTATGGTTCAAGATTATTCTGAACCTTTAGCATAATAATTCCTTAGATGTTTTCTGGTTCAAAGGTTCTTCTGAACCTGATGGCAGTTCAGAATGTGAAAATGTTAATGATTGAACGGCTGCCAGATACTCAAGTCACTTGACAAGTCATGTATTCAGTATCTGTATTTTGAAGATGATTCTGCTCTCATTGAAGCTAGTGGCAAAACTCTGACTTGAGGAAGAGCTGAATGTGTTTAAACTTGTTCATTATCACAAATGGTTTATTCCTTTAAACTTGAAAGACCTGCCCGGTAACTTCCTCTAACCCTAAATCCCATCCTGCGGTTAGAACATGAGTGAAACTAGTGTGCTGAACCACCTGTTTAGGATACTTTAAAGTATCCTAAATTGTGTAATTATGTGCTCATTAATGAGCCTGCATCATCTGCAGAATCTGACACCGAGAACTACCTTGCATAATAAGTAGAGCTGGTCAAAAAAAATTTGTTGGAATGATTGTCTGTCTGACTGAAAATACCCATTTTGCAAAATCAATATTTTTCCTAGGAAAACTTCAGTTTTCCCTTGAGGGGAGAAATCAAAATGATAGTTTACCTGTTGCCCACTTTGAAGGCTCTTGTCAGTTTCTCTTTCTGCCTTCCCCAGCCATCCAGCTGCTGGAGAAGCTGAGCATTGGGCTCTCTGGCTCCACAGCGGTGAGGGGAAGCGGGAGGCTGAGTGTGCTGGAATCTCAGGCAGCCAGGCTGGAAGGCTCATGTCCGTTTCACTGGGAAGCAGGAAAATCCTGTTCAGTCTCCCAAAATAGTGTGTTTTTTTTAAATCCCTTCCCTTGAAATATTTATCCGTTTTGACTTTTCCACTCCAGTTTGGGATTAAAACTTGTTCCAAAACATGATTTTTTTTGTGGGAAGTGATTCCTATTTTACAGACAACTATAATAATAACTAAACAAGTAAAACCTCTGGTGTGAATCTGTGGATTTGTTTGGGTAGCAATTGTGTGTTTACTTTAAGGCCTTTTAGTTTTACATCATTTAGTTTCAATAGTTTCTTTATTTCGTAAACTGGAATTGTAGGGTTTAACCCTTCAACCACAGCCACCCGGAATTCATGAGACTGGCAAGAGGTAAACCGAATTTGGGGCAGCTGAGGCCAGGGCAGCACCATGTCAGAATTTGCAGTTGTAGTAAAGTCATGTAGAGGAAGCCCACCTTTTCCTCTTGCACTGTTCTTCAGCCCACTACCCTTTCCCAGCCATGGCAGCACTAAAGGCCATGCTGCCCTTAGATGTCTGCCCCTGGTGTACTGTCTCTCAGGAGGAGAGTCTCAGCATGCAGCAGGTGATGATACCGTTGAGTCAGTATTAACATAATGCAGGAATTCTATCTTCAGTCTTGGGGCAGGGAAACCAACTGCTTCATATGTGTTCTCCCACGCTTGCCCTGTCCATTTCTTCCCACATGGATACCTTGAGGGGAGAGGGGGAAATAAAGTGTCAGAATGGAAGGATGGGGGAAAAGCTGCTTTGAAACACTTCTCTGCCATAGTTTTCTCCATCAATTTTTTCCTCACCACATTGTGCAGCAGGAATGTAGAGCTATTGAAGCAGATGAGTCTCTTTCACGTATTGAGGTTTTTCATAATCCACTGAGACCTTCAGTCACAGCTCTATTAATGTTAATCAGGCAACTTCTTGAACCTTAAATGTGTGTTCTTCTTGTTTATCAGAGGGACTCTTGTGCTTGGGCTGGGGTTCAAGACAAACCCTGACTTACTTCTGTGCGTTTAAGTCAAATTTCTGGTTGTGTCACTCTAAATAGATGTGTGTAAAAATTTGAAATGTTATGAATATCTAAATATAGCTGTGATCTTTTGTACTAAAATAATTTTGTGATGTTCAAAATGATTTTTTTTAAATGAGGATAAACAGTTTTTGAGAGTAATACAAATACATGGAACACATTAGGGGAAAAACATAACAGACAAGTAACCAATTCTCTATACTTAATATAATGAGTAATCAATAAAAGATGTGATAACATTAACAGTTAAATTATAGTTTTCTTACACTGATGAATTATTTTAAATCTTGAAGTACAATAAGATTGTCTCCATTTGGTTAGTGATTCAAGCAGCTACCAGATTTCCTTGGTTCCTTTAAAAGATTCTGTATATACTGCAGCACCACCTCAAAGAGTTTACAGTCACTTAGGGTACGTCGATTTATCGGGGATCAATATATCGCGTCTCGTTAAGACGAACGCGCTCCCCATCGACTCCGGAACTCCACTAGAGCGAGTGGCGGTAGTGGAGTCAACAGGGGAGCCGCGGCCGTCGATCCCGTGCCATGAGGATCCAAGGTAAATCGATCTAAGATACTTCAACTTCAGCTACGCTATTCACGTAGCTGAAGGTGCGTATCTTAGATCGATTGCCCCCTCCCCCCCCAGCATAGACCAGTCGTTAGAGACAATCCTGGTGAGCCTCATCTTACGCTGGGGTAACGTTCCGCTGTCAGCGCGTAAAGCGAAAATCGCGTATAATCAAAATTACATTGAGTGTAATGGCGGGCAGAATCATCCGCACTACAGGGACAGTATTTAAATTCTTTTTCTTTTTTGTTTTTTTTGTTTTTGCCAACCGCGCAAAGCTGAATTCGCGTATGTTAAATGCGTGTAAGATGAGACTTGCCTGTACACTTCAAGCAAAGTGACAAAGGTAGTAAGTGTTATGTCATGTTAGTTCCATCTCTTTTTAAATTGTCCCAACTGATATGACTATAATTTACTCCTGCTGTATTGTTCATAAGAAAAGAAGTGAGCCTCCAGGATGGATATAAATGAGGAGAGGGTAATGGCTTTGCAGACCAGTTCAAGAAGGGCATTCCAAATTGCAGGGGAGGAGTGGGGAGGAAAAGAAGCAGACAAATGGAGCCTTGAGGTTTGCAAAATTTGCAGAGGAGTAGCACAAAAAAGATTAAGTAAATGAATAAGGAAAAGTGAGTGATGCAGGGCCTTAAAGGATAAAATCAGAGTCCATGATGCAATAGGGAAGGGGAGAGCCACTGGAGACATGAAAAGTCAAGAGGAAGTGGTTTGGCTGTATATTGGTAGTGGGTGAAATGGTTGTCAAGTAAGCGAGAGGCTGCAAGAATCAAGACTGGAAATGATCTGGGCATGAGTGAGAGAACATTCTTGTGGAGGAAGACACAGCAAAACATGGACATGTGTTGAGAATGAGATAAAAGTTGCAGATGATCCCCAAGTTGTGAGATGAAGGATGGTGGTTGACTGACTGGGAAAGGAGGAAGAGTGGGAGAATTTTGTGGGAAAAGATAGAGCTCTGCTTTAATCATGTTAAGCTTTTAATTAATGGTGAAATATCTGGTAGAAGATGTTGGAGAGAAATGGCAACGTGCAGTTGAGCAGACATGGAAAGATCAGTGGTGGGCTGAGATGAATTATCAGCATAGAGATGAGAGCTGAAACCATGGAAGTAGAAAGAATCGCCCATGGCTAAGGTTTAAAGGTCATCCACAGTGGGATAAGGGAAGAGCAGTTACTGCTGGAAGACCAGTCAGATTTAGGAAAACCAAAAAAGCCAAGTGAAGAGTTTCCATGTTATCCAATGCAGTGTATTTTCTGTAACACTTGCACTTTAATATACATAATGAGCATGTGCATTATTTGTATGTAATTTTTTCTAAATTCTAAACACTTAGTTCTGCAGCCTACATCTGATAATAAGAAAATTATCAATCTCAAGGCTCTGGAATCTTATTTTAAACATATGTAATTCAACCTTATAAATTGCCATCTTTCCATCTGGGTTGATTTTATTTGTTTTTTGTCTTTAATTTTTTTTTTTAATTTTTAAAAGGAAACAGACGAGCGATATAACATGGCTGTTATGCAAGTCTGTTGACCTAGAAACTTGTTTTTATAGTACTAATATATATTTTCTTATGTTGTGTGTAGGATATACTTTAAAATTGGTTATGTATCAGCATTTTCCATGGTGTATAGTTTAGTAAAGACAGGTTTTTTTTTTTTTTTTTTTTTAAAAGTCCTCACTTTAAGCGGCCCCAACAGAGCACTGAAGTGTGCACTTTCCTCAGATGAGTAGTCCCATTAAAATCAATGAAGTCCATATTTAAAGTTAAGTATGTGCTTAAACGCTTTGTGGAATGAGGGCCAAACTGTTGTATATTTAGCATATATGTAATGGTTTGAATGTGTTTGAAATTGTACATAATCGATGTTGCCAAACCAACAAAGGCATGGCCTGAGTCCCTGGCTCTTTGTCAATTAATGACAGGCAGCCAAGTAAAGTCCAGTGTTCTGGTATTGCATTACTTCATAGTGGGCACAGTGACATATTTTTCTTTCAATATGCTATTTAGTACATGCAGTCTACTTCCACGGCTTTTGTGTTTTGGTCCTGGAGTCTTCCTACAATGCTGGGTGGATGCATTCTTTTCTTGACATAATAGCAAATACTTCTCTTCCAAATTGACCCATTTATCCTGTCATACAGTCTTCTCCTAACGTTAATTGCTCAATATACGCTGTCTCCCGCACGGAAGAACATAGTTTCATAAACAGCTTCCAGTATTTTGTCTGTGTAATTTTTTCTTTTGAAATACAAATGGTCTGGACTTGAGTTAAATCATAACTCTTATTAGACTATGTTCTGATGAATAGCTCATGATAAAGTAATTGAAGGCAGCAGCAACCACATGTGAATTTTGGCAGTCTTTAGGGGAGATGGGATTTATGTTTTGTCTCCATTTTTAGCATAGTGCAGTCCATCCAGTACAGATGATGAAGAATAAATCAAATGAATGTCTCTTGTGTTTTCTTAATTGTTAGCTGCTTGGAAAATTGAGTCAGGTAAATTTGTAACCTTTTAAATATTACTCAGTCCACAGTTGCTCTATTACCTCTCATTTAACTGCTTTAAATGCATGATGACTCAAACCAGCTGGCTCCGCTGCACATTTTTCATTGTCAAAGTATAGACATTTCCAGCTTACTGGGGTATCCCAACAGGGCTGCATGGCTTTTTCTGTTTGTCTGGCAAAATTGTTCAGATCCTCATGCTCCCAAGATTGAATTACTCAAACTTCATTCATAGAAAAACAAACACTTTGTGTATGGTGAGTCCTCACTTGCCAGCTCATCTAACATTCACTAACTGTAGCTGTTGTCCTCACAGCTCCTCATATTAGACGCACCAATTAGACACTGAATAGATTTGTTTTTTTTTCTAGATGGCACCTCATATGCTGTGAATTTGTCAAGACAACTTAATTAAGAATTTGAGTGAGTGGTCACTTGATGCTGCCAAGAGGTGGTGAAATAAAGTAATTAGCAGACGAATTGTAATTTTAGAACTTTTGCCTATGTTTTCAATGCCAATTTCTAGTATAATTAAATACTGCATTCTTCCATGAAAATATATGTAAAGGTAGATGAAGGCAGAGGATGTTTGTTTTGTTTGTTTTGGATAGATTTTTTTTAATCCAATATGTTAAACCCTTTTGTTTATCAAGAAGAAAGGGAATAGTGGGTTAAATGCATATTATCAAAACATATTATTTTGGATGGGAAGACTTAACACACAACTAAATTTGAGATGGCTCTTTATTATTGTCTAGCTTTGGCCAAGGTAGAACTTGCTCTAATCGCTAATTGGTACTAACACAAAATCTTTGATTGCGGATCCTCAAATTACTTAAGAGCTTTGAATGTTGTTTGTAATGAAAGAACCGTATTGTTTACAAAGGAGCCTACTCTTTTAGCAAGAGAGTGGGGTTGTTGGTGGTGCTGACTACAGAATACACTTCATATTGAAGAGAAAGGAGACGCATCCTGGATAATATAAATTATATGTTGTTAGCTTGAGAGAGAGAACAATAATTAAATAATAAAATATTATTAAACTACTTAAAGTGTGTGTGTGTGTAGAAGAAGTCTTACTTTTTAGACTAGGATCCACATCAATTGCTTTTGCTTTTACTAATGCAGTCAGGTTTTAAATCAACTTGATCTTGAAGTTTCAAAAGGCTTATGATATTTTGGTCGAATACATGGATTAAGGGGAAAGAAATCTATTTTAAAGTAAGAGGGATTTTTGTTCATTTTTTAAAAGGATGCGAAATTAGCAATACTGGTTTGTGAACATATATAAGATTAGCAACCCTGAGGTAAGTAAGGTTCTCATCTGAAGGAAAACAGCCAGTCAGTTGCATGAAGAAGCTTTCTACTGGGTGAATTCAATAACCTCAGTACTCTTGTTATCAGTAGTTGCCATCCAGAGCAAAGGTCACTGAAGCTGGATTTTACCAATTTAATGCTATTTTTAACTATGCATTTTATGTGAAAATGTATTTTGCATCAAAGTCAGGGTGTAGAAACTTGTGTCTGTGATGAACAGAGAATACATTACCCATGTGGAATGCTGTGGATGAGATTAGCTTAGTTGGCAGTGTGGAGGGAGGCAGATGATCACATCTGGAAAAAGGCTGGAGGCAGAGGATATTAGAGTAGATTGGGCAGCTTGTATGGGAAAGAGGGGTTGAGTTTTGGAAACGTCTAATAAAACAATGGTGCCCCATGTTTGAGCTATACCAAAGACATTTGTAAGATGTTACTTTGTCTCACACTGTTGCTAGTTGCTGACTCTAGTGACCGCAATCTCAACAAATGTTAAGAGCTGACTGGTTTATTTAACATTTTATATTGCCCAGAGCTCTGTTGTGCTTGATGAGGTACAAAAACAATCCAAGAATGTTAACATTGAAATATAAGGTTAGAAAAGGTTGAGGGGTAAAAACTAACACTTGTTGGGAGAAGCAGATAGGTGACCTGTGCAGCTAATTGGTCGTGAGGCTGAAGGCAGGAACAGGTGAGGCTGAACCTTGACCTTTTTGGTTCTGAATAATGAAATGTTTAGTTTTACAAGCTTATTGTTCATGAAAGTACTAAAAGAGACTGGCTAGAGATCTCTTCTTATCTCATTAATATTGTCTCATTAAATTGCAGTCTGTGACTTGAAGCCATTATAATTTGAATGTGCTGTGACATCTTGTGTGATCTGTGCGACATGACTTTCTTACAATACAGTTCTGCAACAAAAATAGTTTTCCTCTCTTTTTAATATAGATTGGGGGGTGCTGCAGTCTTAATGTCTTTTCTATGCGTGACAACAGATTATCTCGAATTCCCTCTGAGATTTCACAAGCCACTGAACTGCATGTCCTGGATGTAGCTGGAAACAGGTGAGAGATTTTTATAGTGTCCTGTTGCTGTAATGGTTTTGCTTCATACTCAGTCAAGACATGTAGATTAGATGTCTTAGAATGAAGCAACAAAAAAAGCTTGCACTCCAATTTCACTAGTCCCAATACTTTGAAATTGGCAATATGTTCCTGCCCTCTGGCCAAATGTAGTTCCAAACCCTGCCAATACTGAGCACACGTATGTGTGTCAAAGCTACCTTTGTGACAAATACACATAAAAATACAGGATTTCAATCATGACTTTCAGGTTTTCTTCAGCCAGAAACCGAAAAGTCTCCTAACTTTTTCACTTCATGTACTTCTGACTTTAAATTAAAACAAAGAGATCTTGGCTTCACGTGAAGTCTGGTGAATTGATGCATTAATGCCAGCTGATCCTTCTGAATGGGGAGTTTGACAATCAAGTTAATCATATAAATGTTACTTTTTTATCTGCATAAAAGCTTGGCTTACTGATCTCATGTCATGCAGTGGTGTTTTGGTGGTTCATTTATTTGTTATTTTTATTGTTGCACAAATAAAGGCCCAAAGTAGAGCCTCATTGTGGTCAGCACCACACACACACAAACACACACACACACACACACACACGACATTCCCTGCTCCACATTACATCTAAGCATAATGAGAAACCGCTAAGTAGAACAGACCGGGGTACAAGGTATAAAATGAGATGGTTAGCCAGTTCGTTGAGTCATCTCTCTTTTTACTTGAAATCAAATCATATGCACGTGTGCAACTGGTTCACCGCCTAGTTGGGCAGGTTGATTTATTAAGTCTCTTAGAAACTGGCCTGAAATTTCAGACTTTCCATTTCTTTTTAAATTAGGCTGATACATCTTCCTCTGTCGCTGACTTCCTTAAAGCTGAAGGCTTTGTGGTTGTCTGATAACCAGTCCCAACCTTTGCTGATGTTCCAGACTGACACAGATCCTGAAACAGGAGAGAAAATTTTAACATGTGTGTTACTTCCTCAAATGCCTTCTGAGCCCAGTTGCCAAGGTATGGTATACTTTGAAAAACATTTCCACATACAGCAGAACTGTCATCTTAAAAATCTACTGTCTCGTATCTTTGTCCCACAGCATTGTGCAAAAAGCTTTAGTTTATCATTTTTGTTTAAAAAAAAAAAATCAGTTAATCATTGGTAACAAATAACATTTTAGTTGTTCACCATTAAAGAGCTTCTCTTCTGCCTTTCACTATTCACTGTCTCAAAAGATTTTAACTCTAGTGGGTAAGTTGGTAAGTAAATTGACTTACCTCCCCTCTACATCAGTTATATAAGCATTAATTTATTTAATTAAAATACAAAGTAAGCAAGCATAATAATCTTGTTACCCCTAAAATCCATGAGAGCTCAGTAGTGGAGCCTATGTGTACAAAGTGGATATCTGTTTTTCAAATTTGTGTATGTGGCTATGGAACAGAGTTGGAAGGCTGAAGGTTGAAAAGCTCTGAGTCTTGACTCGAAAGATCAAGGTGAGTTAATAGCAGATGTTGTGTGTGTTTAAAAAAAAAAAAAAAAAAAAGGGGCATTATCATCCCTAGAATATCACCTTCCTATCAAAAAAGGGGCAACAGGCTTTCTCTCAAATGTAAATAATGAGCAGTAACTTTGTATTGCAGTTTTAAAAGAATAGGTGAGGGATTGGTGGGGTCAGTTAAATTACGAACTCTCTTTCGCTTTGTTCCCTCATGTGTAGCTAGTTCCTTAAGGGCTCAGTTGAGTCTTTAGAGTCCTTTGCATTGGTTGCTGGGTTGCCACTTTTGTGATAACCCAATATCTGAAGGTTCAGATATGCCCACAAAGGTACCAGCTGTTTATTGGTACTCAGATACTGTGGTGATTGGGGACACACGAGAAGCTCAGTGTTGTCAGTTCTCACCATTTTATTGTGATTCTCTATATTTGATGTCTGTCTTAAAGGTCAATGCCAAGAGTCAGGTGGACTTCATGAGACTCTATTTAATTTAAAAACAAAAACAAAAAAACCTCAACCCTTTAGTGCCCATAGTTGCAGAGACAAAGATTGAACATGTGAATTCTAAAATGTCAAAAACCAGAAGGCAAATAAAGCACCAAGATCTTATTTGTTTGGCTTAAAAATCATGATTTTTAAAAAATCTCATGTTATGATTTTTGAGAGCCTGGCTGATTTTTGAAAACTTGGGGGTGGCAAGAGTGGAACCTAGACAGGCTGATCAGAGAAGGGGGGGTCACTGATAGGAAACTGGGTGGCAGCCAAGACCACAGTCTTTACATCAACAAAATAAGTGTAGTAGGTCCAGCGTCTCGGCTTACAAGCCGCTGTCTCATCCACTTGTTTAACATGACATCATGTCAGCCAGTGACAGACAGTTGATAAATGCTGTGCTGTTGCCTATTGATTAGCTACAAACCTTTTGGCTCATTTCTTACTCAGCCAGATTGTTAATCCAAAACTGTAGAGTGTATGTGTTTGGTTAAAACTATATATTCCTTTGTGATGAAGGCAGTTCTTCCATTAACAAGCAATCTTTCTCTTCTGTCAAAAATAAAATTGCTTGCCTAAGTGAGTGGTCAGTAGAATTTTTGCATGGGGTAAGTAGGTAATAATTAGGGCTTCTAATTTTCAGTTTTAGCTGATAACACCCCCAGTACAAAAAAAATGAAATTGGTGTTTATTCAATAAACACTGGAAAAATGCCAGAAGTGGTTACTTGTACTTAAGGGCTTGTCTACATGGAATACTAATGCAGACAAGGGTGTGATGTCTAAAATTCACTAACATGTTGCACATTAATTGGCCTGTATCAAGGTGGTAGTGTGCACTAAAGGTTCCCTAGTGCATTTTAGTGTTGTGCTGTTTGAAACAGTGCGAAGTTAAAGTGCATAACATTTACCAAGTAACATTTACCAGGTAACATTACCAAGAGATTACTCCTTACAGTAGGATACATTGTAACAAGAAATGTAATTAGTAATGTATATTCTATACAAAGAGCCCCCAAACCCACCCAATTTTTGGACATCTACATAAAAATTAAAAATTACTAAAAACAAACCCTGCAAAATGAAATTAATTAAACCCCAGCGTCCTCGTAATATATGTTAACATGTTCTTTCCTGAGAAGGTTCAGCTTTGTTTGTTTCCATTATAACAGATAACCTGCCCCGATGCGGTGCATTTGAGAGCTTGGTAAATGAAATGTCAGATGAAACCTGGAATGAGCGTGCAGTAAACAGAATCAGTTCAATCCGCTTTTTAGAAGATGAAAAAGATGAAGAGGATAACGAAATGGTACGTTTCTCAAACATACGCTATTACACATGTAGTAACTAAAATGCAAAAGAGTAAAAAGTGTTTGAACTGTCTACATCTTACCTTAAACATTCCAAGTTTTAAACAGTAGTAGCGGATTTTCTGTGTTTATAGCAGAGCTGTTAAATATTGGTTTTATAGTGGTTTAAAAAGGCTTTTTAAATTTGGTATTGTTTATCTGCTTAAATCAAATACAACTTTCAGTTCTGCTAAAACAAGACTCTCTTACTGTGAAAATTTTAGTCTGTTTTTTCTTTATTTCTTTAGGATGGTTCCTTCCAGTTTTCCAAAAGCAGGATAGGAGTAGGGTCTTCTTCTGCTCTGTGGAAGGTGTAAGCCTTGGACCCTATGTCCTTTAGGCAGTAATTTTAAGTTATTACATTCTGACATGGGTCCACATTGAGTTTTCTACCCCCCCCCATCATGTTTGTCTTTCCCCCACTTTCATTACCCCTCCTTCATCTCATGACCATATGTATTGATACCAACATAGTGTCCATAATCAGATGGCATGTGGCACATTGGTGCATGCTGTTTCCCACCCAAATGAAGAAGGGCTTTTGGGAGCATCTGTCACTGTACTTATGAGACCTCCATTAAATGGTCATTTCATACTCCCTGGAAATCAAAAATTTGAGGTGGTCTTTGAAATAAAGCCTTCTTCTGTAATGGCTTTGCTTCACTAACAGCAGCTACATGTAAATATTGAGACTTTTAGAGCCAGATTTTCCGCAGACCTCTCAATGTCCCCCAAAACTTGCTGATTGTACCAATTTTGCATGCAGATTTTCAGAGGCATGCTGAAGTTTTAGCCTTCAGCTTAAGTTGAAGTGAGCCTCGAAACACAAATCCTGAAAATCCCCATGTTTGGAGATTTTTTAAAATCTGTACTCTAACTCAAGAACATCTTAGATATAACACTCCAGATGTGCTAGTACTATGGCTTTATTCTGAAGAGTGACTTTGAAACAGACAGTATTTTTTGCATATCCGATATGCTCATTTTACAAGTATACAGATGTGTTTTTCCTTACTACCAGCCCTGTACACTGAACTAGGGATCTGACAAGCTAGGGTCCATCCTTCTCAGAACCTGGAGTAAAGGGTTTAGCAGATCAGATTAGTCCTTCTGACATCTGTGCCAACTGTGATTGCCTCCTATTGGTTTCCACAGGTGTAGCTGATGGAAATTTAGTAAGCAACTTTTGGGAATGCACAAGGGGGAATATAATCTAGTTTACCTTCCTTCAGTTGTGTCATTTGTACAGGGCTAACTGGAGTAAAAAGTAGTAAAACTAAATTTGGTCATTGAAGGCAGCATGTGACTGGGGCAGCACACAGCAGAACTGCATTTTGAATAAGGTGTCACTTTTCATAATTGAACCACATAAAGTTGTGAAATAAGAATCTTTAAACTCTTAAAACTTCCACCTCTTATTATTGATCCACTTGTAATGAACTGGGAATAGCAAGTACTTTGAAACAATATTAAAAATTCAAGTGCAGGACATTACTTGGGGATTTAGAGACTGCCCTGAAGCAGTCCACTTTTGATATTGGGGGGAAAAAAATCATTTTGTGATCTAGTCAAGTGTTTTATTCAGCTAGTCATTAATTTCCAATGTATGCCCCTTATAGTTCACTAGTGCTACTTTAATAATGTAAATAGTACACAAAACACTTCCTTTAAAAATTACATATATATGCACCTGCACACACATTCATGCTGTTATATTTAGTGCGGTATAGATTTTTTAAAAAGAAAATTAAAAGCTAATTCACTGGTTATCCAAATTATGGAAGTAAGTTATCTTTCTATTTAGCTTTTGTCAACTTTCCTTGCACATATGCCAACATAAGGCATATCCTTCTCTAGCAGATAGTACAGAATTACCGAAAATAAACTATTGGAATGTTCCCTCTCTTTCCCTCCAAGTTCCTAGTGTCTATTTGGCAAAACATAATCTAATCCATGTCTTGGTGATGGAAGGAGAGTAGAACATCACACAAACATTTACTTGGCAATATAGAGAGACACCACAGAGAGGTGCTGTGGGATTTTTCAAAAGCATCTGTTTGGTTTGGTTAATGGAATTAATTCCTAAATCACTTAGGCAGTTTTGAAAATCCCATATAGTTCTTTCATGGACACTCCCCTCCCTCCCCCCCCCCCCCACACACACAATTGGGAACTGTTTTTCAACTTCTGTTGATGTAGATTTTCAAATTAACAGGTCATGTTAGGGAAATTCTGTGCCCAGAGTCTGTTCTCCCCACACCCTCAAAAGAAGACCTCTTTCACTGACTACATCAACAAGCAGCTATGAAATTAACATTATGATTTTTTAAAATCATGTTATAGCTAATATTTGGTATTAAATGCTAAAACCTTGAAAGTGTGTGTGTTTCAAAAAGACAAAAGCAAAACCGTTTACTCCACTGTTTGTTTTTAGAAAACACTTCTAAGGCGAGCCACTCCACATCCTGGAGAGTTAAAGAACATGAAAAAGACAGTGGAGAATTTACGGAATGATATGAATGCTGCTAAAGGACTGGATTCAAACAAAAACGAGGTCAATAATGCCATTGACAGAGTGACCACTTCCGTGTAGAGTTTCATCTCCAGGTTTTACCTCCTGTGTCTTCCCCTGCTGTTGAAATGTTCCTGTCGTCTTCTGGGATGTCATTCAGCCCCCTTTGTTTTTAACCAGAACCTGATTCATCATCTCCTTGTATGTGGAAGGTGCTGATCACTGGAAGAAAGTGCCTTATCTCAGCCAGGCATTGAACCAATACTCTCCAAATCAATATTGTACTTCTAATAGTTTAGTTTGTTTTTAATAAATAGAGTACACTACTGTATAGGTAGTGCCATATTTTTGTCTTACATGTGGGGAAATATGATTTTTCCTAAGTGCTGGGGTATCTTCTTCCCAGTTGCTAGATATGCTGGTGAGAAATATAGTTTTATGTGGAAAATGGATACATTTTTACTCTTTGGCAGCTCAGATGGTGTAAATTTTAAAATTTTGTATAGGAGTTTCATAACAAAATGGTGTATTTCATTTTTAAAAAGAAATTTATCTTAATCGGTACATATTTTAGTATTTGTGGAAGAGAACGTGAGTTTCATGGACAGTTGTATTCATTTGTTTGTACTGCCCACTTGTGCCTTAATGTGTGTTATATGTCAGACTAGTCTTAAAAGAAAACAGAATCCTTGGGCAGAGCAAGATTAAAACAATGGTGCCTGTTTGGAAGTGTTCATTTCAAGCAGTAATTAACTTTTGGGGTATTTTACAAAAAAGGAAAACTGATGTTTATATCACAGGATTCAAATTTGTGAAGCACAACTGTTTATTTTATTGTATGCTGAGTTGAGATTAATGATCAGACTGCTACTGTTTATTACACAATGCACTCACACTTTAACTTAATCATAAGGAAACCTCTTGTTTTGGATGCAATAATGGATTGCAGTCAATAGAAACTCATGCTCCCACTTTTAAAGTTGAATGTGCCATTTGTAAAATAAACAGAACAAAATGCACACTAGACTTTCAGAAGCACAGTATGGAACTAGTTTTATGTATGACACAAGAAGAGTGATATTCTTTTAAAGTGCTTTGCAGGTTTTATATCTATATATAAAACCCCAATAAAATAAAAATATGAAAGCTTCAGTAGCTTTTTATTGTATCATTAAAATTGCTATGATAAATATTAGAATTGACTTTATCTGTACATTTTATTTGTGCTACATCTTAAATTAGTGAACACTGGCTTTATTAAGTTAAGTAAACTCTGTTAAACTGAATGTAATACTGTGGAAAAGTACCAGTTTTAACATACTTTGGAGAAAGTAGTCTCTCAAATGCAGTGCAAGTACAACACGAACAGGTGCATTGTAAGGTTTCTCACATTGTCACTGTTAATGTTCCTGGACTGTGGCATACAGATGAGACCAATTGTCTCCATATATATTAAATTCTTGGAATTTCTGCTGAGACTTGAAACAATGTTGTCAGTTTTGATTGTATCTATATTGTGTGTCTGTGTCCACTAGGAACTGGGCCAAGACTGCTAACTTATTCCATGTAGACAACTGAATAGCCTTTAGGTTCAGAACAAAGGTTTAATATACCTAATGGGTTCAGGTGCAAGTCGATAACTGAAATGAACAGACTCAAATTGGATCAAAATAAATGTGTTACTTCAAGTAAGTCCCTCAGCACATAATCATTTGGAACTAAATCTTCTTGTAAACATTTGAATGTTTGAAAGGAAGACTTGAGAAACTTACAGCAAGGAAATTTTGTCCAGTTTATATTGTTAGGAAGAATATTTTGAAGGCCAAAGAAACTGGCAATTTTCCTCTAGCAGGCACAGAAAGGGGAGCGGGGGTGGCAGGCAGAAACAATAATAGAATTTCTTCAAGTAGATGCAGCTGTGTATTCTACTCTAGGTATGTGCACATCCAGTGGACTGGCGCCAGAGAACTTTGCCCAGCAGTACCTGTAGGGGAGGTGCTCACAACCCTATTCCTTCCCCTAGCCATACAAGGGCAGTACTGCCCTGACCCCCTCAGTCCCTGCTTTCAGTGGCTACAGTTGGAACTCTGTGTAGTGTTTTTCACCTTGTACTTTTGGTCTCTTTCTGATAATTTTTTTTCTTGTATATAGTAGTTAGTAGTACGTTAGGTTAAGTTTAGTATGGTATTAGAGTAGTTGGCTGTCCTGTGTGATGCCCTCAACAGGGTTCCAGCATTGTCCATTGTGTCTGGGGGGGGGACCATCCCCAACAGTGATTCTCACACAAGGTGCTTGTGTCTCGGTGAAAGACGTTTGCAGATGGAGCACAACTCTTTAGTCATTCAGAGAGGACTTAGGTGGTAAGACACTTGCAGCTGAAGCAACACCTGCTGCAGCAGGCCATGAGGATGAGGGCCCTCGTGTGATTGGCAGTCGCCTTCAAGTGATGTCACTCGGCACTTTGGCTTGGCCATTTCCCTAAAGAGGAAGGGGTCGTATTCCCTCTTTTGGTACAACGAGGAAGAGGTGACATAAAACAAATAAGGACCACTCAGGCAGACTCCACCTCATTTTCTAAGAGAAGTGCTGACTGGCACCATACTCTGTCAGGCACATGGGATGGAGCAGTCCATCCAACTGCTCCCCGATACCACTCCAAGATAGGGCAAGAGCCTGTACCATCAACTCTGGTTCTGGCCATGAGGTGTCTGAGACATTGTCACCAGCGCTGACTGTCTCCACTCTGATGACATACCAGGCAGCATCAGACCTGTTTTGCCTCTCAGTCCTGGACACACCACTGGTTTAGGAGTTCTCTGGTGCCCTGGCTTATACCGTCTCATCCTATGTTGTGCCATTGTCACCTTCTGGTTGCATCACAGAGCTGCTGGCTTCGTCAGCACCACAGCTCGCACCGCCCAGGCCTCGGACAGGAGAGTAGAGGGTGATGCAGGGCCCGGCACTGAAGGGCCTATTGATGCTGGTGCATCCTTTGGCACCATTGTTGTGTTGGCAGCAGATCCTTTTGAGTTCAGTACTGCCCTTAGCCTTTCCCAGAATCAGATGGGAACGTGTTTCATTTGATACCACTGGTGCCAATCTCCCCATTCCTCTTCAGCACCGATGCTGCCCCATATCGGGCATCAGAGTCTGACCATTGTTTGCTCCATTGGGGTGGGCTCCCTCATTGTCCCCAGAGTATCTCCAAGACTTCTCCGGATCAACAGATAGGCACCAGAGATAAGCTTTGGCTCACCATTGGTACTGAGATTTGGCATCTGTCCCACAGTCAGGGCATGGGCTTTTGGCCTGGTGCCTATTGGCCATCAATGGCTTATCTGTATGCCCAGTGGCCTTCTTGGAGTCTTTGGGACGCTGCTTGGTCTATGAGGTCCTACTCCTTGACTTGCTCCAGAATGAGATCACTGATGGTGGCTCCTGCTCCCAAACCATGTCAGCTGCAAGCGACAGCTGAGCCCTTTCACCCTGGACTTCTGGGGCTCTTCCCACTGGATCCTGTGGTGCAAGAATAGGATCCATCGTTTGTGCACAAACCACCTCCTCATCCTACCTGGACAACTCTACTGTGCCAGAATTTTCCTCTTCCTTTGTGCCAGAGGACTTTAAGTCATATTGGGACCTCCAGAGGTGTATGGCTAATACCTTGGGTATCCAGGAGGATTCCTGCAGGAGAAAGAAGAACAGGAGTACTTGTGGCACCTTAGAGACTAACAAATTTATTAGAGCATAAGCTTTCGTGGACTACAGCCCACTTCTTCGGATCCGAAGTAGTCCACGAAAGCTTATGCTCTAATAAATTTGTTAGTCTCTAAAGTGCCACAAGTACTCCTGTTCTTTTTGCGGATACAGACTAACACGGCTCCTACTCTGAAACCTGCAGGAGAATTACTCATAAGCTGCTGAATATTCTCCAATCATCAGCTCCAGGGAGAGTAAACTTGGAGTCTGCAAAGGCCTTTGGAATTATCCAGCTTCATTGCCTCCTATACTGAAGCATTTGGAGACGCGGTACTTTTTTCCCATGAAGGGTTTTGAGGGTTTCTACTCCCACCTGGCCCCTAACTCTCTGGTGGTAACTGCAGCAAATGGCAGGGCACCACAGGGAAGGTATAAGTCCATGCCTAAGGATGAAGAAACCAAAAGTATGGACTTGATGGAGAGGAAGATTTATCCCTTCTGTTCCCTTCAAATGCACATCAGACTAGCAGCCATTGCGCTCTAAATATGATTTTGTCAATTGGGCGGCCATGTCTAAGTTCATGGGCAAGTTGCCAGAACCTTCCACAGAAGAGTTTAATGTCTTAGCCAGAATTATGGCATTGGCTGTGACCATGAGGAGGACCTCATGGCTGCAGAATTTGGTCATTGCACCCGGTGTTCAGCAGACCGTTGGGGGTTTACTATTTGATGCCTGGGTTTTGTTTTTAGAGAAAACTGACAAAATCTTACACTCTTGAAAAGACTCCCAAGCTACTTTGTTCTTTAGGAGCGTATACTCCAGCCATGGAGAGATGCTGCTGTTGCTGACTCCAATAATGGCAATACCACCTGCAGATTTATTTAGTTAGTTAGTTAGTTACAGTTCTACCTTCCTGTAATGCAGCAAGACTATTCCTGGAAGGGCCACAGATCCCCAGAGGAGAAGAAGGTCTTCTGGTTCTGGGCTAACCAGCCAGCTCTCCCTGATCCTCCATCCCCTGGCTTCCAGCAAGTGCCCATTTTGACTTCAGTGTCCAGAACTGAGCCATTGGACTGAGCCATTCTTCTCCATCCCCTCTGTTCAGGGACATGTTGCCTTGTTTTCATGGTGTTTGGGACTTGATTACCATGGACAACTGGCTCGTAAGCACTGTCATATCAGGTTGTGCCAGATAGTTCCTCTCCATCCCTCCTCCCCACCCCATCCATCTTCAGGGATCTGTCTCACACGAAACTGCTCCTTTAACAGGCTCAGTCTCTACTGGCTCTGAGGTCTGTCAAGGAGGTTCCCCTGCAGAACTGAGGCCAGGTTCTAAGCATTGGTATTTCCTGGTCCGCAAGACCAACGAAGGGATGAGACCTGTCCTGGACCTCCACAATTTCAATATGTATGACTAACTTAACAACTATCCTCCCTAGCTTAAATCAGAACTAGTTTGCTGCCTTGAACCTGCAGGACACTTATTTTCTTGTTAGCAATCCTTCCAAGCCATAGGAGATTCCTCAGGTTTGTCATAGGTGGCTGGCACTACCAGTATACCATGCTGACTTTCAGCCTGGGTTTTTACCAAATGCCATGACTGTGGTAACATCGTACCTCAGGAAAAGGGGAATTCATATCTTCCTGTATCGGGACGATTGGTTACTGAAAGGCAAGTCCAGTGAGGAAGTCCTCCGGCATGTCCATTTCACATTACTACTCAGTCATTCAGGTCTCATCTAAACGGCAAGAAGTCAACATTGGTTCCAATTCCAAGAATCAAGTCCACTGGGGCCCTGAGAGCATTTGAGAGCTGTAGCGAGGTGCACTCACGGGCGCAGTGCCTCTGCTGGTTGCCCTGGGAATTAGCTCGATTCCAGCTCAGAGCGCCCTCTGCGGGCTGGTAGCTCACCTGCCTCAGGCCCCCATGTCCCTTCCAGACCCCAGTGCCCCTTACCCTGGGGTTCTGCCCCAGCAGTACCCCTACTCTCTGGGTCTCCCCTCCCAGGGGAACCTCTAACCCTCTAAGCCCACCTTGCCTCAGTGGCTGCTGCCAGTCATCATCTAGTCCCTGTTCACTGGGGCAGACTGCATTGTAATGGTCACTCATCACTGGCAAAGGGGGGTTAGGACCTACTGCGTTTGCCTATTCCCCGGCTGTATCTCTGCAGCCCCAGTACCTCTTCGTAGGCCTTCACTAAGGCCTGTGTCCTGGGGATTTACCAGGCTGGAGCTCCCTTTGCCCTTTCCCAGCACTGCTCCGCTTCAGGTACCTTGCTCCCAAGCAGCTAGCCCTTCCCACTCCAGGGCTAGAGTGAGACTCCTCCAGTTCCTGGCCCCCAGCCTTCTTATCAGGGCCAGCTGGGCCCTGATTGAGCTGGCCACAGCTGTGGCTACTTTCCCCATCGGCCTAGCTTGGCTGCTTTTAACCCGTGTTCTCCAGGAGTGGGGCAGCCGCTCCATTACAAGAGCATTTCTGTTGACTTAAGTAATTCCATAAAATTTGCCACCTATGTCTGGAGCGGCACTCTCAATTCTCAACCACAGTCCAAGTATCTCTGAGGTTGCTGGGGCATATAGCTGCATGCACACAGCGAGACCAATATGTCAGGCTGCACTGGCATCCTCTTCAGATGTGGCTGAAGTTGGTCTATCACAGGGATTGGCAACCTTTGGCATGCGGCTCGCCAGGGTAAGCTTATGGTTTGTTTACCTGCCGCATCCGCAGGTTCGGGCGATCGCGGCTCCCACTGGCCACGGTTCACCGCTCCAGGCCAATGGGGGCTGCGGCCAGTACATCCCTTGGCCCGCGCCGCTTCACATAGCCCCACACAGACCCTGGCAGGCCGCAGGCCAAAGGTTGCTGGTCCCTGGTCAATCATCTGAATTCTCATCCTTTTAGACAGACTGGTCCAACTTCCTCAGCCAATCCTGGGCTAGACTGGACAGGTTGGGGAGTGCATTTGGGGTCACTGAAAGTTCAAGGCCTACAGTCTGAACAGGAAGCTTCTCTGCATATCAATGTCCTGGAGTCTCCTGCCATCTTTGCTGCCTATCAGGCCCTTTGAGATCATATCAGAGACTCGGCAGTGCACATCCTTGCGGTGATGTATCTATGTGAACAGACAGGAGAGCGCACTCCAGCATGTTGTGTTAGGAGGTGATCAGGCTCTGGCAGTTTTGCATTGGGGAAGATGGTTCTCCCATGGCTGATCATTTACCTTGGATCCAGAATCACCTGGCGGATTACCTCAACATAAATTTCCCCCTGAATCACAAAAGGTTGCTAAAAGCCCAGTCTCCTGCAGTTCATTTTTGCAATTTGGGGCATCCCAACAATCAACCTGTTCATCACAAGAGACAACAAGAAATGTCAGCAGTTTTGCACCCGAAGGGGGTCTCACTTTGGGCTCCTTGAACAGCGCTTTTCACTTGAGCTGGGAATCGGCACTCCTGTATGTATTTGCTCCAATTCCCATCACCCTGCAGGTCATTCTAAAGCTGAAATTGGACCATGTCAAGCTCATTCTCATTGCTCCAGAGCAACCTATTTGGCCAAGTGGAAGCAGTTCTCGATATGGTCATTAGCCTGGCAAGTTCATCCATGACATCTTGGGTATGTGTGACATCTTGGAGTATGTGTTACACCTTCAGTCTTCTGGTCTTGCGCTTAGTTCATTGAGAGCCCACCTGGTGGCAGTTTCAGCCTTTCATTTGCCCATCCATGGTAAATTGGTATTTTCAAACCCCATGGCAGTGAGGGTCTTGAAAAGAGTCACTCGTTTCCACCTGCCAGTTAAAGAAACCTTCCTAAAGAAAATTCCTTTGCGTGACCTTAATGCTGTCCTAGAGGCTCTGAGCCTCTGCAACTTCTTTGTCCCTTCTGTTTAGAAAACTGCTTTCCTTGTGCCAATAACATGTGCAAGGAGGGTGGGTGAGTTGCAAACTTTGATAGTGGAACCCCCTATATACAATTTTCTAAAGACAAAGCAATCCTGTATCTGCACCATATGTTTTTATCCAAAGTGGTTTCCCATTTGCACTTGGTTCAAGTGCCACATTCAACCCTAAAGGAACAATGTCTTCACACATTGGATGTCTGACGATGTTTAGCTTTTTATCTAGATATGACCAAACTTTTCCACTCATCATCATCTTGTTTGTTTATATGAAAACCAAATGAAGGATCAAGGGATCTCTTCACAGATGATCTCCAGGCGTATAACTTCCTCTACCATGCATACAGCATGTGAAGTAGCCCAGGCTATGTCTCCTCAAAGGGTATGAGCTCATTCCAACAGATCCCAGGCAATGTTGACGGTGTTTGAGTGACATTCCTATATTGGATGCGTGCAGGGCTGCCACTTGGTCCTCAGTGCATATTTTTACAAACCACTATGCTGCATCAAGATTAGATGCAACCTTTGGGAGTGAGTCCTGCTGTCCTTGTTGAAATAGACTGAGCACCACCTCTTGCCAGTACAGCTTGTGAGTCACCTAAGTAGACTACACACCTGCATCTACCTGAAGAAGAGAAAACTGTTACCTAACTGTTCTTCAAGATGTGATGCAGACATGTATTCTATAACCCACCCTCCATCCCCGCTGCATCAGTATCTAGACTTCTGATGTTTGGTGTGAAAGAACTGAGGGGGTCGGCGCGATGCTGCGCTTATGAGATCAGGGGAAGGATTCATGAGCACTGCTGCTATGCATGCTGCTAGGCAAAGTTCTCCAGCTCCAGTGCGCTGGGTGCAAACATGCTGAAATAGAATCGTATCTTCATCACCTCTCGGAGAGCAACGCTTCCAGGTAGGTAACCATTTTTTTTTTAATGAACATTATTAAATGTTTGTAATAATTATAATTATGTTGCGCACATTTTAAATCACTAAAACATCAGTAAAAGGTTTGAGTAGGGTATGCTCTCTTGCATTTTTCCACTGAGTAGAGAGTTGCAATGCTGGCTTGTTCAAATGCTACAAGTCAGGCTTATACAAAATTAATATTACACACTCAAAATGTATCAGGTTGACGCTTACTGTAACTTTCCCTTTCCTTCAGAATTTATCATGTACTCTGTATAATTTGTCCAGTTCTCATATAAAGTACATAGGTAATGCATTTCATGATCTGATCTGGTCCCAAGTAGCCCAGGTTTGACCCCAAAGCATGTTTATTTGCATGGTCTGCTACCGAGAATGGGGTTTGATAGGGGTTAGGTTTACATGGAGTAAGGGAGCTCTGTTTTGCTGGAGGCAGAGTTTTGCTTGTGATGGGTATGTTGCTATTTCATTTTATTTGTTAGTTTGCGGCCGGGTTGGGTCGCAATAGGGTGCCTTTTATTGTTTTGATGATCCAAATATTACAAAAGATCTGAAATTATGGTAGACTGTATAGCTAGAGTCCATATAAACCTCAGCAAATCCGTTCTACGATAAACCTTTTGCACTGGAGGAAAGCAAAAATAACTAGTGACATCATAATCTCCTGTGATGACTGTACCATCCTCCATTGGCAATTGATTTAAAAAATTCTTTTTTTTCTAGACTCTGGATGAGTAATCATAGAAGATTAGAGTTGGAAGAGACCTCAGGAGGTCATCTAGTCCAATCCCCTGCTCAAAGCAGGACCAACCCCAATTAAATCATCCCAGCCAGGGCTTTGTCAAGCCCGGCCTTAAAAACCTCCAAGGATGGAGATTCCACCACCTCCCTAGGTAACCTATTCCAGTGCTTCACCACCCTCCTAGTGAAATAGTGAATTAGGCTTTCCTAATATCCAACCTAGACCTCCCCCACTGCCACGAGACCATTGCTTCTTGTTCTGTCATCTGCTGCCACTGAGAACAGGGTAGCTCCACCCTCTTTGGAACCCTGCTTCAGGTAGTTGAAGGCTGCTATCAAATCCCCCCTCACTCTTCTGCAGACTCAATAAGCCCAGTTCCCGCAGCCTCTCCTCAAAAGACATGTTCCCCAGCCCCCTAATCATTTTTGTTGCCCTCCACTGGACTCTCTCCATTTTGTCCACCTCCTTTCTGCGGGGGGAGGTGGCGGCGCAAAACTGGATATGATACTCCAGATGTCACCTCACCAGTGCCGAATAGAAGGGAATAATCACTTCCCTCAATCTACTGGCAATGCTCCTACTAATGCAGCTCAATATGCCATTAGCCTTCTTGACAACAAAGGCACACTGACTCATATTCAGCTTCTCGTCCACTGTAATCCCCAGGTCCTTTTCTGCAGAACTGCTGCTTAGCCAGTCGGTCCCCAGCCTGTAGCGGTGCATGGGATTCTTTCGTCTTAAGTGCAGGACTCTGCACTTGTCCTTGTTTAACCTCATCAGATTTCTTTTGGCCCAATCCTCCAATTTGTCTAGGACACTCTGGACCCTATCCCTACCCTCCAACGTATCTACCTCTCTCCCCAGCTTAGTGACATCCGCACACTTGCAGAGGGTGCAGTCCATCCCATCATCCAGATCATTAATGAAGTTGATCAAAACTGGCCCCAGGACCAACCTCTGGGGCACTTCCCTTGATACCGGCTGCCAACTAGACACTGAGCCATTGATCAATATCCATTGAGCCCGACTATCTAGCCAGCTTTCTATCCACCTTATAATCCATTCATCTAATCCATACCTTTTTAACTTGCTGGCAAGACTACTGTGGGAGACCGTATCAAAAGCTAAAGTCAAGGTATATCATGTCCACCGCTTTCCCCATATCCACAGAGCCAGTTATCTCACTGTAGAAGGCAATCAAGTTGGTCAGGCATGACTTGCCTTTGGTGAATCCATGTTGACCATTCCTGATCACCTTCCTCTCCTCCAAGTGCTTCAAAATGGGTTCCTTGAGGACTTGCTCCATGATTTTTCCAGGGATTGAGGTGAGGCTGTAGTTCCCCAGATTCTCCTTCTCTTTTTTTTTTTTTTTTTTTAAAGATGGGCACTACATAGTCTCTATTATTTGCCTTTTTCCAATTGTCTGGGAGCTCCCCTGATTGCCATGAGTTTTCAAAGGTAATGGCCAATGGCTCTGCAATCACATCAGCCAACTCCCTCAGCTGCACTGCATCTGGCCCTATGGACTTGTACATGTCCAGCTTTTCTAAATAGTACTTAACCTGTTCTTTCACCACTGAGGGCTGCTCATCTTCTTCCCATATTGTGCTGCCTCAGTCTTGTCTGTGAAGACAGAGGCAAAAAAGGCATTGAGAACTTCAGCTTTTCCCACATCATCTGTCACTAAGTTGCCTCCCCCATTCAGTAAAGGGTCCCACACTTTCCCTGGCCACCTTCTTGTTGCTAACGTATCTATAGAAACCCTTCTTGTTACCCTTCACATCCCTTGCTAGCTGCAACTCCAATTGTATTTTGGCCTTCCTGATTACAACCCTGCATGCTCGAGCAACATTTTTATACTCCTTCCTAGTCAAATGTCCAAGTTTCCACTTCTTGTAAACTTCCTTTTTGTGTTTAAGCTCACCGAAGATTTCTCTGTTAAGCCAAGCTGGTCGCCTGTCATATTTGCTATTCTTTCTGCACATCGGGATGGTTTGTTCCTGCACCCTCAGTAAGGCTTCTTTAAAATACAGTCAGATTTCCTGGACTCCTTTTCCCTCATATTAGCCTCCCAGGGGATCCTGCCCCTCAGTTCCCTTAGGGAATCAAAGTCTGCTTTTCTGAAGTCCAGGGTCCGTATTCTGCTCCTTTCTTCCTTTTGTCAGGATTCTGAACACGACTATCTCATGGTCACTGCTGCCCAGGTTGCCACCCACTTCTACTTCTCCAACCAATTTGTCCCTGCTTGTGAGCAGCAAGTCAAGAGGATCACGGACCCTTGTTGGTTCCTCCAGCACTTGCACCAGGAAGTTGTCCCCAACACTCTCCAAAAACTTCCTGGATTGTCTGTGCACTGCTGTATTGCTCTCCAAGCAGATGTCACTAGGGTAAAAGAAAACAGGCTGGAAGTTGGGTCTTGCACAAAACTCCTTCAAAGATTCAGGCTCATGCCAAACCCCCTTCCGTCTACACACACATCTGTCTGACTCAGGCCAATAAGTTGGCATAACCCAGGTCCTAGGACCTGGGGATGAGTCCAAGCCAGGTTCTACTGGACTCTCATTCGTTTTGCAGTATGAATGCAGTTTGGGTCAGTCTCCCCAAACTCATGTCTTGAGAGGCCACCATTGTTATCCCATGGGCCACTGTTCCTTTCCTTTCCCAAGAATAGCCAATCAACTCCTAGGAAACAGAAGCAACCTCAGTGATTCAAGTACACCTGCTTGGTGCTTAACCCTTTCATTTTATTCTGACCACTGAGCTACAAACAGAATGAACCATCTCCTGCATTAGCTATCGCCACAAACAAGAAGTCCTTTGCCAAGCACGCTGCTACCTGGGCATGGGACCACAGTCAGGTTCTGATAAATCTCTGGTATGAGGCAAGCAAGATGTTCAACGTCAGTAAGCATACCAAAAATGACCATGTGTACCGAGAAATAGTGGATAAACTGGCAGCATTGGGGACCAGCGTAAGTGGATCAAGAACGGCTATTAGAAAGCCAGGGATGAGAACTGCACCTCTAGCTTTATCCATTATTTTAATAAAGATATCTAAGGTTTTACTTTGCCCTCTGTGTAAGTCTCTTTGTCATCCATCCCAAAACATTGAACTCCACCAGTGTGGGTTCTGTGTAGCCTAATTCTGGAGGAAGAACCTTATCACAGTCAGATCAATTGGCCATTAAGTCAAACATTATTAACCTTAAAAAAGGTCAGGCAACATGTGTAAGCTTTTGATGCCATGTTCTGTAAGTGGAATACTGTGGATGTACATGTTCAGTTAAGGCTACTCTTTCCTACAACATGAGAATACAACAGCTGTTATTTGGATCTGTCCTTTATTAGGCTCCTCACCACAGTATTGAACAGTCATGGGAAGTGTTCTCTACTAGTAAAGCAGAAGACTAGGAATCTGCACTCTCCTGTTCTGTTCCCATTTCTACCATTAACTTGTTTTGTCCCTAAGGGCAAAGCATTGAACTTCTGTGCCTCCATTCTTCCATCTCAAAAAGGGGGGTATTAATGCTTACCAGAGTTGAGTGAATCATTTTAAACTAATTATTTATTCAACCAACTTCACCTCTTGCTGCTCACAGATTCTCTGTATGCGGGGCAATTGCTGAATTTTTGAATGAAAAATTCAAGCTGATATACAGATATCTTTAGGATAAACACCACCTTTATGCTGTATAACTGCATCCACAATAGGAGATTTTCAGTTCATCTATTCGTTTACTTAAATAGGTGCAAAAATGGAGTCAATAAGCTCTAAGGTACTGGTAGAATTGGTGTGGCTGTCACCTTGATCAGAACTGAAGGTTGTTCTGATGCTGGGAGCTGAGCCATGGAGTAGGGAGCAATACACTGTTGGTGTTTGCCATCTTCTGGATGAGATGCCAACCTGGAAGTCCTGATCATCTGTGGTGATTAGTGATCCTGTGGCCATTTTGGAGGGGAGAAGGGGGGTTGTAACTGTAGGAGCATTAACCCTGTGAGCCTAACCAAAATTCCATTTTGAGTGATTACATTCTGCCCACCTCCCAGAAACTTCAGTATCTGTCGGAAATAGCTGTTCCTGAGAATATTGGTGGATTTAGTAATGTTGGTGTGTGGGCTGTTCAGATTAAGTGATTTGTACACTTTTTAAAAATATCTGTTTGATTGTAAAGCATTTTGAAATTTTTCTTGCTTTAAAAGAGCTACAGTATATAAATGTACAATCCTTTTTGGTTAGTAGAATGCTACATGCACTGTATATATAAAATGGCAAGGGAGTCTACTCTAGGAAAACACCTTGTAAAATTAAAACCAATACCATATTTTCACAATTTTTAAATATTTTAAAATATAAATACACTTTTTTTTAAAAAGGAAACAAGCAGGTTGGAATGTGAAATTTGGGTTTTATGAGCTAGGTTATGGATAACAAAATGTGCTTCATTCCGCATGTACTACACATCTGAAAATTCTGCCATGTTAACATTCCTGCAAGTCAAAATACAGTGTAATCAGCCTACTGCTATGAAGATTTTCTCTTTTAAAATGTAAATGAGTCGATCAGCCATTCATCTCTTTTGAATAATCGATTGGGATTTTGTTGTTGGTTTGCACAGATGATTTATAGCAAAAAGGTTTGCAAGTGCCATATATGCTTGTGGAAAACTCATTCCTATAGAGGATTTATTAGAGAGATTTTTTTTAAATATCTGCATTTTATTTGTGCCTTGTGAGGATAGCTTGTCCCCTTAACACACAAGGGTGTGACAAAAATACTGTTCCATATGGATTGCTAAGGTTAAGATTTTGACAGTTATTTTAGTAAAAGTCAAGGACAGGTCATGGGCAATAAATAAAAATTCATAAAAGCCAATGACCTGTCTGTGACTTTTACTAAAAATGGGGTGGGGAGCTGATGGGGGATGACTGAAGCCTGAGTGGGGAGGGATGAAATCCATGGGGGAGGACAGCACCCGCTACCCACAGTGACTCGGAGCTCCGGGGCTGGTAGCTGGGAGTTCCAGGTCCCACCCCCGATGCCCACAGCAGCTCGGCGCTCTGGGGCCCCCCCACCGCCCGCAGCAGCTGAGGCAAAAAATGTCATGGAAATCTCTTGAAGTCACGGAATCTGTGACTTCTGTGACCCCAGTGACATCTTATCCTTAGGGATTGCATATGAAGACAGCACAGGGTAGGAGGCAGACATTAAAAGCCTCTGCAGGGGCAAGGAGGATCACCTAACCTGCTTCTTGTTCATTAAGTAGAAAAGCAGTTTTGTAAGTCAATGTGGTGTGCACATGCTGATGAAGGGCATGCAACGGAAACTGTATTTATGTGCATCATAATGAAATAAACTGATGGATATGAGAAAAATGTTTGTTTCAATAATTTATTTTAAATTTCCTGAACGGAACTGTATTCCATAAGCAAAATATCTTTGCTATTTAAAAAAAAAATCTTTAAAAATTTCTGAATACAAAATTAGGAACCAGGGAATCCAATCCTACTCTTGGATTATTTCAAAAAATTTCAAAGATTATTGTCTAAAGTTAAGCACTTAAATCCATATTTGACATTAGGCACATTAGGTTTGCCATTTAACCTTGGTGTGCCTCAGTTTCTTCCATTTGTAAAATAGGGATGTGAATACTTACCTGCGTGTCATAAAGTTAGTTATTTGTAAAAATGCTTGGCTGGAGAAAACTGCTGTATTAGTGCTAGTATTGTACCAGCAGGTGGCTCTGTCTCAGAGAGAGACATATATTCTATATTCGTTCAATAAATGGGGGCTGCTGAAAGATTCAAGCGCTGACGAATATTCAGTTATGATACAATACCATTAAGAGACGTGTACCACTCATCTTTTCTTGATGAAGTGTCATTAGTATAACTAAGAACTGACAGCACTGTGTACTCTGGTTGTGTGCTTGGCTTTGTACAATATGTGGAGAAAGACCTGGTTCTGTGCTCCCAGGAGCTTGCAGTCTTTGGGTTTTGAGCCTGCAAGATGCTGAACACTCCCTGTTCTCCATGCAGAACCCTCCATTCCTACTGTAGTCAGGTTCATGACCTACATCTCTGCATTTTTTTTATTATTATTTTTTGCATTGAAAACTTTTATGGAAGAGGAGTGATTTTTAAAAAGCGATTAAGAATTACGTTTGCCTTCACATCAGCAGACCGGCACAAATTTCATTGGCTATGTTTTTCTTTGTGGCTTGGTAGATGTGCTCTTTGCAAAGCATTCTGGTTATATATAGTGAAGGAACATTGCACATTCCTAATAGAATGGTGAGCTCTTCTTGTCTGGAATTACTTGTGTATCTCTACCTTATCGATCCTAAATGTGAGTAGATAGATAATAGATGCTTAAGGTGGAATTAAATTATTTATGCATATTTTGCACATGCAGAAGATCCCCGGTGATGAAAAAGCTTATGGATGTGAAAAAGATCCTGGATTGTTAATGTGCTCTTACCCCCAATTCCCTTATTTATCACCTATTTAAGGCCTGAGCATAAAGTCCAACCTCAAAAACGAATGCTATGAAACTTATTCTATCAAAGAAGAAAATACCAATAGGGAATGCAGACTACCCTGCAGTTGCATCCTCCAGGCTTATCTTCCCTTCCAAGTTAAAGATTGAAATTTAAACTGTATCGAGGACAACCTACTCACTCTCCATATGTGTATAAGCAGCACCACCAGCAGTGAGGGATACTATGAAATGAAGCTTTCTTTTTGTGACTGACTGAGACCTATCCACATTCAGTCATAATATTCTCTATCTACATCTTTCAACTTGCACTCATTTGGGAAAGTGGACTTTTTCTGGTTCTACTGGAAAAGTGTTTGCAACATTGTGTGTGTTTAAGGAGCTGTCATTCAGCTTTTAAATGGGGTCAGAGACACTACACCTGTGTTTATTTTTACTATCAACACTGTCCGCTTGCTTTCTAATGGTCTCAGATGCAAAAGCAGACAGAGGTCCAATCCCTATGTCCTAGCACCCTAAATGTTGGGGAAGTTCAAATCTGTAATTAAACTGTGGCTGAGTCCCATCTCTAATGTTTTTAAAAATAATTTCTCTATAACCTCCTCTACTAGTGGTACCCTATCTGCAGCTCTAGAACTTCATGGTGGCTCTGTCATGTAATCCATTTGTCTAATCAGAGTTCTGATCTTCCTACCTAATCTCAAAAAGAATGAGCAGAGTGGTGATCACAGGAGCATTCCCCATGCTGTCTGGCATCCAAGGAGAGTGATGAACAAATGCAACAGAGAATCCTTTCTCCTACCTACCAAGCTGTCAGGAATGGGAGCCACTAATGCAAACATGATTGTGGCTCTTTCAAACTCCATTCATTGGTGAACTGGCTCTACAGCTCTGCAAAGCAGAATACTCTGACCTTACATGATTTAGGGCTCTAGAGGTGATCCCGGCAATTACAGGCCGGTAAGTCTAACGTCGGTACCGGGCAAATTAGTTGAAACAATAGTAAAGAATAAAATTGTCAGACACATAGAAAAACATAAGTTGTTGGGCAAAAGTCAATATGGTTTCTGTAAAGGGAAATAGTGTCTTACTAATCTATTAGAGTTCTTTGAAGGGTCAAAAAACATGTGGACAAGGGGGATCCAGTGGACATAGTGTACTTAGATTTCCAGAAAGCCTTTGACAAGGTCCCCCACCAAAGGCTCTTATGTAAATTAAGTTGTCATGGGATAAAAGGGAAGGTGCTTTCATGGATTGAGAACTGGTTAAAAGTCAGGGAACAAAGGGTAGGAATAAATGATAAATTCTCAGAATGGAGAGAGGGTAACTAGTGGTGTTCCCTGAGGGTCAGTCCTAGGACCAATCCTATTCAACTTATTCATAAATGATCTGGAGAAAGGGGTAAAAAGTGAGAAGGCAAAGTTTGCAGATGATACTAAACTGCTCTAAATAGTTAAGACCAAAACAGACTGTGAAGAACTTCAAAAAGATCTCACAAAACTAAGTGATTGGGCAACAAAATGGCAAATTTAATGTGGATAAATGTAAAGGAATACACATTGGAAAAAATAACCCCAACTATACATACAATATGATTGGGGGCTAATTTAGCTACAACAAATCAGGAAAAAGATCTTGGAGTCATCGTGGATAGTTCTCTGAAGACGTCCACACAGTGTGCAGAAGCAGTCAAAAAAGCAAACAGGATGTTAGGAATCATTAAAAAGGGGATAGAGAATAAGACGGAGAATATATTATTGCCCTTATATAAATCAATGGTACGCCCACATCTTGAATACTGCATACAGATGTGGTCTCCTCATCTCAAAAAAGATATACTGGCACTAGAAAAGGTTCAGAGAGGGGCAACTAAAATGATTAGGGGTTTGGAATGGGTCCCATATGAGGAGAGATTAAAGAGGCTAGGATTTTTCAGCTTGGAAAAGAGGAGACTAAGGGGGAATATGATAGAGGTATATAAAATCATGAGTGATGTGGAGAAAGTAGATAAGGAAAAGTTATTTACTTATTCCCATAATACAAGAACTAGTGGCCACCAAATGAAATTAATGGGCAGCAGGTTTAAAACAAATAAAAGGAAGTTCTTCTTCACACAGCGCACAGTCAACTTGTGGAACTCCTTGCCTAAGGAAGTTGTGAAGGCTAGGACTATAACAGAGTTTAAAAGAGAACTGGATAAATTCATGGTGTTTAAGTCCATTAATGGCTATTAGCCAGGATGGGTAAGGAATGGTGTCCCTAGCCTCTGTTTGTCAGAGGGTGGAGATGGATGGCAGGAGAGAGAACACTTGATCATTACCTGTTAGGTTCACTCCCTCTTGGGCACCTGGCATTGGCCACTGTCGGTAGACAGGATACTGGGCTAGATGGACCTTTGGTCTGACCCAGTATGGCCGTTCTTATGTTCTTTTCTTAGAATATCCAGAAATCCTCGCTGTTTTACTAGTAAAGGGTCGGGGTGTGGAAGTTTCTAAACATAAAATTATTTTGAGTGTACTCTTTAACAGCTAATTTCTTTTAGCGGCAAAGTGACCATTCTGGAGTATAGTAATGGAAAATGTATGTTTAATTTTTATTGTAGTATGAGCTATTAGAAAAGTCTGTGAAAGAGTTCTGTAATCTTGTCATACACCTTGCACTGAACTACTGTTGTAGTCTCTTCTACTATAATAAGAAACAACAAGCAGACAAAATCCCAAGAGGACTACAAACATATTGCATGATCTTCCAGCATGGTAATCCTTGTCTTCCGATGTTCCCTCCCTAGGCCTTTTATTGTCGTCATCAGTTGCTTTATTATGTATAATACAGATTGTAATATCTGTTGTGCTGACACCAGTAATTTGTGTATGTGCAAAGCCTCATGTACTAATGATGCTGCATTAAAAAACAAAAAAGCAATATGAAGAAAACCATTTGTTAAACCAACATCCGGTTAAACAGCGTGAGTGCAATCATGTGTTGATGGAATGTTCTTGATGTAGCCTTTCCTGAAGTTTCCCTTGTCTAGAACTGTCCTCCATCTCTTTGCCTCATTGGCGTGTATGTATGTGTGTGCGTCTTCAAGTTGGCAGGACCTGACAAAATTCACATGAGGATACTTTCAGAACTTGTGGAGGATGGGAGAGATCCCAGAGGCCTGGAAAAGTGCAAATATATTACCTATCTATAAAGGGAATAAGGACAACCCAGGGAATTACAGACCAGTCAGCTTAATTTCAGTACCCAGAAAGATAATGGCGCAAATAATCAAACAAGCAGTTTGTAGATAACAAGATAAGTAACAGTCAACATGGATTTGTCAAGAATAAATCACATCAAACCAACCTAATATCCTTTTTTGACAGGTTAACAAGCTTTGTGGATGGGGGAAGAAATAGATGTGCTATATCTCGACTTTAGTAAGGCTTTTGATACTGTCTCTCATGATCTTCTCATAAGCAAATTAGGGAAATATAGCCTAGAGGAACCTAGTGTATGGTGGATACACAACTGGTTGAAAAACCGTACTCAGAGAGCAGTTATCAATGGTTCACAGTCAAGCTTGAAGGCCATGTCAAGTGGGATTCTGCATTTATCTGTCCTGGGTTCAGTTTTATTGAGTATCTTCATAAATGATTTAGATAATGGCATAGAGAGTACACTTATAAAGTGTGTGGACAATACCAAGCTGGGAGGGGTTGCAAGCACTTTGGAAGATATGATTAGAATTCCAGTTCTGGGCACCACTCTTTGGGAAAGATGTGGACAAATTGGAGAAGGTCCAAAGGAGAGCAACAAAAATGATTAAAGGTATAGAAAACATGACCTATGAGGAAAAATTGAAAAAAATTGTGTTTTTTTTTTTTCAGTCTGGAGAAGAGAAGACAGGGGTGGGAAGGTGGGAGAGGGGAGGGGGACATAAGTCTTCAAGTATGTAGACGGTTGTTATAAAGAGGACAGTGATAAATTGTTCTCCTTGACCACTGAGGATAGGACAAAAAGTAATAGGAGATTTAGGTTAGCCATTAGAAAAAAACTTCCTAATTGTTAGGGTAGTTAAGTTCTGGAACAACTTACCTAGGGAGGCTGTGGAATCTCTGTCATTGGAGATTTTTGAGAACAGGTTAGACATACACCTGTCAGGGATGGTCTAGATAATACTTCGTTCTGTCTCAGTGCAGGAGACTGGTCTAGATAACCTATCAAGGTCCTTTCCAGGCCTACATTTCTATGATTCTATGTGAGGCGTCTAACCTGTGTGCCTCAGTTTCTCCATCTGTAAAATGGGAATAATACCTACCAATTATAGAAATGTTTTTAGCCTTTAAAATGCTTTTGAGATCCTCAGATGGAAGCTGTTGTAGAAGTGCAATGTAAAAGAACTGATGCTTTCCAAACACTAACCTCCCAAGCTGCTGTCTCATTTCCAGGGTCAATACTGTAACTTTAAGGAGTTTGTTCAAAGAGAACATATGTACATTTGATGATGTGTGACCACTACCACTCATCTTTACATGCAGCTTTTCTAGGGTCTACACATAGCGTAACTGCAAAGCTGTCTGAAATGTGTACATTTGCATGGATGACTATTTTTGTATAGCTTTAATGAGAGGCCCAGATGTTGTGAAAATTGGACTAAATTACCACAAAGTAAATTATAATAGCATGCTATGTGGCTCTCAAAGTTCCCCCTTTCCTTTTGCTCCTTGGCTTTTTCATAGTGCTTTAGATATCTGATCTTTTTTTAAAAAAAAAATACTAATGTAATGTCTTATCTTTTGTTGGCAATGCTTTTAAAATAAAACACTTTATTCCCAGGGCAGTGAAAGCGAACACGTAACTATCACTGGGATTCTAAGTCAAGAGATGGGGAGAAACAGTGGGTGAAGCTCCAGCTGCTCTATTATACCATTTGTTTTAACAGAGCAGTATAGAAGCCACTACATAGTGCTATCACAGACAATATTGCAAATTGTGTTTATCTGCGGCCTGGTCTACACTAGCCGGAGGGGATCGATCTAAGTTACACAACTTCAGCTATGTGAATAACGTAGCTGAAGTCGATATACTTAGATCTACTTACAATGGTGTCTTCACTGCGGTAAGTCGACAGCTGACGCTCTTCCGTCGAATCCGCCTGCATCTCTCGCCCTGGTGGAGTACCGGAGTCGATGGGAGAGCGCTCAGCGGTTGATTTATCGCATCTAGATTAGACACGATAAATCGACTCCTGCTGGATTGATTGCTGCCCATCGATCCAGCGGGTAATGTAGACAAGCCCTGAGTATGTGAGCAGTGAGCTCCTCCTTTAAGATGCTGAATGTGGGCTCGATTCAATTCGGGCTGATTTCAACAGACCAGATCAATGCCACCATTAAAGCCTGTTTACTCCTTAGGGGTATGTCTATGCTGCAATTGAAAGTATGAGTTGTAGCTCAGGTATGTGTGTTCACGCTAGCTCTAACCGAGCTAGCACAGATAAAAACAGCATGTAGATGGGCTTCATCTTTTAGTGTAGTGAGATTAAAAGTAGTGTGTTAGCTAGATTAAAGCTAATGCAAATCATACCTTGCAGTTTAGGCAAACCTGAAGTGTCTCTGTTGGACCAAAGGCACTTTCCCAGGTGCAGTGCTCACCTCCATGTAAGCCAACAAAGAATTATGTGATGTTGAAACACTCGACCATACTTGCCAGGCCATCTCCTTGCTAGGTAGATATTGATTGTTATACAGTCACATTTTTAAAATCTATTCATTGCCTTTTGTCTTGTTTTATTCTTCTTCACCAGGACTCTGTTAAGTGGCTTCCCAAGTCTCCTAAACTCTACAGCGGCCATAACTGGAGCTCGCAGAGCTCTCGCTGGGCCTCATTAAAGGGAAGAGAAAGTTTTCATGATGGCAATGTGTATAAATTCAGCTCAGGCAATGAAAAATGGAAGGAAGGGAGAATCAGTCCTGAGCAAGAAGCAGAGGAATTGGAGGATCCTGATGAGGATGTGAGTAGCTTCCTTTACAATCTCAAAGACACAATCTAGTAGATTAAAAATCTATTCAACCCATTCAATTTTGGATTCACCGAACATCTGGATCCTCCTGGTTAGAAAGGAGCTATAGTTTCCTGAACTGACCTGGTCGCTGTTCTAATCCATAGTTTCAATGTTCCTGTTTGTGTTTTGTGGTGGAGGAGATGGAATCACTTTCAGTCCTTTATTTATTTTGATTGAAATACATTTAAGCAGATGCCTCTCCCAGATTCTAGGAGACTTAACAGTTGTCTAAAACAAAACCACTTGGGACAGAGCCCCAAACCCACACTTAATAAATAAATAAATCTGGCCAGCAATGGAAAATAGAAATATCCCCTGTTTCCCTAGAAATCCCTAACCTTCCATATCGACATCCCTCCCCAAGCTCTAGTGAAGTGGGCTATTCAGCATACCTTGATGATCAGTGGATTCGGACTATTGGGGAATAAGGAGGGGAATGGAGAGTGAATTCCAGAGACAAAGGGCCTCATGTTAATTAGTTATATCTATACAAATGCGAGTGTGTAGAAGTTATAGAAGTCTGAATGTTTTGAATTGAGTAAATGCAGGTTATTTGGATAACATTGGCTTCAGTACAGTCCTTACAGAGATCAGAATATAAACCCTTGATCAGTGCTGTCTAAAAGCTAGGTTGGGACTTGGTGTACTCACTCATGTAAGAGCTCCCCTTATGTCCCACATGGTGCTCAAGCTACTCCTACTCCTGAAGCATGTAGACAGAGCCTTGGTTCTTCCTCCCCTTAAATCACTGACCAGCAGAGCTGAGCTGGCCTGAGGTGGTTGTAATTTGCTTGTGGTACAAGCCAGCAGCAAATTTATACCCCTTGGATCACGGGGGAGAAAGTAGTGAGGAAATTGTTCCTCAGAGCCAGAGTCCGTTACCTGTTCTGCCCCAAGCTGGTGCAGCTACTCAGTACCCCATGCATAGGGTTTGTCGCAAAGCCACAATCTAGCCTTAAAAATCAATGGCCTGATAAGGACCAGGAGTTTTACTCTAGGAAGGTTGGCAGGATAAGGCCTATTGTCTTGCTTTGTATTAAACACTGCAACTTTAGAAAGAGAGGCTGAAATCCTGGCCCAGTTGTTGATGCACGTTTGTATGTTAAATAATTTTATTTCCAACTAGGGCTGTCAATTAAATGCAGTTAACTCAAGTGATTAACGAAAAACATATTGTCTAGGTTAAAAAAATAGTTGCAATTAATCACAGTTTTAAACACACAGTTAATAATAGAATACCAATTTAAATTTATTATAAGTATTTTGGATGTTTTTCTACATTTTCAAATATGTTGATTTCAATTACAACACAGAATGCAAAGTATATAGTGCTCACTTTATATAATTTTTTACTACAAATATGTGCACTGTAAAAAAAATAAAAAAGAAATAGGATTTTTCAATTCACCTCATACAAGTACTGTCATGCAATCTCTTTATCGTGAAAGTGCAATTTACAAATTTGATGCTCAAAAACAAAACAACATAAAACAAAACATCAGTTCTACTTCTTGTTCAGCCAATCCCTAAGGCAAACAAGTTTATTTACATTTACGGAGATAATTCTGCCCGCTTCTTATTTACAATGTCACCTGAAAGTGAGAACGGGCGTTCTCATGGCACTGCTGTAGCTGGTGTTGCAAGGTATTTACGTACCAGATATGCTAAACATTCATATGCCCCTTCATGCTTCAACTTGTAGCTTCCACTTGTTTTATCTTTTAATCGTTTGACAGCCCTACTTCCAACTAAAGGAGTAAAGGATAAAGTTGTCAAAAGATTTGATCCAAACCTTTAGCGGCCAAGTTAGAAAGAAAAACACAGTCATATACAAATATGGAAACCCTGTACCCGCAGAGCCAATTTAGAAGAGAGGGGCTGAGATTTGTTTAGCCAGCTTGCTAACTCCTCTCTAATAAAAATAGCATCAAGAAAAACAAAATTGCATATGTGAAGACTGGAAAACCTACTGTGTTTTTTGAAACCAGAGCTGTCTGAAGGAACTGCCCAGCCTGAATGAATTATTGGGGGTGTTTTATGTGGATGGTTTATACATACGTTCTGCTTCTTGGAGCCTGAGCTAAAAGCATGGGTTGGATCACCACCTTCTCATGGATCCTGGGGTTACTGCATGGATCTCTGGGGATCCACAGGAGACATAAGGTCATCTGCAAGGAGGACCTATGCCTCTGAACCATGTATGTGCCTCCATTTCCCCATTCACACTTCCTGGCAGCATGGCTCCAATGTAGTTGTTGTACCAGAGATTCCAGCCGGCCCCTGACTCCCTTAATGGAGGATTCCCACTGCAGAGGAGGTTCTGCATATTAGGTAATCCAGTCCCAAGCTGCATTACCTTATCTCCATGGATTCAGAGAAGGCGGAGGCCTCAACCCTACTAAGGAGAGGCCACCCACTGTCCACCTTCACCCTTACCTAGTCCCCTACCGTTACTTGTGAATCCCAAACCTGCCTCACATGCTCCACAGGGCACTGAGAATTGAGAGGTGGTGCTACAGAGCAGCTGCATGGAGGATCCCCTCTGCACATGAATTTTGGGGGCACAGTTAGGTCTAGTGTCTTCAGTGGAGTTACCCCGATCTACACTCATGTGATAGAGAAAAACACTAATTTACTGAATATAATGTCCAGACTCCTAAACAGTAATTAGGCATTTACATTTCTGTTGTTCTGTCTTTTTCTCTCTTTCTCTAACAAACAGGAGCCGATATCCAAATTTTCTGGCAGTCTTTTTGATACTGATGACAACATTAAAGATCAAAGAAACCCTAGAGCAGCTCTTCAGGAAAAGCACAAGGCAGGAGTGAAAGTGAAGCCTTTTCCAGAAGCTAACAACAGGCCGCAGGCTCCGGCCTCCACAGCAGGCAGCTTTCCAGCAGAGAGCAACAGGTTTCCAGAGGAAACGAAAGAGCAAGTTCCAAGAGCTGCAGAGGTGACACAGCCACCATTAAAGGTAATGCAGCATCTCCCTGAAGAGCCTTTCACTCCCGGCCAGTTCTGTGACTCTTGGTTTATCTGAGAAACTTTGAATTTAAAGGAGACGGTTTTTAAGTGTGATACATAAAGACAAGAAGTATCCTCATCTGACTTACAATATAATCATATAGTGCTCTCCGGGATCCATTCCTGTTCCCATTGGCTTTAGTGGGAACAGGGGTTGGCCCATATTCTTATTTATTTGCAGCCAAACTTTTGAAAAGAAGCCCCTGTTTTTGGGTACCTAAATTTTTGAATGCCCAGCTTCAGACACTTTGGGATGATTTCTCAGAAGGGCTGAACACTCACAAGTCCAAGTGAATTCCATGGGAGTTGTGGATGCACCACATCTATGGAGATCCATCCCAAGGTGTGTCTAGTGGGCACCCAAAACCAGTGATTATTTGTGGATATTTGGGCCTTAGTGACTCACAATTAAAGACACAGCCTTACAGACCCTTATCTGTTTGTACAGACCTTGCCTACTTGAATATCTCTTTTGCAGTTGGTGGGAATGTTCAGATGAGCATGGACTACTGTTATGAGTGGGAATTGCAAAACTGGGCCTTGGATTTACGGAAAAAACTTGTGTGTGTGTGAAGTGGGGGGAAGGAGAGACTAGATCATGGTTTGACCATAGCCCTGGGCATGACATGGCCTAGGTGCACCTCCCCTGGAGCAGCACAGAAAAGGTACTGCATGCCTCAGGGGCTTGCTCTAGAACAGTGGTTCCCAAACTTTTCGGCATCATTCCCCCATCTTAATTTTTGAGAAACCCTTCTGCCCCCCCACCTCTCCTTTACCATCATCCAACCCCCCCTGATCCTAGTCCCCTGACCGCCTCCTCCTAGGACCCCCCCAGTCCTTGTCCCCTGACTGCCCCCTCCTGGGACCCCATCCCCTATCCAACCCCCCTGGTCCCTGACTGCCCCGACCCCTATCCACACTCTCACCCCCCGACAGGCCCCCTGGGACTCCAATGCCTATCCAACCCCCCCCACTCCCTGTCTCCTGACCACCCCCCCCCCAGGACCTTTGCCCCATCCAACCACTCCCTGTCCCCTGTCTGCCCCCTGGGACCTCCTGCCCCTTATCCAACCTGCCCTCCCCCCGGTCCCAGGTCAAGTTAGGGCCAATAGCAGCTACTCGGTGCATGCTTACGGCACTGGGGTCTGGGGAGGCTGCACAGGAATGTAAGGGACAGTTTTACTCCCCTACGTGGATGCACAGGCCAGGCTATAGTCTAGCCTGACAAGATCAATGAAGCATTGTGGAAAATGATGGTCTTGTGAACCTTGGTGCATGTGACTAACTTTACTCTCATGAATGGTCCTATTGAATTCAGTGGGACTACTCAGGCTGAGCATAAATAGTGGTTGGACTCCATGATAAATGGGGCATAATCTAAGTGTTGTAGGTTTTTTAATCAGTATAATAAGGCATTTTCTTGCACGTTTAAAAATAATTAGTTACAAATCAACACACCATGTTAGAACTGTAATCTTAATTAAATACACTGTCTGAGTGGTTTAAAATCCCAGCTGTATTGAAAAGCCCTGAATGTAAAATTTTAACAATTCCATGTTCTGATCGCTTTAGAGGCGTGAGCTCAAGTAGCAAAAGTAAGAGCATCTCAGCTACACACAAGGGTGATTGATGAAACCCGATTTATCTTCCAGCTCAATTTCAAGTTTAAATGGTTTTCCTTAATTCTAATGCAGTGAATATTAGGTATGTTTGCAAGCTATTTCTGCTTTTCAATATCAATGAAATTATTTATTAAAATCGTCAAATAGAACTTGCAAAAGTAATTGTTAATTTAAGTTGCCACTGTGACCTAAACTAATTCCATTGGGCCTGTGTGGTAGGGACTGGAGTTGCAGAATATAGTACAAAGGTGTTGCCCAGATGTACTGAAATTTCTAGGCATGTGAGCGTGCAATAAGAATACAGTGGTAGCTTTAACTCTGAATTCTCTTGCTTTTTTTAAAACCAAAAGGCCTTTACCATTTAATGAGCTAGTAGTCTGAAAAATGTTGATTTAAAAAAAAAATAAAGTGAATATTACATTACAGTAGCACTAAAAAGAGCAGTCTAATTCTAATTTAATGCTAATCAACTGTAATTACCTGGTCCAGAAAAAAAATGCATATGGGATGGGAACTTGTGTGAAATTTCGACCCGAAGTGAGTATAAAAACTTTTCCAAAAAAGAGGTTTACAATTAACTGTGACACATGCATAGAAATAGTGTTGTTGCCAATAAATCATTGATTTATGTGAAAGAAAGAATTTTATCACCCCCTCCCTCGCCCCCCGTTCTCTGAAATGGATACCTGATGATCAGAATACAATAGCACTAGCTATTTCACATGGGATGAAATCCTCTCCTCATTGAAGTCAGTGTGAGTTTTGCCATAGCTTTCAATAGGGCTAGGATTTCATCCATTCAGTAGTACCTGACTCCATAATTAGTCCTCTTAAAAGCAATGGGACTAACCACTAATATACTGCTCAGTATATAAGGGTGACAAAATCAGGCCCATGATGAGAAAATGTAAGCTTCCAAAATTGTCTCTTTAAAACCTAGATCTGGAAATACTGTGTTTCTTCATGCTTCTGGGAAAGGTAAAGGCTATACTTCTATGTGGTAGTATGTGTGAAGAGGATATTACTGCAGCATAAACACCATTTTTCTTTGTGTTGAATTAGATAGATTGTTTACAGAATGGGAACTACAGTATTGCTGCCTGTGTAATGTATGGGGTGCTGTTTCATTCATCGGGCCACTTGTTATTAACTATAATTCTCTTGCAGATAACCATTACTGTGTGCAGTCAAATGGGGAGTCTTGGTATTAGCATTGCTGGTGGAAAGGGCTCATCTCCATATAAAGAAAATGATGAGGTGCATTTCATTACTCCAACATTTACCAAGTAATCATTCAGAAAGAGATGGAAAAAAGCAATTTTTGGAAGCTAGCCGATTTAGCTGTCTTCTTTCTGAAGTCATCTTCAGTGTAATGCTGTAATCTTAGTAATAAAAGTTGACAAGGGGAACAAAAGGGTATTCTTAGATTTGTCCCCAAGATAGATGTTGAAGTTGGTGGTAGCTTTTTAACTGTGACGCCTCCTTGAGGAATGATCTTTGCAAGGAAGCATCACGTGAACGATTAGTTCCTGAAGAAGGCCTCACAGCTGAAATCCCATTGGTTATTTTCCACCTGAATTCAAGGAAACTCCATTTGCAGCCCACACACTAATGCAGCTTCCATCCCACTTGTTTGTTCACACTAACCCCTTTTTGAACTAGTACTTGTCTTTTCTCAGTTTATCATTCAAATCCTTATTCTCAAATATGTCCCTCAAGGCACTGGGTAAACTGTTAATGACTTTTATTTATTGCTGTTTGTATCAGTCAGCGACGTATCAGTCAGTTAACATTTCCTGTTCATGTGTTAATTAAGACATTTATCTTATATTCATTTATAGGCAGCTGAGCAATAGGCTTTGAAAATCAATTTGCTGCGCATGTACTTTTTAACATCCAAGAGCAATGGGATAAACTCTGTTGGATCTGAAATTTTGTGTTTGATGTTACCAGGCAATCTTAATTGCACGGGTGGCCAAAGATGGCCCAGCGGAGTTGACTGGGGTACAAGGAGGAGACAAAGTGCTGGAGGTAGAAAGCTTTATTTGTTAACGGAGTGCTGTATTTTCTTATGTGAGCGCTATTCTGTCCTCCTCCCCCACTGGGTCATATAAACATATGCTTAATCTGATTTTCTATGCACCTGAATCAAAATCCTTAATCTCAATATCCCAGATTTTGGAATTTTGGATCCAGAGTTGGACTTTGCACCCATTGGAACCATTTTTAGTTTCAATATGCAAATTATTCATGAAATGACATCCTTGACTTCTGATCTTATTCCCATTATTTACCATATATTTTTCAGATCTTATACTTTCTAAGCGTTTAACAAAATATCCTGATCTTTAATGGCTAATTCATAAAAAAAAAATGCCCTTATTATGAACCTGAAAATTCAGTGCCTTTATTAGTTCAATGACTAATTCTGAGAAGGTTTCTTATTTACCTCAGTTAGATTTATTAGGCCAGATTCATCAAAGCTTGGTACAGGAAGTACAACCTACACTTCCTTATACCTTCAAGAGGATGCTCACACTGGGGAGGTCAGCCCATAATTACTCCACTGATACAGGCTTCAAATGAGATGTGCTAAATAATAAGTGTGTATGTCTGGTTGCTCTACCTTTGGGACCTTTTCTCCACCAGTGCCACCTGTTCTTTTGAATCTTGTAGGTCCCTCAAGTGTCCCCCAGTGAGGCGATTACAGATGTTTTGTGCCAGGATTTTCCTCTGAACAGCCTTTGCCAGGGCTGTCCTGGGATGAATTTACCCAGTGGTGCTACTATTCCCAGCTATAGTTTTCAAACTAGTAACCTTTTATTATTGTTGCTAGCACTCTATTATTATTATTATTATTATTATTATTTTTCCTAGAGTTAATACTATTTATTCTGACATGTTTCTTGTTGAATCAAGATAGATACACAATATATATTGTTGGCTGCATTGGGGATATAATGCATGATCTACAAAGTATACTTTTATAGAAAAGTCCTGGAGAATGGATAAAAAAATAAGGATGTATAGAAATTAAACAGGATTCTACAGAAATTACTACAAGAAATTATAGAATGTAACAGAATGATATCCTTTCTCTTGCATGTTTAAAACTACCCTACAGAATTTAATAGAGGATTATATTCCTGTGGTTGAATTCTACAGGTTGGCTGAAAAATTCTTTGGAAAGGTTATAATTCTCTGTTAAACGTTATAGGACTTTTCCATGGGGGTGAATACAAACTTTTTCTTTGAATAAAGGACTATTATTATCTGAAAACAGTTGGATTTTGGCAAACTGAAAATTTGAAAGCAACATTGTTATCCGTATGTATTTCATATCAGAAGATTATCTGCAAAATAAATCCACTTTTCTAGTTATGATTGGCCCTACTGTGCCCTCAATTTTGAAGTAGAATTCCTGATTGAAATAAGTAGACAGTTCTGCTTAAAAATCAATGGTGCAGTGTGGCCTCATGCAGTAATAATCTCTGAGAACCCACAGAGTTACTCAACATGTGTTAGCTATTAAATATTGTTCAGTTGGTGATCATGTAAAATCAAGAATCAAAAAGGGAAGACATTCCTTCTCAAATATGTGGCTGATTCAACAAATATCTGCATTTTCTGTGCATGCCACAAGATGGCACTATTAGCAGAAAAATTCAGATACTTTAAGATGTGGGGAAAACATTCACTTTTTTGTGAGATGAAAAGGAATTAATGCATTCAAATATGTTTAAAAAGGGAGTTTTAATGTTTTGATAACAGGACCAATCTCAGTTCAAGAAACTAAAATTGTCACTTGGCTTTGTTTTACAAGTTTTTAGTGTTCTGACCTTTTCAACAACTCAGTGACTTAAGGAACAGTGAAAGAGGAATTAGCGCATGCTATTTGAATTAACCCTTGTGAAATCCTACATGACAATGGGTCTAGTCACTGTTTAAGCTGATCTGAGTGCGGGGGAGTTAGTTATCCTTTATGTTAGCAGTACCCAGAAAATAAAGATGGTCATTTTATGCTTTTTTTCCCCCCCTCAAGGGATCCATCCTTTTAGAACCAAACACGCCTGACTCAGGTCCTGTTGAAGCACCAGCTAAAAGCAGCCCATTCCAGACAGTAAACCACATCATAACAGTAAGTGAAGTTGGTGAATTCAGTGAACAAACAGTAATGCTTACACAAATATTTTTTGAGCTGTGTTACAAATGCTGCCCCAGCATTCAGACAGACAGCATTATCAAAAATTTTGAATTAATAAAAAGTTGGATAATAAAAGAAACACTGCATTGTGGGCCAGATTATCAAGTACTCAGCAGCCACAATCAGGACCAAATTTCCAAAAGAGCTCAACTCCCATTGAGAAATCAAACTAAGAAATCAGATTTTCACTGTTTTCGGTCTCTTGAAAATCTTTCCTTAAGTGTCACGCTGGGTGCTGAATATTTTTGTGAATCTGACCCTTCCTTAGGTGCTTAAATGGAAACTGAGCTCTTTTAAAAATCTGGGCCCAGCTGGGGATTCTGCTGAGCACTTGAAAGTCTGTCCCATTATCTATTAGGAACATACTGTATAATCCAGGGATACTCAAAGGAAAGAGGCAAGACCACATTGTCTAAAATAGTCTCACAAATTTGAGCCTTCAGACTGGAATGCCTGCCTGCTTCCCCTAGAGCTGTTACCAGGTGGCTTCACCTACCAATAGAATACTTTGTTTCAATTCCCTTTCCTCCAGCCTCTCTCTCAAACCACACCTGCCTGTGACACAGCTAATGGGGCAGGGAAAGCTCTTTACACTAATTTATATGTACAAACATATGATTCAGTTTTGATTAAACCTCTGGAATTTTTTAAACAATTTGATTGCAAAGTTGGACACATGACCAAAAATAGATCAGAGCTAGACCAAGCTGGAGGACACAAAATGATTTTGAATTTGGCTTTGTTTTGAATTGGAAACTTTGAAATGCGCCACAAAGGAAAATTTTCTAAATTGTTTAGTTTTGGAGCAATTGAAATGTTTCATTTCAACGAAATCAAAGTATTATGTTAGAATAGAAATGAAATGTCATTTGAAATGGAATGTCATTTCAAAACAAAACATCAAAACGGAACAGGTCAATGTTGTAGGAACTTAGTTTTTTTTCAGTTTTTGTCCAAAACAAAATGTTGGCAAAATCGACATGATTTCCTGAAGCATTTTGATTTAGAATGAACTGGCTTAAGGTTTTCCGACCATCTCTAGGCAGAGCTAATAGCCTCTTGAGAGGCTATTAGTGGATATTGGAGGCTAATAGTCTGTCGGACATCATCATTGCGATTCAACGGGAACATGATTGAAAAGGCTGATTAATATGGTGGTTGGCTGACCAAATCTTTTGTAGAAGGAGCTGGCTGGCTTCTCCCTTGGATTTCTGCTGAGGAGAGAAACTGATCACTTCCCATGTTATCTCCTGATGGTAACATAACCCAGCTGCCTTCTATAATATTTCTTTCCAGATACGGCCAGCTAGCCAAGAGGAGGGGACAGGTTAGACAAAGCTGGCCCCTTTAGAACAGGAGACCCTGAAGGAGCCAGCTAGCTAGAGCTGTTTCAGGTGATGAGGTGCTTCCACACATATTTTCTGCAGAGAAATTTTTGCATTGAAATCTTTGTAAATGTGTCTCTGCAAGAGACTTACTCACAGAAGTCTTTAGGCTGACTTGTGCATAATATAAAACACTCGCTGGGACTGTCATCTCTTTGGGAATATTATCCTATTGACTCTGGATTTAGTCAATGCCTCATCTTATATTATTCTTACTCCATCTTTACTCAGGCACAGCTCCTGTTGACCTTCAGTGGGAGTTTTTCCTGAGAAAGGATTGCAGCATTGGGTCCAGACATCTGGAGAAAAGACCTATACTATTCAGAGGGATGGACTAGATGGTGCAGAGGGATGGACTAGATGGTGCAGAAGGTTCTTACTAAAGCTCTGGTGGGATAGAATCTTCCTCTTATTAAAGATCTAGGACATAACATTATAATGATCTCTCTGTCCTTCGCAGAGTGTTCTTCGCCCCTGTATTTCTGATCATGCCTCAAAAACTGACAGGAACATCTTTCTCTACATTTATTAAGTTATATATTCAGAAATAAAACACTTTGTGTGTTTTAATCAGGAAAAATTCTCCCTTTTATTATTAATTATACCTCTGTTCTTTCAACAACCTGCCTGGCCTCTTTTATCTCCTATCCTTAGGATGTCTCCATAGATGGTATCACTGCTATGACAAAAGATGTTGTCTCCAACAGATTCAATTTCTCCTCTCTGGTCTTCCATTCTTCAAAGAGCTGGTTGCTCCAGATTATTTTGAAAGGCTCATTTGAATTTTAACTAGTCCAAAATCCAAATGCTTAAATGCCAGCCTTCAGCTTTAATGCCACTTTGAATTATTAGTAATTAGTTAGACAAACAAGAAAAGCTCTTTCATGCTGCATCACTGTTTTTTTTCAAAGTAAAAAATTAGGCCAGGTCTACACTACCACTTACTTTGGTATAACTTGCGTTGCTCAGGGATGTGAATATGCCACCCCCCTGAGTGACATAAGTTACACTGACCTAAGCACCAGTGTGGACAGCGCTATGTTGGCAGGAGAGCTTCTCCCACCAACATAGCTACCACCTCTCGCAGAGGTGGATTTATTATGCCGATGGGAGAGCTTTCTCCCATCGGCATAGAGCATCTTCACCGGATGCACTACAATGGCATAGCTGCACCAATGCAGCTGCGCAAATGTAGCACTTCTAGTGTAGATTAGCTCTCAGAAACAAACTAGCTTTTTTAAAATTTGTGATTGACCAGTTTAACTTTTGAAATTTACAATCTCAAAAACTAAAATTACAATGAAATATAGTTTTCATTGACAAACTTTACAAAGTTGCCATAGCTATGCAAAAAAATTACTGACACACAGCAAAATAACTGCATCAGTGTTAATTCACATCTTTTGTTATTTTGGGGCAACTCTGTGTGGACGTTCTTGTTTCAGAATAGGAGTGTCTAAGTGTGAGTTAGCTTAAGTTGATTCCTTATTAATTTAAACTAAATCAAAGTAAGACATTTTGAATCCACAAAAGAGTGTCCACACACAGACTTGCCAAAAGGCTTGAATTAAAACTGATGTAGTTATTTCAGTTGTGTGTACAAAAGTCCTGAGAAGCCAAAGGATCAAAGGCTGAAAAAATAACCTAACGCCATGGGACTCAAATCACTGCCTATGGAGCTCTGTGCTTTCAGAGCAAGTCCTCACTTCACCTATTTCCAAAAGGACTGCATCACTCAGGCTTGCCCCCATACTATGCTGTCTTGGATTCTGCATGCTTTTTATCTGATTCTGTTTCTTTATCTTCCCCGTCTTCCTCTTTTTCCTCCTGGAATAATAGTTGCTGCTTCGGCATTGACCCTGACTCACCTGCACTGCCTGGTTTTCTCCAAGAACATGATTTTCTGTTGTTCTATTCCTCTGTCTTCAGTATCTGCTGCTGTTTCTGGAGACTAGACATCTGATCCTCTGTTTAAAGGAAATCAAACCTTATTCTCCAACTCTGAGTTTGCATTGCCAATGGACTCTCTCCAATACAAATGTTATCAGCATCACCTATCCTTCTCTTCTCTTAGTGCTTCATGCTTCATTTCTGGTCCATCTTTGTTGCAACTTGTGACCTAATGATTCCTTATTATTACCAGACTATTTGGACTTAGTATCATTTCCAAATCCTGTCATGTGATATTTCACCAGTGTCCATTAAAATTCATTTTCCTTATCTTTCTGCCTTAAACCTGCAAATTTCCCATGTTTCCTCTGTTGTAGTGTTGTATGTCATTTATCAATTCAGTCAGCCCTAATTACTAATCATTGCTGATTTTTCAAAGAAGCCTACAAGTATTTCAAGGTGAGTTGGGCATCTATTCCCATAAGTGGCCTTCAGTTTAAAGGAAATCTCCCCCCCCCCCCAAATCATTGAAATAATCAATCACACCTTATTGTTTATGCAAAGCTGGATAGGAATAGTTTTTCCCATCTTGTGAAACTTTTGGAAATTAAAAAAAAATTCCCATTCCTCATCCTGCTAAAACAGAGACCTGATTCAAACCTGGGACTTGAACCTAGGTCACCTGCATCCCAGGTGAGTGCCCTACCTACTGGACTAGAGAATCAGTCTCTCACTCCATGAATAGTTAACTATTTATACAAAGTGGAATAGCTCCAACAGGAGAAACTGTGCAAGACCCACCCTAGAGAACCACATAGTCTGGTGATCAGGACACACCTGAGGTGTAGGAGACCCAGATTTAAGTCCTTGGTCTGAATCAAGCATAGCAGGGGCTTGAGCTTGAATCTCCCACAGCCCAGAGAAATGCCCTACCTACCAGACTATTCTAGGTGCTGGCTCATTCTCTCACAACCTGCAGAAGAATTGTGCTGGTAAAGGATGTTCATAACCACTGCTATACCGGAGGTCCTAGAGTTGGTCAGCACAGCCCCCAAAGTAGGTGGCACTGGCCAATGAGTGTGCAGAGTAAAGCTCTCCTTCTGGGGGAGGCAATGCAAAAAGAAAAAAAAAAACCCTGGTGTGAAAAGCCTTGGCTGTGATAATCTCAATTAGTGTGTCTGTCCCTCAGTTTGCAAGCCCTCCGTTACTTGGGCTGAACCATCTAGGCACGCATCACTTTGCCTTTCATTCACATTGCTCAGATATGATCCAAGAAAATCTTTACATCATTCAGAATCAAAATGGACAAATCTTTTTCATCTACAGTCAATCCAGGCCTTGCAAGAAAATGTCCTCCTGACGCCAGACTGATTAAAAACTCAAATGTAAGCATCAATAACTTCTTTCCATTTCTAGTAGTTTTTGCTATCTCAGGAAAATGTAAACTTTTCACTGAAATGTGATAAATTTTCTTTCTCCATACTTCAGACATCACCTCATCTTTGTCAGTTTATTGAAGCAAAAGTAATTGAATCTTCAGCTCAAAGCAACAGAAATCAGAAGAGACAATTAAAATGGAATACAGAATGCTTTAATCATCTTCAGTGATAGTCAGACTTTTGTTCCAAAATTGTTACAAACGAAGCTTCTCAGAGTGAATGCTTTGAGAAACCTGTTATCTTGACATTACATGATTTGATATTATTTTCAGACACCTAAAGTTTTCTATGAAGAATTGCATTATCACTGATCAAAAACACCTACATGGGCCTTAGTGTTGTCAGATCATTTTTTTAACATTCCCTTCTAATTAGGTAATTTTAGATATTATAATATCTGCTTCTCAACAGGCTTGCCTCTTGTCTAGGCATTTACTCCTCTGCCAGTGGGTGCAAGTTGCAGAGCCGCCCAGAGGATTCAGTGGGCCTGGGGCAAAGCAATTTCGGGGGCCCCTTCCATAAAAAAAAGGTTGCAACTCTATAGAATGCTATATTCTCGTGGGGGCCTGGGGCAAATTGCCCCATTTGCCTCCCCGCCCCCTGGGTGACCCCTGCCACCTGGTAGTAATTGTAAAAGATCTGATTACTATGTTCTGCATTTATAAAGGGCCCTTTGCTGTGGAGAAGTGCTCTAGCTGCCACAGCAGTTAAAAGCAGGCCCGCCTGGGTAGACACAGCAGTCAAGTTACTGCAATGTTTGCCAGGAAGAAAGCAAATGAAAAACTAAACGAAATCTCAAACTCAAATCAGTCTATCTTGCCCCACAGCTCTTGAAACCAGCCAGCTGGTTCATTTTATTCATGCTCTGCAGTTGTATTAGAGCTGGTTGTGAACTTGAGAACCACTGTGTGGGGACGTGAGGGACCGGCTTTTTGTTCTGTGTTCGCACAGCACCTAACGCAATGGGCCTTTGTCCATGACCAGGGCTCCTAATTTGAGCTCAGAACATGCATGATGAGGATAAGTGAACTGTTATTGCCTGATGTGAACTATTGATCCTGTGTCAATTGGGGGGACATGGTATTTACTACTGAAATCAGCTGAGTACATATAACCCAAGTGCAAAGACACACCAAAGAGTATATTATTGACTGGAGTTAAGGTTTATGGCAGAAAATTATTGCCCTGCAAGTTAACAGCACAACTGGGTTTTCACCATAGAGCTACGTACACAGACACAGCTGTAGGTTACCACACAATGTACTGTGTGACCATTAGCACGGTGCAGAGGCCAGTGAAGTCTCCTGTCTGTCAGGTTGCAGACTGTCCTGCATTCCATTAAAATCAGCCTGGTTTGCCAGTCTTACATCGCTGGGATACACAAGCTGAAGGTTGTCGAAGGGAAGCTCTCACCCCCACAGTACATTTTTAAGGGCTATTTGAAGAAAAAACGGACTGAGTTTTGGACTGTAGAAATGCAAAGGGGTTGTTTCCTCTTGAGGGGGAGAATTTCTTAGCATAAGCTAAGTCAATGAGAGGGTTTCTCCCATTGACCCAGCACGGTATAGACACTGCAATAAGTTGACCTAATGTACAGTAACTCCTCGCTTAACGTTGTAGTTGTGTTCCTAAAAAATGTGACTTTAAGCGAAACAATGTTAAGCAAATCCAATTTCCCCATAAGAATTAATGTAAATGGGGGGGGGGGGGTCAGGTTCCAGGGAAATTTTTTTCACCAGACAAAAAACTAATATATATATACACACACACACATACTCTGTGTGTGTGTGTGTGTGTGTGTGTGTGTGTGTGTGTGTGTGTGTGTGTGTGTAAGTTTTAAACAAACAATTTAATACTGTACACAGCAATGATGATTGTGAAGCTTGGTTGAGGTAGTGAAGTTAGAGGGTGGAAGAGGGAGCTGCCGGCAATTGATAGCCTGCTGGGCAGCTACTGCACAGGGAACTTAGGGGAGCGGGGAGCTGATAGGGGGTTGCTGGTCCACCCTGGTTCCAAGCCCCCACCAGCTAGCTGCAACAGGCTGCTCTTCCTGCCAGCAGTGGACAAAGCAGGCGGCTGCCAAACAACGTTATAAGGGAGCATTGGGCAACTTTAAACGAGCATATTCCCTAATTGATCAGCAATGAAACAACGTTAACCAGGATGACTTTAAGTGAGGAGTTACTGTACGTTGACTCCAGCTACATTATTCACGTAGCTGGAGTTGCGTAACTTAGGTTGGCTTAGCCCTGTAGTGTAGACCTGCCCTCAGACAAAACCATATTGAATGATACATTAGAAGATGAGGGAGATGGAGTGAAGTGTGCTCATCAGCAGCTTAAACAACATCTAAACCTGCTGTGGTCGGAGGGGGTTGTGAAGAAGGGAACACATTTGTCTTTCTCCATCCTTTTTGCCTTTTGCTAAATCTGAGCCTGTGCATTTTTCTCTAATTTCAGCTTCCTTGTTTTTTCCTTGTTTCTTGGGGGAGCATTATACTCGTACCAACTAAGGAGAAGAATGGGGAGAAAATACAATTCTTTTTTAAGTTTGACTCCTCTGCCCCAACAACACAGGAAACACACAATTAAAAAAAAAAAAAGTACAACACAATTGGGAAATATTCAAATGGGATCCTTCTCCTTTTACAGACCTCATGATTTATTAAAAAAATAACCAAGAGAAACACCAGATCCTTAACCTTGTCTCCAAAAACTCAACATTAGAAGACTTAGACAAGCAAAATAGAGAACAAGTCTGAAAGGTTGTTCCCAAGGGCATTGGAAGGGTTTATGCCTCGATCTCCCGGACAATTGTGTTTGGAGCTGGGCAATGGGCAGACGGCAGCAGATTCCAAAGGACCGAGGAAGGATTTTATAACCTTGCTGTCACTGACGTCAGCATTTTGGGGTTGGGTGGCCCCAGCAGCCATGTTAGTGTTTGCTTCTCTTTCATATCTCTTTGACAGTAATGAAGTCACACTTTTATTTGCATGTCTTGTGGGCTGTCTATTGAAGTTTGATATAATGCCTCAACACACAATCAGTTCATTAAGGTTAAGGCTCTTTCTTTTAATGGAAAAACCAACTGTTATACATGGTGATAAAGTTGAAGCATTTAGGGCTTGTCTGTTTCATGTCAGCTGGAACATTTTAACTAACATGTTTTAAAACTCTAATATAGAGAAAAAAGAACAGGAGTACTTGTGGCACCTTAGAGACTAACAAATTTGTTAGAGCATAAGCTTTCGTGGACTACAGCCCACTTCTTTGGATGCATATAGAGTGGAATAAATATTTATTTATAATATTTGTTAAATTTGTTAGTCTCTAAGGTGCCACAAGTACTCCTGTTCTTTTTGCGGATACAGACTAACACGGCTGCTACTCTGAAACCTGTCAATATAGAGAAAGAAGTCGTATTGCATGCATAATTTTAGCTAGGCAGTTTAATAGGCATGTTTGTATGCAGTTATATGCCTGAGATGTTTAAAGATCTGGAACAGATCATAATGTCTATCTATTTTATCTGTCTAATCTACTCTGCCAGCCCCTTAGGTGCTCAGGTAACATAGTTATTAACTTTATCCTGATAGGCAAAGCTCCTTTTGAATTATGCAGGACATGGTAAATGATGCCTCTGCAATTTATCACATGGACATTGTGTATGTATGAATAATGCACATGGGTTGCTACATTAAATGTCATGTAAGTTTGTGAAACTTGTTTAGATCATTCTTGTATCTTTAACTTCCTTTAAGTTTTCTTTGAGAAAAGGTTGTGCCATCTGTCTTGTCTTTATTTAACCATCACCTTATTGCATTAATTTAAAAGCCAGCAGATGTCAGTATTATCCAAGTCTTGGGAAAGTTGATAAGTACATTCACTACTGCAATTCTCAGGCACATTTTTAGACTCTTCTGATAAAAATTATTATTTTAAAAAAGCTATATATAATTAATTTTATCAGGAATGAGTAGGAATGACCTCCTTCACTCAGAGTAAAGAAATTTAACTTAGACAAGATCTGTTATAGATATAGATACATTATCAAATCCAAACTTTTGCTGGTGTGTACACAGTAAAAAACCTGCTTTAATTCTCTGATGAGGAGTCAGGTGTGTAACTCTTTTACTTTTGTTAAAGTCTAACCATTATTGCCTTTATCAGTGCAAATAAAAAAACAACATTCATTTAGATTTGAACTTATAAAGTGGTGGTTACATTTCACATACAACCTGAAAGTTCTCATCTAGGAAGGTGTGTCCTGTTTAAAACAAATCTCTCTGAAATATATTCCTGTCCAAGGGCAATAGATGATAGCACCACCATTGCACCAGTCGAAAGAAAATTGGGGAATTGTCCCCCTCTTTGAACAAAACTTTCTTTAAGGAAGTTTTCTTCAAGTAAATTCATCTGAACTAGTTCACGTTTTCCTAAGCATATTAAAAATTAGTTCGTTTGAAGAGGGGATTAACAAGTCCCACCTTTCCAACTTCATCTACAACAGGCCAGTCCAAATGCCCCTTTCCCATCCTGTTTACCTGCCCTGGCTCTTCCCATCTTCTTTTGGTTACTGATTGCCAGCCTGGCTTTCCTATCACCCACTCAGCCAGTCCTGGCTGGTTCTCTACCTTCCTTCTTTGACCTTTTGCTTCTGTCTGTGTGTGTCATGGTGCTGGTAGTTCTCTCCCAATGCTTCTAGCATGATAATGTGCTCAGCACTGTTATGCAATCTAATCAGCTATGTTAAGAGACGGGGAAGGTACTTAAGACCTGATCCAAAGCCCATTGAAATCAATGCAAGTCTTTCCATTGGCTTTAATGGACTTTGGTTCAGGCCTCTAGCCAAGTGCTTCAGGGACTGGGGTTAGTTTCAATCTCATTTAACATCTTCCATGACTTGGAAGAGTAATCAAACAACCTATTAATTAAATCTGTGGAAGATACTAAATTGGAAAGGGTTTTAATTATGAAAAAGGGCAGAGATCTATTACAAAGGCTGGGGTGGAGGGTGGCTAAGATGGAACCATGAGCAGGAAGTAAAATGAGATTAAAATGGGAAAACTGTGATACAAAAAGGTCAATGGAATTTTGGGTTATATACACAAAGACATCATCAGTCATGATGCCAGGCAAACTGATAACTATTGTTTTCTGTACAGTTCTGATGAGACCAGCACTGGAAAACAGTACCGTATTTAGTTCTGGGTAGCACATCCAAAGGTGATACTGATAAAGACGAGGCTATTTCCTTTAGGCTCAGTCTGAATCAAACTTGTGGACATAGATTTTAGATAGCCAAGAAGCAACGTATAAATAGTAGTAAAATAGAACCAGTTGAATATGAGATTTATCTCCCCACAATGTCAAAACTATTTCCAGACTCTTAGCAAAGTTTTGTCCCTCAAATTCAGATCCCCATAGTGAAAAGTATTTGAATAGTGTGTCTTGCTTGTGCAATGGATGAACCTGAGAACATAGCAATTTCTCTTAAAAAAAAAAAAGAAAAAAAAAAAAAGAAAAAAAAATGTTCCAAACAGAGAGAAATTAAATTTCTCTCTAAGTGGGATCAGTGAGTGGATTCTGTTCTCACTTACACAAGAGTTGATCAGGAGTAACCAGCACATTGTCAATAGAGATATACTTTTGTAAAACTCCTGGTGAGATCAGAATCAGGCTTGTGTGGCTTTTCTGGGCTCACTTCCATTATCACGCTAAGTCTCTTGTCTATTTTGAGTGCCTTAGAACTGCAGATCATAGAATCATAGACTATCAGGGTTGGAAGAGACCTCAGGAGGTCATCTAGTCCAACCCCCTGCTCAAAGCAGGACCAATCCCCAACTAAATCATCCCAGCCAGGGCTTTGTCAAGCCTGACCTTAAAAACCTCTAAGGAAGGAGATTCCCCCACCTCCCTAGGGAACCCGTTCCAGTGCTTCACCACCCTCCTAGTGAAAAAGTTTTTCCTAATACCCAACCTAAACCTCCCCCACTGCAACTTGGGACTATTACTCCTTGTTCTGTCAATATCTCACGGCCCATCTGATTGCGGTTCTGGACCCCTGGGTGTTGCAACCCAGCAGCTGAGAAACGCTGCACTAGATTCTTCATTAATTTGTCTCCCTATTGGCTATGAATGGGAAGAGAGCATTACATTGTATATGGACCAACTCTGAATGGATCAGTTAGAGCAGATACGGACCAACCCTTCCGTGGTTAGCAGAGATGGGGATGAGGTACAGTGTGTGGATCCACAGCAACATTTCAGCATAGGGAAGGCCTCCAAGAATTGCCAATAACCAAGTCTCTGAGCCAGGAGGGGAGAGAGAAACTGAGGCGGACTAAGTGGGGAGAGAAGTCACAAGCTCCCAGACCTGCTCAGATCCAGTTCCTGTCTCAGCACTGGACAGCTTTTCCTGGTCCCTACTTCTGCGTAGTCCCTGCTTTAAAAAAGCTATATATAATTAATTTTATCAGGAATGAGTAGGAATGACCTCCTTCACTCAGAGTAAAGGGGAATGTGCCGTCCTGGGGAACCACATCAGGTTTAAAGGATTTCAGTGGGTTTAGATATTGGGGTTTAGTGTTCAACAGCTTTTCACTATAATCTGAGTTCCTTCTGAGTTTTCTGGTTTTGATAAAAGCAGTAGTGCAAGTAGGCTGGTACTCTCCAGTATGCAGTACCAACAAGAGCTTTTTAGAGGGTACTGGGTACTGGAAAAACTTGGGGCTAGCCCCCCACTCTGGGGGGGTGGGGTGGAGGGGGCTGCGCTCTGCTCCTTAAAGGAGCAGAACAGGGCTGGGGAGGGCATTCATTCTTTGTTTAAGTTTGTTAGCATATGTATTGTGTTGTTAAATTGGTCAGGAGTTCTCCAGAAGGGGCTGGGGGCGGGGACATAAAGTGTTTAAACAGTGTTTTTGATTCTGTTTCTCCCCATTGGTCTGAATTATCCATGACATACATACTGCATCACATCAAGTCCGAATCATTAGAGGAATGCCTCTGCTTGCACAGATCAGAGGATGCTTGGATTCTGATGTCAGCCCAGTTCTGCAGCCTGACAGGTATCAGGTGTTGTCCCCAGTGTTTGAGTGGTTTTGTTCTTTCCTCTCCAAATGTCAAAGCCTGTTCCCATTGAACTCAATAGCATTCCCTTTTGATCTCAACGGGAATAGGATTTGGCCCCAAGAGATCAGAGAATGTGATTTTGATCAATTGCTTATCTGTCCAGAGACAGTTCTCATGTACGTTCTTCCAGGCTGATTTTGATTGCCCCTCCTGTATGTCATACTGAGGAAAATAATAAAACAATTTGGGCTGTAGTTCTATCAAGATGTACATGGCATATGCAGTTCTATGCCTCTTTTCCATCAAACCCAGATGGCACAGCATCTTTGCTTTCCTAGTGCCTGGTGGAGAGCAATACTTAGATAAAGGCAAGCTGGCAGCAGCTGGTTTTGGATAAAGGGAGGCACTGATAGTGTGTTAAGGAAAAGTGGGGGTGATTGTCCTTCCTAGCCTTCTTTCATTTAAGAAGTTTTCAATTTGGGGTGCTGCTGGATCCTCAATGACACCTGGAAGTACAGGTGGCACCAGGGGCCCAAAGCATCATTTTAGATCATTTACATTTTACAAAACATCATGTTTCACAGATGCAGTTGTAAAATTTTAGGTGTTTGGAGGGAATGGGGAGAGCGTGGGGGACCCGGGCGGGGTGGGGAGGAGTCACATGGAGGGTCATGAACCCTCCCTTGTGTCCTTCCCATGAGTGCAGTACCGGCAAGAAATTATTTCTACTTGCACCATTGGATAAAAGGGATTAATTTCATGTTCTAGACTAGTGTTTCTCAAATTGGGGTTTGACATCTGTGCACTTACCTGCCACACTGTTTACAAAAACTAAACCATTAAGAGCAAGGAACTGGATATGATGAATTGTATGGTGACAGTGCTCTCTCTTCCTGTAGCTCACAAGTTCCCAAACTCTAGTCTTTAGACCCCTGTTGGTCTGCAAAGTGATTTCATATAGTCTATAGAAAGCTGGCTGATCACATGGTGTTGGCTCCTCCTCCTTGTTTCCAGCTGCAAAACTGCATGAAAAGACAGCTAAAAACCACATGAAATAACTTCCTAATGCTATCAGAGGGGTAGCCTTGTTAGTCTGAATCTGTAAAAAGCAACAGAGGGTCCTGTGGCACCTTTGAGACTAACAGAAGTACTGGGAGCATAAGCTTTCGTGGGTAGTTGAGGTGTGAACACCGAGGGAGGAGAAACTGTTTCTGTAGTTGGATAGCCATTCACAGTCTTTGTTTAATCCTGATCTGATGGTGTCAAATTTGCAAATGAACTGGAGAGAGCAAATGAACTGCACTGCTAGCAGAGCACCTCACCCTCCCTGATTGAACTAACCTCGTTATCTCCACACTGATATATACCTGCCTCGGGAGATTTCCATTACTTGCATCTGAAGAAGTGAGGTTCTTACCCACGAAAGCTTATGCTCCCAGTACTTCTGTTAGTCTCAAAGGTGCCACAGGACCCTCTGTTGCTTTTTCCTAATGCTACTTTTTCCTGGAAGTAATTGTTGTAGTTGCCACAGTAATGTTGTGGAGTCAAGAATGAGAGGCAAGGTGGCCGGTGTAGCAATGAATGTGATCGGAGGGATCTGAAAAATATCTTTCTATTAATAAGTGTGGTACCTGCTTTTTCTCAAAACTGTAGATGGCTGTGTTTTTGGAACTAAAAGCTCAGTGTTCCAACCTCAGCACTGCAGGTGGATTGTATTATTTTATTATGGAGAGGCCATAGTCCTTCCAGAGTTAGAACTGCAACCCCTGTCCACGTCCTTACCTCTCAGCTTGCCAAATACCAAATGTGTGATGCACTGTGTGACATAGGGTATGCCTAGTTTGAGCTTTGAGCTGGAGGTATAGTTTCCAGCTGGAGGAGACATACCTGTGGTATCTCTGATCTAGCTAGTGCACTAAAAATAATGTACAGCTGCAGCAGCTCAAGCCGGTGGGAAGGATTAGCAGTCCTGAGTACAAACCCATCCAAGATGCTAGGTATGTACTCAGGATGGCTAGCCCCTCCCAATACTTGCACCACCACACCTACAGTCTATTTTCAGTGCGGTAGCTCAATCAGAGCTAGGGTGGGTATGTCTCCTTGAGCTGCAGTTTACACCTTCCATTTTGAAGTGTAGTCATATCTATAGACCTACAATGAGGGACACAAAAATCTGTTTATGCCAGAAACTTAAAATGCTGTGGCATTCATTCCTCTAGTGCAAGTAACTCTTTCTATAACCTCAGTTCCATGATTCTTTCAGATGTAAATAATTTTAAAAACAAAAATGAGGGGAAATCAAATTTGTATGGATTGTAGGTAAGTTTAAGACTCTTGAATTGAGGGATGTTTAAGAGCAACTTTTAATTTTTTCATTACATCTCATTGACAACTAGAATGTTATAGTAGTAAAGAGTCCTGTGGCACCTTATAGACTAACAGACGTATAGGAGCATGAGCTTTCGTGGGTGAATACCCACTTCTTCGGATGCACGGGTATTCACCCACGAAAGCTCATGCTCCAATACGTCTGTTAGTCTATAAGTGCCACAGGACTCTTCGCTGCTTTTACAGATCCAGACTAACACGGCTACCCCTTTGATACTAGAATGTTATGACATTTTTGATTAAATTAAGTACTTTTTGTGACTGAAAGACCTAAAAATGGCTCCTTCTAGAAATTTTTTCAAACCATCTAATTATTTTTGTTTCTCAACCTGTCCAATGAAATCAAATAACATCATAATATTTGAAACATAGTTATATTTGACATTGGCTTATGTAAAATGCATATTTCAAAAGCAGGACTACTAAAATGTTAAGTAATTGCTTTATTTGAAAGCTAGACATGATTCTGACATCTCTTCCTAGATGTCTAGCCATCAGCTCAAGATCAACATGGCTAAACAGTTCTTAATCCCCACTCACCCCCATCCATAAGCCTGCCCAGTATTTCTTTTCTCAGTCCCTGGAGACACCACCACCTTCCTGCCTGTCTCTTAGGCATGTAACTTGGGTATCAGACTTCTCTCGAGATCCTCACATCTAGGCTATGTTTGTCGTACAGAGTCTTTGCATAACATCTCTAAGATATGGCCTTTCCTATACATCTACGCAGCTAAAACTCATTCAGGCTCTCATCAACTTGCATCTCAGTTACTCCAACATCTTTCTTTCTGGCCTTGCTAAATGCAGTCTTGTCCCACTCATATTCTTCAGAATGCTGCTGCAAAGATCATTTTTCTAGCCTGTCACTTTGACTATGTCACCCTTCTCTACACTACGGGGCTAAGTCAACCTAAGTTACGCAACTCCGCTCGCTCTGTCTTCTCTATCGTTATCAACCATAAGCTACTTGTCTCCACTTTCCAGGCCCTTCACATCCTGTCCCCTCTCTGCTTATCCCCTCTCACTCACTATCGAGCTTGCAACTCCTAAATCTGATCAGTCCATGGTGCCTGCCTCTTGTTAAAATTTCAGGCAAGCACCTTTGTGCTTTCTCCCAGTGCCGCCCCTCATGCCTGACAAGAGCTCCCCGTAAATATCTGCAAACCTAACTCATTATCCTCTTTCAAACTTTCCTTTGCTTTGATGCATACAAAAATCTTGCAACATTTAGGCAGGTGGTGCGCTGAGTTCATGGCCTATATGCTGACCAATGTTGTCTCATTGCTTCTTTATACTCCCCCATCAATCTGTCTGTATCCATCTGTTGTCTCTTATCTTAGTTTGTAAGCTTTTGAGGCAGGAACTGTTTGGGTTTTTTTTTGTTCTATGTTTGTACAGCGCCTAGCACAATAGTGTCCTGGTTCATGACTGGGGCTCTTCGGAGCCACAATAATATAAATAATTATATATATTTTTTTGCCAATGAGACCACTGGAGGAGAAACCATGGTGATGGAGAATGTTTTAATGCTTATCTTACAAAATGACTCAGGGCTACTTTTTAAAAAGGAATGGAAACTCAGGCTCTGGTAAAATTACTCCTTCTCCAGCATTCCCAATTAAATGCCCCCAGGGCCTTGGGGAAATGTGCACATGTGTGTTTTCAAGACCAAATCATCAAGGAACAGAGAACTTAAGTGATTTACCAAAAGAACCATTAGACGTTTGTAGCAGAGTTTGAAATGGTCCACTGGGGGAAATCTGGACCCTGTTCCTGGGAATTTTGCCACTGACTTCAGTTGGGCCAGGATTTCAGCCCTGATCTCTGAGCTAGTAAGCCTATATCTCACCAACTACACCACAACGCCTCATATTCACATTATACAAATCTCCATACATAATTAGGCCATCTGAGGCCTACTAGATTGGGTGTTACATGTGTAGAACAAAGCAACCTGGGTTCTATTATTGGTTATGATTTGTAGCACCTTATACCAACATTCAGTGTTAAGGGAGGTGGTTCTATGATGGATGCACAACTAACTCAGCTATGTAGTGAGCATACATATCTTTGTGGGGTGCACTGAATGAGGCAAATCTCCTCAAGAGCTATTACCGGGTTGGCAAGCACCATATTAATTAAAATATGGTGATCTCTCTATCCCATTTTTTTTTTAAATTAAAACACTGTTTTTGATATTTTTCTTTTGCTTAAGTTAATTAAGATGAAGTTAGAGAGAGGGGGAAAAAATGAACCAAAAATTACTTGGGAAATTCGTAAAACCAAAATCTCATTTCAAAAACTAGTTGAAGTTGCTGAGTGATATCTGTGCACTTACCTACCACATTGTTTACAAAAATTAAACCATTAAGAGCAAGGAAATGAATAGTTAAGGATATGATAAATTGCATGCTGCTAACCTAATAAACAAGCATATCATTCTTATCAAGCAGAAAGAAATGCGTATTTCAACACAATAGAGCAACCTTAAATCTTATCCGCAATAACTACTACTTTTACCAGTAGTCTCAAAATTTAAACATAATGCACACCTTTCTCAAAAAGAAATACAACAATCCAAATATATGCATTAATAATACATTCATCAGCCTCAAATTAAAGTCCATATACCATCATAATTTTGCCATCAATCACAATGTCATGTACTTTCCTATCATCAAAAATTGCTAAATTACTAAATAAAATTAAATCACATACAATTCTCAAAGCACGTCAGTTTTAAGTACAGTACTTTACCAAAAATGTCTACAGTCATGTGACTAATATATTATTTGTTATAGTGATTAGGTTGCCAATTGTTTCCTTTTTAGTGTATTCCTTAAAAGAAAATATAAAGACTTGAAAATCAAAATAATATATTAATTATTGGGGTTTGAAAAATGTATCAGAGTTAAATGTTTGTGTTATGATGAAGTGTGCATTTCTTGATACCTAAATAAGAATATTGCTTTGTTTGCTATGTGAGGAGTGAAAGATTTGAGGTCCTTAGTAACTCATTTCCTTGCTTCCAGTGCATGGATTTTGTAAAAGGTATGATAGGTAAGTACATTGTTCATACTCTTTCATCTGCTATAGATCTCTGCTGTGTTGCTTGCATCTGTTGCACATTTTAATTGCACTAGTTATTTAATTCATTGGCTCTGTTCTCTCTTTTCATTCAATATAATTTTGTTTTCTTGTGCTTTCTTGTTTTTGATCTCTCTCATCCCTTTTCTCTGAAATCCTTTCTATTTTACTCAAGATACCTCGAATCATCCTAACACGCCCTTCCACTTCAGATGAGGACACCGACCAATTAACCCAAGATCCAGATGACTTTGAGCTTGAGGAGATGGAAAGTGCAGAAAGCCAGGGCTATTCAGAGTGTTTGAACAATGCTTTTTACCCTCCCTAATAAAGTACTTTGATAGAAGAACTTCATGGTATTCTTTTTTCGCTGTTGTTCTGTTTCTGTTAAGGTAGTACTTGAACCACTATGCCTTATTCATAGTCGAAACCAGTACACGGGCTGAATTTGAATTGAAAAAAACAAAACAAAACTTACATTTATATTTATTTGCCTTGAACTTTACTTCAATTGGAATTAATACACTTGAAATGGAATGTTCTGTATAAAAGTTATATGAATGTCATCAGTCAAGTGTTTCAAATTTCCACTTTAAGTGCATTCTGCAAAAACTCAATGTGATGATAAAGATTTGTATTCATTGGGAGTACTACACCACAACCCATTTGGAAACATGGTACAAGCAAATGTATAGATTTATTTATTTTTTAAACCAAGGTACGTATTCCGTCTATGTGGCCAACCCCCGGTTTTATCTACAGGTTCCTTTGGATTGTCCTCTTTTATGTTGTTTTCTATTTGAATAAAATATTACTCTTCAATCTAATGAATGGCTCTCTTTTTTGTAGGTGAATGTAATTCACCCTGGAAATGTGCAAGTCATGTCAAGGAATTAAAGAAGAGGCTTCTCTGAGTGCATATTTTATGTGATCCACATGTGAGATTTTTATAAGGGCTTGTAAGTATGGATCCCATCAGATAAAAACTTAGAGAGGCCTCTTCTTCAGCCAGGAGCCAGGGAATGGGTTGAGAAAGAGCTTCTTAACCGAGAGTGGTTTCCATGGTTCGTCTCTTCTTCCCCTTGATTTGCATGTAAACAGAACCTCCCAAAAGTTGCCTTGAAATTTTGGCATATGTTTTTCAGAGTAAACAGAAGCACGTATGGTAAACAACAGAGACCAAATGTTCTTGTGCCTGAGCATTCAACCCTCTTTCTCTTCACCAGAATCTAATGCCTTCCATACTGTTCAGGCCCCTAGAACATTTTTAGGTACTCAAAAAAATAAAAATAACCCACTGTTGAAACTGAGTAGAGCACATAGCATTGGCTAGTGTGCATATGTACCATTGTCCTGTACTTTGATGGAATCAAATGGCTCAGGTGTCTGATTGTCACCTTCTAGTGGTTGGCCTACAAAGAGGATGGTAAGTACCAACTAATAAGGAAAGTCTCCCTTAGTTAAAGTGGTAAAGACCTCTCCTACTGGAGAAAGATGCACTGAGTTCTATTCCGTATTAAGCCTGTTTTGCTGGGAACTACCATATCTGTGTATATGTAAATATGGATTCTTTACAATATGTGAATGCAATACAGCCCTATGACCTAGTTGAGCCTCATTTTCTATTCAAATACATGGACAATCAGCTGATAAATCTCTCAGAATAACTTGAATGACATCATAGTAATTAGCAGGACTTACAACAGGATTGATATTATATTGTTAGCAAATCACCCCTAATAAGTGTGAAGGAAATTTTAATTTGAAAATGTAGGATTATAACACTGATAATTTATGATATGGGGGGGTTCTCTTGCATCGCTAGCTGTTTCCACCATTGTTTTCTTGTTGTTTTGCACTTAGTTGAAATGAAGATAATTTACCAGTGATATGAGTATTAAACTAATTTTCATTAATTCTGGGATATGCACATTACTACACAATCTGCTAGTGCTGTGAAAATGCCTATATCCGTTCCATAATCTTCCTAGTTTGACTCAGAATAGACAGACATCAGTGGATGAAATTCAAATTTAAAAAGTAACATTTGTTCTCTTCCCCTCCTGTGCCACATAGCTTGTTTTGCCATAGAAACTATCATTGTTTCTCCATAGTGACACGGTCATTACTGAAATGCACAAAGGAGAAATATTATTAAAGCTGGCTCTCTGCACTAATAAATGGCTTTGCAATCCAGTGTGTGATATGCAATTTTTATTAGTCTTGAATGATGTCTTCCTGGACTGGAGGAATAGGAAAATAAAGATATTACACTGTTATAAACCAATAACTGGTGGCAGTGAATGAACCTCAGCTAATCAAGGGAATTAAGTGCCACGAAGTGGGATGAAATTGAGAACTATATATTTTCACTATCTTGCTCTACTCCAGCCAGTCAGACATTTTAGGTTCTTCCTGAGACACAAAACTTTGTTATTGCTTTCCAAAATATTCAAAAAAGGCAGGATAATTGTATGCTAGTGTATATTGTGCACTTCAGCCTATGTTTTTAAAAGTGGCTTCTAATTTTGAGTGCCACAGTTTTTTAGAGTGTTCCTGTTGTGATCTCTTCAGCTGGTGTTATGGGTCTCTGAGAATAAGACTCTTGGTGTTCAAGTTGTTTCCCACAAAACAGAAGCACCCAAATTAGTAGAATTTTTTGAAAATGTAGGCCTTTTTTGTTTCTTTTTAGTTTAACTTGCAAAATTCAGATTGCAGTGTGGAGACTTTTGCTCCAGATACGAACACAGACATAATTCTCATTCCAATGCATGTACTGATCACAAGTTAACAGGTGGTGTTTTTATGGACTTTGTTGAATAACACCACTATAAAGACACACAACTCTAATGTGTTATGAATTAGACAGCACCATAAATGTGCATGCCCCTTTACAAAGCATGAAAGGCCAAATCTTGAAGCCCTTACTCAGTTTTTGCTCATGCTTTACTCATGCAAAATTTCCAATCACTTCAATGAGAGGTTTGCTTGTATAGGGATTAAATAAAAAAATGAAGAGCCAAGTTCTGCCACTATGACTCATGCTGTGTTGTGCTCACTCACTTGAACCACTATGGAGAAAGGGTGGACAGAAATAGGCCATGAATAAAGCCTTCCGTCAGTACTGATATAACAATTGCCCAGTTCTTATACTTATTAATGCCTGCATAGACCAGTTATTCACAACCTGGCTCTCTGTGGAACACTTGTTGGTTGCCTGTGGACAGCTGATTCCTCCTTTCCAGCTGCAAAATTGCATTAAAAGATAATTAAGAAATACCTCTTTAATGTTATTTTTTCCTTCTAAGCATTTGTTATAGTTGCCACAGGGATGTGACGGTGAGTGAGAGGAGCGGTTGCTCGGCACCATTGATGCATGGAAGTGATTTGGGGTAAGGGGACAATCTCCATTTAAATGTGGTTCACACTGTTCAGTAGCTTGAGAACACCTGTTTATGAGAACAGTTACTTTGTTAAAGCAACGGATGTCAAATGAAAAAGGGCTTGTTTGTTTCTTAGGCCTGGTCTACGCTAGGAGGTTATGTCTAATTTAGCAGCGTTAAATCGAATTAACCCTGCACCTGTCCACACAATGAAGCTATTTAGTTCGACATAGAGGTCTCTTTACATCGATTTCTGTACTCCTCCCCGACGAGGGTAGTAGCGCTAAATTCGACATGGCCATGTCGACTTAGGGTAGGTGTGGATGAAATTCGACGCTAATAGCTCTGGGAGCTATCCCACAGTTCACCACTCTGATGACGCTCTGGACAACAGTCCGAGCTCGGATGCTCTGACCAACCACACAGGAAAAGCCCCAGGAAAATTGGAATTCCTTTTCCTGTCAGGCCAGTTTGAATCTCATTTCCTGTTTGGACATCGTGGCGAGCTCAGCAGCACTGGCGACGATGCAGAGCTCTCCAGCAGAGGTGACCATGCAATCGCAGAATAGAAAGAGGGCCCCAGCATGGTCGGATCGGGAAGTCTTGGATCTGATCGCTGTGTGGGGGGATGAGTCCGTGCTTTCGGAGCTGCAACGAAAAAACGGAATGCGAAGATCCACGAGAAGCTCTCCAAAGCCATGACAGAGAGAGGATACAGCTGGGATGCAACGCAGTGCCGCGTGAAAATCAAAGACCCGAGACAAGGCTACCAGAAGACCAAAGCGGAAAACGGACGCTCCGGATCCCAGCCCCAGACATGCCATTTCTACGAGGCACTGCATTCCATTCTACGTGCAGCCGCCACCACTACCCTGCCACTGACCGTGGTCTCTGACGATGGGGTATTGTCGATGGCTGCTTCCTCGGACATGTTCGCGGATGGGGAAGATGAGGAAGGAGATGAGGAGGACGAGGCAATCGACAGCGCATACAACACTGATTTCCCTGACAGCCAGGATATTTTCATCACCCTCACGGAGATCCCTTACCAACCCTCCCAAGGCGTTAACCCTGACCCTGAATCAGGGGAAGGATCAGTCGGTAAGTGTTTTAAACATGTAAACATTTATTTTGATCAGAACAGGAATGGAATATTAACAATGGGTTTTTCATGATTACTTTGCCCTAGGCGCTTTACTTTTTAGTCCTTGCCAATGCAGCTACTGGAAAATTGTGTCAATGTGTCCGGGGATAGAGCAGAAATCCTCCTGGGACATCTCCACGAAGCTCTCCTGGACGTAATTTGAAAGCCTTTGCATTAGGTTCCTGGGGAGAGTGCCTTATTGCGTCCTCCATGGTAGGAAACTTTTCCGTGCCAGGCTAGCAGCAAGTACTCCGGGATCAGTGCCTCGCACAGCATGGCCGCATACGGCCCTGGTTTTTGCTGGCATTCACGCAGCATGCGGTCTTTCTCTGTGTCCGAGATCCTCATCAGAGTGATATCACTCATGGTGACCTGCTTTGAATTAGGGGAATGTTAGTATTGGGACTGATTGCCTGTTCCTTTACATAACTGTAACCGGCGGTTTACAGCCACGCGGTGGAGGCGGGACAGGGGCAGCATACAGATCTTTCCCGGGGACAGCCGCGAGGGGGGTGGGACAGGGGCAGAGTTCATGCTGGCCGGATTGCCGGCAGCAGGAACTGGCCAACACTAGGGGCACTGCTTTGAATGTGGAAGGAGGGCACTGCTATAAATTAAGCTTTCAACAGCCAAAAGTCTACAGCTTACCATGTCCGCCTGCTAGCCGAATTCCGCTGTCCTGCCCTGTTTGTGTGATCTGTACTCCAAGACCCCAGGCACTGAATGCGAAGGCCAAAAATTTGACCTTGTCCTGAGTGCGCATCTGATAGTTGCGGTGTATGGTCTTGTTCACAGAGAAAGACTATGTTCATTGTTCACAAAAATGTATCTTTGTGAGGAATTCACTCCCTTTTTCCCATCTCACAGCTGCGAATGTCTCCCGACCTACCCTGGCATCCCCCTCCCAGAGGCTGGCACAGATTAGGCGACGAAAGAGAAGGACACGGGATGAGATGTTCTCCGAACTTATGGGCTGCTCCCGAGCTGAGGCGGCACAGCAGACCCAGTGGAGGGAGAACATGTCGCAATACCAGCGATCACACAGAGAACGGGAGGACAGGTGGCGGCAGGAAGACCAGCAGGCGACTCAAACGCTCCTTGGAGCAATGACGGAGCAAACGGACACGCTCCGGTGCCTTGTAGATGTTCTGCAGGACCGGAGGCAGGAGGACAGAGCCCCGCTGCAGTCTATCTCTAACCACCCTCCCCCGCCACAAAGTCCCATCCCCCCCTCACCCAAAGTCCCAAGAAGGAGGGGCGGCAGGGGCCGTGAAAACAGTCACTCCTCCCCTGCAGACTGCTCAAGTATCAGACGGCTCTCATTCCCAAAGTTTTGATAAGTCCTTTCCTTCACTCCAAAAGCACCTCATCCAAGCCCCCTTCCCAGTGTCATCCCCTAACTGTGTAGTTGTTAATAAAAAATACGTTTCTGTTAATTACTGTTTCCTTCAGGTTCTTTTAGAGGAGAGTGTGTTTGAAGGGGGGAAAGGGGATTGGTAATTGGAGAGGACCGTCACCTTTACCAGGGTACAGACACGGGGGGAGGTTCAGCAGCAGGTCACACACACATTGCAGTCACTAGGCACCCTGGTCAGTCTGGGAGGTGGTTTTCATGTTCTGTGTGGGGGGGCTATGTGAGTTTGTGGCGGGGGAGGGTGGTTACAGATCTTATGCAGCGGTCCTTAGCCTGGATGACAGAGCCATGCAGCAGGGGATCTGTAACCGTGCTCCCCCGCCACAAAGTCACATAGCCCCCACACACAGAGTCCGGAAAAGGAGGGGTGGCAGGCTCCGTTGAAACAACCAGTCCACCACTGTCGACCGCTCTAGGAGCAGGAGCCTGTCATTCCTCGAGTTTAGAAGTGTCCTTTCCATCACTACACCCGCTCCCCACCACAGTCTGCGTCCCAGTTTCAACCCTTTACCATGAAACCCTTAATAAAGAAAACGGTGTTAATGAACAGAGTTCCATTTATTTTATTTTTAAAGGTGTGTTGGAAGGGGGGCAACGGGGGGAACTGGTTTGTAACTGGAGAGGATAGTCAACATTAAGTGGGTAAAGAAACGGGGGCAGGTTCAGCTTCTCTTTAAACAAACTTAATAGTCACAGGTTACCCTGCTCACTGTGGAACCTAGCTTTCAAGGCTTCCCGGATGCACAATGCGTCCCGCTGGGCTCTTCTAATTGCCCGGCTGTCTGGCTGAGCGTAATCAGAAGCCAGGCGATGTGCCTCAACCTCCCACCCCACCATAAATGTTTCCCCCTTGCTCTCACAGAGATTGTGGAGCACACAGCAAGCTGCAATAACAATGGGGATATTAGTTTCGCTGAGATCAGATCGAGTCAGTAAGCTTCTCCATCTCCCCTTGAGACGTCCAAAAGCACACTCCACCACCATTCTGCACTTGCTCAGCCGGTAGTTGAAGAGTTCTTTTTCACAGTCCAGGGCGCCTGTATAGGGCTTCATGAGCCAGGGCATTAGTGGGTAGGCTGAGTCCCTGAGGATCACTATAGGCATCTCCACATCCCCAACAGTTATTTTGTGGTCCGGGAAGTAAATACCTTCCTGCAGCCATCTAAACAGACCAGAGTTCCTGAAAACACGAGCGTCATGAACCTTGCCCAGCCATCCGACGTTGATGTTGGTAAAACGTCCCCTATGGTCCACCAGTGCTTGCAGCACCATTGAAAAGTAGTCCTTTCTGTTAATGTACTGACTGGCCTGGTGCTCCGGTCTCAGGATAGGGATGTGAGTTCCATCTATAGCCCCACCGCCGTTTGGGAATCCCATCGCGGCAAAGCCATCTATGATGACCTGCACGTTTCCCAGGGTCACTACCTTTGAGAGCAGTAGCCCAACGATTGTGTTGGCTACTTGCATCACAGCAACCCCCACGGTAGATTTGCCCATGCCAAAGTGGTTCGCAATTGACCGGTAGCTGTCTGGCGTTGCAAGCTTCCAGAGGGCTATGGCCACTCGCTTCTGGACAGTCAGGGCTGCTCGCATCCGGGTGTCCTTGCGCTTCAGGGCAGGGGACAGCAACTCACAAAGTTCCAGGAAAGTTCCCTTACGCATGCGAAAGTTTTGCAGCCACTGTGATTCATCCCAGACCTGCAGCACTATGCGGTCCCACCAGTCCGTGCTTGTTTCCCGGGCCCAGAATCATGTTCCACAACATGCCCCGTTGCCACCACGATGTCCACGGCGCGGGGTCCCGTGCTTTGCGAGAGGTCTGTGCCACTCTCAGACTTAATGTCCTGACCCTGCTGCCATAGGCTCCTCGCCCGATTTCTCTGCATCTGCCTCGGAAAAAGGTGGATGATAAGGTGTGAAGTGTTGACAACGGCCATAACTGCAGTGATGGTCACAGCGGGCTCCATGCTCGCAGTGCTGTGGCATCCGCGCTGTCACTCACCAGAAAAGTGTGCGAACTGATTGCCCGCCGGCGCTTTCAGGGAGGGAGGGCGGGAGTGATGGTTGAATGACAACAGTTACCCAAAACCACCCTCGATACATTTTTTTCCCCAGCAGGCATTGGGGGCTCAAGCCAGAATTAAAATGGGCAGCGGGGACTGAGGGAACTGTGGGATAGCTGCCCACAGTGCACCGCTTCCAATGTCGACGCTTGCCCCATTAGTGTGGACTCACAAAGTCAAATTACTGTTCTTAGTGTGGATACACATGTTCGACTTTGTAATATCGGTTCCACTAATTCGATTTAAGTAAAATCGAACTACTCTTGTAGTGTAGACGTACCCTTAGATGTTCTTTACCTTTCAGTCATAGCATATACTGTACACTATGCTGTCATTGACACCACTGTTTGTAGTAGTCTACTTTCAGTCAATAAGCTAACAGTAATCAGAGTGGAGTGCTCTCAATTTCTAATATCTTCGAAGGAGCAAGAGCAATCTCTAAACGGGCTCTTTAATGTAGTGCAATAAATAACTTTTGCAACATTCTTCCTAGAATCAATGCACTCAAAAAGGTTCTCTTCTGAGGAAACTTATAGAAGAGACTCATATACATTGTATGGTATGTAATGCTTTTATGTGTTGGCTCCCCTGTACATGAGGAGGGGGTTTATACAGCATGTAATAATTTCCCTCTTTCATCATGCCTGTTCTCTCTCCCTCCCTGAGAATTTACAGAATAAGCACGTTGTCCGAAGAGTGACAGCAGCAGTTGTTGGTGCTGCTGCAGATATGTGGACTGTGACCTCTCGCAAGGATTAACTTCCCACCCTCAGATTCCATGTCAATTGAAAGGTAAGCCTTCTCAGTACATAACTGCAGGCAACTTCAGCATGCGCTTCATTTCTGCTGATATAATGTAAAATACATGCAAGAAAAGCATCTGGAATCCTGATGTTTCATACAGGTGCACATGACCTAGCATATGCATACAGATACTTGCTGACTTGTCATACTGCAGGGGAACAATTGCTGGAGTCAAAAAGAAATTGGAAATCTTAACTTGTAATGTCTTCATGAATTGCAGCCAGATGGGGGTGGATGGATCTATCTGAGTATTGTGGGATTTTTAACCTTTTGAATTATTTTTAAAAATAAATGGTCAAAATGTTCCTTCCAAACCTCAAGAAATCTTAAAATTTCAGCCTTAATTTCAGACCTCTTAATCGACATACATGATTTATCATCTGAGTAAGATATGTGTCAGTACTTCATATTGGACCTAATATTCATTAACCTCTAGTGGTGTGTTTGGACACAATCATAAAGACATTGTTCCTGAGGTTAAGACAAAGACAATACACGTCGGACACACATTTCACACAACCAGGGGATCCAGTATTGCAGCAGCATGGCTGGGTGCATGACAAATGTGAATAATAAAAGAAATATGGGTGTTGTGTGAATAAAAATGTGATCCAATGTGACGTGGAAATTATTGTTACTAACCTATTTTCTTTTCCAAGCATCACCGACGAACTGAGCACAGACAATATATCTCATTAAATTGTCAACCTATAAATCGCTGCTATTTGGAGACTGCAACAATTTTTGCGTCCCATCCCCACTCCCAATATGGATCTCTCTCTTCCCTCCTGCTGTGTTGCTCACATTTTGGTCCAATGTTCTGAAAAGAAAAGTGACTGTCAGAAGTGCAATGTTTATAGTTTGTAGAAATTACTGGAAATAGCACAGTAATTTATGGAGAAAAAGCCCATAAAATATATATTACTCAACACCCCAGGAGGAGCATTGTTCTTTGTAAAGAAAAAATAGGAATTATGAAAGTTGTTGACACAGTATATTAGAAAACTCTTAGAATAATGGCTTTACATCATAAGGACAAAGTGCTCCCTCCACCCCCGTATAACCCAGGGAAGAAGGAAAAGTGCTTCTAGACCTACACGGGATTCAACTCATAGGATCACTGCTACAGTCATAAAATTATAGAGCCATAGGGTTAGAAGGGACCACAAAAGTCATCTAGTGAAAGTCTAACCTCTTGTCAAAATGCAGGATTTGTTGTGTCTAAACCATCCAGCCTCCTTTTGAAAACCTTCCACGACTTCCCTTACTCAGATCTAGAATCAAAGAACCATGGGCTTAGAAAGGACTGCAAGGGCATCTAGTCTAACCCTCTGTCAAGAGGCAGGATTTGTTGTGTCTAAACCATCCAAGATGGATGGCTAGCCAAACTTCCCTAGGCAGTCTGTTCCATTGTCCTACTGTTCTTAGAGCTAAGAAGTTTTTACTGAGATTTAATCTAAATCCGCTATGACGTAGTTTGAGCCCATTGCCTCTTGTCCTGCCCTCTATGGCAAGAGAGAACAACTTTTCTCCATCTTTTTTATGGCAGCCTTTCAAGTATTTGAAGACCGCTATCATGTCCCCCCCCCCCCTTAATCTTTTCTTTTCCCAACTAAACATACCGAGTTCCTTCAGCATTTGCTTACTTGATCATCTTTGTCACTTGCTTCTGGATCCTTTTTAGTTTCTCTACATCTTTTCTATACATTGTTGACCAAAATTGGACACACAACTCCAGCTGAGGACTAACCAGTGCCGAGTGGAGCAGTACTATCACCTCCCGTGACTGCACACTATGCCTCTGTCAATGCAACCTAAAATTGCATTTGCTGTTTTTTGCAGCAGCATCACATTGTTGACTCATGTTGAAGTTGTGATCTACAATATCTCCCAGATCCTCTCAGCAGTGCTGCTGCCAAGCCAGTTTCCCCCCTTTCTGTATTTGTGCATTTGGTTTTTCTTCCCTGAGTGTAGCACCTTACATTTGTCTTTGTTAAATTTCATTTTGTTGTCTATAGCCCAATTCTATAATTTATCAAGATCCCTTTGAATTTTAGCTTTATCCTCCAAAGTGTTTGCAACTGCTCCCCCCACGACCCCATCTTTGGGTCTGCAAATTTGATCAGGATGTCTCTATTCCTACATTCAGGTCATTAATAAAGATCTTAGATAACACTGGACCCAGAACAGATCTCTGCGGAAACACTACTTGAGACCTCCTTCCAATCTGACATCATTCCATTAATAGTTACTCTTTGTTTGTGGTTGTTTAACCAATTATGTATCCACTTAATCGTAGTTCTGCTAAGCCCGTGTTGCTCCAGTTTACTTATCAGAATGTCATGTGGGACTGTGTCAAAAGCCTTGCTAAAGTCTCTATATTATGTCCATTGCATTCCCACTATTCCCCAAACCAGTTACCCTGTCAAAGAAGGAAATCAAGCTGGTTTGGACACAGGTCTCCTCATGTGTTTGCCCTCCAAATCACAGGAAGCCTGAGGTTCCCTAGGGCATTTTGCTTCCAAGCCAGTAGATTTCAGGATATGGGAGTCTCTATGCATAATTTCCTGACACAGTTGCCAACTTTCACGTGGTAAATAGGCACCCTGACTTTCCCAATAAACCAAAAATCAAGCTAATCCCATTTCAAAACAAGGCCAAAACAAGCCAATCCCTAAGAACCCCAACACTCTATGTGACTAGATTTCGCCCCCCCTCAGTGTGCAGTCTAAGACTGTGGTGGGCCCACTGTGCATCCCTGACTCTCTGCCCCCCTTGCTCCTGCTTGCCAGGAGCCGATCAAAAAAAAAAAGCAGCAGCAAGTTGCAACGAGCAGTAAGCTACAAGCAACAAACCTCAAGCCAAAAACTAGTCAACAAGCAACTCACAAGCCAATTAAGCCAAAAACAAGCCCACTTTCTGCATTTTTTTCACGGGTTTGGCATGTCTGTTTCTGGGGTTTCTCTCTCCTACAGGCAGCAAAATCACTCAGGAACCATGACGCTGTTGGTCCTGATGCTGCACCTATGCCCTACTTGTCACTTCCAATGTGGTGGTTAGAAGATTGGTGTCAGCTTCTACTGACTTTCCCAGTATTTTATCCAGCAGGGCACCAGGGGAGTCGCTGTTCTCTGGTTCCATCCCTACCTCCAATACAACCTGCTCCCACTCTGTAGCCTATTGAGAGCCAGTTGAATGCAATACATGGGGATGTGATTCTGCATTTTTATAGAGAGTGGGATAATAACTGCAGCTCCCCATTCTGCTATGTTTACCCTTTTCAGGGTTTTTGTCACACTTTTTTTGTATTCCTCTATTCAGGGCATAGTAGATGAACAGTGTGATGAAGACACTTGGCCCAATTTTTTTATTGTAAGTGACTTGATGGATAGAGTTAATAGGCAACACTATAAGGGTGTTGATGGAAAATCATTATTGAAATATGAATTGTGTGTAGCCTTTATGTAAGCAGGGTCTGAATGAATGCTTCCCTGACAGCTAGCTGGGAGGGGGAGAGACTTCGGGTGTGTTTATGTAAATACAGTTTGCTCCTGCTCTGTTTACATATTCAGCAGATACTGCAGTGTCAAAGTGATCAACTTTGGCAGAAGTTGTGTACAAAACACCTTAGAACTGAATGCAGGGGTAATGAAATACAGTTACCAATGTTATAATTATTATAGGAATACAGGAAAGCAGGACTGTACTTAACCTGTCCCAAATGAGGGGGCCACCCTCAGTTGAAAGAACCTCATTAAGCCAGGAGCTCTGTCAGAGCCCCGTGAAAGTAAGAGTGGTGGGTACAGGTATCCACAGCCAGGAGGTTGCACACCCTCACAAAGGATCTTCCCTAGACTGGTTCCCTCCCTCCCCCACAGTTCAAAGAATAGAGCTAAATAGGCTTCATTAGGAACCTCTTCGTTATTTTAATTGCTCAATCATAGCTGAAACCAGTTGTGATAAGACTGTGCTTCTGCCCTGACTGCCCTGAGCTGGAAATCAGTGAGAGCTGAAATCACTTGTGGCAGGACTATGTTTCTGCCCAGCCTGCACAGAGCTAAAATCACTAAGATTGACTGGCAGTGGTCATGCCGAGCTGGTTTTGGTTATATTTTTGAAAAGGAACCCCCTAGATATTGAACCCAGCCCTTCTTGCTGCTCACACCAACTGGCAGAAGGATTACATCTATTTTAAATTGAATTGATAGTTCTGTGTTAAATTATAGTGTACCTCGGGAGTCAGCTCAGCTCCAGTGGTGCTACATATTTCAGAGCAATAGGGTGAATGTTATTCTTTACGATTTTCTTAGATTGGGAGGCTCTAGGAACGCAAGAAGATGAAAACAATGATTACAAACACAGTCACAAGTCTGGAACCTTGTCTGTATTGTACATTGTAAGCAGATGATTAAGGTTACTATAACAAAGATGCATACAAAACTTGAGAGAGCCCATGCAATAGCTGCTGTTGAATTCATATACGTATAACCAAAGGTGTTATAGAGGCTGGTGGTTCTCTGAAGAAGGTGGTCGTCATTAGAGGGGTGATTCCTGCTGGGGTCTTCCTTCCCTATCCATACCATTGAACGCTTGTTATCTTGTTAGTATGATCACATTTAACACCTTATGCATATGCATGAGAGTTCCAACCTCCTTTTCCTTATCTATGGGCTTGGCTACACTTGCAGCTGTACAGCGCTGTGAGGTAAACCTGTCTTTGTACAGCTGAGTAGGGAAAGTGCTGCAGTCTGTCCACACTGATAGCTGCCAGAGCAGTGGCGTGGCCACACTTGCAACATTTGCAGCTGTGTTGGGAGTGGTGCATTATGGGCAGGTATCCCAGCATTCATGTGGCTGCAACGTGCTTTTCAAAACAGGGGTAGGTGCGGGGGGAGAGAGTGTGTTTTGGAGCGTGTCAGCACTCTATTTTGCAAGTTCCGAACTCCCGGCCCCCTGCTCATTCATTCACTCACTCAAAGCAAACAGCAAACTGTTTGCTTTTTCTCTGTGGTACGAGCTTTGAAACCGGCACTTCCGCATTCCTGCAGCCGGTCACAACAATGGAGAGGATTGGCCACTTGACAGTGATCAGTACAGCGCTGCAGGTTGATTCCTGGTACACACACACAGGGGAGAGTTGTAGACACTCCGCTGTATCTCTTATGCTTCTCGGGGAGGTGGAGTACCTGCAGCGGTGTACTCAGGGAGATACAGCGCTGTACGTGCCTTGCCAGTGTAGCCGGTCAGTGAGTTACAGCGCTGTGGGCTTTACAGCGCTGTAACTCGCAAGTGTAGCAAAGGCCTATACTTCCACACACCATACATTTGGGAGTGCCCTATTTCTCATAGGTTGTTCTTGTAGTTCTCCTTATTCTTATTAGCATCTTATTAACATTTACGTAAACATGTTCCCATGGTCACTTGCAGTAAGAGAACTTTTCATGATGTTACAGACATCTAGCCTTGCAGTCTAGATGGGTTCACTGAAGTATATTTTCCCAGAATATCACTATTGGCACATTCTTTACCATAATCTTGTAACTTTACTAGCATAGGGTTGTTCCTGGGTCACCTACTTATGTCAAGTATCAGGGGGTAGCAGTGTTAGTCTGTATCTACAAAAACAACAAGGAGTCTGGTGGCATCTGTTAGTCTTTAAGGTGCCACCAGACTCCTTGTTTCTACTTATGTCAAACATCCTTAAGCCTGAGGCATAGTAAAGCTAAGCTGAAATCTTACAGGCCTTAGCCTGTAGGCCTTGCATTATGGCCTTATTTTACTTATATACCTAATACACATTCCTTTCTTCAAAAACTTGTCAATCTTTTACTCCTATAATCCTATCCTACTTATATCTATATCTATATCTACAGCTTAAATCTATTCATCACACATTGATTAGATATGAAATAACATGAGTCTGCCATGATAGTAGATAACTCAATTAATGAACTAATTGGGTACATGTGTCGTAAGGATCTTCTGTTATTCTCAATCCCTCCCCCTATTGTGGGGGGACCTCTTAATATTAAGGGTGTGGTTGTTACTCAGTAACTTTTCTACGTGATTCAGAAGCAGCATTGAAAGGTGCTGGGGAGATCCATATCCAGCTCCCCTTGGGTGAGACAAAAGTGGCAACAATATAAGACACTGAAAGTGAATAAAAACTGGGTGGGTTCTTAGAGCCCAAATAAAGTTTCAGAGAAGTATCCACCACTGCGTAACGGGTGTAAACCATTTGCTAATCTGCCAGTCCGCCCTCTATTGGGTCCTATTCTCCAATAGTCTGAACTTGTGGTCATCAGCATGACCACAAATTCTCCTTTTTTCTCAATGTGCTGTGCAGCTCAGTGGTAATTTTGCACCTGTTCTAAAGTCGATTGAGGTCAATTGAAAGCCACCCACTGGCCATTCATGATGATTCAGTATTGGGACAGAACACAAGACTCTCAAATACAGGGGACCGAGCTTTCTCAGATGCTGGTTCATGACTATTGCATTTGCTTTCTGCAGAGATTAGAATGATCACAAACCTTGATGCCTGCAGAGCAAGATTCAGACTGACTTTTTACATTTAGCTTTCCTCTAATATTTAATAATATATTAAAATGCACAATCATATCAATGAGGGAGGGATTGAAAAGAACAATCTCTTTTCAGGTAGAGAAAGTGCTCATATATCATGGTGCCGGTAGATTTGATTATCATGGGAGTTATGATCATGTGCTAATGCTCAGAAGGAAGCATATGCTCTTTTTGGCTGTATTTGACAGGTGCAGCAGACGTCCTGACATTCTCTGCAACTGAACTATATCCCCCTCAGTAGTATGTAATATTGGCTACATGTATTATTTGCATGTCCTGTGTGAGCAAGCCCTGACTTTTCTAACATAGGCTGAAGGTCTGTCATGTAACACACAGCTTAGACCCCTAATAAAGTACATCGGCCTCTAGTCCATGAACTTGATCCAGAGCCCATCAAAGTCAACAGGAAACTTTCCATGAACTTCAATAGGCTTTGGATCAAGGGTAGTCCAGTAATTTATTGCATCTCTACTTAAACATCCTGGGCCTTATTCTCCTTTCCCTTTCAGCAAAGGAAATCAGGAGTAATGCCACTAAAATCAATGGACTTATACTGGTGTAAAACTAGTGTAAGAAATAGGAGACAGAGGCCACCTATATTAAAAATGCAGTGAATAAACACTTAAGAGCCTTGCATGTTGTCAAGTATCAGGGGGTAGCCGTGTTAGTCTGTATCTACAAAAACAACAAAGAGTCTGGTGGCACCTTAAAGACTAACAGATTTATTTGGGCATGCCCAAATAAATCTGTTAGTCTTTAAGGTGCCACCAGACTCTTTGTTGTTTTTACTTAAGAGCCAGATCCTCAGTTTGTGTCAATTGGTGTAGCTCCATTGAAATCTGTCTCCCCCCTTTAACCAATGCTATGCAGGTAACTTTCTATTCTGTGCTTCTCCACTACCTCATATTGTTTTTTCTTCCACTTTGGGGACTGAAGCAGATTTTCTGTGAATTTTGAGTATTTGACTCCCATCCATCTATGTATTGTGAAAATAATAACTCAGTGACCAGGATACCGAGGATGCAGTGATATCAAACTATGGCCCCAAGGTAGAGTTCATATTACATTGCTGCACATTTATTTTCTTTACAATACGAGGGCAGAATATTTTGACTTGGGACCGTTTTTACTTTCTGTAAATCTGAAATTACTTCAAAGTGCCACATTAATAGTAATAGAGATTTCAGTTTTTCATATGTGCTCTGGGAATTTTCAGAAAGCAGATGGTACAATTTTCTAATCCACCTGGCTCTGGCATACTCAAATTAGAAAATGCCTGGAAGAGAACAAGGAACATCGTTGTGCTTCTGTGGCACTGCTCCATGGAAGGATTAATGACTTTGGGTGACATTCACCCCTTTGCAACAATGTAATATAAGCTGCTGTTTAAATCCCACTTCAGCACTATTTTGATGGCATAAGTGGTGCATAGGCCTTGTGCTAGTCCCTCTGCCCAGGGAGGAATTTCATCCTCACAGAAGAGAGGTGAGTCGTCTTAGTACTTTTCTAATTCTTGACCAAGAGAGAGGCGATGCTATTTTTTCCCTGTGTTTATGCCACTTATTTGTGTTTTTTCTGCCCCAGCTTTTTCAGAAGAATCAATGAGGGTATTTTTTTTTAGCCTTCCAATTTTAAGTAAATTCATATATATATATTTTTCTACTAGTCCCACCTTGTAAATGTGTGTGGTTCTTTAATTTCCCTTCCTTCACTCTTCCAGCCGTGGTCTTGTACTTCTATAAAGCAAAGATAAAAGAGAGACTAAAAGATAACTATAGAAAGAACTTTTTCTTTGTTATGAACAAAGAAGGAAAAATGTGAATTTTGGCAACTTTTTCTTTGCCAGTTTTATTTAATATCCTCTCATGATTTTTCTCCACTCTTTCCTTCCCATCTGAAGCTCTGAAGATCATGTGGGTACAGTTCACAACAAAAAGTAAGCAATGCAGGAAGAAATACGTGTTTAGCTTTGACTGTCACATCTACAGTGGCACACAAGTTAACAATTCCATGAAGCCAAAACTAGGTTTTTACTAGATAAGAACCAGAAGCAGGCAGAGTGCTTCAGGCAAAAGAGGATGGTCCTCTAGTAGTAATTGAAATTCTCTTAATATAATCTGAGCATGTGACATCTACATTGCCAATTTCATGAAGGAAAGTTTAATTTTTCTGATATGTCTCAGAACCATCAAAGAATCTATTCTGATTCAGTAGCAAAGTATTTTTTTTTACATGACTGTGTTTGCAATTGGACTTTTCCCTATTAGTTACTAGGAATTGCAGAACAAACTGTGCATGCGAATCACTCAGAAGATATCAGCATTGACCTAGTTGATGTAGCAACCAGCAGTTGTGTTGTAAACCTTGGAATCTACAGCACAGCCAAGGAGATAACCTCCTCCCACCACAGTTTCTAATATTGGACTCCTGACTTTATCATCATGAACCCAAGCCAGGTTATTCTTCTATAGTTAACTCACTTTAAAAGCCCATCTCCCTTGATATGTAATGGGCTTTAAATACAGTGATATTTTATATCTACACTGACCAGTTCTTGAGTGTATTAACACTTGTAGCACAGATACAATGTTCTGATTTTGTTTTTGCATTTCAGAAGATCAAGAAGACATTTAATATAGCATGTCCTATTATTAGAAGGACACGAGGAGAATACATCTCTACATTAAATTCTAGTGGGACCGCTCAACAGTAGACTCTGGTAACTGAGAAAGATCAATAGACAAACGTATGTATCCTTTTTCAAATGTTGCTCTGGTTACCCTGTGTCTATGTAACATCATATCATACAAGCTAATCATATTTGTCATTTTAGTTGGCTAATAAACTGTGCATTCAAGAATAAGTTCTAGTGTGATCTAGCTATTACTTTCCAGTTCCTTTTCAGGGAGTCTTTAAACACAAGCTTATTTTGTGTGTGGGGGGGGGTCCAGGTAACAAAAAACCTGCTACAACAGTACTCACGTTAAACAGTTTGCTTTGATGCCAAAATAATATTTATTGTTATCTGAGGCCAGCTGCCTGCCTTCTCTCTAGGATTCTATTTGTGAAGTTTCTACGTCTATAAATGGAAACACTAGCTAACCAGAAATTATCACCAGCACTGCCTGATAGAGTTCTGTCTCACAACTTGAAAAGTATAGTGATATCTAATATGTAGTCAGATTAAATCACTTCTACCCAGGATCTGAACCTCTTTTTCTGGGACATGGAGTTAGAAAAGCACGAAAAAGAAATCTCAGCAAAACACACCTTAAAGGAGAAGCTGACGGTAAGACATGTTGAGGTTTACTCTACAAACATTTTAAACTTAATGGTGAGGAGGAAAGGCAAAGCAACTGTTGAACCTTAGAAAGGTTCCAGTAATATTTCTATGCTTCCTCTAGCCAGTGACCTTGAAGATTAGCAGGCTTAGTGGAGCATGTTGAAATGAATTATGAATGATATCTTTCAGTGGAAATGATGGAATTTCATTAGTGACATTTGTGTAGTTGCAGAGTGAAAAACTAATTCAGTACAATTATATAATCCAAACCCAGGCCGATTACTCAGTTTTCTTCCAGGATTTCTGTATCAGAGTGTTTTCATGCTCTTGCAGTTTATTTTACATCAATAAAGGGCAGGTTGATTAGAAAATCTTATCAGCTCCTTCATTGGAAACTTGAAAATGAATTTAAACCAAAATAGGTGACCACAAGAAAAAAGAATGGTCAAAAATGCAATTTTATATTTGAGTAACATAGTATTTAAATACAGCTCTACATTGCAAAATAGAACTTGTTAATACTAAAGGTCATTTCCCAGACATCACCAAAGTGTCATGTTATTCTTGACTTTATTAACTGATAAGCTGTACTTAGTGCAAGTGATTGCTGATTTGTTTCTTAAAGAAAGATGACAATGTACTCTGATCCTGAGAGCAAGGTAATGCTATTATTGCATTATGGTCTATTATTTCACTTCACAGTGGGCAAGAGTTTACTCATGTTTGGCAGTAACTTATTCCTCAAGTAACCCCATTTAAATGAGACTATATGTGGGGTGATGTGTTACTCAGTGAGAATATGGGTATCCAGAATCTGTCCCTAAACTGGTAATTACACACACAGCCTGATTGAGACAGAGGGTAGGTTGGCTAGTGAGTCTAGGAGATCTTGAAACAAAATGTTAACTAATTTCTCTGTCTCAACTACTATGAATTTTTCAGGTAGAAAATTGTTTCTTTAAACAGTATTATCTGAAGGAGTTTTCAGATTAATATTAGTGTTAGTATTTTGTAAGAAAGCTAGTCAATCATTATTAACACTTCAGACTATGCAAGAAATACTGCATCTTTCTTATTTTTATGGCAAGATCCATAAAATGTAAAGAAAAAATATCAAAGGTTAAATCACTTAGATAATTCATACAAGCTGCAGGAAAAAAATATGCCTTGAAGTTCTTGTTTTGTATAGATCCTGTGGGAAAAAATAATATAAACATGTAATTAAAGATTGTATCATAATGCATACTCACAAGGGGCCCAATTAAGTTTGCCCAGGCAACTTTAATTCTGGCATTTCCTCACTTTTAAGACTTGATTTTGCAACCTTAATGTTCTTCTAATGTAGTTTTAAAAAAAATCTTACTGAGAAAAACAAATTCCCTTCTGTGGAATCATGTTGACATCCACATGGGTCAGCCACAAGGTTGGATCCACAATACAGACCTCTGCCACTTGAGCTAACAAAGTAACTGATTGTATGTCTACACTATGAAATTAGGTTGAAATTATAGAAGCCAGTTTTATAGATATCGGTTTTATACAGTCGACTGTATGTCCCCACATAAAATGCTCTAAGTGCATGAAGCCGGCGGACTGCGTCCACAGTACCGAGGCTAGCGTCGACTTCCGGAGCGTTGCACTATGGGTTCCCGCAGTCTCCACCGCCCATTGGAATTCTGGGTTGAGATCCCAATGCCTGATGATGCAAAACAGTGTCGTGGGGGGTTCTGGGTACATGCCAGCAGGCCCCTCCTCCTCCGTCGGAGCAATGGCAGACAATCGATTCGAGCCTTTTTACCTGGGTTACCTGTGCAGACAACATACCACGCCAAGCATGGAGCCCGCTCAGCTCAGCTCAGCTCACCGTCACCATATGTCATCTGGGTGCTGGCAGACGTGGTACTGCATTACTACACAGCAGCAGCTAATTGCCTTTTGGCAGTAGACAGTGCAGTATGACTGTTAGCCTTCATCGGCTATCTGGGTGCTGGCAGACGTGGGGCTGCATTACTACACAGCAGCAGCCCCTTGCCTTTTGGCAGTAGATGGTGTATTACAACTGGTATCCGTCATCGTTGTACTCCAGTTCAATCACAGGCACCTGGGCAGACATGCTTTGTCTCCTGGAGACTCAGTCCTGCTGGCAGTCCTATTCAACCGTCTTGACGATGATGGCTAGCAGTCGTAGTACAGTATCTTCTGCCAACCATCCAGAAGATGCCGAGGGCTATCAGTCATGCTGCACCGTCTGCTGCCAGCTTAAGATGTAAAAGATAGATGGACCAGATTTGTTCTGTATTTATTTGCTTCCCCCTCCCTCCGTGAAATCAACGGCCTGCTAAACCCAGGGTTTTGAGTTCAATCTTTGGGGGGGCCATTCTGTGTGACAGTTGTTTGTGTTTCTCCCTGATGCACAGCCACCTTCGCTGATTTTAATTTCCTGTACCTGTGCGCCATGTCGTCAGTCACCCCTCCCTCCCTCTGTCAGTTTCGCGCCTTTTTTCAGACCAGACGCCATAGCACTGGGATCATGGAGCCCGCTCAGATCACCACGGCAGTTATGAGCACCATGAACACCACGCGCATTGTCCTGGAGTATATGCAGAGCCAGGACATGCCAAAGCATTACCAGGACCAGCCGATGAGGCAATTGCAGCGTGGCGACGAGAGTGATGAGGAAATTGACATGGACACAGCCCTCACACAAGGTACGGGCCCCAGCAATGTGCAAATCATGGTGTTACTGGGGCAGATTCATGCCATGGAACGCCAATTCTGGGCCCAGGAAACAAGCACAGACTGGTGGGACCGCATCGTGTTGCAGGTGTGGGACGATTCCCAGTGGCTGCGAAACTTTCGCACGCGTAAGGGCACTTTCATGGAACTTTGTGACTTGCTTTCCCTTGCCCTGAAGCGCCAGAATATCAGGATGAGAGCAGCCCTCACAGTTGAGAAGCGAGTGGCGATAGCCCTGTGGAACCTTGCAACGCCAGACAGCTAGCGGTCAGTCGGGAATCAATTTGGAGTGGGCAAATCTACTGTGGGGGCTGCTGTGATCCAAGTTGACAGGGCAATCAAAGACCTGCTGATATCAAGGGTAGTCACTCTGGGAAACATGCAGGCCATAGTGGATGGCTTTGCTGCAATGGGATTCCCAAACTGTGGCGGGGCGATAGATGGATCCCATATCCCTATCTTGTCACCGGAGCACCAAGCCACTGAGTACATAAACTGCAAGGGGTACTTTTCAATGCTGCTGCAAGCCCTGGTGGATCACAAGGGACGTTTCACCAACATCAACATGGGATGGCCGGAAAAGGTACATGATGCTCGCGTCTTCAGGCACTCTGGTCTGTTTCAAAAGCTGGAGGAAGGGACTTTCTTCCCGGATCAGAAAATAACCATTGGGGATGTTGAAATGCCTATCGTGATCCTTGGGGACCCAGCTTACCCCTTAATGCCATGGCTCATGAAGCCATACACAGGCAACCTGGACAGTAGTCAGGACCTGTTCAACTACAGGCTGAGCAAGTGCAGAATGGTGGTGGAATGTGCATTTGGATGTTTAAAAGTGCGCTGGCGCAGCTTACTGACTTGCTCAGACCTCAGCGAAAAGAATATCCCCATTGTTATTGCTGCTTGCTGTGCGCTCCACAATATCTGTGAGAGTAAGGGGGAGACATTTATGGCAGGGTGGGAGGTTGAGGCACATTGCCTGGCCGCTGATTATGCGCAGCCAGACACCAGGGCGATTAGAAGAGTACAGCAGGGCGTGGTGCGCATCAGAGAAGCTTTGAAAACGAGTTTTGTGACTGGCCAGGCTATGGTGTGAAACTTCTGTTTGTTTCTCCTTGATGAACCCTCCACCCCCCCCCTCCGGTTCACTCTACTTCCCTGTAAACCAACCATCCCACCCTCCTCTCCCCCCTTCGAGCACCGCTTGCAGAGGCAATAAAGTCATTGTTACTTCATATTAATGCATTCTTTATTAATTCATCACACAACTAGGGGGATAATTGCCAAGGTAGCCCGAGAAGGGTGGGGGAGGAGGGAAGGAAAAGGATGCACTGTAGTTTAAAACTTTAAAACTTTAACACTTATTGAAGGCCAGCCTTCTGATGCTCGGGCAATCATCTGGGGTGGAGTGACTGGGTGGCTGGAGGCCCCCACACCGTGTTCTTGGTCGTCTGGGTGAGGAGGCTATGGGACTTGGGGAGGAGGGCTGTTGGTTACACAGGGGCTGTAGCGGCGGTCTCTGCTCCTGCTGCCTTTCCTGCAGCTCAACCATATGCTGGAGCATATGAGTTTGATGCTCCAGCAGCCGGAGCATCGACTCTTGCCTTCTGTCTGCAAGCTGATGCCACCTATCATCTTCAGCCCGCCACTTGCTCTGTTCATCCCGCGATTCAGCCCGCCACCTCTCCTCTCGTTCATATTGTGCTTTTCTGTAGTCTGACATTGACTGCCTCCACGCATTCTGCTGTGCTCTTTCAGATGGGAGGACATCTGGAACTCTGTGAACATATCATCCCAAGTCCGCCGTTTTCTCCTTCTAATCTTTGCTAGCCTCTGCGAAGGCGAAACATTTGCAGCTGGTGGAGGACAAGGGAGAGGTGGTTAAAAAGACACATTTTAGAGAACAATGGGTACACTCTTTCACGTTAAATTTTGTTGTTCACCTTACACAGCACATGTGTTTTCATTACAAGGTCGCATTTTTCCTCTTATATTGAGGGCCTGCCGGTTTGATGTGAAAGATCACTCATGCGGTGCCAGGCAACAGAATTCGGCTTGCAGGCAGCCATGGTAAGCCACAGTCTTTTGGCTTTTTTAACCCTCATAACATGTGGGAGTGGTTTCAAACAGTAGCGCCCTCATTTCCCATACCAAGGACCCATTGGGTTGGCCATTTAAAATGGGTTTGCAATGTAAAAGGAGGGGCTGGGGTTTTCGGGTTAACATGCAGCACAAACCCAACTACCCCCCGCCCCACATCCCCCCCCAATACTCTGGGATGATCCCTTCACCCATCCCCCCCCATCGCGTGGCCAACAGTGGCGAACATTTCTGTTCAGCCGAGCAAGAACAGGCATGCCGTTCTGAATGCCCCCTTAATAAAATAACCCCATTTCAACCAGGTGACCGTGAATGATATCACTCTTCTGAGGATAACAAAGAGAGATAAGGAATGGATGTTGTCTGCATGCTAGCAAACACCGGGACCATATGCTGCCATGCTTTGTTATGCAATGATTCCAGACTATGTGCTACTGGCCTGACGTGGTAAAGTGTCCTACCATGGCGGACGGGATAAGGCAGCCCTCCCCAGAAACCTTTTGCAAAGGCTTTGGGAGTATATGAAGGAGAGCTTTCTGGAGATGTCCCTGGAGGATTTCCGCTCCATCACCATACACGTGAACAGACTTTTCCAGTAGCTGTACTGGCCACGATTGCCAGGGCAAATTAATCATTAATCATTAAACACGCTTGCTTTTAAACCATGTGTGATATTTACAAAGGTACACTCACCAGAAGTCCCTTGTGTGCCCTCAGGGTCTGGAAGCACGCCTTGGGTGAGTTCGGGGGTTACTGGCTCCAGGTCCAGGGTGATAAACATATCCTGGCTGTTGGGGAAACCGGTTTCTCCGCTTCCTTGCTATGAGCTATCTTCATTATCTTCTTCATCATCATCATCATCTTCCGTGTACCCTGAACCCGCTTCCCTGTTGCGTGTTTCTCCATTGACGGAGTCAAAGCACACGGTTGGGGTAGTGGTGGCTGCACCCCCTAGAATGGCATGCAGCTCCACGTAGAAGCGGCATGTTTGCGGCTCTGCCCCAGACCTTCCGTTTACCTCTCTCTGGCTTTGTGGTAGGCTTTCCTTAGCTCCTTAATTTTCCTGCGGCACTGCTGTGCGTCCCTGTTATGGTCTCTGTCCTTCATGGCCTTTGAGACCTTTTCTAATATTTTGCCATTTTGTTTACTGCTACGGAGTTCAGCTAGCACTGATTCGTCTCCCCATATGGCGAGCAGATCCCGTACCTCCCGTTCTGTCCATGCTGGAGCTCTTTTGTGATTCTGGGACTCCATCATGGTTACCTGTGCTGATGAGCTCTGCGTGGTCACCTATGCTCTCCACGCTGGGCAAACAGGAAATGAAATTCAAAAGTTCGCCGGGCTTTTCCTGTCTACCTGGTCAGTGCATCTGAGTTGAGAGTGCTGTCCAGAGCGGTCACAATGAAGCACTGTGGGATAGTTCCCGGAGGCCAATAACGTCGAATTCCGTCCACACTACCCCAAATCCGACCCGCAAAGGCCGATTTTAGCGCTAATCCCCTCGTCGGAGGTGGAGTAAAGAAACCGGTTTAAATCGAAAGAAAGGGCTTCGTCGTGTGGACGTGTCCAGGCTTAATTCGATTTAACTCTGCTAAAGTCGACCTAAACTCGTAGTGTAGACCAGGCCTGATAGAGGACAACAACCTACTATTTCTGTGTGGACCAGACACTAGAGAAGGATGTGAGTGTGAGAGAAATTTTCCCAGTGAGTTTCATAGATATTTGGTGACAGCAGAAGAATGGTGAGACTCAGGAATCTTGGACTCTATTTGAGTTCTGGAGGGAATTGTGCTGAAGTTGTCACAGACCCTTCTGCCTGTTCCCTCTAAAACTGACCCTTTCTGCTCCTGTCTTCTCAAGCCTACCCCAGTCCCTACTCTCTCATCCTCCACCTCTTCGTTCATAGGTGCCGACTCTGTGGGTGCTGCGGGGCTGGAGCACCCACAGAGAAAAATTAGTGGGTGCTCCGCACCCACCGGCAGCCAAGCTCCCCCCACCCGCACCCCGTCCTTGCCTTCTCCTCCCCCGAGCATGCCGCATCCCTGCTCTTCTCCCTTCCAGTGCTTCCCGCCCACTGCCTAACAGCTGTTTGGCGGCGTTTGGGACTTTCTGGGACGGAGGGGGAGGAGTGGGGATGTGGTGTGCTCCGGGGAGGAGGCAGTAAAGTGGTGAGTCGGGGTGGGGCCTTGGAGGAAGGGGGTGGGGCGAGGGTGGGGTTTGAGCACTCATGGGGCAGAGGGGAAGTTGGCGCCTATGTCTTCATTCCAGTCCCAATCTCCTTGCCCACCCAGTTCCCATCTCCCAGACAGGACACCACCACCTGAATCCCATTCTTCCCCACACAATGGTTCCCAGTCCAAATCTCCACTTCTTGTAATCCACCCTGGGCTTCTCATCTGATCTGAGTCTCTCCTCTTTGAAACAAGCGGATCAGCTCAATTTTCAAACATAATTTAAGAATCTGTCAGTTTTTAATCCAGATATCCTGTATAAACATTACTGTTGGTGTTTCCACGTATTTGTATTCAGCGTGTAGTGAATGTGTGAACTAAGATAAATGCTGTATGAGATAACAATTCTATATTTTAAACCCTATGAATTAGACTACACTGCAATATTTTAAATTCTGGTTTATACTTTGCTGATTGTTCCAAATATTTCCACCCTTTTGTTCACTAGAACAAAGATCTGATCACAGGTTTCTACAGTTCTTAGAAATGTTCAGTGACTACCCAGAGACCAGTTCATACTCAAGATACTGTATGTCTCCAAAGTGGGACAGCCTCACTGTACATAAAGGAGTCATTGCCTTCTGACTCTTTGATAAACAGAAATTATTGTCCTCCTAAATTTCTGCAATCTGGCTCTGTAGCTCATTCAAACCATATTGTGGACCAGATCCTCAGCTAGTGTACATCAGTTTTTATTGAAAGTGTGGATGATTTACTCTGACCAGTGAGGATCTGGTCCTACATATCCCCACACACCCTGAAAAGTTCTCTTTGTACACATCTCGTAAATATATGGCACTCTCTGCCATCTCACTTAATAATGTCCAGACTTGACTTTAAAGAGCTCCCCTTATCTTGGCTCGTGGGAGCAAGTATTTCTGTTGTCAGGGTCTCTGGGAGAATTTTTTAAAAGTGACTGTGGAAATGGAAGGTTATACTGGATCTATTTTGTGAACAGTAAAGTCAAATGAGATGGATACAGATATTCTAAAAACCCCTCTATCTCTGTTAATCTTCAATAGATCAGCCTAACCTGACTCATGGCGCTATCCTTTTGCACTTGTGACTTTGTTATACACACACAAGGCAGAGGCATTTCTGGAACAGCCCTATTGATATGAAGGTAGATGCTGAGTTCAAAATAATCTTCCTGATTCTATTCCTGATTTCTCACCCACTGATACAGGAAGAATTCTCCACCCAGCTACTTGTAAGGCTTTTATTATATTTCACATTTTATCTATTTCCTATTTGAACAATTGTAGCAAATTGACACTAGCATCCTTAACAGAGAACATTCAATCTTTGCACTACCATTTTCCAGGTTTATAAAACACAATTGACTTTTAGGGTAAATTAAATAATGGTAAAGAAGGAAAAGTCACAGAGGGACAACAAATTAAGCCAAACCAATCTGTAGAGTGGAAAAAAATAGCATGTGTTGCTCGAAGAGGCATTAGGATTATGCTTTGAATGAATACGTGTGCTCTATATAAGAAAGGACTGAAGGATTTAGACTAGAAAATCATTATTTGCTTTTCACAAGTCATATCTGGATCCAACTAGTCCTGAACCAAATGATTTAAATCAAATCCCCCAAAGTCAAAAGTTGTTGTTCTGCGCTGGTGTGAAGTGGAGCTTGTCACAACTCACTTGTACAGATTTCTACAATTGTCTAAAAGACACTTACATTGCCTGTGCATCTGCCTGAAAAACAATGGAGGTCCCTGAACTGATAGCTGTCTATGCACCCCCCTATTAGCAAAATGATTGCTCCCTCTTGGATGTCTCAGGGACAGTGGGGATCAGGAAGGTCTGGCTAAGTGTGCGGGAGTGAAAAAACGGGGATATTTTCTTGATAGTCTAATGTGCTGTGGCCTTACTGATGAACCTTTTTACTTCTTCCCTCCAAACAAATTTCACCCACTCCTACTCTTCAGATTGCTTCACTGACTCCTCAGAGCACTGAGCTACCGATTCTGTAAATTGTAATTGTAAATTGACAGGTGAGTACCTAGTGCATAAATCCTCATGGAAACTTGAGGCAAAATGCAAAAAAATAAAATAAAATAAAAAAATAAAAAGCCACCATTCGTGAATGACCCCGATCCTGTTGCCAGTGAACAGAGGACAATCTCCCTATGGAGTGGACCAAAGAAGAGCCATGGGCCCTCATACATAAAAGCAAGTGCCACACCTACTGGAATAGTGGTTACAATTCTGTAGCATTTGTCCATTGTTTGCCCCACCCTTTTCCTCTCTCAATACCAGACAAACTCTTCCTGCACTCCCCACCGGTCCCTTCTTCTTCCCTTCAAAATCCCTCTTACCCTCCCTATTCCCTTACACATTCACACTCCCTCTGCTGCCATTCCTTTTAACCTTCCTCTACCCCCAGTCAAAACAAACAGCAAAGTAAGTTGAAACTTGTACCAGTGATCATCTATATATTCTATCCCCTCCCTCCTCCACTCCTCATCTGGTACTGGATCCTTGAGACTTCAAAAGCTTCAGACTGTGGTCTCTCTCTTCCTATGTATTTGTACAGTGCTTAGCACATGAGGCCCTGATCCTGATGGGTCTTTCTTTTGCGGCTACCATCACATAACCAGCAAATGATAAATAATCCTAACCTATGCTACAGGCCTTAGGCTGTGTACACCATCAGTGCAAGTCCCATCACCTGAACTTCTCTTCCAACGTATCTAAATGTAAATAGTGTAACAGAGTTGCTGTGCTGGCTGGGACTGTGTGTGTGCCACATCCACAGGCAGCCCCTAAAAGACGTGGTGTCCTCCCAGACGGGAAGGACCCCTTACTCAGAGAATAACCCTGGGAAGAAGTTCAGGGTGGGGCATGGTTTCTGCCCCAGGAAAGAAGTGTTTTGGAGTAAGGAACAGGAGGGGAGCTGCCTCTGTCCCCTCTTCCAGGATTAAATAAATTCTGTTCTTACTGAGCTTGTGTCTGTGTCGTCATTCTGGGGACTGCTTGTTTATGCTAACCCACCAAGAGGGAGATTGAGGTCATGCAGCAGGGCAGCCCTCACCCCAATGGGATATCCTCTCGTCTTTTGGCAGATCGGACACAGTTTCCATCTACTAGAATGCTACTGCATCAGTGAGCTGGTACAGCAGGCAGCTTGGGTGGAGGGAATCATGCTGTGGAATCCTTGTCCTCTGCATTTGTTCTTCTCTCTCCTGCCTGCAGAGGGAGATCACTTTGGTTCAGGAGTGGTGGTGGTGGTGAACTGACAGCTCTGCCAAAAACTCTTATTTGTTCTGTTTTCTGAGCAGGTCTCTCCTTTGACTTTTCTCTCACTCTGTTCTAGTTGGGTGAGACCTAAGCGGGAGCTTGTAGAAATATGTTGTGTGTCCCCCACACTTTCCAGTCTCAGCTTTTCTTTACTAGATTCCCTACTGAGAAGGATACATTGTTTTCAGAGCTGTTAGTGAACCCCCTTCCACAATGAGAACTGCAGCGCTGTACTGTCAAAGCACACAATGCATATAATGTATTTCCCATTCAGTACCAGGGCATCGCTAAATTTTTCACCCTTCTTTTAGGGGGCTGCCAAGTCAGTATTGAACCAGTTCAGTTCTCCAAACACTCCATGAGTTTTTATCCAACAAAAATGCACTTGGATTTTGAACTAGAGACTTTTGTTGAGGATCATGTTTCCACAACTATTGCAATATTATTTATGTTAACACAGGCAAGTCCCACATGCCTTGAAAGGAGTCCCATTAAAGTCTATGGAGCTGCTCTGAGGACTAAAGTGAGCAGTGTTTGACCCTTAGAAAATTAGGTTAAATTTCCTGTATATCAACTCTCCAGGGTCAAAGTGTGGCACTAAGTTACTGTTGCATAACAAAACATGAGTTCATAAAGGGAATTATGATGCAGAAGAATTAACCTAAAATAATTTTGGATATTTTTGGTAACAGTTTCAAGCTAAGCCATGGTCAGATATAAAACTGCAAAGAGAAAAGAAGCCTGAGCACAGTATAAAATGCACAATCAATTTTATCATCAATTTGACAGATACAATATATAACAAAAGTTCACAGTACCAGTAAGCAAATATGCTCTGGAAAACTGGAGAAAATACTGGTGTCAATTAAGTAGAACATTACATTTAAAGGAGATTGAATTAAAGATTTTATTTCTATTATAGTTCAAGTCTCTTTGTTCCCCTGACTTTCATTGTCTAGTGGGTTAACAATGGAGTTATTCTTAGCAGTGTATATCAAACAGTACATCCCATATGCAGTTAGTGCAGCTTTGTGTGTGTGAATAGATCATCCCAGTTTATCAGAGGGGAATGAGTTACAGCCTGTTCTAACCCTGGTCAGACTCCACATCAGTCTGACTTTATCCGGGAGCTTGTCATAGCTGAGTGCCCCTCATTCGGGGATGTGTTATCTGCAGTTCCTATGTACTTTGGGGGTTCTGAAATGCCTTGTCCCAAAGAAGTGCAATTGTCCTGGTGGATCATAAAGGGAGACAGGGTCACTGCAGTACCTCTGAATGGCTTTGAAGATCAGGACCAAAGGCTTGACCTGGCAGTGGGAGTGGATGGAGAGTCCAGGAGGGAGCTGAGCCACCCAGGTGGCATGCTTTAAATGTCCTGCCTGGCCAGCGGGGTGGGCTGCTGCACTGCACAAACTGGAGCTTCTGCATTGCTGCCCCATAGAGCTCCAGATATAGTGAGATACAATAATCCTGCCTGGAGGTGCTGAATGTGTGGGTCCTCTAGGAAAGTTCACTCTCAGCAAGCTGCAGGTACCAGAATGCTGGTCACCACTGATACTGGTTGCCTAGGATCAGTGATGAATCAAACAGGACCAGAGCTGTGCACCATTTTGACAAATGAGGGGGAGATTCCTTTGATGAAAGGGGGAGGAGAGAGAGTCCTGGCAAGTCCTTGAAGTGTTTCCCCTTTCTAATCAGCATCACTTTACTCTTGCCTGAGTTGGGTTAAAGCCAGCTGCTCTTCATCCAGATGCTAGTCACCTGCAGGCATTGTGAAATCCTTGTGGTTCCATTGGTGGGAAAGGAGAGCTACGAATGGTATCATCAGCACAGTCTTGGCAGCAGGTTCCTTGAATTGTCACCAAGTGGTCTCATGGAGATGTTGAAGAGGAGTGGGAAAGGGCCATATCCTAAGGACCCTGCAGGTGAGGCATTTCAGGGATGATCTGCAGTTGTATATTTGTATATTTACTCTCTGGATCTTCTTGATGAGGAATGACTGGAACCTTTGTAATCCTGCACTATCTACTGTAGCAAAGTCATGCAAGTGGATCAGGGACACCTTGTGAGCCACTGTAGTGAAGGCTGCAGAGATCTTGAGTATCATTAGCACTGAAACATAGCCTAGCTCTGGCCCGACACGCACCGGGGGCAGGGCAGGCTCCCTGCCTGTCTGCCCTGCCCTGCCCATGCGCCGCTCCGGGAAGCCCCGGGAACCTGGGGAAGGAGGGGCACGTGGGTGTGTGTGGCTGTTGCTTCAGGCACCGCCCCCAGCAGCTCCCCTTGGCTACGGTTCTAGCCTCTTCCTTGAGCGGCACGGGGGCAGGGCAGGCAGGCAGGGAGCCTGCCCTGCCCCCGGTGCGTGTTGGGCCGGATCCGCTCTAGGTAAATGCTGGGAGAGGGCGGGGGGGCCACGAGGAGTTCACGGGCCGCAGAAAATAACCCCGCGGGCCACAAGCGGCCCCCAGGCCGCGTGTTTGAGACCCCTGGCCTAGGCTGTGTGCTTGTCTGAAGCCTGATTGTGAAGCATGCAGAATGTTGGCAACTGTCATGTGTTTCCAAAAGATTTCCCCTAGGAATGTGAAATTGGAGATAGGATGATGTTTTCTGTATGCATTGCTGGCTTTTTGAGGGTTTGTCCAACAAACAATTGCATTTTTTTTAAATGGTAGTTTTCGTAGATTCATAGATTCCAAGGCTGGAAGAGACCACTGTGAACATCTAGCCTGACCTTCTATATAGCACAGGCCTTAGAACTTCCCCAAAATAATTCCCCAGCATATCTTTTAGAAAAATATCCAATCTTGATTTTTAAAATGGCCAGTGTTGAAGTATCCACCATGACGCTTAGTAAGTTGTTCCAATGGTTAATTACCTTCTTCTGTTCCCAAGCCCTCTTTAGCCATAGATAATAAAACTGCACCTGTCATAAAGACAACCCCTCAGTATAGCTCCTGCATAAACCGATTTTAAAATCACTTTGCGTTACAGCAGCAGTTGCTGCAAGTCTGTCAGTGATACATGTTGCTGAAATGAACTTTTGGAAATAGCCCTTATGACAGTAAATGAGAGAAGAGAAGGGAGATGATTAATGAGAAGGGAAGATGCAATGGAGACTGTCAGAGTACTGTGCTTTCACCATAACATTTATTACATACAGTACATGTGGTAAAAATATTTTCCATATTCTCTTTGCAGCAATTGTCAGATACCTAAATATGTCGAGTCATTTTGCCAATATTATCCCCATTGGGAGAGGTTTTAAATAGAGTGGTATTTAGGATAAAGTTAGTTTTAAATGTTTTAAAGACTAGTTTTAAAGGTTCTAAACTACTTTAGAAACTTTAGAGAGCTGTATAGCTATTTTTCACATTTCACTGCCTGTCTCTTGATGTTTGTCCCAAGGTAATTTTTAGACAGCAGTGCTCCCAAACTTCCTCCCTAGAAATGGATTGAAACTAATTCAGAAAGATAGGACAGAGATGGACAGAAATGAAGACATTTTTATTTTTATTTTTGTCAAACTCAGTTTTTCCCTTCTCCACATCTGTGGTAACCTTCTTTATCCTCTCTGGATTAGAAAGGATAGCACTGACTGCTGAGGTACGTACCCTGCTGCCACTATTGTCTCTCTGGGAGTCCCCGTTCCACCAATCCAAGTGGGGAGCAGATCAAAATTAGGAGTGGCATGATTGGCATGGAGCCAACGAGGGTCCCCAGGGCTTGGTGTAACCAGGGTCTCAGATTGCCTTAATCCAGCTTTGCAAACATCATCACACTGTAACACAATGTCACCCAACCAAATCTGATGACCCTGTGTTTGTTCATCAGACTCAAGCAGGGTTTGTCTGGATCAGAATGAATTTCCACCAGAAGCATTTGTCCAAACTGAATTTTTTATTGTGCTTTATCGTGGTACAGCTCAGAAACTGACATGCTTGTTATCTGATAACAAGCACCGAAGTATTGGATTTATTATAAACATAGCTGGTCATGTCAACTCTAAGGATGCCGAAGACTTTCTATTATAAGATCCAGTTTTCAGTTGCTTATAACTTTGCCAAACTTTAAGTATTTGGACTAAAATGTTGCATGCTGATTGTCTGCCTCAGGCTGTTTTTTTTTTTTTTTTTTAAAGTTTCAGCCAAAATAATTAAGCCATTTCAGAGAATAGAGTTAGGGGAAAATACATTGTTTTGGACATGCTATAAAATCCAAAATACTCTGAAAAATTAGACTCTAGAGCCTGGAATCAAAAGATACTTAGACGCCTCTCTGCCTCTTGTGCCTTAGCCTACCATTTAGGCACCACTGTCATTCTCAAAGCCTCTCCTCAGCTGCTGCGTAACCCCCGATGGTGCCTAAGTCTCCATGGTGACAAAGTTTCTGCTGGTCGGCATTTGCAAAGCCACCTAAGCTCTGATGCCACCCCACAGCTAAAAAGCAGCTCAGAGCCCTAGCTCAAACCAGAGGCCAGGGGCATCATTTCAGAAAAATTCTATGGGCAGGTGGGGGGAATGGACACACAGAACATTGTGTGTGATTGTCTTATATCCTGCAAAGTCTGAGGGAATAGGAGGCAAAAAGTGGAAGACATAATGGAGCATATAGACCTAAGAAAAGTCAGTGGGGGCAACTGCCCTCTTTGTCCCATAGCAAATGATGCCTCTGCCGGAGGCCCTAAAGCAGGATCCTCAAACTAGGTGAGGGAATACTATCTTGGCTGTGGGGCCTGATCCTGTTGGCGTGCTCTTGAGGTACCTTCCGATTCTATGATTCTATCTTCTTTTGAAGTGGATCAAATCTTTTTGAAGTGATCAAAGCAAATTATCCTATGAAGCAGTTACATGCAATGAATATTAATAGATTATTGGGCTGCACACAACATGTCAGCAGCCCGGGGTTGTTTAGAAAGTCTACTAATGAAAGCATAGGTGAAACAATGGATACAGAATGAAGATACACACCCTCACCATTAAAATAAACCACATGCTAATGTAAAAACACTGGAAGGGGAAAAGAGTGGGAGAGAGATACCGGGGAAGTTTCTCTAAAAACAACCTAGAGAAAACCAACTCAGAATTATTTTGGGGAAGTTCTATCACCTATAGGCATGTGAGACTATGATTATAGTGGTCCCTTCTGGCCTGGGAATCTCTGAATCTATTAGGAAAGAAATGAAAAGCACAGCAATACTGAAAACTATAAATGCAATCCGTCAATAAGCCGGAGATTTCAGAAAGATATTGAAGAACAGGGAGGGAAAAGAGAGAACAAAAAGGAAGGGACACGATGGGTTGGACTTTCCATCTTGCACCTTGTGTAGCCATTTACATCTGTGCAAAGTGCTCAGTAAGGGTTTTTGATTAATCTAGTACAGTCACACTTTATTCCATTTATAAATCATTTACAGAGAGTTAATAAATAATTACTAGATTTTTTTTAAAAATGGGAAATCAATTATTAGACTCCAACAGATCAATAGATTGCTTATAAATCTGGCGTATACCCATCTGTAACACCTTCTACTGATGTGTTTACAACTGTCTGACACACAGATCATGTCAATAACATGCATTAACATCTATTAATCATTAAATATTTATAAACCAATCACAAGTCCTTATTGTAAAATGTTACCTCCCACATTGTGTCCTATATTGGATAGATAGGATGTTTAGATATATGGAGTGAAATCCTGGCCTTATTGGAGTCAATGGAAGTTTTGTCATTGACTTCCTTAGGGCCAGGAGTTGCCTCATCATTGGGAGTGATTCTGGACAATTACTCTTTACTTACCATTAGTGAGCTTGCTGTTGAGTTCCACACATCACCACTCTTCTCCAAACTGAGTTTTACACAGGACTTACCTCTCAACCTCTCCGGCATACCAAACATGGAACTTGGCTGCATTATTTACTCATCTTTCAGACTCTTTTCAGGCATTAATAGTTTTTTTCTAAAATGGCACCTCTCCTTGCAGAGATTCTAAGGGTAGCTATGTATCCAGCAATAAAACTTTCCCTCATGCCCTTGAGTAACTGTCTGAGTACAACCTTGCTCTGTGTGAAGGAAAAATGTCAGCATAAGAAAGGAGCAAGAGATGTGCTGCAGTAAAGAATCCATTCCATAAATGCATAGGCACTTTGCTCGATTTACTTTACTATTATTATTTCCATAGTTAGTTTCCCTTTAATTTCAGGTTATGTCCGTCATTGGCTGCTGTTACTTCAGTGTTGAAGTAGCCTTCTTACTCATCAGCACGTTGTCCCAAAACAATACATCACATTTTCGTGTGATCTCTCAACCTTCCGTTTCTTCTGAAGTGTTTACAGAAGTTTGTAGCACCATTGTTCACCGCACACCTCCAGAGATGTGAGACAACCGATACATTCCAGCCTGACTTTAGTCTTGGGCCTAGGAACGAGATTGCCCTTTGCAGCATGCTGATTCAGGGGTATGTTCTATACTAGTAACCAGTCATTTCAGCATAAATGACCATGGAGCAATACTGGATGATATAAATATAATGGTGGGATTGCCTTTGTTTGCAACACGTTGAACTACATCATTGCCAGTTTATTTCCATACTCATTCTGATAAATGTTCGGTTGGTTCTCCAGGAGCTAGGCAACTAGGCCAAGTTAATTTCCCCCTCTGCCTGATGAGGAGCAGGGTCTCAAATTTGGGTCTCTCACCTCCTATGAGAGTGTCCTAACCATTGGACTATGGGGCATTGTGAGGGAGAGCTTTCTTAGGCTCTCTTGTTGAAGCTGTTCCACTGTGTATAAATAATTAAATGTTCTCTGAGTCAGAGAGACTGTTGTAGAATGCCTGCTCTAGTGGTTAGAGCATTCAGCTAGGAGGTAGAATACTGAAGTTCAAATTCCTGTTTCCTGTCAAGCAGATGGTGTAATCGGACCGTGGTCTTTCATGTCCTGTGTGAGTGCTGGTAACCACTGGGCTAAAGGTTATAAGGGGGCACCACCTTTTCATCCTCCCCTTGCCATTTTGTGTTGGTTAAGATGTGCTCAGAGCACATCTACTGGATCGGACTCCAAAAGCAAGATAGATGGGGAATGCCTAGCTTTGTGAAACCCATTGGGGTTTAGCCGTAAATTGGGGCCAAAGTACGGCGTTAGATGCATTGGGGACTTTAAAGGTGGATACTTAGGCACCAATTGAGAAGAGTGAATGCCAATGACTCCTAAATGTTGGACTTAGAAACCTAAAGTGCCATCACTGAATCCCACCCCTAGTTTTCCCTGCTGCTTCTGTTTTTCAGTCATTAATAGAGCCTCTATAAGGCTTGGTAAGGTGGAGAGTGAGTAAAAGGGTCCATTTTCAGTCTGCCACAAGAGTTCACTCTTATTATACATCTCATGTAACAGATGTTGTAATACAACAGTTCAACTTATGGCTGACATTGCAAATAAGGAGGCTGAGCAAGACATGAAATACTTTTTGACACAAACGGCTCTGAGATGTCCATCCAAGCTCGAGTGCTGCTTTGGTTGTGCCTAAAGCTGACCTCTGAGCTTTGGTTTAGAAAAAAACATGCTTATACATTTAAACAAATAACCCATGTTTTAGTGCATGAAAGCAATTAATTCTGATGGAAGCTGCATGGCTAACTGACATCACTGCTTTGAAATGGAGGGGATAGGGCCGGTTTCTAGCACATATTAAAACACTTTAAAGAGCACTTCTTCCCTTACTGTCCCCCTCCTTTCTTAATAGTAGGGCTGCAGCAATTCAGTCACCAGAGTGAGTCACGTAAGATTTTAGTATATCCCAGCAAAATAGTCTGTAGTCAAGTTCTGCCGCTATTCTTAGCAGTGCCCCAAAAGAGGAAAGATGAGCCTATTGATGATGAGTCATACTGGTGACAAACAGACTGGATAGTATCAAGTAGATGTTTGGCTTCTACACCGACTACCCTTATGAGTAAACAGCTCTACTAAAATAACGTACAGGGAGCAGGGAACCAGCCCAATGTAAGGGAAGCTGTCACACTAAGCCAGATCATGGCTCTCACTGTGACTACTTTTGTGTCATTCCATCAGTGCAAAACTGGCTTAGTTTAATTCAGTGGCGCCCAACCTTATTACACAGGAGGGCCACATAAACCTAAGCACAATCTTGTGGGGGTCAAACACATTCTACATATTTTACTAAGATTTAAAGTTACCTGTATTGATCTATATTTTAGGTTCAGCTTGTTTTGGTCATATTTAGATAGGTTGTTTCTATGTACTGTACTGTCCATTTACACACTTGTGTAAACTAAAATGATATAAACATGATGACAAAATGCTAATGAATCGACCATTAGTATATTGTGTTGAAGCAGGTCTCGGGCCTTATGAAATGCTCTAGGGGGCCATAGGTTGGGCTCCCCTGGTTTAACTGATTACCTGAGGATTAATTTAGAGTAGGGGAATCCCTGGGTGGAGTAGGGCAGACATAGCAGGCTTTATGCTGCTCCATCCTGGACTATTCCCATGTAAGCATGTTGTGGGGCTCCTGTGGGACAGCCACGTTTGTTCTCTCTGGGTCCTAGGCCAAGCCTGTTTTGGACAGTTCTGAGTGTTGAGCCCAGTCTCTTTAACTCACCTGTGTTTTGCATGAGTGTTGCAGCAGTTATAGCCCTGTTTTGGGGAGTTTGGGCTCAGACCACTGTGGAATCTTACACACTATGGTCCAAGTTGTGGCATGTAACCACTGGCCTTCTTTGGGAGCTGCATCGCTCCAGGAAGCAATTATGCCTCAGGAAGTCAACCCCTCACCAGGCAGCCTGGAGAGCAGATGGTGCAGCCCACATAAGGAGAAGCCCATTTTACGAAAAAAAAGCTTTGGTGTGGCCTGTTTTTCCTTGTTGGTCTCATTTGCAGGTTTCTTGAGTGTGTGGAATTGGTGCTATATATTCTCTCAAAGGCTTAGTCCTCCCATGCAGCAGAGAGAGAGAACTCACAGTGAAAACTCATCCATCCTAAAGCAGTGGATATGGAACTAGATGGGTTTTACTCCCTGCTTAAAAATATTGTTGCCCCTTTTTGACCTGAGCAACGGACAGGACCTTCTGTCCCAGAGGAAGACCTCAATCTTTAGGGAAGAGTTGGAAAGACTGACACTGACCACAGCCCTTGTTAGGGATGGGAGAGCGTGATCTTCGGTAAGTGTGCATATAGATTCTTTTGTTTTTAATATATTATCTCTGTAATCCTTTCACTTTGAGAATAAATGTGCTTGCTTAGAAAGAGTGGCATGGTAACTTAAAACCATGGGCAATTACAACTGTTCATAGCTTTTGAAGAGAAAGCAAAGCAGAGTTTGGCCTTTTGGTTGGCCTTACTCATAGGAGAATTCACAGTTCAGGCAGGGAACTGTGAAGTCTGGAAATATCATGGCCAGGAGGAAGAGACATGCAGGTCTCCACCCAAGAGAGTGGACAAATAGGGAGCCAGAATCATAAGAGCTGGTGTCCTTGTTGGACCATGAAGGGGGAATATAGGTGCAGTTGTCCTGAATTGTGACACCAAGAACAAAAGGAGCAGTTTCTTAGCTTATAGTCCCAAGTCTTTTTAGCTAACAGACCCAAAAGCATGTGTTCTAGCTTTTTCCAGGGTCAAATTGTGTATACAGGTGCTTGGCTCTCTTCCTGCTTCTTAGCCTCCCCTAGTTTCCAGCTTGTCTTTCTCACCCCTCTTCCCCCCGCCCCCAGCCTGCTCACAATACCCAGCTAATGAACATGCATACACAAGCAACTTCTCCCCCATCCCCTATCTGGTCACAGTACCCAGTCAAAGGTTATGTCTATGCTACGGACCTTACAGCAGCACAGCTCTACTGCTATACCTAGAAGGTCTCCCGTGTAGCTGCTCTTTGCCAGTGGGAGAGATCTCTCCTGCCGGTGTGTGCTGTCCACAGCAGCACTTTTGTTGGTGAAATTTATGTTGGAAATTTAGTGTTTTTTTTTTTTACACCCCTTACCGACAAAAGTGCTAGAGTAGACAAAGACAAACCCTTACCCCGCATGGTGCTAGTTTATGGGCAGATGTTATTAGGCCTGGTTTTAGGTGTGACTCCGTAAATGTTCCTTTCAACTACCTTAAGTGAAGGGTTAACATCCATTTCAACAAAGTTTTAACTCAACCCATAAGAAGGTTTCACCCAACTCATAACAATACTTTTCAAATGACTTTAAGTTTTTTCCCACTAATCACAGACAACCCATTTCTGGGAAGATTTAAATGTTTAATTAGGAATTTAAAGAAGGTTCTAAGTACAGCTGCTCTAAAGGTCACAGAGAACTTTTTTGATTAATGCTTCCTCCTTTGTGTGTATTCTCCCTCCTTCCTTTTTATTTTTCTATTTTTGTCCCTATTGTTGGCAGCTATTCTGCCCCTTACTCTTCAGCGGGATGGCAGGTGAACATTATCCACAGAGGCAGATGCTGCTGATGGATCAGTGAGGAAAGGTTACTGTGAGAATAAAAACAAGGCCAGTCTCTGCCTCTGAGAGTGTGAACATTAGCTTGTAATACCCATGGTGGCATGCTCTTGGCTCTGAGCTTGACAATGCAAATCCATTCCAAAACTTTTCTCTCTCTAACGGCCGAGGAATTAATTGCTGCAGCGATGGGTTGGCAGAAAGTGGTACGTACTGCTTTGCAAATGAATTTACACTTTGATGTCAAGTCTTTACCGAGCCTGAGCTATTTGATTTCTTCTAGATTATTAGGAATGATATTTTCACTTTAATTAGTTCAAAGTGCAGAAACGGTAGAGGAAAAAATGATTTAAGTACATAACAAGTCATCCCATGTTCAGCTGAGTCAGTCAGCAAGCATCCAAGAATCTCCAGCATTAGAAGCATTCTTGTTTTGCGGAGTGTCATTTTGTGCAGCTACTAGGGCAAGGACGGGCAAATTTTTTGGCCTGAGGGCCACATCGGGTTTCGGAAATTGTATGGAGGGCTGATTAGTGGAGGCTGTGCCTCCCCATACAGCCAGGCATGGCCCAGCCCCCCAGCCCCTATCCGACCTCCCTTGATTCTCGCCCCCTGATGCCTCCCCTGGGACCCCGACCCATCCAACTCCCCCTGCTCCCTGTCTCCTGACATCCCCCAGAACCCCTGTCCCTGACTGCCCTCCGCCCCGCCATCCAACCCCCTTTCCTTCCTGACTGCTTCCCTGGGACCCCTGCTCCCATTCAACCCCTGTTCCCCGCCTCTGACCGCCCCGACCCCTATCCACACCCCCCCTGCCTCCTGACCATCACCCCAAACTCCCCTGCCCCCTTACCGTGCTACCTGGAGGCGCTACAACTGCGCCGCCCAGCTGGAGCCAGCCATGCCACCGCGCAGCACAGAGCACCGGGTCAGGCCGTGCTCTGTAGCTGCGCTGCCCCAGGACCTCACAGCCCCACCACCCAGAGCATTGTGCTGGCGGCGGGGTGAGCTGAGGCTGTGGGGAAGGGGGAACAGTGGGGGAGGGGCTGGGGGCTAGCCTCCCGGGCCAGGAGCTCAGGGGTCAGGCAGGAGGGGCCCACAGGTCATGTAGTTTTCCCACCTCTGTACTAGGGTGTTGGCAGCCTCTTGAACAGCTAATGAGGAAGTCAGTTTTACTTCTGGTAGAATATTCTGGTGTCCCAAGGATGTCCCTCCTCCAAAAAGAGGAGAGAGAAATTATTTATTCATACCCATTTCTATACAATGACTGTGTCAGAGCATTCATTGCCACAGTAAAGTAGGGTCTGAGTCATGAAGTTCAGATCTAGAACTGTATCCAAACTACCAGAGTTCCTGTTTGGCTCTATCATATAGAGAAGGGTCTGTACCATGAAGTCCAGATCTAGATCACAAGTTGAAGATAGTTTAGATCTACTGTTCTGGTTTGGGGCCTTGTCTAACTTTCAATAAATCACCATGATACAAGTGTTTTGTACTTGTCATCTCAATCATACCACTAATGAGAAGATAATAGCATAAATATATATAGTGCCTTTCCTCTCCAAGGATTCCAAAGTACTTTTCAACTTGTGCTGTCTAATGGTCTAGAGGAATAAGCAAAGGATTGGGGGTCATGAGTCCGAATCCTGTTCCTACTACTAACTTAGGGCATAGCTTTGTACAAATCACTTCCCCTTTCTGTACAGTGAAATACTTCACAAAGATCTTATTAATGATTAGATAGTAAATGTATGTAGAGTGCTTTGAACACATTAAATAAAGCTGCACTGATTAATGCCAGCAGAGAATTTGGCCCATAAATAGCTATTATCAATGCTCACTTTTATTGTCTGTTTATAAAAGGATTTAATTCACCACTGAAATACAGCTACCTTTGGGTTAGAATGTGGGTGGCAGCTGTTTAATAGTGCATGTGTGCAACCTTTTAGGTGGGAAGTTAAGGCTACTATAGACAAATGAAGCTGCAGGGAAAATTTAGATTGAAATATGGCCAGCGTCCCAGGGGAAATATTCTTACTGTTGTGAAAAGTGCTAACATTTTCAATGGGCACGATTTTTAATGGTGAGCACTGTGGTTTTAAAATGGTTGTGAAAGAGCTGAAACTGTGACATCCCAGTAGGTACATCAATGGCATTTAATAATTTACATACATTTTCCCTGATGCCTTTTATCCTTTTCTATTTGTTTTCATATTTGTTATTTATTTCTCTTTCATAATTTTATTATAATTTATATTTAGATTTGCCTATTTATGCACCTCACATTTTTGAATAATTCATGCTGATAGTTGTTTTTTCTCAAATAACCTGATTTCATATTGTACCATGTCCTGATTCATAGATTATAAGGCCAGAAGGGACCAGCTGGTCTCACTTCCTGCATAACACAAGCCATGGGACTTCCCTGGATTAATTGCCATTTAAACTATTTTAGAGGAAAACATCCAATCTTGATTTAAAAATTGCCAGGGATGGAGAATCCATCACAGCCTTTGGTAAATTGTTTCTTGCAGTTCAAAAATGGGGCGTTATTTCTAGTCTGAATTTCCACTTCTAGCCCTTGGATCTTGTTACACCTTTATCTGCTAGACTGAGAAGCCCTTTACCATCAAACGTCTGTTTCCCATGTAGGTACTTACAGACTGGGATCAAGTCACCCCTTAACCATCTCTTTGTTAAGCTAAATAGATTGAGTTCCTGGAGTTGATCACTGTAAGACATGTTTTCTAAACCTTTAATCACTCTCCTGGCTCTTCAATAAACCTGCCCCAACATCCTTCATCAACATCCTTTATCAACATCCTTCATCAATTGTGGATACCAGAACTGGACACAGCATTCCAGCAGTGATTGCACCAGTAGCATATACAAACGTAATATAACCTCTCTGCTCCTATTCGAGATTCCCCTGTTTACAGATACAAGGATCTCATTAACCCCTTTGGCCACAGAGTTTGCACTGGGAGCTGATTATCCACCATGATCCCCACATTTTTTTCAGAGTCACTGCTTCCCAGGATAGAGTCCCCCATCCTGTGAGTATGGCCTACATTCTTTGTTCTTTAGATATATGACTTTACATTTGGCATATTATTTGCTTGCACCTAGGTTTCCAAGTGATAAAGTCAATAGTGTTGATATAATATACTTAGACTTCTGTAAGGCATTTGTCTTGGGGCCGAATGACATTTTGATTTAAAAAAAATAGATGATACAAGATCAATATGGGACATATTACATGGATTAAAAACTGGCCAGCTCCTGGCTTTCATGGAAACCTGGGCCCCTTTGTCTGACATGGTCTGTGCAGCTGTCCTCTCTTTCGCTCACACTCCCTGCCCTGATCAGACTCTGGTGGGGTGTTGGCCTTCCAACCCCCCCTCTCTCCCCATTCTTTCCCCTCTTTGTAACGACATCCAAATCTCCGCTCCCCCTCCTTGTTGCTGTCATCTACCGTTTCCCATCTCCTCCTCCCTCCTTCCTCTCTGATTTCAAATCCTGATTCTCTCACTTCTTCTCTCCTCGCTATCTCACACACTCATTTTTAGTAACTTTAGCTTCCATGTTGATGACCCATCCGATGCCTTAGCTGCGTGTTTCCTTGCCCTCAAGTTTTCACTAATTTTTAGTTCTGTGCTCATCTCTTCTTTATCTGTCAAGAGGAGGTCTAATACTGAATTCCCCCATGTTGGATGCAACACTTTTTGAGTAAGAAAATTATCATCTATAACACTTATAAATTCTGGCGCATGAGACCTCCAGCATCTGTCCTATAATAACACAGCTTTTTTCCCTACACAATATAAATAGGTACTTAAGGAGCCAGTCATCCTTGAACCTAGTGTGATTTGGTGGTCTGTAGCAGACACCAACTAATACCCTTTCCTGTACTTTATCTTTTTGGACATTGGTCCTTAAGTGTTAAAGATAATTTTCTTCGCATTACCGGTTTCAGAGTTACTGACAAATGTCATTTATGAAATGGAGTGCCACTCCCTATGTCCTTTTGTCCTCTCGATCCTTCCTAAATAGGTTATAACTGTTGATTTTACATTCCTATCACATAAATCTTCCCACCAAGTTTCAGTAATACCAACTGGATCAAATTTGTGCTCAAAACTGATCAATTACAGTTCCTCTTATTACACAGGCTCCTAGCATTGGTGCACATGCAACTGAAGAATTTCTTCTTTTCACGTCCTTTAGTGTTGCGATAAATTTAGTTAACTTTTTGATTTTTTGCTAAATAAATGTTAATTTTACCCTCCCCTTTTATTGTTAGTTTTAATGCCCTCTACCCAGTCTGTCCCCTGGCTTCTCTTTTGCTGAGGTGAAGGCCACCCAAACTATAGAAGGTGGACCAGTGTTTCACAAAATCAAAACCCTCCACCACTTACGTAGCCAGTGGTTCACTTCCAAAATCTTCTGCCCATCTTCCTTGGGACAAGGGGACAAGTAGGATCTCTGAGAAGATCATTTGGACATTTTTCTTCAGAACACTTTTGAGTTCCCTGAAGTAATCTGTTATATGTGACTATCCCGTGACATTGACAGTGCCAAGATGTATCCCATGACAATGTCATCAGTGCCGATATGTACCACTGCCAGTGGATCTTTGCCCATTGACTTCAGAAGCTTGTCCAGTTTTAGAGTGATGTCTCATGCCTTGGCTCCAGGAAGACAGCACATCGTCCTGTTGTCTGCCTGTCCTTTGAAGAAGGTTTTTTTTAAATTCTTCTGAGCAGTGAATCCCCAGCAAGGAATAGTGTTCCTTGGAGAGTTGTAGATCTTTTTGAACACACTTGATTTTCTTGCAGGTTGGGCCAAACAGCCATTCACAGGTGTGTCCCATGCACTTCTCCATTTAATTTGGCCAGCTAGATCTTCAGATGTCTTCCTCATTTTCCATTGTGAAGACCTGGTAAGGATTGGAAATTCATCCTGTGAGGAATTCATCCCAGTGCTCTTCTGTCTGGTAGTCACAGCCTGCCCATTCTCATCTGTTTCCAGCCGTGCAGAATGCAGCCTCATCTTCTTGCTCTGGTGGCTAGGAATTGCCAAACCTCCTTTCTGATTTCCTTTGATTCCTTCGAGACCAGTACCTTTCTCTCTGGAATCTGGTGTAGTAATGCTTCTTGAATCTACTTGTCTAAGAATTCCTCAGCTTCTTTGCAGTGCTGTAGAGTCTGTACTTGTTCTTCCAATTCAAGAATCTTTTCCTTCAGCACAGCCACCAGCTTGCATTTTAGACACAGGAAGTCTCTCCTGGCTCCAGGCAGGAAAGAAAACCTGGCATGTTTGTTGCAGGTCACAACCACTGATCTACCACTGGCTATCACACTATTGAGGGTATCACTGAACCTAGGAGGAGAGCATCTCACATGCTATTCAAAACTCCCAGTTTGCCGCATGAGTTCACCAGGCAAATTATTTATATAGTAAGCTCCGCTCCATTCCCTTGCTAATGGAGAGCAGTTAAGCACGCAGACTTCAAACAGCAGGTATGATCGAAGAGCCATGGGTCATGGTCCTACAGTCCTTACCAAGACACACAACAACCTGACTGAAAGGTCTGTATCAAAGTACTGGTATATCTGACAAATGCACAAGATCCTATTTCTATTCCTCATTAGTGTGGTAAGGGATACAATGGCCGAGAAGAATAACATAGGGGTATATACTGCAGTTTGCAGAGGTAAGAGATAGAGAGCAGGGAGCTTGTTTTTGACACCTGTTGGTGAACAGGGAGAAAAACAGCTCAGAGCTGCATCAGAACTGCATGCAAACAGATGTTCCATAAGGGAAAGAGCTCACCGATGCCATCTGTTGGTAAACAAGGGGAAATGACTGAATGGGCCAGTCCTCATTTGCCTTTCAATTCTGTGACAGTTTTGGGCACGTTGGTAAAAATTCAGTTAAATTTTAAGCTTGGGGATAATAAAACATTATGATTCCTGTTGGAAAATCAAAGTACAAGAGAACTGCACCAAGTATGCCTGGGGTGAGGGTGACTCTACCTGAAAGCACAGTCTGGCATGGTTGGGTACTGCACTCTGGACATAGTTAAAGAGGGGAACTCATGTAGTGCCCCTCTACCCAGAAATCAATAAAAGCTGTAATCATTACAGATGGGATATCTGGTAGAGTGCCAGATCAGAGTAGGCAGCACTTCTCTGAGGAGCTGGAGCTGGTCGTGTCTAAACTCTGGAATTTCCATCCCTGGACAATAAACCGTGAGTGCGGTTGCATGGCAGGCAGGGGAGGAAGCGATTAAAAAAATTAATCACGATTAATTGCACTGTTAAACAATAATAGAATACTATTTATTTAAATATTTTTGAATGTTTTCTACATTTTAAAATATATTGATTTCAATTACAACACAGAATATATATATGCGTCCATGCTGATGATGGGTTCTGCTCGATAACGATCCAAAGCAGACAGACCGACACATGTTCATTTCCATCATCTGAGTCAGATGCCACCAGCAGAAAGTTAATTTTCTGTTTTGGTGGTTCCAGTAATAATGAATCAAGATTTTTATATTTCATATAGTTTAAATCGCTTGAGTTTAAGGCTATTGCAGAGACACCCTGAGCTATTAGTCTCACTTAATAGCTTTATACAGACATTGCTGATTAATTATTACTGATTTTTCTCAAGTTTATGCTGGGCCCCCTCCCTTCACGCCTCCCCCCCCCCCAAAATTTATTTGTCTGTACAACAGACTCAGTACTTGAGCAGGAGCAGTGTTACCTATCAAGGTTTCCAGGGGAGGGTTTATTTTTCCCGGCTTTGTGGGTGGGGACTTGAGCTGCTGCTGTTTAAGTTTGTAGAAGGAACACCTGAATAATTGAACCCAGGTTTTTGCTGCTGACAACATCTGGCAGAAGGGTTACACACATGTAATAATTATTTCCTTCTTCAGAGGCAATTTAGTCATCAGTGTGTCAATCCTGCAAAGGGGTCCATTTGTGCAGTCCCTCCCATCAGGGCTGGCTCCAGGCACCAGCTTAACTAGCAGGTGCTTGGAGCGGCCAAGGGAGAGGGGCGGCACCTGCGGCAATTCGGGAACGGCAGGTCCCTCACTCCCTCTAGGAGCGAAGGAGCTGCCGCTGAACTGCCGCCGCCGATCGCGGCTTTTTTTTTTTTTTGCTTGGGGCGGCAGAAATGCTGGAGCCGGCCCTGCCTTCCATCCATATGTTGTCCCACTGAAGTAAACTAGCTGATCCCTTTGCAAGGTCTAGGTCATGGAATGGTCACTTATGCTAAAATGTTTTGGGTATTCAGGATGTCGAGCACAACTAAATGCCAACCTAACAGCGAAAAGAGGAAAAAATTGTGCAGCGAAGAGCTGTACTTTTGAGATTATGCAATCACATTTTCAACTCTTTTCCCTAAACTTTTCTGTTATGTGGCCGAGGGAGCTATCCGCTTCCTGCTTGGTACTTGGGAATTACATTCTGTTTTTAGAAGATGGAAAGAGAGATGAAAGAGAAGAAATCCTAATGCTAATGACAAGTGTTTCATACAGCTTATATACAATTCTTTCTCAGTAATAATTTTTCAGAGGGAATATGTAAGTAGTTAACTGCTTATCAAAGTAGTTAACTAAAGTACGGTCCTGTCCTGGATTAGATCAGTTGCTCTGTTTTTCTTGGAAGTAGACTGTGCATATCAAATACTCCATCAAATAGTCCATGTGGGCTGCACTGAAGAATCCAGTAGTATCATTCATAAACGTGGGGAGCAGAAAGATGTGGTATTTAGAGGCTTCTGGCTCTTAATACTAAATTAAATAATAACTTTATATCTCAAGCCCAATAGTGAAATGAAAAACCCGGGCACTGGAAGTCAAATCTCAGTTGGAGTCAATGCAATTAACCTAGAAGAAAATCTGGCCTATTATTCTTAGCTTATTTTCCATTTCTTTTATACAAACGGAATGCAGAACAATTCAACAGTTATAGAAAGAAACATGTGAAAACAGAAAACATTCTGGCATACAGGATGCCTTTGATAAAAGATGTTTTTGTTGCACACAGGGTACTTGATTTACAAATAATATACAAGAGGGGGAGGGCACCTGGGGCAAAAGAGTAAATGTGTTGCATGTCTCCTGATGCAGTAATGGATCTCATCAGAGCACCTAGCTAAACAGTGCTGTGCATACACAGCACCTTTCAAGATCTCTCAGTGCCATACAAATATTAATTAATTCTCCAGGCACACATACATTATTAAACACATTTTCCTAAGGGATAAATGTGGGCATTGAAAGGGTGTGATTAGCCTTAGGTTATACCATGAGTCAGTGACACAGGCAGGAATAAAATCCAGGAATCTTGACTCCTCGTCCCTTGCTCCAGGATCTGAACCACACATCTTCATATGTTACCATAGCAGATTAATCCATTTAGCAACAACATAACATACCTATCTCATTCTCTGCATCAGTGCATCTGTCCTAGAACTTGTCTGTTTTGCTCTACAGTTAATTCTGATGTGGGAAAATCAAGAGTCTTTGGTTGTACTCTCTCGTATATTGAGTTGATATATACCCAACCAAACATTGGTTAGTTGCAATTTGCCGCTTTTGGTATTTGTGAAATTTTTATCTGGTGCTGCTATGGCGGCATAAGGCCTCTACATTGATGGTCTTATGTCTCCAGTGGATCCACAAGGTCTTCAGGGATCTTGGTAGACCTGTGGGACTCAGATGCTGGACCCCTGGCTTCTTTTGTGGGGAAAGAAGGAGCCCCATTTACCCAATGCAAGAATTTGAAGGGAGCTTCTCCAGAGGAATGTGAGTTTTCTCTTCTCCTCTACTCCCTCCCCAGAGGAAGGCACAATCTGGCCCATTTTTTATTTGGCGTATGCAATCCATTCAAGCCAAGACACAGCGTTCTTGTCAACAATGTTCAAAGCATGAAGACCTCCAGGAAGTTGTCATTTTGCAGTCTTCAATATTGTGTGTTGTGGTTTGTGGCTGCCCACAGTGATATAGTGGACTGTCTTTGGCCCATTTAGCCCAGTCTTATAGTCCAAATCTCTCATTGGTTTCATTTATGTAATAATGCTCCTGGTTGAAGCTCATCTGCAGGGGCTGAACCCCCAAGTCCAAAGGCATGAGCCCCTACTGCTCAAGCTAATGCTCCCTTGGCTTGCAGATAGTAACAGACTCACAGACTGCTCTATATGTGATCTAAGCACTTGGAGGAGACAAAGAACCACAATGTGTTAGCATGAATTATAATGAGTTTTGTCTGGGTGAGGACAGAGGCCACAGCTGTACAAAAACAAACCAAACCAAATTATAGAAGGAAAGGAACTAAATTGCATATAGATCCTGCCCCTTTAGTCTTTATTCAGTGGGCTACTTATCCACACTCTCATCCCAGGGGTGTCAATAGGGTTGTTTGTGAGAGTAACTTCTCATCAGTGTGAGTAAGGCGCTCACAGCCTGGCTCTATGTGAGTAAGGATGACACGATCAGAGCCTTACTAAGTGAAACTTCTCTCATTAAATTCAACACTCAGATTTCAGAAGTAGAAACAAAATACTCACATGCGAAAGGTGAAGAAAGGGCAGGATATAAAACATGCTGTAGATGACCACCGGGAACAGTGAGCTCTGCCATCTTTTGTGATGGGAGGCTCATAGGATTGTGATCTGGTTATTGCAGGAGGAAAATCTCCTGTTGATGTTTTAATGCATCTCCAATGCCATTCATTAACCTATTTTTTACTACACTATTTCACAGCCTTTGTACAGTTTAGTGAGAATAATTAGGTATCAGACAGGGACCTATTATCATTATCTCAATGTGTTTTCCAAAACAATGGGCCCAAGGTTAGAGCTGCTGAAGGCCTTCAATTCCCATTGAGTTTATTAGCAGATGGGGGTACTTAATGCCTCTCTCCTCATGCCATATGTTCATAGAATGATTTGCTTAAGGGGATCATGTTAGTTTCCATTTTTTCTATTATGAAAGAAGTCCCTGAGAGGATCCCACAAATTCTAGGATAAAGTATGAGCAATATATCAAAACATCACACATAGCATCATGATACACAGATTATTTTAGGATATTTATTCTAAAATAAATCTAGTTTCTTCCTGTTTATTTTCAAGGTTTATATGGTTTATATTACATTACTTTAGTCACAGTGGCAAAATGGCCAGGGACAAAAAAATTAAACAGCTAAAACACACACACAGTAGCAAGCTGGGTCACTGAACAAGGTAAGGCCCACTTTAGTCCTAGTGTTAGTGCTAGCCATACACAATATACACTGGCTACAAAAAATCTTGCATTTACTCTGCCTTTGCACAGTGTGCAAAGTGGGTGTAAAACATTACCAAATTGGAATTCTCTATTCTCACGAGTGGGACCTATTATCACCCTGCTTTAAAATCACCCTGCACAAGGCGATATATGGTGCAAAACAGTGGGAAGTCAAGGTCTAGTCTTAGAATCAAATCCAGGAAGTTGGCATTTCTGCTGTCACGTTCTAGTCAACAGGTTTGCATGTGTGTAACTGTACAGGACTGGCTGTGATGGGTTGCATCCCCTTCGGAGTGCCACCTGATGTACTGGGTACACCACTGAGCCTGCCTGTTCCACCAGCCTGGACTCCCTTAAACTGTCCTGCTGAGCCAGGCCCTCAAGCCTCCTCCAGCACACACACACACACACACACAGGTGCAGAAAGACACAGGCACTGAAATCAGCGCTGTGTGGGAAGACTCAGCTCAGGAATTGCCCAGCAGTCAAGTGCACACCCCCTCTGGAGTGTTTACCCAAAATTTGATTGTCTTGCGCTGCACAGAAATCTGTACAACGTAAGCTCATGACAATCGCCCTCTCCCTCAATGTGGAGGAAGATATGCACAGTTTTTTGCCCCCCAGTTATGAGTTGCACAAATTGGTTTAAAGAAAACAAAACAAAGTTTATTAACTGTAAGGATAGATTTTAAGTGATTATAAGGGATAGCAAACAGAGCAAAGCAGATTACTGAGCAAATAAAGCAAACGCAAACTGAACTTAATGCAATATGCTAAAGAAACTGGCTACAAGTAGTAATTTCTCACCCTAAATATTGTTTTAAGCAGGTCGCAGAGATTCTTGAAGACAAACTGTTCTTGTTTGCAGCTTAGAACTCCAGATAGTCCTTTCAAAGGCCAGACACCTTCTAGTCTGGGTTCAGTCCTTTCTTCCCCAGTTCAGTCTTAGGTGTTTTCAGCAGTCATCTTAGGCGGGGATTCAGTGAAGAACCGACGCTGATTAACTCCATTCTCTACCTTAATAGGATTTACATATGGCAGGAATCCTTTGTTTCCCAGTTTGATCCCACCCCCTTTGTGGAAAAATACTAGCAGTCCAAGATGGAGTCCAGTACCAGGTGACATGACCCTGCAGTGTCAAAGCAGCAGCCCAGGAAGCTTCTCAGGAAGGTGGGAGATTAGCATCTTCAAAGTCCTATTGTTCTCCTGAATGACCCATTGACTAACCAGCCAGACTCATTGCATTTTGTCTGGCTGGTGTTTCCCAGGTGCAAATCCACTTGTAATTGTTACATCAGATACAGAAATGACATATGCATATGCTGGTGAGTCTTGCCCACATGTTCAGGGTTTAACTGATCGTCATATTTGGGGTCAGGAAGGAATTTTCCTCCAGGGCAGATTGGCAGAGGCCCTGGACGTTTTTCATCTTCCTCTGCAGAGTGGGGCACGGGTCACTTGCTGGAGAATTCTCTGCACCTTGAGGTCTTTAAACCACGATTTGAGGACTTCAGTAACTCAGACATAGGTTAGGGGTTTGTTATAGGAGTGGGTGGGTGAGATTCTGTGGCCTGCGTTGTACAGGAGGTCAGACTAGATGATCATAATGGTCCCTTCTGACTTTAAAGTCTGTGAGTCTGAGTCTAAATAGGATAATCACATTCAGTAAATCATAACCTTTCCAGTGATACCTCATATGACCTATCTTGCATAAAATACAACTTAGTTATGCCATATTCATATCACAGCAATATATCTATGAAGAATATGGGGCATAGTGTCACACTGGCCATATAAATTTAAATCAGTGTTGTCAGATGCAAAGTCATTCAGAAATACTGCAAATAAAACAACACTCTGCATTAAACTCCAAACACACAAAGCAAGAAAATATCAGCTGTATCTGCTGAGCTGTTATCTTTACCTCCCTTTGTACTGAAAACCTCACCACTTTTGGGGCAGAAAGAGTAATTCAGCTCTACAAATGTCAGTAGAATCAAGCCATAAATATTATGCATACTACAATAATGAAATGTGATGGCAAAATCTCAGATACCAGCAGTGTTTAGAAAGGGAATATGGGCTAAATCAAAATGTTTGAAGAAAGAAATATAAGCCATAGCTATAGATTTATGGTAATTAGAGATGGAAAATATCTATTAGGTCCTTATCTACTTTCCTCTGCCACTGAAGGATGCTCTTGCCCATGGATTATTGAGTACTCCAATTTTAAATGACTCTAGCATAACGTTTTCATCATGCTCCTTGGCATCTAATAGATGCCACTGTTTGGAAATGTTTCCTGATAGCCAGCCTGTAAACACATACTCTCCTCCCCACATTCATTCAGCCATACTGTACAGTTTTAGTTCTGTTAAGCTTCCCCCATAAATTAAGCCCATCAAAGTTAACAATGTTCATTGTTCTCCTCTGAATTTCCTCTAATTGGAACAATTTCAGGTTTATTTTAAGATTGGTACTATTGATATAACTTGAGACCATAAAAAGGAAGACAGTATTATGGCATAAATAGTAAATGAGCCCAACATTGCACCACAGTATTCTTGTAACAGCTGGTTTAATAGTCATAAAATATGGTGGTTCTAGAAGCAATGATCTTCAACCCAGTATATTACCGTAGCCTGGGGGAGAGCAAACAGCTAAACCCTGATGCTGGTATTCAGCTGCTGGTGTCACTTGTTTAACACGGACTCAATGATTTGTGCTAATGAAAGCAGTGTGGGTTTACCTATCCCAAAGGGTTTAATTATTGGGATCATGTCTCAGCTAGACATTCCAAAGCAGGGTTAATGGCTTATCTTGTTAGTTGCATCAAATGTTTGACATATAATTTAGAAGACAAAGAATACTTACAAATCAGGGTGAATAGGGCAGAGAATCAGGTGTTATCTTCTTTTCCTTTCTTTCCTTTCTTTATATAGCAATTTGTATAGTGGGCGTGCTGAGAGCCATTGAACCAAACTGTGCATCTGTATATGGTGGAAACCACTTCAAGTTAGGGGGTACAGCAGCACGCTCATCACCCCTAGTTCCAGCACCTATGCAGTTACATAGATTAATCTATCAGTTCTGATGCGATTAGGTTTACTTTTTAGACCAGTTTCCACAAAATGGTTATTTTATGGAGCAAATACATTTTCTGGGATATATTTTGAAGTCTGTTACAAAATATAATTCGACTAAGTGTGTTAATTTTTTTTTGCACAATTTTTAGTGTGGAGATTGGTTATGTTTGGAGATAATGAACTAAATGTATCTCTGAGGCTACTTCCCTGATGTCAGTGTAGGTAAAACCAGGAATCAATCTCTACTGCAATGAGGGAAATGTAATTGGCTTTGTAGTACAGCAGAACATTCTGCATGGGGACTTCAAATATGTTTTGCTACTGTTTACAGATAATTGCCTGGGATGACCTTATAATAATGATCACTGTAAACCTGAAGCCTCATTTTAGAGGTAAATAAAGATGGCGAAGGTTACACTTTACATTAAGGTTAATTAGTTTAGTTTATAATGGGTTAATAAATGATTGATGTTTTAGTGGTTAATAAAATGGTTATAGAGTCTTACAGGTCATAGCTTATCCCCATCTATAACACTCTCTCTAGTGCTGTGCTTATAACTATTTATAGCATAGATTATTCCCATCTGTAACATGCTCAAGGCATCTATTAATTATTAATCTTATAAACAATTTATGAAGGTACCTTAATATAAAAAAGGGGAAAAATTCCCTAGAAGTATTTATAACTTATTACCTTTCCCTTAGAGTTCTGCATATGGTTATAAAAACATATCACCTTTCTCTGCTCTACTCCTGTGGCACTCATCTCAGCCGTAGGGAAAGTCCTCACCCCTACCTAGGGTAGGTTGGGGGTGGGGAATGCATAAATAAAGGAACAAAAGATAAGGAAAATAAATAAAATAAGGGGAAACAGGGAACAGAATCCCAACAAGGCAGAAAACTGAAGGAGTAATGCAAAGATGGTTGCAATTGTACCAGGTGCTATGAAGCAAATCATATATAAGGTCCAAAACAACTTGACAAAGTAAGCAAAGTAGATGTCACAGTTGTGAGTGCTTTGGAGGGTAGGATAAAATTCAAAATGATCTGGACAAACTGGAGAAATTGTCGGAAGTAAACAGGCTGCAGTTCAATAAGGACAATGCAAAGTACTCCATTTAAGAAGTAACAATCAATTGCACACATACAAAATGGGAACTGACTGTCTAGGAAGGAGTCCTGCGGAAAGGGATCTGGAAGTCATAGAGGATCACAAGCTAAATATGAGTCAACTGTATAACACTGTTGCAAAAAATGTGAAGCTTATTCTGGGATGTGTTAGCAGGAATATTGTAAACAAGACACAAGAAGTAATTCTTCGCTCTACTCTGCGCTGATTTAGGCCTTAACTAGGGTATTGTGTCCGGTTCTGGGCATCACATTTCAGGAAATATGTGGACAAATTGGAGAAAGTCCAGAGAAGAGCAACAAAAATGATTAAAGGTCTAAAAAATATGACGTATGAGGAAAGATTGGAAAATAAAAAAAGGGTTGTTTAATCTGGAGAAGAGAAGACTGAAAGGGAACAAAACGGTTTTCAAGTACGTAAAAGGTTGTTTCAAGGAGGAGGGAGAAAAATTGTTCTCCTTAAACTCTGAGGATAGGACAAGAAGCAATGGGTTTAAATTGCAGCAACGGCGGTTTAGGTTGGGCATTAGGAAAAACTTCCTAACTGTCAGGGTGGTTAAGCAGTGAAATAAATTGCCTAGGGAGGTTTTAGAATCTCCATCATTAGAGATTATTAAGAGCAGTTTAGACAAACACCTGTTGGGAATGGTCTAGATAATATTTAGTCCTGCCTTGAGTGCAGGGGGCTGGATTAGATGACCTCTTGAGATCTCTTCCAATCCTATGATTCTCCTATTAAGAGGTGTTACTCCTTGTCCAGTCCTGCAAGTGCACCCCTTCTAAATGGCAAGCCCATGGCTTCACTTTTCTTTGGGATGGAATCCCACAACCCAACCGCACTCTGTCTGGATCTCCGCATTATACCTGCTTGCCTGCCAACTGTGTTACCTCACAGGTCCAACGAGGCTTGGACCCTGCCAAAGTTCTCTTCGTGGGCAATCAGTAAGAGCACGCAATGACACAGAAGCAGTTTCTCTAAAACAGAGTATGATTTATTTGCCCAAACTGTACACAGAGCTTACAGAGGGGAATTAAAAAAATCAAAGAGACCTATTTGCCTATTGTTTTACCTATGTTTGGCATTCCCTACAAGCCTCTAGGTTGACATGACTTTAGTCTTGGTGTTCCCTTTCTCTCTGGGCACAGTTACAGCTAACGTGGCTGCAGATCCTGGCTCCAAAGTCAGTCAGTCAGTCTGTGCGTCAGCCCCACTGCATGCTCACTGTGGCCCTGTCAGTGTCCAGCTGAGCTGACTGCTTCTCCCCTCCCTTTCTGCCAGGGATACCTATTCATTCCATATGGTCTTCTGATCTCAGTCTGAGGAAGAGAAAAACATCCTAATCTGGATGGTACGAGCCAGGTAGGTTCTTCCCACAATCCTTGGCTCAGTGATTGCTGTCTTAGCTCCTTTGAAGCAGCTATCTGAGAGGCTTATCTGGGTCATTGTTCTACCCTTCCTGGCTTCCTTAACAACCCCCATGTATAGCCTCTTTTGATTTGACTACATGCATTCAGTCTGGCAGCAATATAAAATTGAACAGGGAAACCAGCCATACATAATATTCCTAAAATGTAATTCAGACATTTTCCCAGTTTGTCGCAAGAGGTGTAAAGTTAGCTGTTAAAACAAAACCAAAATCAAAAACCATCATTCAGAATGTCACTCTTTAGTGTTCTAGCCTTTCAGTGGCAATTTCTCTGAATTCCTTTAATATAATTCTCTGAATATAGTGCAGTATTTTACCTTTAACAAAAAGATATAATTATAATCTCAAAGAGAAGAAAATATTTTTTAATGTGCTAATGGAATTTTGTGTTGCTTTTCTCCAGATAGGAATGGTGCTTTCTGTGTATTTCAATATAAAAGTACAATTGGTACCCAAATAAACCCATGTAGCTATTACAAAGCAGGTCTTGGGTAATTTTGGCAAAGATTTTGCAACTGACTGCATTTGCTTTTTTAAAAGCATCAGATTCTCTAAGTAATCGTGCAATTAGCACCTGTTACCAATGATACTGTACCTCAAATCTTGAGACACCTATCCTCTTACCTTTTGTCATAAAGTTATATAGTCGGACGCACTCATGAAAACAAGAAATACATAACCAAAGCCCACTTGTTACCACCTTGGTGTCTTCAGTAATTTGTAGACCACAATATTTTCCTGTCTTTGTATGATCAGTGTCAAATGTCAAATAGTACAAATGTGTAGCATTACTTGGACTTTACAGTAGCTCCCAGCAATGTGATCTTCTGTTTCATAATCCATACAAACTCTGCTCTGGAAGAGAGCTGTTAAGGTTTTCTGGATGCTTCTAGTGGTGATTTTATACTTCAAAGTGGGAAAACAAAATATGTATGTGGATATAAATTATTCCCAGTACACACAACCCAAATCCAACCTATGGGTTTTTGCTCACTGCAGAAAGCATTATCCCTACCTCATTTAATAGAAATACTTTCATGAAAACACTTAGGGTAAAATTCTAGGGTAAAGTCTTTTTCTCATTGAAATCTCCTACCGACTTCAATGGGCTACAATATCTACCCTTACTCTCCATTACATCCATATAAATTCAGAACACCATTGGTTTCATCTAATTTTTTTAGCATCCATGTATCTGAGATCAGAATACAGGCCTTAGTTGTGTTACACTTCAGAGCTTCTAGGACCTGAGCACCCTCAGCTTCCACTGAAGTCAACTCTCACTGAAGTTTGCTTCAGTGAGGGTTAAGACTGCTCAATACCTTGCAGGATCAGATCCTTAATCTGGAGATTATACCTCTTAACAGCCGAGGGACCTTTCTTTAATTCATGTGATTTTTGTATGCAGAAAAACTGTCATCACTCAAAGTGGTTCTCATTTAGGAGGCTGCATTATTTGAAGCACCATATAAAATACATAATTCAAAAAGCTGATATTACAGACATTTCAGTCTATTCTTACATCATTTTATGGCCGTCTCCTGTAGAAAGCAATAACATTAGCCAGAAAGATAGCACAATGCACAGTGTCTCCTTTATTTATCATACATTCAGGGAAGTGTGCAGAATGTGGTGTAACAAAGTATAAAAATGAAATATGTGCCATCTGCATGTCCCTTTCTGAATGCTTCCGCTTATGAATCCCATATTGGGACCAACCCTCACTTTGAAACTTATGTAATATATTTTCAGGGTTCTTGTATAGATAGTCAAACATTCTAACACTCTGCAGTTTTGAATTTTACAGTACAATTGGATGATACAGATGTTAGTGCAGACCTGAGATATTTTTCCAAACAGCAAAAGTTCCATTCTTTGCTAGTATTTTATGGTCATACATATTTGGAGGAATCTCAGTGTATTTGTAATACTTGAAGATTTAGGCAAGTGAACCTTTCTCATAATTTACTGATGATGTGCAGAGCCTTGATTCCTTCACTTTCTATTAAGAAAGCATACTGACAGCTAGAATGGTCCAGAAGAGATTGACATAAATTATGTTTTTCTAATCACTGGTTTGATACTTGCGGAGAAAAGTGTGTCATGTACACAGTACATTATCACTAGTGAATCTTAACTGTTGATGTTCGCACACAGGCAAATTGCCATTAATGCTTCTTGATAATTGACACTGTTGTTATAAGTACCACTTTTGACATGAACTAGTCAAAACTTTGCCCTAGGACTTAAAAAAAATTAAAAATTAATGGAGATATCCCATCTCCTAGAACGGACCTTGAAAGGTCATCAAGTCCAGCCCCCTGCCTTCACTAGCAGGACCAAGTACTGATTTTGCCCCAGATCCCTAAGTGGCCCCCTCAAGGATTGAACTCACAACGCTGGGTTTAGCAGGCCAATGCTCAAACCACTGAGCTACCCCTCCCACTCTTGATTTTAGTGTGTGTGCATGTACATATCACATTGACATCCTCATGACATATCCCTTAAGGTTACTGTGATTATTATAGACTGCTTTTGCTGCTGCTCATTTGCTGATATTGACCTGTCTGTTTCAGAGGACAAGGCTCTTTCTCATAACAGTGGCAGGTAGTGCATGTTGATTTAAACATAGAATCATAGGACTTGAAGGGACCTTGACTAAGTATTATCTAGACCATCCCTGACAGGTGTTTGTCTAACCTGCTCTTAAAAATCTCCAGTGATGGAGATTCCACAACCTCCCTAGTCAATATGGGCTGTCTCAGGGCTAACTGATCAGTTATTATACTAAGAAAGTTTGTAATACAACTTCACCACCTCATTACAAACAGCTCAAGATATTACATACAGGATTTGGCATTGGTGTGTGGCTATTTTTTTGCCAAGGACCACTGAAACAATTTTGAACATTTTCATCAACATGAGCTCTAAATGTGTGAAAAAGTATATATTTACAATTGAAAGTGAAATCCTGATACGATTAATAAAATAATATATTTTGTAATGCATCTTAAAACATCTTAGTTACCCAGTATCAGTTTGAAGTTACTTTGGAATACTAACTTTGGCAGTCTGATCCATCCATTCAGAATCAAAATGTTAAGTTGATTTGATGTTGATATGTGGGAAAAATACCTTGCAAATTGCTTGAGGCTACAGTGTCAGTAGAGAAATTCCTCTCAGATGGAGTTGGCACATAATCTGAAGGTGGTATTGAGAAGCTGAGTACTTCTGTATGCACAGTTGCATTGGTGTAATTTACACAAGACCAAGATATACTATAATTGTGCCTTCTTGGGCCACAACTGAGAGTGCTAAATTCAGGACAAACTGCTGAGAAATAGGGCAGATACATCCCAAGATTGGTGGTTAATCCCCCATAGGATATACCAAACCAGCAACAAAAGTAAACCCCTGTTTTACCACACTGGCTAACAAGAAGTCATAAAAGCCTAAAGTTTCCTTAGACATACCGGTCCTTGTATTACCACTGAAAACACTAGACTTAGAGATGAGTGGTTCTTTAAAACCAATCTCTTCAAATAAACGGTTCTTCTGATCCCAAAGGACTAGCCAGGTCAATATATAACTTAGATCTTACCCAAAAATCATGCTGATGCCAATTCTTTAGTATCTAAAATCTAAAGGTTTATTCATAGAATGAAAGAAAGAAAGAAAGAAAAGTGAGAGTTAAAATTGGTTAAAGGAATCAAATACATACAGTAATTGCAAAGTTCTTGGTTCAAGCTTGGTTCAAGAAGAATTTGGCATTCTCAGCTGTGTCCCACAAAGGCACGGTTACAGACCTCTTCAGGAAGGGCCGACGAGATGGGGGGGGAAGCCGGTACAAATTACCAGGGCCTGGCGGTCCAGAAGGGGCCCGGGCTTCCCCCCCCGCTCGTTGCCTTACCGGGTCCCGGCGGTCCGGAAGGGGGCCTGGGGTCCGGCTCCCCCCCCCCCCATCGGCCCTGTTTAGCCGGTCCGCCCTTGCTGGGGGGCCCCCCAAATTTTTTTCACTGGGGCCCGAACCCACTTTTGGAGGCACTGCCTACAGGTTTGGCCAGCAGCTAAGCAGGGGTTTACAGGATTTAAAGTTTGGATTTAGGCACATAAAGTGGGAGTGAGGCACTTAAATCTCTTTGTGGATCTAGTCCTTAGTTGCTTTTGATAATTCTACCCTAGATGCTTTGTAACTGCACATTTCTAGTAGGCATTTCCATTATTTTGTCAAGTGAACACACTAGTGCAGTACCATTAATGTGAACTTATTTCAGAATGTATCCCTCCTTGCTTCCTCAGTAAGTGTTCTTAATTTGAGCTCTCTTACTCTAGAGGCTTATTACTCATCAGAATGCTTTACTTTTAATGGTCTTCGGGTTGTTAAGATATCAAATATTTTTAACAGAAATAGGTACTGTACAAACTCCTTTGAAAAAAAATGAATTATAAGTGATGGAAAGAACAAATATTGATTGCTACGTTGACTAGCTCTGTTTCCCTTCCCTATCCATCACTCTGTTCAGATAGATTGCAACATTTACTCTCACATGAAATGCTTGGCCTACTATTGGATGATCCTCAGAGCCATTCTGAATTTTTATACTCTCTTTTTTAGAGTCACATACCATTAGTCACTAGGGGTGAAATTCACTCCTGTGCAGAAGACAAGCAGGAGAAGACAAATAAGTCCTTGAAGCTCTGCTTTTGCAGATTTAAGTTTCATAGATCTCATGCTGACCCTCTGCATAAGGATGAATTTCGGCTTGAAATAATTAAGCAAGGTGAGGAGTCTGATCAGAGAGTTGAAAGCGTCTATCTGTGCCTATATATCAGATACAACACAAGAGAGTATTAGCAAAAATAGACTTTTTAAGTGTGTCCCTATGTGGCAGGTATTCTAACATGGACCTCAAAAGGACAGAGATTTAAAGTTTATGCAGCTACTTGATGCCGAATCAAATCCACTGTAGCATATTGCTGAATGACATAGTTACCTTTGATTTTCTTTGCTTTTGTTATTTTACATTGCAACCTTTGTTCTAGACTTGCAACATGTAGTGTGTGGGTGGACTGCTGTGCCCAGACAGAGCCCCATTGAAGTCATGGGGCAAGGGCAGTACTGGGGCTCTTCTAGTTATTGAAATGCAATTTAATTTGGCTTCCTGGAGAGAAAGCAAGCTTTATAAGGCACCGTTATTGAAGACTCTTAAAAATGATTACCATGTGAATGTTTTACTGTGTACAGAATGAAATTCTGATCCCATTGACATAGATGTCAAAACTCCCATTGATGTTGGCAGAGCCAGGATTTCACCCGTAGTATTTAAGAATGCACAATTTCAGGGCTGAGCAATAGCTTTATTTTTCATCTGTTTATGTAATATGAGCCTGGTTCTGCAAGAGAATCCGAAGTGAGACAGCATGTTCTTGTGGTATTTGCGGTCTGACTGGAAGTAAGAAGAGTAGGAAATCTTGCAAGGAAGCCTTTTGCTTCTTGAACATCGAAAAGATTTAGATAGCTTGGCTAAACTTCAGCTAAAAATTCAAACCTTTAGGGGCTTATTCAGAATTAGACTAAATGTCCAAAACGTTGAGGTTGCTCATTCACAGAAGTGCAAGGGATCAGTCATTTAGTATCTGGTCTATTGACATGAATTGGCATTTTACTTGCAGGATCAAGGTCTTAATTTGTATTTATAGGAAGTAACATCTTTTTCATGTATTCAGTTATAATAAGTTTGCAAACTGGGTAGGATCCATTTAGGGGTCATATGTATTTGACATAATGGAGGGAGGTATTACTAGACGTGGAGAGATTTGTGGACAAAAATAGGACAAAAAAGAGAAGACAGATGTAGATGAGGGACAGAAGAGACACAGAGAGTAGTAAGGGTTTGTATAAAAAGGAGCGGGCAAGGAGAGATAGGTTGGCCAGGTGACAAACTAGCTGACTTGGGAATTTGAGGCCAACCAATCAGGAGAGGACAGAAAGGAGGAAAACCTGACTGCTAAGATAAGTAACATAATTCATAGTTCAGTCTTGCCAGGGACATGGCTTGCCTTAAGGAGCATTCCCTGGCAGAGGGGCACAGATGGAGCTTAATATGGATTGCCCAATGGAAAAGTGGCAACCTTAATTGGATCCTTCTAATTCTCAAAACCTCTCCATTTTGTTCAAATGGGAATTCTGCCTAAGTAAACTATTGTAGTTAAGAGTTAGGAATGCAGAGAGATTTGAGTTCTTCCGATCCTTTTAGATAAATCTGAAGCGATTCACCAACATTTTTATCTGATTTCCTATGGAGAACTAATAGCACTATTGCAGCTGTTATGCTAGCACTTGACTGCACAGTCACTGGGATATATGACATGCTGTCATCTTCAGAGCAAGTGCAGTCACTACAACAGTGTGAATACATGCGTACCATTGCAAACAATTTTGTCGGTGGATACCTTGTGAATTATATGCGTGCTAGAGAGTTATAATTATACCAGCATAGACAATATACTCTAAAGTAGATAAGGGTCCAGTGACTTGCCCAGGGTCACACAGGAAGTCTATGGCGGAGCTGGGAATAGAATCCCACTTGCCTGGTGCCCAGTTTTGTAGCTACACAACCTTCCACTACTAAATATATTGTTTTTCTCAGTACAAAATATACGAACAGCTTCTTGAAACTCTTTCTGTTCTCTCTCCCACACTCTAAAACATTCGGGGAATGGAGAATGACTATGTTTAGTGGACTGATTGAAGCAGTTTGCAAAACAGAAAATATATCTTTTCCAATGAGGCAAAGTGAAGTTTGGAATAAACAACTGAAAATTTCAAACACGATCACTTTCCTATTAAAGGAACATTTAGTAGAATGATGCCATCACAACATGTACAGCTGTTCCTGTAAATAAGTAAATCCATAACCCAAATGAATCCATTCGGGATGTATTACTTCTGTGGTGGCACTGATACACATACAGTATATTTGGCATGTAGGGACATTAACTTTACAATTCAAGTGAAATATCAAATGTTTAAAAATCAACTACTTTTAATGATTAGCCCAATCAAAGAAGAAATGGAAATTATATGCTAACACCCTCCGCTCCGTGTAAATGTATTAAAGAAGCAAACAAGAATTTCATCTTTACCATGTTACATTTTAGTAGTTGGCTGCTTGAACAATGTCTCTTTGTATCCAAAATTCTTTTAGGCCCACACACACCTATTCAGAAAATATCTTGATAGAAGTCCCTCTAGAAATCATTGCTGAACAGTAAAAAATATCATCTCTCCTTCAATCGATCATACATATCCATATTGTTTAAAACCTGTCCTTTTCCCCCACCACAAGCTGCATCCTACACATCATGGACAGCAATTTGGAAAAAGAGACATACAAGTCACCAGTCCACTGAGTTTCCTTAGCACAGAATGGGTAAGAAGATTTTTTTTTTTTTTTAGACCGTGCTACATTGCTAAAATACCTTGTAGAGACAACTGAAGGATTGATATTGGGTTTTGTTATGCGGTAAATATTTTGAGATGATTGTTTTTAATGTAAAAAATCTGGCTTTAAATCTATTGTTAATTACATCTGGCTGCAGTCCTTAATAGAACAAAGTCCCAATTTAATTCATTTGTGCTCAGTTAAGAACCAAAACATTTAATCTCTGGTATTTTACAAAATGTTTCATTAGTCTGAAATACTGTTAATGAGAACACCTTTAGGGCTCAGTTGTACTTTGTAATATATGGATTTCTGTTTTGTAAGACCAAGCATCTGTGGTAGATGGTTGTATCAGACACTCATAGCTGCCTGGTTATGTGGTAGAAGGCTGGGCAGACCCTTAGACTCTGATCACACAATTGATGCTTTGCCTAATCCACTGAATTAAGATAATTTGGAATAAATTACTCTTATTCTGGACGAATCATGGGTTTAATCATGAATAACTCACCCTGTAGGTAGGGATAGCTCAGTGGTTTGAGCATTGGCCTGTTAAACCCAGTTCAATCCTTGAGGGGGCCACTTAGGGATCTGGGGCAAAATCAGTACTTGGTCCTGCTAGTGAAGGCAGGGGGCTGGACTCGATGACCTTTCAGGGTCCCTTCCAGTTCTATGAGATAGGTATACAAGCCTTGAGACTCCTTTGAAAATCCAAGCCGTAGTGCTGTAAATGTATACAGCTCTTTATACACATTGGTTCCCTGCCCCATGAATTTGTAATCTTAAAAAGGTGCCCAAATATAAGGCATGGCACAGGTCTGCAGTTCAGAAGAAAAGAGGAGATATCTGTTGAAAAGCTGATGTTTTAAGGAGGGATTGAAAGAAGCGTAAACGAGTAGTTTGTAGATGAGGACAGGGAGAAAGTCTGAAGCACAGGAGTGGCAGAACGCTGAATATTTTTATCTGCTTTTTGGGGGCAAAAAGTTACTTTTTGAGGAAACAGAAACTTGTCCACATTTTTCAAGTTTTCATCAAAGCCCCCAAATCCTCAAACCATTTTTTTTTGCTTTTGAAAACTTTGTAACCAAAATATGAAAAATTCCACATAAATAAATAAATCTACCTTATTATATCAGCTGTAGTGAAAGTAAATTAAAAAAGCAAATGGGAGCAGTGGTTTGACAGAATTAGGGATGTTCATAGAGAAGAGGAGACAGTAAGACTAAAATGAGAGCAGAGGTGCAGGTGGGGGACAAATGAAAGTAGTGCCTACGGTGTAGACAGTAAAAACCAACTTGTGTGTGGCTGTACCCTTTCTCTTTTATGTACAATTTGCCTTTTAACTTCAGCAAAACAGTATAGGTGAGAATGAATTTGGGGTCTGAGTCAGCAGTTCTTAACGAGGGGCAAAGCTGCCTTGTTTTGAATGGAATTTTGCCTGAGTAAGATATACAGGACAAGGCAATCTGTGATGTCATCCTTCTCACGAACCATGCCTGGTTCATCCTGCTTAATGGTTGGAGCAGGACGCAAGCCAAGGATTGGAGCAAGACTCACCAGAACAGGAAGACTGGGGCAGGACAGGAATACAGCTGAAGCAAGGCTGGAACAAGGCAGGCACAGAAGCAATCACAGCTGCAGGCATAAGTATCGAGCAGCCACTGGGCTTAAGCACAGGCCTGGTGACACCAACCAGCCAATCAGGGAGTCTCACTGATCAGGATGTTCCGCTGCAGGTCAGCTAACTGGTCCCAGGTCCATCTGCAGGCGCAAAGTCCTGACAATCCTACCCTTCCTTTGTTGGCACAATTCAACATGATCATTAACTTCTTGCTGACAAGAGGCTGAGGCCTGGACATTCGGGATGTTTTAAGTCAGTACTGAGATGTCTTGGATAGAGTTATATTTTAGGGAGTTTGCAGTACTTGCCCACCCTGTGTCATACTTTCAACAATACTATTAGTGCTTCACTTTCAGCAACAAGTTCACTCAAATATAAGAAGAGGAAAAAATATTGTATACTCAGGGCAAGTCTACACTACCGGTTAAGTCGATCTAACTTACCTCACTCAGAGGTGTGAAAAACCCTCCTGCCAGAGCAACACAAGATCTGTGCTGTCCACACTGGTGCTACTTAGGTGGGAGACACTATCTAGCTGAGATGGAGTAATTATGCCAATGGAAGAGCTCTCTCTCATTGTCATAGCATGGCTTCACCAGATGCGCTACAGCAATGCAGCTGCATCAGTGCAGCTGTGGAGTAGTCTTGCCCTCAGACTAGTATTTCTACCCCCCTTGGACAATGACAATCATTTGACACAATTCATTGCCTTGGTTTCATTAGCAGACTGTAGATTGTGGGGCCTGAGTGGTGGAAAGTCCAAAAGGAGCAGGATAGAGGGGGGAGGGATTGCTCAGTGGTTTGAGCATTGGCCTGCTAAACCCAGGGTTGTGAGTTCAATCCTGGAAGGGGCCACTTAGGGATCTGGGGCAAAATCAGTACTTGGTCCTGCTAGTGAAGGCAGGGGGCTGGACTCAATGACCTTTCAAGGTCCCTTCCAGTTATAGGAGGTCTCCATTAATTAAAGAGTAGTGCAAAGCACCCATGGCCCCACTCCAAGCTGGTCAACCCACAGAGAGGGTAGAGCTGGACAGGACCAGGAGGGAGTTGGGAACTGGGAGGTGCACTAATTAGGTGCTGTTCTGCCCCAGCCCTAGATGTTATTTAAAGCTGCCCTCCCACAGTAAAATTCCTAATGCAGTGAAATTTCTGTCTGCCCTCCCCCAGGGATGACTCCTCTTCTGCTGCAGATGTCTCCACAGGTGGAGGAAGAATACACTTTGCACTTCGTGGGGCTGAGGGATGATTTTGGCCCAATACTTACAACAAACGTTCAAATCCCAAATAAAGGATAGCGCTAGTTAGCTAGAGTTTCCTGTGCCTCACACATCTAGTGAGATTACTTTTAACTTATAAATGTAACAGTTCACATAGTATTTCCTGTCAAATGGAAAACTGAAAAGATGTTACATGAGACCATTGTTGGGAATGCCTGGCATAGCCAGTGCCTAGCATTGTTGTTACAGCGACCTAACCCCCTCTTTTCCACACATGCACATGTGCACTTACCAAAGCCAGTGTTGGGCTTCACATAGAAAGTGGGGAGTTGGATCCAATTGGAGCTGGCTTCTTAAAAAATGGGGTCCTTTCCCATTTTTTAAAAAATTACTATTGCATTTTTAATAATATCACCAATAATCAATAGAAAAGTAATCCCTGAAAAATAAACTCAAAATTTTCCTCAGCTGGGTATCAAACCGCTCAACCTCCCTCAGAAGAAGTGCTCCTCCCTACTGGGAGCATCATGCTGGTATCTCTAATGCTGATCCTCCAGGGGCCCTAGTATTGAAGCACAGGAAACATCATGATATTAGTTCTGATGGGAGTTGAATATGTGTGGAAGCTGTGGCACATTAGGTAACCATTGTGAAATGACTGGCAGTGAGAATATCACAGCAGGCCATGTTGGGAGATCAGTGCTCAGGTGCATGAAGGTCTGGTACTGACTTGACTGAAAAGAGAAGCAATTATGGTGAACTCCCTCTGGCACCCAACCATCTAGACATGTTTAGAAACTAAAGTGCAAATGACTGATGCATGCTGACGTAAAATTAAATTGATGTTCCTCATTAACATCATCCTGGAGGACTGATCTCTCAACCATGACAGATATAAGCAGAGATTTATTTCTGTTCTCTATGCTTGACTTGATAATTATGTCTCCTTAAGAGATAGTAGGTGTAGCTTTTAGAATAGAAAAATAAGAAAAATTATGTCATGGAAAATCATGAGAAAGCACTCCTAGAACATTGTGTGACTTACCCTGGGAGAGGACAGGTGGAACTACAGCACTACGTTGTAGGAGTGTAATGCAGTTTTCTCGCAGGCAAACTTCCAGTTGAAATTAATTTTGAAACGCTCACTGCTATAGCACTAAGTATCAGAGTATTAGTCTGTAGCCACAAAAACAACGAGGAGTCTGGTGGCACCTTACTCCTCGTTGTTTTTGCTATAGCACTGTTAGCAGAATGAAGGCCAGTTCAAAGCCCTTGGGGCTCCTGCTTGCAGCACTGCAACTGAAACATGAGGCTTTGGATTATCTAGTGCAGAAGTTTTCAAACATTTTTTGCTGGGAACTCTTTGGAAAGTGTTTCAGGCTGTGATGACCTCTGCCTCCCAAATAGTGATGACTCCCCCCATATCATGATACCCTTGTTTCTGTTCTGCTGCTAGTGGTGAAGCTGCCTTCAGAGCTGGGCATCTGGCCAGCAGCCACCACTCTCGTGACTCCCCTACAATAGTCTTTTGACATCCTTTTGGGTCGGGACTCCCCATTTGAGAAATGCTGATCTAATGGGTGCAAAAATAATACTTCACACTTATAGAGCATCTTACAGCGAAGGATCTCACTGTTTAACTGAACACTGAGTTAAACATCACAATCCCACTGTTTATCCCCATTTTACAAGAAGGAAAGTGAATCACAGAACTAAGTGACTTGCCCAAGGTCACACAGCAAGTCTTCGGCAGAGACAGGAGAAGAGCCCTATTGCTTTTTTATATATCCTGCGCTTTAGCCATAAACTGATCTTTACCCTTTGAGTGCATTGCTTGCTTCAACCCATGTCGACAAGTCTGAAACAACAGCTACAGTTGTATGAAATGCACTAGCAAAATCTAATTTAAATATTTTATTGTTGAAAGGAAATATTTCACCTGCACGTCAAATAACAGATTGCAATTCTAGAACACCTTTTATCCAACTATTTTCTAGTTCTTTAGAGACATTAATTTTCACAACACTTTTGTACTGAGGTAAGTTTTATTATATCCGTCTTATTATTAATTACATCCTTCTGGCACCAAAGCTGGTGCACAGAGCCAAAAGGAGTGTTTTTCATCCCTCCTTGTCATTGGCTGCTGCTTCTTTCTGCTCTATGCTGTTGAGATTGACTGACTGTTCTGCCCTCCCTGCTAAGGGTTCTTCCTAAGGTTTTTCTTGAGCACCCTTGTTTCCTCACACAGTTGATTTCCATTTGACAGCTTCATGAGTGAGTCTGTATGTTGGCATCTGGAGTACATGCCCCAAACCTGTCCAACATTTCCTTCTATTCCTGTGGAGATGAGCTGCTGGTTTGTAATTTCTTGAATCTCTTCATTGGCAATAGTGTCTCCATTCAATGCCCAGAATCTTTTGTAGGCACTTGTTTACAAAAGCATCTAGTTTCCATCTAACATTTAAATAGATTTCCAGCTCTCACAGCCGTATGTTAGCACTGAGATTACATTTGAGTTACAAAATCTCAGTTTTGTTTTGGTACTGAGTATATCTTTGATTTCCATATATTGCTGAATTTAGTGAATGTTGTGGATATCTTTCCTATCCTTGATGTCACTGCCTTCTTGAGGTCTCTGTTGGCTAGTATGGTGCTTCCTAGGTAAACCAACTGTTCTACTTTCTTGAAGTTTTTGCCTTCTAATATGACATCACTTCCTGATGTTTGTGTTTGCTTTGGTGTAACTGATTTGAGCCCTGCTGGCCTGCTATTTTCGCCAAGGTGATTTATAGATACCCATTAATGGCTAATAGCCAGGATGGGTAAGGAATGGTGTCCCTAGCCTCTGTTTGTCAGAGGGTGGTGATGGACGGCAGGGGAGAGATCACTCAATCATTACCTGTTAGGTTCACTCCCTCTGGAACACCTGGCATTGGCCACTGTCGGTAGACAGGATACTGGGCTGGATGGACCTTTGGTCTGACCCCGTACGGCCATTCTTATGTTCTTAATATTGCTGTAGATTTCTTCTCTCTCACTTTACCCAGTAAAAGCTAACTATCTGGAAGATCAGACATAAGTATTTGCATCTGTAATAATAGGTGAGCTTAGTATTTTGTCTACAAAAGGTACAAGATTGATTCTGAGGTATGCCTTCGACTAAAATAACTACTGCTTCCCCGCTATACTCTAGGCCAGTAGAACTGTCAGAGAAAGAAATTAGGTTGATTTGGCATGGTTTGTTCTTGACAAATCTACATTGGCTATTACTTATTACCCTATTATCCTCTAGGTACTTACAAACTGATTGTTTACTAATCTGTTCCAGTAGCTTTCAAGGTATTGAAGTTAGGTTGACTGGTCCTCTTTGTTCCCCTTTTTGAAGATAGGCACTATGTTTGCCCTTCTCCAGTCCTCTGAGATCTCAGCCATCCTCTGTGAGTTCTTAAAGATAATTGCTAATGGTTCTGAGATTGCTTCAGCTAGTCCCTTAAGTATCCTAGCGTGAATTTCATCAGGTTGTGCCAACTTGAATACATCTAACTTACTTAAATTTACTGTAACCTGTTCTTTCCCTATTCTGGCTTGTGTTCCTTCCCCCTTTTTCTTAATATTAATTGTGTTACGTATTTGCTCACAGTTAACCTTTCTAGTGAAGACTGAAGCAAAATAAGCATTAAACACCTCCTCCCTTTTTTCCCTGCCTGTTCTTCTGAACAAGCTATACTCCTTTATACCAATATCCTAATCATGAGATTTATACCACCAAATCTCAGTGATATCATTTGTCATAATTTAATTTACATACTATCATAACGAGCCCTATGCCATCTGTGTGTACATTGTCACTTCTTGTTTATTCCCCATACACCTTGCATTTATGTATAGACATAAAAATGATCAGATTCCCCTACTGTTTCCCTCTAGTTGCTTCCCATCCTTCCCCCAACATCTAACCCTCTGTTAAGGTCACATTTTTTTATACCTTCCAGTTAACTTTGTCACATGCCCCCTTGGAACATAGTTTAAAGCCCTCCTCACTAGGTTGGTGAGTCAGTGTCTAAAGATGCTTTTCCCCTTCTTTGTCAAGTGGACCCCATCTCTTCCCAGCAGTCCTCTTTCCTGAAACAGCATGCCATGGTTGAGGAAGCCAAAGCGCTCCCATCAACACCATCTGTGCATTCAACTCCAGGATGCGTCTGTCCCTGCCTGGGCCCTTACCCCCAACTGGGAGGATGGATGAGAATACCACCTATGCCCTGACTCCTTCACCTTTGCTCCCAGGGCCATACCTGACAGTATCATTAGTGCCCACAGTGATGAGCACTATGGGATGGTCATCTGAGGGATAGACAAGCCTCAGCAACCTTTCCATGATGTCGCAGATGCAGGCTTCAGGAAGGCAGCTCACATCTTGTAACAGATGTCAGATCAGCAGATGGATGCCTTTGTCTCCCTTAGAAGAGGGTTCCTGAACACCACCACCATATGTCTCTTCCTCTTGGGTGTAGTTACCTAAGTCTCTCGTCCTTGGAGGGATGTCCCCAGCGCAGCCCCAGCGCAGCCCACACCCCAAACTGCCTCATCCCTGGCCCCACCCCAGAGCCCGCACCCCCCCTGCACCTCAACCCTCTTCCCCAGCCCTGAGACCCCTCCTGCACCATGAATCCCTCATCCCCAGCCCCACCCCAGAGCCCTCACGCCCAGCTGGAGACCTCACTCCCCACACCCCAATGCTCTGTCCCAGTCCTGAGCCCCCTCCAGCACTCCAACCCCCTCATCCCTAGCCCCACACCAAAGGTCACACCCCCAGCCAGAGCCCTCCCCCCACCCCAATGCTATACCCCAGCCTTGAGACCCCTCCCACATTCCGAACCCCTCAGCCCCACCCCCACCACACATCACCTCTATATTGGTGCACATAACAAAATTCATGCTGCACATGGATGTAAAAAATTAGAGGGAACATTGGGGGGATGTGCCTCCTCTTCCTCAGCCTTTGAGGTCTTGTCCTCACTTGAGGACTGGGGTGAGTGGGTTCAGCACTGTCTACTGCCTGAGGGGGCCAGAAGCCAGTCTCCTCCCTGCAAAGCCGCCAATTCTCCTTCATCCTCTGGTCTCACTGCAGTCATCTGTAGCTGGCTAGCGTCCTCTCTCTTGGATGTTTCCATATACATCGGGTTGGTGAATTGCTTATGCTACTGGATGCTATGCAGATGTTCTGAGGGACTCCACTAACAGACACCTTTCACACTGGGTGGTTCCCTGTGCCTGGCTTTCTTCAGCAAGGATATGCAGACTGAATTCCCACCAAGTTAGGACCAGGGTCTGGGTAGAAGCTTCCAGGGTCAGGATGGCTGTCTGGTCAGGTGTAGGCAGAAGAAGAGCTAACTGTGGTGTGGACAGCATACCATTTTCTTCCCATTGCAGGTACTTCATTATACAATAACTCCCTGCTTTCCTTCGCTGGTGAACTCAGCTGGCTAACTCTCTTCATTTTACCAGCCACTGAGAGCCTGTGTGCTTTTTGTAACATGGCCCCCACCACAGCAGGAATAGTGACTCCTCCTGTCTCACTCAGCTGCCTCTAATCGTTGCCCTATTCAAAAAGCCCTGAAATGCTCTCATATTAACCATAAGGAGTTCGGTGGCACCTTAAAGACTAACCGATTTATTTGGGCATAAGCTTTCGTGGGTAAAAAACCCACTTCTTCAGATGTATGGAGTGAAAATTACAGATGCAGGCATTATTATACTGACACATGAAGAGAAGGGAGTTACCTTACAAGTGGAGAACCAGTGCTGACAGGGCCAATTCAATCAGGTTGGATGTGGTCCACTCCCAATAATTGATGAGGAGGTGTCAATAACAAGAGAGGGAAAGTTGCCTTTGTAGTGAGCCAGCCACTCCCAGTCCCTATTCAAGCCCAAATTAATGGTGTTAAATTTGCAAATGAATTTTAGTTCTGCAGTTTCTCTTTGAAGTCTGTTTTTGAAGTTTTTTTGTTGAAGGATGGCTACTTTTAAGTCTGTTATAGAATGTCCAGGGAGATTGAAGTGTTCTCCGACTGGCTTTGTCTCTTACTGTTCCTGGTGTCTGATTTGTGTCCATTTATTCTTTTACGTAGAGACTGTCCAGTTTGGCTAATGTACATGAAGAGGGGCATTGCTGGCACATGATGGTATATATCACATTAGTAGATGTGCAGGTGAATGAGCACCTGATGGTGTGGCTCATGTGGTTGAGTCCTCTGATGGTGTCGCTAGAGTAGATATGGGGACAGAGTTGGCAACAAAGTTTGTTACAGGGATTGGTTCCTGGCTTAGTGTTTCTATGGCGTGGTGTGTAGTTACTGGTGAGTATTTGCTTCAGGTTGGGGGGCTGTCTGTAAGCGAGGACTGGCCTGCCTCCCAAGGTCTGAGAGTGAGGGATTTTCCAGGATAGGTTGTAGATCGTTGATGATATAAAGATCATATTAAAGATCCCTGAAAGGAAGTAGGCATTAACCCACCTAATTGCAGGGCAACTTAGCACTGACAGTTAGCAACAAAGCCTAGGTTTCAAACACAGCAAACCAGCCCAGAGTCCTGTCAAATTCGATGGCAAGTTCTCAGCACAGAAAAGTGCTCTGTTTTTGTCCCCCAACATTAATCAATAGCAATAAGACAGAAGTGCTCCAGAAATACTCACCAGCTGACTAACTCCCATATTTGTTACTTTCCCCATCAGGATAATAAATTAATCTCTGTGTTATCTTTCTCTCTCTCCTTAATTTCTTCAAATTGCATTGTTGTGAATTAAATTTACTCTGTGATTTCCTTCATGACTGAAGATGGTTAATATGAAATTCATTACTGTTGTTAATGTAACCATCTTTTCCAGCTATTTGCTAAAGTAATCAATTTCAATAATAGCAGAATGGCAGTTCACTGCTCAGGGCCGGCTCCAGGCACCAGCTTAACAAGCAGGTGCTTGGGGCGGCCAAGGGCGAGGGGCGGCAGGTCCCTCACTCCCTCTAGGAGCGAAGGACCTGCCACCACCGATCGCGGCTTTTTTATTTTTTTTCCAATTGCCGCCACCGATCGCGGCTTTTTTTTTTCTTTGTTTTTGCTTGGGGCGGCAGAAATGCTGGAGCCGGCCCTGTCACTGCTACTGTGTCAGGAAGTCTAAATATGTTAATAGCTAACATTTCTTCTTATGGGTTTTAATGTAGATATGTAACATATCCATAATATAAATATATCTAATAACATATCTTTTATATTTGTTATGTTATTAGACATGGAGGTATTTCTGTCTCTTTCCTTTAATTAAATAAATTAAAACCAAGAAAGGAAATATTTGCTATTAAAATAGTTAGACTTGCTGACAGTGGCAGTGAACTGCCATTCTGCTAATTTTGAACTTGATTACTTTAACAAATAGCTTGAAAAGATTGTTACTTCAACTACAGTGGTCAATTTCATACTAACAGTCTTTCATACTAACAGTCTCATGAAGGAAATCTAAAGGAACTAGTCACTGAGATTAAATTTAATTCACAACAATGCAATTTGAAGACATTATAAAGGAGAGAGGGACATTTAATACAGATATTCATTTATTATCCTCAGGCTCATGGGAAACAGAACATGTTAATTATGCATTACTGCGGGCAAAGAAAGGAAACCCTGGAAATCATTTACCATGCATTTCTTGTATAACTACTAAGCACTCTGTTATGTTGCAGCCTGGATCCTTCCAGCAGAAATACTACATGGAAAAAATATTCAGATTATGCTAAATGTTGATATTCTTCAAAGGCCTAAATCAGATAAAAAGGCACAATTAAAGCTAGGCAATTATTTCTTTGTGAATAGAGCGGGACAGATAAATACAAAAAGTGATTATTTAATGTTTTCTTGAATAAACATTGTGGCCAAATTCTTTGCTGCCATAACTCCTGGGTTCCAATGGAGTTAGGCCAGTTGGATGAGTGGGCCATTGAATTCATTCTGCTGTTATTTTTGGGCTCTGGAATCTAGACCCCAGTCTGCTGCAGGTTTTTGTATGTACTCTGATGAAATTCAGGCTATTTTCTCTTTCTCAGATTAGTAACCTATAGAATCCAGAGACGCTAGTAACAGAAATATTATGTAAGTGCGAACAATAGCCATTCTATCATTTCCTTCAAACTTTCAGAGATCTGGAATGTCTGCTAGAAAAGTGCAGCAAAGTAAGGAAGTATAAATAAGTTAATTACATTCACTTCCTAAAAGTGATGTGTCTTATTTTATGTATGCCCTGCTCACATTTCTTCACCCTTTTCCCCCTCTCCTTCCATGTCTTACCATTCTGTCCATCCCATTATTTTATTTCTGTATTATTTCTTGATTTTTACTCTTTTTCTTTCTATTACTCTGAAAAGCAACATCTCACTTCCTCTTGTTATTGCTTTCTTTTGTAGTCATCCCCATTATTTTGAATGAAAATAGAAAATAAAAGTTAGACAACATTTGATTTTCCCTTTCCAGGATCAGTTTGAAGTATGAACCTTGATTCAGGAAAACACTCAAGCACCTACTTATCTTGAGGGACCTGTTTAAGTCTCATCAGTTTCAATTAAACTGAAGCACAAGTGCCTAAAGTTAAGCAGGTTATTATGTTCTTTCCTGAATGGAGATGCTTTCCTGATTTATGGTTTTAGATTTATGCTATCTAACATTTGTCCCCTCTCTAGCCTTCCTATCTGGCACTTCACTTTTTGTTTGTTTGTTTTTTAGACAACTTTTGATTGACTAATTCAGCTGGAAAAAATGCAAAACAGAAACATTTATTAAAACATTTATTGAAAAAACAGTAAAAAAAAAGTGTACAAAGTGGGTTACTTTCCATTTCCATGCTTTTTTCCTTTTTTCCTTTTCTGGTTGAGGTCAGGTGAGGTGGGGTGGGGTGGGGGTGGGGGTGGAGGGTCAGTAAAATCCAAGAAGAGCAAGAGTGGGAGGGGAAACCTGCTGAAAATCTAGAAACCAACAATGGAAAGCTGAAATCTGTCAGTTTCCAAAATCTAAACTGAAGCCATATTTTAACTCAAATAGAAATGAAAATATTTATTTTAAAATGTGTTTTGAAAAATAAATGAAGTGATGGTTTTCACTGTGCTTTGAAAATTCCCATGGAAAACCCATTTTTCAGTTGAAAAGGGGATTTTTCCAATGAAAAACATTGGGTTTCTGACCAGCTCTGTTTATCATGTATGTTCTAGTTCTGTTGCTAGTATAACTTAGCCTGATTTGCATGATCATGGTTGTATTCGCTACAAGTTCCTGTGTCTGTTTGCAAGTCTGAGTGAGTCAACAGGAAGTGTGGCACAGCATACTGTCCTATGCAATATGTGACTACTTGAAACTTCCTGTATTAGCCTGAGGCTATACAACATAGGAAGAAATTCTATTTGGAGGTCGACACAATCTAATTTTTAACAAAATTAAAATATGTTGAATTCAAACAAGCATCAATTTAATGCCATCCTCCAAAGAAGAAAACTGTGGTGAATGGACATCATGGAGTAGTTGGTGGATGATGCTGTCTAGTCTATAACGCAAACATCTTGCACAAACCTCTTAAATTTAATTTTTCAAATAAAATTTTATCTTTCTATTAATTGTGATGGTTAATTCCATCATGTATTTAAGTTAAACAGGCCTTCACCACTGTTTTAGTCCAGTTTTGCACCAAAACAATGAAGATATACTGGTGGTATACCAGTGGCAAATCAGGCCCAGGGAATCTGAGCTGGGCTATATTCAATATCAGAAGGATGCCATAGTATAATGCACTAGTCCTTATATTCCTACTTCTTGCTTGCATTCCCACTTTGGAAGTATGCACATAAATGATTGTGAGCTTAGTTGTACAAAATGTTTTTTAATTAAAAAAAAATTCTATAAATGTTGGCTCTTTGTGTACTTGGTATTCTCTCTCTGCTTCGTTGAGCCTTTAACAATTATTAGTTTGAAAACTAACTAATAACCCCTATTAAATATTAATGTTACCTCCATGTCTGATCATACAATATATCTGATATCAAGTGTCAAACAACTGCATTACAAGTGGGAGGTAACAAGGGAAAGCATTAGCAACTATGTCAGGTAGCATGGGTGCTGCAGTACCTTCATTTCTTAACTAGAGGTGGAAGGGTAAAGAACAATCACAGATCCATAAAAAATTCATGTGTGTTTTAAAAGAGGTTTTGAAAGGCTGCCTGCAGCAGTTTGCAGTGAAGAGCCAGGTGCGCTAAAGACTGTGATGGATGGTGTCAGCTTTACAAAGCTCACTCAACAGCTAGCTAATGTGATTGATGTCCCAGCTTGAGTGAAGGTGATCGCAAATACCATCATAAATATTTGCTCAGGAAAGTCCCTGGTGATAACAGTCTTTCTGTAAGTTTCTATAAATCATTTTATACATTTATCCTTTCACTCCTTGAAATGTTATTCACGGAGACTGTGGAACAAAGAAGAGCTAAGGAAATGCAATCTGCATGCATGATAGTGCTCGTTCTGAAAATACCAGTGGTCTTTGGAATGGAGATTACAGACCACACTGCATTCTAGTCACCGGATCCTGAAAACAAATATGCGCATGCTTAACTTTATGCACATGTGTCAGGGTTCCCTCCCCACTCTGAATGCTGGGGTACAGATGTGGGGACCCGCATGAAAGACCCCCTAAGCTTATTTCTACTAGTGTAGGTTAAAAACTTCCCCAAGGCACAAATTCCTTCCATGCCCTTGGTATCGCTGCCATCATCAAGTGATTTAAACAAACATTCAGGGAGGGCCACTTGGAGCCCTACCTCCCCCAAAATATCCCCCTAAACCCCTACACCTGCTTTCCTGGGGAGGCTTGAGAATAATATCCTAACCAATTGGTTACAAAGTGAGCACACAAAGTGACCCCTGGGTCTTTAGGACACTGAAAAACAATCAGGTTCTTAAAAGAAGTTTATTTAAAAAAAAAAGATAAAAGAATCACCTCTGTAAAATCAGGATGGAAGATAACTTTACAGGGTAACAAAAAGATTCAAAACACAGAGGATTCCCTCTAGGCAAAACTTTAAAGTTACAAAAAAAAAAAAAAAAAAGGGGGGGGGCAGGAATAAACCTCCCTCTTAACCTAGGGAAAATTCACAAGCTAAAACAAAAGATAATCTAACACATTTCCTTGCTATTACTTACTATTTCTGTAATATTAGATGTATCATTTCAGAAGGAGCTGGATTACTTGTTTGGTCTCTCTCTTTGTCTCAGAGAGAACAACAACACAGAACACAAAGCAAAAACCTTCCCCCACAGATCTGAAAGTATCTTCTCCCCTTATTGGTCCTTTTGGTCAGGTGCCAACCAGGTTATTTGAGCTTCTTAACCCTTTACAGGTTAAGGAGGGATTTTATGTTACCCTGAGCTGTATATTCATGACAACATGAGTAGTCCCAAAATCAACAGGATAGTTTGCAAGTGTCCCTGTTTGCAGGAGCAAGAACTAAGTATTCTATTGCGTGCAAACTAATTGCCAAGCTGCCTAGCTGATAATTGCATCTCTGATTCATAAAGACCAAGGGCCAGATTGAAACACAGGCCCCCCCCCACTGGGGAAATGCAGAGCTGCCTTGTTGCAGGGCACGCTGAAAGAAGGCTCCTTGAAGCAAAATACCACCCAGCGTTCCCCATGAAAAGGAGTATCTAGCATTCACTCCCCCCTGCAGGAACCTACAGGTCATGTGCCTTGTTCTTCCATGCATTGCCAGTCAGCCCTGCTCGCTGAGGCTGGGGCTCAGGCTCTCTCTTTCCCCCATCCCTTTGTATCCTGCATCTGGAAGCAATGAGTAATTCTAGAATGTATAGCACATTCACCTGAGTCTGTGAACAAAAGGGCCCAGTTCGATTTGTGAGGTCATATTGCTCATAAGCATTGAGGTGACTGCCATGTGTTCAGCGCTTTTACCTTATGAAGATCTTAAAACATTGCTCATTAGATCTGATGAAATATAAAATTGTTCTTGACTGTGTCTTGGAGAATAAGGCTCTTATCGTAAACTGCAAAACAAACTCCAGTGGGCTATGGCTGTGTAAATAATCTGATTGCTTTGTGTAGGTCATATAGGAGGCAGTTGTCAGATAATGAAATCAACATCTAAATTGTTTTAGCTGAAAATCTTTGTTTATCATTTTTAACATCCTGGCAGCTACAAGGCTAGTCTTGCTTTGAGTTATATTAGTGTTTTTCGTCTCTATGTCCTAAAATTGCTACTTGCTTACAGAGGCAAATTACAAAGGAGTATAACAAGTAGCATGTTGCTCAAATTTCTGTTTCGTTGTAAATGAGAAAACCACAGGGGAAAAAACTCATAGATTGCTGCTATTATGCTACAGCATAATTCAATTCAGTTTAGTCTCGTATTACTTTGTCTGAAAATTAGATTAACTGCTACAATCCTGAAGTCAGATTTTAGAGATAACTTCCATGAATTCCTTCTATATTCTTCCACCAGGGGGATGGGCCTGCACCCTTTACCCACCCATGGAAGAATCAATGGAATCTGATCCATAGTTGTCCCCAGATCTGCTATGAGGTCCTGTTGAGGCTCCACACTAGAGGGGCTGTTTGCAGCTCCTCTCACCAATCTCTGCTGGCAAGACAGCTTTATTCCAGCTTCATTACAAGGGCTTCTTCTGCCAGCACTTGCCTCCCAGGACCTCCTATGAAGGGGGATTTCACTGATTGGAGGGGACTGTGGAAAGTCTTATGCTGTCTTTTAGGTGGAATTCCCATTATGTGCTGAAAATTGTACAGCCCCACCCTCTTGACCCCAGCCTGCACTCTTCCTTCCCAGACTTTTTGTGGTACCCCAAATGGGCAGGAAAGGATGAGAAGGAGGTGGGGCCATGGCTTACCCTGACACCTTCCCATATACCTAGACAATTGGCCTCTGGGACTGGATGGCCCTGATGTGGAGGTGAGGGAGGAAGTATACTGTAACCTCTATTTGCCTGGGACGCTCCTGGAGGCAGAATTCATCCCCGAACTCATCCATGGTTGGCATTGGCTCCATGCCAACTTTTACTCTAGAAAGTGTGTCATTTGCACATACTAGTCGTGTGGCAAAAACAATGAAGCAAGTTTGGGTTTTCTTCTATTTCTCAAATTATTTTCACAGGTAAACCACTTGGGTGCGTTGATTTTAGTTAGGATGTAATTGTTTTAAGAGAAAGCCGTGATAAATGATTGTGGTTCCATTAAGCTGCCAGCTCTATTCCTACGTCGTTTGCTACAGTTAAAGGTCTCTTGTTCCTAAAACAACTGTTTCAATTTATGGTCCATTCATAAGTAAAAGGCTTTTTGGCCATAGCCTGTGTTCAGGCTGGTGTAAATCTGCTGAACGCAGTGGAGTTACATAGTGGCACATGCAGACTAGTGGAGTGCTAATGCAGGAGAATTATGGAACATCAAACTGTGGGCCAAACTCACCGCTGAGATACCCACAATGCAACTGTACCGATTCAATATGGTGGCCTAGGTGTGAGCCAGGACAAAATTTTATCATTTATGAAAATAATTTTTCAGATTTGATTAGAAAATACATGTATTGCTAGGACACAAAACCCATCCATCAGTAAAGCTAGTGTAATAAGCATAAGGCATGAGGATGTATATTGGATCATTCATAAGAATTAAACAGACTCTTTCTTCTTTGGTAAAAATAATCTTCATCAAGATTAAAAGCTGCATTCATTATGTATCTTGTAGGTCCCCTCTGAAGAATCCGGAACCAGACCTTTGACCTTCACATTTGTTCCATCTATCGGACGACTTCCAACTCACTTTCAGGTTGTAGATGTCTGTAAACTCCTGATCAGAACTTCAGAGGAGCCAAACAATGAAAGCAGTCAAGAAATTATAAATAGGGTAGGATTTTATATTGACATAGTTTTACATTTACTTGAAAGGTATGGTAAAGTCTTCCTGACCATCACTGAACTAGCTTATGTTCCTCCTTAACCTTTTCCCTGTTGGAGTTTGATTGTAAATTCCAGCACCATCAGAGAAGCAGCCATGCAATATACATAGACACATGGGAGTTGCTATAATGGAGCAGACTGATGGTCTGCCTAATAAGGTATTTTGCCTTTGGCAGAGTTTATACCTGAAGTAAACCACTCCCCATCTCCATAATGTGTTCTGCCAATTATGTAATGATATATCATGATGATGTGATGAGGGTGGAAAGGGGACATGAATAGGTACATTTGAATTATCATAGTGGAATACACCAATAGTAAGTCACAGAATCCTGACTTCAGCAATGGCCACTATTGGATGCTCCATATGAAGATGCCAGTTCCCATAATTATTCTAATTCTGCAAAAATACTGCAGTAAAATTTATGTTTCTTCTGTTTTGAAACTTCCTATGAGTGTGAGATGGGTGCTCTACACTTGAAATGGGGAGTACCACAGGAAGCAGGTATCCTTTGCTAACTGGGACAGTCTTTGAAGTGCAACTGCTGAACAGCATAGAGGACATGTCTTACTGACTTCAGCTGGTGATCATCTTATCTCCTGCAGACCAATATCCTGTGTAACTTTTGAATTTAGCTAGTATAACTATAAATGTTCCTCTTGATCATATATAAATAATTTTAAAAAATGCTGCTAAACCATTTGCCTCAGTTATTTCCCATGCTAGTGAATTCCCTAGGCTCACATTACGCTGCATAGGGAAATATTTCCTGTGCTTTTCATTTATTCTTGTGTTATTTGAAAGCATAAATATGATCCTCTGATTAATTTCCACACGCCTTTTGGTCTTGGCCCTTCAAGTCCTTGTATGCTACGTAGCTGGGAATGCAATTTGGTGGCACTCCAGTTTAAGTAAACATAAGCTACACATGAGGGCAAGTAGTGCGCAGCACTAGGAATAGTTCCTGAACTGAATGGAAGGCTCAAGCACTTTGAACATCCTCTCCCCAGGGCACAGCAATAAAAAAACGGTTGAATGTGGGCAAAGAAGGAGCATGTCTGAGGAGGTTGAGTTTAAATGTAATCCTCATGTTGCAAATACACCTCTACCCCTATATAACGCTGTCCTCGGGAGCCAAAAAATCTTACCGCTTTATAGGTGAAACCGCGTTATATCGAACTTGCTTTGATCCGCCAGAGTGCACAGCCCCGCTCCCCCTGGAGCGCTGCTTTACCATGTTGTATCCGAATTCGTGTTATATTGGGTCACGTTATATCGGGGTAGAGGTGTAGTCACTTAGTTACTTGCTCCTTCCTTTGACTGTGTAGCTGCTACTAGCAGCAGGAGTGCCAGAAACTCCCTAGAAGTGTGTGTGTGGGGCACCGGCACCCGAACCATGCCCACATACATGCTCCGCCCCTTCTCCCAAGGCCCCACCATCATCTCACCTGTTCACCCATAGCCCTGACCTTGCTCCACCCCTTTCTCCCAAGGTCCTTGCTCTGCCTCTTCCCCTGAGGCTCCCACTTTTAAAAGTGATGGGACTATGGCCCCATGAGCTCTCCAGCCCCCACCCCCCCGTTTCAGCACCCCTGACTAGCAATGCTCTCAGTATGCAGAATCAGGTTTCCCTGAGTTCTGTGTCCATCCATCACATTTCAGTATGCTCTAATACAGGCAGCACTCACGTATGCTGAGCAGCATTAGGACCTTCATATTCTCCTTTCCAAACTGAGCATGGCCAAGTCACCCAAGCTCATATTTAGATATCTAAATAAGTGGTCTGATTTTCGAAAGAACTTATTTCCCTGTAACTCCCATTGCAACCAATGGGAATCTAATTCTGTAGCATGCCCCTTGCAGAGCATGCATATGTAAGCCCTATTGGTTATTTATTTCATACATCTATTCCTCTGCCTGATCCCTTCTTCTAGGGAAACAAAATACATCAATAGTTTCAAATATTGGGTGACTCAGCAATGCATAAGACATATGCAAAGAATAACACTACTGCTGCACTTGCCGGGTTAAATACTAGAAACTGAAAAAGCAGAATATTATCTGCTGTAAAAAGAACAATTGTGCTTTGTGCTAAAATGCTTACCCTTAAATGTACAATAAAGTGCCCTGACCTCAGATTCTTTGTTTCCTCTTTCCAAAGAATGCCCTGGATTCATGTCCTTTGTTCCTTTGTTGCTATGTATGGGTTTTGCCCCAGATTTCTCTGTCAGATAGTTGTGAGCAGTATTGTCTGCTCTTGTGGATCCCACAGTCAGAATTCCATCCCCATCGTGTCTGCTTTAGGCTGGCCTCACAGTTCATTCTGCTTGACTTCCCTCCCAATTGCAATGTTATTCCCAACATCAAATCCAATCTATCGTTTTGACTTGAGTCTCCCATTTCAGTGTTATGTAGCTAGAAAGGCGACAAGTGTCTCCCATTATAACAGACTTAATGTATGGGCCAGTGTGTTGGTGGGAGAGAAGGTGCTGGGAGTGGGAAAGCATGCTAGTGGAACAATAGAACAGCCAACTTCTGTCTCTCGGACACATCCAGCCTAGGCTGGAGCCTGAGATCTTGGCTTATCTTCTGGGAGATTGGTAGCATAGTGCCAGCTAGTGTTGCAAGCTAAATTAGAATTTATTTTAATGTGTTTTGCAGTCTACTGTAGTCTCTGATGACCTGGCCTTAAAAAGTGGAATCAGGCAAGACAGTGAATCCACCTATCACGCAGGCACCAGCCAAAAGATTTTCCGGCCAAAAGGGTGTAAGACGAGCAAAGGAGAAATGCAAGAGAGTGACCTTTTCAAGGCTGAGTTTGTCTTTATTACGGACTCTGATGAAGGAGATGAAGAGACCATTTCCAGAAACAATGTTCAACAGCCTTCTGTAGGTCATGGCACTGGGCATGCGAGATGCCAGTTATTGGCTACCTCCCACATTTCTTCTGGTGGTGAGTCAAGCAAACCTCATGGTGACCTGAATGTTCCTGAGACACAATGTGCTGTGCTGTTGCACAGTGCTACCCGTTCCCCAAAACAACACCAGGTATGTTATTATTTTAACTCTCCTGTGTGGGTGGGGATGTGCATGTCAACTTTTACTTGCCATCTCTTTTGGGATGTGGTCATCCAATTCAGCTCGGGATGGATGTTGATTACTGGCTGCTTTTTGTGGATTATTAGTAACTTCTCTCTTTTGCCACGGTCAATAGTTCTACATTTCTAGCTAAAAGTGGGTATGTGTCTCACAACAGAGAGGATGTATAAAGGGAGCTGTTAGGAGGGGTGGAGGTGAGTAGCTGGTGCAGATCTGTTAATCTTTTTCTTCTTGCCTCTCTGATCTACTCATCATAACACAATCTAAAGGTGTAAGGCTAGATTCTCAGCTTGTGAAAACTGGCATAGCTCCATTGAAATCAATGGATCTTGGAGCCAAGCTGATTTACCACTGAGGATCTGGTTTGTGAATTTTCCCTTCTTTAAACCTTATGCAGTCATTTACGTCTGTGAAAAGAGGGTGTAAAATGCTTCTGTTCTATTTTAGTGTCATTTTTCATTGTCTTTTCACGGGTGTAAATGACAACTCATAGTGCAAGGCCCATTCTGTGAGCTTATCTTCGCTGCAACAGTTAGTACACTTGAGTCACTGCACTTAACTAACTCAAGTGAGAGTGAGCCCACTTCAAAATCACACTTGCAGTTACAAATAGTGATTGGATTAGCAGCAGAGAGTGACTGCTTTAGCAGAATGATTAGATTGGATTAGTTGATGATCAGTTGCTGTAACTTGAGCTGCAACACACCCTCCTCCCGCTCCCCTCCCCACCCCAACTGGCCAGGGAGTTTGAGTTCAAAGCACCACTTAACTCAAGCTACAGATTGTTTTGTGTGGATGGGAGTCGAGTTAAGGGTAACCCTTGAGTTATAATTCAAGCTATCTGTGCTGTGAAGACACACCCTCTGTTATCCTATACGTGGCACATGATTTTATATCAGGCAAAATTTAGGACTCTAAAGAAAATATTAACAAATGGTGCTCAGAGTTTATTTTATTTGGAAATGGATGAATTTAAACCAGAGGGTAAATAAATTGTGAATACATTCAGAAACTTGACTTCTGATGTTTCTGGAAGGAGCACAGATAGTCTCCAGGGAATTGTAGATGGGGAAATAATTTTCTTCTTTTTGAACATAATTGACCAGATCCTCAATTGGTGTAAATTGATATAAATCCCTTCACTTCAATAGAACTATGCTAGTTCGAAAATCCAGTCCTTCAGTGTTTTTAAAGAGAAAATAAGACCTGTTGCTTTCTCTGTCTAACAAAATGAATAATTCTTGATGTCCAAGGCTTAACTCCTGATTTCCTTATTCAGTTTTTATTCAAGTTCCCAGTGATCTCAATGTTCTCATGTGACTTTGTGACTGAGTAAAACTGAACAAGAAAGGACCTTAGGATATGACCTCCTAACATGAGGAATTATTCATTTGGATGTGCTCAGTCCCAGTGAAGTCAATGGAAGTATGATGGGATATACAAACCCCACACTGGGCAGCACAGGGCTAAGGAGCTAATGTGGGCTCTCTGTGAGAGATGTCAGTATTGGAGAGAGGAGCTTAAAAGGGAAAAGCCCAGCTCAGCTGGTGGCACATCAGTCAGGAGAGCAGGTCTCCAGTCCTCAGGTCCTGGAGCAAAGACTGACTAAAAGCAAGAAGTCCTCAGCTAAGCACTGCCTGGAGACCCCTCCCTGAAAGAAGGAAGGAAGCACAGATATGTTGTGGATCCACCAGGGACGCGACTATTCTTTTATACTACTGGTGACCTTCTTTTGGCCCACAGCTTTGCAGAAGCATTCTGGATGAGAGCTTTGCCACATCTGTGGGGTGACTTGTTGGTGTGGGTTTGTTGACAACCACCAGGAGGGTGGACTATCTGGGGCTCAGTCTGAGGACAAAACCTCATGAGACTGGACTGGCATACAGGAACACCTGGACACTGCAGAGCAGAGGCCTGGGTGAGTGCTGGGGCCTGGTCCAGGGCCTAGGGGGTGCCCTGGGATAGGAACCCTGGTGACAGGAAGTTTTGCCTGAGTAAGAAACAAAAGATTTGGTCCTTGATGAGGCAGCTTACAAGAAATGAAAGATCTAGAAAATGAAAATTTAATTGTGGTACTTTGAGTCCACACAGATCATGGAAGGGTTAGTTAGGAATTTTCTCCAATAGCTGCTATCAAATATATGGCAAAGTTTTTATAAGGGAAACAGAGAGTAATATACATGCCATAGATTCTTAATGAGTTTTTGATGGTCTGACAAGCAATAGGAGACTTGATTGGCAGTGCATGAAAAAAATGTAACCTCTGGCCTTCTATGCAGAGTTTGGAAGAATTCAAATAAAGTCTGTTCAACTGTATTAATCCTATAACTAAGTTTATATAGAGTAAATGTGTATTATGCCTGATATGTATGTCTCAAGTGTATACCTTCCTAGGCCATTGTTCTAAAGACACATGGCTGACAGATCAACAACTTTATGTACTCGTCCCATCTTCTTTAGTTTCTAAATAATATCTGTTACCCTGTATGTGAAAAATAGAATACATTTTGACTAAGCTGCTTTTTTCTTGTGTTCAAAGTCCATCTCTACTGAGCCCCTCTCAATATTTCTATGGTAACGCTCTTACTCTTAGTAGTTTAGTATTTAGTGTAGTGGTCAACCCTAAAACAAAAGGAAATTATGAAAATTTAAAATGGCTACATTACTTATACCGGGTGTGGTGGTACGCGCCTGTAATCCCAGCTACTTGGGAGGCTAAGGCTGGCCAATCACTTGAGCTCAGGGGTTCTGGGCTGCAGTGTGCTATGCCGATCGGGTGTCCGGTGCCACTGACAGCCTGGCCAGTGGGTGGCTGAAGGACTGGCTAACAACATGAACGATGCGCTGTGATCAGCACTCTCTTTGGGAGGACTGATCAGACAAGGTGATATTACTCATCTGCTAGTAAATTTACCGGTATTATTCACAGAGGCTTCTCTTACATAGGAGTCTACATTGTAAAAGGATCTTGGTTACAAAATCAACATCATGGTCAACTTTGGTGATTGTACATATACTACAACATTTGTTTAAAAGAATCATTAACCTCTTCATTTCCTGTTGGTGGGGGAAGGAGAACAATGACTGACACTGAAGTAAATAGATGTTCCAACCACCCTTGGAGGCTTAACTTGCTTGACCGTTGCTGCAAAAAAATTAATGTCATATTCAAAGTATGAAAAGCCGCTCAGTATTTCAAATGTACTAACTTATTAGTTATCACTTCTTCTGCGCCCCTCACTTCTTGTAAGGCAGCAGTGTTTGTTGAAGTAGCCGGGAATCATGTAGCAGGCAGTGATCATAAAGCAGCCAGTTCTCTCCCTTTTCTCTTCCATAATGCTCATGCTCCACCCACATGGCATAATGGAGCACCAGTTGCCCCAGAAGCGAGAAGCCACTAGATCAACTCATGTGTTAATGAATTACTAACAGATCAAATGTTTAGTGAATAGGGAGGAGCAAACAAATAATGTTCCATGTTAAAACATGGCAGATGTGAGTTTAGATTCAGCTGATAAACGATGGCAGATGCACATAAGGCCGCAGGGTGGCCCATCCTTTGTAGTTGTGTAGGAGGGCATGGAGAGGACATTCCCTCATTTTCCCCCTTGTGCCCCTATGCAAACCCAGACACCTTGTGACTGGAGGGTATAGGTTCTCTCCAACTTCTTCTGCATCTGCCTGTGAAGCTGGTCATCCATAGATGGGAGTGAATGGTGCACCCACTCTTTGTATAGGCTCTCGCTTTAGGCTGTAATCTAGCCCTTATTAGACAAAATAAACTACAATAATCTGTAGTTTATCAGCATTCTGGATTCTGCTCTCATGTATCTTTGAGAGTCTGCTTTTCATATTGGCTCCCACTTCACAGACACAATGAAATTTACAAGAACACTCACTTTTTAAAGGAAATGTAAGAGTTTAATATCAGATCTCTGTGTTTCTTTGGGTTACCTACATGGAAATCCTAGGTTATAAAGCAGGATGTCCCAGATGTTCTTTTATTGACCCTATTATGATCGGAGATTCCATGAAATAGCTAATAGGAAAGCTATCCATTAAAACTTTAAAAACTTATTAACCTTTTGATGAATCCAGCCCAGTGTTTCTTGTCCTTACTGATCATAAGCAGAAGTAGTAGAAGAAATACAGTCTGTTTACATACCTCTTACATGCCCCACACTGTATACGCACCTCACAGAAACAAACACCTAAAATAAAAGACTAATTCTTATTATGGCATTGGATTTCAGGTTTGGTAGTCTCGCCAATAGTTTTGCAAGGTCATAGTTTGTCTGGTGCAATCTTTCTTTAAAGATGTATGTGTATATATATATAAAATATAATATATATGTATATACATGTATATACCATATATATGTGTAGGTGTATTTAAAACTCAGTTATAAACATAATTATGAGAAACCTAAAAAACAAGGTGCCCATCAAAGAGTTCAGTGTTGCTTCAGCTAGACTGTAAGACCCTTGAAGTAGGGGACATACTGTTTTATGTTTGTAAACTGCCAAGTCCATTGCTCAATAGATAAAAATAGTAAGAAGCAAACAGAATGCCAGATGACATTCTTCCCTCTAAACTGCCACTGAACTAATTCCTTATCCTGGTGATAGCACAGTGCTGCAGGAGGTGCTGGTTTTAGCATGAGACATTAAAAATTAGGACCTAACCACTTCTAGCATCTGATTCTTGTTTATACAAAGGCACTTTCTACAGCTCTGGCACTGTAGAGAGGCACTGAAGTGGGAGCAAATTACATCTACCCCCACTTTCAGGCCAGTGGTGTAAAGAGGCTATAAAGAAATGGGAATCATCTTTAAATGTCCTAATCTTTAAATGTCCAAATATACTTTCTGTAAGACAGCAGTTCTCCACCAGGAGTCCAGGGCCGCAAGCAGGTTTCAGGGGGTTTGCAAGCAGGGCTGGTGTTAGACTTGCTGGGGTCCAGGGCAGAAAGCCAAAGCCGGGAGGTGCGGTGCTAAAGCCTGGGGGCCCAAGCCCTGCCACCTGGGGGTGAAGCCAAAGCCTGAGCAACTTAGCTTAATGGGGCCCCCTGTGGCATGGGACCTCAAGTAATTTCCCTGCTTGCGACACTCCCCCAGCCCCCCAATGCTAGCCCTGGCTTTTATATGCATTAAAAGAGTTGTAGCACAGCTGGGCTGTGGAATTTTTATAGCATGGTGGGGGGGGGGGAAGAGGGCTCAGAAGGAAAAAGGTTGAGAACCCCTGCTGTAAGCAATAGGGTCTTAGCCCTAGCGTCCTGAGCAAATTCCATTTCCCTGCAGGTACTTGTATTCTCTCGTACTATGGTTCCTCCACAGACTCTGCTCTTCCTTGCAATCCTTATGTGTTGGTTGGCAGCTGATGCAGTCAACCTGAGATGAAGCTGCATTTCAGCAGAGTGTGACTTGATCTATATACACATGCAGTGGTCACCTTTTAAAAGGTGAACAATCGTGACCACACACTGTCACAGTTTCTCCCTATACTTAACACAGGAAATACAATAATTGTTAGAAATTGCTGATTTGGTTTTAACCATTATGTTTTCATTTAATTCTTTTCTGCAATAACAATAGAAACTAGAAATGGTGCTCACTGTAGATCAAGGGCCTAGTCTCACTCCTATGGAAGCTAGTGGCAGTTGTTCCAGTGACTTCAGTGGAAGCAAGATCAGGCCGGAAGTTTTTTAAATGGTTCAGGATTGTCTGGAATAAAAGATGTTCTATCAACCTCAGATAATATTATTTAGAAGTATTTGTTAAAATTTGAAAGTAGATGAGTAATGTATAGAAATTGTTTGTTATAAAAACTGAACAAGAACCTACAAACCTCCTCCTCCTTATTTGTCTGACACAAATGTAATACAGTAGTAGTTATTCAAGAGTGGTATGATGCAAAGACTAGTTTTTGTTTTAATTGCAAACCCAGCAACATATCAGCTAATTATCTGACAAATTCTAAACCATATGGATTAAATTTTGAAGTACTTACTTAGGAAAATCATTGCCTGACTAAGGACATCCATATGTAGTCATATAAACTGTAGTGGGTTCTACTGTATTTTCAATGGATGGAGATATCTTTCCATGTAATTATGACATTACAAGAGGTAATCCTTTTGATAACAGAAGGTCTGAATTCTATCACCCTTATTCATATTGAGTAGGACCTTATTTCATGAGGAACAGAATTGGACACTAAATATATTATAGATATTTAGGGCCACATTCTGCTCTCACATCAATGTAACTGTTACTGTGATCACTGATCACAATGTGTGTGTGTGTGTGTGTGTGTGTGTGTGTGTGTGTGTGTGTGTGTGTGTGTGTGTGTGTGTGTGTAAAATAAAATGTACACTGTTGGGGTACCATAACTTCTAGTTGCATCATATGCTTACTGACAGCATAATTACTTCAGTTTTTGCTTAAATGGGAAATACAGTAGCCTTGAACCTAGAGAAGTGGTAACTTGTTTACCAAAACAAAATCTCCATCAAAATAATTCATGTGCACAAGTTTTTTGTTCTAAATCATGCCTCATTAGAAAGAAGCCCACCAGGCTGTATCACTGACAGTTAAGATATCCCTGTGCTGTTAGCAGGGCCGGCTCCAGGGTTTTGGCCGCCCCAAGCAGCCAAAAAACAAAAACAAAAACAAAAAAAACCCCGCAATCGCAATTGCGATCTGCGGCGGCAATTCGGCGGAAGGTCCTTCGCTCCCAGGCGGAGTGAGGGACCGTCCGCCGAATTGCCGCTGAATACCTGGACGTGCCGCCCCTCTCCGGAGCGGCTGCCCCAAGCACCTGCTTGAGAAGCAGGTGCCTGGAGCTGGCCCTGGCTGTTAGCCCACAATATAGTACTAATATAATACTTTACGCATGATCATGCAACTGATATGTAAGATTTTAACTGTTTCCCTCATCTCACCCTATTTTAACACTTCTCTTTCTTTTTTCCCCAGTTAACTTCTCCTTCTACTTTTGATCATCTTTCTCATAAACCACCTGCTGCCTGCTTAATTTCTCCAACTAAACTGAAAGTAAAATGTGACATTGTTAATCCGAAACAAGTCTCTTCTCTGGAAGAATCCTATAACAAGTGGCAGTCTGCAGCTAGGTCTTCTAAACAAGATTCATCTACGTGTTTTCAGGCTACTGCTCACAGTTCACCTCTTTACATGCCCCAGAGATCACCATCTGTATTAAACAGCCCTTCTTCCAGTACTCAATTCTCCAATAACCTTCAAATGCCAAATATTGCTATGCCTAACTATGTTTACAAAATGTCTGAATTCACAGCATCATCCGTTCCAAGCAAGAGTCCAACTCCAGTTTCATATTTTCCCAATTCAGCAGGAACGCCAGGTTCTCCAGATCAGCCCGTATCTCCCTGTTCTTCTAAGAGATTGAACACATTCTTTGCCACCCCTGTCCATATCACAGCACATTCATTATCACCTAGTCCTAAACCACTGTCCTCCCCATTTTATGGTTCCTCCTCAACCATATGTAGTGTAAATGAGCCTGGTAGCAGGATGTCCTCTAGTGGAAATCTGATGAAGTCTGGAATTAGATCCTCTCTGCCAACCAGACTCTCTCTCTTAACTGCTATTCTGAAGTCTCAGCAAAGACCACTCTCCTCTGCATCCTGTCCCCCTACCTTTTCTCCTAATTCCCGTTGCTCCTCAACACTCACAATAGATCAAAAGTTTAAAACAAGTCCCCCTACCCCTAAGAAATCTGCCTCAAGCTTTTCTATTAGGTCAAACTCTCCAAGCCAAGAGGTACATTGGCCTTCACTATTTTCTCACTCACCCACTCACGTGCCTTTGTCCTCAAAGCCCATTTCTACTCCTCGGGCTAGATCCCTTTCCCCTAAAAAGCACCTTCATGCCAGAACACTTTCTCCTGACTCATTATATCCTCTATCATCCACCATTTCTTCCTATAGGAAAACAGTTGTATCCCCCCTATTACAACCTAAATCATCTTCAATGCCACCCCCTGTCCCAAGACACTCTTCTTCCCTTAACCCTGCCCTTTCTCCTACAAAACTGTTGCCTTACCCTGTCCACAAACCGCAAAGGCCTGAAAAGTCTAGGAGAGTCCACACCTACTCACCCACTTTCACTTGTAAATCATACCCTTTGTCCTCTCCTGCCAATGAAAAAGGCACATTCTCCCCTATCCTAGAAAAATGTTCTTCCTCTTCTCCAAATCTTTTGCATCCAACCTATAAATCAAAAGCAGGTTCATCCCCGCTGTCTGCTCAGGAACTGAATCCTATCTCCCCTACCCCTTCAAATGTCTCAACCCATTGGTCTTCCTCATCTGCTAATTCTACATCACCCATTTGCCCATCCTATAATATTCATTCCCACTCACCACAACTTAATTCCGCCTCACTGCACCCAAAACATAGTTTATATTCCTCAGCTGCAAGACCTACGCAGTTCCCCACTATATCAGTAACACCATGTAGATCTCCTGTCCCAGGCCAGTCACCTTGTACACCGTTGTCAAGATCCAGGGAGCTGCGTTCACCAAAGTCTTTTTCCCAGCCTCCTGATCATGAAAGCCTGAAACCCAAGGTACTTGTCTTGCATGCTTATTTTCTAATAGACCTTTGTCTTCATACAAAAATTACACCCATTTTGAATGGTGATAGTAAAATTATGCAACTGGGTAAATTTTTTTAAAAGAGAAAAACTTACTATATTAATGGTGTAAATCCAAAATCATAACATCACATGTTGCTAACACCGTGTTTTACATTATGGAAGCAGCCACATCAAGAGTTTGTTGAGTAAAAAGATATTGTCAATGGGTGGGAGGAGGAGCTGGTGGAGATTGACTTGTTGGTCGTTGTTTGGCAATAGAGTTGATTATCTTTAATTTTTATAAAACTCAGGTAAAACAGTGCTGGATATAATATTAATAACTAAACATATTCTGTGCAAGTTAAGAGAGCAGATCCTCAACGGATGTAAGTCAGCATAGTTCCCCATTGAAAACAATGGAAGTGCACTGATTTATACCCGCTTAGGAGAGGCAAAGAAAGAATCTGTCTGTTCTCTCAGTTTTCACTCTTGATCTCTGCTGCTGTTATGCCCAGTCCTGGCAGCCTGCTACAGTTTTTGCTAAAATCCCAGCTTTTCTGCAGCTCTGTCCTTATCCTTTTGCCTCATTCTGCTGTGTCCACATGCTGAATTAAATTAAATTAAATTAATGGAGATATCCCATCTCCTAGAACTGGAAGGGACCTTGAAAGGTCATCAAGTCCAGCCCCCTGCCTTCACTAGCAGGACCAAGTACTGATTTTGCCCCAGATCCCTAAGTGGCCCCCTCAAGGATTGAACTCACAACCCTGGGTTTAGCAGGCCAATGCTCAAACCACTGAGCTATCCCTCCCCCAGAAGAAGAGCACTGTGTAGCTTGAAAGCTTGTCTCTCTCACCAACAGAAGTTGGTCCAATAAAAGATATTCCCTCACTCCACTTGTCTCTCTGCTACACTGTAGCTACGCCATCTCCACTCACTTGGTTGGTAAAGTGCTGACTTGATTCTTGTGCAGCTTCTGTGTCCTTGTTGTAAATTCTGTATTACAAAAAAAAGAAACCTCCCAAGTGCATTTGCTGCTTCAAATACATTTGCCCTGCATTCTGCTGAATTAGCTGTGCCTCCCACCTTTTGTCACTCATAAGAAGAGGGGGAGAGTCCCAGCAGAGGGAGGACAAGCAGTAAAGGCAATTGCTGTAAGAGGATTTTGACATCAGTGACTTTTAAAATGCTTAATGTAGAGTGTGGAGTAAGAAAGAAGGAATGGGGGGGCCAAAGAAAGGGAAAGTGCGTGGGCCAAAAAGGATGCAACAGATGTGTACATGTGAGAACAAAGGGAGCTAGAAAACACAAAAGAAAAGATGATGACAGAAGCAAATAGAGTTCATGGTTTTCTGTCCTCCTTAGCCAGGATTCTACACTCCATTTTTCTTTATTCCTCTTCTTTCTTACCCCTCAGCTTTCCTCTTACAGCTGAAGTACAGTTACGATCTTAGGAACGATGTCCTATTTTATTGAATTATTCACAATCCAGCTACAATATGGTTTCCTGGATCAAGTTGCTTCAGGTAGAAGCTCCTAACAACCTTGTGTCCAAGAAGTTGTGCCAATTATAACTAGCTCAAGCTAGTCAAATTCAGACTAGAAATACAGCACAATTTTATCAGTAATATTTACCAATAATTAGGGGGGGAGGGATAGCTCAGTGGTTTGAGCATTGGCCTGCTAAACTCAGGGTTATGAGTTCAATCCTTGAAGGGGCCACTTCAGGATCTGGGGCAAAGTCAGTACTTGGTCCTGCTAGTGAAGGCAGGGGGCTGGACTCAATAACCTTTCAAGGTCCCTTCCAGTTCTAGGAGATAGAATATCTCCATTAATTTATTTAGCCATTGGACCAACTTCCCCAGAGATGTGGTGGATTCTCCATCACTTGAACTCTTTAAATCAAGATTGAATGTTTTTCCAAAAGAAATGATCTTATGCAGCCATAAGTTACAGGCCTGATGCAGGAATCTCTGAGTGAAATTCTATGGCCTGTCATTATACAACAGGTCATCGCAGATGATCATAAGGTTCCCTTCTGGCTTTAACATCTATGAATTCATTAAAGGTTGATAACAGTATCCATTCAAAACCTCCCTCCCCTGTTTTCATGGGGTTGGTACAAGAGCTCCACAAGCTCACTGGTTTGGTAGGCCTTTGCTCATTTGTTAATGCTGGTTACTACTCTGTCTCAAATATTCCCTTTTTTTGGAAGGCTTGAGGTGAGACAACTCTAGCAATATGTGGAGGCCACAGGTCTCTTTGAATCATAGAATCATAGAATATCAGGGTTGGAAGGGACCTCATGAGGTCATCTAGTCCAACCCCCTGCTCAAAGCAGGACCAATTCCCAAGGTAAAACATCCCAGCCAGGGCTTTGTCAAGCCTGACCTTAAAAACCTTTAAGGAAGGAGATTCCACCACCTCCCTAGGTAACCCATTCCAGTGCTTCACCACCCTCCTAGTGAAAAAGTTTTTCCTAATATCCAACCTAAACCTCCCCCACTGCAACTTGAGACCATTACCCCTTGTTCTGTCATCAGGTACCACTGAGAACAGTCTAGCTCCATCCTCTTTGGAACCCCCTTTCAGGTAGTTGAAAGCAATCCCCCCTCATTCTTCTCTTCTTCCTTCAGCATCTCCTCATAAGTCATGTGCTCCAGCTCCCATTTTTGTTGCTCTCTGCTGGACTCTTTCCAATTTTTCCACATCCTTCTTGTAGTGTGGGGCCCAAAACTGGACACAGTACTCCAGATGAGGCCTCACCAATGTCGAATAGAGGGGAATGATCACGTCCCTCAATCTGCTGGCAATGCCCCTACTTATACAGCTCAAAATGCCGTTAGCTTTCTTGGCAACAAGGGCACACTGTTGACTCATATCCAGCTTCTCGTCCACTGTAACCCCTAGGTCCTTTTCTGCAGAACTGCTTCCTAGCCATTCAGTCCCTAGTCTGTGACAGTGATTGGGATTCTTCCGTCCTAAGTGCAGGACTCTGCACTTGTCCTTGTTGAACCTTATCAGGTTTCTTTTGGCCCAATCCTCAAATTTGTCTAGGTCCCTCTATATCCTATCCCTACCCTCCAATGTATCTACCACTCTTCCCAGTTTAGTGTCATCTGCAAACTGGCTGAGAGTCCAGTCCACGCCATCCTCCAGATCATTAATGGAGATACTGAACAAAAACGGCCCCAGGACCGACCCTTGGGGCACTCCGCTTGAAACGGGCTGCCAACTAGACATGGAGCCGTTGATCAATACCCGTTGAGTCCAACGATCTAGCCAGCTTTCTATCCACCTGATAGTCCATTCATCCAGCCCATACTTCTTTAACTTGGTGGCACGAATACTGTGGGAATCAGTTTGATTTTAGCACGAAGTACTGCATAGAGACTGTAGTGGCTGATTATTACTGCATGGTGTAACAAACTGTATATTTGAGTAAGTACAATGTGGCTAAGCAACACTGAAGGAAAAACCTTAACTTTTGGAATGTGTTGACTTTTGAGTGCTGATTTTGCAGCCTTATTGCTGCATCGTCACTAGTTTTGCATTTATTAAAATGACTCTTTACTAACTGACGTGCTTTCTGCAATCCCGTCCAAACTGATTTTGTAACACAAAATCAAAGTAATAATGCTTTCTCATCAGCAGAGTGTGGTTTACAGGAGAAGTGTCTTAACGTAATATGACAGGTTTGGGTGATGAGCCATTTGTGCTGCTATTAATTCAACAAAGATTTGCTACAAAGAGGACAGGAATTATACAGAACATATTGATCAGATTTAATTTTTACTGAGGGGAAAGGTCAGTTTTAATGCAAAATGTTGATTAAAACATTCAGCTGCCAGCTCTACTTTTCTTTTCTTTCTGATTGTAAGGAATGTACCATGCTAGTTTTATATATATACACCCCCTTTGTACCCACGGAGGAGAGGGCAAGATTTGCCATGCAGAGTGTAACTGAGGGGCCTCTTGCTCAGTCACAGATACCAGTGGAGTACAATTATTATGGGGATCATGTTGAAAACATATATTTCAATGTCAAAATATAAATGAGAATGTACAGAAAAAATATTTTTAGCTTCCACGCAACGACAAATTTCAATAAAAATGCTGTCTATTTTTAAATAAGTTTGAGAAAAGTCAGTAGCGACTTTATGGCCTCTCACACCTATTGATTGACAAAAACTAGGTCAGACCCAGCTTTGCAGTGGGTCTAACATTCTCTGTCTTATTCTCTCCTTGCTTAGAAAATACTTCCAAGATCTCTAAAGCCTGGAAAACTCACAGAATAGTAGCTTTCTCAAATTTAGGGATGTCTCAGCTTGTCTAGTCCAATTTAAATCACACTCAAATATCCCGAGTTTGAAAGTTTGACTTGAACATTCAGCTTACATGAGAATGTGAGTTGAAGAAGAGCTCTATGTAAGCTCAAGAGCTTGTCTTTCACCAACAGAAGTTGGTCCAATGAAAGATATTACCTCACTCACCTAGTCTCTGTGAGAAAAAGGGCAGAGAAAGGGGGAGAGAATATTTCAGATGGAAAAATTAAAACAATATCTAAACCATGTTACACCATGTTATATGTGTTATGAAGTGTGCAGCTCATTTTGGGGGACCATGTAATAATAAATATAACGAATTAGTGTTTGAATCAAAAGGAAAATGACTCCCTCTATAGCAGTTCAGCCCTTCTCTGGATATCTTTAAATCATCCCTGCCAGTGGCACTTCTGTCCTAGTCTCTTAAAAGATATGATTCAGCAAAACACTTACACATGAATATGACTTAAACATGTGAGTGGTTCCATTGACTTGCTGGTCTCATATCCTTTACCTGAGTGCTTGACTTCAACAGAACTGCTCGCGTGCTTAAAATTACATATGTGCTTAAGTGTGTTGCTGGATGTGGCCACAGATTCTCCTGAAGACCATATTTTTTTACCTATCGTACAGACTATCTGTCATAACTATAAAAGGGAAGGGTAACAGCTGTCCTGTGTACAGTACTATAAACTCCCTCCTGGCCAGAGACTCCAAAATCCTTTTCCCTGTAAAGGGTTAAGAAGCTCAGGTAACCTGGCTGGCATCTGACCTAAAGGACCAATAAGGGGACAAGATACTTTCAAATCTTGGGGGGGGGGGAAGGGAAAGGATTTGTTTGTGCTCTTTGTTTTGGGGAGTGTGTTTGCTCTCGGGACTGAGAGGGACCAGACATCAATCCAGGTTCTCCACATCTTTCTAAACAAGTCTCTCCTATTTCAAACTTGTAAGTAAATAGTCAGGCAAGGCGTGTTAGTTTTCCTTTGTTTTCTCAACTTGTAAATGTACCTTTTACTAGAGTGTTTATCTTTGTTTGCTGTACTTTGAACCTAAGACTAGAGGGGAGTCCTCTAAGCTCTTTAAGTTTGATTACCCTGTAAGGTTAATTTCCATACTGATTTTACAGAGATGATTTTTACCTTTTTCTTTAATTAAAAGCCTTCTTATTAAAAGAAGAAGTATTAAAAGAACCTGATTGATTTTTCCTTGTTTTAGATCCAAGGGGGTTGGATCTGTATTCACCCGGAGTTGGTGGGAGGAAGGAGGGGGGATGGTTAATTTCTCCTTGTTTTAAGATCCAAGGGGTTTGGGAATTGGTGAAAGGTTTCTCAAGGCTTCCCAGGGAGGGAATCCAATTGGGAAATGGTGGCAGCGGACCAGAGCTAAGCTGGTAGTTAAGCTTAGAAGTTTTCATGCAGGCCCCAACATTTGTACCCTAAAGTTCAAAGTGGGGATACAGTCTTGACACCATCCTTCATGTATTTCCCACAAAATTTCTTGGGGGATAATAATCCCAATCCTGTATATCCCCATTCTGGAAATAAAACTAGTCTTTCACCTCTAAAGACCTAGGGTGAAACCCTGGACCCGCTGAAGTGAACGGGAGTTTTGCCATTGAATCCAGCTGAGCTAGGACTTCACTCCTGGAGTGAAATTTTTCCATAGGTCACAGATGACAAGTAGGCCTCAGTGCTGCGGGCATCATTCATGTGAGTAGTCCCACTGAAGTCAGTAGACGTATTCATGGAAAGGTTGCAGAATCAGACCCTCAATGTGTTGGGCTCAGTTGAATTGCCAGTGGTCCATATTACAAAGAACAGCACGTAATTTAGTAGTTGGCAGGCTCTACTTTTGCGTAGCTGAGGACTGGGATAGGAGAGGGATGTAAATCAGGATTTACTGCTGGTGCATTGACACAGCAATGTAGGGCTGCACACAGTGCACCTGTCTGCGCTGTGGACCTGATCCAAAGTTAATTGATGTCCTTGGAAAGACTCTGGTTGACACCAGATCAGGCCCTATACCTGCTTGAAGTCAATCCTGTTAGTTTAATGGATACCATATTCATCCATTAAAAGAAAAAAAAAACATATATTTTAATTTTCACAAGCACCTGCTACCAGTACAAAAAAAACCCAACAACAACAGTTCTTTCTATTGTCTGTTTTTTATAGTGGCCCTCACTGTACAATCTAAACACTTTTGTCAGGTTTTAATAATTGTGGAATGGCAAGTAATAATTGAACCTGCAACTCGCAGGCACTAACTGGATTATTTTCTTTCAACCCTCTAATACATGTGTTCCTAATTTTAATCACTTGCAGATTAACACATTTTCTCATCCTATGCAAGTTAAACATTTTCTCGTGTTTATATCTGGGTGGTATATGACCTGTTCTTGAACCGTGCTTTCACAGGTGAATCATCATTCTATTTCAGAAACAGGTCTCAGTAGCACTGTTTGCACCCGGCCCTCTTCTTGTTTTGTGATCACAGCCTGTGAGAATAAGAGCTTGCAAAAACACATGACCCCATCCTGAGCGGTGCTGAGCATTTGCAGCTCCCACTGAAGTCACAGGTGTTCAGCTCCTCTCAGCATCAGCCCTGTAGAAAGAAAAGTCTTGTGCAACTATCACCTTGCCTCAGTGGGTCAGAGATGAGGATACCAAATTCAGGACAAACTGCTGAGAAATAGGGCAAGATGACCCCAAACTGCGCATTACTCATTATCTTATACCAAGCCAGTAACAAAAGTAAACATCTGTCTCACCACAGTGGTTAACAAGAAGTCAAAAATGCAGTCTCCTTAGGCATTCCAGCCCTGGTTCTACCACCCAGACACTGGATTATATGATAAGTGTTTGCTGAAAACTATTTTCATCAACTATAGGGTCCTTCTAATCCAAAGAGATCAGCCACTTAGCCAGGTCAATATATAACTCAGATTTTACCCAAGAAGCACACTGATGCCAATCCTTTAGTAACTAAAGCTAAAGGTTTAATAATAAAAGAAAAGAAGAGAGTTAATAATGGTTAATAGATCATATACATACAAGTGATTGCAAAATCCTTATATCAGGCTTGTAGCAGTGATGGAATAGACTGCTGGCTTGTAAAGTCTCTCTGGTGACTTCCAAAAGGTTGGAAGCTCCTCAGTCCATAGTTCAAAAATGCTCCTTTTAGTTGTAAATCCACAGTCCAGAGAATCAGGGCAGGAAACATGCACAATGGAGATATCTCAGGGGTCTTTTGTATTTTCTGCCATGTGCCTGGAAATTTACTATCTCAAACAAAGCTCATAGCTCAGTGCATGGAAAGTTACTGGCCCAAGATGGAGTCCAGGGTCACATGAGCATATCACATGTCCTTACATGCTTTGATGACTCAGAGGGGCAGCCATTGCCCATATTCTGGCTGAGGCATCCACAGGAAAGGTTTACTGGGCAGGATGAGTTTCTTCTATGACCCATTGGTAGGGTGAAGTGCCCTTAATGGGCCATCAACACATAGCTTTCTGGGTCTAATGTAAATTCTAACCAGGAATACAACACATGTATAAGATACCAATGCATAGCCAATATTCATAACTTTAGCTACAAAGATGCATATAAACAGGATAATCATGCTTAGAAACAGGGCCGGCTCCAGCATTTCTGCCGCCCCAAGCAAAAAAAAAAAAAGCCATGATTGTGACCGGCGGCGGCAATTGGGAAAAGAAAAAAAAGCCGCGATTGGCGGCGGCAGTTCAGCGGCAGGTCCTTCGCTTCTAGAGGGAGCGAGGGACCTGCTGCCCCTGAATTGCCACAGGTGCTGCCCCTCTCCCTTGGCCGCCCCAAACACCTGCTTGTTAAGCTGGTGCCTGGAGCCAGCCCTGCTTAGAAAATCATAACTTTTCCCCTAACACCTTATGTGACATACTCGGTACAAGATTTGTTGTAATTGTATAACAATGGTAATTTCAATGATATAAGTGGTCATATTTAATTATACAGCCTCACAGCAACTACTTGTGCTTAAATTTAAATACATATATAAGTACTTTGCGGGACAGAGGCTTGTATTATTGGAAATTACACCTGTGACATTACTCGGGGTACAATCTGGACTGTTGAACAGCTGTGTCCCCTCAATTCTTCATCCCGGGTGCCTTTTACACTGCTTCACTGTGAAAGCAACCACTTGTAGTCTGCCCACACACAGCCTCCAGTATGTAAATCACTCCCGGCTATACTGTATGAGTGCTATGGCCAGCCACTCTTGAATTACACTGCAGAGCAACACCAGTAAATTCCCAGTCCCAGACTTTCCCCAGAAGTGTGTGTCTTGTACTGCTCAGCCCTCTCCTAAACAACTCAAGCTCATATAAAGGCTGTCATTTTTTAAATAGAAAATGATATGCACAAATCCTGTTATTTCAAATGGAGTTTCCCAAATACTTCAATCCAAGCACACTGGTCTAGATAAAACAATAAAACACGTTTATTAATGACAGAAAAATATGAAGTGATTACGAGTAATGAGGCATAAAAGTTCAAATTTGGTTACAAGAAAATAAAGGTAAAAAACAACTAACTTAACAAACTACGTGAATTCAAAGCAAAAGTCTCTCTCGCCAAGTGCTTCAGAGTCTTTCTGGCTGAATTCATTTCAGACAGGATCCCTCCCTCAGTCCAAATCTGTTTCTTTGTTCCTCAGGTGTTGTGGCTGCCATGGGTAGAGAGAAAGGGAGGACTAACTTGGGTGTCTGTTCCCCATTCTTATACTTTTTCCTCTTCTCTGAGCATCATCTCGAGCTGGGGTACAGGAGACAGAAAGTCTGTGGGGCTGGGAACCACCTGCTATTTCTTTTCCAAGATGTAAATTTCTTGTTCACCTCTTTTTTTCCTGCCAAAGAATGGCTGATTAACCAGGTGATGGTTGATTTCATTTTGTTGAAACCTGGCTGAGGCATCAGTTGGCCTTTTGTCTCTGAGGAACTGGTTTGTGGCTGCTTCCCCAGATTTGGAATATGTCTTAGTAACATCATACATAGAATCTTATAATTTTACATACAATGTTGCCACACATCTTTTACCAGGACAGTAATGATCAAATTACGAGTTTTCAAATGGTACCTCACAAGGCATACTTTATACAGTACAAAATTTATCATATTCTTGTAAAATGACTAAACCTGGGTACAGACTGGCACAACACCTACTTTTAGTTATTACCTGGGCTAGTCCAAATTTTCCATAATTTTTTTTCATGGAAAATTGGGTTTTCAATTACATGATTTTTGTGTGTGTGGCAGTTGTCTGCTTTCTTTTAAGTTTTGATTTTTCATTTGAAAACAAAAACAAAAAACAAACAACCCTATTAGCATTTTTGGCTAAAAATTCAAGTTTAACAAAAAGACAAAACTTTCCATAGCAAACAAATCCATTTTTCAATGAACACTAGTTATCACCCTTGCCAGTGAAAAATTGTTACATATCTAGCAAGTAAGAAAAATATTGTTAACACAATACTAGTTAAAAATTCAACATTAGGAGATTAGGAAACATTGCTTCTTCTGTTGCGCATTTGCATTCAGAAACTGTTGAGCTTTCTTGTCTCCCTTTTTATTTCTCTTTTTTCCTTGCTCTTCCTTGTTTTGCTGTAGTGTTGAAAACACTGTACTCAATGCCTCAGTTACAGGGTAAGAGAAGCATTCAATACCAGTATATTGTCTTAAACATGTCTTTTTTTATTTCTATGCCTCCTACACATTTGGCTCTCAGTGTAATGTCCCCAGCATGTGTTCTGATGAGGACATCACTCCGGCATTGAAGGGCAGTCAGGCATGTAGGCTTGTAAAGAATGTCATGAATTTTTCTGTGCTTCATAATGTTTCCAATTTTCCTGTCTAATAATCTTGATGTCGGTTCCTTGTTCCCCATATCAACTAAGTAGATAAAACCCCTCCCATATTTTCCTTTTCTCCATTCTCCATGTTGCTCCCCATCATTCTTTTCTTTCCCACATGCCCTAGCCTCCTCATTTGTCTTAATCTTCTCCTTATTTGTCTTCTGGCTGTGTAATGTCTTTCCACAGGCTGTGTTCCTGGGAAAATGTCCCAGACAACAGACACTTCTTTCAGCCTTTCTAAAGTTGGACTTCTGGAGTGAAATCCTGGCAAAACTCTCACTGACTTCAATGGGGCCAGAATTTCATCCCTGAAGTATTGAATTTTCTGACTTGGACAACTTGTTCCTGCAGTGAAAATTCTTGAAGACGTTGTGTCTCCCCCTGAAATGTTGGAGGGACTTGCACATTTTTGTTTTTACGTAGAACAATTTGAAGATTGCATGGGCTTTGAAGAAGCCATTATGATCTCAGGGGAATCATAATTTTAATGAAAGAGCAATTGGTTCAAAAGGAATGCTACAATTTCTAGGAACAGTGTCTGCACAATTTTTACCAGAGCTTTTAAGCTTTAGTGATTTTGTGTGTAGATTATATATATATATAAAATATTAAACACAACAAAAATACTGTGCTTTATAATAACATTAAAGGCTGAAGTTTCAAGGAATGAAATTAGCTTGCCCACAAAATCCACATATGTTTACACACAACCTATGCTTATGTGAGAATATCAAATAATTGAACATTCAAATAGGCATGCAATTATTCCATTTGCTCCTGGATTTTTACAGTTCTAATGAGTATGCCCACTCTTGAAATCCCCCCCCCCCCCAAATGTTATAAGATCTAAATCCAGTAATTTAAAATTAAGATCTCTCACTCTGCCTTTCATTTACTTTACTGTGCTCAAGTATTGCAGAAAGCAATGTGTAAATGTCAGGAATAATGAGATAAAGGTGAATGAAGAATATTTAACTCTGAGAATCTTCTCTTTGGCAGTTTGTCACAATACATTACATGATTATTACATATACTTAATTATAGATTTTCCCTTTACAAATCTATTTTCCTTACTTTACATATTTTTTTCAATCTGAATCTGTTACCATTGAGGTCAACAGCAAAATGCTACTTGCTTCAATAGAAGGAGGACTGCAGGCTTTTTTAATGTGTTTGTGCTTCGTTGTATATTATGCCGCTGACTGTTTCCTGGCCTTAATATCAACTTTCAGTATTGTGCATACAATTGTGCACATGCAATTAAATGTGAGCACAATTAGACCTTCAGATGCACCTATTTAGATGCCCCTATCAGACTTGCAAGTGAATTCAGATCATTAGGCACCAAAACACATGCAATTGCTAATGCAAAAAGATGTGCCTATAATGCTGAAGGGTTTTGTTTTGAATATTTAGCTTTTTATATATTTATATACCAATATGTATATATGTAAGCTTGTTCCTCCTCCATCCCTGGAAACCCTGACTGGTGAGCTCTCCTTGTGATTCAACAGCAAACACACTCCACGAGGTACCTTCATCAAGTGTCTTTATTATTATTTCTTGCCCAGTGCTTTAGCTACAGCACAGTGTAGCTCAGCTTTTCATACTGCTTGCTTTCTTTTCTGAGCTATCCAATTGGTGAGCTAATTACTCCAGTAGTGTGTCAGATTCCCTACAGGTGCAAGTGATTCCCATAAACGAGCTAACTCCCTCCTACTCTAACTACCCAGTGCCCTGGATGTCCTAAGTGATGAGGGTGCTGGCTGCCCAAAGGGGCTCTATTTATTGCTGCTAACAGCCCCCCATCACAGTATATGGTTTGTATTTTTAAAAGCACTATAAAGACATTAGAGACTAACAAATTTATTAGAGCATAAGCTTTCGTGGACTACAGCCCACTTCTTCGGATGCATATAGAGAAGAAGTGGGCTGTAGTCCACGAAAGCTTATGCTCTAATAAATTTGTTAGTCTCTAAGGTGCCACAAGTACTCCTGTTCTTTTTGCGGATACAGACTAACACGGCTGCTACTCTGAAACCTATACAGACATTGGAGAAAATCTCCAAAACCACTCAAATGATGCTGGAGCCTAACTCCCATTTTCAAAAGTGACTTAGGTGCCTAGGAATTTCATTGGGAGTTAGGAATGTAGGAGCTTTTGAAAATCCTACTAGGCACCTATCTCGATCCTTAGGTACCTTAATATTTTTACAAATGTGGTCCATAGCTGTCTAAAGTTAATTGAAAATCAATGAGTTAGGCTCATAAGTCTCTTATGAAAATGGGATGTAGGCTCTAAGTCACTTAAATGCTTTTGAAAATTTTACCATTAACTAATATAGGCCCTGATCTTGCAATTTCCCGCTTGTGGATGTAGCAAACTGCAGGATCAAGGCCATATAGAACAGCTGTGACAAACCTAAGCAAAGATCATGACAAAAGAGAGTAATTTTTTCTTCCATTTTTTTCCTTCCATTAGTCTGTTAAAAAAAAGTTCCTGGTTAGGGAGCAAATGTTACAACATTTGTGTACAATAGTATTCTTGTTGGAAGAGGCGGATTAAGAAAAACCTTATTATTAGAAATAAATTATGTAGAAATTAGATACTCATGAAGCCAGGAAAAAGTATTAACTGAAGAACCCAATAGTAAAGCTTATTATACAATCTTTAATCTAATAATTGACTTGCCTCCAGTACAACACAGTGAAAAAAGCAAAGTAGATAATTTTGTTACTTTATTTCTAGAACTGGATGAACATGGCAGAAAAGTATTCATTAACATTTGTTCACATTAAAACTGACCATTCACTTTGGTGCTATTTGTGACAATATTTTATTTACTTTTTTTTTTTTTTTGACGATTCATGTGAGTGCAAATTTGTTCATTGGAGTATTTGTGAGAGGGAAAATGTCACAAATAGTCATACACACAAATAATTATGTGAACAGTGGTGCCACCCCTCACACTATGGTATTTTTGTTAAAAGCCCCAGGTCTTGAAATCATGTAATTATATGAGAATCTGAGCTTTAATTTTTTTTTTAAAGTAAGTTTCAAGCTCTCATAGTTGCAGAGAAAAGCTTGAAAGTATGAACCTAAAGGCTCATAAACCAAAAGATAAATTAAAAAAAAAATCTAAAATGTATGATTTAAAAAAACCTCATGCTTTTAAACCCAATCTCATAATTTTGGTGGGCCTGATTTATGATTTTTTGGAGGCGTGAGGTTGGCAAAACTGTGAATATTGCACGGCTATTTACAATGGAAGGGTCCACAGAGACATCTTGAAAGGTCTTCTTGGGTTTGGAGTTACCAGGACAGGGATCAAAACAATACCACGTTAGTTGACCAATCCACACAGCACAAATAGCAAATATCCAGGCCATAGAAGCCTGAGTCTGCCTCATTAAAATCAATGACAAAACTTCCATTAGCTTCCATGTGAACCACTGAGGAAGCCACAGTTGAAGTGAACAGTTCATGAGAAATAGATAGGCAGGAATAGGTTTGCGCAGTCCTTCCACTAAGTCATTGCAAATAAAAAGAAAACTTGTAAAATAAAAACCTCAACAGCTTTCTTTATGGATACTTTTCCAAGTTAACTGAAGAAATTGTGTGCTGCTAACAGTTCCCCAGCTGTACTTATGTCTTATATATGAAATATTCATATGATTGTTTTTTAATAATTATAAAACCATGAAAATAGCACCATGAAGTGAAGCCCATGTAGTTCTTCTGTAAGAAAAAGCTTTTTCAAACCAAATGTAATCACTTTATCATTGATAACTTGTCAATGAGATTGGTAGAATTAGCTTTAATTCTATCATACCTTTTTTTTTTCATTCCCATTCCTGCTTACCCCTTCTAGCAATACAAGATCAAGACAAGCTACAAGGCCTTTGCAGCAATCCCTACAAACACCTTGCTTATGGAGCAGAAGGTTAGTGTTTGCTCAAGAGCATGAAAATTGCCTCATGTATTCAAGCACATTCTACTTAAGAACTTTTCATAATTAAGATTTTCCTGACATTAATGCTGGGAATATTTCAAAACATAAATACTGTGGGCTGACTATTCAGGATTATATATGCTACTATTCTTCAGGGCCAGTAGTGTTTTATAAGACTTTCCTATTCTGAGTTTCTACAAAAATATTTCTTCCCGTGGGAGTTGCAGTTTACATCACACTGTCTAAAATGTTCTTTGGCAAGCTTCAAAGGGCTAGATTTTCACAGTTCTAAGACAGTGACAAATGTCTGGTGTTAAATTTTGATTATACAGTGAAGTGCAGTCCTTGCGTGTACAAAACAACCATTGAAGACAATGGTGCAATTGACAACTTTAATTTTGAACGAAGGGTTAAATTTTCAAATCACCCGTGACTTAGAAGCCTAAGTACCTTTGACTCTCACCTTTTGAAAATTTTGTCCAGCATCATTCTTGCTTGTATTAAAGTCACTAGAAAGATTCCCATTGATTTCAGTGGGAGTTAGCACCTAACCTGCTTAGACATTTTTGTAAATCTCTCCCTGAGGCACCTAAATACCTTTGAAAAATTGGTTTGTAGGAGCCTAAGTCCCATTAACTTTCAATAAGACTTGGGGTCCTAAGTTGGACCCCAAATGGGCATGATAAGTATTATGACTCAAGCACCACTCCAAGGTACAGTTCCCTCCCTGCTTCTCCCTCATTTTGGGGAGAGGAAGAGAGTAATTTTCTACTGGCCTTTACCAGCAACTAACTACAACATCCTCCTGTACCAGCTCAACTGGGTTGGCTGACACACATTCTCCACCTACCAGCTCCAGGAGGGAGTAAGTAGGCACACAGCACCAACAAAGCCCAGAGCACCCAGTCCTGGTAGCCCACACAAAGGAAAGGGGGGTTATTACTCATGTGAAGGTTTGTAGTTCAAGTCACAGTCTAGCCCAAAGATAGTTATTGCTATTGCCAATAATTTTATTCCAGCTATCATTATTTAAATTTTTGAACCTAATATTTTTATAAGGAGAGGTGCAAGAGAACTAGGTTTTAATTATATAAATCACTTTTTTTAGCATATAATTCTTGACAAGATCAGGCCAGTTTAGGTGAAAAGTCTTGGGGCACGTCTGCCCATTGAGCTGAAAGTATGATTTCCAGCTTGAGGAGACATAGTCGACCTAAGTGTGATTGAGCTGGCACCCTAAAAACAAAGTGTTTCTGTGGTGGTGCTCATGGTGGGACGGGCCTATTCTGATCGTCACAAACAGCATACAAATATGGTATATATTTTGGTTTGAAATACTGAGACTGATTTTATATTATTTGGATTTAGCATTCAGGGATATGCTTTGCGATCCCCATTAAAACAATATCATTTGACTAACATCATATGGGTTTAAAACAACATTTCAAGAGGATTTACACACCTAGGAAAAACAAAACAATCCAGGAAACCCCACCTAATCACACATTTGCCAGATGAAAATCTTGCATCAAAGAGTCATGCTAAAAAAACATTTACTTCTAGTTAGAGACCCATCGCTAGGTGTAAAATGGGAAATAAATGATTTATCAGTTTGTGTGATTATTAAAATGGCAGAGCCCATCTGTCAACATACAATTTTGCAAAGCAGGCTCTGGAGCTCCCTCTTTCTTTTTAAAAGCCATTGCAGACTTTTGAGTTCGAACTGTATCAAAGTTTCATGGTAGTCAATCCTTTCAGAGTCATTTCCCGGGATCTTTAAGAAAAAATATAATTATACGAGGAGCTGATGATAGTTGAAGCTCCCTCATGTGGAAAGGATTTTTTGTACATGCTAAGGCTTTAGAAATGTATTGGTAAGGAAAAATGTGCTAGAGAGATGAAGCAAACTGCCCCCCCCTCCAAACAAACCACCAAAACCAAAACCCCTTCACTTGCTTTGCTCAACACAGGATTCTGAAAATTCATATGATAAGAAGACAATTTTTACGGAGTGTGGCTGGTACCGAACAGAGTATAGGCCTTGAGCCATTTGAAAAATAATTACACTAGTGGGTGAAGTGATTGATTTCTGTACAATCTATACTGTAAAGTGCCTTGATTCTTCTAATAAAATATCCAGGCTCAAAATCAGCTTGTTCATCCATTTCCTTTCTGCTTTACCACTAGTTTAGCAATCACAGGAATTCTGGAGGGCCATACTGTCAACATTGATCTCAATGAGATGCATACATTACACCCACAAAAATCTCACATGTGTAAGGACAAATGAGCAGTTAAATGTGTAATTATCTAATTATTTATTATTACACATTTATTTACGCTCTCTGTTACACTTCACCTTGAAACTATTGCTCCTTCTGTTTAATATTTTAACAAAAGGTGAAGGATTTAAGCAGGAATGCTGTTTTTCATACTGTTAAACCAGCAGACCAGGATGACAAACTTGGCTTGTTCTCTCCTTATTGCTGATAGCAATAATGCTGCAAAGTAAGATTATTATATGACACGACCAGTGGCTGGTTGAGAAATGACAGTTTTAATTTTAAAAAATTGTACTTTTCAAATAATTTATAGCACTTGCATGCTGTTTGTTTCAACCATGTGAAAATTCAAAATATTGCACTGATCAAAAAAAGATTCAGCTATATTTTGATACACTATTGGTATATTAAAATTAACCCATTTGGGTACAGGCACTGAGTACCCATAAATCAATTTCCTCTTATCTCTTCCACTGCTTTGGGGGAATCTAGCTGTCCATTCCAAAGGAAGGAGAGCGAAAATAAAAGGGATTGAAAAGTGGTGAAACTCATTAGTGTGTGTGGTTCTTTTTTCTCAGTAGTGAAGTAGTGCTTGGGAAAGGCTGTAGATAAATGGCCTTGAAAATTTAAATTATCCATCTCTCCAGGTTCAACAAGGGCAACAAGCAGCACAAATTTCCTGATCGTGGCTATCATACCATGACTGCATTCCGAAGGGATTAGCCATATGTTTTTTCAAACTGCCCACTGTAGTATTTTGCATATGTGGTACCTCGTGGAAAGACTAGTCAGATGCTGTTAAGTAATAGTTTCCTCATCTCAGAGTGTGTTCAGCCACTGGGAGCATTCTGATCATGTAAAGCTTTTTTTTTCTCTCAGTGATTTACTGTGCTCAGTACCCTAATGGAGGTGGAATTCTTTGAGAAGCTTAGCAGAGTCTCCATTCTGAGGGTTTATTTGATTTATGTATCTAAATAAAACAGGTTGTTTTTCTAATTTATATCCAGGCACATTACCAGTTACTCTACTTCCGTTTTTGTGAAGAGTTTTGAGATCTCAGAATTTGTTTTTAGTTTGACTTGGAATGAAACCCAGATATTTAAACATTTTCAATGAAAGTTCTGTTTAAAAAAAAAATCACTTCAGATTGATGGAAGCCTTTCATTTTGAGATAAATATTTAAAGGATATGTTATATATAATACAGCAGACAATAATTGAAAGAGCAGCAAAAGTAAAATACCAGTAACTTTACAATTTTGTATTGAATGCCCTCAATAGCTGGGTAAAGAGGGGTATTCCACGCCTCACTACGTAAACACATGCTTATTTTGCAACCACACTGTCTTGTGTGATGAGGAGTCCTGACATGTACAATGCTGAGATGTCACTGTTCCCACAGAACCCCACTGAAGCAGGGAGCATGCAGCGGGCAGGTGACTAACTTTAAATAAATGTATTTTGCTCTTTTCATATTTTTTTTAATTAAATAATAAAAAGGAAACTGAAAAAGCACAATGTATTTAAAAATCCACAGATCCTGACCCCTGCAGTCTAGCATCATTCTCCAGCAGATTCGAGGGTAATTATGGTATCTCAGCATGGCATCTCCTTGGAAGTCACTTCAAAGCAGGAGCCGGGTAACAGCAACTAGACTGTAGGTCAGAACCTAGAAGAAGAAAGGAAAAGAGGAATTATGTTCTGAATTCTCCTCTAAGCCTGGCTTTTGTGGTTATTCAGCACTTACTGGTAGAATTAGAGATGGCCAAATCATTTTCTCTAATTTAAAGCTGATACCAACTTTGTGGGTTTGAAAGTTTGACCTGTATTCAAAGCACATTGGGTTTGTGTTCTGCTTTGGAGAGATTGTGATGAGAGGAAGAGAGAAAACAATTGAATGGATCTAAACAGATACTTATAAATAAGGCACCCTCTTCAGCCATTAAGGCTTTAGGGAGTTTTCCTTTTACTAATGTATAGCTAAAGTTTTCCTTTATCTATACGATTTTTTGTTTAGAATCCCCCCCCTCCCAAAAAAAACCCCTACTGCATCCTTTGTCAAGTTATATGGAATCTCAGTGCTTCTTAAACAGGAGTCCTTTATTAAAGAAAGCAGCCACAGACACAAACCAAGAGGCTTCTGCAGAGATTGGGTCCCAGTCTTATTCTCTTGTTTACCATGGACCACACCTTGTCTGGAATGCTATACAGCACATAGAGACATCTAGTGCCTAAATAACATACTGCAAGTAAATAGTGGTGGGGAGACAATGGGTTTAGATTACACGTGGAAAAATTTTCATCTTAGTTACTGTTCTGAACTCCAAGAATAATCAGGCTCCAAACAATGAAATTCACCAGGAGGTTCACCCCTCTCTAATATCACTGGAATTTGGTGCTCTGTCTGTGCAGAACATCTTTAATGTTTCAAGATATGGTCACTTTCATTTGACGAAGCTTAGTACAGAGCTATCTTCTTTCCCAGCTGATACGGGGAAGTACCAAGTAAGGAAACTTTCACACTGAAAAACTTGTTTTTATTTTCTGCCAGTCTAACATCAGAACATTTTTTATTCATCTCTAGGCATTAGAAGAGCCAATTAAAACAGAAAAAGTGACTGAAGACACTACTTCGGACACACATTCGGAGGTAGGTAATCACAATAAATCTCTCCAGCCAGTGTTTCAGTTGGACTCACCAAGCCAAAGCTGGTTCAACTGTTGCTTTTACTTTTCCAGATGTGCTCCCCTGCCCAGCTCAGGCAACAAACTGAAGAACTCTGTGCTGCCATCGATCAAGTCCTACAGGATCCCTTGCCTATGGTAATATAGCACTAATGTGGAATTTAAATGTTTTCTCTCTTTTCTATCTTCTCTTGTTATTAACAAAGTCTGTGCACTTTCAAATCCCATTTTTCAGCGCCGGTGTGAATCTTCTCCATCTTCCCTGCACACATCAATGGATTCAGACGTAGGCAAAGTAAGTGAGTAAGCTTGGCCACATACCATAGATACAAAACATGTAACAGGAGAAAGCTACATATAATCTTAAAAGATGCAAGATCAATACAGATCCTCCCCTTAGTGTCCAAAAAGACACAGGAGAGAGAGGGAGGATAGAGCAGCTACAGCTTTTGCGCCACTTCCTCTCCACTGCAACATATCTACTTGGAGGCAGGAGTAGTTGCAGTGTATGAAGAAAGGGAATTTGTCCTTTGAAGGTCCAGTAGTCAGGGAAGAATCCAGAGATACCTGGCCTTCCAGAAGGCAGGATGTCTGAGTGAATGGCCAACAGGCTGGTTACTGAATCCAGATGTAGGTGCTGAGTACCCCACTCCTCTCGCCACTTACTGCTAAGCCTCAGCAAGCTTTCTACACTCCCTCAACCCAGACAATATAGAGAGGGCAAGCAGATGGGCAATGAGGAAAAACTAGAGGCATGGAAAGACTTACATTTTAGGAGAAGTCATAAAGACTGTGACTGTTTAGTTCAGAGGGGAGACTCTGAATCTTTAGGTCCACTTGCACAAGATTATTTGTATTTGGGGGGAAGCTGGCAGTACAGGTATTCCTTCTGTAGGGTTGCTGGAGCCTCCTCAGGCAGTCTCTGCTGCTCCATCTTCCTGGCAAAGGGGAGGGAACTTATTGGGTTATTACAACAATCTGTAACCAACTAACCCCTTTTTTTGCCCTATGACTGCAGGGGTGTTAACAGGCCGCTTCAGTCTGAATGGTCCCATAGAATATGCATAACTACTTATGCTAAACAATCTGTTCAATCACGTATTTAGCTGTGGCACTCTCAGTACTTTTCCCAGACCTGAAGGAGAGCTCTGTGGAGCTCGAAAGCTTGTCTCTCACCAATAGAAGTTGGTCCAGTCAAAGATACTACCTCTCCCCACTTGTATCTCTAACATCCTGGGACTGACATGGCTACAACAATGCTGCATACAATTAGTGGCCTTGGTCAAGGCAAGTCTGGTGGAGTGGAGAGAGCAAAAGCAGACTGGAGGATGGAGAAGAGGCCATCTTGGCAGTGGGTCCAAAGCCCATTGATGCCAATGGGTCCACTATGAATGGACAATACTCGCTGTTGCTCTGCACATTGTCTGGTCATTTACACTAGTGCAAAGTGGAGGTAAAACATTACCATACTGGAGTGGGAGTATTCCACACCCACTCTGTACTGACTTTTCACTGGTGTAAGAGATTTCATGAGTAGCAGGGCAATGATGAAGCGAGTCATAGGCCTCATAAGAGAAAGAGAAGAGGGAGGGAAATGGGACAGTAGTTAGAGAAGCAGGTGGGATTAAGGGAAGGTTGTTTTATTTTCATTTTTTTGATACAGTAAAGTGACTGAAAAATGTTACTCAGGTGAGTGAGATTTCTGCTGTGATAGCTATTTATACCACTTTGTACAGGTGTATATAATTACACCAAGTGCAAGACAGTGGAGAATTGGACCCGGAAGGAAAGAAGCCAGAGTAAAGAGTAATGATAAGGGAAATAGAAGGAGCAGGAGGAGAGATTCAACAGATATCTTAGTCTGAGTGCCTTAGAAATGCCATGGATTAGACAGACAGCAGAAGACAATCAGATGAAAGAAGACAGTTCTTGCTGGATAATAGCACAGAACCGAAGATAATTCCAATACATTTCCTATGCAAATAGAAATGAAATCCTGTTTGGGGGTTGGATAGTCCCCTTCTGTCTGTTAACAGATTCATTCTGAGAGTTCCCAGAGATTATATTAGGGAGACCAGATAGCAAGTGTGAAAAACTGGGATTGGGTGTGTGGGGGTGCGTGTAATAGGTGCCTATATAAGAAAAAGCCCCAAATATTGGGACTGTCCCTATAAAATTGGGACATCTGGTCACCCTAGATTACGTGATCACAATACTAAGGGCAACTATAACACTATGAGGTCAGATGCTGGAGTCACATCTTTATGACACATAATAATATAGTAAGTCAAACAATTACTCAACACTGAGAGCTAAACCTTAATGAATCACGTCTCACCTCTCTGATGAACATTTCATAATGGTTGCAGAGTGATGGTTTCTTAGACTTTTAGCAGTTAATATCTTGCTACAAAGTTAAAAGTTCGTGGAATTGTCAGATTACTGTTGGTTGTATGTTATATCAAATTATCTTGTGTACAGATGTCTGCAACACTGCAGAGAGCAGCTGGACGGGAAACCAGATATGTAAGTCCCTTTATAATTACTCCGTGTTTTAGCCACAGAAATGTCTTATTTTGTAGTATTAAGCATCCTTCTTGCAATAATAGCTGTGTCTGCCTGAGGGAAGGGAGTAAATCCATCTAAGACATGAAAAGTTCTTTACAGTGGTAAGGGAAGTGAATAGTTCAAGGCTTTGGAAATGAGACTTGACACCTCTCACCACTATTTCAATTCCACCTCAAGCCTTACTGGCCAGTGGCTCTTCAGTGTGGTGTGAGCTGGTGATCTCAGTCTAATTCCTTTGTAGACAACGGTCCATATCACCCAAATACATCCTTACAATTATGCCTTGGTTGCCATCTACAGTTGCACAGGTTAGGGTGAAAAGATGCCCAAATCTCTCCTTCCTTATGCACCTCTGTACAGAAATGGTCACCAAAGTCTGCTTGAAGTTAATGCCTGCAGAGGGGCAGGTCACCCCAAGGAGGGCCATGGAGGACCGGAGTGAACCCTGGCTGCATACACAGGGTTAACGCATGTGATGTTCTTTAAAAGATGAAGCAAAGACCACTCTGACTCGCACCCCTCCAGAACTCCCAAAGGTGCGGTGCCAACCTGAGGCAAAATGTCTCACCAAGAGCACTTGCTTGGCATGACATTCCTATCCTCTCATATTGAAAAACCTCAATTTAGTCCTGAATGGGCACAAAATATCCTGTCACCTCTGGAACTGGTCCCCATAGAATGGGGCTAAGAAGCATTTTTTTTGAAGAAAATAGGACAGTTGTTAGAGAGGCTGGGGAAACTGAGGGAAGGATTTTTGATTTTTCTGATACACAGCATGCTTGCAGGCAGGCCTAATTCTCTTCTGATGATAATTGCACTTCCACTGCCCCATGCTGTTCTTCTCTTATTTGTACTGTGCCTGGAAAAGTTGACTCTTTGCTATCCTCTCTCTGCTATCCACCTTAAATACACACGTGTGCACTCTCACACACAATTAATTCTCTTGTCATTTGTTTTATTAATTATTAAACATATTAAACTCAATCAACATGTTTATTCTCCTTAGGATAAGCAGTTAAGGAAGGTACCGTATTTTACTTATGACCCATTTTTTCATATGCTGACATATGTCTGCTCATTATTCACCAATCTATCTTTCTACTCAATCACAGATCAGGTGCAGTGCAGGCAAAAGCAATAAAGACTTTCCAGCTTGTTCCCAGCACACTGCTTGATCAATGCAATTTTGTTTCCTGAGCAAGTAGCTACAGAAGTTTTTTTTTTTTAATTGCATGCAGTTATGTATTTTTATTGCATACTACGGAATATGAATTTACATGACAGAGTGTGCTAGTTTGTGCTAAATAGAAAGGAGATTTTCATTTTTAGTGAAATGCAAAAACAAGCTGACGTGTTGTACGATGACGATGATAATGCATTTTGTTCACCATTTCAGTGTAATTCTTATAATCTCTAAACTGTGCCTGAAACATTTCTTTAAGTAGACTTATCCTTACAAGACATACAGTGACTAGAATGTCTGGCTGAGATATTATTTTGGAGCTCACCTGTGTGTGACTCTTTTAATAGGGTACGGTTACAGTCAGGTTCATTTTTCTTTGATCTTTACAAATGCACTGACATTTTAAAGTCTCACGTCAACTTAGATATATATGTCTTCTTGCCTGTGTTTAATTTCTTATATTTTGTTCCCAAATGTGAAATTGTTGGAGTTGTTTATTTGTGGGTTTGGGGAGCAGGTGAATACCCTAGGCTGGTGGAAACATGAATCTACAATAATGCACATGAAAGTCCTCAGATGGCTGCTCCTCGAGACTGCAGAAGGCCAAGACTGTTGCCACCTGTAGGGCTTCCCCAGAAGACAGAAGAACTGCTGCCTCAAGGAAATCTATCAGGGGTTGAGGAGGCTTTAGGCCTGGAGAAATGCCAACAAAATCCTGTGTATGTAGAGCAGGGATCGGCAACCTTTGCTATGCGGCCCGCCAGAGTAAGCACCCTGGTGGGCCGGGCCGGTTTGTTTACCTGCCGTGTCCGCAGGTTCGGCTAATCGCGGCTCTCACTGGCTGCGGTTCACTGCTCCAGGCCAATGGGGGCTGCGGGAAGCGTCACTGGTTGAGGTTACCCTGGCGAGCTGCATGCCAAAGGTTGCCGATCCCTGATCTAGAGGCTTAGTTTCCTGTATGTTCAGCCCCCAAATATTGTGTGTCCAGGGGAGTCCCCAAATTCCTTTTTGTCTGGACCTCCCTATGATCACTTATCCTGCAGGCTGCTCTAACTTACACTCTGAGGCCCTGGCCTCCAAGGAACCACGGGGGCAGCTGGGAATAGCCAGGTCACATTACACTTAGTACAGGGTCTGTGGAAAGAGCCAGTTTCGAACCATTAACACAGCTCTATACCACCCAAGCAATCACCATTTATTGGGGTTATTCTCTGGTAGCTTGCTTTGGCTGTTTTGTGCCACATGAAGGGGCTACAAAATAACATACAATTAGGTCCAAGGTTCCTATTTTGCACTAGTACGAAAGCCGTGTCTCTTCTTAATGAATTCAAAAGCTAGGAACTTCTGCGATGGACCTGCTGAGACTGAATTTGCCACCCATTGTAAGGACATATATTGTATTAATATCAAACTGTGAGTTCATCCAGTATGCTCACTACCTCAAGACTAGTGATCTTGCCTGGAGCAATGATTTTTTAATTTAATTTAATTTTTTTTTTACAGGGAAGTTGCACTATGTTTCTTTTATCTGAAATAGCTATTAATTTGTTCAACTGAAATTCAATTTACTTTGAAAGATTAGCATGATATTTTGACAATATAATTATCATTATTTATATGCATAATTTTTGTTATTGGCTGCTTGTTGAGAAGCTGTCTTAAATGTGCCATTGGTTACAGAAGAAAAATAGATGAGTTTTGCATACTAATTTGTTTGTTAGTTAATCAGACACAGCAAAAGCTGTCATCCTGCTAAGCCACTTTACATATTTTCTGTACATTATATTAGTGTATATATACACAGATTAGTTAGAATTCTTGTAATCTACCTCTTGGCAACAGTCTGTACAAATCGTTTGGGTTATAGCTTGATATTTTCTCAAGGGTGTTTAAAAATTAAAGGGCTGAATTCTCAACTACCAGTATTCCTCCTTGCGTAGCACTTGATACCCATTTTGCACTCACTTTCCACAGATGTAAATGACTTCACAAAGTACATGGCAGTGGAAACTCAGGCCTGAAAGTGCTGTGGCTGGCCCCATGCAGGCATAAGAAGGTGGGAGAGGGAACTAGGAGAGTTCCTTCCTTGTGCCAAGTGCAGGAACTAGCAACAGTGTACCAGGGAGCTCTGTGCTGGTGTATGACCAGTGGTGGCACTATTCACCCCTCTGGGTTAGTGAATGTGGGTCCCTGGTCCCACCCTCAGACAACACCAGCCGGTGGAGTTTGGTAGGAGCAAGGGGTATGCATGTTCTACCCTCTCCCAGAGTGATGGAGCTACTCTGCAACTGGAAATCACTAGGAGGAATTGTGGTTGAGTCAGTCAGTATCCCTCCTTTGGGATGCTGCTGTAATACCATCCAGTGCAGGCTGTAGGCGTATGCCACAATCTGGCCCTTAATATGCTGCAGCTGTAATAACAAAACCCAACTATTATAGATGAAGAGTTTTTAATTAACCAAAGAGTGACCTGAGGCTAGGTGCTTTTCCCAACCAATGGGAGCCACGGAGCTCACGCTTGTGGCGGGTGCAGCATGTGGAGTGTCTGGAGACTCCCCTCGCCACTCTCACCCTAGGAGCCAGAGACCTCCCAACAGGGCTGGTGAGTGCAGCCAGGGAAGGGGGCAGGGTGTGATGGAGTGAGTGTCTGGGAAGTGTGTGTGGGGTGCTGGACTGTGAGGGTGTGGAGGGCGCTGGGCAGTGGGGGAGGTTTGTGTGTTTTGGGGTGCTAGACAGTGGGGGCCTGTTGGGGAGTCCTGGGCAGAGGGGGAGAGCTGTGTGTGTCAGGACACTGGGCAGTGCGGGTCTGTGTGGGGCATTGTGTAGTTGTGGTGGTGGGGCTGTGGGGAAGGGCACTGGGAGGGAGGAAGGAAGGGAGGGAGGGGAAATCTGTGTGTATTGGGAAACTAGCAAGTGGGGGGTTCTGTGTGGGGTGCTGGGCAGCTGTGGTGGGGCTGTGGGCAGGGGGGCACTGAGCGGGGTGTGTGTGCACAGCACTGTGCATTTGTGGTGGAAAGGTTGTAGGGAGGGCTCTGGGCATAGTTGATCCAGGGGGCGCTGGACAGGGGAGCTGTGTGGTGCAGCATGGGCCCACCCTCAACAGGAAGGGGCACGCTGGTAGCACAGAGCCAGGCGGACCAATGTGCCTCTGGCTCAGGGTGGGGCTGTGCACCTGTGTCTGTCTGCCTCCCCTCCCCCCCTTCACGTGGGGGCTATTAATAGAAATACATGTTCATGATTGTTGTTTTAATTGTCCACCCTGCAGAGGCAAACTTTTACATGTCATATAAAGACTTCTTCAGGGGAATATACTCTTGCTCAAATGCCTTTCTTCCATTAGGAACACAAAAATACCTACAAGTGACATGATAAAATGTAAATGTTGTACTCCTTCCATCGTCCAGGAACCACTGATAACACTGGTCTACAATTTTTGAGAAGTCGTCTGCTTCAGAGATAAAATGTGCTATTTATTATGTATTTTGATGTGCTGAATTCAAATATGACAATTAAAACAACTGATTGGCTACTGTTTCTAAGATATTTAAGTTTTTACATTTTATGTCTATGTATATTGTGTAGATAGAGTTTTAATCATAAATTGTAAACCTAGGTCTTTTCATGTGTTTATGATTGCTTTACATGATAATATTTCACCTGTCCTGTTTATGTAACACTTTAAAAATCAGCAAAAGGGTTATATAAATAAAATTTATTATGAAACAAAAGGCAAAAAACTATTATGTACATAGTTTAGTCCTATTCACTGTCTACTCGGCGCTTCTTGGCTTGTCTCTTGTATTCATTAAATGGATCATCTGTTGTCACTGTCCAGCAATAGTCTGCAAGCATTGATGAGCTCCATTTGCCCCGATAGCGTTTCTCCATTGTTGCAATGTCCTGGTGAAATCACTCGCCGTGCTCGTTGTTCACTGCTCCGCAGTTCGGTGGAAAAAAATCTAGATGAGAGTCTAAAAAATGTATCTTTAGTGACATGTTGCAACCAAGGCTTTTGTATGCCTTGAGGAGGTTTTCCACCAACAACCCGTAGTTGTCTGCCTTGTTGTTTCCGAGAAAATTTATTGCCACTTATTGGAAGGCTTTCCATGCCGTCTTTTCCTTGCCACGCAGTGCCTGGTCAAATGCATCGTCTCGAAGAAGTTCACGAATCTGGGGACCAACAAAGACACCTTCCTTTATCTTAGCTTCACTTAACCTTGGAAATTTTCCATGGAGGTACTTGAAAGCTGCTTGTGTTTTGTCAATGGCCTTGACAAAGTTCTTCATCAGATCCAGCTTGATGTGTAAGGGTGGTAACAAAATCTTCCTTGATTCAACAAGTGGTGGATGCTGAACACTTTTCTTCCCAGGCTCCAATGACTGTTGGAGTGGCCAATCTTTCTTGATGTAGTGGGAATCTCTTGCATGACTATCCCATTCTCAGAGAAAACAGCAGTACTTTGTGTATCCAGTCTGCAGACCAAGCAAGAGAGCAACAACCTTCAAATCGCCATAAAGCTGCCACTGTTGTTGGTCATAGTTTATGCACCTCAAAAGTTGTTCCATGTTGTCATAGGTTTCCTTCATATGGACAGCATGACCAACTGGAATTGATGGCAAAACATTGCCATTATGCAGTAAAACCGCTTTAAGACTCGTCTTCGATGAATCAATGAACAGTCTCCGCTCATTTGGATCGTGAACAATGTTGAGGGCTGCCATCACACCATCGATGTTGTTGCAGGCTACAAGATCACCTTCCATGAAGAAGAATGGGACAAGATCCTTTTGATGGTCACGGAACATGGAAACCCTAACATCACCTGCCAGGAGATTCCGCTGCTGTAGTCTGGAGCCCAACAGCTCTGCCTTACTCTTGGGTAGTTCCAAATCCCTGACAAGGTCATTCAGTTCACCTTGTGTTATGAGGTGTGGTTCAGAGGAGGAGGATGGGAGAAAATGTGGGTCCTGTGACATTGATGGTTCAGGACCAGAAGTTTCATCCTCTTCCTCTTCCTCGTCTGACTCAAGTGAGAATGATTCTGGTGCATGAGGAACCGGCAGTCCTTCTCCGTGGGGTACTAGGCGTATAGCTGATGGAATGTTTGGATAATGCACAGTCCACTTTTTCTTCTTTGACACACCTTTCCCAACTGGAAGCACCATGCAGAAGTAACAATTGCTGGTCTGATCTGTTGGCTCTCTCCAAATCATTGGCACTGCAAAAGGCATAGATTTCCTTTTCCTGTTCAACCACTGGCAAAGATTTGTTGCACAAGTGTTGCAGCATATGTGTGGAGCCCACCTCTTGTCCTGATCTCCAATTTTGTAGCCAAAATAAAGGTGATAGGCTTTCTTAACCATAGTGGTTATACTGCGCTTTTGTGATGCAAAAGTCACTTCACCACAAACATAGCAGAAGTTATCTGCACTGTTCACACAAGTATGAGGCATCTCTGCTCACTTTGGTTAAACAGAAATGTGTCCCGTTGCAAAATCAAACACTGACAAATAAGAGAGCACAACACTGTATGATTTCTAGAGGTGATATAGGGCAATTTGTTCAGCAGAGTGATGTAAGTTTCGTTATGATTGCATCATCCATGACTTCTAGGAATAACAGGATGCAATTCATATCATGTATGATGCAATACCAGCTTCAGATTGCATCATTCATTGTTTTGCCTAAAAAGCAAGTACTGTCCAAACCCAGTAATAGATTTATTCATAGATCCAGTCAAAGATGTATTTTAGTCATTTCTGGTTTAAATTGAGATTCCCTTCCCTTTATAACTCACTTATCCTCTGCCATTCCCAAGTCAAGGGTCGTATATACTGACCCAATAGCATATCTTGAAAACTAGAGCCAATCAACAATTTTAAGCATCATTTTCGTTCTCAGTGACCCAGAATTAGTAAAGTTTGACTACATTTATTTCAGAAGCATTTTGGCTGTTAGGGTGACCAGACAGCAAGTGTGAAAAATCGGGACAGGGGGTCGGGGGTAATAGGAGCCTATATAAGAAAAATCCCCAAATATCAGGACTGTCCCTGTAAAATCAGGACATCTGGTCACCCTATTGGCTGTAGAGCAGTTAATCTATGGAAATATTCCTCTTCCTGGTTTCCCCTCTGTAGTGATTAAGCATTCCTTCTCATCCCAGATCATGTGACTGTTATAATGGATTATGTAACACTGTATATATTTACTCTTTTGCAGGCTAATCTTTATTTACCAACGCCTTCAGTGACAGAGAGCCAACTGGTATGTATCATGTGTCTGAACTATGCAAGTTTTCAAATTACAAGCATAAAATCTGAAGAAATTATTGGGTCTCTCTTTAGTCCTTGGAAGGAAGCTGCGGTCCCTGCTTCTAGATGAAAGTAATAAGCAGTATATTACTCCTTCCGTTCTGAACATGAATTTGAATGCAAAAGTGTGCCAATACCTACAAGTGAGGTGGAATCATAGGACAAACTGCAGGTCTTTGACAGAGGCCTCAGAGACTGGGTAACTTGGTGGCCCACTGCCTCTTAGTGGCCATTTAAAAATCTTTCAGTTTTGTTTGAAAACTTTGTTTAAATAGAGGCAAAATTCTGGGGCCCTATTCTCTTTGCTTCTACCTGTTTAAATCAAGAACAGCTAAACTGGTGAAAAGTGAGATGAAAACCAGGCCCTAGGAAGCATTTTAAGACTAAAACACAACTTTCATGTAGAGCAACTTCATTTTGTCCTCACAGCAGCCTAGTGAGGTAGGGAAATCTTATTATTCCCCGTTACAGATAAGGAACTGTGCCATATAGTCAGGGCCAGACTGTCAATAGAGCTCGAATCCCATTCAGGCACCTAGGACCAGATTTTCAAAAGTGCTCAGCACCCAGAACTTCCCATTATAGCACTTATTGCTGCACTCCTCTGAAAATCTGGCATAAGTGACTAGGTCATGATGACACAGGAAGTTAGTGATTATGCCAACTTCCTCCGTATCTCTGGAGCACTAGTCCAGTGCCTTAACCACAAGACCAGCATTGCACATGTGTGTGCAAGGGCAGAATATGACAGATGGATATTCAGATTCTCCGAACAATAGAAGGTTTCAGAGTAGCAGCTGTGTTAGTCTGTATCTGCAAAAAGAACAGGAGTACTTGTGGCACCTTAGAGACTAACAAATTTATTAGAGCATAAGCTTTCGTGGACTACAGCTCACTTCTTTGGATGCATATAGAGTGGAATAAATATTGAGGAGATATATATACGTACATACAGAGAGCATAAACAGGTGGGAGTTGTCTTACCAACTCTGAGAGGCCAATTAAGTAAGAGAAAAAAAAAAAACTTTTGAAGTGATAATCAAGCTAGCCCAGTATAGACAGTTTGATAAGAAGTGTTAGAATACTTACAAGGGGAGATAGATTCAATGTTTGTAATGGCTCAGCCATTCCCAGTCCTTATTCAATCCTGAGTTGATTGTGTCTAGTTTGCATATCAATTCCAGCTCAGCAGTCTCTCCTTGGAGTCTGTTTTTGAAGTTTTTCTGTTGTAAGGTAGCCACCCGCAGGTCTGTCATAGAATGACCAGACAGGTTAAAGTGTTATCCCACTGGTTTTTGAGTATTATGATTCCTGATGTCAGATTTGTGTCCATTAATTCTTTTGCGTAGAGACTGTCCGCTTTGGCCAATGTACATGGCAGAGGGGCATTGCTGGCACATGATGGCATATATCACATTGGTAGATGTGCAGGTGAACGAGCCCCTGATGGTATGGCTGATGTGATTAGGTCCTATGATGATGTCACTTGAATAGATATGTGGACAGAGTTGGCATCGGGCTTTGTTACAAGGATAGGTTCCTGGGTCAGTGGTTTTGTTCAGTGATGTGTGGTTGCTGGTGAGTATTTGCTTTAGGTTGGGGGGTTGTCTGTAAGCGAGGACAGGTCTGTCTCCCAAGATCACTGGGCTATCTTGATTATCACTTCAAAAGTTTTTTTTCTCTTACTTAATTGGCCTCTCAGAGTTGGTAAGACAACTCCCACCTGTTTATGCTCTCTGTATGTGTGTATATATATCTCCTCAATATTTATTCCACTCTATATGCATCTGAAGAAGTGGGCTGTAGTCCACGAAAGCTTATGCTCTAATAAATTTGTTAGTCTCTAAGGTGCCACAAGTACTCCTGTTCTTTTTGCAAACAATAGAAGAGCAGTCAGTGTTTATAACCATAGGCACCGACTCCTTGGGTGATCCGGGGCTGGGGCACCCACAGAGAAAAAAATAGTGGGTGCTCAGCACCCACCAGTGGCCCCACTAATCAGCTCCTCCTCCTCTCCCCCAGTACCTCCTGCCCACCAGTGATCAGCTGTTCTATGGTGTGCAGGAGGTGCTGGGGAGGAGAGGGAGAAGCGGGGGCAGGAAGAGGTGGAGGGAGGGAGGGCAGGACGGACCCATTCAGGGGAGGGTTCGGAACAGGGTGGGAAGAGGAGGGGTGGAGACAGAGCAGGGGCAGGAAGAGGTGTGGCAGGGGTGAGGCCTTGGGGGAAGGGGTGGAGTGGGAGAGGGGCCTGTGGTGGAGTGGGGGTTGAGTACCCTCAGGCAGGGCTGGCTCCAGGCACCAGCCTAGCAAGCAGGTGCCTGGGGTGGCCAATGAAGAGGGAGGAGGCACGTCCGGCTGTTTGGCGGCGGGGCCATCACTCCCTCTTGGAATACTGCCGAATTGCCACCCTAGAATGAAGCGGCGGTAGAGCTGCCACTGCTTGTGATCGTGGCTTTTTTTTTTTTTCTCCTGTTTGGGGCGGCAAAAATGCTAGAGCCAGAGTTGGTGCCTCTTTCTAACCCTCTAAAACAGAGAGCATTGAACTCAGGCCCGCAGGTTAGTGATATTAACAGGAATTCTATATGTGGGCTGAAGAGAAGGCTAAATATATTTCATCCATATTTTAAAAAGTGAGAGAAACCTAGATAATGCACGACATGATACAGCTCACGTGGAAGGGTGTAGCTTAACTCCTAGGTATATGCATAGCAGTTCTGAGGCATACTGCCAGGTGGTTTAACAGCTTGAAGTGATTTTTCTATAATTCATTCATTAGGAGAATTATATATATATATCATGCAGCTCACTGACTTTCCAAAGTTTAAAGCTGCTTAGCACTAAGTCTGTGAAGTAAATTAAACTGTGACTGAGCTGAGTAGCAGTTAAACCTTGAGAATTACGGCATTATAACTCCCTTTGGTATAAAGCAATCTGAACTTAATTCAGCAATCACTAGCCACCAAATCCTGGCCAGGGCAGCATCCAGCATGGAACACTTAGCAGTTCCAGGGTACAGCCAGAGTCTACTGCTCCAGCTTCTTCTTCTGGGCCATTAATTGCCCAGTTTGACTGCATGGCATTTGGGCACTGGGGAATGACATCTGAGGAAGCAGCATTTACCTCTATACAAGATTGCTTTCCGTCACTGAATTGTAGCCATCTCTAGGGTGAAATGTAGCCATTACTTTTAAGAACACTATACAACAGTTCAGGAAAGACAATAAAGAAAGCCCTAGACTGTTGAAACTGTAGCAGGAAATGTAGGTAGGCAGAATATAAATGCCTTAAGTGGAATAACACAAAGGTTTCTATTATATGCTGGAGTCCCTTGCTGTGTACTAAGGAATGTACCCTAGAGTCCTCTTTCTGAATTGTGTATGGAGGCTAAGTGGCTTCAGGTCTTGCATATTCCCTTAAGCACAGAGTTAGCTGAAAGTGTCATTTGCATTTCATACATTTCTTGACATTCAAATATTTGTACGTAAATAGAAATAACAACCTGCATTACAAAGAGATGCCTATCCAGCTCTATGAGCTCTGGGATATGTCCTGCTGCTCTGTCAGCACAGCAGCATACAAAATAATTGTCCTTCTGCCAGATGTCCTTCCTCCTTACAGAGATCGGTGAATAATTAGTCAGAGGGGCATAAATCATTTTTTTGCCCCAGGCATTTGCCTTCAGACTTCAAGTGCACCTGGGAAGAACTCTATTAGACCCTCATTCATATCATGGAATGTTTTATTGCATTTATAAACTTAAGATTTGGATTACAAAAATAAATAAATGAATAGTTTTAATTACATATCTTATCCCCAGTTCATGGCAAAAAGCAATGGCAGGGGAAAATATTTTAAAATAATTTAAAACTCAACTAAGCAAAGCACCTGAGATTGTACTTGTAGTGATCAAAACACATCCTTTTGGTATATGCAGAACTGAAGTATCATTATAGGGAGCTCAGCCCAACCAATGCCTAGGGCGCCAGTACCCAGAAACTTGGTGTGTGTGTGTGTGTGTGTGTGTGTGTGGCTTCATCCTTTTCAGTGGGACATACAAAGTGACCTAAGGTCTCTTCCCTCCCTAGGGCTCAATGCTCAACTATGCCTGACAATAGCTGAGCATAAAACAGCCATTTGTGGTTCCCTTATCTTGGGGCCATTTTCTTTACCAAATCCATCAGCCGTGTTGTTTAGAGCAGCCTCAGGGCTTCTTTAACCTGCTCTGGATTGTAAAGGCCCCCAGTTGATCATTGCAGTAGCTGGGGATTCTCCAAGCATGCTGTGCTCCATGAGAGAGAGAAACTAACTCTCTTCTTTTGTTAAATATCATTGCATCTGATGGCGTGGGAGTGTTGGTTAAGGAGACAAATTGACAAAAAGCAACAATGAACAGAAAGCATTTAAAATGCAATCCTCTGTGAAGCATCAGGAAACAAAATTTTTACTTACAGGAAGACTGCTGTAAAATAAAGGGGTTTAATAACTGTGATGAACAGTGCACACCCTTTGGAACCATAGAAAAGCCCAACATAGCTATTCTAAGCCTGATTCCTAACATCCCAAATAAAGGGAAGAAGCAGTGATCTTGATAGTGGAAGAACAACATTCCAGTGGAAGTTGGGACCTGGGAGAGCTCATCCCTCAGCTCAAGAGAATTGAGAGAGGACAACTAGGGCCCTGTGGAGCCTGCTTCACTAATGGTAGCCCCACTTCATTACTAATGAATTGGCAACGTCTAAGCAAAGAAGGCAACTGGGGGAACTGCTCTGCATTACACCAGGAGCTTGGGGTTTCTGCCTGGGTGGTTTCTGGCAACCAAGCTCCAGACCTCATTTGCTTTTGGTTTATTTGGGTGTTTAGCCATCAGACATTGAGGGATCTCCCAGGCCTCATCTACTCTAATCTTTCAGCTGATTAGCAAGTGTTCCTGTGTACATTCTAAACAGATAAATTGAGCAGTAGGCTTCTTTGGGGAGCATGTGAGAGGTAGAGTGGGGTTGAGAGGGTGGTTTTTGGGAAAAGAATGTTTCAACCAAATTTATCATTGAATACATCATTTTTTGTCAAAAATAATGTGCAGTGACAGCCTAGCACCTCTGCATTTGTTCAGAGCTACCCAGGTTTGGACTCAAGGATAAAACTGATACCTCTTAGTGAGTGTGGCCCTGTCTATGCTCAAAATTCAGGTGGTTGTTCTGATTCTGTTGTCTAAATTAATAAATGGTGTGTCTCTAGGAAGGGTTTTCTATTTGTTGTCCTTTAGAGGAGTGGCTGTGAGCTCCAGTAGGCTGCACGGTTATATCAGGCATTGTGGACATGACGGTGAACTGTACAGGCCAAATCCTGAGCAGTTCTGAGTACCAGTTGAGTGTGTGCAGCCCCGTTGTGATTATGTGAGTGGTGTGTGCTCAGTGGCTATTCAGAACCTCTCTGGAATTGGCCCAGGTTGAGTACATACTGTAACGGCCAGACACCAGGCAAAGCACAAGAATGTGACTCAGTTTAAACTATAGCAATAATCGCACTTGATATTTGTTAGTAATGACAGAAAGTTTTATAGGGAGATGACTGCATAAGACTAATTCATACATAATTCAGTCATATCTTGATTTTTTTTAAAGAGAGGAGAATATAGAGATAGACAAAGACAGAGTGCATACAGACAAGAGAAAAGATTAGGTAGGAATCAGAGTCTCAGGGAGAGAGAGGTTTTAAAAAGGACCTAGACTTAATCAAAGGTTTAGGGAGTTAGTAGGGAAGTAGGAAGTAAAAAAAAATCTGAAAATCTACCCAGCCTTTGGGCAAGTAAGGAGGGTGGCACCCAACCCCCAGATAGGGCTGGCCTTACCATGAGGTGAACTGAGGCAGCCGCCTCAGGTGCCAGACTGTGTGTGTGTGTGGGTGCACCACTAGGACCCAGAGTGTAGAAAATTGTGTCTGCTGCTGGTGCATATGATTCTCTCTGCTCTAGATGCACAGAGATGGTGGAGTGCTGTGATGGAGGAAGGAGGGCACAAGAGACATAACACGCAGGCAGGAGAAACGGTGAGAGTGAATAACAGAAAGCAGCAGGAATTGCAGGGAGAGAGAGGAGGCGGAGACTCTTATGTACCTCTCTAGCACCCCCAGGAGCCTGGGCTGATTAACACCATCTTCTCAGGGAGCTTCCTGTTTCCTGCTGCTTCCCTGAACCCACTTGAGGAGAACAGGCAGTGAACTGAAGTAGTAGGATCCAGTTAGGCCCTTAAGACGCTGATATCTTCCCTCAGGCAGGCCCTGCTACCAGCCTGCTTATTTGTCCCCTTCAATTGAGTGTTGAGAGCCACTATTGCTGGCACAGAACAGCAGTCATGAGTGAAAGAAGAAAACGCCCCTCTGGGGCAGCATTCAGAAAAAGAAAGCAAAGGAAGCTTTTCTATCTAAGCAGGAAGGAGCTCTCCTGAGATACACAGACACAAATGTTCATGGTGAGCCTTCCGGCCCCAGTGAGGATGTGGGTGGTGAGGAGATGCCTGATCTTGCAGTTAGAGTGCAGCATCCATATCTCCATCTCAAATGGATGTAACCATGCACATTCTTGAAGAAAAGTATAGATCAGAGAAGAGTGTGGTAGAGGTGCAAGAAACAGCTGCTGCTGAGTTTAGTTCCTTAATTCTAAATGATCCGGGACTGTGGACCCATTTGAGCAGTAGCCTGAGGGACTTCCTTGTACTGCATGGGCCACAGCAAGTGAAAAACTTCATATTCCCCAAAGACAATGAAAATAGAAGTTTCTATCTAACACATTACTGGTGTGAAATCCCCAATGGTGATAAAGTGGAGAGGCCATGTACTCAAAAACCCAGAATGCTGCATACTGTTTTTATTGCAAACTCTTCCAGTCTAATGTTCCAGTCACATTGGATTCTACAGGAACAAAGGACTGGAAAAATCTGGCTGGAAATCTGGCATGCCATGAGAAGGCAGCAAATCACCAGAGAGCATTCCATAGGTGGAAAGAGCTTGAGATGAGACTAAGGTTAAAGGCCACCATAGATGATCAGCATCAAGAGAAGATTGCATCAGAGTCTCTTTACTGGCAAAATGTTCTGAAAAGGCTCATTGCCACTGTGAGAATGCTTGCTACCAAAACCTAGCACTGGGTGGCACTTCAGATCAGCTGTATGTGCCAAACAATGGAAACTTCCTTAAAATTTTGGAGCTGATGGCTGAGTTTGATGCTGTACTCCAGGAGCATCTAAGAAGAGTCACCACCCAAGAAATGTACACACACCACTACCTTGGAAAAACAATTCAAAATGAGATCATACAGTTACTGGCAACAAAAGTCAAACAGAAGATTGTAGCAGATCTGAAGTCAGCAAGATATTACTCTGTTATTCTGGATTGCACACCTGACATCAGCCATATGGAACAAATGACTTTAATGGTGTGTTTTGTAACAACAGAACCTAGTGAAAATGTCCCTGCAATGGTGACTGTCAGAGAGCATTTTCTAGAATTTATTGACATTGATGATACTACAGGAGCTGGTATGACAAATGTGCTTCTTAAAAAGCTGGAAGATATGGGAATTGCGATAGCTGACATGAGAGGTCAGGGGTACGATAATGGTGCCAACATGAGAGGAAAGAACAGAGGAGTGCAGACATGGATCCAAGAGGTAAACCCTCGAGCTTTTTTTGTCCCATGCAGTTCTCATTCATTGAACTTGGTGGTCAGTGATGCAGCATCAGCTTCTAGTGAGGCTGCTGAATTTTTTAATGTAATTCAAAGCATCTATGTATTTTTCTCTGCATCAACTCATCAGTGGCAAATTTTGAAGCAACATCTGGGAACATGCTCTCTGACACTGAATCCACTGAGTGCCACATGATGGGAAAGTCAAGTGGAGACAGTAAAGCCTATCAAACACCAAATTGGGAAGATAGATGATGCCATAGTTGCCATTATGGAGGATAATGCTATGACGGGAACTGTTCGTGGGAGAACAGTGGCAGAGGGAAATTTAATCACCAGAAACGTACATAACTTCAAATTTCTGTGTGGCTTAGTGTCGTGGCATGACATACTGTTTGAAATAAATGTTGTAAATAAGAGACTCCAAGGTGTTGACCTTGATATATCTGGAGCAATGGAACAACTGGACAAAGCAAAGCTATATCTACAATCTTACTGGTCAGATGAAGGATTTCAAAATGTTCTGAAGAGTGCACAGAAGTTGGCAGAGGAACTTCACACTGAAGCTATTTTCCCACCCATTCAAGAATACAAGAGTCACCAAAGAAGAAGACATTTTGATTACAAGGCACAGGATAATCCCATAAGAGACCCCAAACAATAATTCCAAGTTGAATTCTTTAACCAGATGCTAGATTGTGCAATACAGTCAGTTGAAGAACGTTTCATGCAGCTCAGGGAACACAACAGTATATTTGGGATGTTGTATGATATTCCAAAACTCCTCACTATACCTGAAGAAGACCTACACCAGCAATGCAAGGCACTAGAGACAGTGTTGACACATGATGACATGAGCGATATTGACGCGAGTGATTTAGGTGATGAACTGAAAGCCCTTTCAAGATACATTTCAGCAGGATCAACTCCAAAGGCTGTTCTGGAATATATGTGCACAAATAAGATGACCACCTTCTTTCCAAATGCTTTTGTTGCTCTGCACATACTTCTAACACTTCCTGTAACAGTTGACAGTGGAGAACGCAGCTTCTCCAAGTTTAAGTTAATAAAAACACATCTATGCTCCACAATGACACAGGAGAGGCTGGTCGGCCTTGCAACCATCTCAATAGAGCATGAGCTGGCCCAGACTGTGGACCTTCAGGAAGCAGTTCAAATCTTTGCAATCAAAAAGGCATGGAAAGCACCACTTTGATTATTCAAACAGATAAAAACACCAGTATTTACTATGCAGACAAGAAAAGTTACATTTGCTGTTGAGGCATTTGAAAGTTAAGTGTTACTTAAAATTTTTGAACAAGGCATTTTAAGTTGTTAGTTCTCCTTTCTTGGGATAGGTAGCAGAGTAGTACCATGAGAGGAGTAGAAGAGGAAGAAGGCAGAATTGAGACCTTTCAAAGTTTTGGCCCAAGTGAGAGGTCATGGGGGCATCATTTGAGCTCTCCACCTCAGGTGCCAAAATGTTGTGGGCCAGCCCTGCACCCAGACCTCATTTCCTTGGCTTTTTTATCTTTCTGCAGCCCCTTACCCCCAAACAGCATTTTCAGTAGCCACCAGTGCCTGAACAGATTAATTTCTCATCTTACCTATGCTCAGAAAGACTGCCTGAACCTTTAGGTGTATGTATAACTTTATAGAGCCCCATTTACTGTAGTGTGGGATAATATGATCTAGTGTGGTTATTTAAACAATGCAACATCTGTAAAATGAGGATAATGATGCTGCCCTCCATTGTAAAGTGCTTTGAGATTTATTGGTGAAAAGGACTATATCAGAGCTAGGTATTATTATTTATTATAGAAAAAGCAAGAGGTGAATATGTGCCTGCATCCACTCCTTTTAAAGTACACCAGTCACGTATAATGCCTGTCCATTACTGTAACTTTTAAAATTTTGGTGTGATGGTATTGTGACTCAGCCCTGCATGGCAAAGGAAAATCTCAGCTTGCTTATGGGCACTCTACCTATTGTCAGTTGTGCTGTCTGCTAGCAAAGAAAGAACTCAGGCTTCTGTTTTTGAACCAGTGATTTTGTTAGAACTTGGTAGGTAGCTAATGATGTATTTCAAATTCTGATTGCTGGTTGATGTGTGTCAGACTGTTGGTAATGTATGACTCATCTCACTGTGGGCACTTGACATCAATGTTCTTTAGAAAATACAGCCCTAAAAGCATTTTCTACAATCTGCTTTTGAAGGCAATGCTTCATCTGTAAAGACCGCTTATTCTTGACAGTTTCAGGTAGCTCAATAAACTTTTAATTACATAGTTGTGTAAGACCATTAGGAGGCCAAGGGTACTTCTGTCAGTACAGTAATTTGATAATAACTATGCCATCCCAATCCTGTATTTTAATTTATTTTTTATATATAACTTTTTGTTGGAAAGTAGAGAGAAACACTCCTTGGCAAATCTTCCACAGCCATTTTGAGTGGGGAGAAAACCATGGAGTGCCAAATTCCCTCTTGACCCTCCAGAAAGAATGGACATTTACTCCCAAGCATAAACTAACTAATCAGCTAAATGGGCATTGGATCAGGCATTAACTTGTTAAATTCCATAATCAAAACATCTTATTTGAAATGCAATTTGACTATTCATCACTCTTCCAGTAAAACTAACGTCACCTGAAATTCTTTTTATTTATAGTCCATCTTAACTGAAACAAGAGATGGATCTAAAAGGGGTACGAAGCTAGGAGTGGGGTAGACATTAGTATTAGTTCAAGACCATCCATAACTTAAATTTATAAATTTAAATAAATAATCTCAAAAACCACATTTAATTTCAAAACCCTTCTCTATTTTAAACACTTCAGTCATATTACTTTCTGATGAAAGATGATTTAGATTAAATCAGTGCAGTTTTGTCAAGCTCTGCTCATATGTGAAATCTCTGGATTTTATTTATTAGTTGTGGCCCTACATTCTACTTTCTCTAACTTAGTTGTATCTTTTTTTCAAATAAGTAGCCTACCAATCATTTATAATGTTCTTTATAAAGGGATACTTTAGAAAGTACTACTTCACGCAATGTCCAGTCAACCCGGGGAACTAGTTGTCAGTACTTTCCCCAGGAATTTAAATTAGAGGTGGTGTTTGAATTTACGGGGGGAAGGGGAGAATAAACTGTTGACTAAACTGGTAACACTGCGGTAACTAATTGACTACTGGGGGGAGGTATGGGAGGTATAGAGGAGTTCACGGTTCATCATACCTATGCTCAAAAAGACAGCCTGAACCTTTAGGTGTTTGACTAACTTGATAGTGCCCCATTTACTGTACTGTGGGCAGAAAGGTGATGGTTAGAGGTCAGAGATCTAAGTGGGATCCCCTCAAGGAGGCCACTAAGGGGTCAGAGATGCAGTTACCTTGGGAACTGATAGAACCCAATGAAGCAACTCAGTAGCAGCCTTGCAGTTATTTATGTAGAATGTGTCAAATGTTCCTTACTCTCTACCATGTGGACATGTTCGAGAGGCCTACTGCCTAGTTATTTAAGAGTTTGTCTCCGCACAGAGCCTCACAGAACTCCAGTGCTCATAGTTTCCATCAAAAATACACCCATTTACCTCCATTTTTGTTTTCTGCCTACAGATCAGTTTTGTCTGTCTTAACAAATTATTCCTTAGCCCATGCTTAGAGTTTGTACAACAACCTGTCATGTCAAACTCTATAGGAAGAATTCCAAAAATCTAGATCATATTAAATTTACAATGTGCCACTATCTAGACCAGTAGTTTTTTAAATTAAAAAGTAAATAGATTTATCTGACATGATATATATTTTGCAAATCCATGATAACTCACAACTATTAAATTGTACCTGTCCAAATGTGTCTGTAAGGATATATATCAAAATCTTTTACTAATACAGATGCTAGATTTATAGGTTCAACATTTCCAACTTTATTTCTGGAACCTCTCTTTTTAAATAATGGAACCAATTTCACTATTTTTCAGTTACCAGGTACTTTTCTATACCACATAAAAGAATGGTTCAATTATTTGACCTCAATCTTACATAAACCATTGTTGCTCAGGACTGTGTCTACCTTTATCTTATCCAAATACTTGTTTTTCCCATGGCTTTGGTAATTGACAGATGTATAGACTTGTGGTTAAGGGACTTGCCTGGGACTCAAGCAATGGCTTAAATTGCTATCCTAGCCACATACACCTTGGAAAGCATTCCAACTCTCTGTGGTGCCTCAGTTCCTTATCTGACAAATGGATCTCTGGTCTCCCACCCTTTGTCTGGCTTGTCTATTTAGATTGTAAGGTATTGAGGACTGAATGTCCCTTAAATTTCTGATCAAAAGAGTGGGGGGAGGGGAATGAGATGACATGAAAAACACCAATATTCACATAACATTACATCAAAAATATTTAAAAATGTTTTGTATTACAATATAGACACAAAAAGATATGAATAAAATAAAGCAAACATATCGTAAGCGAACACTAAACATAGACCACTAAAGCACCATCATCACCAAGTTCACTCAAAATATTGTTATCACCCGAAGTCAAAGGAAAAGTGTCCAGATTACAAGTCAATTTATGAAAGATGTAATCAATTATTCTGTTCTGGTGAGATTTCAAAACGGCTAGTTTTGCCTAACCCAGCAAAATGTTCGCCAGTCGGGAAACTGACTGAATGTGAGCCCTGTATCTCACGCCGAGAACAAACAGGGGGTTGGAGAAAACCAATCCCAAACTGCTGAAAAGCGGCTGCAAAAATAACCAAAAAGAGGAATCAAATGGGGGCAATGTAGGAAAAAATGAAACACCATGTTTGAAGCCAAACAGAAGGGGCCTTCTGCAGACACCGTAGGAGTAATATGGTGTACAAAATGATTGGTTGCTACGATGCTATGCTGGACCCTCTGCTGTAAGTTGCTGGAGTGCTTAGGAAGAGGAGGTTTGAACAGTGTCTTCCAAGCCAGGGACATAGACATTCTCCAGGATGTATCAGAGAGATCAGAGAGTGTGGCATAATGCCTCACCTTGACACTCATTCCATAGAGCAGCTGCTTGGTCATGGTTGCAAAAGGAAGATTCACCAAACCCTTCCAGGACAACGCTCCGACTGGTTGCACAAGGATCTCATCCATAGGAGGGGAGACAGCTAGTGAGAAGAACATTCCCCCTGGAAGAATAATTCCTGCAAAAAAACTCTGCAAATACTAAGCAGGCCACTGAGCGAGTGCCACCTGGAATTCAGAAAGGGCCTTATTCAAAAGACATACAGACTGGATTCTTGTCTGAACAGCAAGAGCTGTCCTGACTTCCAGCTTGACTAACTAGGAACAAGCATGTGGAACATCTAGGTCAACCCAGCCTGTTTAATGGCAGAAAACAGCTCCTGGAGGAGAGCGGGCAAAAGTGGGTTAAAATACAGCGACTGTTCCAAAAGCCATAAACTGGAAAACAGCTGGTCTGGCTGTGCACTTTGCAAAAGTCGCCAGGCTTTAAAAAGACCTTTATAAAATAGGGGCAAATCTAGACTCCGTAATCGACCAGGTGCCAACAAAAATAGGTGAGACTCAAAGCCCATCTCCCCAGCATGATAGAGGAGAGAAACAGCAAGGGATTTGTAGGCCTGTGGGCAGTCAGAGTAAAGTAACCATTGAACAGACTGGCGATGAAAGGCCACCACCCTGCTGGTTAAGCAGTGAGTCCCTGGCTCCCTTTATCTAATGGCAGGAACAGCAAAGCAGGGCACAGTCAGTGGTAATTATTAAAAAAAAAAGATTTATATACCACTGAATCTAGTCCAAAAGGCCCAGGGGAGGGTGCAGAGACACAGTCCGGTGCCATAAGATTAAGGCCACAAGATTTTGGCAATCAAAACCCATCCCTGAAAAGAGAATCCAGGAAGGAGCCAGGCCATTTCTGCAGGTGGCCTTGCACCTTCTCCTCAGCCCCCTCCCAGTTCCTTAGCAGGGCCGGCTTTAGGCCTATTCCCCCGATTCCCCCGAATCGGGCCCCACACCTTAGAGGGCCCCGCGCCTTAGAGGGTCCCGTGCCCTAAAGAAGAGCGCCTAACTTAGGCGCCTTTTTAATTTTTTTACCCACCCGGCGGCGGTCCGGGTCTTCAGTGGCATGGTGGCGGCGGGTCCTTCACTCGCTCCGGGTCTTCGGTGGCATTTTGGCGGCGGGTCCTTCAGTGCCACGGAAGACCTGGAGTGAGTGAAGGACCCGCCACCGAAGTGCCACCAAAGACCCGGACCGCTACCGGGTATTCGAATTGGGCCCCGCACTTCCTAAAGTCGGCCCTGTTCCTTAGCATATAGCATTCACATCCAACAAAGACCTACATCACCTTAATCTCAGAGGTGCCCCATTGGAATTGCTGGGGCCACAAAGGGGGACCGCTACACTGTCAAGGACTCGGTAAGATTGAATTGCTCTGAGCCCTGTTAATGCAGGTAGAAGTGCTTGTTCATACGCTTGTAAACAAGTGCAAAATGCCTGCTTGTCACAGTGATAAAAACTCTGATATCATCAGCTTAGGCTGACAGACAAACTGGGAAAGCATCCAGCAGCCCGGCATGGAAAGGCCAGTCAGACAGCTTCTGCAGAGATGCAGGAATGGCTCCAAACTAAGAGCATACAGCATCCCAGACAGAGGACACCCCCGATGAATGCCTCTGCAAACTAGAAAGCAGTGGCTAAGACCCCCCCATTAATCTTTAAGACACTAAAAACTTCATGGTACAATAAAGAAATATATGAAGAGAACACTGGCCCAATCTCAAAAGCTTCTAATGTTTTGAAAAGCTAACTATGGTTAACAAAAGGCCTTCTTTTGGTCCATTGAAATAAGCCCCACATCCAGACTACATTAGTTCACATTAAAAATATAATGAATTAAAAAAAAAATTATCCAAAATACAGTGTTTAGGAATACAATATGTTTGATCAGCATGTATCAGAGTCCAGACTTGGTCGGTTGGCTAAGGCCCTGGATAAAATCTTATAATCAGAACAGAGAAAAGAAATAGGTCTCCAGTTCCATAAGTCACAAAGGTCCCCTTTTTTGTGCAGCAGGTTGATCACTGCCCTGTGGCAACTGAGGGGCAGTGCTATCTCCTGGGCACACTCCAGCACCACTAGAAAAATGTCAGGACCAATAAAATGCCAGAAATGCTTGTAAAATTAAGATGGCAGCCTATTGATGCCTGAGGCCTTGGCCGTAGGGGGCTGCTGGACTGCACCAGAGAGCTCCTGTAGCGATAGCGAGATGTCCAGGCACTGCTTTTCCTCACCAGTCAGATGGGGCAACCCCTGGTGCAGCTCTTCCATTGCCAGGACATCACAGGCTTCAGACGAGTACAGAGTACTGTAAAAAGCAAAAGCTGCTTTCCAGATCTCAGCAGGGTCAGCTGTCAGATGACCATTCGGCAGCCAGAGGCAAAAATCCTGCCCATGATCTGTAGACTTTTTCTCTAACCTGAAACAGAACCTTGGAGGGAGCATCATTTTTCATGGAACTGAGTAAAACGGACCTTAACCAGGGTTCCTTGCTCCTTCCAAGCTCCTCAGGAGCTGGTACTTCTCAGTTAAGGTTTGGGGAATCTGCACTGGGTTTCCCACATCAACATTGCCAAAAAGGTGCAAGACGTCTCATTCCAGGGCACTCATGATACAAGAACCACATGGCAGGCTGGGTATACTGCTGGCAGAACATTTGTATCTGGACCTTCCCGACATTCCACTACTGTCTCAAGGACTCAGACAGAGGCTTGTGCTGCTGCCAATGCTTCCAAAACACAGCAAATAACTGGGTGAAATTCAGGTCCTGTAACAATTTGGTATTAAAGCGCCAGCGGGAAGCACAGGCAGGATGAGGGAGAGAAATACTGAGAGTCATCATGATGACCAGACAAGTGAGTGGGAGACATGGAAGACTGAACATCCATATTCATGCTGGCCTTCATGGTATAAAAGTGATCCAGTCTAGCCCCTAGCAGCACCATGGAGACTAGAAGGAGAGAGCCAAGCAGCAGAGCAACAATGAAAACAAGCCATTGGGAGACCTATATATCTTGAACAATCCCTGCTTCCTCACCTTTCTCAACAACTTCTTAAGATGGGAGTGTGTCTCATCATCAACCAGGATATCTCTCAAGACAAGGGCAGCTGAGTGAACAAAGTGTGGTAAATCAGGGAAATAGGCCTCAACCTCAACTCCCTGCTTCCCTTTAGTGCTATTCAAAATATCACTAATCTCCTCCACATAGTGCCCACCTTTCATATCTATCTGATGGACTGGAACATCAGGAACCAATAAGGAGAGACAGAGATCATCATCATCCTCTTCAGCTTCCTCAGACTCCACCAGCTCAGAAGAACATTGCGCAGTCATTGCAATACTCTCATCATTCATGAAGGAGAGAGATTCAGGGTGGGCAGTTGGTATATCTATTTTCCCAAAAGGGGTAGGCCACCCCGCCCCAGGCTGGACCCAGCATCATCACTGCAGCATGCAGGATTGGGGGCTTGAGGACTCACCATACCACGGGAAGACAGCAGCGCACTGGGAGCTGCAGGCATGGAGCTACCCAAACACAATGTTATCCTCCTTCTCAGGGCACACTGCTCCATCCTCAGCCACTACCAGCTCAGGGGCCTCCAAAGTCTTAGCTCTTTTAAACCCAGTCCCGCATAAATCCATCTCATCAGTCTGTTCTTCACCCCCATCTCTAGAACCCCTCTACTTGCTCTGCAGGGAGGTGCTCCTCAACCTCCAGGACTTGCTTCTGTACAAGCACAGGTTATGGAGTCACAACAGAGGGTTCTTCTGGGGACGCGGGGGCTTGCTGTCTGGCAAGGGAGGGGGAGATGGAATCTGGCAGTGCAGATGCAGGCGGTCCCTTGATGTCCCAGCCCTCACCCCACTATCCTGGGGTCTCACATTCGTACCAGTGACCCCAAGCCAGCAATGTGTGGGCCGGAACCCCTCAAATGACAGGAAACATTCAATGTTTTTAGAGGTAGCAAACACTGTATAATCCACCCTATCCATGTGGTGCTTTAAAACCAGGTTCAGGGGCTGTTCAGGGTTATTTAACATCATAAAATGCCTCACATCTGGGTTATTCGAGGCTAGCAGAATCATCCCACCAGCAGAAACTATATTCCCCCCTTCACATAATGGGGAAATTAGACACTCACGTCTCATTGTGAAGGAAGGGGATGACATCGGAAAAATTACTTTATTAGCAGGAGTAAACAAGGGAAATACTTGAACAAAAGACTCCTTGACCCAGAGTCCCTCTTGTACCAAACAATTCACAAACTGCTCCTCGGCCAGGAAAATCACTATGGATTTGCTCATTCGAGAGGCAGATTTTACAGGAGCACAGCCAATAATCTTACCTACACTCAGCAACACGTCCTCCACAGTGCAGGAGGCAGCAGGGACACACCAAACCCCATGCTTGCAGATCAAATCACTAAACCCATCTGAAGTGGACTCTATGGAGAAAACCTCCTCAGCTCCAAGGAAAAAGGGGAGGGAACCAATAACACCCATAAAAGAAAGAAACTGCAAGTAACAAAAGAAAAAAACAAACATAGACTAACAGAAACCCAGCTAGTACACACAGCACCCAACAAACAGCCTCACTTGAGGCAGGGGAAGGATAAGGAAGAGACAGACAGATTCCACAATAGCCCACAATAGGTAACTCCTCTGGCACGTGGCCAACCCAGGTTTAAAGCCTTGGTCTGAATCAGACAGATCAGGGACTTAAACCTGGATCCCCTACATCCACGGTGAATGCTCTTCATGGAGAGAGTGAATCTTTTTCTCCCAACTGCTGACGTAGAACAAATTTTGAAAATGTTCACAAACTGGAAATATTGTTTTTCAACCAGCTGTACTTTGTAGAGTAAACAATTATTTTTTTCCATTCATTTCTTCCTTTATTGCTCCCCAGTGACTGAAGGATGAGTAAGTTGAGATGTTAGTACTGTAAAGCTTAATTGCATTTGTGCAAATGGTTGTTTGCTGTCACTGTTCATAATGTGTTTCAAGTTCTTGGGTAGTATGCTGGGAAAGCTCATATGATATTTGGCCAGAGTTTAAATCTGGCCTTTCTAAAAAGTGCTTTCTTACCATGCATTGGTGAAAGTTATTAGTTGATATACTTGCATCATCTGTTGCCCTTCTTTATTGTGTGGGGTTTTTTTCATTTTGCGATGTCTTTTTGAAAAGTTCATGCTGGAATTTGCTGTCTGTAAACAGATGTGGTTATACATAATCCATGACTTGATGAAGTTATTAGGATGCAGTTGAGCAGCTAGCAAGAGGTGGCAGAAACAATAGTTTGATAGGCAGGCTAGTTTCTATCCTTTGGGTTGATAACAAATAGATCTTAATTAAGAGCTTCCCGTGACTGCAAAATCACAACTGGTGTCACCTTTCTCCATATTCTGAAACAAAAACAATGAGGAATTGAATTATTTTGGTCCTTGTATATTTTTTAAATGTCATCTTTTGAAATATGGTAACTTCAATAAAACTGGAATTAAAATGTCCAAAAATAAATATCATTTTCTATAATCTGTTACTACTTCAGGTTTTTAAATGTCTATTCTTTTTCCCCCTGTGCTTGCTATGGATCTAGACAAAGCCTGGTGTTATTCGTCCAGGGCCAGTGAAAACAAAAACCTTATTAAAAACGGAGGAGCCCTATCAACCAAACCCTTTTAAAAAATACCTTGAAGAAACCAGAGATCCAGATATTGAGCAGGTGAGTGCTTTATTTAAACATCACCCCCGCCGCCCTGAATTTGTAGTGGTTGTCAGTTTCCTAAGAAGCTGATGAAGTTGAATCTTGGAGTTTTGTTTATTTATGTGCATATATATTAAATAGCAGCAATATATACACCACCCTCCCATTTTATATTTAAATACTTTACTATTAAAATTGTATCAGCCCAGATGATGTTCCATTTCGTATTATGCAGTGGCTTAGCTCCTTCTCTCTGGCTTTTAAAAGAGGGGAAAATAGCCTGTATATGACTATACAGCCTGTATATTAATGAATTATGATCATGGTCATTTTGTAGCATCTGTATGTAATTTTTTAAGACATGACTCATTAGGACTAGAAGGCTTTGTAACCTTATACAGAACCATCTACTGGCAAGTTAATGTGTCCTGATACAAAGCATAACATAAACAAGAACTGCCTGATTAGATAACCAGCCCTTATTTTTGATAATTTGTTACCCATGTCAATTTAAAATCAAACTTTGCTTCCAGTATCAAACATGCCACTTTGTGTAATGTCTTTACGAACATCTTGTAGGGTCATTAAGAGCACCTTGTAGTGATAATACAGTATTTTTCATTTCTGAGCGACTTACTGACTTGGGTCGGCCACTGTCTCAAAGCAACTATATGTGTGTGAATCTATCAATCTATATAGGTAAATATGTGTTTGTGTGTATTACTTTGAATTAAAACCTTTAACACAATATGTAATTAAATTCCTGGAGAAGCTTCCAATTAACGTACACAGTATGCTGTGAATCATCCATCTGGTAGGTTGTAGAGGATCACAATGCTGAGCAGTTCTCTTGCCAGACGAAATGGGAACAAGGCACCTTTATAATTAAATTCTCCCTAGCTCTAGGGCCTTCTAATCACATTTTAATCACTCTAGGAACAAAAAAGTAATAATTAAAAAGCTTTGTTGTTAAAAACATTTAAAAAAGAAAGAATTTTATTTTAACTGTCTCCCTCCCCACAATGGGACAAATTCTACTCTCATTTGTCCTAGATTGGCTCCATTGACTTTCCCAATAGAGTTGCACTGGTGTAAATCAGAGCTAAGTCTGGCCTATTGTCTGTAATATACCAATGGGCTCCAACATCCTCTGCATGTGTTTTCATAAACGCTTCTTTATAAAATATAGGGTTTGTCTCTAGAGCTGGATGACCATGGGAAATAACAACACTTGGAACTTGAATCAACAATGTGATGCTGTTGCAAAAGAAGCAAATGTAGTTTTGTATTGCTTTAACAGAGGCATAGCATGTAAGTCACGGAAATGATAGTACTGCAGTAGTCAGCACTGCTTAGAACTCAGCTGGAGTACTGTGTCCAATTTTGATCACCGCTATATAGAAAGGATGTAGAGAAATTGGAAAGGATCCAGAAGCAAGCAACAAAGATGATCAAATGGATGAAATGCAAGCCATATGAGCAAAGGCTGAAGAAACTGGGTATGTTTAGTATGGAAAAGAGGAGATTAAGGGGGGACATGATAGTGGTCTTCAAATAGTTGAAAGACTGTCATAAAAAAGATGGAGCAAAATTGTTCTCTTTTGCCACAGAGGGCAGGACCAGAGGCAATAGGTTCAAACTACATCATAGCAGATTTAAATTCAATCTCAGGAAAAACATCCTAACTGTAAGAACAGTAGGACAATAGAGCAGACTGCCCAGGAAAATCATGGAATCGCCAAAGAGAGTTTGGCTAGCCATCCATCTTGGATGGTTTAGACACAACAAATCCTGCCTCTTGACAGAGGGTTAGACTAGATGACCCTTGCAGTCCTTTCTAAGCCCATGTTTCTATGATTCTAGATCTGAGTAAGAAACAGTTTTCCTTACCCACAAACATTTTTGAGATTTCAAAAATTTTCCTGTTCCACAACGGGATGAAATTGAGTCCTTTGAAAAAGTTTAATAAAAAATGAGAGAAAGTGGGAGAGGCAGATCCACCCTAGAATAGTCAGGTGGTTAGCCACTCACATAGGACGTGGGAGATCCACTTTCAGATCGCTTCTGTCTAACCACATACAAGGTGAGTGCCCTAACCACAGGGCTATAGAGTCAAGTTTCTCTCACTGGCCCACTGAATATTTAAAAATGTATATGTAGTAGAACAGGTCCAACAAGAGAGATTGAGAGAGATCCATCTGTGACACTCTGTACCTTGGGGGAACACCCTACACCCCCATGTTAGAATCATAGAATCATAGAATATCAGAGTTGGAAGGGACCTCAAGAGGTCATCTAGTCCAACCCCCTGCTCAAAGCAGGACCAATTCCCAGCGAAATCATCCCAGCCAGGGCTTTGTCAAGCCGGGCCTTAAAAACCTCCAAGGAAGGAGACTCCACCACCTCCCTAGGTAACGCATTCCAGTGTTTCACCACCCTCCTAGTGAAATAGTTTTTCCTGATATCCAACCTGGACCTCCCCCACTGCAACTTGAGACCATTGCTCCTTGTTCTGTCATCTGCCACCACTGAGAACAGCCGAGCTCCATCCTCTTTGGAACCCCCCTTCAGGTAGTTGAAGGCTGCTATCAAGTCCCCCCTCATTCTTCTCTTCTGGAGACTAAACAATCCCAGTTCCCTCAGCCTCTCCTCATAAGTCATGTGCTCCAGCCCCCTAATCATTTTTGTTGCCCTCCGCTGGACTCTTTCCAATTTTTCCACATCCTTCTTGTAGTGTGGGGCCCAAACCTGGACACAGTATTCCAGATGAGGCCTCACCAATGTCGAATAAAGGGGAACGATCACGTTCCTCGATCTGCTGGCAATGTCCCTACTTATGCAGCCCAAAATGCCGTTAGCCTTCTTGGCAACAAGAGCACACTGTTGACTCATATCCAGCTTCTCGTCCACTGTGACACCTAGGTCCTTTTCTGCAGAACTGCTACCTAGCCATTCAGTCCCTAGTCTGTAGCAGTGCATGGGATTCTTCCGTCCTAAGTGCAGGACTCTGCACTTGTCCTTGTTGAACCTCATCAGGTTTTTTTTGGCCCAATCCTCTAATTTGTCTAGGTCCCTCTGTATCCAATCCCTACCCTCTAGTGTATCTACCACGCCTCCTAATTTAGTGTCATCTGCAAACTTGCTGAGAGTGCAGTCCACACCCTCCTCCAGATCATTAATAAAGATATCAAACAAAACTGGTCCCAGGACCGACCCTTGGGGCACTCCGCTTGAAACCGGCTGCCAACTAGACATGGAGCCATTGATCACTACCCGTTGAGCCCGACGATCTAGCCAGCTTTCTATCCACCTTACAGTCCATTCATCCAGCCCATACTTCTTTAACTTGGCGGCAAGAATACTGTGGGAGACCGTATCAAAAGCTTTGCTAAAGTCAAGGAATAACACATCCACTGCTTTCCCCTCATCCACAGAGCCAGTTATCTCATCATAGAAGGCAATTAGGTTAGTCAGGCACGACTTCCCCTTCGTGAATCCATGCTGACTGTTCCTGATCACTTTCCTCTCCTCTAAATGTTTCATAATTGATTCCTTGAGGACCTGCTCCATGATTTTTCCAGGGACTGAGGTGAGGCTGACTGGCCTGTAGTTCCCCGGATCCTCCTTCTTCCCTTTTTTAAAGATGGGCACTACATTAGCCTTTTTCCAGTCATCTGGGACCTCCCCTGATCGCCATGAGTTTTCAAAAATAATGGCTAATGGCTCTGCAATCTCACCCGCCAACTCCTTTAGCACCCTCGGATGCAGCGCATCCGGCCCCATGGACTTGTGCACGTCCAGTTTTTCTAAATAGTCCCGAACCACTTCTTTCTCCACAGAGGGTTGGTCACCTTCTCCCCATGCTGTACTGCCCAGTGCAGCAATCTGGGAGCTGACCTTGTGTGTGAAGACAGAGGCAAAAAAATCATTGAGTACATTAGCTTTTTCCACATCCTCGGTCACTAGGTTGCCTCCCTCATTCAGTAAGGGGCCCACACTTTCCTTGATTTTCTTCTTGTTGCTAACATACCTGAAGAAACCCTTCTTGTTACTCTTAACATCTCTTGCTAACTGCAACTCCAAGTGTGATTTGGCCTTCCTGATTTCACTCCTGCACGCCTGAGCAATATTTTTATACTCCTCCCTGGTCATTTGTCCAATCTTCCACTTCTTGTAAGCTTCTTTTTTGCGTTTAAGATCAGCAAGGATTTCACTGTTTAGCCAAGCTGGTCACCTGCCATATTTACTACTCTTTCTACACATCGGGATGGTTTGTTCCTGCAACCTCAATAAGGATTCTTTAAAATACAGCCAGCTCTCCTGGACCCCTTTGCCCTTCATGTTATTCTCCCAGGGGATCCTGCCCATCTGTTCCCTGAGGGAGTCAAAGTCTGCTTTTCTGAAGTCCAGGGTCCGTATTCTGCTGCTCTCCTTTCTTCCTTGTGTCAGGATCCTGAACTCGACCATCTCATGGTCACTGCCTCCCAGGTTCCCATCCACTTTTGCTTCCCCTACTAGTTCTTCCCTGTTTGTGAGTAGCAGGTCAAGAAAAGCTTTGCCCCTAGTTGGTTCCTCCAGCACCTGCACCAGGAAATTGTCCCCTACACTATCCAAAAATTTCCTGGATTGCCTGTGCACCGCTGTATTGCTCTCCCAGCAGATATCAGGGTGATTAAAGTCTCCCATGAGAACCAGGGCCTGCGATCTAGCAACTTCTGTTCATCTTTATAAAATGATTGTGTGGTATCCAATGCAAAGTTTGTCATATTGGGTGTCTTCGGAAGGCTCATAATGCACTGAGCATGGTTGTTATAGTGATGTTATAGTAATTGTTACAGTAATATTATAGTAAGGTTATAGGTTACAATTTCATGTATATAGTTATGAGGCTGAAAATGTGTCCTCATGGCTTAAAGGAAGCCCATACAAAAACTCTCCAAGAACAGAGAGGCAGTTCACACCTCGTCAGGGCATGGATGGGACAAACCCAGCCCAGCCTCACAGGAACAATGGACACTGGCTTAGGCAGCAACAAAATAATGTGTTAGACCCTCGTGGGAGTCACTCCCTTCCTTTGGTCAGTGTGGGTCTGTGATGAGGTAATGCTCACCTGACTCTGAAGGGGGGGGGCAAAGTCAAGAGGAAAGAAAGGACATGATAAAAGGGAGAGACATTTTGCCATACTCTCTCTCTTCCACCTACATCTACAGACACCACCACCACCAAGCAACTGAAACGCTGATCAAAGAGGAGACCCTGACTGAAAAGTAACCAGCCAGCCTGTGGTGAGAAGCATCTAAGCTTTTAAGGACATCAAAAGTGTTAAGATCAGTTTAGAATGCGTTTTGCTTTTATTTCATTTGACCAAATCTGACTTGTTATGCTTTGACTTATAATCACTTAAAATCGATCTTTATAGTTAATACATTTGTTTATTCTACCTGAAGCAGTGTGTTTGGTTTGTAGTGTGTCATAGGCTCCCCTTGGGATAACAAGCCTGGTACATATCAATTTCTTTGTTAAACTGATGAACTCATATAAGCTTGCAGCATCCAGCGGGTATAACTGGACACTGCAAGATGGAGGTTCGTAGGGTTGTGTCTGGGACCAGAGATATTGGCTAGTGTCATTTGCTTGCAAGTAGCTGGGAGCAGCTTACATGCCAAAGGCTGTGCATGAACAGCCCAGGAGTGGGGGTTCTTATAGCAGAGCGGGGTAAGGCTGGCTCCCAGAGTCAAGGATTGGAGAGACTTAGTAGGTCACCAGTCCAGACAACATCAGACGGGAACGTCACAGTGGCGCAGCAAGCAAGGGGTATGTACGGCTTGTTAGTCCAAGTGAAGGTCACACTTTAAGCACTGATATTTGTGATTTTAAGTGAGTCTTAAGTTCAGTGGCTAAGAACAGTCAGAAGGAGGTCACAGTTTTGTTATTTTCTGTTTGCTCATTTCGGGAAAGGGAGGTAGGAACAGAAAAGCAGGAAAATGAGTGAAAGCAGTGAAGTGATTGCGAAGTTGGAGCTTTTTAGGCTGCAGTCTGCAGAAAAGAAGTGGGAGCACCAGAGATTACTGCAACTGAAAGAACTGTAGATAAAAGAAAAAGAAAAAGAGTCAGCCAGAGAAGAAACTGCACACAGAAGGGCTATGGAAGAAAAAGAGTAAGAGAGTGGGAAGAAAGAGAAAGAGAGTGAAAAAAACAACTGGAACTGCTAGAGAAGCAGAACCAGAACCCCCTGACCCCAACGACTCCCATCAAGTAGCTGGGAGCAGCTTACATGCCAGAGGCTGTGCGTGAACAGCTCAGGAGTGGGGCTTCTCACAGCTGAGCAGGGTAAAGCTGGCTCTCAGAGTCAAAGATTGGAGAGGCCTAGTAGATCACTGGTCCAGATAACACCAGAGGGGAACGTCACACCATCTGAGAATAGTCTGATGATAAGGGCACCCACCTGGAATATGAGAGAATCAGGCAGAATAGTGACATGAACTTGGTTCTCCCAGATAAGTGCCCTAACCACCTCGCTACTCTGGGATGAGTCTCTCTCTCTCTCTCTCTCTCCCACCCCTCCCTCTCCCCCTCCGCCACCCGATCTCCATTCCTCCCCTCCACCCATGCTGGTTTTGACCAGAAATTTCATCTTGGACCTGAAAAGATATCAATTAAACTTTCATATTTCTGCAAAAAGCTTATTTTGATGAATTAGTGTTTTCTGACAAAAAACTGTTGTGTTATAAAATTTCCAACAAGCTCTTCTCAGCATGATATCCTTTGCAGTGACTAGCTGAATATTCCTGACTGCTTTATTACTATTTATTTAAAAGGCCGAGTGCCCTTATGTATAGGAGTAAGTTTGTAGGATCCGAATCTGCCTAGTTTCTCTGTGGGCATCAATTGATGTCAATGGCAAAACTCTCAATTTAAATGTATTACTCTGCAGCTTATCCTTTAACCTACTTTCTTTACTCTACATTAAACCTTAGCCAACCATTTTGAACTTAATATTAGAATTATTTTATATATGTACATAAGCTCTATTGTGCCTAGAGGCACAGGCCCATTGGATGCTGAGATGGTTAGTTGCAGAGAGGAACACATGCTTCCCTTTACTGGTTGACTTTAGGGTTGACCACAACCAACTACCACAATTTTAAACACCACAATCTCTGCCATCCCTCGGTGCTAAGTGGTGTTTTAAACATGATAATGAACATATGTTGGCAAACATGTTTGCAAACCACACTTAATTTTCCTAGGCTGGACAGGGCCTTAGTATCACCATGAGATGCGATGGCTTTGTCAGACCATTTCTCCAATTTGTCCAGATCGTTTTGAATTATGACCCTGTCCTCCAAAGCAGTTGCAATCCCTCCCAGTTTGGTATCATCTGCAAACTTAATAAGCGTACTTTCTATGCCAATATCTAAGTCGTTAATGAAGATATTGAACAGAGCCGGTCCCAAAACAGACCCCTGCGGAACCCCACTTGTTATGCCTTTCCAGCAGGATTGGGAACCATTAATAACAACTCTCTGAGTATGGTTATCCAGCCAGTTATGCACCCACCTTATAGTAGCCCCATCTAAATTGTATTTGCCTAGTTTATCGATAAGAATATCATGCGAGACCGTATCAAATGCCTTACTAAAGCCTAGGTATACCACATCCACAGCTTCTCCCTTATCAACAAGACTCATTATCCTATCAAAGAACGCTATCAGATAGGTTTGACACGATTTGTTCTTTACAAATCCATGCTAGCTATTCCCTATCACCTTACCACCTTCCAAGTGTTTGCAGATGATTTCCTTAATTACTTGCTCCATTATCTTCCCTGGCACAAAAGTTAAACTAACTGGTCTGTAGTTTCCTGGGTTGTTTTTATTTCCCTTTTTATAGATGGGCATTATATTTGCCCTTTTCCAGTCTTCTGGAATCTTTTCTGTCTCCCATGATTTTCCAAAGATAATAGCTAGAGGCTCAGATACCTCCTCTATTAGCTCCTTGAGTATTCTAGGATGCATTTCATCAGGCCCTGGTGACTTGCAGGCATCTAACTTTTCTAAGTGATTTTTAACTTGTTCTTTTTTTATTTTATCTGCTAAACCTACCCCCTTCCCATTAGCAGTCACTATGTTAGGCATTCCTCCAGACTTCTTGGTGAAGACCGAAACAAAGAAGTCATTAAGCATCTCTGCCATTTCCAAGTTTCCTGTTACTTTTCTCCCTCTTCAATGAGCAGTGGGCCTACCCTGTCTTTGGTCTTCCTCTTGCTTCTAATGTATTGATAAAAAGTCTTCTTGTTTCCCTTTATTCCTGTAGCTAGTTTGAGCTCATTTTGTGCCTTTGCCTTTCTAATCTTGCCCCTGCATTCCTGTGTTGTTTGCCTACATTCATCCTTTGTAATCTGTCCTAGTTTCTATTTTTTATATGACTCCTTTTTATTTAATAAATTTCAATTGGTATTCTATTTAAAAAATGTGATTTAAAACTGCGGTTTAGTTGTGATTGATTAATTTTTTTTAGTTAATCGCGTGAGTTAACTGCAATTAATCGAAAGCCCTAGTGTGTACATATGCTTGCTGTTGTGTATAGGCATATCTTAAATCAAAATAAGTATGTTTAAAATATAGAATTATTTTTATTGAATTTTTGTTTTATTTACAAAATTATTAAGTTACCCAGATTTAAGCTACATGAGTCAAATGTTCATAAGCTTTCAGCTTTCACCTAACTTTCAATAGGAGTTTTACTGTTGCCTTCAATAGGAGCAAAGTTAGGCTAATGCTTAGCATATTTGAAAATCCTACCCTTTATATAGAATATATTTGTAGGCCTTCTGAGTCATCAATTTATGTGATGGCTGGCTGTATCTGGTTCCAAAAGTTATTTTGCCCGATGTAGAGTCATACAATATCATTAATGCATCTCTGTTATATCACTAAGTTAGGAAATTTTTAGTTGTTTTTAAAAAATAATAAACAGAATTTTAGAGATACATTTAGGATTCTCTGATCCTACATCACAGAAACCAAACTATATCTGTGTGCAGTGTTTTGCAGTTCGCTAAATAATATATGTTTGCAGTAATATTACAAAAGTTTGGGGAAACTAACAAAACTGTATAGAAATATGGTTGTTTGGCAAAAACCAAAATAAAACTAAAGCAAAACCCAATTATCAAAGTTCTCTTCTAACAAATAGCCTTCTGAATTCGCCAGAAGGAAAAGGCTATATTTCATGATGCATGTTAAATTCTGCTTTCTCTATATAAAAGTAAATTTCAGTTTATTTTAATGGGTGATAAAATGAACATGTTAATCATGACATATGGAATACCATAAGTCTACTGTAAAAGACTTGTAATTTTATAGGGATCTTTAATTGTGAAGTGTTTATCACCTGAAATGGGGAGGGGGTTGGTGGTGGTATGTGTAAAGGAAGCATAATTCAGGGATGTCATAGTATAGTGAATGAGTACCCAATCCTCACCTGGTGTCAATTGACACATCTCTACTGGAGTTCCTGAATGAATCAGGACAACACCTCTTATCCAGTATGAATTTTCAGACAAATAGTCACTTGAGCCAAAATTTGTAATTTTGGGGGGATTTACAGATATTTTCTTGAAAATCCAGAGTTGGCTGAATACATATGAATAACTTTCACCCCTGAAACGTAGTGAACTGAACTTAGTACATTTATTCAATAAAGTATTTGAGATTTTATTTTTAATATTCAACCACTGCTACTTGTACAGATTCACTGGATTACTCTTTGATGTAAGCAGCTCATCTAGCTGTAAAACTTGACCATCTCACCTTTTTATTTCCCCATGGCTGCTAAAGTATGATCTCCTCACATTTTTTTCATGCATGGTACTTCTCTTAATTTCCTTACCAGTGGAGCCTTTGATTCATTTCACTTTTTTACTTGCTGTCACAATAGTTAAATAGCTTTTTACACAATGATGTTGATGATCATTTTTGCTTGCTCAGATCTTTGACTCACTATAGAATTTCTTAGATGAGACAGACAGAATCCTGCAACATTATGTCTGATGTAATTGAAAACAAAGATTTTTTTTTATTGTCACCATCTTTCCCCCTTTTCCATGGAAATTGGGGCTTTGGAAATCTTTAATTTCCTTTTTTAAAAGGTTCATCATTCTGTTCTTTCTCTTTTTGTATTCCTTCCCTGTCCTTACAATATCACAGTCTCTCCACATTTCCCTTTCCAAGTCATGTTGCTAACATTCTCCTTCTCATACATGAGACAGAGAGAGGAATTCCTTGACGTGATAGAACTTAAGAGCAGATAGAGTAGGTGATGTTCTAAATAGTCAAGTGTATTTACTCTTCTCTTCTGATTTTTCTTAGAAATCTGCACTACCTCCTTCCCTTTCCTGTCACGCCTCCCCGTTTGACAATGAGCACTGGTGATCATGTGGGTGACATTCAGTTTGAGACCTAGTGATGCAGCCAGCTGTATTTGGTGATCTTCAGCTCCACCACTTCCTGTGTGGATCTCATAATTTGCATGGCAGAGAGTAGTTTTTCACTTATAATGGGACAGGCAAAACTGCTCCATATGGAAAATATCTTTGTCCTTACAACAAAAGTATTAAAATTTGCTTTTAAGTTCAGCATTTTTCATGCAGTTCTTCACATATGTGTTTTTGCATTATTCATCTTCTACCCTTACCCGAATGTCTTCATTTGTAGGATCTTATTATGTAAAGTAGGAAAATAATATTTTGTTGTGCTTTGAATGAACTTGCATTTTGGCAATGTTGAAATGATGTGCTGATCATTTTTTGAGGCTAAATTAAATGGAGTTCCTTAATTTGTTAAAATTCCCCTGGAAAAGATGTAGAATTATACAAATGGGTGGAGCTCTTTTTATTAATGTTTTGGTCCTGCCTGTATGCCCATGTGCCAATAAAATGTATATATTCAGGGAAAACATTGATTTTATTTTGGCTTTTTCTTGTAATGGCTCATACTGATTTGCCGTTTTTCAGAAGAGAAGTGTAGCTTTTAGCAGTGACCATTCACTGAAGTTACTATCATCATTTAACTATTTAATCAATTAATGTACCATGAAGTTACCTTTCCCTTCTGAAAACAGTTATATTTTCAGCAAAAAAGATAGATATTAATATTTTTATGGGGCTGGTTAATTATGGAAACATTGAGGTTCAGTGCCTACATTTTCTGAGCCTTTAAGCATTTAAGAATTCTATATGTCCATTAAATGGATGAGTAAGTTTTTGATGGTTCAATAGAATACCATAATTTTTAGCATTTTCCTTATCATGGGAATAGACTTTGTTCTTTGGCTGGTACATTTTAATGATGATTCTGCAAGGCTGCTTTAAAGGATATATTTGCTAGTGGAGAGTGTGCATTATTTACAAATGCTAATGAATGACTGACAGACTCAATTTTCATGAAAGTATCAAAATGATAGATTTTGTGTCTTGTGGATGCTAAGACCTTTATGGGCATAACGAGTTGGTTAACACCATGTCTTATGCAGCTGTTCAAGGACTCCCTGTATTTTTTTCATCTGTGGATATGTATTATACACTTGCATGATTTAGAATTAGGGCTGTCGATTAATCGTAGTTAACTCGTGATTAACTCAAAATTAATCATGATTAAAAAAATTAATCACAATTAATCGCAGCTTTAATCACACTGTTAAACAATAGAATACCAATTGAAATGTATTAAATATTTGTGGATGTTTTTCTACATTTTCAAATATATTGATTTCAGTTACAGCACAGAATACAAAGTGCACAGTGCTTCCTTTATATTATTTTTTATTACAAATGTTTGCACCGTAAAAATGGTAAAAGAAATAGTATTTTTCAATTCACCTCATATAATGACCATAGTACATTCTCTTTATCATGAAAGTGCAACTTACAAATGTAGATTTTTTTTTTGTTACATAACTGCACTCCAAAACAAAACAATGTAAAACTGTAGAGCCTACAAGTTCACTTAGTCCTACTTCTTGTTCAGCCAATTGCTAAGACAAACAAGTTTGTTTACATTTATGGGAGATAATGCTGCCTCCTTATATACAATGTCACCTGCAAGTGAGAACAGGTGTTTTCACGGCACTTTTGTAGCCAGCATTGCACGGTATTTATGTGCCAGATATGCTAAACATCTGTATGCTCCTTTATGCTTTGGACATCATTCCAGAGGACATGCTTCCAATTAAATTTGTTACGGAACTCCTTGGGGGAGAATTGTATGTCTCCTGCTGTGTTTTACCTGCATTCTGCCATATATTTCATGTTATATCTGTCTTGAATTATGAGCTAGCACATGTTGTTCATTTTAAGAACACTTTCACTGCAGATTTGACAAAACGCAAAGAAGTTACCTATGTAAAATTTCTAAAAATAGCTACAGCACTCGACCCAAGGTTTAAGAATCTGAAGTGCCTTCCAAAATCTGAGAAGGATGAGGTGTGGACCATGCTTTAGAACTCTAAAAAGAACAACACCCTGATGTGGAAACGATAGAACTCGAACCACCAAAAAAGAAAATTAACCGTCTGCTGGTGGCATCTGACTCAGATGATGAAAATGAACATGCGTCGGTCCGTACTGCTTTGGATCGTTATCAAGCAGAACCCATCATCAGCATGGATACGTTCTCTGGAATGGTGGTTGAAGCATGAAGGGCATATGAATCTTTAGCACACCTGGCATGTAAATATCTTGCAACACTGGCTATAGCAGTGCCATGTGAATGCCTGTTCTGACTTTCAGGTGACGTAAATAAGAAGTGGGCAGCATTATCTCCTGCAAATGTGAATACACTTGTTTGTCTGAGCGATTGGCTGTACAAGAAGTAGGACTGAGTGGACTTGTAGGGTCTAAAGTTTTACATTGTTTTGTGTTTGAATACAGTTATTTTTGTACATAATTCTTCGTTTGTAAGTTCAACTTTCATGATAAAGAGATTGTACTACAGTTGTAATGGGGGAATTGAAAAATACTATTTCTTTTATCATTTTTACAGTGCAAACATTTGTAAAAAATATATAAAGTGAGCAGTGTACACTTTGTATTCTGTGTTGTAATTGAAATCAATATATTTGAAAATGTAGAAAACATCCAAAAATTTAAATAAACGGTATTCTATTATTGTTTAACAGCACGATTAATTGCAATTTTTTAATCATGTGATTAATTTTTTTAATCGCTCGACAGCCCTATTTAGAATGAAAACAGGATAGAGCAGTTTTCTTTTCTTCCATACAGAAGCTATGAAACGGAACATGATCTCATAATAACACATTAATCCGTGGACATCCCCAATTGAAAAACATAAAATAAAAACCATAAAATAGAACACCATAAAATAAAAATAAATTATTTTAAATTAGGTTGAAAATTTGAATGAATAATATAATTTTTGTACAACTCCTAACATGCTGGCTTCACCATAGGCTCCACTGGAGGATTGAATTCTGATGGTTTTTCTTTTGAAAATATAATGTACCAACAACAATTAATAATGGGGTCCTAGAGAACTGCGAGCATTTACAGCTCTTTATAAGTAAGAGTATTAAGAATAAGAGCAGTCCTATTCTTTATCTTTAAAAGTAAACCCATTTGTAACCATGCTGAACCAGAGAGGAATGAAACTTAATTTGAAACAAAGCCAAAAGGAACTTTGTCCAAACTTTGTGTCATTGATGGAATAGGGATTATTCTGAAGAACAGCAGCATGCAGTGTTGGTGAACACTGATATTTGTCAGGTGTCTATTTCCTTCTACCTTTCTGACTGGGTTTTTTTTCTATTGGGTTCAACAGCCACTTGTTTTCTATACTCAGTATATCCATGGCCTTACATTATGTATGTGAATAGTTTATTCTCTCACCCTGGAGCTGATTGCTACAGTTACAAAGAATCCTGTTATATGGCATCTCCAGGCACTATAAATGGGAGGGCTTTGATGGCCAAATCCAACTCCCAGCTCATTAACTAGACTGGAAGTGGAGGAGAGAAGCTGAAGAGATTTGGATTTATCAAAGCAGTGGCAAAACATGATTGAGATTTTGCCAGAAAAGCATAGCCCCCTGCATCCATCTCTAACCTTTATTAAAAATGTTTGGAGAATCATTTTAAGTGATCTTAAATGTGTCAGCTGCAAAGAGCTTGTAAAATCCATTTTCTGTCTTATTGATTACTCTAAAAAGCTGAAAGCATTGAGGAGGAAAGTTTCATATGCATGTACCTTCCCTAATGTAATTACTAAACATTCAGAATAAAATGGATGGAAAGTTTTTTGTGTATGCTTTAAATTTATTATATTACCTAATATAAATTTGGTTAACGCTAACTTTTCTCTTGTATAATAAATCAGTCACATTTAGAAATAAAAACATCACAGTATTTGTCAAATATTGTTTGTTTTCTGAGCACTTCTGCTACCAAGGCATCCCACCTTAAAAAGTCTCCAGACTATTTATGCTTTGTATTCTGGCCCAAACTCCCCCCTTGGTTACACTGGTGCAATCATATTAACATCTCTGCACAAGGCTTCTTTTTTTGTCCACTAATCAAACTCTTTATATGCTTTTCTTCTCTCTAGGACAACGCTCCCCTCCGTCCTCTGTATCCGACTAAATTGATCCCCGCAACTAAGTCCCCATTACATCCACAGTCTATCTGCCATGCTGACTGTCTAACCCCCGGGCCCTTCAGTCATTTGTCTTCCATCTTATGCGATGTTCATGACAGTTCTTATAGGCCTTACAGTCACAACGCTTTGTATAATAAGGTGAGCCTTCGGTGCTGCTATTGTCTTGTGTCAAGTCTGATGTAATTCAGCATTCTTCTGCTGGACTGGAAAATAAATTTTACAAGTGGATGGAGTTCAGCTGTGGCTTTAGACCACACCCCTATGTTGGGACAGGGGAGCTGCCCAGGAGATGCTCTGGGAGACGTTGTGCCACAGACAGACATAATATCTCCTGGAGCTTGAGGGAATAATGGCTGTATCATCACCCTTTCACAATGCAGAACTTGTGCTCCACTCCCGCTCCCTTCCCTCCCCCGCAAGAACTTATTTTGCCATCCTTCATGAGTGTGTGGTGGGAGGAAAGGTCAAATCCTGACTTCCCCTCTCCACCCCCAGTTCTGCTGTAGGAGCAAGGCTCACACTATCCTTGCACTCAGGGACTATGACCTTATAAACATTTACTGGTGCTTAACTTTCCTTATTGAGGAGTCCCATTAAAGCCAATTAATTTAAAGTTAACTAGATGTGTAAGTGTTTGCTGCATTGGCACTTACGATTGTGCCCAGCTACTGTTTGAGGGCATTTGTGTGGAAAGAAAGTCCCAGGTCCTCAAAGGTATTTAGATGCTTAACCCTCATTGAAATCAATGGCAGTTAAGTGTCTAAATACCTCTGAATATCTAAACTGAAGCTTCTTACTCCCTCTCACTTTCTTATTTACCTTGAAGGAATTAGACAAAATCTGGCCAAAAGGCTTAACCCAATATGACATGAAAGTTAATCCTATCCTTGCCCTGAGACATACAGTCTGCATTTCTTTAAAAGTGATTTGATTAAAAGAGCATGTGGGGGCTGTTTCTTTATGCTGTATCACAGTTTCTTCTTCAGGGGAAACTAAAATCTTGAGATTCCCATAAAGATTATTGGTTATTGTTTGTTCACTTAGTTAGATTTATACAGGCTTTAAAAAACCACAAATATGAAAATGTGCTAATCTACGTTTTGCTAAACTTTCCAGACATTTTTACTTACTCAGTAATTTACAGTGAGATATTTTCAAGGTTGCTGCTTCATAAGGGGACAATTTTAATGACCAGTTCACCCAGCCAAAAGTATTTTGGTGGATTGGGCCAAAAGAAATTTGATGAGGTTCAACAAGGTCAAGTGCAGAGTCCTGCACTTAGGACAGAAGAATCCCATGCACTACTACCGGCTGGGGACCAACTAGCTAAGCAGCAGTTCTGCAGAAAAGGACCTGGGATTACAGTGGATGAGAAGCTGGATATGAGTCAACAGTGTACCCTTGTTGCCAGAAAGCTAACGACATATTGGGCTGCATTAGTAGGAGCATTGCCAGCAGATCGAGGGAAGTGATTATTCACCTCTATTCGGCACTGGTGAGGCCACATCTGGAGTATTGCATTCAGTTTTGGGCCCCCACTACAGAAAGGATGTGGACAAATTGGAAAGAGTCCAGCGGAGGGCAACGAAAATGATTAGGGGGCTAGGGCACATGACTTATGAGGAGAGGCTGAGGGAACTGGGCTTATTTAGTCTGCAGAAGAGAAGAGTGAAGGGGGATTTGATAGCAGCCTTCAACTACCTGAAAGGGGGTTGCAAAGAGGATAAAGCTAGGCTGTTCTCAGTGTTGGCAGATGGCAGAACAAGGAGCAATGGTCTCAAGTGGCAGAGGGGGAGGTCTAGGTTGGATATTAGGAAAAACTATTTCACTAGGAGGGTGGTGAAGCACTGGAATGGGTTACTTAAGGAGGTGGTGGAATCTCCATCCTTGAAGGTTTTTAAGGCCCAACTTGACAAAGCCCTGGCTGGGATTATTTAGTTGGGGTTGGTCCTGCTTTGAGCAGGGGGTTGGACTAGATGACCTCCTGATGTCCAGGGCCGGCTCCAGGCACCAGCGCAGTAAGCAGGTGCTTGGGGCGGCCAAAGGGAAGGGGCGGCACATCCGGCTCTTAGGCGGCAATTCGGCAGCGGGTCCCTTGGTCCCTGTTGGAGGGAAAGACCCGCCGCCAAAGAAGAAAGCAGCGCAGTGGAGCTGCCGCCGAAGTGCCGCCGATTGCGATTGCGGCTTCTTTTTTTTTCCCCCCCCGCTGCTTGGGGTGGCAAAAACCCTGGAGCCAGCCCTGCTGAGGTCTCTTCCAACCCTAATCGTCTATGATACTATGATTCTATGATACAGACATAGCCGAAGAATGAATCTTTTGTTCTAAAGTGGGAATTTGCCACCACTAATCAACAGCAAAGGCATTTCTAGAGAGTGTAAGACACCCTGTGCTTGAAAAGAAAGAGGGATGTTCCAGAGACTTAGGTAATCAACTCAGAATCCTTATTAATATTGTGATACAGCAGGTTCAGAGGGCAGTAGAAGAGGGGAGATGTATAAGCCCTAGGCTAATAAAGGCATTGTTCCCTATAAACTAGGGAAGGTTACTACAGGTTAATTGGAGCACCTGTAGCCAAATAAGGCCCTGTCAGGAACCTAATAAAAAACCCCTGCTTCAGGCAGACAGGGTGGAGCAAGGAAGGAGAGAGGACTGGAGCGTGGAGGAGTGTTGCTGAGAATTGAAAGGCCAGCAAACTGGAGGAAGGGATAGCTCAGTGGTTTGAGCATTGGCCTCCTAAACCCAGGGTTGTGAGTTCAATCCTTGAGGGGGCTATTTAGGGATTGGGGGCAAAAATCTGTCTGGGGATTGGCCCTGCTTTGAGCAGGGGGTTAGACTAGATGACCTCCTGAGGTTCCTTCCAACCCTGATATTCTATCCCTGTGCAGCTAGTCCTAAATAAAAACAGATTTCCCCCATTAGATAAATTGATTCTGATCTAGCTGGACTCTGTGCCCTCCAGCATTGTTGCTCTTATCACTGCTCCTGGATCTTAAAAGACCACAAGTAAGATAAGATTATTGCTATTCCTACTTTTAATGTCTCCTTCTCTTTTCTTCTTCTTTCCCTCCTAAGTGATATCAGGGCTGGATTAAGGCACCAGCACTTTAGGCATGTGCATAGGTCTCCAAATCCAGGAGTCATGTGATTACATCAGAATTTCAGCTTTCATTTAAAACCCCCACCACGTTTCTGGTCCTTGTGATTGTGGGGGAAAAAGGTCATATGTGTGACCGGAGTGTAACCAATGCAGTGATGCCTGGACAGAGCCTGAAACAGCTCTGAGATGCGACTTGAGCTGTCCTTGCTCCCTGCTCTGGGGGTCCCCGCCACCCAAGAGAGGATTCTGTGCATGGCTGGAGAAGAATAGTGAGTTGGCTCAGCCCACCCATATAAGCAGATGCAATCCAATTACTAGACCAAGTAATGGAGAATCCCCTACAGTCACCCAGGCCTCTGGATGGCAGTGGAACATCTGCTCTATTGCTTCTGGAAGGGAAAAGGTGGCCCATTCTGCTGCTCCTCTAGAGAAGGCTGTGGGAGTAGAGTCATCGGTGGCCGTATGTCCTGGTGAGCCTAGGACATTAGATTGCCTTTATTCAGTCCGGGGTGACACCCCTTTTTTAATACAAGAGAGGTAATCCTCTGCTATGCAAAGTAACTGGTGAATCAAGAAGCCAAGGGGAGATGCTACCAGATCAGCATTTTGCTGCTGATCCTTCTTCTGTAAGTGAAAACCCTCCTCCTGTAGATCCTCCCTTGGGTTCCACTGTGATTTTCCATCCTCTAAAATTGTTTCTACTCCTGATATATTATACATGAGTCAATCCACTACTTTCCAGGTCCCAGGTTAAAAGGGGGATTCCATTAGTAGTTCTGTCAACAGTCTCATTCTGCTCCTATTCATATGGAGACAATATTGGATTAAATATTGGAGGAGAAAATGATGAAATATCAATTGGAGTGTGCATGTGGCAGGGGAGATTTTCGCAGGCACAAACGAGACATAGGTGGCAAACTCTCACTGACTCTCAAACTCTCATTTGAATTTTTGTCCATGTGAGTTTGGCACTTAACTCCCATTTGTACCTGTGAAAATCTCCCTTTCAATTAATATCTTTACTAGTAAAATCCCAACATTTGATTTGGGATAATGTTGCTCTTCAAAGACGTGTAGAGAATTTGAAAAAGGGTTTGCCCCAATCCTGCAAACCCTTTTCAGACAAACGGCCTTTACACAGATATTATTTATGTGAATGAAGGTTGCAGGGTCAACATATAATACAAACCTTCAGACTGTGAATTTTCTCTGCTTTGATTACAGTCACATGGCATGTGTGAGACTTCAATCCTGCAACTTGCTTCACATACCCTGGACCTGACTAGAGCCCCTTCAAAGTCATTGAGTGTCTGCATGGACACAGGGATCTGTCTGGCATAACTAATTGCAGGATTGACACCTTAGTTTGTATGGAGACTATTTAAAGGAATCTTTAAGTGTTTTTCACACTGCACCACTTTGATAATGTAATGAACTCAGCAGTGTTTACCCACTAGAGCTTAAATTCTGATTCACGGCATCATAACAGGAATTGACATCCTATTTGCTAACGTCATCTTTGCTACGAATGGAAACTGCATTTCAAGGTTGCCATGGAAAAGTATTTCTTTTTTTCCTGACATCACACAAGTTACTTGTTGTCCTAGGTGAGAGTTTCTCTCTTTTGAACGTTGATATTTAAATGTTGAATTTTAACTTCTGGACCCTGGTAGGCATGCATTTTTATCAATATTATTTTTTCTATAATCCAGCAACATTACTTTGGAGGTAACAAAGAAACTAAGTCTATGTCTATACTGGCAGAGGTTTTTCACCGAGAGTTTGGTTGCTGATAAAAAGCATTTAAAGAAAATCGTTGTTGTTTGTTCACATTGTCTTCCACTGGCGGCATAGCTTATTCACACTTGTGGCACTTGCATCGGCAATCAGAACAGTGCACTGTGGGTAGCTATCCCACAGAGCAGCTCTCCCGCTTCTGCCACCAAGTCTTGTGTGAAGGTGCAGGGGATTGTGGCGCATCATGGGTCCAGGCTCAATGCCCCATGATGCACTGCTTTCTGTCCCAGCATTCCATGTGCTTTTGTCTTCAGTTTGTGGTATTTTTCAACATCCCTTGTTTTCTTCTTGCCTCGCCACATCTATCTGCAGGAATGGATCCCATGCTGATTTCCACTGCTCTGCTAGCTATCACTAGCATATCGTGAATAGCAGTGGAGTTAATTTTGAAGTTATAAAGGGAACCACAGTCATAGTTGCCTGATGCAGGGTCTGACATGGAAAGCAGCAACATTAAATTGCTTTTGGCATTCACAAAACAGCTGAACACAGTGGAACGTCACTTTTGGGCTTGGGAAACTAGCACAGAGTGGTGGGATCACATAATTATGCAGGTCTGGGATGATGAGCAGTGGCTACAGAACTTTCAGATGCAGAAAGCCACCTTCCTGGAACTGTGTGCTGAACTCATCCCAGCCCTGCAGCGCAAGGACACCCAAATAAGAGCTACCCTCTTAGTGGAGAAACATGTGGCAATAACAGTGTGGAAGCTGGCGACTCCAGACTGCTACCAGTCGGTTGCGAACCAGTTTGGAGTAGGGAAGTCGACTCTTGGGGCTATGTTAATGCAAGTGTGCAAGGCCATTAATCACATCCTGCTGCAAAAGACCATGACTCTTGGCAGCGTGCGTGAAATTGTGGATGGCTTTGCAGAGATGGATTTCCCTAACTGCAGTGGAGTGATAGATGGCAAGCATATTCCAATCTGGCACTGGATTACCTTGCAATGGAGTACATCAATCGGAAGGGGTACTTCTCCATGATTTTGCAGGCACTTATGGATCACCATGGTCATTTCACTGACATCAGTGCACGGTGGTCCAGAAAAGTGCATGATGCCAATATCTTTAGGACACTGGCCTGTACAGAAAGCTGCAAGCAGGGACTTTCTTTCCAGACCAGAGGATCACCATAGGGGAAGTCAAAATGCCCATAGTGATCCTGGGAGACCCAGTGTACCCCTTAATGCCATGGCTCATGAAGCCATACATGGATGAGCAGTAAGGAGCAGTTCAACAATTGTGGATAGCTTTGCAGAAAGGGATAGCAGTAAGGAGCAGTTCAACAACAGGCTGAGTAGGGGCAGAATGACCATTGAATGTATGTTTGGCTGATTAAAGGCACGCTGGCAATGCCTGTATGGCAGGTTAGACTTTAATGAGGAAAATGTTCCCATGGTTATAACCGCGTGTTGTACGCAGCATATTTGTGAAGGGAAGGATGAAAAATTTACTCAGGGGTAGACTGCCGAGGCAGAACACCTGGCTGCTGATTTTGCTCTTGGCAGTGGAGGTGCTCTTGGCAGTGGAGGTGGGGTCACCGCCTAGGATAGTCTCCAACGCCTTATAAAACCAGCAGGTCTGGGAAGTAACACTGAAGCGATGGTTTGCCTCCCTTGCCTTGTGGTACGTATTCCTCAGCTCCTTCACCTTTGTTCTGCACTGCAGCATGTCCCGCTCATATCCCTTGTCATGCAAGGTACACGTGATCTGGCTGTAGGTATAGAAAATCCTACGGCTAGAGGGCAGCTGGGACTGCACAGCCTCCTCTTTCCAAACACTCATCAGATCCATTAGCTTCGCAGTGGTCCAAGCAGGAGATTGTTTGCTGCATGGAGCTGTCATGGTAACCTGGAAGGGAGGATGCAATATGAGCTGTTCACGCCGAGCAAATAGGAAGGAGAATTTCAAAATTCCCAGGGCTTTAAAGGTGGAGGGGTGGAAGGTTGTTTACCTGGCAGCAGGGCAGCAGAGTTGAAACTGCTGACCAGAGTGGTCAGGATGGGCATTGTGGGACACCTTCCGGAGGCCAATAATAGTGCTAAAATCAAGCATGGGTGTCTACACTAGCACTACGGCAATAAAACCTTAGCACAAAAAGGCCTTCTGACTCTCGTTGAGGTGGTTTTTTTACAGCGCTGCAACTGAGGAGTTTGTTGCAAAAGGTGGCTTTGCAGTGTGTACACCTCTGCTGTTTCATTGCCAAAAGCTGCCTTATGGTGAAAAAACTTAGCAGTGTAGACCAGCCCTACGATAGAGATAAAGCTGGGAAAATTGTTAGTGAAGTCTCCTCTACAGATGTGAACATGTAGCTGCCAGAGGATGTTAAAGCTTACTATTACGGTATCTCCTGTGTGTGTTTCTCTCTGGCACTGGTTGGAATTTGTGGGCAAACAAACAGCAGTCAGTTTCCTTGCTTAGAAATCCAACCTTACCTGTCCAGTGAGTTCTGTGCCCAAAAGAAGCTGTCTCTCTGCTTCCTCCCAGGGCCACATTCATGAATGCTTCCCTTGTTTATTGCCTCTCATGCATACATACACACTCAGTGGCAAACAATCCATCTTCTAGCCCTTGTGTTTTCAGTCAGTCCCAGGGAACTCCCTAAAATCACAGGCTTTGTGAAAAGGCTCTGTGATTTCCTATTGTTTCCAGTTAGCACTGCATACTGGGAGTTAAATCTCTCCTCCCATTTGGCATGAGTAGTTAGCACACCTATCAACCTTAATGAGATCAGAGATTATCTCTAGATTAATGTCCCATATGATGGTGGCCATTAACATCTTCTGGCATAACAATGCCATTCCAGGAAGCAAAACCATTCATATTTAACAGCACCAGAGATAAGAGGAAATCTGATTCCAACTGATAATTTGCTTTTAGTGTACGGCCTTGGCTACACTTGCGAGTTAAACGCTGTAAAGGCTCCCCCAGCACTGTAACTCACTCCCCATCCACACTGGCAAGGCATTTGTAGCGCGGTATCTCCGTGGTTGCAGCGCTGCATGTACTCCACCTCTCCGAGAGGAATAGCGAGTATTGCGCCAGTGTGGCCACCCAATGCGCTGTGAATGGCCTCCAGAATTATTCGGCAGTATCCCACAATGCCTGTTCTAGCCACTCTGGTCATCAGTTCAAACTCTACTGCCCTGGCCTCAGGTAACCAACCATGTGACCCACCCTTTACATTCCCCGGGAATTTTAAAAATCCCCTTCCTGTTTGCTCAGCCCGGCATGGTGTGGAGTACTATCAGCGAATCTTTCCAGGTGACCATGCCTCCACGCGCCAAGCGAGCCCCAGCATGGAGCAATGGCGAGTTGCTGGACCTCATCAGTGTTTGGGGGGAGGAAGCTATACAGTCCCAGCTGCGCTCCAGCCGTAGGAATTACGATACCTTCGGGAAGGTATCAAAGGACATGATGGAAAGGGGCCATGACTGGGACGCCCTGCAGTGCAGGATTAAAGTGAAAGAGCTGCGGAGTGCCTACTGCAAAGCCTGTGACGCAAACGGCCGCTCGGGTGCTCCCCCCGCGACCTGCCGATTCTACAAAGAGCTGGATGCGATACTTGGGGTTAACCCCACCTCCACTCCGAGCACCACCATGGACACTTCAGAGCTGGTGTGAGGAGGGGGGAGAGGAGGAGGAAGAGGAGGAGGAAAATGGGAGTGATGGCAGTGGGCCGGATGGAAACACCCCAGAATCCCTGGAGCCATGCAGCCAGGAGCTCTTCTCGAGCCAGGAAGAAGGTAGCCAGTTGCAGCGGCCGGTACTTGGTGGAGGACAAACAGAAGAGCAGGTTCCCGGTAAGCGGGTTTTTTTTTCGGGAAGGAATTTTTTTGGTGCGGGCTCTTTGGGAGAGGAGGGTTAGGCATGCATGCCTAGATGCGGAATAGTGCATTGATGTGGTTTATCACATCGCGGTAATCAGCCTCAGTAATCTCGAATGTCTCATCCAGAATGTGTGCAATGCGCTTGCGCAGGTTTATCGGGAGAGCCACCGTGGTCCTTGTCCCAGCCAGGCTAACGTGTCCACGCCACTGTGCTGCAAGGGGCCAGGGGACCATTGCTGCACACAGGCAAGCTGCATATGGGCCAGGGCGGAAGCCGCATTGCAGTAGAAGACCCTCCCTTGCTTCCCAGGTCACCCTCAGCAGCGAGATATCGTCCAGGACAAACTCCTGTGGAAAATGTTGGGACAGTGTTCAGTGTAGGTGCCCCCTGAAGCTGTTGGCTCTCCCCAAGGCACAGAAACCCAGAGGACAGTGCAGCCCTGAAACAATCAGTCCCCCTTACTCACCATTTTGAGGCTCCCGTGGGATATGTGTGCTCTGTTTCAGACAGGAAAATTATGCTATTGTGTAGACCCTGTGTGTTTTCTACTCCTTAAGTGCGGGGGGAATCATTACTCTGTCTGGTATAAACAATGCTGCTTCTGTTAAATGTTGCATTTTGCCTATACAGCTGCATCAACCTTGAGACCTCAGCTGTCCCTCTTATCGCCTGCTCAGAGACGGCAAAGACTCAGGAAGAGACCGCGAAAAAGCAAAGACGACATGCTGCAAGAAGTGATGGGGCAATCTATTAAAGAGAATGAGAAAGCACAGGACTGGAGGGAGAGAGAAAGCAGGATCCGCCAGGAAAACGCAGTGCACTGGCGGCAAAGCACCGCGTACCGGCAGCAAAGCACTGATAGGCTCATAAGCATCCTGGAGTGCCAAGCAGACGCTATCCAGGAGCTGGTAGCCATGCAGAAAGAGGAGCAATACCGCAAATGCAAACGCCACCCCTCCCCACAGCCCTTGTCCCAAAACTCTTTCCGTTGTGCCCCACTGTCACCTCCAACCCACTTTCCCCAACTTCCATGTTCTTCACGCTACCTGCTGCCTCCAACACCAGTATCTTCACCACCCAGCCCTGAAAACCACGACCCTTACCCTCTGCACTCAACCCCCATCACCATGCAGTATAGCTGTCCTGAAGTGCAGCACTCACTGCACAGCACACCAGACAGGACATACACAAATCTGTGATTGTACTGTTCCCGTGGGGATGCTGTTTTCGGCCAAGTCCAGCTTCCCATACAGAGATCGCCAGCGGCCCTTTAAACGGCCAAAGGTACACTCCACAGTCATTTGGCACCGGCTCAGCCTGTAGTTGAACCGTTCCTTGCTGCTGTCAAGGCTCCCTGTGTAGGGTTTCATGAGCCACGGCATTAACGGGTGAGCGGGATCTCCAAGGATCACAATGGGCATTACAACTTCCCCTACCGTGATCTTCCACTCTGGGAAAAAAGTCCCGGCCTGCATCTTCCTGAACAGCCAAGTGTTCCGAAAGATGCGTGTGTCATGCACCTTTCTGGGCCAGCCTGTTTTAATGTCAATGAAACGCCCATGGTGATCCACAAGCGCCTGGAGAACCATAGAGAAATACCCCTTCCGATTAACGTACTCGGATCCTAGGTGGGGTGGTGCCAGAATAGGAATGTGCGTCCCATCTATCACCCCTCCACAGTTAGGGAACCCCATTTGTGCAAAGCCATCCGCTATTTCCTGCACGTTACCCAGAGTCACGGTTCTTCTGAGTAGGATGCAAGTAATGGCCTTGTAAACTTGCATCAACATGATTCCAACGGTCGACTTTCCTACTCCAAACTGGTTTGCGACTGACCGGTAGCTGTCTGGAGTTGCCAGCTTCCAGATTGCAATAGCCACCTGCTTCTCCACTGGCAGGACAGCTCTCAATCTCGTGTCCTTGCACCGCAGGGTGGGGGCAAGCTCCTCACACAGTCCCATGAAAGTGGCTTTTCTCATCCGAAAGTTCTGCAGCCACTGCTCGTCATCCCAGACTTCCATGACGATGTGATCCCACCACTCGGTGCTTGTTTTCCGAGCCCAAAAGCGGCGTTCCACTTCCATGTCCGTGAATGCCAAAAGCAATTTTGTGTAGTACACGTTACGCGGCTCGATAGCATTGTCAGACTCCTCACCCTCACTCTCACTGTCACTTTGGATCTTAAGGAATAGTTCGACAGCCAAATGTGATGTACTGGCGAGACTTGTCAGCATATGCCTCAGCAGTTCAGACTCCATTTCTCGCAGACAGATTGCGCTGCACAGAAACCGTTGAAAGATGGCACCAAAGGTGGACGGAAACAAAGGGATTTCTGGGATGTGAAGCGATGCATCATGGGGCATTGGGACAGGACCCAGAATCCCCGGCACCCACACCCCCTTCCCACAACCCACGGTGCCAGAATGGGAAAAGGTGCTCTGTGGGATAGCTGCCCATAATGCACTGCTCCCAATAGCGCTGCAATTGCCGCAAATGTGGCCACGACAGTGCGCTGGGCAGCTGTCAGTGTGAACAGACTGCAGCGCTTTCCCTACTCAGCTGCACAAAGTCAGGTTTAACTCACAGCGCTGTACATCTGCAAGTGTAGCCAAGGCCTATGAGCTAACCTTAGAATCATAGAAAATGTATGGCTTGAGAAGTCATCTAGTCCAGCCCCCTGCACAGGAGACAGGACGAAATATATCTATACAAGCCTTGACAAGTGGTTGTCTAACCTGTTCTTAAAAACCTCTAGTGATGGGGATTCTACATCCTCCCTTGAAAGCCTATCCCGGTGCTTAACTAGCCTTATAGTTAGAAAGTTTTTCCTAATATACAACCTAAATCTCCCTTGCTGCAGATTAAGGTCACATTACTTTTTGTCCTATCGTCTGTGGACATGGAAAACAATAGATCACTGTCCTCTTGATAACAACTCTTAACATTATTTATGAGACTGTCATGTGGGACTGTGTCAAAAGCCTTACTAAAATCAAGATATATCATATCTACAGCTCCCCCCTATCCAGTAGGTCAGTAATCCTGTAAAAGAAGGAATTTAGGTTGGTTTAGCATGATTTGGTCTTGAGAGATTCATGTTGGCTCTATTTTATAATCCTATTATTCTCTAGGTGCTTGCAAATTGATTATTTAATGATTTGTTCCAGTATCTTTCCAGGTATTGAAGTTAGGCTGACTGGTCTATAAGTCTCTATTTCCAATTTGTTCCCCTTTTTAAAGATGGGCACTCTGCCCTTCTCCAGTCCTCTGGGACCTCACCCATCCTCTGAGTTCTCAGATCTAATCCTTAACAGTTCTGAGATTGCTTGAGTTAGTTCCTTAAATACCTTAGGGTGAATTTCATCAGGCCCTGCAGACTTGAATACATCTAAATAATCTGAATAGTCTTTAACCTTTTCTTTCCCTATTTGGGGTTGCACTCCTTCCCCCTTAATTTTAATTGTCTAAAGTATTTGTTCGCAATTATTTTTTTTTAGTGAAGACTGAAGTAAAATAGGCATTGAACACCTCAGCCTTCTTGATGTCATCCATTATTAGCAATGCTTTCTCACTAAGTAGAGGATCTACACTTTCCTTGATCTTTATCTTGCTCCTAATGTACTTACAGAACCTCTTCTTATTGCCTTTTATATCCCTTTCTAGGTATAACTCATGTGCTTTTTGCCTTTCTGATTTTCTCCTTACATACTTGTGCTATTCTTTTGTATTCCTCCTTAGCAATTTGTCCATGTTTTAATTGTTTGTAGGATTCCTTTTTAATTTTCAGGTCATTAAAGAGTTCTGGATGGAGCCATATTGGCCTTTTACTATTCTTTTCTATCTTTACTTCACATAGGGATGGTTTGCTGTGGTGCCTTTAATATCACATTTCTTTCTTTCTTTCTTTCTTTCTTTCTTTCTTTCTTTCTTTCTTTCTTTCTATCCTGATTATCATGTGATATCTGAGCACTTGGTTCCAAGAGGAAAGCCAAAAGAAAAACAAACACAAACACTACACCTGTCCTAATACCTGCTTCTGTTCCTCAATTTTAATTCTTCAGACAATGTGATGTGTCTCCAATTCTATTTCCATTAAACCCTGGAAGCTAAAGTATGTATAGAAAATGGGAAACAAACCCAGTCTCTAGTAGAAATAGTTCTGTAGTTTGGAACTCCAGCACAGGACAATATTTTCCTTAGTCAGACAAAAAAAATTGGAAGTGACCACAGGAATTATTTTGCTGATTATAAAGCTGTTGAGCAGGAAAATAGAAATAAATGCCTTGAATGAGAACAATCAAGCAAACTTTGGTGGGCAAGAGAGCTACAAAGGAAACAAATATGAAACTCTGGAAAAACACAGGATGTTTCAGAACATCATAGAGCAGGGGTAGGCAACCTATGACACACGTGGCGAAGGCGGCACGCAAGCTGATTTTCAGTGGCACTCACACTGCCCAGGTCCTAGCCACTTGTCAGGGGGGCTCTGCATTTTAATTTAATTTTAAATGAAGCTTCTTAAACATTTTTAAAACCTTATTTACTTTACATACAACAATAGTTTATTTATGTATTATAGACTTATAGAAAGAGACCTTCTAAAAACATTAAAATGTATTACTGGCACGCGAAACCTTAAATTAGGGTGAATAAATGAAGACTCGGCACATCACTTCTGAAAGGTTGCCGACCCCTGTCATAGATGCTCTCTCTATCGAAATTGAACTGAGCCAAAGCCCCAGAACAAACAACCATGAGCTCTAGTGAAGCTTAACTTTAGGTGCAATATATAAACTTTGCATCTTTGGCCTATTGAATGTAGAAGCTTCCAAAGAATTCCCCACTATTATTTGGAGTATAAATAAATCTTCAGGGGTTTTAAGAAAAAGATAACAGCAGAGAAACCTGAGACACCTTTGGAAACTTCACATTTCAAGGAACAAATGGGTACAATTAAAATTCACTTTCATTTTATTAGTAGTATTGATGTAATTTGGACTCTAAAATGTGGTCTTAATTATCTCTGCTTTCAACTACAATTAAAAAGCTCATAAAATACAACTAGTCCTGGCCAAATTCCAAGTATGTAATTGTAGCCTGATTTTAAGGAGAAGAAGATTAATTCCTTACCTCACAAGGGGGGTTCTGAGGCTTAATTAATTTTTAAAAAATGTTTTGGAAAGCGCTTTGAGCTCCTCTGATGAGAAGACCTATATGCTGTAAATGGAAAGCACTGTGTTATTTTGTAACTACTGACCTTCTCTCTGTGCAGTTAGCTGGAGAGGCTCCATTTCAGTGGGGAGTGAAGTGAGATCTTATTGTAAATAATAGGTGGAGAAGGTGATGGTCAGATATGGATCCTGATTAAACTTAGGCTCAGATGTGGTGTTCAGGAATGAGGCCCAGTCGGGACTGTGGTTATGGTTCAGATTTGATTAAAGTTTTGGGCTGCATTAGAACCTGAACTGGAAAACTAGCCCTATCACTCTAGAACCAAGAATACGAAAGAAAATTCAGCTCTGCTGACTTGAATCTATCCCTCACTCCCTTCCTAAAATTTCAAGGCATTTGAGGTCCCAGGAGCGTTTGTGATCTAGCAGATAGAGCACAGGCCTGGGAGTCAGGAGATTTAGATTATAGTCCAGACTATGCCACTGTCTCTTTGTGTATGTTGGTCAATGTCAATATAGACTCTCTTGTATCTGTCACAGTTACCAGGCTAGCTGCACCCCCAGACCCTCTTGATCTCACTGGTGCACCCCCGCTAGATCTCAGCTCTCGAGCCATCATCTGTCTCTTGGAATGGAATCAGGCAATTCTCCCACTCTCAGACAGGCCTTGGGTAACAGCCCCATGTGTATCAATTGTGATTTACCTCAGTAGGTCTAATTTATGTCCATACCCTGCAATTCTGTTCCCTCTGAGAGCAATGAAAGAAAAGTATCATTTATTTCAAACAAAAGTATTTCAGAGAAAATGTTTCTTAAAAAAATCAAGCAGACTGTACACATATCTAGCTTTTCCCTACATCTTACCATTCCTAGATGTGGCAAGGCCCCATTTCTTTAGACTCTCTCTGCAGCCCATGTCCCTAGACAGCTCCTGACAAGTGATCCCCTTTTACCCAACAGAAAGGTTTTTAACTTTTTAATCTTCTTTTAATCACTTGCCTCCCAACCTAGCAAAACAAGGTTTGCAACCCATTGGAGACAGGACCCTTGAAGTTAACAGCTTGCACTCTTGTCCTGCAAGTGCACGCTTGGGGCTACTTATCTAGAACTGTTCCTGTTTGCTCCCCTCACAGTCCCTTATTAAACTAGATCAACACATTCATAGAGGAAATTCTAATACCTGTCCATAGTTATATAGCAGTCTCAGTTCACTGACCAAATCACTTACAGTATTCATACCATTGTTACCTATTATTCATAGATTAATAGATAGCAGTTCTACAATCCTCAGAGTGTGTATTAAGAAAAGTCTTGCACTAGAACTGGTATGAAGCCTCACGCATTGCTCACAGCAGAATCATTCCTCCTGGAGTTTCTTGGTGCACAGGGGAAACAGACCCTAACTCTTTATGTGGTGTACTATATGTCCCACAGCTTGTGTACTTAGCCCATGTTGCTGTGTGCCAGATGGAGTCAAGGCCCAATGCAAGGGTTTCCTAACTCAAGGAGTGCAACTCCTACAGACCCTTGCATTGGGCATGCAAGGAAGAGACATCCCTTACACACTTCTGTGTGCTCATGTAAAAGTCCCTGTCAGAGTCTCACTCTTAACTCCTCCAGGCCTCAGTTACCCCATCTGTAAAAATAGGGAGACAATTCTTACCTACCTTTGTAGAGGGTTTTGAATTTTATGGATAAAGAACTGCTAATAAGTGCAAAGCAGCAGCAGTCTATACAATAGATTACAAATCATTGATACACTTTGTAGTGTGTGTCGGCTAAAAGGCACAATATAAATATGATGATCATCATTTATGTATTACACTTACTTTTGCAGAGACATGATGGCCAAAGAACTGGTGATTAACTGAATGAATATTTTAAATTAATTTATATAACGTGAAATTTCAGAGAGTCAACATCTGTCATAATTATACAACTTCTGTTTCCACTTGATTTTTTTGTCTCCCTTTAATTAGAAATAGTCTTCACACTGTTGCTGTGAGTATTTTATAATTCATGCCGTTCTTGTATCCTTTACCAGTTTATACTAGGAAAAGGTAGGTATCTATAAAATAGTTTTAGACAAATGCCAGTCAGTACAGAAAAACATTTTATATGCTATTATAAACTTTTCCCTGTCTTTGAACTAACAAAAGATTAGTAAGGCCATTCTTTATCCTTCTCATAAAGAAGAAATAACTGCATTTCAAAAGTACCTAGAAAATCTAATTTAATTTTCAAAATGGATTAAAGATTTAATGAAGTATTTTAAAAGAATAGTGTACATGTGATTTCTGTTGCTATAGTTGCAACATTCTTATTTTTTAAGTACATCATCTCCCATTGGTTGTGGGAAGTCATACACCTCTGTTTCAATTAGCAAAGGTTACAGCACCCTTCTAGACTGTGAATTAGGGTTTGTCTACATGGTGCATTAATCTGCCTCAGGGGAAATAAATTCTAGTGTGCACTAGTGTGTTGTACACTAACTGCCCCATTTGGACCCTGCTGGTGTGCAGTAAAAGTTCCCTAAAGCATGTTTAATGTAGTACTGTTTTAAAGAGAACTACATTAATGTGCACTAGGGGACTTTTAGTGCACACTAGCAGGGTCCACATGGACCAGTTAATGCACACGAGAATTTACACCCATCTGGTATGCACTGTGTAGACACGCCTTTGGTTTATGAAATGGCCACATACTGCTAAGACTTTAGACAGCTTTGTATTAGTTTAGTGGCAGCTGTGAATTACAGTGCAATCATGATAAACGGACCTTTTTAAGCCAAGCCTAGCTTGTTGATTATTCCATGACAGTAAGTGAGCAAAGGTCTAATTAAGCTATTTTATAATCTTCTCTATTCTGAGCCTCAGTCAAGGCTATATGAAGTCTTTTTGGCATTTTTTTCCCTTTGAACTTATGTGACTGCGCATTCTGTAATTGTCAGAATAGTTTGCAGTCATAAATAGTACTTATTTTCCATTTTGCTCTTCTGTCATCCTTAGAAATAGGGAAAAAACCCATCTTGTTTACATGATTGCTGTGCAAACCTAGGAAATTCCAAGGTCATCATTGTAGTAACCTAATTAAATTAACCTAGTTAAAGATAACAGAGAATTTTATAGTCAGCAAAGCAAACAAGGACAGAAATTAGAGGAGTGATTACCTCCGCCCTGCTCCCCCGTCTTCTCCTGCAGACATGAGAATAATCTGTCTAAATCACTGTAAAAGAGAGAGTCTTACTGCCAGCCGTGTGGACATGGGGATGCAGGTATGCCAAGGACAGAACTATATGGTGATTCTAATAAGACTACATCTGTTAACAAGAAATATGGAGCCTATTTACTTGCATTCCAACATCAGAGCTAACAGACATAGGTCACAGTCTTACATGAGTCAGAGGTCAGAATGTCCAGTGATAAATTGTCCAGCAAGGGAAAGCTGGGTTTCTTATCTTTCCAGAGAAATCACTCCCTGAGCCCCCACTGTTCATTTAGAACGATGAGGGGGACCTGGAAAGTGTAGGAAAAACAGGGCAGCATGTTCATTTGATCAGGCTTATTCTTTCTCAAAATGAAATAGATACATCCATTTCCCCTCCCCCCCCCAACACCTTATATTTGTCATTATGGAAGGAGCTGGTCAGGTTTGATTATATTTTGGTTTTCAAATATTTTTACTTATATTGTGGTAGCACCTAAAAGCCTCACCTGAGATTGGAGCCCCATTGTACTAGGTGCTGTCATGACACACAGTAAGCAACCCCTGCCAAAATGACTTGCAGTCTAAATAGGCAAGCAAGACACACAACGGAAGCATTTTACAGATGGGGAACTGAGGTACAGAGACAGATTGAGTATGTCTCCACTTGACACAAAATCCAGGGTCTGGCTCTAGTTTGAGCCCAAGCCACCCTCCCATCCACACACAAATCAGTCTGACTTGGGTCAGCAAGCTCTCAGGTCCTAGGACCTTGCAGGGAGGGGGTGCTGGGAGGGGTCAGAGCCTGGGTCCTGCTATAACTCAGGTCCAAGCCCTATCATTCTGCACTGTGGACTCAGCTCAATCCACAGACCCAAGTTGGAAGGTCTGTGCAGTGCAGTATGGAGACTTGAGCACAGCTGTGAGACCTGAGTCCAGCAACTGTAAGCCCAGGTTTACAATGCCGTGTGAATGCTCAAGCTTGGGCTCAGAAATACCAAGTCCACCAGCCCAGGTCCCACAGACTTGGGTTTACAATGCAGTGTAGACATACCCTAAGTGACTTGCCCAAAATCAGTGAATCTCTGACAATGAGGAATTGAACTTAGATTTCTAAATCCTGGTCCAGCACCTTAAACACAAGTATCTGATCCCTGATAGGGCCCATTGTGTTTGAAAATGATAAGGCAGAATATTATTCTAATAATTAACTATTGATCTGCCGTGGTGCTAGAGTCCCCACTCAGGATCAGGACCCCTTGTCCTAGGTGCTATACAAATGCATAGGAAGACACAGTCACTTCCCCAAAGAGCTTGCAATCTGCCCAAAGCCACAGTGCAACAAGTGTAACAAATACCAGGAAGGATAGCAGTGATAAGTCAGTTACATAGGTTAGCTACGTGCCCACCTTGACGGTTCTGAATCATTTTAAAGTGCTGTAGTATGTTACATTCCCTTTTGCCATACTTGATTGGTTGGTTTCTTAGAGGCATCCCAACAGAAGTGGGTACTGAAGAGGGATTTGAAAGAAGAGAACGTGAGACCAAGAGGCTTGCATGAGCCCACAGTGAGACACAATCCGTTACCCTGCTCTGAAGTTTACAGTCTAAATGCACAAGACAGATAAAGGATAGGAGGGCAAAGAGAGACAAGGGACGTGACTCCCCATAGTCAGACAGCACATTAGTGGCCAAGTCAGGTCTCTGGATTTCAAATCCAATGCCATAGCCACTAGACCACAAGGGGTCTCCAGTGACAGTGCTTAAGGCTTTTTATACTCCAGAAATTGGAAATAGGGCACTATTGTTGGACACACAATCCACTGAAGTCTCAATACCATATTATCATTATTTCCTTTATTCTTTCACTGAAATATTAATTAAGTCTTTGTTCATTCCCACTTTTCCTCGCCTGCTTCCTTTAAATTAAAGCCATGGGTAGAGAATATGCACTGGTAATACGTATAGAAAGCTCAGGGATAAGTGCTGGAGTGTATTCCTTCCCTGTTTGAGTCCCTCATGCACTGTGGCTTTTTACTTTTACAAGAAGGCACAAGAATGGGAGTAAGAGAAGGAGACAAAGATGGGTGTGGGTGACGGGAGATTGGGATTATTGTGGGAGCCAAGGAGAAACATAGGGGATGAGATTTACAGTGTAGAACAGGGCAGATTTGTGCCTGGGCTTGGAGAAGAAACTTAAAGATCAGTGGGCAATAAGTAATGAGAAGAGAAGGTAGGACAAGGAAATAGTAAGAAAAGCTCATTTTTCATAGGTTAGCTATGTGCACATAGTGTTTTTTTTTCTTAATGGAGACAAATGATAGCCACTCTCAGCTCTCCACCTTCCTAGTCAACTACTTTTTTTGCACAAGCTGTAGGGGTTTCATACCTCTTGGAGTACTTAATTGCTGTCTGGTAGGTAAATAGAAAGCAATCCATCTACAGCAACCACCCACATTGATTGCACATTCCTTGCAAAATAACACATGATTTTGTGTTAGGGCAAATAATGAATTTGCAGCATCCCAATAATTCGTAAGCAGCATGTTAGCAGCCAAATTGGTACAACTGTACTAGTGCACTAACTGTGGAGCTAACTGTAGCTCACACCACCTGCTTATTTACTTGGAATGGAACAGGAGAGTGAGCCCGCAGCCAATGGAATTGGATGAGTCTGCAGTGTGTGTATCTTCTTGGTGCCAACATTTTTAGTGCCTGCCAGCAATGAATTCTCAACTGTGAGAGTTAACGTATTCTCTCCCGTCCTTATTTAACTTCTCTCCCTGTTGAAACAATACTTGATCTACCTTCATTATTGGAACAGTTTACCAAACTAGGCTTATGCTTCTATGAGTAATGATTCAAAACTCTTTTTTTTTTCTTTTAAGTGCAGGACCAGGGCATTCTGATGTGATTTCTAAATTCAATTAATGATTTGTGCTAATTACTGACACAGAACAGTGATTTTTACACACTGAAAACTAGGTTTCTGTAAAGCTAAATACATAAAATCAATCCATTCAGAGAACTTTATTAACAACATTAAAAATATGAGATCTGTATTTCATCTGATTATTAAAACATTGCAGTCCTATGAACCTACTATTATCTCTGTATGGTTTGGTTTATGTATTCACTTCGGGCGTGCTCCAAAGCCCAGTGAAGTCACTGGGAGTCTTTACATTGATTTAAATAGACTTCGGATCAGGTCTTCAGTACTCAGATACAAATCACACAATGTTAAAGAATCACTATGACACAAACCCTCCCTCTGAATGTACTAGTAATTGTTCAATGGCATTTTTAGTTAAAGAATTATAAGACTGGTGTCTTTGAAAGCCAACGTTAAGGAGAGCACTCTTGGGAGCTGTTTAGGAAGGTATACATGCTAAGTGTTGGAAATACAATGATTAGCGTTCTAAGTACTTATATGTGCATTTTCCCATACTAAACCTTCCCTTTACATAGGCATTTGTCCTTGCTAGGATTCTGACAGTCATTTCAGAGTGACGAGTGCTTTTTAAAATTGTATGTCAATTTGATTAGATGGAAACTAGCCTATATCTTGGGCCAGGGATTTTCAAAGGAACAAAGGGTACCTCTGCACAGAGAGTGAAGGTGTGATTGTAGCACAGATAGGCATACCCCATGCTAGCTGTAATGTAGCTAGCATGGATAACAATAGTGATACAGACACAGTGACACAAGCTGGCTAGCAACCTGAGCACATATCTAGTGTCCCCGCTCCCCCCATGGCTTATACTCAGGCAGCTAGCCCATGCTGAAACCTGTACCGCCATTTTAGTCTACTACTAGTACCTATGCTTTAATCTAGCTAGTATGGGTATGGAAGGGTAACCAGAGGTCCCGATTTCATAGGGACAGTCCCGATATTTGGGGATTTTTCTTATATAGGCGCCTATTACCCCCCATCCCGTCCTGATTTTTCACACTTACTATCTGGTCACCTTATGGTACTCCCATCCATGCTACAATCACACCTTCACTTGCAGTGTAGACATACCCTAAGAGCAATTAGGTGCCCAGCTCCCATTGAAGGTCAATGGGAACTGCGTGCTTAGCTGCTCTGTGCACATTAGTTGTTGAGGCGCTTTGATCATGTTGTTCTGATGGCTACTAAAATTTAACTCATAACTGCATATTTTTTCACTTTCTCTCTCTCTCTCTCTCTCTCATGACATCCTTGGCATCTCGGCTCTGCAGCCCAGTCATCCCATAGTGCCTATTCCAGAAAACGAAGCACTCAGCTCCAAGGAGGTAACTGAATGACATTTGCATTTTATAACTACAGGCATGCTATCTATGAGCACCAGCTCAGAATGGCTTTTGCAGTTAAACATAACATATGTTGGCCTCAGAGGTACAGAAAGTGTACCTGCAGAAAGGATTTTGGCCCGACACATGGACTGTGTAAATGGTTGTGTTTCACTGCTATTAACAAACACATATAGTGTGGTTTTGGATCCTGTGTTCTTCAAGAAGCTCAGGTAGCATTGTGTTCCATGTTTCTGATTTGTGCTTGTGGAAGGTTAAATGACTTGGAATGGGAACTAGTAAAACATATACAGTGAGCTTCATTTGAAAACCCAGGAATTCACACTCTACAGTGACTGTGGTAAAATAGTAGCTCCTGTTCTAAATGCCAGAAGATATTGCTTTTACAGCAGCTCCTTGGGTGTGTGAACATGTTGAATATGGGAGAACACCTACCGTACCCTCTTTTAAAATACAGGGGACAACAGCTCACTACAGCATGTGTTGCCCAGCACCATTTCCTTAGCTAAGGTAAAATTCCGTAACAGTGTAGTATAAGTATTGGGTGGACTAGGTCTTGAATTTGCTGGGGAATGGGTTTAATGAACTAATATAGGTCTTTTCCCTCTCTAAGATGTGTGAACCTAATGCCTACCATCCCAGATTATACACACTTCAAATGAGAGCTGATGCTATCCTCTGCATGCTGCTCTTGGGACAGAGCATAATAATATTACCTAGCTCTTATATAGTGCATTTCATCAGTAGATCTCAAAGCATGTTTAAAAAGGAGATCAATATCATTATTCACATTTTATAGATAGAGAAACAGAGGCACAGAGAGGGGAAGTAACTGACCCAAAGTCACCCAGGGGCCAGTGGCTGAGCTGGGAATAGAAACCAGGTATCCTGAGACCCAGTCTAGTGCTCTATCCACTAGGCCACACTACCCAAAGAGATCAGCTTGTTTGTAACAGGGTTGTCAACATGAATTTAAAATCACAGTCTTGATGTTGAAATAAATCTGTATAATCTAATTAAATACCAGATGTAAGCTGTAATGAAATGAAACTGAATACCAGATGTAATACAATATATTATGTAATATAAACTTTGAAATCAAACTGAACATTCTTAATTAAGAAGGAAAGTTGGAGGTCTTAGTGTTGTTTTAGAAATTCACATAAAGCATAACTAACTTCGAGGAATAGCTAAATATTCACTGCAGTATGAAGTCAATGACAGTAGATGAATGGATATTGACTACTGAAGCCTCATTATATTATCCACACAATTTTGGTAATTATACCAAACCCTTTCAGATAAGTCTTATAACAGAAATAGGATCATCCCTGGCTGTTATTTGTATATCGATTAACCCAGCTCATTTAATTTATCAGTGAAGAAAGAAAATTCTAGTCTATTAGAAAGTGTTAAAGATGAGCTGGGAATAAAATGAATGAGATGGCACTTGCCTATAATTACCACCAAATACATGGCTTCCTTACTGGTTTGAAACATATTGGGTGGTTGATGGAGATGAAACATTGATGCATTGGAGGTATCACCTGAGGGCTTGCATGATCATTTGTTTTGTTAACAGAACCTAGCTTCGGAGCATATGATAGAGCATCTTAGTTTCCATTTAATCCGTGGACTCTACTTCTGCTCCAGGAGGCTGGGAAATATAAAGACCCCTCCCTCTCACTTGTACTCACACTTTCATGGAAAATGAGTCAGTGACATTTGGGGGTGTGTATGCCAAATATTATCTTGCTAGTTCTCCCCCAGATTATCAAGTCAGCCGTGTGCAGAAAGATGTGATAATGGTGGACAGCAACCTTACGGCTTGGGAGGAGAGAGGGTGCACAAAATATTGTTTCTCAGGCCAGCCCAAAAATGCAAAGCTCTGCTTAGGTTATATCTACACAGCCCACAGTATGGATGGATGAACTGCAGCACACACTAGCCTGCTGTGCTTTAATTCCCCCATGTGGATGCTGCAGGTGGGAACTGAAAGGTAGCTAGTTTGTGTTAATGTGTCCTCTTTAAACAGGATCTAGGTACCATTTAGTTCATGCAGGCCAGTGCACACTGCAGTCCACACCCTGAAATATGAACTGTGGGGTTTTGTAGACAAGCCCTTGCTAAAATTTTCAACCTTCGCTAAGGCTGCTATTGAGCCGTTCTTGCTGCTGCAAGACTGGGTCCTTTACTTTACATTACCTATCTCCCCTAACAATGCCACTAGGAGCACATGACCTGCAAATTCCCTTCTCCCTCTTGCCATACTCTTCAGCAGAGTAAGAGGAGGAGGAGAGCAGGGAGGGCTAAACTGCTGCTGCACTGAGTCCTGCAAGTTGAATTTTTTCCCACCAGTGCTGTCTGTCCAGCCCCAGATTGGAGTTTGAGCAGCCAGTCCTCGGAGGGAACAAGGGGCACCCTGACTCTCAGCTCTCCCAGGGTCAACCCACTCAGCGCCCCAGCCCCAATTTGATTTTCTCTCACTTGTTAATAAATCTTATTTTTAACACAATGATGTAACTTGTGGACTGTGGGCTGGCTAACTTCACAAAGGCCCTCCTGGGAGAGAGCAAAGTTCTTCAATGCCTAGGAAGAAGTAGAAAGAGTACAAGGTGTGCCTAGAGTCCTCCCATTCAGCCTCAGTCAGAAGGATATGGACAGAGGTGTCCTCTTCCATAAGGTGCCTTGCCAGGGACCAAGAAAGTGATAGAAGTTGGTGGTGGTGCAGGAGATAGTCCCTTTATCCCACCTTTAGGACCCCAATCCTGCAGCTGGCCAGGACCTGGCCCTGGTGCAACTTCGAGCAACCTGAGCACTCTTTTAAGTTGCACTGACTGGTAATGGCTCCCTTGGGACATTCTGCTGGATGGCATCTTGCTGGAATGCAGCAGCACTGTGGCCTTGCCTCCTATTACCTGGAGACTCACCCTACCCCGGGAAATCCCCATCTGGAGAGTTATGCAGCTTTCTGCCTCCTTTTCACTGCAGTGAGAAAGAGGAGCCAGGACCTGGACCAGTATGTTTAAAGTTGCAGGAATTAAGCGTCTGTTCTTCTTCGAGTGCTTGCTCATATCCATTCCATTAGGTGTGTGCGCGCCGCGTGCACGATCGTCGGAAGATTTTCTACCCTAGCAACACCGGCGGGTCGGCTGTGGAGCCCCCTAGAGTGGCGCCTTCATGGCGCTGAATATATACCCCAGCCGACCCGGCGCCCCCTCAGTTCCTTCTTACCGCCCCTGACGGTCGTTGGAACTGTGGAGCGCTGCTTAGCTGTTCTCCACTCTCCCTAGCTTAGTTTGTTGTATCACAGTTATAGTTATAGTTCTAGTGTTTATAGTTAAATAGTTAAATAGTTTAAAAGTTGTTCTAGTTGTTCTAAGTAGTTCAGGGGATTAAGGGGGTCGTCTCCCCCTTTCTCCCCCGGCCGCGGGGCCGGGCTCATGCCCAACGCTCCCGGCTTCAAGCAGTGCGCCTCCTGCGCTAAGCCTATGCCCACGAGCGACCCGCACGACTCCTGTCTGAAGTGCCTGGGAGAGTCCCATCAAACAGACAAGTGCAAGATCTGTAAGGCCTTCAGACCAAGGACCAAGAAGGAGCGGGACTTTCGGCTCCGGCAACTCCTGATGGAGGCGGCACTTAGTCCGGACGCTCCATCTACAAGTCAGGCCCCGGCACCTAGCACCTCGGTGCGCAGTGCCCCGGCGGCACCGGCTATGACGACCACGCGAGTGGCGTCAGACAAGCCTCCCCGGCACCGGACCTCGTCGGCACCGCAAGCAGTGCCTCGGCGCCGGTCATTATCCCCGGGGCATAAAAAAGCCCATAAGACGGGGACATCCGTGCCGAAGACGCCGGCTCCCCCAGTGCCGGGGGTAGAGCCGCGTCCGCCGGTGGAGCACCGGAAACAGGTGCCTCCAGCACCGTCGACTCCGGCGCCGAGGCCGTTGAGTCCGGTGCAGATAGCGTCTCCACCGAGACCGGCGGTGATACAGTGCCTCCCGTCGACTCCAGGGACCTTCGCGGCGGCGAGAGACTTAATAGCTCTCACGGAGCCGGCACCGCCTCAACCACCGGCACCGACTGCACCGTTGACTCGCCCGGTCCAGTCGAGGGGGAAACCTGCCTTGATGCGCCCTCCATCGCAAGGGCTGGAACCTCGGCACCGATCCAGGTCCCGAAGCAGGTCCCCACGCCGCTCGCAGTCCCGGCACCGAATATCGCCTCGGCACCGGTCGTACTCGCGGCCAAGATCTTCTTCGCGGCACCGCTCTACGTCTCGGCACCGCTATGATCGTCGGCACCGATCAACGTCGAGACGTAGTTCTCGGCACCGCTACGGTCGACGCTCGACGTCGAGAGGCTGCTCCCGGCACCGGGCATACTCCAGGTCCTCGTCGAGGTCCAGATCCGACTCCCGGCACCGACGAGGTCATCGGCACCGGTCGCGGTCCCGGCACCGATCGCCGGCACCGCGTAGAGATAGATCATCTCCGGACCGGCACCGTGCGGCACCGCAGCCAATCGGAATCGTCTCGACGCTCTCGGCACCGCCGTGGCCATCGAGATCGGAGTCCCACTCCTCGGAGGACCTCTCGAGATCGGCATACCCCCCTCAGGGGCAAGCCGAGGAACAGGACTTGGGCCATTGGCAGGAGATGGCAGAGGACCATTCTCATGGCCCATCTCACTGGTCGTTTTGGACCCCGTGGGCGTACCATCAGGCGCAAGGGGCTCCAATTGCTTCGACCTCTCGCTCCGATCACTCCATCAGAGGGGCCCCGGAGTCCACCATTTCGCGGCCTCCGCCAGGGGGCATGGAGGCTTCTGTGTCCGCACCACCTGACGCCCTGGACCCAGGCGCAGGTGATGCTCCAGCCCAGGAACAGAGAGACCAGGACCAGCCCTTGGATCCTGTTCCACCGGAGGCATCTTCCTCTTCTTCTCCGGATGAGGCAGTGGCGGGCACATCGTGCACAGGCCCACCTCCAATAGATCTTCAGGCTCACCAGGATCTTCTGCGCAGGATGGCCCGTAATATGGACCTGCAGGCGGAGGAGATAGTGGAGGTGCACGACCCGATCGTGAATATCCTTGGAGCGGATGCCCCATCGAGGGTAGCGTTACCCCTGATCCGCACGATACAAATCAATGCGGATACGATATGGCAAACTCCTGCCTCTATCCCACCCACAGCGAGAGGGGTGGAAAGGAAGTACTTTGTCCCATCTAAGGACTATGGGTACTTGTATACCCACCCCCAACCGTGTTCACTGGTGGTGGAATCAGTGAACGCACGAGAGCGCCACGGCCAGCAGGCTGCAGCGCCTAAATCAAAAGAGGCTAAGCGGCTCGATTTGTTCGGCCGTAAGGTATACTCAGCCGGAGGGCTACAACTTAGAGCGGCAAACCAACAGGCGCTACTGAGCCGCTACAATTTCAACTCCTGGAACTCTATGGGAAAGTTTAAGGAGTTGATTCCCCAAGAGTCCAGGGAAGAGTTTGGGGCCATGGTAGAGGAGGGCAAGAAGGTGGCTCGGACCTCCTTGCAGGCCTCCTTGGACATAGCAGACTCAGCTGCGAGGACCCTGGCTTCGGGTATCGCTATGCGCAGGATCTCCTGGCTTCAGGTTTCGGGTTTGCCTCCGGAGCTGCAGCAAACCCTACAGGATCTGCCCTTTGAGGGACATGGATTGTTCTCGGACAAGACGGACTCTCGCCTGCAGAGCCTCAAGGACTCGAGAACAATCATGCGCTCCCTGGGGATGCATGTTGTGGGCCCTCAGCGCAGACCATTTAGGCCGCAGCCTCAGCGCTTCTACCCCCCCCGCCTCGTCAGAGACAAGACTCGGCCCGGAGGCGAGGGCGAGGTGGTAGGAGAAGATGGGCTGGCCCTCAACCCGGTCAGAACCAGGGGCCACCAAGACCACCTTCAGGTCCTAGACAGAACTTTTGAAGGTGCGGTCGAGGACGGCGCCCCAGTCATCCCCCAGGATCCAGCCCCCTCCTTTCAGGATCGTCTCTCCCACTTCCACCGCGCTTGGTCCCTTATAACTTCGGACTGTTGGGTCCTCCGCACGGTGGAGAGGGGATACGCTATCCAGTTTTCTTCTATCCCCCCCTCCCACCTCCCTTCCCCGTCCCTCTTCAGGGACCCTTCTCACGAGCAACTTCTTATACAGGAGGTTTCTACGCTCCTGGCCATGGGGGCCATAGAGGAGGTTCCGATAGAGTTAAGGGGCAGGGGATTTTATTCCCGTTACTTCCTGATCCCCAAGTCCAAAGGAGGTCTGCGGCCCATCTTGGACTTGCGCGGACTCAACAAATTCGTAGTAAAGTTGAAGTTCCGCATGGTCTCTCTGCGGGCCATTATCCCTTCCCTCGATCCTGGAGACTGGTTCGCCGCCCTCGACATGAAAGACGCATACTTTCACATCTCAATTTACCCACCTCACAGACGCTTCCTGCGATTCGTGGTAAACGCGGTGCACTACCAATTTGCAGTCCTTCCCTTCGGCCTATCCTCGGCCCCAAGAGTGTTCACGAAATGTATGGCTGTCGTGGCAGCGTACCTTCGTCGGCAAGGGATACAGGTGTTCCCGTACCTAGACGACTGGCTGGTACGCGGTCGCACCAAGGAGCAAGTTCAAGCTCACGTCCACATAATAGTGCACACATTCAACGAGTTGGGCATCCTACTCAACAAGGACAAATCCACTCTAGAACCTACCGAGAGAATAGAATTCATAGGCGCAGTTCTAGACTCCAGGCGTGCACAAGCCATCCTGCCAGACAACCGATTTGGCACCATCACGAGCCTCATTCAAGGGCTCCAGACGTTCCCAACTACCACGGTGAGGTCGTGCCTTACCCTGCTGGGTCACATGGCTTCCTGCACGTACGTAACCAGGCATGCCAGACTTCGGCTTCGCCCACTCCAGACCTGGGTGTCGTCAATATTTCGACCACATCGGGATAGCCTGAACATGGTGGTCACGGTCCCGATCTCGGTCCTGACCTCCCTCACCTGGTGGCTAGATCACAATGTGGTCTGCGAGGGGATGCCATTTCACGCCCCACAACCCTCTCTGCACCTGGTCACAGACGCTTCATCTCTGGGTTGGGGCGCCCATCTCAACGAACACCATACCCAGGGCCTGTGGACTGCACCCCAGCTAGCCCTGCACATCAATGTTCGGGAACTGATGGCGGTGCGCCTGGCGTGCCAGGCATTTCTCAACCTCCTACGTGGCCGATGTGTGTTAGTTCTCATCGACAACACCACGGCCATGTTTTACATCAACAAGCAAGGAGGAGCACGTTCGTCAATTCTATGCCAAGAGGCCATTCGCCTGTGGGACTTCTGCATCGCCCACTCAATCCATCTCACGGCGTCGTTCCTCCCTGGAGTCCAGAACACTCTAGCGGACCGACTCAGCAGGTCCTTCCAGACGCAGGAGTGGTCTATCCGTCCGGACATCATACATTCCATCTTCCAAAAGTGGGGGTTTCCCCAGATAGACCTGTTTGCATCTCGAGACAACAGGAAGTGCCACGTGTTCTGCTCCCTACAAGGTCGAGCTCCGGGCTCCCTCTCGGATGCGTTTCTCCTTCCCTGGAAAGACCACCTGTTTTATGCCTTCCCTCCGTTTCCTCTGGTCCACAAGGTACTGCTCAAATTGCGCAGAGACCAGGCACAGGTAATTCTGGTCGCTCCAGCGTGGCCGAGACAACATTGGTACACCACACTGTTGGAACTCTCGGTTCAGACACCGATCCCGCTTCCGTTGTGTCCGGATCTCATCTCTCAGGACCACGGCCGGCTGCGTCACCCCGACCTGCAATCACTCCACCTCACGGCGTGGCTGCTCCATGGTTCACCCAGGCAGAGCAGCAATGCTCGCACTCTGTCCAACAGATTCTGCTGAGCAGTAGGAAGCCCTCAACACGCACCACGTACCTGGCCAAGTGGAAGCGGTTCTCCTGTTGGTGCGAACAACGAGCCATGTCCCCGTTGCAGGCACCCATTCCTCTCATTTTGGAATATCTCCTCTCCCTAAAACAGCAGGGGTTGGCGATATCTTCAATTAGAGTTCACCTGGCCGCTATATCGGCCTTTCACCCAGGGGAACTCGCGTCCTCGGTATTCTCTAACCCGATGGTCGTTAGATTCCTCAAGGGCTTAGACCGGATGTACCCACAACAACGTCAGCCCGTTCAGACGTGGGACCTCAACCTGGTTCTCTCCAAGCTCACAGGTCCTCCATTCGAGCCACTGGCCACCTGTTCACTTTTGTACCTATCCTGGAAGACAGCCTTCCTTGTAGCCATCACCTCAGCAAGGCGCGTTTCTGAACTCAGGGCGCTTACATCCGAGCCCCCTTATACAGTTTTCCATAAGGATAAAGTGCAGCTTCGTCCACATCCTGCCTTTCTCCCTAAGGTGGTTTCTCCTTTTCATATCAACCAGGACATCTTTCTCCCGGTCTTTCATCCCAAACCACATGCCACTCGCCAGGATCAACGTTTGCATTCCCTGGACGTACGAAGGGCCCTGGCCTTCTATATTGACCGCACAAAGCACTTTAGAAAGACGACACAACTCTTCGTTGCAGTGGCCGACCGAATGAAAGGCTCACCGGTCTCCTCACAACGCCTATCCTCCTGGATTACGTCTTGCATCCGGACTTGCTATGACCTGGCAGGTGTCTCAGCACCGCACCTCACCGCTCACTCCACGAGGGCCCAGGCTTCCTCGACGGCTTTCCTGGCACAAGTTCCGATCCAGGACATTTGTAGAGCAGCGGTTTGGTCATCAGTCCAAACATTTACAGCTCACTATGCACTAGTGCAGCAGTCCAGAGACGATGCTGCTTTCGGATCAGCGGTTTTGCACACAGCAATGTCTCACTCCGACCCCACCACCTAAGTTGGGCTTGGGAGTCACCTAATGGAATGGATATGAGCAAGCACTCGAAGAAGAAAAGACGGTTACTCACCGTTGTAACTGTTGTTCTTCGAGATGTGTTGCTCATATCCATTCCAAACCCGCCCCCCGTCCCCACTGTCGGAGTAGCCGGCAAGAAGGAACTGAGGGGGCGCCGGGTCGGCTGGGGTATATATTCAGCGCCATGAAGGCGCCACTCTAGGGGGCTCCACAGCCGACCCGCCGGTGTTGCTAGGGTAGAAAATCTTCCGACGATCGTGCACGCGGCGCGCACACACCTAATGGAATGGATATGAGCAACACATCTCGAAGAACAACAGTTACAACGGTGAGTAACCGTCTTTTTTACTACTACTTTTTTAGAAAGTAAGAAACACACCACCACCCTTTCCTAATAGTATAGACTAATTATGGGTGTGTGTCAGTCAACTGACAGGGCCAACATTGCTCTTTCTGCTGTAATGAGCACCCCAGACCCTGCTGTCTCCCGTCTCTGCTCTCAGCAGTATGGTTCTCTATATCTAAAATCATCTATAACTACATACTTAAAAAAAAAAGACACATGATATGATGAGAAGAAATCAATTGTATCAGCATGAGAATAAGGAAGTTTGAATAGTCTGGTGCTGTAGGAAACACCAACATCTTTGTCTTATTTTTTTTTGAAGGGGCAGATTGTGCGTGGTTGCCAGCCCCTCATTTTGTAACGCATTTTATTTTCCCCAAAGAGAAGTATTAATTTAAAAAAAGGTTCCAAGCTCGATTCAGAATAACTGTGTTCTATTTTTCATGCAACTTTAGTTTCATTCTGTAGCAGCACCAAGTAAATCAGCTCTGCCTCCCACCTGTGAAAGCAAAAAGACAAGCAAAGGAAAACTTCCAGACAGCGAAAGCCCTCTTTGCAGTGAGCGCTTTTCACTCAGAGTGGACATGAGGGATACTCCTGCGAAAACCAGCTAAGAGGTACACCAGTAATGCTAATTAGTTATCATATGTTACTGTGCCCCAATTTATAGTCTGCCAGGGTTATGATGCACATATTATATTATAGATTTCCATTCCATACGGCTAAATGCAGTGCCTTGCATGGTGTCAAGTATCAGAGGGGTAGCCATGTTAGTCTGAATCTGTGGTCCTGTGGCACCTTTAAGACTAACAGAAGTCTTCGGATGTGAGGGCGATCCGGCTGCGACATCTGTCACCCCATTGATCGTTAGGGTTGATTCGGCTGATCTGGCTGGCTAGGCGGGTGTCCCCTTCCTCCCTAGCGGGGAGGGATAGCTCAGTGTTTTGAGCATTGGCCTGCTAAACCCAGGGTTGTGAGTTCAATCCTTGAGGGGGCCACTTGGGGATCTGGGGCAAAATCAGTACTTGGTCCTGCTAGTGAAGGCCGGGGGCTGGACTCAATGACCTTTCAAGGTCCCTTTCAGTTCTAGGAGATGGGATATCTCCATTAATTTATATTTATTTTATTTAATTTAAGTATTGGAGCATAAGCTTTCGTGGGTGAATGCCCACTTCATCAGATGCAAGTAATGGAAATTTCCAGCATGAGGTTGATAGATTTCCATTCCATACGGCTAAATGCATGGAATGGAAATCTATCAACCTCATGCTGGAAATTTCCATTACTTGCGTCTGATGAAGTGGGCATTCACCCACAAAAGCTTATGCTCCAATACTTCTGTTAGTCTTAAAGCTGCCACAGGACCACATATTATATTATAGTTAGTCTAATAATACCTTGAATTGAGTCTGGCTATTCAGTCTCTGAAAACCATATCCACATGGAATTATAAAGCTTCTGCAGGCGTTGAGCACGTGTGCTTATTATCATTATATTAAAACATAGAAGGCCTTGGAATTCTGTTATAATTAAGTCCTTTAACCAATTTCCGTCATAAAGACACCTTTGATACTTATGATCTTTCCTGAGTTAATGCGTTTGTTATTCTGTCTGTGATCTCAATGGATATGTCTACACTGTGATTAGACAACCCTGATTGGCCTGCATCAGCTGACTCAGGCTCTCAGGGCTTGGACTGCGGGATTGTATCATTGTTGTGTAGACTTCTGGGCTTGGTCTGGAGCCTGGATTCTAGGACTTTATTGGGGGGGAGGGTCCCAGAGTTCGGGCCTGAGCCCAGATGTCTACACAACAATGAAACAGCCCCACAGACTGAGCCCCATGAGCCCGAGTCAGGTGGCATAAGCCAACTGCAAGTTTTTCTTTGCTGCGTAGACAGACTCCATGAGGTCCTGGGACCGTAAGTCTGAGCTGTCGGTTGGCTGTGAGTGATTTGTGTGTAGATGGAAAGGGGATAAGGTTTGAGCCTGAGTTTGAACCTTGGGCTTACATTGCACTGTAGACATACCCTAAAGCATCTACAGTAATTATTGGACATCTAGCATCCTGTTAGATGAGGTCTCAACACACACACACACACACACACACACACACACACACGGCAAATCCTGGCTACATTGACTTCTCTGGAGCCAGGATCTAACCCAGCATGTCAGTCATTCATGAGACTTTAAAAAAGGAGGCCCAGTCCTGCTCCCATTGGAGCCACTGACAACATTTCATGACTGAATTTAATGTGAAAAGCTGTGTAATGTATAAAACCTATGAAAATGTGAATACAGGCCACAGTGCATTACTCTTAGGACATGCCTACAGGGTACTTTACCGGTATAGGAATACCAGTATACTATACCAGCAAAGCGCTTCTAGTGCAGATGTAACTATACTGGTAAAGCTGCACTATGTATTGGTATAACTTATTTCAGCCCCACATGAGCAAAACACGCTATAAGTGGTAAAAGCGCAGCTTTGATGGTGCAGCTGCATCTTCACTACAGACTTCTGCCAGCACAGCTATTTCGGTCAGGGATGTGAAAGGTATGATTGACATCTAACCAACATAGTGGTACTACCGGAAGTCTGTAATGTAGACATAGCCTCAATCTTTATTTACCTAAGGGATGTTCCAGGTCAAAGACCACCATTAATTATTCATAATAATCAATAGGATCTATATATATGGAATTTTACAAAGGGTAAGATGTGGCCATCATATAATAGACGTAATATGGACCAAGTTTTTAAAATTTTCAAATTTTTAACCCAAACTCCAGTTTTAGAGGCGTAGTGCTTTCTAACAATTAACGGTGGGTACAAATGATAGCAGTTACGCCCCTAATTACCTACGTTGTCTGAAAAATCCAAGAGTTAGGCAAAACCTATCACTCTAGAGTGCCTAATTTCAGTGCCAAAGTGTAGATTTAAGAGACCATTTTTTTTTTGTCTCCAGCTGACCTCTCTTGCACTTGAGGCTAGGCTGGAATAGCTACTACTCCTACATCCTGTACAAGCCTAGGTTTGTGGTGAAATGAGTAGCCAGGGGGCAGACAAGATGAGTGAGCACTGGACCTGCAGTATCAACAAACTGGGTTTCCATGACGCAGGCCAGCTCAGATGCCTTTTTTGTGTTGATAAAGGCTACTGCAGTAGACTCTATACAGCCGTGTGCTGGGGCCTCCCCTCTCCACCAGGTTGTTCCCAACTCTGTCTAGTGAGGCAGGAATTCACCCAGGAATCGCACCAGGAATTAGCATGTAGAAACCCTCGGTGTCATTGCAGAGAGGCAGTGGGAGTATAGCATACATTTCAAATGCCTAAAAGGAACTCTGCTTCCACCAGTCACAATCTTGGCTGCCTCTTCCACCTCAGCTCTTTAGTTCTGGGTTAATTTGCTTTGGACTCTGTCTGATTCTTATGTGCAAAGCAGGCTCATAGAGCTCACAGATTCAGACAGGTTCCCTGGACCTGTCCGCAGCCCCAAGCTCAGCCCTTCAGCCTGCTGTGTCCTGCAGCACAGCACATGCCCTCTTCTGTAGTCTACACTTTCCAAAAAGACAATCTCACCCACCAGACAGAGGAGAGTTGGCAGCAGGAATTAGGGGTGGGATTTTCTGCCTGCTCTATAGCCAGCCAGGATTCCTGGAGTGCATGTGAGGTCAGCATCTCCTACTGAGGATCTGGGGGTAGGGCAGCCTTCATAGCACTGCTGCTGCTGATCTGTGGAGTTTGGGCTCCACAGCGGTATATAAGGGACTAGTAAGCAGTAAGGTGTTCATACATAGTATTGTGGAGACCACAATAATGGATTTAGGTAATATATGGTATCAGATAGCGGGACAAAGAGTAGCTGTAATACACCCCCACAAAACACAACCCAACGCAACAAACAAACCTGCCCTCAACCCCATGAGATACCCCTAAGCACAATGGTCTCCAGAATGTGAACTGTATTTTTTTTACTCCTTATTTTGATAAAATATTGTTATGAACTGGGTGAAACCTTGTTATGGGGTGAGTTAAAACTTCCTTTAGAATAATGGGTGCATGAATGCATCCTTCAATTAACCTAAGTGTAATGATAAATTAATCCCAATCCCACACCTAAAACAAAAGGGTTATGTGCACCTGCCCAGGAGTTTTGGACTGTGTGGGTGGAGGGGCTTTGGCTTTCTGTGGCTGAGTGGCATGGGAGGGAAGGTGGAACACAGAACCAGAGAGAGACAGAGACAGCCTGATGAAATCCAAGCAGAAGCCTTTAAGCATGATGCAACCCTGAAAGAAACCTAGAGAGAGGTTCTAGGTCAGGGATGCTGGCTGAAAAGAAACATGGGCCTGTAAGCTAAGAAACTACTCCTTTTGCCTTTGGTTCCTCCTGCGTTCTCAGAAGCAGGATTTTGTACATTCCTTGTAAATAAACAAGATTGTATCCAAATAAATTCTAGGCTCCATCATCAATTTCTATTCCCAGCTGGAACATTCCAAGGCCCCGAACGTTTGACTAGGCTGCTCGGGTCAAAAATGGGTAACGCTATTTTGGGTCAAACTGTATCATTCCTCCCTGAAGCAAAACTTCCATTGACATCAGTGAGTTCTGACTGAGCAAAGCCTGCAGCACTAGGTCCACTCAACATTTCTGTAACAATTTAGCTAAATGAAAACATAATGAACCTTTAAATGAACACTAAAAGTATGAGCCTCCACCAGTTAAGCTAAAGGACTAAGACTCCTGAGTGTTAACTGTAGCAGGCTCATTATCTTTTTAAATGGACCAGCCTCTAGAGTGGGACAATGACCTACATTCTCCTAGTGTGCATTAAAAAAGCAAGTAGGAACAAATTATGTTCATTTGCATCCATGTAAATCTCAAATAAATCCAGTGAGATCAATGGAATTACTCTGTGTCTACAAGAATGTAATAGAGCAGAATTTGGTCAATACTCTTTGCCAGCTTCAATGACATTTGTACACGCTTTAGGGAAGCAGAAAATTAGTTATCGTTATTAGTACATTGTGATGCAAGGCTATTATTAGGACATCATAATATTAGAGGAAAAAATAAGTATTGCTTTATACTTCTGTATTTTTATATTTTTGTATTCCTAAAATATTTTCTAGATTAAAAATTACAGGGAAGACGTTACTTAGCCACTTTCCACAGTCAGATCAAATGCAAAATCTCTGAAAAGATAGTAATGCATATACCATGTAAATTTGACATAGTTAAAATAACATGCTGTTGTTTCATATTTAATCTACCATACCCCTGAATTCTGTCTGTTTCTCATAGATGGATTTTGTACTGGTTTGATTTAAATAATAATAGGACTATTTTATACTGCTCTCAGAAGAGGGAAACTGCTCTGAAACAGGTATTTTAAATGATAGCATAAAACCTTCACCAAAGAAAGTGAATAGTATACTGATGTATAACTAATTAGACTTCACACTAATTTGTATCTGCCCATGTGTTCTCTGAGTTCATAATCACTGTATCTATTGAAATTGATTTCTACTCTAAAAGGCATGATCCTGCAAACACACAGGGAGTAACTTTACTCACTTGAATAATCCTATTTAAGTCAATAGGTGTAATTAATAGTTTGGTGATCATGAGTGCAGAGAACTTTGTTTTTAAAAAGATGAGATCAAGGGGAGTCCTCCTATGGGTAAAGTTATCCATGAATAAAGTGTTTGTAAGATTAGGCCTATATACCATACTGCAGCTTCTGTTCTTTTCTGCACATCATTTTCTCTCTTCCCCTTTTTTGTCTCCTACAGACTGCCAATGAGAGAGGTTCTGTCTAGCTGCGAGGGCAAGTATTAATTTTTTTTTAAACTGTCCTGGTTACAACCTGACCACTAAAATGTACTCACAACTAAAGCTAGGCAAAATGTTTCAGCTGAATCTTTTTTCCAGAAAAAAAATGAAGATACTTAGATCTACTGAAACATTTTGCAAATTTGTGTCAATTTAATTGAATAATTCTTATTCTTATTGTTATTATTTGATTAGCCACATGCTGAAAAACTTTTGTGTGGTGTTGAACCCAGATTTTTTCCCAGGTTTTTGGAACTGTCAGCATCCTGAAAAAAATGAGTTATACTAGCAGCTCTACTACCCACAACTTCAACTTCACTTTAAGAAAGATTTTCTGTGCTCACATAATATAATAGAATGTTTTAGCTGGATATTTTTGTCTTAATCTTAATTAGTATAATTTGGGTATGTTCCATCTATGACTGATCTTTCCAACAGTAACCGTTAACATATCATTCTACCTATTGGCACTGTACAGTTAAATGTATATTCTAAAGTGACTATTTTTAAAGGTAACTTGGTAAATCAGTTGCATAATTAAAACAGATGCTTTTTGAAATATTACTCATTTTTACAGCTTTTATTTCAAATTTTACAGCTAAAAGCGAGCTAGGCACTAGTATTTATTCAAAGACATGGTCCCTTCCCCAAAGATCTTACAATATACTTTTAGGTGTGACACGAGTAGGAGCAAGCAATAGGGAAGATGAGGTGAAGAATGACAAAGGTTATAGTATTTACTCTGTTATGGTTATGCACACATCAGGATAGTTCCATTAAAGTTAATGATTTATTATGGTAAATTAACATAGTTCTTGCAGACAGTACATTATGCTTGTGTGTACCTATCTCCTAGAACTGGAAGGGACCCTGAAAGGTCATTGAGTCCAGCCCCCTGCCTTCACTAGCAGGACCAAGTACTGATTTTGCCCCAGATCCCTAAGTGGCCCCCTTAAGGATTGAACTCACAACCCTGGGTTTAGCAGGCCAATGCACAAACCACTGAGCCATCCTGCCCCCCGTGTAGATACAGAACATTGTGTATTTATCAGCCAGACTCTCAGGTGGTGTATGTTGGGGTGGCTCTGTTGTTGTCAGAGGAGCTATACTTATTTATACCATCTGAGGATCTGGCCCTATATGGTTTTTGTGTTCTAGTTACTGGTACATGCATGTGAAAATTCTTCTTTTCTTTTGCAGCTGTAAATTAGGATCAGAAGCTAAAACTGTAGAGTATTTTGAAGCCTGTTGCAATACTGAAATGAAATCAATGCCTCAAGTGGATTTAAATGTTGTTGTTTTTTTAAATGTTGCTTCCTTTTGTATTAACTGCAATGCAGCAGTAGCACTCAGAGCTATTTTAAAGAGATAATCTAGAAAGCACCAGCAAAAAGAGCCCCACAGATACAGAAATGAATGTGGCAAATCTACATACAGTGTCCTGAAATGTTTGCTGTAGTTTTAATGTATGCCACAAAGCACACATCACGTTTTCTTTAGAAAACAAGTTATATTTTGAAATTAAATAAACTTGGTGTGTGTGTGTATGTGTGTATATATATATATATATATATATATATATATATATATATATATATATATATATATATATATATATATATATATATATATATATATATATACTGAAAAGTGTTTGTTGTGATTCATTTTCTGCATAAATCCATTTCCAAACATTAACTAATGAAGACTTACCAGCTCTCCAGGAAATTCTGCTCCCCCATCCTGAAACCTTTCCCCCCAACTGATCTGTAATATTTTACACTAAAGTCTAAACATCAGGAAATGTGGAGCAAAAAGGACACCAGTAGTTAGGCGAAAGAGGTGTCACAGTTCAGGGCAACTGCACCTGTATTCCCCTTCTATGGTCTAGCAAAGGCACCCACTTATCAGCTCTCAGCTCCTCAGCCATCACCTCTCTTGAGCAGAGACCAGCAGGGTTCCCTGCCTACACTGTGAGTTCCCCAGCTGCCTTAGCAGGCCTGCCTTGTTTTCTCCCCAGGGGCTATAAACAGCATAATTGCCCAAAGTTAGAAGTTACCATACAGTCTTTCTAAGCAAGTACATTATTTTTAAGGTTAAAACATTACAGAAAAAATATTAAACATAGTAAAAACCTACACACATGCTAGTAAGCTTATCAGAGATCACCCTAATTCCCTCCAGGGGTCTGGCAGGTGATCACACAGGGGTTTTTCTGTGGTTACAAGTTCATAACAGCTTTTGCTCACAACAAGAATCCTCATGAATCTGTGAGTCACTCCTTTTTATACAGTTTGCCCTTTGATCTTGGGACCCTGTGAACAGGTAATCAGCGGACAATGGATTTCTCCTCAGGACATAGCTTCAAAATGTTGGATTTACATTCCCTTCCTTCCGAGTGTTTCCTAGGAAACCCACTTACCTAAAAGTTCATTCTTGTCTGGCACCATTGTTTAAAAGTCCTCTGATGCACCCGGATTTACATTAGTCATGTCTCCTCCCTTGAGACAGTACATACAATCCCAGAAAATACATACATTTTGCATTTATAACACTCTGGACTCCAAAGTTAATTAAATTTGATTCAATAAAGTTTGTCCAGGATATTGCAGGAAATTGCCATTTCTGTAACAGGGATTGGTTATCAGGAACTATTACACTGAATTCTTTTCTCAAGAGACTAATAGTAACAGGTGTTAAGAGCATACCTCTTGAGAAAAGTACAGCCATCAAATAGATGGCAAAAATGACTGAGGAGAGCACTTCAGTGAGTTCAAGAGGCTGTTTCAGAATATAGATTAAGAATAGATATAGGAGTGAATACATTGACAAAAAGAAGCAAGAAATGCAAAAATAAGTCGGTATAATGGGTCAATCTCATTCTAAAGAGTTCTTAAGTTTGTTTTCATTCAGCCACTGAACGAAAACAAATTAGATCATACAGATTTTTATATTTATTTTTAAAATAGTGCTTACTGTGAACGTCAGTGCAAAAGATCAAATAGCCTCTATGCTCCATTTCTGAGAACAATGACTCTTAAGCTTCTGGACTTTTAGTAACTCTTCTTTCCCATTCTCCTAAGGCTTCACTTTTCTTGTGAGATTCTTCAGAGACTGATTTCTTTTTTATGCTTGGATTTTATCTTTGTAAATCCCAAATCCCACGGGGCTGATCTGCATATCTAGCAGAGATTATTATTCTATCAGCATGTTTTAAACTTTAAATAAATGAATCTTTGTGGACTGAAGCTCATAAGTGGAGGGAATGCAAAGAAGATAAAAAGCTCTTGTAGGAACAGTAAGTTACAAGAATCAAATTTTTTCACTATCTCCTTGTTTTGTGAGTTTCTTTATCCATGTATATTTTTTAAAAAACATTTTCTATGGCTGTGGAAATGGCTTCTTTCAACCAATGAAAAGGGAGAGTATATTGGCAATTACAGACTCATGATCCTATCCCTAATAAAAGAATAGAAAAAATATTTATTTTAAGGAAAGCTTATGAATAGCAACTCCCACCAGAAGAAACTGGATTGCTTTTTCAATAGAACTATAAAATTAATGGGTGGAGAGTATAACATATTTGGTCCAGGTTTTGTGGTCTTTACACAGTGTTTATTCAGTCTTTGCTCAGGTAAACACCCATTGATCCTAGTGAGGATACTTTCTTCCACTGTCACAAACACACAGTAAATGCAATTTCTGTATTGTGCTGAAGCAACCGCACCTTAAACACACTTCTGCTGCCCTGTGGCTGCTTTGAGACAGACCACTGGCACAAACCAGCCTTAAAGATGGTCAAAGTGGCCAGCTGGGGACTTTACAAGCACAAGGAAATCCCTTGGTGCTATAGAGGCTTAGGGAAGACTAGGGATGTTTTGAAAGGTGCAGTTAGGGGTCTGGTCAGAGTTCTGTGATCTAGCAATTCCTGGCTGCTGTATCAGACTGAAGTCTCGAACCAACACGTACGAGGTAATGGGTGGCACCCAAATATGTCAGAGGGAGGCACCTAGATACGTCGGGGTAATATGTAATTTGCTTGTATCTGTGTATAAAGATGTATCTCAGAGGAAGTGTCTTTGTCTTGCCTAGGGGATAGTGGAAAGTCCCACCAGTAACTGAGCTAGTCCATTGTAAGAGGCATACATGTGTTTGTGTACCTGTGACATTTGACCCAGGGTATTAGGACTGTGCTTTGTCGACAATAAACTTGATTAAGTTCTTTTGCTACGAACCGAGTCTGTGGATTTATTAGATTGTTCGATTGGAGCCTGCTATCTCCACTATTTGCGCAGAGCTGGGACAGCATGCTGAAAGAACACATACACAGCCAAACATCTGACCACAGTGCTATCATTGGAGAATTTAAGTACACTATGAGCAAATATGGGGGGGGAGAGGGAAGGTCTCCACCTGATACACTGAAAGATCTTACGTGAGTCAGTAGTGTATAATGGCTAAGGCGCTGGACTGGGAGCCATAGACCTGGATTCTATTCTTGGCTTCTGGCATGTGATGTTAGACAGGTCACTTCACCTCCCTGGACTTCTATTTTTCTTTTCACCCTTTGACTGCCTTGCCTAACTGCATTGTCAGTTCTTCAGGGCAGGGACTGTCGCTCATTGTATGTTTGTACAGTGCTCAGCACAATGAAGCCCTGAGATGAGTTGGGGCCTCTAGGTACTACTGTGCAAATAAATTTAACAGTAACAACCACTCAGCCACATCAGAACTTGGGCTAAGATCAGGTAGAAAATGAATAACTTTCTGAAAAATTAACCTTGCTAATGACACTCTTCTCAAGCACTGCTGACAGCTGCCTGGTGGAACCTTGGTGGCAGTTCAACTTGTGTGCCTGTGATAATGGGATGAATTTTCAGAGTGCCTACAATGTCTATTTTCAGCTCTGAAAATTCTCCCAAGTATGAGAACATCAAAAACTGAGCACGCCCCTTCTGGGTTGTTTCCTAATGGCACCATCTGCAGTGTCTCCTGTAACAACTGTAATTCTTTGCTTCCAATGTGCCTCTTTTGGAGTGTGAATTGTAGGCAGGCGCTAACCATGCTGTCACTTTCTAGCTGTAATGCCATGATGTAATGCTGAAGGGGGTCTAGATAGTGAGGCCTTAATGGAGGTGACCAGGTGATTAGAAATGAGATTTTAAAGATGGCCAGGATGATGGTTCAAATATGTCAAATGCCATTTTGAAATAATACGCCGTGGAAAATCCCGTCAATATAATCATGCTTAAGTTGGGTAATTTCAGTGGTCACTCACTTTACGTCTCTAAGGAAAATGCTGAGTAATATGGTAAATACTTAAGTACCCAATAATTCTGCGCTGCATTTTTAATCTCTAGGACCTGGTCCAAAGCCCATTGAAATCTTTCCACTGACTTCAGTGCATTTGAATCTGGCTCAACTGCCAAGATATTTGCGCTTAATTATAAAGGAGGAGAACTGGGTCCTGAATCTTAGCAAGAATTTTCATATTTTCACTAGATCAATCTCCAAGGGAAGATTAATACAGGAACTGTATTAAACACTTACTGTAAACACTTACTGTAAGTGAACTTTTTGCCTATGGGATCTCACAGCATGAGTGTGGGAGTTGGACAGATTTTTACTTACAGAGAAAACAGTTGAACTCTCCAAAAAAGTATGCTGAACCACATTAAATGATGCTCAGGTATTGTTCAGTATTACACATAAACCAACCAAGGGCAGGAAAATCAGCTTATGCTGACTACAGTACCATAGCCTGTGTTGCAAAACAAAGGTGTTTGGAATGTTTTCATTTGTACACTCCTTTAAAATACATTCCTTTTTAATATTTGCAAGCCAGTTCACCTTCGTCCCAAACAGTCTTCACCCTGAGCAGCTCTGTCAAGTTTCATCCTTGAGCATCTGTCAACAGTTGACTATGGATCTTTAAAAACAGAGGTTTGTAATTGGAAATACAAACATGCCTTTTCTGTGCTGGCTGGTATCACTATAACATATAACAACTTTGGAAGCTTGCTTTTCTTCTCATGCTTATTCAGAGAAAAGTAGTAACTCTGCAAGGTTTTTTCCCCAAGGAGGCATAGGAAAAGATCAAAGACCTGATTCTCGCAAACATCAGTGTAAACCAGGAGTAATTTTTACTGATGTGAGGGAATCAGGACCATTATCTCTAGGAAGCAGCTCACTGCAATTCCTGTGAACATATCTTTTCTGAGCTCCAGTGCAAAATGTATACACAATGAATCATTGCATTTTAACAATAGAATCTTAAAAATATGTCCAGATGTTAATATTAGAAGGGAAAAGGTTTCAAGTCTAAAGCCATGTCTACACTACAAAGTTAAGTCAACTTCATGTAAGTTGACATCGAGCCTCCAATTTAAGCAAGTTGATCTTGCATGTAGCTGTCCCACAGTGCATGTAGCTGAGTGTAATTTTGGGTTGGGCTTGCAATGACTTATGGGACCAAAACATTGGTGCGGGTGGTTATGGGAGCATGGCGTTAGCCTCCCATGATGCACTTACCTCTCTCCCTGAAATCAACAGCAAACAAACCAAGCCTTTTTCATGCCTTTTTTTGTAAGCCTGGATTACCCATGTGGATGCCATAGCATGATAAGCATGGTCCGCGGTCAGCTGTACACTGTTGTGCTGAGCATTACAAACACCTCATGCCTTATCCTGCAGTATTTACACAGCCGATACAGGAGCTGCCACACGGAACAATGCGATGCCATGCAAGCAACCCTGCTAGAAGACATAGAGCGGAGCAATTCACAGTTGCTGGCTACTCTCATGCATCACCTTGACATGGTTGAGTGACGTTTCTGGGCCCAGGAAACAAGAACTGACTGGTGGGACCATATCGTTATGCAGCTATGGGATGACGAGCAGTGGCTGAAGATCTTTCGAATGCATAAGGCCACTTTCCAGGACAGTGTGAAGAGCTTTCCCCAGCCTTGAAGCACAGCAATACTAAAATGGGAGCTGCTCTGACAGTGGAGAAGTGAGTGGAGATAGCTCTATGGAAGCTTGCAACGCCAGACTGCTACCAATCAGTGGGGCATCAATTGGAGTGGGTAAATCTACCATGAGATTTGCTGTGATCCAAGTTTGCAGGGCCATCAACAGACTTCTGCTAAGAAGGGTAGTGACTCTGGGCAACGTGCAGGATATAGTGGATGGTTTTGCCATGATGGGGGTTCCCTAACTGCAGTTGGGCGATAGATGGAATGCATATCCCTATCTTGGCACCAGACCATCTTGGCAAAGAGTACATAAAGCAAAAGGTGTACTTCTCAATGGTGTTGCAAGTGCTGGTGGATCACGGGCTGTTTCACCAACATCAACGTGGGATGGTTGGGAAAGGTGCATGATGCACACATCTTTAGGAACACAGGTCTGTTCAGAAAGCTGCAAGCAGGAACTTTCTTTCCAGACCACAAAATAACCATTGGTGATGTTGAAATGCCAATCATGATCTTGGGAGACCCAGCCTACCCCTTGCTTCCATGGCTCACAAAGCTGTACACTGGCAGTTCAGCCATAGGCTGAGCAAGTGCAGAATTTTGGTAAAATGTGTCTTTGGACGTTTAAAAGGTCACTGGTATAGTTTGCTTACTAGGTTAGATCTCAGTGAAAGTAATATCCTCATTGTTATTGTTGCCTGCTGTGTGCTCCATAATATCTGTGAAACAAAGGGAGAAAAGTTTCCTCTGGGGTGGGAGGTTGAGGCTTATTGTCTGGCAGCCAATTTTGAGCAGCCGGACACCAGGGCAATGTGAAGAGCACATTGAGGGCCTCTGCGTCTCTATGAGGCTTTGAAAACCATCTTCAGCAACGAGCCAGAGTAATGTGACATCTATGTGTGTTGTTCCTTACCAAACTGTCCCCTCCATTGTATTTTCTCCCCTGTAATCCACCTCCACCAACCACCATGTGAATGAATGAATAAAGAACCTTTTCTCCACAATCTATTAAGAGACACCGAGACTGCAAAGAAAAGTAAGATAACCTGGGGAAAAAGGGTTGATAACACTGGGGGTGCGGGAAGAAACAAGGAAAGCTTGCTTAAAGATGCACTGCAATCAAAGGTGTGGGAATGGGTGCCTTCTGGTCCTTGTACCCTTCCCTTGAGTGCAAGGGATACCAAACTTTTTCCTTCCCTCCTCCCACCCCCGTTATAGGATATCTGGGGGAGGAGAATGTAGAACTGGGCAATGATGGCAGCAGGTTCAGCATAGGCTGCAGAAGAACTCTAGCATATGGCTGCCTTTCTTGAACCTCAACCAGACACCTCAACATGTCTGATTGCTCCTTCATAATCCACACCATATCTTCCTGTGTGGCGCGCTCTTGTTCCCTGCATGCTCTCCTGTCCTCCCTGTCCATGTCCAGGTTCTTGGACAGTGTAATTTCATCATGCTCTGAGCTCTGTCTTGTCACACTCGGAGGCGCACATTAACTCATTGAACATGTTCTCCCGAGTCTTATTTTTCTGCCTTCTAATCTGGGGAAGTCTCTGTCAAAATGTGGAGGATGTGCTGATGGACAAGGTTTCAGCTGCAAAGAATGCAAAGTACAAGGGTAGCATTGAGAGTGCATACATTGTTTCTGGTGCAAGGTTACTTTTTTTTTATTAAAAAAACACCCCTCAATACACTGCACAATGTAATCACAACCGCTGGCTATTGCAAGAGTCAGTTTGCTGCTCCAGCCATGGTGAGTAAAGCCACGAGGTATGGGCGAGAGGTCTTGTGCTGTAGCTTTTGTGAAGATATCCTTGGGATCACGGGTTGGAACTTGAGAAAAGGCCCCTTTCCCCTACAACCTGGATGGTGCCTGAGGACAGGCACCAGGTAAAGTCCCCCAAATAGTTTGTTTTTTTACAAAAGCAGTACCAGGTTTGGGGGAAGGGAGACAAACAGGAAGCCACCCTTTACAGGCCACTTAGGTTGGCAGAAGGGACTTGGTAGTGTAGACACATTATTAGATTGACTTAATGCGGCTTATGTCGACCTAAGTTTGTCGTGTAGACCAGGCCTAAGATTTATTCTCTGGAATACAGGAACACAATGCTGAGTGCTTGCACACTGCTGATTCTGGCCCATTTACTCCCCGCAGGGATTTAGAATGAAGAAAAGAATGCAACTAATACATTTTCTTTATTAGTTTCCTTCTCAACATGTGCTTTTTTGCACTTACACTAGTAGACATGTAGAGAGGGTCCAGCAAAAGCAATCCTGGCCAGGCAGCCATGGGTATTCATAGATTCTAAGACCAGAAGGGATCAAATGTCTAGTCTAATCTCCTGTATAACACTGACCATAGAACTCCCCCAAAATAATTGCTAGAGAAGATCTTTTAGAAAAAAAACACCCCATCTTGATTTAAACACTGTCAGTGATGGAGAATCCACCATGATCCTTGGTAAATTGTTCTAATAGTTAATTACTCTCAACATTAAACATTTACACCTTGTTTCCAGTCTGAATTAGTCTAGCTTCAATTTCCAGCCATTGGATTATGTTTTAACTCTCTCGCTAAAGTGAAGAGCCCATCATTGCATATTTGTTCCCCAATAGATTGTAATCAAGTCACCCCTTAATCATCTATTTGCTAAACTAAATAGATAGAGCTCCTTGAGTCTATTGCTCTAAGGCGTGTTTTCTAATTCTTAATCATTTCCATGGCTTTTCTCTGAAACATCTCCAATTAATCAACATCCCTCTTGAGTTGTGGACACCAGAACTGACACAGCAGTAGTGGTCACACCAGTGCAAAATACAGAGATAAAATAACCTCTCTACTCCTTCTCGAGATTCGCCTATTTATGCATCCCAGGATCACATTAGATCTTTTAGCCAGTGTCACACTGGGAGTTCATGTTCAGTGATTATCTACCATAATCCCCAAATCTTTTTCAGAATCAATGCTTCCCAGAATCCCCCATCGTGTACATCTGGCTTACATTCTTTGTTACTAGATGTATACATTTACATTTAGCTGTATTAAACTGCATATTGTTTACTTGAGCCAAGCTTACCAAGCCATCATGATTGCTCAGTATCAGTGACTGATTCCTCTTCATTAGTTAACTGTCCCCCAATTATTGTCAGTTGCATATTTTATCATGATGTTTTTATGTTTTCTTCAAGGTTATTAATAAAAATGTTAATTAGCATAGGGCCAAGAACTGATCTCTGTGAGTACCCACTGGAAATACACCCGTTCAATGCCTGTGAGACATATCAGTTAGCTGCTTTTAATCCATTTAATATGTTCTATTTTAATTTTATATACAATGCAAGTACAGTTCATTTGTTCTTTTGAACAAACATCATTCTTTAGCTCTCACATAGTGGTAGTGTTTTGGTTGCTTGGAACAAAACTGAAGAAGGAGCTTAATATTCTAGTGAAAATCAATGGTCCAAAGACCTGGATTACATGAGAGAGACAGAGCAGAGTGCAACCTAAATTTGATGCAATTTCCAATCATAAAGAGAACATATTGGTTAGACATGGAATAGCTGGCAATAAGTGTTGCAGAGATATTAACAGGCAGAACGAATGGTAACTTCACTTGCATCATTTGAGCTCAAGATATTTTAATTTTGGAAGTTAAAGTGTAGAATAAAAAATGGTTGGATCATCTATTTCCCCCTTAAGAGTACTTATCTGTACTACAATCCTTCTCAGTTGCTAAAGAATGCATTAAACAACCAACAATTTAAACAGATGGATATTTATCCTCTCAGGATAAATAGATATGCTCTGTTTCCAACAGACTTTTTTAAAATCTTGGGTAAACAATGTAGTTTATAGCAATTCTGACTAATGGTTAATGCATAAAGATTCTGCACTTCAAAAAAAATGCTAGTTTGTAAATTTCTGTTCAGCCTTCTTTCTTAATAACAACAGGAGATTCTTGCACTTATACTAACCTGTCAGACATTTAAAGGATTTGAACTCACTGACATATAAAACTCAACATATAGACTCAAGAATGTAGCACAAAGGCCAGATCTTGATTGCAACAGAAGTTTGGATGGAGAAACAATTTGTCTTTAGAAGTAATTTGCCATTAGAAGTTTATTCCACTGAAGACCACAATAATTCAGGGTGCAGTAGACCCAACAGGAGTTACAGTAGGATATGAAGCCGTTATCCTGGAAGACATGATGACCGCAAATTACATTACTTTTCCAAAAAGCTGTTTGTTATTTTGATGAGTTCTGTACCTTGGATCCTCCTGGTCCTATAGATTGTTACCCTGATTTCTGGACTGTCTATCATAGGCAGCCTTCTTACTCACCCACATCAGAACGTACAAGGACTACACCCTTGGAACTACCAGGTAGGTACTAAGAATGTGTTCAAATGGCATTATTACAGCATAGTGGAAACATAAGCAGAAGAAAAGCTACTGATTGAATTTTAGTATGTTATCATTTAAAGGTTGTAGAATCTACATAAGCACTGGAAAAGTTGGTGTTTCACAGATGTAATAAAAGCAGAATCTAGCTCACTATTACTTCTTTTCCTTAGACTTAATTAAATAAAAATCCTTTTGTTCTTCCTTTAGCCTAACCTATTCATATCTAATTTTTTTCTAGAGCTAAAGGGAGAGATCCTCATCTGGTGTGAATTGGATACTCCATCAAGTTACACTGATTAAAACTAGCGGAGGATCTAATCCCAGGTCTTGAGGCCATAAAGCTAGGTTAACTCAGTGTGATGGGGACCTCCGGTGTATAGATCCAGTGCAGCAACACGTGACATGCTTCCTTCCAAAATCCAAGACCAACCTAACTATTTCAATGATTGTTTTTAAATTAGATGTTCTCTTGCAACATCGCCAAGATACCCATAGCATAATATGGAAATCTTAGGAGTTTACAAACTCCTCAGGACTCTATGTTCTTTATAGAGCCTGACCTATTGTCAATGCTTAATAAATAGGGACTCAACAACGTGCATCAACAGTGTAACATACATTTGGTTTATAAAAGTATTCTTAGTAATCTAGAGTTTTAGTATTAACATAATTAAAAACATTTGTTTATTATTTATTTATTGTGCAGCATTGCCTATTGGCCTCATGGAGGTCAGGGTCTAATTGTAGTCAGCTCCTCACAAACATATACGACTGAGAGTCTCTGCTCCTTTGCCCTGATCCTGCAACTTGTTTTGCACAGGTAGACTCCTGTGTCCATGAGAAGCTTCATTGACTTCAGGGGGACTCTGCACAGGTGCAAGGGTTTGAAAGAAGTGGAACAAATTATTGGATCGAGGTCTAAATGGCAAAATATAACAGGTGGGTGATGCAAGCAGGGAAGAGGGAGAGGACTTTTCACCTCCCCCCAATCCAATTATTATAAACATTTTCACCCTTCCATAGTTATTGTACTGTATATTCATGTATCATCTGGGGAACAGTTGATCCTGCCTGACTGGCAAACTGGCATTATTACACCACTGTACAGGCAGCATATGAAATTACTGCAGCTATCATGGCATTACCGTTCTGTCCATCCTGGGGCAAGTTTTTGCTTCTGTCCTGTTGGCCTGAGTTGCTGATATCTAAAGGCGCAAGGCAGAAGACCACAAGAAGCTGGCTTTATTCCTGGTCATTCTATAACAGCCCAAATCTTCATAGTGCACCAGCTCCATTGAGAAGGCGCAAGAATTCAACCACCCTGTTTACATAGCATTTGTGGATATCAAGGCTGCGATTGACTCTGATAGGGAATCCTTTTGGCTGAGCTTGAAATGCACAGGCCTCCCTAACACACTCTGTAGCATGCTTTGTCTCCTAGATGCTGACTCCTCAAGCTGTGTTCTTGTAAATAGGAAAACAACCACCTTCTTCTGAATTAGACTGGGTGCTCAACAAGGATGAGTTGCCTCCCCAGAATTATTTAGTGTTATCATAGACTATGTACTTGACCAGACACTAAGTAAATGCTTTTTAGGCATACGCTTTAATAATAAAAACCTCACCAATATCAGTTTTTGCTGATGACATAGTACTAGTTGTGTAATCAATAGATAAGCTAGTTATGGCACTAAAAGCCCTGGAAATCTCAGTGGCAAAAGTTGGCCTGAAAATTAATTGGGGGTTAAACCAAAATGTTTCCAGTCAGCAATTTTGAACATGCTGCAGGCTGTAGCATCTTACTGGGTGACCACCAAGTTGAGATTGTTGGTGATTTCACCTACCTCAGCTCTGTTGTTCTTAGCATGGGTGGCATCAGGAAGGAACTTGAAGCCCACACTGCAAAAGCATAATGAGCAAGGGGTACCTCATGGAGCACATCATTTGCAATCCAAACCACCTGATAAGTAGAGAGATGGTCCTGAAGATCTATGTTTTGGTGATCAGTATTCTGACATATGGGACTGATGCATAGCCCCTCACTGTCAAGATGGAAAAGAAGTTGGAAACCATTTGGATGAAGCATCTCCAAATGATTTAAAACATCAAATGGCATGTAGAATGAGATTAGTTTTCTAACTAAACTGGTCTTGCTTTCTCATATTGTTGCCCAATGCTCTTTGTTCCAAATGCCTACAGAAGTCCCTGAAAGTCTGAAAAAGATCCCCAGAAGACCTAAAACATCAACAGAAACCCGTGCCTCATAGGCAACCTATTCCGTAATGTGCCAGATTTGGTTCAGGACAGAACATCATGCATAATGCATTTGGTGGCCTCTTCACTGTCTGAATAACAGTATGAGAACTAGACAATTATCAACCAACCAACTACTTGTATGTCCCAAGTAGTGATTTTCAACCTATTCTTCCTGTTCTATTCATCCTATTGATGAGCTTGAAGTTTATCTTCTGACCTCACAATAAGTTCCTGATATTTCTGATTGATAAAATGGTGTACCCATGGAAAGTCAGCAACTTTTTATTTGTCTTTTGTGTGTTTTTTTAGTCGTATACAAGTTTAAAGTGTAGTGTAGCGGGATGGCCATGCTGCTCCGGCCCTGAAAGGGTTAAAAGCTAGCCCTTGGCGAGGGCTGGGGTGGAGAGCCAATCAGAAAAGGTCTGGGAGGCAGCCAATCAGGGCCAGGCTGGGCCCTATAAAAGGGCAGTAGGGCCAGAAGGCAGGCAGTCTCTCTCCAGCTCTGGAGAGAGATGGACCTGGCTGCCTGAAGGAGAAAAGGGTACCTTGGACAGCGCAGTGCTGGGGAAGGGCAGGAGGAGCTGGGGGAGTGCCAGCCTGGAAAATCCCCAGGCTGAGGCCTTGTTGTCAGGGCTGGAGGAGGTACTAGGGCTCTGGGGAAGCAGCAAGGGGAGGAAGAGGCAACAGGTCCAACCCCCTTGCCGATGATGAGTGGCCACTTCAGACTGCAGTTTGCTCCTGAGGGAAGGGGCTAGATGAAGACTGGCAGTGGGTCACTGAGGCGAGGTGGGTTTAGGGGATTGGGGTTCCCCAGGGAGGGGAGGACCATGAGAGTGGAGGTACTGCCGTGGGGCAGTACACAGGAGAAGGGGCACCACAGCTGGGAGGGACTCGGGGCCTGAAGTATAGTGGTGGAGATTGATAATGAAAGACAAGTAGCAACAGCAGAAGAGACACTGGCCAGTGGGAGATGCTCCGAGGCTGGGATGAGGTAATTCCTGGACTAACCAGCAGGCAGTGCCGTGGCAGTGAGTGTGCACCATGCTACATGTAGAAAGAGAATAATAAAACAACAAAAACACAATGGGGAAAATGTAAACATATTCAGAAGGAACTTGTGGAATTGAAAGGACTTCACAACAACAACAAAAAAGAATTAAAGTAGGGAATAAAAAATAAATGAATGCCTGGAACAGCTTTTAAAAACAATAATACAGCTAACGTAGCATAAAGTCTGGCAAGTAAAATGTAAAAGCATAATTAGGCAGGCAAAAAATAAATAGAATTTGAAGAGCAATGAGCAAAAGACAACAATTTACAGCATTTTTTTGAAGCACATAAGAAGCAGGAAGACTGCCAAACAATTAGTGGGGCCACTGGATGACACAAGTGCTAAAGGAACACTCAATGAAGACAAGATCATTGCAGAGATGCTAAATGAATTCTTTCCATCAGTCTTCACTGCAGAGGATGTCAGGGAGAGGTCCACATCTGAGACATTCTTTTAGAACTGTCCCAGATTGAGGTGTCAATAGAGAAGGTTTTGGAAAAAAATGATAAATTAAATAGTAATAAGTCACTAGGATCAGATGGTATTCACCCAAGAGTTCTGAAGGAATTCAAATATTAAATTGCTGAACTACTAACTGTGATATGTAACATATTGCTTAAATAAGACTCCATACCGGATAGTTAATGTAATGTTGATTTTTAAAAAAAGGCTCTACTGGTGATCCTGGTGATCCATGCTGGTAAGTCTAACTTCCAGACAAATTGGTTGAAACTATAGTAAAGAACGTAATTATCAGACACCTAGATGAACACAATAAGTTGGGCGGAGAGTCAACACAGCTTTTGTAAAGAGAAATCATGCCTCACCAATCTACTAGAATTATTTGAAGAGGTCAACAAATACGTGGACAAGGGTGATCCAGTGACCTTAGTGTACTTGGACTTTCAGAAAGCTTTTAACAAGGTCCCTCACCAAAGGTTCTTAAGCAATACAAGGAGTCATGGGATAAGTGGGAAGGTCCTCTTGTGGATCAGTAACTGGTTAAAAGACAAGAAACAAAGGGTAGGAATAAACAGTCAGTTTTCACAGTGGAGAGAAGTAAATCACATGGTTCTCCAAGGATCTATACTGGGACCAGGGCTGTTCAATGTATTAATATATGATTTGGAAAAGCAATGAGGTGATGAAGGTTGCACGTGATACAAAATTACTCAAGACAGTTAAGACCAAAGCTGACTGTGAAGAACTACAAAGGGTCACAAAACTGGGGGACTGAACAACAAAATGGCAGATGAAATATAGTGTTGATAAATTCAAACTAATGCACATTAGAAAACATAATCCCAATTATACATACAAAATGATAGGGTCTAAATTAGCTATTACCACTCATGACAGAGATCATGGATAGTCCTCTGAAAACAACTGCTTAATGTGAAATGGCAGTCAAAATAACAGAAAACTAGGAACCATTAAGAAACGGATGGATAATATGACGGAAAATGTCAAATACCACTATATAAATCCATGGTATGCCCACACCTTGAATACTATATGCAGTTCTGGTTGACCCATCTCAAAAAAGATATATTAGAATTGGAAAAAAGTACAGCAAAGGCCAACAAAAAATATTAGGGGTATGGAACAGCTTCCATCTGAGGAGAGATTAAAGATTAGGACTGTTTATCTTAGAAAAGAGATGATTAGGAGGGAGGGTTGTATGATAGAGGCCTATAAAAATCACAAATGATGTGAAGAAAGTGAACAGGAAAGTGTTATTTACCCCTTCACATAACACAAGGCCCAGGGGGCACCCAATGAAATTAATAGGCAGCAGATTTAAAACAAACCAAAAAAAAGTACTTATTCATACAACACACTGTTAACCTGTGGCACTTGTTTCCTGGGGATGTTGTGAAGACCAACAGTAAAACGGGTTAAAAAAAGAATTGGATAAGTTCATGGAGGATAGAGCCAGCAACGGCTATTAGCCAAGATGGTCAGGGAAGCAGCCTCATGCTCTGAGTCCCTAAAGCTCTGATTGCCAGAAGCTGGGATTGGATGACAGGGGATATATCACTTGATAACTGCCCTGTTCTGTTCACTCCATCTGAAGCATCTGGCCCTAGTCACTCTTGGAAGACAGGATACTTGGCAGATGGTCTATTGGTCTGACCCAATATGGCCATTCATATGTTCTTATGCTTCACTAAATGACATCACATCTAAATAGCTTAGCATTAGTATTAGCTGAACTGCTTTTCACAAAGAGTACTTTTGATCTCTTGGTTGGCTGCTATATTCTTTCAAATAACCCTACAAACTGAAGTATTTTAGATGCCATGGACTGTAGAGCACTTAAACAGCCAAATGTTTTATTTAAAACTGACTATTCAATAATGTAGGATGTGGCAATAATAGGTGCTGCTTTATTCTTTTTTCCGTTAGCATTCAGCATTCTCAGGGCCAAATTCACTCCTGTTTAAGTAGGTACAGCTTCATTGACTTCATCAGTACATAATTTATCCCAGAGTCTCTGTGTATAGGACAGTTTTCCCAGTCATAATGGAAGTGATGGGTTTTATACTGCCATAAAGGAGGTAGTTGGCAGTTAAGTTTATACTGTAGGCCAGCTTCAGATCTCAATTAGATGTGTGTAAATCTGGTGTACTTCCACTGATGACAAATCATTGTGGATTTATATTGGAGCAATTGAGATAAGAATTCATTTGCAATTATTGTCCAGTATTGATTTGGTGGCAGACTGTCACATACTGTGAGGCTGTTCTGAAGTATCTCTTACAGATCTGAAAACTAAGCCCTGGAGCGATTAAGTAAATTTCTTGGGTGTATTGCTGATTAGGTGTCACGATATCTGGATTCTTCTAATCCTAGCTCTTACACTAAAGTGATCAATTTAAACCTCAGTTCCTGTCTTTAAAATGAGGGACAACAATCATAATGGTGTTTAAAGGCCCATGAAATAATGTTAGTACAGTGCCTTAAGCAAGTATAAATACAGGATATTGTTAAAGTTAGTTGAAGATAGAGGTGGAAATAGAACTTGAGAGTTCTAGGACTTGAGCACTGTATTGACTCCTGGAGACCTTTAAGAAGATTCCTCCTTACTTTTAAGTGGTTGAGAAAGCCTGCATCTTCAGGCTGCAAGTTGTCCTAAGTCAGTGGGGAAAGCATTAGCAAAAGTTTAAAACAATGCTCTGCGGCATGTTGTGAGCAGAATTAATAGTATTATGTGCCTGATTCAATGCAAGTCTTTCCATAAACTGTAATGGGCTTGTTGTCAGGCTCTCTATTAACCACTTTCCTGCCATTTTGAAGGCAATGTGTTGTTGCAGACTCATTTTATGTAGGACACTTTATACTCTGAGGAAGGACTACGTGTTGCCTCAGAGAATTGGTCAGGACAATTTTCAGTCCTAATGAACTGGAGTAAAGTAGAAAGTATTTTGGGAGAAGCTTGTGTGTTGGAAGCACAATGTTTGGTATCTCTTTTCTACTGAGTCTTGGAAAGCTCATGAAACCTGCATTCACATCACATCATAACTTCAGTATATTTAGTGCTGTGAGAATTAAATAATTGTCTGTGGAAAACGTCCCCTGTAAGTAATAAATTACAACTAATTCTGAATAGCTGTTAGAACTCCTTAAAAAGAAAAATCTGAATGATATTCCATTTTATTAATCATCTATCAGAAAATATGAATTATTTTGTTTGAAGGAGAATGATTCACAATTAGCCCATATGATGGTCTTTTTTCGGCAAGAAGTATGAAATCCATTCCCAATCTTATTCATTGCAAATAATAATGTTTTTAATAGAGAAAATTAAAATTCATCATATGGTCTTTGTTATTTGGCACAAACTGGAAATACATGTTATCTTTGATTGAAATAATTTATGCATATGACATACAAGCAATTAATTGACTAATAGCAAGAAGTTTGAGCCAATTCACTTCAACAAATTATTCCTGTTTCCACACATCCTATTTATTATGCTGGCAGGTTGTTACAAAGATGGTCAACGTTATGGAGAAGCAGCAATAATTAAAGACAACTGCAATTACTGGTAGTGTCTGAGAGAACAGCAAACTGAATTTATTTTATCATATTTTAAGAAACCTAAGTTTGATCTTCTGAGGTAGCAAGTATCCTTACCTCACATTAAATGTGCAACTCCCCTGAAGTCAAAATGACTAGAAGATCTGTCTCCATGTTATCATGCTCAAAGAATCAGATTAACCACTGAAGTGAATTGAAAGACAGACATCAATGGGCTTTTGATCAAAGCCTAAAAGGTGGAATTTTCAAAAGCCCTCCATGCTGCTTTATCTCTGCTTCCACTGAAGTTAATTCCATTGGCTTTGACTTCAATGGAAGAGACTTCAGTGAGAGCAGAATTAAGACAATTGTTACCAGATGTGCCCATTACTTTGGGGTATGCTCATTTATTTGGGTTACTCCTCTGGAGAAGGAGGTTCTGTAATCCTGTCAATGTACTGCTTGTGTCACTTGTGTTTTCATATGGAGCTTTACTTCTCCCTTCTGCAAGTCCCCTCCCAATGGAGCTATCCTGCAGAACCTAGAGTCCCTAGGGCTGGGTTACACCCGCCCCAGAACCGGATGAACCCCCACACCCCCACACGTACATTAACAGAGCCAGTCTGAGTGGACCGGGTCAATCAGCACTGTCAAGCTGACCCCTTATATGTCTCTGGACTCACTGAGCTGGAGGAAGCAGCACTTTCAAGCTGTCTCTCCTTATATGCCCCTGGGCTCCATGGACTGGGTCAAGCAGCACTTTCAAGCTGTTACCCTTATGTGTCCCAAATTCAGCACGTCCCTATCCCCACTCCCCCAACACAATTGTACTGGCAGTAACCTACTCGATGAGCAAACCCCACGGTATTTTGGGCGCTGCAGGGATCTTTAGCTTAGGTAAAAGAAGCGTTGCTGTAGAGTGAATGGGGGAAGCTAAAAACACAAACGAGTAAAGTTCAGCAAGAGAGAGAGAAGCAACCGACTTAACCATAGAAATTATTTATTGAATAATAGTGATAACTACACAAGGAGGACTAAACCAACCTAACATACATGATTAAAGGTTAATACCTAAGGTAAAAAGGAAAACAGAGAGAGAGAAAGAGGGGGGGATCTCACCCACTCCATGAGGCTTGAACTGGTTGGGGTTGGTGGCTGAGGGTCCTGAATGCTGGAGACAGGCAGAGCCCCCAACACGATCAGTCAGAAGATGGAGTTCCAGTGGAACTGGTGCATAGTTTGGATCTAAGCATCAGAACCCTGACTAGAGGGGGAGTAGGGATTTTTGTAGAGAAAATACAATGGTTCAAGGGAGAACACTAGATTTGTTTATAGGTAAACTGATGACTCAAGGGTTTTCTTTAGACCAAACAATAGGATCTGATCACTCTTGGCTATGGGTGGTGTTTTCTTCCACGGAGCTCACAATGCAACTAGGCTGCTTCAGTATTTGGATATCAATTAAGGATTCATTACTAGAATTGGTCTGATAACTGCTGAGCTGGGTGTGTGTGCAGGTGTAGGTTCATTAGCATCTGGAGCAGAGATTCCCAGGATGCAGTGCTTCCCTGCTTTTTCTGGTCCCAGAATTCAGTGTGGTTCTCTGTTCTCCATTCTGTATGTAAATTGAGATGTTTTCCTGTCCCATCTTTCATGCAGATGAGGCTAGGGGAGTTGTCTTTGCTCTCCATTCTGTAAGCTAATGGAGATGTCTTAATCTTGTCGCCCTTGTTAGGAGAGGTCTAGGTGTGTCTCCCAATGCCCTTCACTGCTCTCTGCAAGTTTTCTTCTTCTGATCGGTTTTGGTTTAAGCAGAGGCTGAGGGGCGGGGGTGTCTTTCATGAGTCCGGCTGGATACTGCACCCTGGTTCCCCAGGAACACAGAGGTGTCTGGTATCACAATGCTGAGTGCTTTTGAAACTCTCATTCTAAGAAATTTGGGGCTCAATCCTGCAGGGTGGTTTGCAACACGTGGAAGTATTGCACTGAACTTCCATGAGTATTTACCCCCTTGTATGATTGTACCCCTATAGATTTGAACATAAAAAGACAGAATAAAAATCCCTAAAGATTTAAAAGATATCTTATAATTTCCTCCTTCTGTCCCTGAGGCACTAATGAAGCATCCAGGGTTTTAGATACTTACACAGGCAAAAAATCCACAAATCCTGCAGAAGCCGAACATAACATAGTGTTAGGCAAAAAGATTCTTACAGATATCCGGTGGGTTGTGAAGGGAGGGTTTGTTCTGGTCTAAGAGCAGAGTGACTGGGTGGGCATTGACCATATAAGTCTATCAATTGTTTATAGTTGTCAGTCCTTGGGCTACTGAAGCATTCCTGCTTGATCTGCAGTTTCTGTCTTAGCTGTTAACTCCCCCTTTTAACTCTTGCCTGACAATAGCATATTGAATAAATAAAAGTTTTAAAAGGTCATTCCTCCACTTTAAAAGCCTGAGGCTTTGTTGCGGGGGGAAAAAAATGGAAATTTCTTCTTGGAGAGCAAATAATTTTGGCAAAGATATTGAGCCAGATGCTGGCTGGTCCTGGCCTGGGAACGCAAAGAAGAGGTCTGTAAAAGGAATCTCTCTTCTTTTCCCTTTGCACTCCTTGTGTCAGGGACAGGCACATTTGAGTTCATGGACCACGCCATGATTTCAGTGGGAGTTAAGTGCCTAAATACCTTTGAGGATCTGAGCCTAAGGCCCTGCACCCACTCCACACTGACCAGGGGAGGTGGCAAGTTATAGAAGGCAGGACCATGCTGAATCTTCCTAAAAGGGGTCACAGAAGAGAGCTCCCCAGTGCAATGAAGAGATCCCTAAGGCCCAAGCCCTGATGTTCTTGCTGGGGAGGAGCCCCTTTGCACCACCTGCAGGACAGGCCTGTGCCTTAAAGATACAATCCATCGGTTAGGTTTGTTTTCTCTCTCTGCCCACCCCATGATCCTTGTCTCATAGTTTGCAATGTAAGATTCCACCCGAAAGTAAAACAGTATTGCAAGTGAAATTATTTTCATATTAGAGAGAGTAAAACTTCATTCATTCATGAGGTCTAGGAAGCCAACAGCCATTATAACTCTTATTAAAATCTATTTACACAATGCTGGAAGTGTGTACTCTGCCCTGTAAGTGCATTGGGTCAGATCCTGTACTCCTTGCCCTCCCAAGCTCCCACTAAATTCGGTGGGAGTTCTGTGTATGCAGGGAATACTGGGTCTGCACACAGAAGACAAGGGGTTTACGGTCTTTGGGTCTGACACCGAGCATTGCTGAATGCTCATGTCTCCCGTGGATGTTGCAGTGGTCAACTGTCTGAGCTCGGGAACATGGTATACACCAAATGAAGGACACCCTTTGGTTTGGAAATGTTTGCCAGGGAGGTAGCATTAAATAGAAAATTTTCTCATTAATAATGTACTATTTTTTTTACATATTTCGTTTTAAAATATCTTTTGTTATTTGTCTGAATATTTGTCTTTTGTCAATATATTCTGTGCTTACTAATTGTCTCGTCCTTTCAGCACATGCACCAATAGTGAGTGGGAATGCTTAACAGACACGTGCCTTGTTCGCCCATCAATATTGGCGATTATGGGTGAGAATACTCTTGTTTTAAGGTTTTCATTCTTCAAGGTAATCATCTTTCTCAGGGTACATATGTGCAAGTTACAAATTATGCTTTTTTTCCCTCTTGAAATCCCATAAAGAGAATAGCTTCATAGATTCTAAGGCCAGAAGGGACCATTGTGATCTTCAAGTCTGACCACCTGTATAACACAGACCATAGAGCAGGGGTGGGCAAACTTTTTGACCTGAGGGCCACATTGGGGTTGTGAAACTATATGGAGGGCCAGGTAGGGAAGGCTGTGCCTCCCCAGTCTGCCCCCTGCCCCCATCCGCCCCTCCCACTTCCCACCCCCGACTGCCTCCCTCAGAATCCCTGACCCACCCAACCCCCCCTGCTCCTTGTCCTCTGACTGCCCCCTCCAGGGACTCCTGCCCCTAATTGCCCTCCGGGACCCCACCCCCATCCAACCTCCCCTGCTCCCTGTCCCCTGACTGCCCCGACCCCTATCCACACCCACACCCCTGGACAACCCACCCCCCGGGACTCCCATGCCTATCCAACCCCCCCTGTTCCCCATCCCCTGACTCACCCCCAGACTCACCCTGACTCACCTCCGCCCCATTCAACCTCCCCCTGCTCTCTGTCCCCTGACTGCCCCGACCCCTATCCATACCCCCACCCATAACCGCCCCCCAGACCTCACCCCCATCCAACCCTCCCTGCTCCCTGTCCCAACTGCCCTGACCCCTATCCATACCCCCGACCCATGACAGGCCCCCTGGGACTCCCACGCCTATCCAACCGCTCCCTGTCCCCTAACTGCCCGCCCAGAACCTCTGCCCCATCCAACCGCTCCCTGATTCCTGTCCCCTTACTGCGCCCGGGACCCATTGCCCCTTATCCAACCCCCCCGCCGCTCCCCTCCCCTTTATCACGCTGCTCAGAGCAGCAGGAGCTCGCAGCCCCGCCGCCCGGCCAGAGCCAGCCACACCGCCCACACTGTGCAGCAGGAGCAGCAGGCCAGAGCACTGGCTGCGGGAGAGAGGGGACAGTGGGGGAGGGGCTAGCCTCCCTGGCCGGGAGCTCAGGGGCCGGGCAGGACGGTCCCGCGGGCCGGAGTTTGCCCACCTCTGCCATAGAGCTTCCCCAAAATAATTCCCAGAGCAGATCTTTTAGAAAAACATCCAATCTTGATTTTAAAATTGTCGCTGATGGAGAATCCACCATGACCCTTGGTAAATTTGCATAAGATTTACAATTTACCAAGAGTCATGGTGGCTTCTCCATCACAGACAATCTTTAAATCAGGATTGGATGTTTTATTAAAATATACACTCTAGGAGTTATTTTGGGGAAGTTCTATGGCCTGTTTCATACAGGCAGTCAGACTAGATGATTACATTGGTCCCTTCTGGCCTTCAAATCTATGAATCTATTAAAATTGTTTCAATGGGTAATTACTCTCACCATTAAAAATTTATACCTTATTTCCAGACTGAACTTATCTAGCTTCAGGTTCCAGGCATTGTATCCTATTATACCTTTCTCTGCTAGACTGAAGAACCCATTATTAAATATTTATTCCCCATGTAGATACTTACAGATTGTAATCAAGTCACCCTGTAGCCATTCTTTGTTAAGCTAAATAGATAGCTCCTGGAGCCTATCACTATAAGGCATATTTTTTATTCCTTTAATCATTCCCGTGGCTCTTTTCTGAACAAGACAGTAGAACAAGATAAAATCATGTTTGGTAGAAAATGTAAAGTGGCAGAAAAGTTTCCCCAGGGTATGGCAGCTTGCATTTACAGCCCCAAATAAGGAAGATGCTGAACAATGAAAATTTGTTACCTTTGTGTCTTTTTGTTCCCTTATACTAGACATTCTAGACACCTTCTGAGTGCTTTTCCCCACTGTTTATATTGTTCATAAAACTGCTACATATGTCATCTTCCCACCCACCCCCAATTTTGTTAGCATACATACCTAAACTGTGCCCACAAAATTTGCACCTGCACTATATATGCCAAATGTATACCGCATAAGCAAACTGAGATTTGGGCACGTAAATATTTGATTTGAGGCATGCAAATCCTTCTCTGCAGAACAGATGCATGCACACATTTTGCGAGTGAAAGTTAGGTGTCCATGTGTTAAGCTGTGACACAGTGCCACATCATTCTACACCTTGTAATCATATCTATGATTTCTAACACTTCTGTAGGTGAAGAATTCAATGTAATACAGAGAATTCTAATCAATCCTCTCCCTTGAGAACTGTGGCCCAATATTTTTAAAGGAATAACTCTCTGATTTAAATGTGTTTCAAGTTTGGATTGCTGTACAGATGTCTTTATTTGTGAAGTTTAAATGTTTTTATTTGTGAAGTTTTATGTTTCAGACACTATATACTGATTTTGTGCTAAATTCTGGCTAGTCCTACTTAGGTGCTTTAGGGACAGAGTGGGTAAAGAGCATGCAGGGAACCTTTTCTCTCACCCTTGTTACTTGCACAAAACCCAGGCAGAATGTAGCCACAGTGCTTTCTGAAAGGTGCAGGAGTGTCACACCCAGTGGTGTGCCACAGCCTCAAGGCAATAGGGCCCATGGTATGTGGCCCTTACTTCTCTATTGGCATCTGGTTTGAAGCGTAGTTTAAACATAATTTCAAGATAACAGTAATTGCTACAGCTGGACATCTGTCTCCAGCACCCCTCTGTGGCATGGTGCCTGCAATCTGCCCAGTGCAAACAGAATGTTGCCCTCAGGACTCTTCCATTCATCCACTGCCATGCTGCTCCACCCTAGTGCTGCTCACGGTGCAAAAGCCAGAATTTGGCCCGTACTGTATATATCATTTCAATACAGTATTTAATAAAATGTGTTAAAAACAGTTTTCAAACAAAACATTTGAACCAAAATCTTTGCAGCTGAATTTGTTGTTAGTGGTGGAATAATAAGAAAAGCAATATGTTATTTATAGGAGCAGCACCTTAATCATGCACTCAAGTTTTTTTGTTTGTGAGGCAGATGGGAAGCTAACAAGTAAAGGCAGTTCTGGGGAATGACGCTGGAAGAAGGTTTCAATTATCGCCTTGGCACATTACCTCCATCACCTACCCTGCTGGGCATGAATGAAACTGCAGTATGTCCAGTACAATTGTTTCATTTTGTTTATTGGTCACAGGACAAAAATATGAATTTTCACAATTATAGGGATATGCCTTAGGGATTTAACAGTCTCTTCCCCAAACTGTATATGACATTGAAACAATGGGTCACTTAGAAATGGACAATTTGCTGGTATTGGTGGATACAATCAAGTGAAACTTAACAGGTGCAAAAGGAAGAGCTCTTCCATGAGATGGATACTACATACCAGTGATGGCTAGGAATTATTGATATTTAGGAATCATTGATCATTTAGGACTTTTAAATCACCTCTTTCTGTTCTGTACACACATTCTTAGCTGTAGCTTGTATAGAGATTAATTGACTTAAAATACTACACAGGGCATTATGAGTATAAATGCAATAAAGACTATAAAATGCTTTGAGATCTACTGATGAAAAGTGCTATATAAGAGTTAGGCATTTAATAATAAATAATTATAATATTAATAAATACTACCTAAGGCCCCATTTCAGCATGTGCTTGAATGCCTTTCTGAATAGGGATATTTTCCTGAATCAGGGATTTAAATTGTTTTGTTAAATGTATTTTGCACCAATATGAATTCTAAAAATTCTTGCCATATTTCATTATGCTTCCCCTTAAAAAGCTCTTTCAAAGCAGTCTGACATTCCTGAAGAATAAACTGAGGGTGCCTGGCTTTGAAAAGATACAAAGACTGGAAACAGGGAGGAATCTTGGGGCCCAACAAAAGGAAAAGATCTGGGGAGTAAGACGAAATGAGAGCATGATTCCATAGCTTCTTGAAGGGACAGGGACAGTTCTGAAACATTGGCAGGCAAGTTAAGTTGTCTATTGCACATGGGAGTGCTTAACTCAACTCTGATACAAAGTAAAGTACATTTTAAATTATGGGGACAGACCAAACATTTTAGTAGAGAAATGCAGTTATTGGAACTAAATTAATGACAGGGACAGTAGCCTGAAAAGAAGAAACTGGAAAGGAGTTAGCAAAATGGCTTTCAAAAGGGACTGGATAGTTCTGTGGATTGGCAACAGGACACCGGGCATATCACGTCTAGATCTTTGGCTTCAGTACAGTTCAGACTGGCAATAACTCAGAGTTTCATGCCACTTGCAGGCTGTTCAGTAGCCTATTTGAATTGATTTGTTGATGCTGGTGATATATATCATGGTGGATGGGTTTCCTCGTTGTGGAAGCCCATAAAGGGGTAATGATGCAGTCACACCACCATCTGAGCAGGGTTGTGCGTTAACAGCAGTTTTAATAGCCATAAACCTTTTGGATGGTGTAGATGGGTTCCTTCCAATGTGCCTGTTCAACTCCATGGCCCAGTGTGGAGAGACGGGGATAGCAGGCCCTTAGCCCATAGAGATGAAATGATAATGCTCAAAATCACACAATAAATAAATGTCAGAGTGAGAACTGGAACTCTGCAGTGCCATTCTCATACTTACTATGCTAGACAGCATTGCCACAGACACAGAGGAGTCTCTTCAAGTTCACGAGGAGACTAGTAAACAAGAAAATCAGGGAAAACATTTTTATGCCGTGACTAGTTGATATCTGATACAAATAGCCAGAGTTAGTGATGAACTAAATGGAGGACAGTTCAGGAGGGAGAGTGGTAGATTTTTGTAGAATACAGTATTATGTCTACTAGGCAGACTTTTAAGATTAACTTAATGTTATTTACCTAGATTTGTAGTAAGAGGACTTGGGAATGAACAGACACAGACAGAAAGACACAAACAAAATACTTCAGTAGGTACGAAATTAGCACCTTTTTGTTATTTAACTTATACTGCTGTGGGTAGTTACTTAGAGCCAGGAAAACTCAGAAACCTATTTTTATACTCCAGTCAAAATTAAGGTTGAGACATTTTACAATTTTTGATGAATTTGTTCCAGGAACTGTCTGAGGCCGGGTAAGTTATTAAAGATTCATTGGCTCCAATAAATCTGAAGCAGTCTTTTTTTTTTAACTGAAGCCAAAAATAACTTTATGTAACATTCCAGGCTTTATGTTGTTAGATTGACACTGTTTACAAATAATGTATGAGACATTGAATTCTCATCAATAGCATAATTTATTTATTTATTTACTATGTGTATTACAGTAGCATGTAGGAGCCCCAGTCATGAATCAGGACCCCATTGTGCTAGGTGCTGTACAAATGCAGAACAAAAAAGCTGGTCTCTGCCCCCAAAAATAACACTAGTTGTAAAAACAAGAGACAAAAGATGGGTACACACAGATGGGGACTGATAAGGAAACAATGAGACCATACTAGTTAGCATGAAAAGCACTCACCTAACTGTTGTCAGGTTTTTGTAGGCATCACAGCAAAAGAGAGTTTGAAAGAAGGATTTGAAGGAGGCAGCTTTGCAGATATTTACGGGAGCACCTTCAAAGTGCGAGAGGCAGCATAGGAGAAAGCACAAAGGTGCTTATTTGAAAATTTAACAAGTAGGCGATAGAGGCTAGCACCATGGGCGGATCAGAGGTAGGAGCTGACATCTCAGATGATAGCTAGGGTCAGGACAGGCTGTGAAGAGCCTTGCAAGTGACAACAAGAAACTTATGTTTGATGAGATGGAGAAAAAAAGGAACTAGTAGAGGGATGCGAAGAGAGGGGTGACATGGTTAAAGTGACAAGCTAGGAAAACAGCCTTTGAAGTATCATTCTGAATGGATATGAGTAGGGCAAAATTGTGTTTGTGAAGAGGATGTTGCAGTAGACTGGAGATGATGAATGCCTAGAAGAGAGTTTTAGCTGAGTGTGGATGGATAAGAAAGACCATATCTTAGAGATGTTATGGAAGAAGAATTGGCGAGATTTTTAGACAACCTTGATGTGAGGATCTAAAGAAAGGTCTGAGTTGAAGATGACACCTAGGTTAGGGGACTGAGTGTCAGGCAGAATGGTGGCATAGTTTAAAGTGATTGTGGAAGGAGGGAAAGGTTTGTGGGGAAATATTTGGAGTTTGGTGGTGGTCATATTGAGCTTAAGCAACCCACTCTACTATACTACACTATAAAATTACTTACATTGCTGTATAATAGTTAATAATACTGTCATTTATCAGTGTATAACTATAAATGCCTGACTGCAAAATTACACAATAAATATTCTACTACAAAGTAGAGACCAGAATCTGTGCCTCTCTTTCCTTCTCTTCCCACATCTCCCCCCTCCCCCGATTTCTCCTCCCATTATTTTGAAGTGCCTATGCCATAGTTTTCTCGGTCTGTGTGTATTGTACTGTGCTACTCTGAGCATTAGTGCTACTCTGACAAAGTGCTCTTTTTAAAAGTTTGATCTCTCTAAAGTTTTCTAATACAACCTAAGGGCCCAAAATAAAGAATAAAATTGTCAGACTCATAGAAGAACATAAATTCTTGGAAAAAAGTCAACATGGTTTCTGTAAAGGGAAATCATGTCTTACTAATCTATTAGAGTTCTTTGAAGGGGTCAACAAACATGTGGACAAGGGGGATCCAGTGGACATAGTGTACTTAGATTTCCAGAAAGCCTTTGACAAGGTCCCTCACCAAAGGCGCTTATGTAAATTAAGTTGTCATGGGATAAGAGGGACGATCCTTTCATGGACTGAGAACTGGTTAAAAGACAGGGAACAAAGGGTAGGAATTAAATGGTAAATTTTCAGAATAGAGAGGGGTAACTAGTGGTGTTTCCCAAGGTCAGACCTAGGACCATCCTATTCAACTTATTCATAAATGATCTGGAGAAACAGGTAAACAGTGAGGTAGCAAAGTTTACAGACTATACTAAACTGCTCAAGATAGTTAAGACCAAAGCAGACTGTGAAGAACTTCAAAAAGATCTCACTAAGTGATTGGGCAACAAAATGGCAAATGAAATTTCATGTGGATAAATGTAAAGTAATGCACATTGGAAAAAATAACCCCAACTATACATACAATATGATGGGGGCTAATTTAGCTACAACTAACTAGGAAAGAGATCCTGGAGTCATTGTGGATAGTTCTCTGAAGACGTCCATGCAGTGTGCCGTGGCAGTCCAAAAGGAAACAGGATGTTAGGAATCATTAAAAAAGGGATAGAGAATAAGACAGAGAATATCTTATTGCCCATATATAAATCCATGGTACATCTTGAATATTGTGTATAGATGTGGTCTCCTCATCTCAAAAAGGTATACTGGCATTAGAAAAGGTTCAGAGAAAGGCAACTAAAATGATTAGGGGTTTGGAATGGGTCCCATATGAAGAGAGATTAAAGAGGATAGGACTTTTCAGCTTGGAAAAGAGGAAACTAACAGGAGATATGATAGAGGTCTATAAAATCATGACTGGTGTGGAGAAAGTGAATAAGGAAAAGTTATTTACTTGTTCCCATAATATAAAAAGTAGGGGCCACCAAATGAAATTAATGGGCAGCAGGTTTAAAACAAATACAAGGAAGTTCTTCTTCACACAGCACACAGTCAATCTGTGGAACTCCTTGCCTGGGATGATTTAGTTGGGGATTGGTCCTGCTTTGAGCAGGGGGTTGGACTAGATGACCTCCTGAGGTCCCTTCCAACCCGGATAATCTATGATTCTATGTGGAGGTTGTGAAGGCTAGGAGTATAACAGGGTTTAAAAGAGAACTAGATAAATTCATGGAGGTTAAGTCCATTAATGGCTATTAGCCAGGATGGGTAAGGAATGGTGTCCCTAGCCTCTGTTTGTCAGAGGGTGGAGATGGATGGCAGGAGAGAGATGACTTGATCATTACCTGTTAGGTTCACTCCCTCTGGGGCACCTGGCATTGGCCACTGTCGGCAGACAGGATACTGAGCTGGATGGATTCATAGATTCATAGATTCTAGGACTGGAAGGGACCTCGCAAGGTCATCGAGTCCAGTCCCCTGCCCTCATGGCAGGACCAAATACTATCTAGACCATCTCTGATCTGATAGACATTTATCTAACCCACTCTTAAATATCTCCAGAGATGGAGATTCCACAACCTCCCTAGACAATTTATTCCAGTGTTTAACCACCCTGACAGTTAGGAACTTTTTCCTAATGTCCAACCTAGACCTCCCTTGCTGCAGTTTAAGCCCATTGCTTCTTGTTCTATCCTTAGAGGCTAAGGTGAACAAGTTTTCTCCCTCCCTCTTATGACACCCTTTTAGATACCTGAAAACTGCTATCATGTCCCCTCTCAGTCTTCTCTTTTCCAAACTAAACAAACCCAATTCTTTCAGCCTTCCTTCATAGGTCATGTTCTCAAGACCTTTAATCATTCTTGTTGCTCTTCTCTGGACCCTTTCCAATTTCTCCACATCATTCTTGAAATGCGGTGCCCAGAACTGGACACAATACTCCAGCTGAGGCCTAACCAGAGCAGAGTAGAGCGGAAGAATGACTTCTCGTGTCTTGCTCACAACACACCTGTTAATACATCCCAGAATCATGTTTGCTTTTTTTGCAACAGCATCACACTGTTGACTCATATTTAGCTTGTGGTCCACTATAACCCCTAGATCCCTTTCTGCCATACTCCTTCCTAGACAGTCTCTTCCCATTCTGTATGTGTGAAACTGATTTTTTTTTTCCTAAGTGGAGCACTTTGCATTTGTCTTTGTTAAACTTCATCCTGTTTAACTCTTTGGTCTGACCCAGTATGGCCATTCTTATGTTTTTAATATGTTCTAAATGGGAGTTTTGCCACTGAGCTCCATGGGAGCCGGAGTAGGCTCAGAGTGACAAGAAAGCTGAGGACACGAGATTTTCTCTATAAAAATTTCTATCTGTGACTAACTTCCAGCAGCTTTTTCAAACAAGTAGCTTTTCAACTTTCCACAGAAAACTGCCTTTCTGCCTGCCTCCCTGAGAATAATTTTCAGCTTCCCTGATATTTTGTGTCATGCAAAATCATTTCCCAAAGAACTGGTAAAAGAAAATCGTATGAATTTTCATGTAATTATTTTCACCAGTTTCACCCATCTCTAGCATACATCCCAGAAGGAAAATATACACTACAGGGGAACTTGAAATACAACAGAGGGAAGGAGTTCTGTACAAGAGACTAAGAACTATAGACTGAAAGAGACAAATGATATTTAGCACTTTCAAGGCATTCTACTTTTTTCAAAGCACTGTACAAACATTATTAATGACTTGATTCTCCCACCATTTTGTTGACAAGTACCTGAATAGCAGGCCAAGGCATAACTCCTCATCTCCTCATTCCTTGCTCTTTTCTATATACAAAAAACATTGCACCTTTCTCTCTTTGCCACTGTAGAATAAAAATATATAGATACCTGTTAGAGCTGATTGGGAATTTTTGGATGAAATGTTTTCCTGCTGGAAAATACCACTTCATCAAAACTGAAATTTTGGGGGGGAAACCTATCCATTTTGCCAAAGAAATTCTCAGGTCCAGAATGAATTTCTGGTCAAACCAAGATAGAGTAAGATCCCTTACCTGGGAATAGCCAATGGCCCACTTGTTAGGCGGCTCACCGCGGATGTAGAACACCCAAGTTCAAATTGCTGCTCTGCCTGAGTCAGTCTCTCTTTTGAATATGAGCACCCTAATCTAGGCGAGGCTATTAGCTCTTCAGGGGTGGGGCTCTCTAGCTCATAGATTTATTCATAAGAAAGGTCTTGAGTTCATTCTGAAAATCTGATATTCTTGTTTTCCGCTCAGCTCTAATATCCATGCATTGGTTAAATAAGAAATCATTTGTCTAACAGGCAGCTGGTCTGCTCTTCTGTGTATAAATGTAGAATTTTGCTTCCAGAGCGTGCAACATTTTTGATTGTGGTTCAAGAATGCTTGAGAAAGGTTTGTGTGTCAGTGTGCGTGTGTGCATGCGTGTGTGTGTGTGTGTGTGTGTGAGACAGAGAGAGCGAGAGAGAGGTTCCCAACTCAGTAATTATGTAAAAAAGCAACCCCAAAACAAAAAACCCAAGAAGAAAATTCAGTCTCACATTAGTTAATTTTCAAATACAGCAGAGCCTTTGTTCAAAGTAATGTTGAAATATTTTATCTGAAGTAAAGCCTTTTTACCTGTTTCTTTGACTGATATATCCAATGACAAATCAGGCTCTACCACATTAATGATGTCAAATTAAATTATATGATAAAGCTATGTCTGAGCCTGGGGAACTCATTGAAAAATACAGACTTCTGGAAGTTGTTTTTATAATTTTCAAAAAGTTTTGCTACCAATGCAAGATTCATGCTGACTATTTGTGAGAATGATGTGGTCCTCTAGGGATATTCAGTGAACAGAACAGCTGCAAAAATATCAGGTATCGCCTCATGAGTAAACATTAGAGAGACAGGAGACAGCAACAAAATTGGGATGTAAGTCCAAACCCCCAAACTGGGGGTACCTCTAGTTTTATTTGGATCTATCACCTTTAAAAGGTTAGTTGATGTTTAAATCTGACCACAGTAATAGAACATTATGATATATTAGCATTTTCCAGAAGAGCTAACAGGAGGTTGTAATACAGTCACAGCAGGAACTAAGGGCTAAATCTTGGCTCTAGAGTAGTGATTCTCAACCCAGGGCCCACAGGCTGCTTGCAGCCCAATCAGAACACAACTGTGGCCCATGTGACATCCTCAGGACCATACATCCAGTATATATATTGTGGGGATGCGGCCCACATAACACACAGAGAGCTCCATATGTGGCCCACAATAGTAAATAGGTTGAGAACCACTGCTCTAAAGCCTCTGCTGAAAAGCCTGGCTGGACATGACTGTAAATTGACAACTAAATATGTAGATAAAACCTTTCTATCTCCTAACAAAGTTGAAAATATCCAAGCATGATCACTGCACTTTATTGAAGAAGGTGTTTCTAAACTCTGTATTCACTGTAAGTGTAGGTATACTGGTTCTTGATTTACTGCATATCAGCACAAAAATACCTGCTATTAGAAAGTGAAGTGTTAAAATGAGTTCTGTATTACAATGCAGTGTGATACATACATCTCAGTGTTATGTCAGTTCAGCTTATGTCAAGAGATATATGATTTAATTGTGAGGTTTATGCATTATTGCAAACAATGTACTTGCCTATTTACAAACAATGGAGCAGATATGTAGGTTAATATGGCTCTATTTTGAAAAGTGCTAAATATCAAGAAAATCTTAAAGATTATGTTAGCAATCTACAGGTTAAATTTCATGTGGTAGAATGCACAGAGTTGGCTTATTAAAAATATGATTATTTTGTTTTTGTGTGTGTTCAAGAATTTTCATATTTCCTCTCAATGTGGAAATTATTCCCACATATAATTTGCTATAGTCCAGGCATGGCCAAACTGGGGCTCGTGAACCTTGTGTGGCTCTTTTACAGTTAAAGTGCGGCTCGCGGAGCTCTCCATGCACGTACCCAACCACCCCCCATTCTCCACCTACCAGACTGGGTGTGGGGAGCTTGGGACTTTTGCCTTCCAGCAGGGAGGTGGTGCTAGGGGGTTTTGCCATGCAGCAGGGTGGTGGGACTTGGGGCATTGGGGCAGAAGCCCTGCGTCCCTGTAGGTGCTGCCCTGCGGGGTAGGTTGTGCATGTCTTGCATCTCTCCAACTTCTGCAGATTATTGTATGTGGTTCAGCGGGTCAGTAAGTTTGGCCACTCCTGCTATGGTCCAATAAGTCTGGCTTCTATTCCATCTCTTGCTTGATTCCATATGGTAAAATGGAGGATAGTTGTGCTAGTTTTGACTTTAAAAAGCAAGGTGTATAGGAGAGCAAGTTGTATATTATCCTTTAAATCTGTAAATTACAAATTTGGCTACTGCTTTCCCTTGGAAAATTTTTTGTCTACTCTTGTCTAGATCTCTTCTTTGCCATATGGTGGCAGTATTTATGAATATCAGAGCAACTTTTTAATGGGCAACAGTTTAGGTTTCTTCTGGCTCTTAGTCAGTGCTATATTTTTCAACAGATAAGAGCTGAGTGTTAGTGAAGGATCTTTGCTTTGACTTGAGGCTATTAGAAACATTGGCAGCAGTTTAGGAACATGGAAATTGCCCTACTGAATCAGAACACTGGTCCATTAAGTTCTTTATCCTGTCTTCAGCTGGATAATTTGCAGTGTCGTGTTGTGCATGATCGTTGTCTATGTAGGCATGTTAAATAAGCCTTGCCAAATTCTACTTAACCATTTGTCCACCGTGCACAATTTTTATCAAGCAAATACAATACTATTTTTTATTTTTCAGTATCATCAGTCTTCATGATGAAACTGCCTGCTTGGGCTGGTTAATTTTAATGATAATTTTGCAAGGCAGTGTTCAAATCCAACAGTTGATTTGCTTGTGCCATTGGGAGTTGTCAACCAGGCATTTCTGACAGATCTTTTTGGAAATTAGCCTTTGCGACTAATAGATATTATTGGGATTAATGGCTTATCAGGAGTCAAAAGAGATTTGGACTATTATGGATAGGGATATATCTTTCATTATCAAAAGTGACATAGGCATTTAGACCTTAAATCCCAGGTCCCGAAGGCCTAGATTCACTGATTTCAATAGGAGTTAGGAAACAAAATACTTTTGAGAATCTGGATCTGAGTCACTTTTGAAAATGGGGCTTAGGTGCTTTTAAAAATTTACCCACCAAGAATATCCAGAATGGTAAGAGTAAGGATTAAAAATACCCTAAGTTTTGGAATGGAGAGAAACCCTTATGCTTCAGGGCATAAGTCAACTTGTAGGATATGTCTACACTGCACTCTCCTTATGCCAGCATCTAGCATATATGCACTGCATGTCCCCAAGCACAGGTATAAATAGCAGTGTAGACAGTAAGATACTGCTTAGACAAGCAAAGATGCCAGAACCCTGTAGGCATGTGCACCGTCAACAGACTGCGGTCATCATCAGCTGGGATCAAACCTGGGACCTCTGGAGCTTGGTGCATGAGCTAAAAGATGCCTGTCTCTTAGCCAAGGCTGTAGCAGGCTCATCAAGCTCTAGTTGGTCTAGCTGCCACTAGAGGAGAACAAAGTGCCACACCAAGCAGGCATGGATCATATATGTACCTTACATGGCTACACACCTAAGCAGTGCCTCCCTAGTCTACCCTGCCTCCCCACTGCCAGAGCCTTTCACTGACGCATCTAGCTGCACACTGCAGTGTGGACACAGCCTGCTTTTCACTGCAGTGCATAACTACACATGCTGCCAGTGATGTGCAGCGTAGACGTGCCCTAAAGGGAGCTAGAAAAAGACTTTTCTTGGAGGGAGTGGGTAGAGTAGGTTATCCCATAAGTGCCTACTGCAGGCTTTCTTGTACTTTCCTCTTAAGCAGCTGCTCCTGACTACAGTTTAAGACAGAATACAAGACTGATCTGATTCTATATGGCAATTCCTATGTTCCTACACAAAATTGTTACATAAATGTCAACATAAAAGTGAAATGGATCAATAGCTTAGATATTTCAAACATAGTTATCCAGAGTGGATTACAAGCAGCTGTACCAGATAAACAAACCTCGGAGGAAGCAAATTAAGACAGTACTCAAGATGCATCCCAGGTGTGCCAAACAGGGGCATCATGCAGGCATTGAATTCTCATCAGCTTAGCATCACATCATGAAGCAGGAGAAAAATACCAGATTCCATTCATAAACAAGGGCCACAGGTTGAAAAATCTTAGTGAAGGATGAGTGAATAATCATAGAATCATAGGACTGGAAGGGACATTGAAAGGCCTCCTAGTCCAGTTCCCCGCACACAAGGCAGGACTAAGTACTATCTAGACCGTGTCTGACAGGTGTTTGTCTAACCTGCTCTTAAAAATCGCCAATGATGGAGATTCCACAACCTCCCTAGGCAATTTATTCTAGTGCTTAACCATCCTGACAGTTAGGAAGTTTTTCCTAATGTCCAACCTAAACCACCCTTGTTGCAATTTAAGCCCATTACTTCTTGTCCTATCCTCAGAGGTTAAAGAGAACAATTTTTCTCCCTTCTCCTTGTAACAACCTTTTATGTACTTGAAAACTGTTATCATGTCCTCTCTCACTCTTCCCTTTTCCAGACTAAACAAACCCAGTTTTTTCAATCTTCCCTCATGTTTTCTAGACCTTTAATAATTTTTGTTGTTCTTCTCTGGACTTTCTCCAATTTGTCCACATCTTTCCTGAAATGTGGTGCCTAGAATTGGACACAGTACTCCATTTGAGACCTAATCAGTGCAGAGTAGAGCAGAAGAATTACTTCTTGCATCTTGCTTACAACACTTATGCTAATACAGCCCAGAATGAGGTCTGTTTTTTTTTTTTTTGCAACAGTGTTACATAGTTGACTCACATTTAGGTTGTGGTCCACTCTGACCCTCAAATCCCCTTCTGCAGTACTCCTTCCCAGGTAATCGTTTCCTATTCTGTATGTGTGCAACTGATTGTTCCTTCTGAGTGGAGTACTTTGCATTCGTCCTTATTGAATTTCATTCTATTTACTTCAGACCATTTTTCCAGTTTGTTCTGATCATTTTGAATTGTAATCCTATCCTCCAAAGCACTTGCAACCCCTCCCAGCTTGGTATCATCTGTAAACTTTACAAGTGTACTTTCTATGCCATTATCTAAATCATTGATGAAAGTATTGAACAGAATTGAACCCGGGACCGATACCTGAGGGACCCCACTCAATATGTCCATCCATCTTGACTGCGAACCATTGATAACTACTCTCTGGGAATGGTTTTCCAACCAGTTACGCATCCACCTTACAGTAGCTTCATCAAGGTTCTATTTCCCTAGTTTGTTTATGAGAAGGTCATGTGAGACAGAATCAAAAACCTTACTAAAGTCAAGATATACCACCATCTACTACTTCTCCCTATCCAGAAGGCTTATTGCCAAAGCTATAACATTGGTTTGACACAATTTGTTCTTGACAAATCCATGACTGTTACTTAGCACCTTATTATCTTCTAGGTGTCTGCAAATTGATTGCTTAATTATTTGCTGAATTATCTTTCTGGGTACTAAAGTTAGGATGACTGGTCTTTAATTCCATGGATTGTCCTTATCCCCCTTTTTATAGATTGGTACATATATAGTGCCATTTTCCAGTCTTTCGGAATCTCTCCGGGCTTTCATGACTTTTTGAAGATAGTTGCTGATGGCTCAGATATCTCCACAGTCAGCTCCTTGAGTATACTAGGATGTATTTCATCAGACCCCAGTGATTTGAAAATATTTTACTTAAGTAATTTTTAACTTGTTCTTTCCCTATTTTAGCCTCTGATCCTACCTCATTTTCACTGGCATTCATTAAGTTAGATGTCCAATTGCTACCAAACTTTTTGGTGAAAACTGAAACAAAAAAGTCATTTAGCACTTCTGCCAGTTCCACATTTTCGGTTATAGTTTCCTTCCTTCATTGAATAACGGGTCTACCCTGTCCTTGGTCTTCCTCTTGTTTCTAATGTAGTTGTAGAAAGTTTTCTTGTTACCCTTTATATTGTACTAATATTGTGTTAACTTTTGCATATAGTAATTAGTAAGTATACACATCTGTGCCCATATGGAAAGACATGTATTACATACAGAAAATGTCATACACAACACCATAACATATGCCCAACAGTAGAGCTGGTTGGAAATTTTCTTACAGAATGTTTTTCCTTTGGAAAATACCAATTCAAAAAATCAAAACATTCCAAGGGAGCCTGTTGGATTTGATTAAAGTTTGATGGCCTAGATGGTAGGAAATATATCTGACGGGAGGGATAGCTCAGTGGTTTGAGCATTTGCCTGCTAAACCCAGGGGTTGTGAGCTCAATCGTTGAAGGGGCCACTTGGGGATCTGGGGCAAAATCAGTACTCCGTCCTGCTAGTGAAGGCAGGGGGCTGGACTCAATGACCTTTCAAGGTCCCTTCCAGCTCTATGAGATAGGATATCTCTATTCATTAATTAAAATTATTATTTTTGATATTACTGAAATTACATGAACAAAGGGGAGTCAGAGGTTTAAATTAAAATTGGTCTCATCTTCTACACAGGTCCAGTGACAAACTCGCTCTGAAGAAAATAAAAAGGCTCTGGAATTACCATTTAAATATATGCTCATTTGTTTATGCTGCTATAAATCACAGCAGGTGTTAGGATACATAGAGACTAAAGGAAAACAAGGCATGATCCTTCGCTGTTGATTCCTCCTCATGGGTGCGGGTTTCTGCCATTGTATCTTTAAATCACAGAGTGAAGAGAGGGAAAAGAATGCTTGGATCAGCCAGTCCATCTCTCTGCCAGTGCAGGATTGCTCCCTCTATGGTTTCATCAGTGTTTTGCCCAGTCTTGTTTTAAATGGCACAGATGATGGAGCTTTTACTACTTCTCTTGGGACCATCTTCTGGATGCTAATAGAGCTTGCTGTGAGGAAGATGTCAGATATTCAGCCTAACTTTTCCTTTTCTTAGTTTGGTCCCTTTACTTCTACGTCTACCTTTATTCATTACGCTAAGTAATAGTTCTCCCTTCTAGGTATTTATATGCTTTAAATGTCTTCCGTCTGAATTCTTAAATCCTTCTATCTACATAACTAATAATACAATAAAATTCTCATTCCAGTACTACACCACAATATGCTACACTCTGTCTTCCTCTTATGTGTCATTAATATTAAACAATCCCAAGCCCTCTGATATAAACATCCATGGCCATGAAAAGTGTTTTGGTATTATGTAACACCACATAGCTACATAATACACATATATTGTTGTTGCCAGCTTCTTACATGTATATGGACTTGAACTCAGCCTTACTCTCCAAAAGCCTTGTCCAAAATCCATTGAAGTCAACATTGACATCAGCAGGCCTTATGATCAGGCCTCAGAAAATGAGGGTTATACTAAGGCTAAAGGAGAACGTCATTTACGTTAGTCATTTGGCTAATTATGATAATAGATAGTATGACACATAACGTCATTTCAGTCTTGCAACTAGAGGGAGAGACCAGACCAAAGTGATAAATAGGTGAGCAAATCTAACCTATTCCTCCCTGCAGAGAGCAGATACATAAAAGCCAATGCATACTTTCAACCTTGAGCTTCAGCTCTTTATGTTAATTTTTTTTTGCCAAAGAAGGCAAGTGGGGAGGGTGGTGATGCTGTCTATCTGAGTACCAGCTCAGGTCAGAGCCATAAGCCAATTCACTTGTGCATGAATATCAAAGAAGTGTTAATATGTGTTCAGACTAATTCACTCATATACTAATTAACATCTCTTTTGATCTCTGTGTCATTGTATTAACTTATCTGTAACTGGTTGTCTGTTATTACGTTACATTTGCATTGCATATATCCCATAATTACGTTTACATTATGTATAGCCCAGTAATTAAATAACCCTAGATCAAAAGTGTGTTTATATAAGAATGTACTTGATGTGGAAACGTCATGAAAACTAATTAAATGATATGTGTATTGTTCTCACTTATCTATTCACATGTAATGGCAGGCATTTGCATTATGTATATCTTTATAGCTAAATTACTCATCAAAGAAGAGTGTTAACTTCAAAGCAAGGGCGATTGAATTCACAATGGGAATTTACAGACTCAATTTGCATTCCTTACACATATCCAACAAAGGAAGGCCCAGGTGGGTACAGAAGTTGTCAGCTAGCTATGTGAAGAAGATGGATTTAGGAAAAGATCCTTCATCTCTGAACTTTTTGGACATGCACAAGGAAGCAGTCCAGATGCAAGACAGAGATCCCCAACGTCATTTTGGGTAACCCTGAGAGACTTATGGAAAACTAGCAGATTACTATATCTTTACTATCATTTTTGACTTACAAACTTTGACTCACCTGTTAATATATTTTAACTGATTTAACCTCTCAATAACTCTTGTTTCCTTTTCTTAGCTAATAAACCTTTAGGTAGTTTACTAGAGAAATTGATTGCCAGAGTTGTCTTTGGTGTAAGATCAAGAGTATCCATTGACCTGGGGTAAGTGATTGACCCTTTGGGGTTGGGAGTAACCTAATGTGATGTAATATTTGGTATAGCAACCAGTATCATAAAGTCCAGTTTGTCTGGGTGGCAATGTAGACTGGAGAGCCTAAAGAAACTGTCTGTGATTCCATGGTAAAACTAATATAGTAATCCAGGAATGCACATTTGTTACTGGCTTAGTGAAATCTAATTATAGAATATACCACCAATTTAGGTTGTCTGCCCTATTTTCTGACAGTCTGGCATTCACAATTGTGAGCCACTCCAGGCAGCATAACAGGGGGAAGAGAAAGGGATGTTGAGGGTAAAAGGAACATATAGACCCAAATCTAAAGAGGTGGTGAGCATGTGTCTCTTCTGTTAAAGTCATACAGAGAGGAAGGTGCTGAGCCCCTTTCCTGACCTGACCCAAACATGGGAGCTCAGACTACATGACCAAAACAGTCTCTTTTGACCTGAAGCTCTATGATAAACAAGAGTTATAGCAGACCCATCCAAGTTTTCTGTGCTTGTACAATACTGAAAATTTCCTCCAAAACCCAATAAATTTCTTCAAGATGTTTTAAAGAAGCCTATGCAGTCAGAAAAATTCTGTGATGGTGTTTTGGTGCATCTGTAACAATAATCAGAGATGAGTTATAAGACTAAACATAGATTTATTTTTATAAACAAATTATTTCTTTCCAAACAGGTGTTGCAGCTGATAGAATAGCAATTCATTCCAATGATCAGTTCACTGACAACCTTTCACCACAGAATTTGATCTCTTGCAATATCAGCCATCATTATGGATGCAAAGGGGTTAGCATTGAGGGTGCTTGGTGGTACCTGAAAAAACATGGCTAAATATTTTAAGCTATATGTTTAGATTTTAAAAAATGCACCTAACAATTTACTTGAAGTACATGTAGAGGAAATCCAATTTTAAACCCTTCAAAATAGATCAATGAAAAAATTCAACTCTGCCTTACCCAAATTAATTCATCAAGGCTATCAACAACACCCCAACTCCCTCAGATGTCTAAGAAATACTTGCAGCGTGGCATCAAGGTTAACATACTACGACTGACTCTCCTCTGAGAGGAAATTCCAGAACTAAGAGCTCTTGCTGAGAATGCCATGCCAACACTTCTTTCCTATTTAAACCTGGAAACTACTGGCTTGGGAGCCTTAGGTGACCAGAGCTGCCATGACACTATATGAGGAGAGAGGTGGTGTCTCGGATAGCTGGGACCTAAACCATTACGAATTTTGTAGGTCAAGGACAGCACCTTAAGTGTCACCCAGAGATGGACTGCAAACCTTTTTAGAACTTGGAACACAGATGTAATTTGCTCTTTGTGTTAAGCACCATTGTATAAGCAGCTAGCTGAATCGTGTTGTATCCAAATATTCTGTCTTCAGGTGTAACCGTTAGGTAAAGCACATTATTGCAATCCAATCTGAAGGTGACAGAGGTATGGAATATTGTAACAAGGAACATGTCCAAGGCTAGACTGACATGAATAGTAGGGTCCCCAACTGTTAACACCTTGCAGTCCTGAGAAAGAAAATGTTCAGATAAAGCCAGTAGAAGTGATCTAGCAGATGCCCAATAAAGGGTTTCTTACTTCCTAGCTTTTCCCTGCCTACTACAATAAGGAAAAGAACAAAGAAATTGCCATATTGGATCAGATCCAAGGTCCATCTAGTTTAGTGTCTTTTCTCTGACCAGTGGCCTGTATCATATATTTCAGACAAAGGAGAACCCAAGATCAGGCAGATATGGGATAATCTGCTCCCCACATTAAGCCTTATCCTAATCTCTAATAGTAAGGCCCTGTCTACACTAAAAAGTTGTACTATTTTATCTATACTGGCATAGTGAAAGTGATACAATTGCCTAGTGTGGATACAGTTATGTTATTATGAAGATGCTTATACTGGTAAGAAAATAAGCTATAACAGTATAAGGCACCTTTGCACCAGTATAACCATATCCACACTAGGGCATATAGCAGTATAATTATTTCAGTAAAAAAAAATCATGCCCCCTAAGTGAAAGTCATACCAGCACAAAAATCTGTGTGTCTAGACCAGGTCTTAAAAGCAGATTAAACCCTAAAGCACGAAGGATTGAAGGGCCCAAATCAGTACAGCTGATCCACAACCTTTTCTAGTCTTCGATTTAAGCAGTATTGCTCAGTCATCCAGGATGGCCATCAAAGGGGTGCAGCTGAATGCATGGCAGGCCCTAAAGCCCATCGTAAAGATAACACTTTCCAGACTGCCAATACCATCCACAATCCAAGAACTCATTCATTCATCCAATCATCCCGCTGTCACCGGTCTCTCACCCACATAGGTCCATATATTTAAATTCCTTACCACGACCTACTCCCTTTATCTCCCACAGGTGCAACACTATCCCTACATTCACATACTTCTTACCTTCATTGATTGTAGTAATTACCATCCTTCTCTATCCCACCAAATGACCAGGCACCCACCTATTGACCAAACCTCAGATCACCACTACATGTCTACATTAAAATATCTTTCCAGGCCTGTAACCAATTCAGCCCCCTCTTCTATAACTAAATCTCCTAAATCCTGTCCTCTCCTCCCCCACAAAGTGATCGTTCTTTCACCCGTACCATTTCCTTCCCAACCATAAATAAAGCAACACCACTCCAACAAGGACACGAAAAAGAGCTGTCCTACCTACATTTTCAGGCTTATTATGAGACGTATTGAATATCAGGATGTTTGGACGCCACATTAACCTTAAAAAACCAAAACATATTTACTTGTATCATTCACTCAGACGGTTAGCAGAGCTATCGTGGTACTATAATTCCTATGAAGAATGAATAGCCAGGGGTGAGGGTGGGGTGTGGGGAGGGGGAATATCTGAAGTATCTTTTAAACAAGGCTTGCAAAAATTTACTTTCCTGCTCATCCAGTGGGAGTAACTTCTACTATTAGTTTTTGCAGTATCCATGGTAAAGGGGGCAAGCAAGCAGATTTCCTGCTTGGGCTTGTGCTTTTTCATGACAGTTTTGCAAGGCTATTTTAAAGATTGTGCTATTGATTTTCAAAAGTAGCCTCTAATTTGGGGTTGCTCAGCGTTTGATGGTGGAGTTTTCAGGCGCATTCAGAGCTGCCCTAACTCTGCTCCTGTTGAAGTGAATGGTAGAACTCCCATTGACCTTAATGAGAACAGAGACAGGCCAATGCTGCATGCTCTGGAAACTCCCACCCCAACTTGAGACTCTGTGGCTCTGATTTTTCAGAAGTGCTGATCACCCATTGCTCCTATTGACTTTGCTTGAAGGGACTCGGTTGTAGGCAGAGATCATAGAATCATAGAATATCAGAGTTGGAAGGGACCTCAAGAGGTCATCTAGTCCAACCCCCTGCTCAAAGCAGGACCAATTCCCAGCTAAATCATCCCAGCCAGGGCTTTGTCAAGCCGGGCCTTAAAAACCTCCAAGGAAGGAGACTCCACCACCTCCCTAGGTAACGCATTCCAGTGTTTCACCACCCTCCTAGTGAAATAGTTTTTCCTGATATCCAACCTGGACCTCCCCCACTGCAACTTGAGACCATTGCTCCTTGTTCTGTCATCTGCCACCACTGAGAACAGCCGAGCTCCATCCTCTTTGGAACCCCCCTTCAGGTAGTTGAAGGCTGCTATCAAATCCCCCCTCATTCTTCTCTTCTGGAGACTAAACAATCCCAGTTCTCTCAGCCTCTCCTCATAAGTCATGTGCTCCAGACCCCTAATCATTTTTGTTGCCCTCCGCTGGACTCTTTCCAATTTTTCCACATCCTTCTTGTAGTGTGGGGACCAAAACTGGACACAGTATTCCAGATGAGGCCTCACCAATGTCGAATAAAGGGGAACGATCACGTTCCTCGATCTGCTGGCAATGCCCCTACTTATACAGCCCAAAATGCCGTTAGCCTTCTTGGCAACAAGAGCACACTGTTGACTCATATCCAGCTTCTCGTCCACTGTGACCCCTAGGTCCTTTTCAGCAGAACTGCTACCTAGCCATTCGGTCCCTAGTCTGTAGCAGTGCATGGGATTCTTCCGTCCTAAGTGCAGGACTCTGCACTTGTCCTTGTTGAACCTCATCAGGTTTTTTTCTGCCCAATCCTCTAATTTGTCTAGGTCCCTCTGTATCCGATCCCTACCCTCTAGTGTATCTACCACGCCTCCTAGTTTAGTGTCATCTGCAAACTTGCTGAGAGTGCAGTCCACACCATCCTCCAGATCATTAATAAAGATATTAAACAAAACCGGCCCCAGGACCGACCCTTGGGGCACTCCACTTGAAACCGGCTGCCAACTAGACATGGAGCCATTGATCACTACCCGTTGAGCCCGACGATCTAGCCAGCTTTCTATCCACCTTACAGTCCATTCATCCAGCCCATACTTCTTTAACTTGGTGGCAAGAATACTGTGGGAGACAGTATCAAAAGCTTTGCTAAAGTCAAGAAATAACACATCCACTGCTTTCCCCTCATCCACAGAGCCAGTTATCTCATCATAGAAGGCAATTAGGTTAGTCAGGCACGACTTCCCCTTCGTGAATCCATGCTGACTGTTCCTGATCACTTTCCTCTCCTCTAAATGTTTCATAATTGATTCCTTGAGGACCTGCTCCATGATTTTTCCAGGGACTGAGGTGAGGCTGACTGGCCTGTAGTTCCCCGGATCCTCCTTCTTCCCTTTTTTAAAGATGGGCACTACATTAGCCTTTTTCCAGTCATCTGGGACCTCCCCCGATCGCCATGAGTTTTCAAAAATAATGGCTAATGGCTCTGCAATCTCACCCGCCAACTCCTTTAGCACCCTCGGATGCAGCGCATCCGGCCCCATGGACTTGTGCATGTCCAGTTTTTCTAAATAGTCCCGAACCACTTCTTTCTCCACAGAGGGTTGGCCACCTTCTCCCCATGCTGTACTGCCCAGTGCAGCAATCTGGGAGCTGACCTTGTGCGTGAAGACAGAGGCAAAAAAATCATTGAGTACATTAGCTTTTTCCACATCCTCGGTCACTAGGTTGCCTCCCTCATTCAGTAAGGGGCCCACACTTTCCTTGATTTTCTTCTTGTTGCTAACATACCTGAAGAAACCCTTCTTGTTACTCTTAACATCTCTTGCTAACTGCAACTCCAAGTGTGATTTGGCCTTCCTGATTTCACTCCTGCACGCCTGAGCAATATTTTTATACTCCTCCCTGGTCATTTGTCCAATCTTGATGATAGATTCAATTATGTACATTAGTTTAAAAACCTCAATTTACACCATGTGTCTATTGAGGTAGAGATTAATACTTCACTGAATATTCAGCCAGAAAAAGCTTACATGTAGTTTTGTACATTTATTTTTTTTATAGCTGTTTTCTGGACCATGAGAAGTTTTGCCAATCAGCACCAAGTTAATAACAAAAATATAATATTAACCATTACAAAATTGAACTTACCTCTTTTTTAATGAGAAATATTATGCAACAATACAGTTTCTATTTGACCAGGTAAAGCACATTTCAGGATCATCCCCTCTAACACAGGAGATGCAAACCATTTCAGGCATAGCTTTTAGTATGAGCGACAAAAGTGTGTATTCTTAAATGTAAATTCTATATGCCACTTCTTACCTCTACTTTAAGCCACTTCCTGTTTCCTTAACCCTCTTTCTTGTATGTGGTAATGGAGCCTCAGTGTCACGGCCTTTGATATAAAAACATTTGAGGTTTGCAAATTCAGAAACCAAGATGGTTTAAACCTCTAGTGAATTGCTGCAGCTCCTCCACAGCTTGGTGAAACTGTCAGTTTTAAATGTCTTCAGTCTTTTCAGTATGATAGGAAGGGGTTTCTGATGAATTGCGCACTGTTCGTTAATCTAAGAATCCGCAGCATTTGTTGAGCACTTTTAAAAGATTTGCTGTGATTCAGAGGTTTCCAAGTGATTTCCCCAGTATCTTGTCTTAGGTACAGTTTTGTGGTTTTGGAATCTTTATTAGAATAGCAACTGCCTCATAGTAATGGCTTAATAAATCCATTATTTTGCTGGTGAAATGTAGTCATTAAAAATAGGCTAAGAAACAGTCATAGTTCTTATTCCCAAACAGTAAAAATCTTGGGAATACTGTTTAAAAAACCTGTTAAATGATACAGCTAACATGTACATTACTACAAGTAAGAGCAATTGAACTTAAAATATGGGCGTTACAATATGTGGCAGCATATATAGAGTTTTGAAGTAGACGCTCTTAAATAGAACTAGATGTAAAATATTACAGTCAAACAGTTTTTCATTGCAATTTTCTGATTGGTTGAAATTGAAATGTTCTATGGAGGTGGTTTGATTTTTGACAAAGATTGTCTGAAAACCAGGCTGGGAACATCCCGGGCTTCCAGGGTTCATGGCTCTGGGATTGCCCACTGGTGGCCTGGGTCTGGAGGGCTTCTGGAGCCCATGGCAGTCTACCATGAGGATTGCCTTGGAGCCAGAGACCCAGTCTTTGCCCTGGGGCAGCTTGCCTAGTGTGCTGGAGAGGAGCCAGGAACCTGGATTACCAGTTCTGAAGTGCCGAGACTCCCAAACTCCATTTTTATTTTTTAAAACCAATTTCTGTTTCACAGAGAATTTTGATTTTTTTTGTCCCAAATTGGAATGTAAATAAATATCAAACTGCCATGAAACTGAATTATTGTTCTCTGCCCACTTTACTTTTAAAAGACTTCCCAGAATGTTTACTAGAGATGAAAATGGAGGCCAGAAACATTTTCCTTTGATTTCATTACATGCTCTGTAATTTTATTTTCCTGGTGTGGCTCTATACTGTGCGACTGGAATGGAACGTACCTACATTCCCAGGGTTACAACCTGACCCAGTCCCCCCCTGGACAGTGAAGTCTGTTGAGATTGGACCCAAATGCTTCTAAGTCACCTGGGTTTGGGTAGAGTCTAGTCATTGTTTCTATCTCTGGGTTTTTAGGGTGTACTCCTACTTTCATACCTCTTATCTGAGCCCTTCCTTGGGACCTGGGACTCTGCAGTTCAGCTGCCCCAGAATCTGGAACTAGTAACTCAGACCTCTTGAGCCTGCCCAGTTGCTTACAGATGCTCCCTCAGAGTTCCACATAGATGCACCCCACTCTTCCTCAGCCCGATCTCACCCCTTCTGTGAGTATGAGGTCTTGCCTGCATGTCAGACTAGGAGGAATCCCTCCCACCTTCTCTCTCACTAACCAGTTTCTCTTTCATGAGGTTATCACTCCCTCCACAAGAGTGCCCCCTCCACATTTCTGTCCCTTCCCTCCAGCCCTCTCCCCTTGTCAGACTTCTACCTAGAAAGTCCATTGGGGTTGGACCAGCAGTTAAGAGAAAATCCAAGTTGATGGACCTAGATTACTCTGTGATGGCTTCTCAGTTATAGCCTTTGAACAAGGTGTCAAACACCTTACCAGGGTAGGTAGCTGTCTGGATACATCATAATGGTTAGATGTAAGTTCAGCCCCTAATACAAAATGGTGGTTACAATACAAAATGTAATTCTCAAGTTGAGCCAGACATATCCCACTCTGTCACATCCTGCTCCCTTGTTTGTATGCCTATGATTCTAGTTAGGTTAAAACAAATACCTTCTATTTTCCCCTTGTTAAAACAACTCTTGGCAAAAGGAGAAGGACCATGAGAGGGCCATGGCCAAGGGAGACAAGGGACATGCTTCCAGTGCCATGAGAAAGGCCGTATAAAAAGGCATTGCCCCCAGAGGAGAAGGAGGGGGAAGCCTGAGCACCAGGCTTGGCCAGAGACTGCTCAGAGTGAGGGGGCAGTGAGGATTGTGGCCCTGATAGACAGCCATCTCCTACACCCAGCAGGGGGAGGTAAGGTGATGATAGGTAAGTTGAGTGGGGCAGAGAGGACCTAGAGAAACAGGAGAAACTATGCAGGTGTAGGACAAACTACGTTGGGAGCCCAGACAGACAGGGGAACCCACACAGGAGCGGGACAGTCTATGCTGGGGATCCAGACCATGGAAGAGGGAGACAGGCTGCTCCTCTTGGTGGAGAGCCTGAAGCAGAAGACAGACACCCTGTGAGCTCAGTTGCAAGGGAATCTGGGAAGATAGAAACCCCTCATTTGCCTTAGGTGTGTGGTCTTAAGGGGGAGAGTGTGTGATGGGGTGGCTGCCCTTCACTGGTATGTAAGGGGTTAAAGCAACACTGGGGAGGCTGTATGGGAGGCAGTCAATAAAGAAAAGGCTTGTAGTGCCAGCCAATTAGGGGAAGGTTTATTGGAGGAGCCAATCAAGGCCAGGTTGGGCTGCTGAGCAAAACAGAGGCAGTAAGCCCCTGAAGTTTGAGGGAGGAGGACCATGGACTGCAGTCTGCTACTGAGATGAGTGGCTAAAACCTGGACTGCATATTGCCACTGAGGCAAGTGGTTGGACTGAGGACCGTCAGTCCCCCAGAAGGGAGGAAAGAACTGAGTGGGGCACAGCTGGAGGGCTGAAGAGGACAATGTGGTCTGGGGAGCGATGCGGGTCCTGGATGCAGAGACAGGAGTGACAACAGGTGAGACACCACCTGAGGAGGGTGCACTGGCAACCCCAAGCTAATTCCCTGGATGGCTAGTTGGAGGCACCATGGTGGTGAGTCAAACCCCATCACAGGGGAGATAAGGAATTGTTTATCTTATAATGCTCTGGTGTCTTTTTCTATGAATATTTCATTCTGTATTATTGTTAAATCCATACTCCTGCTGTGTTTGCATTGTCATTGAAGTGAATTGAACTATCATTATCAATGAATATGTCTGTATTGTGACAGATCCAGACCAGTGGGGTACAGGAGTCTGGTAGAGGGCAAATATACTGGTCACTGGATGAGTAGTTTTCTGTTCCCTGAGTGACCAGAGAAGGGGCTGCACTAGAGTAATCAGGAAGCTGCTAGAACCAGTTAAGGCAGGCTTATTAGGACACCTGGAGCCAATTAAGAAGAAGCTGCTAGAATCAATTAAGGCAGGCTAATCAGGGCACATGGGTTTTAAAAGGAGCTCACTTCAGTTTGTGGTGTGAGTGTGAGGAGCTGGGAGCAAGAGGCGCAAGGAGCTGAGAGTGAGTGCTGCTGGAGGACTGAGGAGCCCAAGCGTTATCAGACACCAGGAGGAAGGTCCTGTGGTGAGAATAAGGAAGGTGTTTGGAGGAGGCCATGGGGAAGTAGCCCAGGGAGTTATAGCTGTTATGCAGCTGTTACAGGAGGCACTATAGACAGCTGCAGTCCACAGGGCCCTGGGCTGGAACCCAGAGTAGAGGGTGGGCCCAGGTTCCCCCCAAACCTCCCAATTGACCTGGACTGTGGGTTCTCCCAAAGGGGAAGGTCTTTGGGCTGTTCCCCAACCCACATGGTGAATTTCTGAGGCAAGAAAATCCGCCAATAAGCACAGGACCTACCAAGATAGAGGAGGAACTTTGTCACAGTTTGGATATGTTACCATTTCTAGAAGGGGAAAAAGGAAAAAGCATATGCTCTGGGCACCAGAGGTTTGGATTCCTGAATGGAACAGTGTGGTGGGGCGGTGGTGGTATGAATGTGAAGGGCCATTGGTTGGAGAGAGAACAGAATCACAGAGGGGATTGGAATACTAGACTGTTATCAGCAAGGGAAGCACTACCGGGTTTTTTTAAAATTAGGCTTTCCCTAGTGGAGTAAGAAGTAGAAAGGTTATTGAACTCTATTGTTTGTTTGTTATGTTTAGCTCTGGTTAAACAACATTTAGAGGTTTTACAAAAATCAGAGTTGTGGTAAATCAATGGGGTTTGAGATCTTTAGGGCCTTTGAAATAGTGTTAGGAAAAGCAGCTAGGATTGCCTGATTTCTATAGGTAAGCATAGGTGCTAGAACTAAGGGTGTGTGGGGTGCTGCAGCACCCCCTGTCTTGAAATGGTTTCCATTATATACAGGGTTTACAGTTTGGTTCAAAAACTCTCAGCACCCCCACTATAAAAATTATTCCAACACCCTTTTAGACAAATTTCCTGAGAGTTACCTTGGAGGAGTAAAAGGGCTGTGCTAGTGACCCAGAGACACCAATGTTGAACAAGGTATATGCCCAGGAAGGAGCAGGTCATGACAAACAGCAAACCCATACATTTGCTGCTTTACATAATAAAATATTATGCTGAATATTTAAAAATACACCCTGTACAAAGTATCTAATAAATACACCAATCTATGTTCCAGTCTAGCATGTAAACAAATTGAAACAATTACATCCAAACATGCAAACATACAGAATGCAAAATGAAATTTTAAAATTGCTGCTATCCCTATGAATTACCAAATAATAGCCTCTTCTTTGCACACCACAGGCTTAACCCTATAGGCCTTGCACATCTGATTTCAAAGGGAATTTGGGGTGTGCAGGGAATGCAGGCCCAAGGTCTACCTCTTAAATCTTGATTTGAAGGCTTAAGCAGAATTGATGTGGCACGTAGCCTTGTATGACCCATGGGTGAACTCTCCCTGAAATGTGTAATAGTAGCATTATGTCAGTGTACAATTACAAATATCTGATAACACTGGTCTACAATTTTTGAGAAGTTGTCTGCTTCAGAGATAAAATATGCTATTTATTATGTATTTTGATGTGCTGAATTCAAATATGACAATTAAAACAACTGGCTACTGTTTCTAAGATATTTAAGTTTTTACATTTTATGTCTATGTATATTGTGTAGATAGTAGAGTTTTAATCATAAATTGTAAACCTAGGTCTTTTCATGTGTTTATGGTTGCTTTACTTGATAATATTTCACCTGTCCTGTTCCTGTTTATGTAACACTTTAAAAATCAGCAAAAGGGTTATATAAATAAAATTTATTATGAAACAAAAGGCAAAAAACTATTATGTACATAGTTTAGCCCTATTCAGTGTCTACTCGGCGCTTCTTGGCTTGTCTCTTGTATTCATTAAATGGAGCATCTCTTGTCACTGTCCAGCAATAGTCTGCAAGCATTGATGAGCTCCATTTGCCCTGATAGAGTTTCTCCATTGTTGCAATGTCCTGGTGAAATCGCTCGCCGTGCTTGTCGCTCACTGCTCCGCAGTTCGGTGGAAAAAAATCTAGATGAGAGTACAAAAAATGTATCTTTAGTGACGTGTTGTAACCAAGGCTTTTGTATGCCTTGAGGAGGTTTTCCACAAACAACCTGTAGTTATCTGCCTTGTTGGTTCCGAGAAAATTTATTGCCACTAACTGGAAGGCTTTCCATGCCGTCTTTTCCTTGCCACGCAGTGCATGGTCAAATGCATCATCTTGAAGAAGTTCACGAATCTGAGGACCAACAAAGACTCCTTCCTTTATCTTAGTTTCACTTAACCTTGGAAATTTTCCACGGAGGTACTTGAAAGCTGCTTGTGTTTTGTCAATGGCCTTGACAAAGTTCTTCATCAGACTCAGCTTGATACGTAAGGGTGGTAACGAAATCTTCCTTGATTCAACAAGTGGTGAGTGCTGAACACTTTTCCTTCCAGGCTCCAATGACTGTCAGAGTGGCCAATCTTTCTTGATGTAGTGGGGATAGTCATGCAAGAGATTCCATTCTCAGAGAAAACAGCAGTACGTTGTGTATCCAGTCTGCAGACCAAGCAAGAGAGCAACAACCTTCAAATCGCCACAAAGCTGCCACTGATGTTGGTCATAGTTTATGCACCTCAAAAGTTGTTTCATGTTGTCACAGGTTTCCTTCATATGGACTGCATGACCAACTGGAATTGATGGCAAAACACTGCCATTATGCAGTAAAACAGCTTTAAGACTCGTCTTCAATGAATCAACGAACAGTCTCCACTCATCTGGATCGTGAACGATGTTGAGGGCTGCCATCACACCATCTATGTTGTTGCAGGCTACAAGATCACCTTCCATGAAGAAGAATGGGACAAGATCCTTTTGACGGTCACGGAACATGGAAACCCTAACATCACCTGCCAGGAGATTCCACTGCTGTAGTCTGGAGCCCAACAGCTCTGCCTTACTCTTGGGTAGTTCCAAATCCCTGACAAGGTCATTCAGTTCACCTTGTGTTATGAGGTGAGGTTCAGAGGAGGAGGATGGGAGAAAATGTGGGTCCCGTGACATTGATGGTTCAGGATCAGAAGTTTCATCCTCTTCCTCTTCCGACTCAAGTGAGAATGATTCTGGTGCATGAGTAACCGGCAGTCCTTCTCCGTGGGGTACTGGGCGTATAGCTGATGGAATGTTTGGATAATGCACAGTCCACTTTTTCTTCTTTGACCCACCTTTCCCAACTGGAGGCACCATGCAGAAGTAACAATTGCTGGTATGATCTGTTGGCTCTCTCCAAATCATTGGCACTGCAAAAGGCATAGATTTCCTTTTCCTGTTCAACCACTGGTGAAGATTTGTTGCACAAGTGTTGCAGCATACGTGTGGGGCCCACCTCTTGTCCTGATCTCCAATTTTGCAGCCAAAATAAAGGTGATAGGCTTTCTTAACCATAGTGGTTATACTGCACTTTTGTGATGCAAAAGTCACTTCACCACAAACATAGCAGAAATTATCTGCACTGTTCACACAAGTACGAGGCATCTCTGCTCACTTTGGCTAAACAGAAATGTGTCCCTTTGCAAAATCAAACACTGACAAATAAGAGAGCATGACACTGTATGATTATATATCTGCTCTAGAAATCAAACAGTAAATAGAATTGCCCATCCTATCAATATTTAATGTTTAACTGTTTAGAACCGTTAACATAGATCATGCCACATAAAAAGCATCTTCCTATTATGAGAACCAGAAAGAGGCTATAACTCCAAACTTTAAATCCAGTGTTTGAACACATCCAGGTCTGGGGATATTTGGAGTCCAGGTTTGGTTGGTTCTATTTCTAATCAAGGTGTATCATAGACAGTATAAAGATCTGATCCTGCACCACACAATCTACAGACAGATTTACCATAGACTTCAATGAGAGTGGGATCAAGCAGTCAGTTTTTCAGATCATTAATTCTGCATGTAATTTGTATGTAAAATATGTGGCCCAAATTTAATCCACCTATATCTGAAGATTATCTTTTTGATTAAAGGGTAAAATGAACTTGCTTCACCTTAAATTCAAATCCATTTGAACCTCATGGGTTTGTAAGCTGGACTCAGTCTAACACAACTGAGATTGTTTGCATTCTGCTTAGCAGAGACTGGTAGGAGTGGAGTGGTGGGGAGCAAAGAGAAAAATCCAATGATGCACAGGGTGAAAAAAGCAGTTTCTGCCGATTTGTGTTTATTGTATTTTGGTTTTTATTTATAACTCTCACTGTAAAATGGATTTAATATTTGTAAAAGAGTCACCCTCACAAGTGACCACATTTGTAATCTGTGACAAATGTAGACAATGTTTCAAATAGCCCATGCATTGTATTAAGTATAAGGTGATGGAGTGGTACAAAATGTAAATAACTTTAGCGCAGCTTTACAAAGCTATTTGTACAAAAGAACAAAATGCACATATACAATGTTTAGTGGATTGCTGAATCATAACCAGACTTTTATTAGGATTGTAAAGCACAAGATTTAATTCAGTTGTTTTGTTAAGGAAGCTGTTAGCTATTTTCAATAATTGGAGGGCTTTTTATTTCCACAGCTAGTCCTGCTAATACTATAAATCTATTTCTGTATTTGCCTACAGAAAGTACCAAGGATTAGTGTTCACTTTAGGCTTAAGGTAGGTCTGAGAGCAGAGAAGCTGCTGCATTTCATGGAAGAATTGAAGGGAAATATAGGGCAGCAATTGTGTGGCTGCAGATCATTTAGATGTCATTAGGGTCACCATGTCTAGAAAAATAAGGCCATGTCTATACTACAAACTTTGGTCGCTGCAAGTTATGTTGATATTAAGCTGCTGCAGTTAGTATGTCACTTATGCATGTGCATACTTGTCTCTTTGCATTGACACTGTGAGTTCTCACCAAGAGTGCTTGTATTGATGCACAGTGCAGTGCACCATGGTAGGTATCCCAGTGTGCAACCCGCCACCATCCAGTGCACTGTCTTTTGGGAAGTTTTGGCAATGCATGGTGGACAGAAACAAGTTGCATAGGAGTGACTGGAAGCAAGGGGTCAATTTCCCAGCGTACAACTATCTCCATCCCATAATGTCATCAATTTTCACACCTTTTTTCAAAATTCACTGATCCTGTGCAGCCCTTCTTGCTATCCACTATCTCTCACAGAAGCATGGATCCCTGCACAGCTCTGCACTATTGTCATAAGTATTGCAAGCACAGGATTCACAGCCACAAGAACAGAGGTTCTCAAACTGGGGGTCGGGACACCTCAGGGGGTAATGAGGTTATTACATGGGGGGTCACGAGCTGTCAACCTCCAACCCAAACCTCTCTTTGCCTTCAGCATTTATAATGGTGTTAAATATATAAAAAAGTGTTTTTAATTTATAAGGGAGGTCGCACTCAGAGGCTTGCTATGTGAAAGGGGTCACCAGATCAAAAGTTTGAGAGCCACTGCACAAGAATAACCAAATCAGCATGGAACATGATGATTTCTTGAAGGCCAGATTGTTGTGGGACATGGCAAGAACCAATTCAAGGTGGTTGGTGGTGTTCATGGTGCAGCTAGAGATAGTGGAGTGCCAGTTCTGAGCCCGAGAAATGAGCACTGACTGGTGGGATTGCATCATAATGCAGGTATGGGATGATGAACATGAGTTGTTGCCCTGCTTTAGATTGTTGTTGAGCAGAACATGTCATCAGCATGGACACATCCTCTGGAATGGTGGTTGAAGCATGAAGGGACATATGAATTTTTAGTGCATCTGGCACATAAAGATCTTGCAACGCTGGCTACAGCAGGTGATATTGTAAACAAGAAGCGGGCAGCATTATCTCCTGCAAATGTAAACAAACTTGTTTGTCTAAGCGATTGGCTGAACAAGAAGTAGGATGAGTGGACTTGTATACTCTAAAGTTTTACACTGTTTTGTTTTTGAGTGCAGTTTTTTCCCCATAATTCTACATTTGTAAGTTCAACTTTCATGATAAAGAGATTTCACTGCAGTACTTGTATTTGGTGAATTGAAAAATACTATTTTGTTTTTTACAGTGCAAATACTTGTAATAAAAAATATAAAGTAAACACTGTAACTTTGTATTCTGTGTTTGTCATTGAAATCAATATATTTGAAAATGTAGAAAACATACATAAATAATTAAAATAAATTTTGGGTATTCTCTTCTCTGAAAGCTTTAAAATGGGAGACTTCAGCAGATTAGATGTATTTTGAGGAAAGCATGGGATATAGGTTGAATTAGCTGCTGTTTAATACAAATAGACATACAATCTGAAGTGATGCACTGGTTTTTTTTACTGAGGGTGCAGCCAGACAGAGTGACACACTAGCACTAAAGGAAATATAAATTTAATGCAAAAATAGATGACTCTCTACAACCCCCAGGTCCAATGATTTAAAAAGTAATTTATTTACCAGTAATTATTGTTCATGAAGTTCCTTTCTTTACCTCTGAAGACACTGCTATCTCCCTCATTGTGCTCACTTGTGCTCTTCAAACTCAAAATAGCAATCAGTAAACAGTATCTTGAACCACAGAAAATCATGACCTGAATTATTTTCTTCCTTTACACAGAAACCTTGAAATGCTCTTTTTCAACTATTACATGGTATAAAAGACAGCACTCATATGACACAACTAAGTCAAACAGTTCATGGTGGATTGCAGCATGGGAAAGTCACTACAGGACCTATGCTCTTTAATATTTATTATTTTCTAAACAAACTTCAGTCATCACACGCATGCACACACAACCCGTCACTACACAAAAATACCCTTCAGAAAAGAAAAATACAACAAGGGACTGCAGAGAAAAAAATACAAACAACCGAAAAAACCCAACAGTATTTGGTGTCTCACTGTACAATCTACAAGCATGTCTCCCCTACAATTTTGTATTGTGGTCCTGTGCGTATCTCTTAGGTGTTGACTCTCACTGATAATTTCATACATCTCGCTTAGGCTGCAAAGCCCAGACAAAACTGTTCTGTCAGATTCCAGGCACCATTCTCAAAGCAGATTTATCTGGAAAAAAGGATACCGAGCAGTCTCTTTGACTCTTCTTTTTTTAAATAAAAGATGAAGATTAAGTACTTCTCTCCTTTCTAATCTACTAGATACAATGAATCTTCCTCAGGAAAAGGACTTTTATTTGGTTATCCTGGTGGGAATGGCATTCTTCATACACTAGCTAAGTGCTTTTGTTGTGCAGAACTACTATGAGAATAGTGAGAAGGGCAAATCTATAAATGGAGTCCAGGGTGGAAATATAATTCTGATGGGGCAGGGATTACAGTTTTAGGCTCTGTATAATCCCCAACAAAAAGAAACAAACAAAAAAAACTGAGAAAAAGTACTTACCCCCGTTCCTCCACAAACCCCATGGTTGTGGCAGTCGTGTGGATGTGGAAGACCCAGGTTCAAGTCCCCAACCTGCCTGATTCAGCACATTTTAGGTGAGTGCACTGATCAATAGATAATAAGGGCATTCTACAGAAAATCTTTCTGTTTATTGCCTGTTCAAGCTGTCTACTCTGTATAACTAATTAAATATTTATTGGGTCAGAGCGAGAGGGTAAGAATAACTCTATAGTGTGGTGGTTAGGGATTCATCTGTGATCCAGTACCTGCTCCACTAAATATTGAATTATTTATATGAACAATAATATTGAATTATTTATGGAACCGCTTCAAAAGGAGCATTTGAGCAATACATCACCCAGTGGTTAGGGCACTTACCTGCAATGGGGGCACCTACATTCAAACCCTTGCTCTGAATCAGGGAGACTTGGAAGGGACCTGAAATCAGGTCAGTGCACTAACCATGGGGCTATGGAGATATGAGGTGGGGAAGGGCTGCTCCTCCTCCAGTTTTGTGAAAGGGTGTTTAAGTCTCCCTGGGAAACTAGCTTGATTATTTTTTCTAAAAATATTCTATGAATTTGTGTTGAATTCATGAATCATTTCAGCCAGCCTGAAACTGCCATTTTTGGTGAATAAATTATTTGTCCAAAAAATTTCACCCTGCTCTAATAATCTTTTTTGAAATACCTTCAAACAAATCAGGCTTAGCTATTTTAACTACTTGGAGCAGGGAAGAACACACTTCCTATAGAGCACCTGGCCCCAACATTTGGGTGCTTACGTATCTTTGTAAATCTCGCCCAGAATGCAAATATAAATACAGGGTGGTAGAGAACTATGAAATAGTGACTTTTTAAAATACTTTGCTGGATATGTGTGTTTTGAAGAGTGATTTCCAGGATGAGAGCTTGTTAGTGTTTGAGGAAAAGACTGTTCCGAAGATGAGGCTTGAAATGGAAAAAAGCTGGAAGATGAAAGTGGAAGGAGGATGCATTCAACGTGGTTTGCTCAACACCATGGGGCAGATCCTCAGCTGGTGCAAATCTATGTAGTTCCATCAGGGTAGGATGAGCTACAAGAATTTAAACCAGCTATAGAGCTCGTCCCATATGCCTTTTATCTCAGTCCCATTTACTTCCAACCTTGTTTTTTTAAGTCGGTATCTTCTGTATTATTCTGGCTGTACATGAGTCAGATATTCTAATGTGTCTCATCATGTTAGGATTGTTCATTAGTCCTCTTTCACTTTACTATATAAAATACTTGTTGATACCAGTGAGGGTAATGTATAGAGATTTAGATTCTTTCTGGAGTAAATCTTCATGTAGGAAAGTGAACCCATCCCATATTTACATCTCACCTTCTTACTTCCTACTTATGTCTTTTTATTAGATTATTTTGTTTCTACCATTTGCTCTTTTTTTATTTTGTGATGTCTGATTAGAATTTAAACCATAATCATATGCTATTTCCTCCTCTGAGACTTTGTTCTCTACTCCCTCAGGGTCTGTTGAATCCCTCTAGCTTGCAGTGATATCTCTCTAACAGCATTAAGGAATGTCAAAGCAATACCAGTTTCCAAACTTTTGAAATAGTGTTGAAATACTCTTCACATTCTAGACCCTTACCCAATAAGCAGTGTACTATAATTACATCTCCATCCTGAGACTGATTGATGTCCATGGGAAATAAGTGTATCCAGCAACGCACAGATGCGGGCATTAAATTATGAAAATCTTTGTGATGAAACACACATGCACTCATCCTTTTATCATCAGGAGATTTGAGAATTCTCCTTCTAGAGTAGCTTGAAACTCACTTAACTTGAATAAATGGCAATATCTTCCTGACTCTTCCTTCTTAGGAGAACTGAACATAGGTTCAGGAAATTACTTCTGTTCACTCAAGGTTATTTCTTGATTGAGGATCCATAGAGGTGTTGTGGGTTTTTTGGTTTTCTAATTAGGCAGGAAACTACTTATGACATATTTTTTTCTGACACACTTTAAAATAACTTTACTTGTAAAGCATTTCTCTGTAAGGATTTCTCCTTAGTGATCCCTTAAAATATCTCCCTTTGCCCTGTTAATAAAACAGAAAATTGTGGAGAGGTAAGCTTGGAAGCCTTTCCTCAGCACAGCTAAGGTTGCCTGCAAGGATCTGCAAAGCTACTTCCATATCCACCAAGTTCAAATCCCTCCTGAAAATTCTCCTTTTGCCATGATGTCTACAAAAACTTGACAACAGTTAAACCTCTGATGTGCTGAGACCACAGTCTATCATGAGGACCAATATATTCTCACTGTTTCCTCGTACTCCTTTATCTGTCTGTATCAATCCGTCATCTCTTGTCATAGAATATCAGGGTTGGAAGGGACCTCAAGAGGTCATCTAGACCAACCCCCTGCTCAAAGCAGGACCAATTCCCAACTAAATCATCCCAGCCAGGGCTTTGTCAAGCCGGGCCTTAAAAACCTCCAAGGAAGGAGACTCCACCACCTCCCTAGGTAACGCATTCCAGTGTTTCACCACGCTCCTAGTGAAATAGTTTTTCCTAATATCCAACCTGGACCTCCCCCACTGCAACTTGAGACCATTGCTCCTTGTTCTGTCATCTGCCACCACTGAGAACAGCCGAGCTCCATCCTCTTTGGAACCCCCCTTCAAGTAGTTGAAGGCTGCTATCAAATCCCCCCTCATTCTTCTCTTCTGGAGACTAAACAATCCCAGTTCCCTCAGCCTCTCCTCATAAGTCATGTGCTCCAGACCCCTAATCATTTTTGTTGCCCTCCGTTGGACTCTTTCCAATTTTTCCACATCCTTCTTGTAGTGTGGGGCCCAAAACTGGACACAGTATTCCAGATGAGGCCTCACCAATGTCGAATAAAGGGGAACAATCATGTTCCTCGATCTGCTGGCAATGCCCCTACTTATACAGCCCAAAATGCCATTAGCCTTCGTGGCAACAAGAGCACACTGTTGACTCATATCCAGCTTCTCGTCCACTGTGACCCCTAGGTCCTTTTCTGCAGAACTGCTACCTAGCCATTCAGTCCCTAGTCTGTAGCAGTGCATGGGATTCTTCCGTCCTAAGTGCAGGACTCTGCACTTGTCCTTGTTGAACCTCATCAGGTTTTTTTTTTGGCCCAATCCTCTAATTTGTCTGATACTATACTTAGTTTGTAAGTTCTTTTGAGTAGGAACAGTCTTTTTGTTTTGAGTTTGTATGGCGCCTAATGCAATGAGATCCTGGCCACATGACTAGAGCTTCAAGGCACTATGGTAATACAAATTATAGGTCATTCTGGCCATCTCATTGAAAATGCAGGATTGTTCTCTAGGGGATATTATCCAGAAGTCTCTCAATTCCACTTTTAAAAGTCTTCTATCATTTCAATGGGCCAGACAATTCTACTGTCTAGTTATCTCACTGTCAGGATACTTCTATTGCTATTTCCTTTCCTTATTTTCATTCCATTATTCCGAGTTGTAGCCTCAGGTATCATCACGCTTAGGAATTCCTCTCCCTCCTTTGTATTTTTAGATCCTAAAGCAGGGATCGGCAACCTTTGGCATGTGGCTTGCCAGGGTAAGCCCCCGGCGGGCGGGGCCGGTTTGTTTACCTGCTGCATCTGCAGGTTCGGCCGATTGCGGCTCCCAATGACCACAGTTTGCCATCCCAGGCCAATGGGGGCTTCGGGAAGCGGCGCGGGCCAAGGGATCTGCTGGTCGCTGCTTCCTGCCGCCCCCATTGGCCTGGTGCGGCGAACTGCGGCCAGTGGAAGCCCCTGCAGACGTGGCAGGAAAACAAACTGGCCTGGCCTGCCAGGGGGCTTACCCTGGCGAGCCGCGTGCCAAAGGTTGCCGATCCTGGTCCTAAAGATTGTTTTATACACACTACCCACTTTCAACAGTTCAATTTTTAAATGTTAATTACCTCTTTTAATCTTTCCTAACCAAAGAAATCATTTTTGTTGCCCTTTTCTATATTTCTGGAAATGTGTTGTGTTGTGCAGACTTAGTACAATATTCCAGTTTCATGCTGGAAACCCATACAGAGAAGGATTCCCTGCTCCAGCTCATGACTTTGCCTATTTAGCCCTAAATTGCACTGTTTTTGTTGACATATCAAACAATTTTGCATGTCTGATTTGTTGTCCATTACCACGCCTGTGTCTCTTTCAGCATTTCCCCTCCTATTAGATAAAAACTGGCTTCAATGATATCACTGGGGATAAAAGACCCGCAGCATGGCTGCGGCTGGCCATGGTCAGCTGACTTGGGCTCACAGGGCTCAGGCTACAGGACTATACAATTGCAGTGGGCTGGAACAGGGACTCTGAGACCCTGCAATGCAACCTGAATCTGGATATCCACATTGCAATTTTATAGCCTCGCAGCCTGAGTCCTGCAACCCAAAACAGCTGACCCGGGCTCTGATACTCAGTGCCAGAGACTTTTTATTGCAGTGTAGACATACCCTGGGAGTTTTGCCACTGATATCAATAGGGCCAGGATTTGATCCATTGAGTATATTTGCTTTGGATGTATTTTCCTTAGGAAAAACCCAATTATATTATATTGATTGTGATGAGCAGAACCAGAGAAGCACATTTTCTGGTTGGTAGCAGACAGTAACTCTGGAAGCATCATACTTTTTCAAAGTCATAAGGTTTTTGATTTCAAAAGGGCTAACTTAAAAAAATTAAGGAAATTAGTTAGGTAAGTGGATTGGACTGAAGAACTTGTGGATCTAAAGGCGGAGGAGGCCTGGAATGATTCAAGTCAAAGTTGCAGAAACTATCAGAACCTGCATCCCAAGAAAGGGGAAAAAATTCATAGGCAGGAATTGTAGACCAAGCTGGATGAGCAAGCATCTCAGAGAAGTGATTAAGAAAAAGCAGAAAGCCTACAGGGAGTGGAAGATTGGAGTGATCAGCAAGGAAAGCTTCCTTATTGATGTCAGAACATGTAGGGATAAAGTGAGAGAGGCCAAAAGCCACGTAGAGTTGGACCTTGCAAAGGGAATTAAAACCAATAGTAAAAAGTTCTATACAGTGGCAGATTAATGATTTTGCCACCCCAGGCCCTGAAATAATTGCCGCCCGCCCCTGGACCCGCCCCGACTCCACCCTTTCCCCGCTCCCGTTCCAATCCCTTCCCCAAAGTCCCGCCCCAACCGCACCCCCTCCCTGCCCCTATTGGATCCCTTCCCCAAATCCCCGCCTCTTCCCTCAGTGCGCTGCGTTACCCCTCCTTCCCCCTCCCTTCCTGTCCTGCAAAACAGCTGTTTCACGGCGCAAGCGCTGGGAGGGAGGGGAGAGAAACAGGACGCGGTGGCGCACTTGCGGAGGAGGCAGAGGTGAGCTGGAGCGGGGGGGTGGGGCGGGGAAGGGGGCTTCTCTATGGGTGCTCAAATTTGCCACCCTAGGCCTAGGCCTTGTTGGCCTAGACGATAATATGCCTCTGGTTCTATAGCCATATAAATAAGAAAACAAAGAAAGAAGTAGGACCGCTAAACACTGAGGATGGAGTGGAGGTTAAGGATAATCTAAGCATGGTCCAATATCTAAACAAATAGTTTGCCTCAATGTTTAATGAGGCTAATGAGGAGCTTAGGCTTAGTGGTAGGATAACAAATGGGAATGAAGAGATGGAGGTAGATAATACCACATCCGAGGTAGAAGCCAAACTTGAACAGCTTAATGGGATTAAATCGGGGGGCCCAGATAATCTTCATCCAAGAATATTAAAGGAACTGGCGCATGAAATTTCAAGCCCATTAGCAAGAATTTTTAATGAATCTGTAAACTCAGGGGTTGTACTGTGTGACTGGAGAATTGCTAACATAGTTCCTATTTTTAAGAAAAGAGGGGTGGGGGATGTGATCCGGGTAACTACAGGTCTGTTAGTTTGACATCTGTAGTATGCAAGGTCTTGGAAAAATTTTTGAAGGAGAAAGTAGTTAAGGACATTGAGGTTAATGGTAACTGGGACAAAATTCAACATGGTTTTACAAAATGTAGATCGTGCCAAACCAATACTCTCAAAGAAGGTGAACAGATTTTTTAGACAAAGGAAAGCAGTGGATCTAATTTACCTCTATTTCAGTAAGGCATTTGATACGGTTCCACATGGGGAATTATTAGCTAAATTGGAAAAGATGGGGATCAATATGAAAATTGAAAGGTGGTTAAAGGGCAGACTACAACGACTCGTACTGAAAGGTGAACTGTCAGGCTGGAGGGAGGTTACTAGTGGAGTTCTTTAGGGATCGGTTTTGGGACCAATCTTATTTAATCTTTTTATTACTGACCTTGGCACAAAAAGTGGGAATGTGCTAATAAAGTTTGTGGATGACACAAAGCTCGGAGATATTGCCAATACAGAGAAGGACTGGGATATTATACAGGAAGATCTGGATGACCTTGTAAACTGGACTAATAGTAATAGGATGAAATTTAATAGTGGAAAGTGCAAGATCATGCATTTAGGGATTAATAACAAGAATTTTTTTTATAAGCTGGGGATGCATGAGTTGGAAGTAACAGAGGAGGAGAAGGACCTCCGAGTATTGGTTGATCACAGGATGATTATGAGCCGCCAATGTGATATGGCCATGAAAAAAGCTAATTCAGTCTTGGGATGCATCAGGCGAGGTATTTCCAGTAGAGATAAGGAGGTGTTAGTACTGTTATACAAGGCACTGGTGAGACCTCATCTGGAATACTGTGTGCAGTTCTGGTCTCCCATATTTAAGAAGGATGAATTCAAACTGGAACAGGTACAGAGAAGGGCTACTAGGATGATCCAAGGAATGGAAAACCTGTCTTATGAAAGGAGACTCAAAGAGCTTGGCTTGTTTAGCCTAACCAAAAGAAGGCTGAGGGGAGATATGTTTGTTCTCTATAAATATATCAGAGGAATAAATAGCAGGGAGGGAGAGGAATTATTTAAGCTCAGTACCAATGTGGACACAAGAACAAATGGATATAAACTGGCTATCAGGAAGTTTAGACTTGAAATTAAACAAAGTTTTCTAACTATTAGAGGAGTGAAGCTCTGGAACAGCCTTCCAAGGGAAGCAGTGGGGGCAAAAGACATATCTGGCTTCAAGACTAAGCTTGATAAGTTTATGGAGGGAATGGTATGATGGGATAGTCTAATTTTGGCAATTAATTGATCTTTGACTATTAGCGGTAAATATGTCCAATGGCCTGTGATGGGTTGTTAGATGGGATGGGTTCTGAGATACTACAGAGAATTCTTTCCTGGGTGTCTGGCGGGTGAGTCTTGCCCACATGCTCAGGGTTTAGCTGATCGCCATATTTGGGGTTGGGAAAGAATTTTTCTCTAGAGCAGATTGGCAGAGGCCCTGGGGGTTTTTCACCTTCCGCTGCAGCATGGGGCATGGGTCACTTGCTGGAGGATTCTCTGCACTTTGAAGTCTTTAAACCATGATTTGAGGACTTCAATAGCTCAGACATAGGTTAGGGGTTTCTACTAGTTTCCCAGTCTTCTTTATGTTACCTCATGAAAACCTTATAGATCAAGAATTCTGTAAAGGAGTCCAGGAGAACTGGATGTATTTTAAAGAAGCCTTATTGAGGGTGCAGGAACAAACCATCCTGATTTGCAGATGGATGAATATTAAAGGCAGGCAACCAGCTTGACTTAACAGAGAAATCTTTGAGCTTAAACACAAAAATGAAGCTAAGAAGTGAAAACTTGGACAGATGACTAGGGAGGAGTATAAAAATGTTGCTCGAGCATGCAGTGGTGTAATCAGGGCTGACGAGAGGGGGGGGGAATCCGGTACAAATTACTGGGGCCTGGCAGTCCAGAAGGGGGCCCGGCTTCCCCGGCTCTCCGCCCCCCCCTCGTCGGCCCCATTTAGCCAGTTTGCCCTTGCTCAGGGGCCCGAAAAAATCTTTTTACCGGGCCCGAACCCGCTCTCGGTGGCCCTGGGTGTAATCAGGAAGGCCAAAGAACAACTGGAGTTGCAGCTAGCAAGGGATGTGAAGGGTAACAAGGGTTTCTACAAGTATGTTAGCAACAAGAAGAAGATCAGAGAAAGTGTGGGATCCTTACTGAATGGGGGAGGCAACTTACTGACAGATGATGTGGAAAAAGCTGAAGTACTCAATGCTTTTTTGGCCTCAATCTTCACAGACAAGGTCAGCTCCCAGACTGCTGTATTGGGCAGCCCAGTATGGGGAGGAGGTAAGCATCTCTCAGTGGTGAAAGAACAGGTTAAGGACTATTTAGAAAAGCTGGACATGCATAAGTCCGTGGGGCTGGATCTAATGCATCCGAGGGGGGGAGGTTCCAGATGATTGGGAAAAAGGCAAATATAGTGCCCATCTTTAAAAAAGGGAAGAAGGAGAATCTGGGGATCTACAGACCGGTCAGCCTCACCTCAGTCTCTGGAAAAATTATGGAGCAGGTCCTCAAGGAATCCATTTTGAAGCACTTGGTGAATCCATGTTGACTGTTGCTGATCACCTTCCTCTCCTCCAAAGGCAAGTCATGCCTGACCATCCTGGTTGCCTTCTATGATGAGATAACTGGCTCTGTGGATATGGGGAAAGTGGTGGACATGATATATCTTGACTTTAGCAAGCTTTTGATACGGTGTCTGATAGTATTCTTGCAGCAAGTTTAAAAAAAAGTATGGATTAGATGAATGGACTATAAGGTGGATAGAAAGCTGGCTAGATCATCGGGATCAATGGGTAATGATCAACGGTTTTATGTCTAGCTGGCAGCTGGTGTCAATCGGAATGCCCCAGGGGTTTTCTGGGGCTGGTTTTGTTCAATATCTTCATTAATGATCTGGAGGATGGCATGGACTGCACCCTCAGCAAGTTTGCAGATGACACTAAGCTTGAGGGAGAGGGAGATTAGCTGGAGGGTAGGGATAGGGTCCAGAGTGACCAAGAGAAATTGGAGGATTGGTCCAAAAGATATCTGATGAGGTTCAACAAAGACAAGTGCAGAGTCCTGCACTTAGGATGGAAGAATCCCATGCACTGCTACAGACTAGGGACCGAATGGCTAGGCAGCAGTTCTGCAGAAAAGGATCTAGGGGTTACAGTGGACAAGAAGCTGGATATGAGTTGACAGTGTGCCCTTGTTGCCAAGAAGGCTAATGGCATTTTGGGCTGTATAAGTAGGGGCATTGCCAGCAGATCGAGAGAAGTGATCATTCCCCTCTATTTGACATTGGTGAGACCTCATCTGGAGTAGTGTGTCCAGTTTTGGGCCCCCCACTACAGAAAGGGTGTGGACAAATTGGAACAAAAATGGTTAGTGGGCTGAGGCACATGACTTATGAGGAGATGCTGAGGGAACTGGGCTTATTTAGTCTGCAGAAGAGAAGAGTGAGGGGCTATTTGATAGCAGCCTTCAATTTCCTGAAAGGGGGGGGGGGTCCAAAGAGGATGGAGCTAAGCTGTTCTCAGTGATGCCAAATGACAGAACAAGAAGCAATGGTCTCAAGTTGGAGTGGGGGAGGTCTAGGTTGGCTATTAGGAAAAACTATTTCACTAGGAGGGTGGTGAAGCACTGTAATGGGTTACCTAGGGAGGTGGTGGAATCTCCATCCTTGGAGGTTTTTAAGGCCCGGCTTGACAAAGCCCTGGCTGGGATGATTTAGTTGGTGTTGGTCCTGCTTTGAGCAGGGGGTTGGACTAGATGACCTCCCGAGGTCTCTTCCAACCCTAATCTTCTATGATTCTATGATAATCCTAACATTGACCATTGTCATTCTGTATTTCTCACAATATGTTGATCTTGTCCCCAGTGTTTTAATGTCTACAGAACCTGATTTTCCATTTTTTTCCCCCCTGAAAGCATATGTTACACTTATGTAACTTGAGTCTCTGGTACTTTCTGTTTTTCCACTGACCAGATAAGGATCTCTGTTTAAAAAGTAATTGTTTTTTCCAGCTTTCAGAATACCAAGGTGAAATCTAACTATAGTTTTATCTGCCTTTAAAAAAATCATTTTAAATGGGACTTAAAATAATTTGTATTGCTTTTGTTTTCCCAGTGTAGATAAATATATTATTTTTCCATTTTCTGGTACTTCATCCTCAAATACAGATTTCATTTTTCTGATATATCCTGTTTATACATTTTGAAATTTATTTTGCTATTCTTCAGTGATCAGATTTGTTTTTTGTTTTCTTTTTTACACATTTAAATAATATTGGAGTTTGGAGGATTTTAAACAACATTTTTAATTTTCTGATTGTTATAGTAGCAGGTCAATGACAGAGTCAGGAATGGAACCCCAGGCTCCTAGTATTTTATCCACTGAACCATACTACTTCTCTACTTCTTGCATATAAACTAATCAGTTTTTAGTTGTTTCTTTTGTTTCAGACTCATCCTTCAGCAAATTCAGTTTTTGTTTTATTGTCTGAGAATGGAACTGTGTTTCAGGAGTTCCTGTGTTCTAATAACAGCTCTGACAATGACTCTATTTCAGTTTTTCAATCTTTATTTCGGGATAATATACTGTAACTACTGTATCTCATAGGGAAACATAGACTGAAACAGCTACAGTTGTTACCACACTTTTCAAGTACTTGTAATGCAAGTACTAAGTATTCTATTTTTCTTTTATAAGGTTCCACTTGTCCACAACATCCATAGCAACGATTTTATTTTTTAAATAGCTTCCTCATTCTCCAGAGAGACTTCAGTGAGAACTGCAGAGCAGTCAGCTTTTTTGAAAACCAGGCCACTTGTTTAGAATTTAGTTTCAATAAGGTTTTAGCAGCACAACTTTGGGCACTCAAGTTTTTAAAACTTTTCTTCCAAAGCTCTGGAAGATCATCCAATACTTTCTTTGGAATACTAATCTCCAAAGAAAATAATCTGGAATACTAGCTTTTAGCATTATTATTGTTAATAAAATAATGCTTTTCATTTCTATAGTGCCTATTTTCCAAGGTGCTTTATAATTTATTATTGAACTAAATGTTGTAAAGTAAGAATTATCCCCATTTTCAGAAAAGGAAACAGAAGCACAATGACCCTGATTCAGGAAAACACTTTTCAGGAAATAAACTCAAGGATTTGTTTAAATGTAAGCACCTGCTGAAAGTAAAGCACGTGCTTAAGTGCTGAACTGGGGCCTGGAAGATAGAGGGATTTGCAACCCTAAGGTCACTCAGTGGCAGAGGTAGGGCTGGAACCCAGCACTCCAGATGCCCTGTGCTGCTTTCTCAATTCTGGACAGTGGCCCCTCCAGTTTGAGAGAACTGTTTCATAAAAATGAAATATTATGGTTTTAAAAACAATGTTTTTACTAATCTATTAATTGCCACATGAATTAATTCTGCTTGCATTAACTAGGGCATCTATAACTTGATTTCAATAAAGTTTATGGGATGGGCAAACATGTCAGTGGTTTTTTGTGTAACCAGAACCAGTCTGTCAACTACTAAATATAATTTGATGTTAAGACATTCTTCTCAGGAGGCACTTGCTCACGCTTTGAGGAGCAGTTGGTATAGCAGTGAATACAAGAACAGTCAAAACGCAAGCTAAATTTATTACTATTAATTTACATTACGTATTTCTTTATAATAGAAAATTCACAGGCGCCTTCAGATGACTGGCTTGAGCACTAGCAAGAATACATGGGAATTTATTGTCCTCGGTGAAATTAAATCAGCTGAAGAGGAAGCTGTGACTCTTTATCCTTGCAGCTTATATTTGACAGCTGCAACTGAAGGATACAACAGAGAATAATTTATAATGTCAGTGAAGATGGATTCATGAAAGCTGCTTCTTACTCAGATATCACAACATAGTCTGGGAAAGGGATGGAATGCACATTTATGGACATTTTAGAAGACCAAATGACCTAGTCTATATTTACCTCATGAAATGTATGTAGCATCTCTGATTCATATTTAGAAAACAGTCTGTCAGTAAAATATTTATTTATAACAGCCTTGCCACAGAAACTCCTGCAAAAAATGTGTAAACTAACTGATCGGGAGCCAGGATGGGTTATGGTTTTGTTTTATTTATCTGGAAATGTTTTGGACTTTTTGAAATTGCATTCCCTTTGAAAGATATATTCTTATGGGCCCAGATGTTAAAGTTCCAGAAATGCTGATTCCCTGAAGATCTCCATTATATCCAGATGTAACATGAATGATATCTTGTTGAGCTGGTACAAACACTGTCATTAGACAAATAATACATGTATAGAACATTTCACAGGACAACAGAATCATTCAGCTAAAATGTAAACAGCTGGGATTTGACTAAACATACTAGTTTGGGCTAAATAAGAACTGGGCTAAATCTTAGCTCATGCCTTGAACCAAACCTGAACTAAAAGATTGTTAAGGTTTGGCAAAGGTTGTTGATTTTCTAATTATTATTTTTTGAACAGCAGCAGCAGTTACAGATCTGGCAAAGTCATTTGCCCGCCCATTATCCATTATCATATTGTTTTTATACTTGACATGGTAACTCAGTATAATGAGCATGTACTTCAAAACACTACAGGAAGGGAATGGTCACATTCAATAATTACTGTACATTTATTTAGGAAAATGAAACAAATAGTAGTGGGACTGGATTACTGAGTCAGCATGGAATCTTTTACAGTCACAAGACGGGCCATGGAATATGTTTTAGTGTAAGTGTAATTGCACCTGGATGCATGGGCAAGGATCCAGACCAGAAAAGATAATTTCACAACTATTAGTCCTGGGGGGGAAATAAAATCTGTATTTCAGAGATACATACATGCATTATGTATAGTGCTTGGCCAAACATGATTTTCCCATGATTATTTGAAAATCCTGTCCTCTATGTACAGATGTCTGTGTGGCTTCTCATTTTTCTGCCATTGCAAAATCTACATTTAGGCATAGGTAGTGGGTTTAAATGACTCCTTGAATCCTTTGAATTTCAGCCAAGTAATCTGACTGTTCCTTAGTGACAAGCATTTCTCACCAATAAATTCTGTTTGCATTTGAATATATATTTTAGGATTTTCAAAGCTGGCTGGAGCATTTAGTTACATAACTCCTCTTAATATTAATTGAAATTGAGATCTTAATCCTTTGTCTTTGAAAATCTTAAGAAAAGTGTTTAATCACAATTATGAGTATACAAGTGGGGGTCATCATGCTACATATAAATATAAATTCATTTATAATAAAGGACATGTGGGCGTTCATGTAAAAAGTGTCTAAACCAGTTTTCACCTGCCTTTCAAATTTGTGTAAAAATCAGTGTGTGTTATGGAAGATTGTCCCTAAAAGGAACATTGCACCTTTACTTGTCAACTTTGTCTACCAATTTTCAGCTGTCACCAGTCACATCTCTCATATTGGGATTCCACACTGACATTGTGTAAAGTGATGTGATTTTTGAGTAAACTGGCCATCACTGCAAGAAGTAGATCTGGATTTGATATGAAAATAGATGTTTTATATTATTTTTTTGTTCGTGATTATGAACTGCTTACATATGAAAAATGATTTTAATAATCTCTGAACTTTTACATTGCTGTGCAAAGGAAAAGAAAGAAGGGGTAGGTTTTTAATGTGAGATTTTATACAATGATCTGGATCACCAATTTAGTTTTATGATTCATTACATTTAATGAACTACAACATTTAATAAGCAGCTTGACACTATGATCAAAACTTCTTGTTGCTGTTCACTTGTCACAAGATATTGATTTTCAGAGTAGATTTTTTTTCTATTTAATTGCCCTTTTGTTTTACTCAATACTTCTGCCTGGATAATTGACTTCTGTGATCAGGGCTGGCAGTATCCATGAGGCAAACAGCAGACCAGAAATATAGAATCATAGGACTGGAAGGGACCTCAAGAGGCCTTCTAGTTCAGTCCCCTGCACTCATGGCAGGACTAAGTATTATCTAGACCATTCCTGACAGGTGTTTGTCTAACCTGCTGTTAAAAATCGCCAATGATTGAGATTCCACAAGCTCCCTAGGCAATTTATTCCAGTGCTTAACCACCCTGACAGTTAGGAAGTTTTTCCTAATGTCCAAACTAAACCTCCCTTGCTGCAATTTAAGCCCATTGCTTCTTGTCCAATCCTCAGAGGTTAAGAAGAATAATTTTTATCCCTCCTCCTTGGAACCACCGTTTATGTACTTGAAAACTGTGGTCATGTCCCCTTCTCTTTTCAAGACTAAACAAACCCCATTTTTTCAATCTTCCCTCATAGCTCATATTTTCTAGACCTTTAATCGTTTTTGTTGCTCTTCTCTGGACTTTCTCCAATTTGTGCACATCTTTCTTGAAATGCGACACCCAGAACTGGACACAATACTCCAGTTGAGGCCTAATTAGCATGGAGTAGAGTGCAAGAATTACTTACTTACAACACTCCTGCAAATACATCTCAGAATGATGTTCGCTTTTTTTGCGACAGTGTTATACTGTTGACTCATATTTAGCTTATGGGACCCCCAGATCCCTTTCCACAATTTCCTAGGCAGTCATTTCCCATTTTGTATGTGTGCAACTGATTGTTCCTTCCGAAATGGAGTACTTTGCATTTGTCCTTATTGAATTTCATCCTATTTACTTCAGACTATTTCTCCAGTTTGTCCAGATCATTTTGAATTGTAATCCTATCCTTCAAAACACTTGCAACCCCTTTCAGCTTGGTACCGTCCGCACACTTTATAAGTGTACTCTCTATGTCATTATCTAAATCATTGATGAAGATATTGAACAGAACCAGACATAGAACTGATCCCTGCAGGACCCCACTCATTACGCCCTTCCAGCATGACTGAACCGCTGATGATTACTCTCTGGGAATGGTTTTCCAACCAGTTTTGCACCCACATTATAGTAGCTACATCCAGGTTGCATTTCCCTAGTTTGTTTATGAGGAGGACATGCAAGATGGTATCAAAAGCTTTACTAAAGTCAAGATATAATATGTCTACCGCTTCCTCCCCCCCGCCCCGCCAATCCACAGAGCTTTGTTTCCCTGTCAAAGAAAGCTATCAGGTTGGTTTGGCATGATTTGTTCTTGACAAATCCATGCTGACTCTTGCTTATCACCTTATTATCTTCTAGATGTTTGCAAACTGATTGCTTAATTATTTGCTCCATTTTCTTTCTGGGTACAGTAGTTAAGCTGACTGGACTGTAATTCCTCAGGTTGTCCTTATTTCCCTTTTTATAGATTGGCACTATATTTGCCCTTTTTCAGTCATCTGGAAGCTCTCCCATCTTCCATAACTTTTCAAAGATAATCACTAATGGCTCAGCTATCTCCTCAGTCAGCTCCTTGAGTATTCTAGAATGCATTTCATCAGGCCTCGGTAACTTGAAGACATCTAACTTGTCTAATTTTTAACTTGTTCTTTTCCTATTTTAGCCTCTGATTCTACCTCATTTTCACTGACATTCACTATGTTAGATGTCCAATCACCACTAACCTTCTTGGTGAAAACTGAAACAAAGAAGTCATTAAACACCTTTGCCATTTTAGTTATTTTTACCCCCTCATTGAGTAACAGGCCTACCCTGTCCTTGGTCTTCCTCTTGCTTCTAATGTAATTTGTAGAATGTTTTCTTGTTACTGCTTATGTCTCTACCTAGTTTGATCTTGTTTTGTGCCTTGGCCTTTCTAATTTCTCTCTACATACTTGTGTTATTTGTTTATATTCATCCTTTGTCATTTGACCTAGTTTCCACTTTTTGTAGGACTCTTTTTTGATTTTTAGATCACTGAAGATCTCCTGATTAAGCCAGGGTGGTCTCTTGCCATACTTCCTATCTTTCCTACACAGTGGGATAGTTTGCTCTTGTGCCCTTAATAATGTCTCTTTGAAAAACTGCCAACTGTCTTCAGTTGTTTTCCCCCTTAGATTTGCTTCCCACGGGATCTTACCTATCAACTCCCTGAGTTGGCTAAAGTCTGCCTTCTTGAAAGCCATTGTCTAATTTTGTCAATCATTGTCATGATTTATCTCTACTATTCATGTGAGTATTTGGGAAAAAAACAAAATGAAAAAATCCAACAACCAACCAATCAAAAACCTCCATGCATGTACTCACCCAAATCCTGCAAGAATTCAGTTTCCTAAGCTGCTAGAAAAGTTGGTAGTTAAGATTTTAATATTTGATTTTATTCTCTCACAATGCATTTATACTACCCCATCCCTATGGTATGTAGGTGCCAGACTTTCCTTCTTAACAACTTTAAAATTAATTAGAAGTTTACACAGACATTTCTTTAATGTATTTTGTCTAGCAGACAATTCCCCCCCCACCCCGCACTGGATCTGAAATGAATATGACTTTCTTGTTTAATTGCTTTTCTGTTTGTTTAGTAGTAGCAGAATCACCAGAGATTTCATAATCTCTTTGTTAAAGTCAAGACATCCACTGAAGTTGCATGTATTTTACAAATGATGCCATTAAAGTATTCATATTCATGGCTCACAGTAATGACATTTCCCAAGATATTTCTGGTATTCCACTTTCTAAATATAGGAAATGCCACAAATCTAGCCCAGTCCCATGAGGAGATGAGGGTGCTAAGCAACTTGTTGGTGATATTCTGCCTGTGTGAAGATTGACCCCATACTGCGGTGCCAGAAAGTATCATGCTGCAGTAAACGGCAAGAACCTGGAGTGCTCTGCTTATTTGTCGTCACTCCTCCTGATACTCAGACACCGTACACCAAGATTAAAAGTTAGGTCTATCTTCTTTGTCTGAGCACAATGAACAAAACAAGGTTTGTTCAGAGACTAGCACAAATATTCTCCGTTCAGATGTCCAGTACAACTTTTGTTGACTGAACCACCACCAGACACTGATCCTGGAATGTCAACTGCCCTGTTGATTTCTGTCTATGTGTAAGGATGAGCTCAAATGTCGAAGTACAGTGATGACAGCAAAATAATGAGAGGACTATGAACCAGTTAGTAGAGAATATTTTGTACCAGGTATGTGGATATTCTCACAGCATTTACAATGCCAGCAAAGATTTGGCTCTAGGCAATGTCACAAGTCTTTCCTCACACTCTACGGTAATGTATAGATAGGACTGTGAGCAATTTACTCTGAGCTGGGAATATCTGGGATCCTAAGTGGTACCAACTCTGTCAACTATTTTTTGTAAATGTGAAATGTAGATGGGGGTGGGTCCTTCAACTGAACCTCTGGAGAAACATGTTCATATGTATTTAAAAACTCCCATACACTTCAGGTCAGCTGGCACCCTTTCCTGAGGATGGACCCTGTCAAGGAAAAGATTAGATTATTGCAGTGACAGGCTAGAGATGCAGTTATGTTTAGAAGTTTTTATAGTCCCTGGTGGCAAGTTGTTTGTAGTCAGCAGAACACTGGGCACACTTTCATCAGCACCAGAGTTTACCAACAACATTTAAAACACGTCTGTCTGCTAGTTATGTTTTGTGTTTGAGAAAAGCTACTAACACAAGCTCTTCCTTTTAAGCTATGCAATGTAAACATATATGTAAGATGTCTCACTAATACCATCTCTTTTAATGGGTGTGGTGCACTAAAAGGTGCAAGTAGATAGAAGCAATAATTTGGGGTAAGTGAACCCTTATCATTATGCCACGTAAAGAATACAGGATAGAATATTCAAATCACTCATGTGACCCATCAACTGAATCTTCCCTCCTCTAGCTCCCTCTTTCCCACCACATTTAGTTCTTGCTTCAGCTTCAAGGCTCTGCATAACTATTCCCCGTCTAATTATCTGACAGTCTTTTATCACTGCAGTCCCTCCACTCTGCTATTAATACCTGTCTCAAATTCTATTTCTCCTCTTCTCCCACCTATATTTTTGCTTTTATCCACATCACCCCATACCTTCCCAATCATGCTCTATCAAGCCACTACCCTCTCCTCATTCAAATTCCTTCTTAAGACTCACTTCTTCCACAGTTCTTACAAAAGCAAGTCAATATTTACTATCAATGGTTAAAAACAAAAAGATGAGCTATGTTTGTTTCAGCAAAGTGGACTGTGCTTTGTTATCCAAATGTGGAAAAAAAATAGGCAGTGGCTTTTGTTATTTTGAATGTCAATTTTTATCACTCTGATTAAAATAAGTGGTTTACACTATTATCCTGATGGCCAGCAGGATGTGATCTGCAGCTTACACAGCTCATGGGAGTGCTTACAGAACTAAATCCTAGTCTTCCTGAAATCCATGGCAAAACTCCTATTGGCTTCAGTAGAATTAAGATTTGGCTCACCATGTCAATAGGGACCTGAATTATACATCATTTATTTGCAGTCCTCCTTTTATTATGCTAGATCTCTCCCTGAGGTCATTGATTTCATTCAGAATTTTGACTGTTGTTGTTTAAATGAATTATCTAATGATTCCTGCGTAAAAAGTTATCAAATCATCTGGTGGAAGTAGCATTAGATGTTGTTACCAGTGGTTGGGATCCTGAGGATTTGATCAAATTAGAGAGGGTCAAGTGAGCAGGGATCAGAGTAAGGGGGTGAGACTGTACTATGCACATTGTAAATTTCCAGCATCAGTGCTATGTGCTTCTTGAAAAACAGCACCATATGTTTACTTTATTCATTAACCCTTTGTACCTTTAAAATTAACTTAAATCATACAACTGGAATTTTTTCCCTTTTTTGTTTTCCTCTAGATTCCTGCAAATATTTGGGGAGCGTCTAGGGGAGAACATAGTTATTTCAGGATTTTACTTGGACAAAATAAGTGTGATATCAAAAAAGTGATTATAACTACTTTGGGACAGCTGTAGCCAATATGCAAGTGACTAAACATTTAAAAACAAAATTCATAAGTCTACATTAATGGAATGTATAGGATGTAGCCTTGTGTGTCAGCCTGTACCTTGATTACCTTATCTCTGCTGCATATTGTTGCTTTCTAGATAAATAAAAACACTAGCAATATGATGCTTAAAGCATTTTAAGGTTCTCTGTAACTTGCCTTTCTTCTTGTTACATGGTTACTGACCCTCTGGTGCCTTTAAATACATCACCACTTGCATTAAATATGCATTTAAAGCCTCAAATGATGCAACCACCCTTTTGTCCAAATGCAGATTATTTCTGAGACTATTGAAGAACATAGAAGCTTTCAACAAAGCAAAAATCTCCTTCCCTCCTATTGGTTGACCAAGATGTTAATATAGTGATAGAAAGCCATTGATGCTACTACATATAAAGTAATGGAATTATATTGGTAATAGAGTTCACTCAGCAATATGGAGTGTGTCTAATCCTTACCTTGGGTTATAATGCATTTTGATGTGGAAGAAGAGAGATGGTCATGCTGGATAAAGACCCTCCACAAGAAATATAACATGAACTCTTCTCTTTTTTACAGCATAACTATCCAAAGACCTGGTCTACACACCATTTTTGTACTGGTATAATTAGTTGAGTTAGGAGTTTATTTTTTTAACAAGAATAATTATACTGGTAGAGCACCTAGTGTGGAATCAGTTATACCAGTATTAAGGTGCTTTTAACTAGATAGATTCATTCTCTTCCCTCATGGGAATATGTTAAATACTGGCATAAGCACCTTCATAGTAATGTAATTGAGACCCCATGACCGGGTGTGTGTATGTGTTGAACTGCTTTCACTGTATTGGTATAGATAAATAGTACAACTTGTGTGTGTAGAAATGACCTAATAAGAAATCAAGGAGGAAGGTGACAAATCCCAGAAAAATCAAAAGTAGGGCTACGTCGCTTGCAAGCCAGTGACTTGTAAAGATATTTTTGAAACCAGTGTGATCCCATGAAAATCAAAGAGAACAAATATCCTATTTGTACATCAGTAATAGCCAGGAGCGGCGCCAGGGTTTTTGCCGCCCTAGGCGGCAGTGCTCCTCCTCTGAGCATTCGGCGGCAGGGGTCCTTCCGTTCTGCGTCTTCGGGATGCTTCAGCGGTGGGTCCCGGAGTGAGTGAAGGACCCACCACTGAATTTCTGCCGAAGATTTAGAGCGGAAGGACCCCCCACTGCTGAATTTCCGCTGAGGGCGGCAAAATGCCGCCCCCCAAATCCTGCCACCCTAGGCGACCGCCTAGGGTCGCCTAGAGGAAGTGCTGGCCCTGGTAATAGCTATGTTAGGTCTGTCCCTGAACCATTCCCCCAGTCCCAACCAATGTTTGTCTTGGGGGTGGAATGGCGACACGAAAGGGTACGTGCCACTCCCAGCTCGGTTTCTTCTGCCAGAGTTCCTTCCGCTCGCTAACTTTCAGGCCCGCTCTGTGGATATCAGTGTGACAATAATAGACTGAATTTGGTTATGTTTTGCAGGGGCAAGCAGTGAAAAATTCTCTCTCAACCCATCCTCAAATGCTAACGCTGGGTCTGCTTGTTAATATTTTCAGTCCTCTCTGAATACACCTGCTACTATTGCTGTGGCTAAGCAGCTGGTGAAAGAGGAACTCCAGCCTGAATCCACAAAGGGACTTAGATGTTGCAATGCCTAACTTTTAGGTGCTTTGAAAATCATTGACAGCCTCAAAATCTGGATTAGGCACCTAGATTCCATACTCAGTGCATGGGGAGGTGCCTCTGAATGGGAGTCAGCCCCTCTCAGGTGAGTGCCCTAATCACTGGACTAGAGTCACTCTGTGCTCTGAGCATGCTGATTGGATTGGGGCCCACAGGCAAGATAGATGGGGCAACCTCTATTTCCTCCTGGTTAGGGGATTGTGTTGGGGCTTCAGAGTGAGACATGCATCTAGGCACCTGCCTGGGGCAGCACTGTGCATGACCAGAGGCAGAAATGTAAGTACCTAGGGAACTTTTACAGCAGAAATGTAAGTGCCTACCAAGTAAGACAGCAGCTGAGTGAGGGTTTTGTGGATTTCAGCAGTGTCTAACTTTAGGATTTAGGCACCTATGGTCATGGGCGGTGGGTAAACATGCCCTTGGGGGGGGCTAGCGCCCAGCCCCTCCCTCTCTGCCCGAGGCCCTGTCCGTTCTGTCACTCCTCCCCCGCCAGAGCCCAGAGCACACCCCTTACCAGGTGGTCACCAGCCCCCTCCCCACAACCTCAGCACGCTGGGCGGGCAGCGCAGGAAGCGCAGCCGGAGCGCCCCTAGCCCCAATACTGGTTGGGCAGGCAGGCAGCATGGCCAGAGTGCCCCCAGCACGCTGGGTGGGCAGCACAGCTGGAGTTCTCCCAGCCCCAATGCTGGGCAGGCGGGCAGGCAGAGCGGCTGGAGTGCCCCCAACCTTGGAGCGCTGGGTGAGCAGCACTGTGCCAGTGCCGGGAGGACGGGTGGCACGGTGTGGCCCCAGCCTGGGGGTCTTGTGCACACCATGGCCTCCAGCCCTCACCTGTGGGCCACAGAAGGGAACAGTGGGCAGGAGGGAATCTGGTGGTGGAGCGTGGTTGGGGCCACTCCAGGCTGTTTGGGGAGGCAAAGCCTTCCCCTGCCTATGATACCTGCCCACCCATGCCTATGGTCCTTTGTAGATCTGGGCCTCCCTTCAGTGCCTCTTGGTGTATTTGGAAGTGTAGAAGAGTGGGCTGCATTTGTGCACACTCTTGCGGGAGGAGTGTCTCTGCCCTGCCCTTTATTCTCCCTTTTCTGGGCCCTTTTATAGAGACTCCACACACTTGCTTGTCCAACCAGCACTCTTATAGGGGACTGGATGAGCTAACTACTCAAAGGTAGCATGCTCCAGCATATGAAGACATATTAAAAATGTAAAGTATTTAATCATCTGATTTCTATAATTACTGGTTCCAAATTGAAATAATTTTTCAGTGTGACTGACAGGAGCTGGCATTGTAGTTATCCTTCTTGAGCTCCTGGGTACATTCATCCAGAGGCCCAGAAGACCTATCGTGTAATTTACATTGCATCCTTTTCCCAAGAATTATGCAATAAACAAATGAAATGTTACCTCTAGAAACCGAGTTTCATGGGGATTCAAGTTTTGCTTGAAGCATTTTTCTGTCTTTCTAGCTCATACCATTTGTCTCTGATTAGTGCCACCTGTTGCCATGCTTGTTAACTCTGTCCATGAATATGCGATGCACAGTCTTCTTAAATCAGTATTGTCATTGACACTCTGGGGGTATTTCAACAGGAGTTGTGTTAAAAAACATAGGCCAATGCAAACCTGCCAAAGACCATTGCTCCAGTCAGTACTATACTATTTCTGACTCTGCACCACTCTGATTTTGTTAGATAGAATGAAGGTGGGTAGCATTATTTTTCTGGCTAACAAAAAATAAAACCCTACACAAAATAAGCAACATAATTGTCCTTGTTTTTAACATGTTGGGCCTAATTAGCTGTCACTCTGACTCTTGGTACTTTTAAGACTGGATACAGAAAAATCCTCTCTTCCCTGCCTACAAGAACTTGTGTCCCAGGTCTGACAGACTTCACAACTGATGCAAAGTTCAGCTTCACAACTCCTGCACTGTGTATTTACACTAACATTGGGCCCCAAATAAATCTCTAGATGGAAACGCCCCCAAGCTTTGGAGAGGTATGAATCAGTGCAGTGCAGAGGATGAAGATACAGCTATCAGTGCCAATTCTTGAACTGCCATTTTTATCAAATGGAAGCACAGTTTGATAACACACCAAGAAACAATTTCATCAAAGGAACTAATCTCAGTTCGAAATACTGTTGCCTTTTTTTCTGACACTAGTGTCCTGATCTGATACCCCTCTTCTAAAAGAGTAGTAGCTGATGCCTGGGCCTTGCAGATTGGCTGCCCAGGGGAGGATAATTCTGTGATGTGGAGTCTCTGTACATTCCCAAGCATAACTTCTTTCATTTACACATAGACACCAATCCTGGAACTGAGATGGTCAAACAGCACACAGGCAATAATTTCTTTCACGGAGCGCAGTCCAACACCATTGCTCAGTTCTCAGGGAGCAACTTTGCCTCAACGATTGATTCCCTCTACAGGCCCTACTACACAGAATCTTGCATAACCAAGTTTTGCAAAGACTTAACACTTTCCCCCATGCTGAGAAAAAAACAAAACTTGGAAGGCGGTGCCTGCTGACACCTGCCAGACCAAGTCTTCATTTCATATCGCTATTTCAGAATGCCTTGTCTGAGGGAACTGTGTACACCAACTTTGAGACGTTCCTGCAGTGGGGTATGTGAAATGCCTCTCAGGGGAGACATCCTCAGCATGAAAATATTCCAGTGGAGGCAGCAGATACTCAGAAGTATGTCTCCCCTAATGAGTGCACTGTCTGGTGTACACATCCAGTGTGGCAATACAGGACCAGATGTCCCCTTCTCCTTCATGTCTGGGGGACTATCGAAAATGCAGAGCCTTCACTGCATGCTGTCTTCTCAGACATTTGAAGAAACCCCCCATGCAAACTGGAGGTGGATAGAGCTGTGTGGGTTTTCTGAGAAAGCCCAAATGGGAGATATAATTTGTTACAAAGACCAAAATGGAGGAACACAAAACATTATTCATGAAGGAGATTTAAAATACTAAAAAAAATGATTTTTAATGTAAACAACTCTTTTTATAACCTGTTGACCTTGGGTTGGTCCAAGTGGAGGTCAAAGTAAAAATTCCTACAGTGCAGAGGGATTATTTCTGCTCCTTTGCTTTTATCTTCCAGGAGAAAGGGTGCTGTACAGTTGCAGCAAAGTAACCAATGGGAAGCCAACTGTTAAAACCACATTGCTGCTCTAGAGGGAAGATGATTGCAGAGAACAACAGCATGGGGAAAGCTTCAGATATGTGAGATCATTTTCTACTTCCCCACAGATGTTCTGGCCCCATAGAGTTTGTTTGTGGGTCCCCAAAATACTTTCCAGCTTCTTTTTTGAAGGGAATATGAGGTACTGTCACTGCAAAGTGAACATGGGGCAGTACAAGAGTAATTCTGGGTGTTGTTCAACTGTGACAGTGATGACCGTGATAAGCAGATAGATAGGAAGCTATGCATAATTGCAGTTCTTAATTGGCATCACAAAGACTTGGTGGAGTAAATCTCATGACTGCAATATTGGTATAGTGGGATATAAGCTTGTTCAAGGACAGGCAGGGAGATGTTGCATTATACTTAAAAATATATACACTTGTTCTGATCTCCAGAAAGAGGTGTGAGGCAGACCAGCTGAAAGTCTCTGGCAAAGGTAAAATGGGAAAACATAGGGGTGATGTCATGGCAAGGGTCTGCTACAGACTAGCAAACCAGAGGAATAGTAAAAGACCAACATGGCTCCATCAGGAATGCTTTAATGACCTGAAAATCAAAAAGGAATCCTAAAAAGAACAACTTGCTAACAGAAAGGTTAAGGTACAAAATGAGTTACATCTAACAATGGACATAAAAGGTAAAAAGAAGAGGTTCTTTAACTACATTAGAAACAAGAGACAGATTAAGGAAAGTGTAGGTTCTCTTAGTGGGAAAGGAGAGCTAATAACTGATGATATCAAGAAAGCTGAGGGGTTTAATGCTTATTTGGTCTCAGTCTTAAAATGGTTAATGGTGACCAGATACCCAACACAATTAATATGAACAACATGGGGAAAGGAACACAAGCCCAAATAGGGAAAGAACAGGTTAAAGAATATTTAGATGAGTTAGATGTTTCAAATCAGCAGAGCCTGATGAAATGTACTTAAGTAACTGTCATGACCAGGGTGTGGGCAGTCTGACCTAGTGGTTGGAGCAGGAGTCAGGCCAGGAGGTCAGAGTGAGAGCAGGCTAGAGGGCAGACCAAGAGTCAGATGTCAGGAGGAAGGCAAGATCTGGTAACCAGGAGATTGGAGTTGGGTGCCACATTACATACAGCAATCAGAAAGAAATGGCAAGGACAAACCAGGGTTGGGAGCCAGAATCTAGAGTCTGTCGTTAGCAGGGTCTGGAGCAGAAGCAGGCAGGAAGTGTGTGTTGATGCTCAGAGAGTTCTTCATCATGGCTTCCTGATTTTAATACTGGTATTAGCAAATCAGGGGTGTGTGAGGGGCTGCCACTTCGGCCCTGAGGGGTGCTACTTCCTGCTAGCCTAGCTTTGCAGGGTCCTCCTGGGACACCAGCCTAAGCCTGTAGTGGTGATGCAGAGGTGTCAGTGGTGCAGATCCCCAATACTCCCAGCTTCTAGTCTTGCAGGTTCATACAGAAACTAGCTGACACAATCTCAGAACTGTTAGCAATTATCTTTGGGAATTTACGGAGGATGGCTGAGGTCCCAGAGGACTGGAGAAGGGCAAACGTAGTACCTATATTTAAAAAGGGGAATAAAGAGAATCCGTGGATTTAAAGACCAGTTAGCCTAGCTTTGATATCAGGAAAGATACTAGAACAAAGTATTAAACAATCAGTTTGTAAGCACCTGCACGATAATAGGGTTATAAAGAATAACCAGCATGGATTTGTCGAGAACAAGTCATGCCACACCAACCTAATTTCCTTTTTTTGTCAGGTTTACTGACCTAGTCAATGGTGGGAAACAGTAGATATATCTTGATTTTAATAAGGCTTTTGGCTCAGTCCCACATGACATTCTCCTAAACAAACTAGGGAATTATGGTCTAGATGAAATTACTATAAGGTGGGTGCACAACTGGTTGAAAGACTGTACTCAAGGAGTAGTTATCAATAGTTCACAGTCAAATTGGGAGGATGTATGAAGTGGGATTTCACAGGGTCAGTCCTGGGTATGATACTAATTAATATTTTCATTAATGATTTAGATAATGGAATGGAGAATACACTTATAAACTTTGTGGATAACAACATCAAGCTGGGAGGGGTTGCAAGCACTTTGGAGGACAGGATTAGAATTCAAAATGCCCTTGATAAATTAGAGAATTGATCTGAAATGAGCAAGATGATACTACACTTAGGAGGGGAAAAAATGCACAATTGCAAAATGGGGAATAACTGGCTAAGTGATAGTACTGCTAAAGCAGATCTGGGGATTATAGTGGATTACAAATTGAATATAGTCAGCAGTGTGATGCAGTTGTGAAAAAGGCTGCTATTATTCAGAGGTGTATTAATAGGAGTGTCATGTTTAAAACATGGGAGGTAACTGTTCCACTCTACACAGAACTGGTGAGATCTCAGCTCAAGTACTGTGACCAATTCTAGGCACCACACTTTAGAAAAGATGTGGACAAATTGGAGGTAGTTCAGAGAAGAACAAAAACAATGAAAGGTTTATAAAACTTGATCTATGAGGAAAGGTTAAAAAAATTGGGCATGTTTAGTCTTGAGAAAAGAAGACTGAGGGGGGGACTTGATAATAGTCTTCAAATATGGTAAGAGTTGGTATAAAAAGGGCAGTTCTCCATGTACACTGAAGGTTGGTCAAAAAGGTATTGGCTTAATCTGCAGCAAAGGCAGTTTACGTTAGATTTTAGGAAAAACTTTCTAACTATAAGGCTAGTTATGCTCTGTAGTAGGCTTCTAAGGGAGGTTGTGGAGAACCTGCCACTAGAGATTTTTAAGAACAGGTTGGACAAACACCTCTCAGGGACAGTCTAAGTTTACTTGGTCCTGCCTCAGCATAGCGGGCTTGACTTCAAGGTCCCTTCCAGCCCTACATCTGTTTTATTGCAAATCTGTGAAATCTTCCACATTTCCTTACATGTGGTCAGGGCCGCCGACAGCGGGTTCGGGTCCCGGTGAAAAATATTTTTTTGGCCCCCCAGCAAGGGCGGACCGGCTAAACAGGGCCAATGAGGGCGGATGGGAAGCTGGGCCCCGGGCCCCCTTCTGGACCACCGGACCCCGGTAATTTGTACCGGCTGCCCCCCCTCTCGGCGGCCCTGCATGTGATATAAACAGCAGAAAAGTGCTGATTTCATGCCATAAATTTTTCAGATCATGATGCAACCACACAACTTATTTTATCTCAATAAATCTTCAGCTAAATTATGTACAAAATGCAAATGTACTGTCCCAGTACAGTATACTGTCTGGTAGTATTAAGATTTACCTAGGGGCCAAATTCTGACCCGGTGGCAATACTGTCATTGACTTCAATGGAACTGCAGTATGGACCTAGCAAAGTGGCACACCTGTCAGCTTATCAGACTGGTGGGTAGCTTGTGTTCTGTTGTAATACCTGGGCCTACAAATTAATCCCAATTCTGAGCTTAACTTTTGTGAAAACTGAGTAAAAATGTATAAAATGTTACAAAAAGCCTATAATTTTGAATGATAGGGAAAAGAGTGTAAAAAAAGTGTGGAATTAAAAATTAGTTGACCCAATTAGTGTGTCAGAATTAGGCCTAATTAGTAAATAAAAGTAATGAGCGGATGGGCTATTTATATTACTTCCTCTTAGGGTTTTTTTTAAATACACTTTTTTTGGGGAAAAATACAAATAAGCAAACAAGGGCTACTGTTATACTAACTGGAAAAGAAAAAAAAAGGGGGGGAGGTAATTATCTACTAAATCAAACGTTACCATTATGGCAGCCATCCCGCCATCTCTTCGGACTCCAGACCTTTGCTTTAATTTTAAAAATGTCCCAACAAGACTGAGTCAGAGAAAGGAACCCAAATAACACTGCCACCTTCAACGGCTTTAGCTAAATCTTCAAATGTCACTTAGAATGTGAAATTTTGGTTCCTCCTCCACTCCAACGTGTTCTTTTTCTTCCTAACCTAGGCACCAGTAAACCAAGCACATGCTTGGGGCAGAACAATGTTAGGGGCAGCATTCTAGGTGCTCTTGGAGGGGTTCTTTTGGGTTTTTTTGCTTCGGCGGTTGCGCTCTCGGAGGTGTGTGGTTTTTTTTGTTTTTGTTTTTTTTCTTGCTTGGGGCGGCAAAAAACCTAGAGCTGGCCCTGTTTGGAATAAGGAATTTGCAAACCTTAAAATATAAGGTTATATAATATAAGTACCCTTTTCATTCCTTTTTTTCTCTATATGCTTAACATGAAATAAGGATTTTTGTCTGTAACTGTAATTTAACAACATGAAATTTTGCCCCCATCCCTCACTACTATATGTCCTTTCTTCCCCCACCTTATTTCTTCTCTTTCCTATCCCTTTTGTTTTTCCTTCTGCCTAACAAAAGTCTGACTTAGCCCACCAAGACTGTGTATTTTACAACACTGCTGTAACCCTGTAACCAAAGACGCAACTAAGAGCAATGTCCTAAACTACCCAATGCTGGTACAAGTTTGGCAGGTCTCTGCTTCCTGGTTTCAGCTGACTGAACTTGTAATGAATACCAAAACTGGGTGAGTTGGGCCTGGTTTCAGGTTTCATTACAAAACAAAATTCAGGCCAGGTTCACAAGCCTTTCAGCAAGGGTGGGCCAAGTTTCAAGCAAACCTGCACAGAGTGACAATTTTTACTGGAAACCACTTGAAAGGTCATTTTAAACACTCGAATCTCAAACCCATCCAAATTCCACTTCAATTTTTTTGGTTTGTACTAAGCTGAAACTAAAAGGAGCTCAGGGGATGGGACCCAAGTGCATTAAATTGGAAGAATGATTTTAAAATAAAAAGGTTTGCTTGAAGTCTAGTGAATGGATACTGCCAAGTTTCAGACATCTTTACTAGAAGCATAAATTGTGAAACACCCTGAGGGTGGCTATTCCTGTGGCACTTTCAGTCCAGTCAGAATTACATGGTGATTCATCCAGTTCACAAGCCTAGATAGAAAAACAGAATTACCACAAATCTCTCATGTTTCTAAATCAAAAGAATTAATTATTCCACACTGAATCAGACCTCTTTACTTTTAGAATTGTAGACTAACAGCTGGTATTTCACTAATTGGCTTTACCAGGATTTTCATTCATTGTGCCTGTGGACCTCCACCTCTTTGTGAAGTGTTGCCTTTGATTATGTCTGTGGCTTTCTCTTTCCTTTGGTATTATTGACAGACTTTTATATTTTGAACAGTAAAGGATATTAAAATGAGATTTTAGGCATACCAGCTGTGTATGCTTGAAAGAGTCCCTCTTGCATATTTTTCCATGGTGTTTTGGGGGAGAGGCTGATTTGAATTCAGTCCAACAGAGCAGGAAAACAAGAGAATTTATAATAATTTGTAGGTACTGAATTTTTCCAGTGGGCAGACCATCCACAGGGCCATTACAGTAGATTGGAAAAAAAAGTGAATATTGACACTTTAACAGTTTGAATTTACAATATTGATTTTGATCCTGGCATGTTCCTCAGATGAAAAAATAAGGTTTAGGCTTGGTCCAGTTACAAGATGGCCACAGAATTACTGTGATAGGCTCAGGCTGCAAAATTCAGCTTTCAACAACCCTCCACCCTACCCCCAGTGACTGGGGTTGTCCAGATCTGGGGGTTTCGAGTCACCCATTGAAATGGGGGCCAGGTGTCTGATTCAAATCCCGATCCAACCTCTGATTCTGAATTTCTGCCCCCACCCCAAATTTCAGGGATATCTGGACCTGGGATTTTGGCTCTGGCCCACTAATTATTACTAATTAGAAGTATACATATTCTTAAGAAATATCAAATATTAAAGCAATAAGTAGTCCAAACTGTAGTGTTTCTGCCTGCTGTCAATCTCATTTGTATGAATACAGTTGCTTTATGAAAGGGGCATTTCAAATACTTTATTATGTTTTCCAAAGCAGCAGTTAGAGGGTTTTTTTTTGTTTTCCCCAGTTTGCTTCTCTGAAAGAACATATATGGTTGCTTTTTATTGTTTGAGTAGAGGTGAGGGGGGGAAATACTTAGCATTTACATCTTCAAGGCATGGAATTGTGATGAGATATGTCAGCCCCATCCCTGACAGGAAAGTGTTAACCAGCAGTCAGACTTAATTAGCCACGCCTAGTTACATCTGGGTTGATGTATATTTATGCAGTAACCATACAAGCAACAACCTAGGAGGAACATAATAAAAGGAATCACAGCAGGAGCTGATCTGGCCATCTACAAAACATCAAATTGTTTGATTTAAAAATCTTGTTCCCTGATGACACGATGATTTTGCAAATTAGCAATCAAGGGAAATAAGGCATACAAGCAAGAAAAAACATACAATCAATAGTAAAGACTTAATGAATTATAAACAATGTGAATCAATTGCAAAAAGGATTATCAAAAAGACAAAAAAAAATTGGAGTAATGTCTGTGGGAAACTGAGCAAAGATTCAAAGCTTCCGGAAATATATAAGCAGATTCAAAGAATAACAGTCTTCCTGGACAGTTAAAAAGCATATGGAGGGAAGGCCTCCTATACAAAATAGCCAAAACTAAGATAAAAGGGGGACTGTTCTGGTGGATGAGGGGCTTTTTAAGTGACAGAACTATAAAAGTCAAAGCTGGAACAACTTTATCAAAAACATAAAAGCTTACAAATGGAACTGGACAAGGGAGTATTATTAGCTGAACTTTGTTTTCCATTATGATAAATGATCTCCCAGAAAGTGTGCAGATGGGAATAGATACTTCCCCTTTTGCAGGCAACTGGATTCAGCATAAAAGACTTAAAGTAGCCATGGACAAGACAAATGAGACACTCCTGAGAATTTCCAAGTGGGGAAATGATTGGGGATTTAAAGTCTAGCTTGCAAAAAAACAGGAAGAAAATTAGGGAAGATTGGGACTTATTCTTTTATGGTTAAAAAAAAAATCCAGATATACTTTTGAACTATGTTTCTAGAAGTAATGTTTGATAATAAATGAACTTGGAGAGATCACATAGATAATGTCACACAAGTGTAAAAGTAGGATGAACCTATGTAAAAGTGTAGCTGGAAACAAATGGAATGCAGATAAGAAGGTGATGAGGATGTATCGAGCATTGTTAAGACCAGATGTGGACTACTAATGCCAAGCTTTTCGTTCAGCCTCAAAAACAACTCTTAGAACTGCTTCAGGCCCAAGCTCTGTGATTGGTATGTGTCACAATAACACCAGTGCATGTGCTGCAAATAGCCACTGGAGAAGGATCTGTACCTTTTGGACAAAGATAAAAGGGAACTGTGAACATAGAAGTAAACAACAGATTTGAAGACTGCTGGGAGCTCAGTAGACAAAATAATACGGATTGACACAGACTTCCTCAGATTATCAGGGTCAAAATGGGTAAAGGAGACATGTAAAAAAGAAAAATTGAGAGAACTAAAAATTTTTAGTCATAGGAAATCAAATTACAGCTGGACAGTTATTCCACCATTTGTGGATATGGAATTGTATGGAAAAAAAAAAACAAGGGAAGGAAGAAAGCACACATCACCACAAAATGAAATTTCAGAATTTATTTAATGAAAAATGGAGTCAGCTTTGCCAAGTCTATACGGACGGATCAAAAGATGGAAGCACTGGTAGAGCAGGAAAAGCATTCTGAATTCCTAGTTCTGGAATCCAGTAATCTAAAAGGCTATTGAATTATGTGACCATTCTGAACGAATGGGGATAATGTTGGCACTAACCTGGAGAAGAGATGTGTGACTGCAGCTGTAACTTTGCCATTATTTCTGACAAGGAATCAGATAATCAGAACAGGGACTTCAGAAGGCAGAAATGACATAAGTGAAATAATGTTCCTAACTATGAAAATAATGCAGATATCTGTGTAACAATAGCGTGGATTCCAGAGCATATCAGAATACTTGAAAATGAGATGGCTGACAAAGCAGCAAAACATGCCCCCCAAAATGAGGAGGTGGCTATTAATATTCTCTTAAGGAGACAAGAATTTAAAATAAGGTTGTGAAGGAATGACAAGGTTGAAGGTTCTATGATACAAGTTCAAAAATTAAAGAGAATACTATACTTCACAGTCATGATAGAAAAGGAAAAGTAGTCCTTTTTAGAGTGTTAGGCGGTCTCTGTACCCTAAGTAAGTTAAACTTGCTAAAAAGACAAAGATCAACTATATAATATGCGCAAAGAAACTATTGATCATATTCTATGGCATTGTGGGCAATAGTTTATGGGAGGAAAGTTTCTTTCTGAAAAAATTGAGTTGGCCTCGAATCAAAGATGATCTTTTCCCTAAAGGGCCTACTGAGAATGTCAGGGAAATGGGATAGTGGGGGGAAAAAAAAAAAAAAAAAAAAAAGGCTTGTTGTGTTTCCTTCAGGATACAACACTGATTGTACAGAAGTTAAAAAAAAATAGGCTAAAAAGGAATAAAGAAAGTAGCAGTCATAGCTCCATATTATGAAACAATATAATACCAAAAACAAAGACAAAGCTGGAGGCTGGTAAGGAAACAGATCACACGGCTGTTCTGGGTAAGGATCTGAGACAGGGACTGCAGCTTACCTGAAAACCTCAATTAAGGGGTAGAGTGGGCCAACCTCTAGGTGGTGAGATTGAAGCCCAGGAGTTGATGTTGGGACAGTTTATTGCAGCTGGGGCTAGCCTGCAAGTAAGAAGGCTAACAGCTGAGCCTGGCTGGGCTGAAGATTTATCATTTTGCTATTTTCTGATGGATTTTAAGTAGAAGACTGTGAGGCCCCAAAAGGGGTTGGACTCTATGTGGGTTGGCTAGAAGGCCAGATCACTCCAATGGACAAAATGGGGCAGAAAAGACAGTACAGAAATTGAGGCAGATTGTTGTGCCTTGATATTGTCAAGGCAAACTGGGAAAAGGGTAGGTGACTATAGAATATGGGTATTTTAACAAAAATGTTATTTTAAGAAAATAAAGGAAAACTGGCCCTTTATCAAGGCTATAAACCAGGGATCGGCAACCTTTGGCACGCAGTCCACCAGGGTAAGGACCCTGGAGGGCAGGCCTGTTTGTTTTCCTACCGCATCCAGAGGTTCGGCCGATTGCGACTCCCACTGGCTGCGGTTCGCCACTCCAGGCCAATTGGGCTGCAGGAAGCGGCGGCCAACACAGCCCTCGGCCCGGGCCACTTCCCCGCAGCCCCCATTGGCCTGGAGCGGCGAACTGCGGCCAGTGGGAGCTGCGATCGGCCGAACCTGTGGATGCGGCAGGTAAACAAACCGGCCCAGCCCACCAGGGTGCTAAAGGTTGCCGATCCCTGCTATAAACCCTACATTTGTTCCCTTTGAACTACTCAAAAGAGTTATCACACCCCTAGTACTATGGAACACCTATCTGCTGCATAGTCTCACTAGCAGGGAAGGTGGAGGGAAGATGAAGGAATGATGGGGAAGTGGATTCATCATAGGGAGTTATGAAACATGGGAAATTAGGAGCTCTCCTTCCTAAAGCTGTTACACAAATCCTTAGAATTTAGCTAAAAATGTTGGAAGATTATACCCTTTCTGTGATAGGAGAACTTTAAGTTAGTTTAGAGTGCTACTAGGCCAATCCCTGAGGCTTGTATGGCCCTGAAGGCTACAGATATTTTTCAGATATATCCAGAATTGTCACACCCACTTCTTGAATTAAAGCACTCATATTCCGAAGATTTGTGCACTACTGAAAACTGGAAGAAACTAGCCAAAATAAGCTTCATTACATTTTTTTCCTCTTCAAATGAACAACCAAGTGTTCAAAACATAATGACTGTGATTTAGAATGGCCAGAAGGGAATTCTAAATCTGATTGACAGGACAGGGCACTGAGGTAATTCAGATCTGAGTAAACCGGGAAAAATGTAATAAAATCATTTTTTATTCAAAAGACAGCTTGCTCAATTAGTTCAATAACTATGAATTTTCATGTAAATGTCAAGTTAACTTGCTGAGCTGAGAACACTGATTAGACAAGATGTGCCATTGGTTCTTTCTGTACAGCATTTCCCGGGGAACAGAGTATTATAAATGAACTAATATAAGGTTGGAATCCAAGGACTTTTCCCTTTTTTACCACAGGGACAATCCCTCAAGAATATCATGTTCCTCTGCATAGAGGATAATACGAAGCACAAGAAGGGAAGTAGACCTCCACACATACAAAAGGAGTTTGGGAGAAAGGGGAGGGGAGTGGCAGCTATTGTATTTTTGCACATTTACAATCAACCACAAAGGTTTAGGGGTTTGTGATATTTTAATGAGAAATGAAAATGTTTGACTTTTGCAGTGTCACTTGTTGATGCGTTCTTTCCTTCCATACAAGTCTGTGCACAAGCATATGTAACACTAACAAACCCAAGTTGGGGGCAGGTGGGATTGAACTTGGGACGTCTGAAACTTTGTGCATGAGCCTCTACTGCATGAGCTAAAAGTCTCATGGCCCTTAGCCACGGCTGTAGCAGACTCAATCGCTACATAGTCTAGATGCCACAGGAGGGGGACAGAGCATCCTCCGAAGCAGGCATAGGGTTACACATAGATGCACACACAAGTGGGTATTGTGATGACTGTATTAGAAAATTGTCCTGCAAGGACTGAACATTAGAACTGGTTGAAAGACAAGGGAAAATATATTGTGAACTTTCCCACTTTTCTTCAAAATTTTGCAATAGGAAGTTCAACCTACCTTTACTTTTCATGGAAATAGCTCAGTACATGTCCAATCATGCTACCACTGAAGCCATTAAGAGTTTAGCCCTCCTCGTCAATGAGGGCAAGATTTGGCCATAGCATAGCATCAACTGGAGCAAGAATTGCCTTACTAATTATAATAATAATTATTCAAAGGGGCCTAATACTCAGCTGTAGTGGAAGTAAGTGCAGCATTACAGTCTTTAGCCCCTGGTTTTCCAGCTGCTTATGCATATGAGTAATCCCATCAAATTCAATGGGGATTACTCATCTGCATAAAGTTAACATATGCATAAATGTTTGCAGAATTGGGGCCACTGACACTTTTGTTTACTCAATGCATCTGATCAAAAAATGACCATACCTAGGCTTGCATACTATATGAAACGAAGAGGAGACCATACAGACTGTCAACACCCTTTTAGTTCCCTACCATTGTGATGCATCTTACACTAAAAGATAGATGAGCCAATGGAGAAAACCACTGGATGTGTAGAGCCCAACAAGGTTCCATATATTTATAAATTACCAGCAATCCAGTACTGATACGGTTTTCTTGTGTGTTGCCTGATCTTCATAGCTTTGTCTCCATCTCAAAGCTCTTTTGGTGTCTACTAGTGCTTAACCTGTTTGGTTTTGGTTGTTTTGTTTTATCCTAGAAATATACAAACTGTTGTATAAGGCCACTACCATGTCCTTCAAATCTTTGCTTACCGCCATCCTTTGCCCTAATCAATAAGCCAATTGATAGCGGTTTGAGGGGCACATTGGGTTAATTGGCAATTACTATATTTATAATTATAGGAAAAAAAGATGTCAGATTTGACAAAATTTTGTTTGTGGAAAAACAAAACATATGAAGGATTTCGATAACACCAAAATATCCTATTTTGACATGTTCAGAATGTAATGTTACAATTTTTTATTTCAAAATAATTTATCAAAATGAAATTGATTGTTTTATTTTTTTTAAAAGTTATAGGTTGAAAGCGATTAAATGCTTTGATTTTATTGAAACAAAATATTTCAATAAACCCAAAATGAATTATTTTGTCATTTTGTTTCATGGGAAACTTCTAACTGTTTTGGTTCTTGTTCCATTTTGAAATGGGAAAAAATTGGAATCACAGAATTTCCTATGAAACAGCAAATCTAGTTCCTGCCCAGCTCTAGTTTTTGTCTCTTTTCATCTCTCATCTAACTCAAAATGATGAAATATATGCTTAATGAATGTTCATAAACATTATAGTACAGTAGATGAATGGATAAAATGATGTCTTTTTAAAAGCAATTTTTTCCTACATTTCTCTTCCCTTTAGAACACAGACATAGAACTGGGATGTCAGGCTGTGAGAAATTGCGGTTTTTCTAAAAATAGTAAGATCTCCGGCAATGTTAACATCCTGGATATAATTCTACTTGGTTGGTATGAGGCTATTAGGCTGTAAATATTAGCCTGTGTATGGAGTCTTCATTCATTCACTTGTTTCTTTAGACCAGATGTCCTGATTTTATAGGGACAGTCTCAATTTTGGGGTCTTTTTCTTATATAGGCTCCTATTACCGCCCCAACCCCAGTCTTGCTGTCTGGTCACCCTAAGACACACATTGTAAGAAACCACGTTAGTTTCTTAAGTTTGATTTAATCGGAATAAAGATTGCAGTGGATCCTCTTGCTAACATGTATTAAATTCTTTTGCAGTATAAAAGCATTATGCTGATCTTAGACCCATTGCATTTCTTTGATTGAACATTATTGCCAACCTCAAGAATTCACAAATTTTGAGTGAGGCCTCTAAATAAATTAGTTTATTTATTTATTTAATCTGCAATTAGCTTAAAATTCATGATATTTTTAAATAATAATAATAAATTTGGAGTCATTTATGTTTGCTGTCAGATTTCTGAGCTTTTAGGGAACACTCTGGTCATGTTTCCAAGCTTTTCTCCATAAATAAATAAACTGAACTAAGTTTCACATGATCACCTGACCCCAGGAGCTGAGGCCTTAAAAATATCCAAATCTCATAAAATTCGCAATAACTTCATGAAAGTTTGCCACACTGGGTGAACTTTTGTAAAGGTAAATTAATAATCTTTTATACTATCTATCAGGGAAAAACAGAATTCTGAAGACAGGACTTGACATCTAATTAAAAGAAGAAATGGCTTTCTTATTTCTGTGAATGTCATATATTCAGTAGTATTAATAGTAACCATTATACTTAGCAATTATATTGTCCTTCTCATCTTCAAAGTGCTTTACTAACCCTTTGTTAATGTGAATTTTAAGCCACATTAGGCAGCTAATTTAGACCTCCCCAGGCAAATATAGGGATGATCTGTGTCATCCTGGAACACTGGAGCAGATGTCTTCAGTCTGCCTACTTCTGTATCCTGTCACCATCTGAGGCCAGTTTCAGAAGAAGATGCAAGAAACTCCCAAATGGAATATTAGAGAATAACTTTTATGTAAGGAAAGCTTCTTCCTAATCCCACAGAATTAGGGGTTATTTTGTGCCCTCAAGGAAAAGGATTTTTTCCCTTATTTTTAATATCCTATTATATCTAATGGAATTATGCATATTATTCATAGAAAGAATCTGTTCTTTTGTTGAATCGTACTAAGATGTTAGTCTTAATAACCTTTGGTGTCAGGGAGTTTCACAGGTTAATTATGCAAAATATAAACAAGTATTTCCTTTTATCAGTTTTAAAAACCTCATTGATTTTTATGTTCATTGGATTTCTCTCTTGTTCTAGTATTTTGAGTGAGGGTAAATAGAAACAGCTGATTTATTACTCTAAACAGTTCACTCTTTTGTGCACCTCTATCATGCCATGCCTTATGCAAGACCAGTCAAATATGGTGACACATAACTCTTAAGGGCCTTATACTGACATATGTGAAAAAGACTCAGAATACAAATAGAATTATTTATATTTTTCTTGGAAAATGTGAACCAGAATGTATTATGATTAGGACTTCAGGAGTTGTGAGTTTCGTTCCTACTCACTCTTCTAAAAATGTGCCATAACTCCTGGCTTTAGATCACAAGCTGCTTCATATTCTGTCTTAGAAACTATGTGTATTGAGGCAGATTCTGCTCCCATGGAACCAAGCAAAATGTGGCCCACTTATTCTTATTTTGAACTCATCGAAAGACCTTTATATTGATGAGCTATACTGCCCAATGGTGCTGCACTCTAGCCAAAAACATTGTGCCCAGGTTGCACATATTTTTTTTTTTTGAAGTATAATATTCTGTAGTTTGGGTAACTGTAATGGGGTGTAGCAACTCCACACTGGGTGTGAAGGAGTTAATGAGATCCGATGGGTGCAATCAGCCTCACCCTGCTACACCTGCAGTAGGTGTCAAGCCTTGAGAGAGGAGTTAAAAGGGCTGATCCTGACCCAGTTAGGCCCTGAGCAGGAAGGAGAGCATATCTCTGGCTACCTTTCAGTAAGAGAGGCCAGGCTGGAGTCAGGGAACTGGTTGGGAATAGCGGTGGGCAGTGCCTGTGGACAGGGCTGTGCACAGAGCTACCTGGCTGTGCCTCCATGTGGGAGCTGGAGGGAGGACATGCTGCTGCTTCCCAGAGCTCCTTGAGATAAGAGCCGCTGGAAGCCTGCACCCCCTCTTGCACACCAACCCCCTGCCTCAGCCCAGCCCCTTCCTATACTCCAAACCCCTCAGCTCTACCCCCCAGCCTGGAGCCCCCCTCCTGCACCTCAAACCCCTCATCCCTGGACCTACCCAAGAGCCCACACCCCCATCCTGATCCCTCACTCCCCTCTCAAATCCCAATCCACTACCTCAACCTAGAGTCCCCTCCTGCACTCTGAACTCCTAATTTCTAGCCCCACCCTGGAGCCCTCACCCCCCTCTCGCACTCCAGCCCCTGAGCCAGCCTGGTGAAAATAAGCAAGTGAGTAACGATGGGGAGAGCGAGCGACAGAGGGAGGGTGGGGGGATGGAGTGAGTGGGGCGGGGCCTCAGAGAAGGGGCAGGGCAAGGGTGTTCAGTGTTGTGCGAGTAGAAAGACAGCAACTCTACCTTTTGAACTAGGAGTTATCTAAATATTGATAAAAACAACAAGGAGTCTGGTGGCACCTTAAAGACTAACAGATTTATTTAGGCATAAACTTTCGTGGGTAAAAACCTCACTTCTTCGGATGCATAGAGTGAAAGTGCATCCAAAGAAGTGAGGTTTTTACACACAAAAGTTTATGCCTAAATAAATCTGTTAGTCTTTAAGGTGGCACCAGACTCCTTGTGTTTTTGTAGATACAGACTAACACGGCTACCCCCGATACACCAAAAAAAAAAAAAAAAAAATCACATCAATATTCAGGTAAGAAACCATCCATCACAAAGTCCAGCTTGCCTAGGCAGCAAGATAGACTGGGATGCCCAAGGGGACTGTCTGTGACTCCCTCGTAAGCCGGGCTGGCTCTGGCTTTTTTGCTGCCCTAGGCAAAAAAGCCACCCGCCACGCCCCCCTCCCCAGCGCGGCAGGGGAGGACGCCAAGCCCGGCCGCGGGCCCACAATCCCCGACCGGCCAGAGCGCTGGGGAGAGGATGGAGAGCCCCCAGTGGCCAGAGCGCCAGGAGCAGGGCGGAGAGCCCAGCCGGGGCTCTCCGCTGTGGCCAGAGCGCCGGGGGGAGGGTGGCGAGCCCGGCCGGGGCCCCGCTCTCCCTGACCGGCTGGGGCCCCGGGGGGAGGGCGGCTAATTTAGACCCATCATTTTGAATGTATAGCTTGGTTTATATTTTCCAATGTGCCCACATGCTTGGTGGGCTGGTGCCTGGAGCCGGCCCTGCTCATAAGACTGTTATAGTGCTTTAGGAGTTCACACTTGTTACTGGTGATATCTAATAATAGAACATACAACGAGTTTGGGGATTTTGCCCTGCTTCTGGACAGTGCGCCCTGAGCTTGGCACTCATGTCTGTGAGCCATTCCAGACAGCGTGACACCAGGATTCTGCGCACTGGTAGAGAGGCCTGCAAGGAGCAGGAAGAGTCCTGCTGGGTCAGGGAAACAAAGAAAACCATTCTACAGCAGAACCAGCTGGGTGGTGGGAAGTGCTAAACTCTGTAGTGAGCCTGTGGAAGAGGCTTAGAGAGGGTGTTGATGATACACTGGGAGCCCAGGAAGATGCTCGGGTGAAGCCCAAGGCAGGGCTTGGCTTCCCTTAGCAGCCCACTGAGAAAAGTGGAGCAGAAAACCCTCCTGACAAGGACTACTGAAAACCCCTGGGATTAGGGATAGGCACTAGTGAGTCCTGATTCAGACTGAAGGTACAATGTGAGGTTGACAGACTATTGTTTAGTGGATTATTGGTTTATAGGACTATGTATGACCCAGCCTGTAGGCCAAGTCACAAGAAGTGGACCACTGCAGGGCCAAAAAGGCTGTCAGCAGGGAGCAATAAGGGGGAGACAATGCAATGTCACACCCAGCCACCAGAAGGAATGCTGGTCAGTGAGTCATGCTTACAGTAACATGAAATTAAGTGATATTTCAAGAGTGTTGCCTTTCTATACTTTGGGAATATGCACATTAGCTATATAATTCAGGGTGGGATTTTCAAAACCATAAGTGATTGAGAAGCACAGGCTTCCTTTGATTGTCAATGAGATTTGTAATACTGATACACTTTTGAATATCCCACCTTTAGTTTCCAATAAAATCTACCAAATTTGAAGGGAAAAAAAAAAAAAAAAAAAAACTTAGTCAGGCCATGTGACTGGTGGCTACAGGGAACAAATTTTGATCTGAGCCTTGCTCCTAGTAAACAGAAGTCAATATAATAATAAATTATAATTAACATACTTGGCAGGGTAGTAAGGACATTGACCTATATACTCTGATACATAGATGTGATACCTCAAGAACAGAACTGGTTGAAAGATGCTTTCACTGCTGCTGTCCTGCATTGTAGATAAAGGATTTCAGTTTCAAAAGCTTGTCCTCTTTGTTTTTTACCCAATGGATTACAGTTCAGATTGAAATTTCAAATTTAAATATCTGAAATCATGAAATTTAATGATTTTTAAAATTCTATGGACCATGAACTTGAGCAAAATAGACAGTGAATTTGGTAGGGCCCTAAATATCAGACATTGCTTGGAGCATACACCATTTACAGCAAGAATTCAGTGTTGTAATTGCAGGGATCCTTACCCAAAAAGGAGTTGAGGGGAGAGGGGGAAGGAAATCTCAAGGTTATTGTGTGTGTGGGGGGGTTGCAGTATTGCTACCCATACTGCTGCTGGTGGTGACACTGCCTTCAGAGCTGGGCGGATGGAGAGCGGCAGCTGCTGGCCAGAAGCCCAACTCTGAAGGCAGCACCACCACCACCAGCAGTGCAGGAGTAAGGATGGCATGGTATGGTATTGCCACTGTATTTCTGTGCTGCTACTAGCAGGACACTGCCTTTAGAGCTGGGCACGCGGCCAACAGCCGCCGCTCTCTGGCCACCCAGCTCTGTAGGCAGCACAGAAGGAAGGGTGGCAATACCATGACATGCCTAAAATAACCTTGTGAGCCCTCTGCACCCCCTTTTGTGTTTGAGAAATGCTGGTTTCCCCCATGAAATCTGTAAATGTAGTGGGACAGTTGTCCCACTTTGGCAGACAAAGGGTTAATAGTACCCCAGAGAAGGCTTAGAAGCAGCCAATCGGGGCCAGGCTGGGCCCTATATAAAGGCTGCAAAGCAAGGGAGGAGCACTGGCTCCCAAGGATAGCACCTTAGATAGAGCAGGGCTGGGCAGACTCAGGGGAGCAGAAGGAAAGCTCCAGCCTGATACCTGCCAGGCTGAGGCCCCTGAAAGAAAGGGCCAAGAAGGTGCAAGGACCAAAGGGAAGTGGCCCAGGGAGCGCAAGCAGAAGAGAAGGAGGACAGGACAGGGCTGCTGCCAGAGGGTCCCTGGGCCGGGACCCAGAGTAGTGGGTGGGACTGGGTCTCCCCCTCCCACCTTATACATGGCTGATGAACGGGGCTGGCTCCAGGCACCAGCTTAACAAGAAGGTGCTTGGGGCGGCCAAGGGAGAGGGGTGGCACCTGCGGCAATTTGGGGGTGGCAGGTCCCTCACTCCCTCTAGGAGCGAAGGACCTGCTGCTGAACTGCCGCCGCCAATCGCGGCTTTTCCCCACCCTCCCCCAATTGCCGCTGCTGATCGTGGCTTTTTTTTTTTTTTTGCTTGGGGTGGCAGAAATGCTGGAGCCGGCCCTGCCGATGAACCATGCCTTGTCCCTGAGGCAAGGGACTAGACTTTGGAGTGGCAGGTGGCCACAAAGGCAGGTGCAGACTGAGGACTGCTGATACCCCCACAAGGAGAGGGCGGGAGGAATGGAAGGGTAGAATTCTGTGAAATGCTTCCTGTAACTGGCCCTGTGCATGGAAGACAGGCAGAGTCCCACTGTGTGGATGGGAAAAATGGCATAGAGAAGAAGAGTTTAGGCTTATTAGGAACTGGGGAACCTTTTGGGAAAGGAGGAGCCTATACAGGAATGATGGGCTCCACCTAAACCAACATGGACCAAGATTACTGGCAAGTAAAGTTTAAAAAGGTTGTAGAGGAGCTTTTAAATTAAGGTCTGGGGGAAAGCCAACAGGTGTGGAGAAGACAAAGCCCTTGGGATAGGATTTATTAAAGAGGATACTCTATATCCTAGTAAAGAGGAGAGGATAGAAGTTGATAAAGTGCAGGTAGGAACTGAACAGAAGCAGTCAAATGAAAATGAATCCCATTTAGCTACATCACATGAAGGCAGACAACTAAATACTGCCAAATTTTACAAGTGCTTGTGTACAAATGCAAGGAGTCTAGATACTAAGATGGGTGAACTTGAGTGCTTAGTATTAAATGAGGCTATTGATATAACAGACATCAAAGAAACTTGGTGGAACAAAGATAATCAAAGGGGCATGATAATACCAGGGTACAAATCCTATAGTAATGACAGAGTAGGTTGCACTAGCGGAAGAGTAGCCCTATATCTGAAAGAAAGCATAGAGTCAAATATAGTCAAATTCTTAAATGAATCAAACAGTACCATATAATCTGTGGATATTAATTCTATGCTTTAATAATGAGGATAGCAGTAGGAATCTACTACTACCCACATGACCAGGATGGTGAGGGTGACTGTGAAATGCTCAGGGAGATTAGAGAGGTTAATGGGGTAATAATGGGAGATTTCAACTGTTCCCATATTGGTTGAGAAAATGTCACCTCAGGAGATAACATTTCTAGACACTATTAATCATTGCTTCTTGGAGCAGCTAGACCTGGAACCAACAAAGACAGAGGCAATTCTTGATTTAGTCCTATGTGGCACACAGCATCTGGTCCAAGAGATGACTACAGCTGAACCAGTTGTACATTATCATAATGTAATTTAAATTCAACATCTTTGTTGGGGTGGAATTCCAAGGAAATCCACCGCAGTAGCATTTAACTTAAAAAAAAGGGAAGTACAAAAAAATAAGGAGGCTAGTTAAACAGAAGTTAAAAGGAACAGTCACAAGACTGAAATGCCAGCAATTTGAATGGAAACTTTTTTAAAATACCATAGTAGAGGCTCAACCTATATTTATTCCTGAAATAAAAACAAACAGAACCAAACAATGCCACCATGGCTAAACAATGGAGCAAAAGAGGCAGTTAAAGACAAAAAGACATCTTTTAAAAATTAGAGGCCAAATCCTACCGAGGAAAATGGAAAGGAGCATAAATTTTAGCAAGTCAAGTGTAAAAGTATAAGTAAGCAGGCAACAAAGAATTTAAGAGAAACTAGACAAAGAGACAAAAAGAGCAAACTTTTTAGGTACATCAGAAACAGGAAGCTTGCCAATCAGTGGTGTGTCTGGACAACTAAGGTGCTAAAGGAACACTCAAGGAAGGCAAGGCTGTTACAGAGAAGCTAAATAATTCTTTGCAGTGGTCTTCACTGCAGTGGGTGCGAGGGAGATTTTCATACCCGAGCCAATCGTTTTAGGTGACAAATCTGAGGAACTCTCTCAGACTGAGGTGTCAATAGAAGAGGTTTTGGGGAAAAAAAAAAAAAAAAAAAAAAAAAGAGATAAATTAAACAGTAATAAACCACCAGGCCCAGATGGTTTCACCCAAGACTTCTGAAGGAACTTATATGAAACGGCAGAACTGTGGTCCGTAACCTATCACTTAAATCAACCCCTGTACCAGATGACTGGAGGATAGCTAATGTAACACTGATTTTTAAAAAAGGTTCCAGAGGTGATCCTGACAATTACAAGCTGGTAAGCCTAACTTCAGTACCAAGCAAACTGGCTGAAATTATAGTAAAGAACGGAATTATTGGATACACAATGATGAACACAATATGTTAGGGAAGAACCAACATGGCTTTTTAAAAGGGAAATCATGCCTCACCAATCTATCAGAATTCTTTGAGGGTGTCAACAAATGTGGACAAGGGTGATTCAGTTGATATAGTGTACTTGGATTTTCAGAAAGCCTTTGACAAGGTCCCTCACTAAACCCTCTTTAGCAAAGTAGGCAGTCATGGGCTAAGTGGGAAGGTTCTTTCATAGATCAGCAACTGGTTAAAAGATAGGAAACAAAGAGTAGGAATAAATGGTCAGTTTTGGTAATGAAGAGAGGTAAATAGTGGAGTCCCCCAGGGATCTGTACTGGGACCAGTGCTGTTCAATGTATTCATAAATGAGCTGGAAAGAGGGCTAAACAGTGAGATGGCCAAGTTTGCAGACTATATAAAATTACTCAAGATAGTTAAGTCCAAAGCTGACTGAACAGTTACAAAGGGATCTCCTTAAACTGGGTGACTGGGCAACAAAATGGCAGATGAAGGTCAGTGTTGATAAATGCAAAGTAATGCACATTGGAAAATATAAACCAAGCTATACATACAAAATGATGGGTCTAAATTAGCTGTTACCACTCAAGAAAGATCTTTGAGTCCTTTTTGATAGTTCTCTGAAAACATCTGCTCAATCTGCAACGACAGTCTAAAAGAAACAAACAATGTTTGGAAACCTTAGGAAAGAGAAAGATAATTTGACAGAAAATATCAAATAATCTCTATATAAATCCATGGTATGCCCACCTGAAATACTTCATGCATTTCTGGTCTTCTCATCTCAAGAAACATGTTAGAATTGGAAAAGATGCAGAGTAGGACCACAAAAATGATTAGGAATATGGATCAGCTTCTGTATGAGGAAAGATTAAAAAGACTACACTGTTCATCTTAGAAAAGAGATGACTGAGGGTGGATATGATAGAGGTCTATAAAATCATGAATGGTGTGGAGAAAGTGAATAGGGAAATATTATTTACCCTTTCATGGAACGCAAGAACCAGGAGTCACCCAATAAAATTAAAAGGCAACAAGTTTAAAACAAATATTAAGTAATAGTACTTCACACAATGCACAGTCAACCTGTGGAACTCATTGGCAGGGGAGGTGAAGGCCAATGGTTTAACTCAGGGGTAGGCAACCTATGGCATGCGTGCCAAAGGCAGCACGCGAGCTGATTTTCAGTAGCACTCACGCTGCTCGGGTCCTGGCCACGAGTCTGGGGGGGCTCTGCATTTTAATTTAATTTTAAATGAAGCTTCTTAAACATTTTAAGAACCTTATTTACTTTACATACAAAAATAGTTTAGTTCTATATTATAGACTTATAGAAAGAGACCTTCTAAAAACATTAAAAATGTATTACTGGCACATGAAACCTTAAATTAGAGTGAATAAATGAAGACTTGGCACACCACTTCTGAAAGGTTGCTGACCCCTGGTCTAACTGGTGTTTAAAAAAAGAATTGGATAAGTTCAAGGAGGATAGGTCCATCAATGACTATTAGGCAATATGGCCAGGAATACACCCCATGCTCTGGGTGTCTAATCCTCTGACTGCCAGAAGCTCGGACTGGATGAAAGGGGATAGATCACTCGATAACTGCCCTGTCATGCTTCAGAGGTAATGAACATCTGGCACTCAGTGGAGGATTAATAATTTTGCTGCCCCTAGGCCGGGAAATAATTGCCGACCTGGCCCCGCCCCTACTCCGCCCTCCCCCCCCCCATTCCAACCCTCTCCCCAAATCCCCGCCCCCAGCCCTGCCTCTTCCCCCAGCGCATGGCGTTCCCCCTCCTCCCCCTCCCTCCCTGCCCCACGAAACAGCTGTTTCGTGGCGCAAGTGCTGGGAGGGGAGAGAAACAGGATGCTGCAGCACACTTGCAGAGGAGGCGGAGGTGAGCTGGAGCAGGGGGGTGGAGGGGAGCTTCCGCCCCTGCAAATTTGCCGCCTTAGACCTAGGTCTTGTCGGCCTAGGCAATAATACGGCGCTGCTGGCACTGGCTGCTGCTGGAAGACAGGATATTGAGCTAGATGTATCATTGGTCTGATCCAGTACAGCCGTTCTTTCTTATGTAGAGAATGGAGTAGGAATTCCTGCTGAGATCAATAGGGAGGCTTCTCATGGGGTGATCTGGACAAGCAATTTTCTAGGCCAGTGATTAGCCAGGCTGCTCAGCTACTAACTGGGAGGGGACAGCCTGACTCAGACAAAGACAAGCTTCAATTCCAGCTTTGACTGGGGCTTTTAGTTGGGAACTGAGGGAGAAGTAGAAAGCTCAGAGTCTGATTAGCTCCCACTCTCCACAAAGTGAGACTTTGAACTACTCTGAGATCTGATGCATGAGTCAGGCAGTTCTAACCCTGCGGAGACCAGCATCCAGAGTGGCAAAGATGTCAGTTGGCACCAGTTGCCAAGACCTCCAGAGTAGGGAGCTAGGAGAGGACCCTGCCCCCCTCCCATGGGCAAAGACACTAGAAGAGTATGTTTTTGTTTAAGCCAGCCAACATTTATAGCCCTACAGCACTCATCTCTGGACTCAGCCTCAGTGTACTATCTGCCTGGGAAGGGGCTGGGAAATTTGTTCATGTTTATTAATAAACCTTGACCCTTTCTTTCCCTAGAGCTTATTTTCCTACTCCCAGAAAAGGCCTCCTTTGTTATATTGTTTTGCAGTGCATCATTTCTTTGCTGGGGTTAGTGGTGATGTAATATATTATTTCAGCTGTAGTGGGTTTTATACTCTTTGCCAGTAGTGGTAGCATTATTCATTTTCCCAAGGGACAGCACTTCTTGTGTTTAGGAAACCAAGGCTACCCGATCCATGTTGCACACCACACAGTTAAAATTCCTTGTCCTAATAGGTACAATTGCAGTAAACTGAAACTTGGAGGATTTATTTCATTTTAAAATGCCTAAGTCTCCAAGAGGAGTTTAAAAATGCCAAAAGAAATATTCTTTAGCCCTAAATGACCTTGAATTAGAAAAGTGATCTTCCTAATCTTTTTTGGTTTTATAACAGCAGAAGAGGAACCCAATTTTAAAAGAGAACATTACTTTGTTACGCTTTGTTGATTCTGATATCAAAATGGTCTAGGACTCTTGGCATGGCATAGAGCCTTACTGTAGCTTTACATGGCACAAGTGTAATTCATGAAGTCAAAATAGTTGAGATGGTAACAGAGTATGAAACCCAGCGATGATTCATCCTGGTGATATTCTGAACAAAACGAGCCCTCATCCATGTCTGTAGCTGTTTTCATTGCTTCACACTGACTCGACAGCAATTCTAGGCCTTAGTGATACACAGATACATGACAACCTTGAAACCTTATTCTAATTGAGGGTGTAAGGTGATATTGGTGTATGGTTATACTTTTGTTATGTATTATAATACACGTTGCTGCAATTCAAAATGGAGTCTAAAAATTCAAGATGGCACATGTGGTAGGAAAGGTTTGAACTACATCTTGGTATCTTTCTTCATGGCATTTTCCTGCCAAAACTCTGTTTCCTGCCAGAACTTGAGGGACTGAGCTGGCTGGAACCAGTTGGGGGCAGTGTCTGCCAGCGCATGCCTTAGCAATTTGCACCAGAGAGAGCATATAAGGAACTGTCAGCAATGACACAGGGACTGTCCACCATCAAGGCAGCCACGTCCAGTTTCTTTATGCAGTTATCGGATCAAGACTTTGGCCATTTACACTTGCCAAGGACTTTAATACTTGCTTGATATCTGATTCCTGTATTCCATCGAAGGATCCAGTGAAGACTTTGCCATCAGCCCAGATCTGTTGATCTCCTGCTTTGGCGGTAGACAGCCAGATCCTTCGATGTTCCTGAGACTCTGAGATGGTCCATCAGTTGCTGGTAACCTCCATCCACAGTGAAAAAGAGACAGTAATTGGTTTTTGGGCACTTAATAGTTTAACCAAGGGACGGTTTAAGGGTCTGGGCTTTATGCCCCTTGCTGGACTCTATTCTTGGGTATTTGTAGTGATTCCTTTAATGAATCCTCCTCCACTCCAGTTGTAACTATCCCTTAATAAGTCTTCTTTCTATTTAAGATTATATTCTCTCTATCCTTTATTTCAGTGCAATAGAGGTGTTAGGCACACAGATTTCTAACTTTCCCAGTTGATAGATGCTGGTAGGAGTCGAACCTACTTTATATGTCACTTCCTTATTATTCAATAACAGGTTTTGAGGTAACAAGGGCCTGATCCAAAGCCTACTGAAGTCAATAGAAAGATCCCCATTAACTGCAATTGGCTTTGGAGCAGACCCTTAAGAGAAGAATGAATATCATTTAATAATATAAAGTAATTAAAAATTAATAATGTTTTAAAGAAAGAATCTTGCCAAGATTTCCTTAAAGGGCTTCTGGGAGAAATGTAACTTTGCCAAGCCAGCAGTGAACTTGAACAGTCTTTCAGTTCCTAAAAAGAAGTGAAAAACAATATTGATATTTATTTAAAAGAAAACCTCCCAGGGTGCCATACACCTTGCCAACTACTTTTTTTGATAAGATTATCTCTTTTTTATTATTATTATTATTCCATTGTGAGCAGCATTTTAAGGTCTCAGTACTTGTATCTGCAGAGCCTATTTTGCAGTGGAAAATAATTGCTGGGTCTTCTTCTATTGGCATCTGAGCTTCTCAATAACAACACTAGGAGACATTATCTGATGGTCTTGGCTAAAATACAGGACCAGGACTCTGGAGAGCTAGATGTTCAGAGTATGACACTGACTTGCTGCGTGAGCTTGAGAAAGGCATTCAAAATTTTCTGTGTCTATTTCTTCTGTAAAACAGGGATAATTGTATTTACACACCATCGGAGAGGCATTAGCAGGAGACATTCTCTCCCTTCCCACCCAGGAAGCCAATATCATCTCCCTTTTCCACATGGAAGCCAAAGTAGGGGAGTGTCTTCTCCGCCACTGCCCCGACCTGGTTAGAAGAAGAGAGTTTGCCTGACCCACCTGAAAGTTCAAAGGATCCAGGGTCCTGCAGGGCAGCTAGAGAGGAAGACCGATTTGGTAGCCAACGGACTAGGACTTGGGAACTCTTGGGTGAATTGCTTAATATCTCTAGGCCTCCATTCCCATCTGTAAAGTGAGGATAATATAACTTTCCTATGTTTTGGGCATAGATTCATAGACTAGGACTGGAAGGGACCTCGAGAGGTCATCGAGTCTAGTCCCCTGCCCTCATGGCAGGACCAAATACTGTCTAGACCATCCCTGATGGACTCTTAAATATCTCCAGAGATAGAGATTCCACAACCTCCCTAGGCAGTCTATTCCAGTGTTTAACCACCCTGACAGTTAGGAACTTTTTCCTAATGTCCAACCTAACCCCCCCTTGCTGCAGTTTAAGCCCACTGCTTCTTGTTCTATCCTTAGAGGCTAAGGTGAACAAGTTTTCTCCCTCCTCTTTATGACACCCTGTTAGATACCTGAAAACTGCTAGCATGTCCCCTCTCAGTCTTTTCTTTTCCAAACTAAACAAACCCAATTCTTTCAGCCTTCCTTCATAGGTCATGTTCTCAAGACCTTTAATCATTCTTGTTGCTCTTCTCTGGACCCTCTCCAATTTCTCCACATCTTTCTTGAAATGCGGTGCCCAGAACTGGACACAATGCTCCAGTTGAGGCCTAACCAACACAGAGTAGATCGGAAGAATGACTTCTCGTGTCTTGCTCACAACGCACCCGTTAATGCATCCCAGAATCACCAGGATTGGGAACCATTAATAACTATTTTCTGAGTATGGTTATCCAGCCAGTTATGTACCCGCCTTATAGTAGCCCCATCTAAGTTGTATTTGCCTAGTTTATCGATAAGAATATCATGCAAGACCGTATCAAATACCTTACTAAAGTCTAGGTATACCACGTCCACAGCTTCTCCCTTATCTACAAGACTTGTTATCCTATCAAAGAAAGCTATCAGATTGGTTTGACATGATTTGTTCTTTACAAATCCATGCTGGCTATTCCCTATCACCTTACCATCTTCCAAGTGTTTGCAGATGGTTTTCTTAATTACTTGCTCCATTATCTTCCCTGGCACAGAAGTTAAATGAACTGGTCTGTAGTTTACTGGGTTGTTTTTATTTCCCTTTTTGTAGATGGGCACTATGTTTGCCCTTTTTCAGTTTTCTGGAATCTCTCCTGTCTCCCATGATTTTCTAAAGATAATAGCTAGAGGCTCAGATACCTCCTGTTAGCTTCTTGAGTATTCTAGGATGCATTTCATCAGGCCCTGGTGACTTACAGGCATCTAACTTTTCTAAGAGATTTTGAACTTGTTCTTTTTTTATTTTATCTGCTAAACCTACCCCCTTCCCATTAGCATTCACTATGTTAGGCATTCATTCAGACTTCTCGGTGAAGACCGAATCAAAGAAGTCATTAAGCATCTCTGCCATTTCCAAGTTTCCTGTTACTGTATTTCCCTCCTCACCGAGCAGTGGGCCTACACTGTCTTTGGTCTTCCTCTTGCTTCTAATGTATTGTTAAAAAGTCTTCTTGTTTCTCTTTATTCCTGTAGCTAGTTTGAGCTCATTTTGTGCTTTTGCCTTTCTAATCTTGCCCCTGCATTCCTGTGCTGTTTGCCTACATTCATCCTTTGTAATTGGTCCTAGTTTCCATTTTTTATATGACTCCTTTTTATTTTTTAGATCATGCAAGATCTCGTGGTTAAGCCAAGGTGGACTTTTGCCACATTTTCTATATTTCCTACCCAGCGGAATAGCTTGCTTTTGGGCCCTTAATAGTGTCCCTTTGAAAAACTGCCAACTCTCCTCAGTTGTTTTCCCCCTCAGTCTTGATTCCCATGGGACCTTACCTATCAGCTCTCTGAGCTTACCAAAATCCGCCTTCCTGAAATCCATTGTCTCTATTTTGCTGTACTCCCTTCTACCCTTCCTTAGAATTGTGAACGCTAGGATTTCACAATCACTTTCACCCAAGCTACCTTCCACTTTCAAATTCTCAATGAGTTCCTCCCTATTTGTTAAAATCAAATCTAGAACAGCTTCCCCCCAGTAGCTTTTTCAACCTTCTGAAATAAAAAGTTGTCTACAATGCAGTCCAAAGACTTATTGGATAGTCTGTACCCCACTGTGTTATTTTCCCAACATATATCTGGATAGTTGAAGTCCCCCATCACCACCAGATCCTGGGCTTTGGATGATTTTGTTAGTTGTTTAAAAAAAGCCTCATCCACCTCTTCAGGTGGCCTGTAGTAGACCCCTAGCATGACATCACCCTTGCTTTTTACCCCTTTTAGCCTAACCCAGAGACTCTCAACACTTCCATCTCCACCTCAGTCCAAGTGTGTATATTTTTAATATACAAGGCAACACCTCCTCCCTTTTACCCCTGTCTATCCTTCCTGAGCAAGCTGTACCCATCCACACCAACATTCCAATCATGTGTATTATCCCACCAAGTTTCGGTGATGCCAACAATGTCATAGTTATACTTATTTATTATCACTTCCAGTTCTTTCTGCTTATTACCCATACTTCTTGCATTTGTATATAGGCATCTAAGATCCTGATTTGATCTTGCCTCCCAGTTTTTCCCTGACCCTTTCTCTCTGCCAGTATAGCCCACACTCCCTCCCATTTCCAACCTATCTCCCAGGTCTCCATGTTCTCCACTTACCTGTGGGCTTTGCTCACCTGTCCCCATCAAACCTAGTTTAAAGCCCTTCTCACTAGGTTAGCCAGTCTGTGTCCAAATAGGGTCTTTCCCCTCCTTGAAAGGTGAACACCATCTCTGCCTAGAAGTCCTTCCTGTAATAGCATCCTGTGGTCGAGGAAGCCAGAGTCCTCCTAGCAACACCATCTTTGCAGCCAGGCATTCACCTCCATGATGCACCTGTCTCTGCCCAGGCCCCTACCATTGACAGGAAGGATGGAAGAAACTACCACCTGCACTCCAAACTCCTTCACCCGTACTCCCAGAGCCCTGTAGTCACTCTTGATCCGCTCAGTGTCACACCTTGCAGTATCATTTGTGCCCACATGGATGAGTAGCATGGGGTAATAGTCAGAGGGCTGGATAATCCTCGACAATGCCTCTGTAACATCTTGGATACGGGCCCCCAGCAGGCAGCATACCTCTCGAGATGAATTGTCAGGGCAGCAGATGGGTGCCTCTGTTCCCCTCAGAAGAGAGTCTCCAACCACCACTACTCTACGTTTCCTATTTGCAGTGGTGGCAGCAGACCTCCCACTCTTAGGGGTACAAGGCTTCTCCTCCTCTGCTGTAGGGGGGTGATTCCTTCTCTCCTGTATCAAGAAGAGCATAATGGTTACCTATTACCACCACAGGAGGGTTTGGAGCTGGGATGGAGCACTACCTGATGCCAGAAGTAACCAGCTGCCAGTGTCCACCCTGAGCCATCTCCTCCTCCACCAGTGGTGTGTCAGCAGTCCTATGTAGGGGGACAACTACCTCAGCTGTCTCCACATGGAGACTGTCCAGGAATTGCTCATGGATTCAGATACTCCTCAACCTAGCCACCTTCTCCTGTAGCTCTCCCACTTGCTGCCTGAAAGATTCCACCAACAGGCACCTTTCACATTGGATGGTCCCCCCAGCCTGGGTATCAGTAAGTGGGAATTGCAAGTCACAGTCCCTGCAAAACCACACTAAGATCTGGGTAGAAGCATCCATGCTCAGGCGCTCTATCTGGCTACAGGTGGAGGTGGAGGAGACAGAAGCAGTACTGGTACAGGTGTTGCAGCTCTTCCTAACCATTGTAGGCCTCCCTCTGTCAAACTCTCTTGTCTGTAGCCCTCTGGTCACTCTGCCTCTGGCTTTTAAAGCCTGCTTGCCTAAGTCAGTCCTACCCCCTCGTGAGTCACACTGGGGAAGGCTAATCAAAGGCAATCAAGGGAACAGGGTCAGGCACTCAGTCCTAACTGCCACAGCAGCTGAAACTGAAGTCACCTGAAATCAGAATCAAAATTAAAATTCAAACAGTTGAGCAAACTCATTCACACCAACAGCTAGTACTCTTACACTCACCTGGTAGCCTGTTCAGCAGCAGGATCTCTTGCTCTCCCTCTCAAACTCCCCTGTCTGCATGTTGTGAAGATAAATCTATTAATGCTTGTGGGCTGCTGAAATACCGCTGTGGTTGTGTGTGTGTGTGTGTGTGGCGGGAGGGAGGGAAGGGAGAGGGATTTTCAGTACCTAGGTGGGTGCAAAGGCATATAGAGCTAGGAATATTATTCAACCAGGTAGATAAGAGGAGTACTGAGCAATTTGATCCACTCTGAAGAGTGGCTGGCGCTGCTTAGTTCAGTTTTTATCTCATCAGAAGCTATATATTTCTCATTCCTTAATCTAATTCAGTCAATCCAGAGAGCCAGTAAATTGAGTAATAAAAGCAGCATAATCCATGATAAACCCCAGCATCACTTCTGTGATTTATATTTAATAAGCATATTTCTGTGCTCATCATGGAGGCAGCTGGGTCCCTTACATCAATACAATTACACAATCATATCAAACTTTCAATGTATAGGCTCAATATCAGAACAATCTATTCACACGCACAGACTCTCCAAGCCTTGCCAGATTGGTCTGCAGACTCAGCCAAAAAATAGGAATGTGCTGTGGAGTGAAGTGGAGATAGATAAAACACAGCATTAAAAGGCTTAGTTTGAAGAAGCACTTCCCACTCAGCAAACAGGTAATACAGTATCAACAACTCTCCCCTGTGGGCATTTCCCAGCACATTTCCTGGTTGTGTTAGGACATGATATCATTAGCAACAATGATTTAATATACATACATAAGGACTTAATAGACTAAGGTGGATGCACTGGGCACGGACCTCACATTCACATCAGGCTGGAAACAACCTTGGGACTACTTTGGTTTGCTTTCTGTTTTATTTAAATCTTTGATGTTGCATTTCTGTCATTTGCCAATCAGGCTTCACTTCATAGCTGGTTTAGGCACATTGCTGGCTAGCCTCTAACCAGCTGGATGAAGTCACTCAGGCCTGGATCTACAAATGGATTTGGGCATTGTACCACTTACTGTCACAGCACTTAATTGTTAGGTGCCTAGAAAATCACTGGAACAAAATTGAGATCTACAAAGCCTGAGTGAGGATTGGATCACTATGGCCATAACTGCGTCCAGCAGGAAGGGCAGTGTCTTTTGACCAGTTAAAGACAGGAGAAGGCATTTCTCTTTACTAAAGCTAGGATCCCCATACAAAGAATTGGGAGAGAGGTGTGCCTTAGAAGGCCATCCACAAAAGCCAGCATGGTAGATGAGGCTCTGCCTAAACTAGCCAATGGGAGATGCCGAAGAGGGGTGTGTCCTAAGCCCCTCCCTGTCAGGGAGCTAGGTGTTTAAGACTGAGCTGCAGTCTTGCCATCCACAGTCATGAACCCTTCTCCTGCTGTCAAGTGGCTAAGTTTCTTGTGACAATGTGTTAGGTAGCTGCTTTGCTTCACTCTGCTCAGAATGCAGGGGCAGGGTGCTCTCACCTAATATGTAGGCGACCCAGGTTCCTCCATCTGCCTCATGGAGAGAAAGAATTTGAACAGGTGTCCACTCCCCTCTCGGGAGTGTGTGCTGACAACTGAGCTATGGAATATTCTAAAGAGGGGCTCCCTCAGCCTCTGCTATTGAAGCTGTTCCATTGGGAATAAATAAGAAAAGGGTTATTGGAGCAGAAGGACTGGACCCTTGGTCTCCCACAGAGGTTCCTTAACTGCCAGGCTGTAAAGTCATATTTTCTCTCTGGCCCAATGACTAGCTAAGTATTTATCCAAAGTGGAACAGCTTCAACAGGAGAGAACCTGACATCAAAATAGGATTAAAACTAGCATTAAAAGAAACAGAAACTGAGGTGCCTAGGGAAGTCTCATAGTGCAGAATTAGGTGCCATCTGAATGAGTTTTGGTATCGACAATGATAGGCAGCAGTGGGAGTTTTGTGGATGATAGTAGCACTTAGAACTAGGACTTAGGTGTTTAAGTCTGAAGTTTAGGCACCCAAGTGCCTTTATAGATCTGGGCCCTAGTGCTCCCAAACTGGAAAATTCTTTGGTATCCCCAATATATTCTGTTTACTATATATCTCACAAATTGAAGGGATTCAGAGACACATGATGAAAATTATAAGAGCCATGGGAAGACTTTTATATGAAGAGTGGAAAGATTTTCAGTGAAATCCTGGCCCCACTGAACTCGCACTAAGGAGAATAAGCACAGGATTTCACTGACTGATTTTATAGAGGAGATGAATAAGAGGGGATACAATAAGGATTTATAAAATAGTAGTGAATGGCATAAAGAAGGTAAATCATACCCTGTATGGTTTACTGTTGTATAATACAGGAACCAGGGGCATTCCATGAAACTGAAAGGCAGCAAATGTAAAGCAGATGAAAGAAAATAGTTTTTACACCATGCGTGATTAATCTGTTGGAACATGCACCCACAATATATCATTGAGGTGAAGAACTTAGAAAGAGCGAGCTTTATCTGATGAAGAAAATAAGGCTGGAACTACAAGTTGAGGTCATGGAGATTTGTGGTCAATAAAAAGTTATAAATGTCTATCTATCAATGCAAGAAACTAAAGCACAAAAATAGATGAGCTAGACCAGTGGTCCCCAAACTTTTTTGATCGCGCACACACCCCTATCAGTAAAACATTTTTGAACACACACACCCTGGCGTGCCAGCTCTACCATTTTTGCTGAAGCAAAAAAAAAATAAAGCCACTCGGACTCCCACCTGAACTGATGAAGCAAAAAAAGCGCTCCTCCTGCCGCACGCCCCCAAGGATCCTCTTGCGCACCCCACTTTGGAGACCACTGAGCTATACCGACACAGCTGTGGAGGAGGACCTAGATGTAATTAAGCATTTCTGAAACATAGGAAGATGACAGTATTGTAATACTTGGTAACTATTCAAGCATGACCGCTTAGGTCATAAAGAAGGAAGAATAAGACTATACCAAAGATATTCTGTAGAGTCTATTGAAATAAAATTTGAATGAGAATGTCAGGAAACAGAATCTGCAGGAATAATCCTTCTAAATCACAAGTATATAAATATATCAGGTAAGTAGTGGTGAGCAACATTTTTCAATTTTACTGTCAAAAAATTGAAAGTGTGTAGTGAAAATTATTTGCAGATTTTTGACCAGCTTGTAGAGCTTGTCAAATTTTGCCCGAAATTGAAAATTTCATTCAAAATATTGAAAATTTTATCATTTTCAAACAAGTTTGAGTTGAAAATCATTAATACGGGAATAAAATCTACTAAACAGCAATAATAGCTTATTGCAAGTACTTAAACAGTAACTCTCTAACAGTTTCTGTGGTCCTCTTAGAGATCAGCTGTTGAATTTATTTTATACTGTCAGAGGAAAAAGGAAACTTTTCCTGTATTTATATTTATTTGTATTTGAGCAACTGAAATGATTGTCCATATTGAATGCATTAATACTTGCTGTTGCCATGAGTCATTCTGTAAGCAAGAGCAGGTAATAAGAATTTATTTAAACACTTTGGACCTGATTCTGGACTCCCATTGACTTCCATAAGAGCAGGACTGGGTCCATTGTGTAAATAAATAACCTTTGATTAACTTTAAGGGTATTTGGTTTTTAGTAACATGGACACTGATAAGGTAGAGGGGGACTGTGGTGGCTCATGGGAGTTCATTGTTAACAGCGTCACTCTTTGGGCCCTGTCAATGAGATCCTTAGCTTTCATTTTGAAAACAAAGTAGCTACTCTTTTCCTTGTGAAAATAACCTTGCAAATGTGAACTGATACAAGTCAATCACTTGACTGAAAGGAACATGCAGTTGGACTCCACCTCTGCAGCATGAGATTTTGGGGAAGGAGACAGAGAGAGAGCAGAGGGAGCTGCCTGCAGGAGACTTGAAGCCTGGGGCAGGCTTGCTAAATGAATTCATCAGAGAGACCTGGTGCAGAAGGAACCCTCAAGCTACTAGTTCCTTATAAAAGAGCTGCGGGGCTGACTTTGAGAATTCTGAAAGGGAGCCACTGCTGAGCAGAGCAGAGCAGAGCACTTACAAGCTGGCCCTCAGAATGGGTCAGTGCCTAAAAATTGATGAAAAGACCCTGTGAATGAACTCTCTTGCTCACCTAGGCTCTGAGGTAAGAGCTGTTCCCTAGGACAGACTTTTGGGACTGAGTTTTACTGTTCAATTAATTTTGTCTGAAGAAAACCAGGCCCAATAAGGATGGTGATTGGATGAATAAAGTGTGTTTGGCCTGTAAAAGGGCCTAGAAGGAGGAGCATAATGATCAGGGTAGTGCAGAGGCCCCCTCAGCCATGATGGGGTGGCCAATGTCCTTACAGAGACCTAAAGCACTCTCTCTGCACCCTTAACCAACACATATCTACAGAGCATCCTTCACTAAGTCTTACCTTGCATTATATTTACTGTCCTGTATTGCTGCTATTTATATGTGTTGTCATAGCACCCATGTGTCCCAATTAGGGACCAGGACCCCACTGTGCTATGCAAACACAGAACAAAAAGACAGCCCCTGCACCTCAAGAACTTCCAACCTACTTACCAGGCAAGATACAACAGAAGGGTACAGACAGAACAATATAAATTGTAAGCTGGCCTGTACAGAAACAATGAGGCAATATTGGTCCGCATGCTAGGCAGTGGTCTCTGACTAGCAGCATCCTAATGTTTGTCAACTTTTTGTAAGTATCACATCAAAGGAGAGTTTTAAGGATTTGAAGCAGAACAATGAAGTGATTTTTGTGGCTATTTATGGGATGCTTCACCCAAGTATGAGGGAGAGCATGGGAGAAAGGTGTTGACCCAAGTGGGCAATGGAGGTTGGCATCATAGGCTGATTGAAGGCAGGAATTGACCTTTCAATGCTGAATGAGAGATGACAGATGGAATGAAGATGATGAGCTTATTTTGATGTGATAGAGAAGGGGGACCCAATGGACATTTGAAAAGAGGGAGATGATGTAAAGACAATGATGGGCTAGGAGAATGATCTTTGCAGAAGTATTCTGATTGGATATGAGCAGGGAAAGACTGTAGTTGTCAAGACCAGAGAAAAAAATATTCGAGAGATGAGATTAGAACCTGGGCAGGAGTTTAGCTGTGGGGATGAACAGGAAGGGATGAAACTTTCTCGTTCAGGGGTGTGAAAAAACAATGCTTCATTATCTTACTGAGTCAGGGCCTAAATAGGTTTCCTGGCCTGCTCCTGCTCAGGGGGCCTGGAATGAATGAAGCAAAACTGTCTCTTTCCTCTTCTAGATCAGATCTAATACAGGGCAGAATTTTAGTCCTCAGTACTTAAAGCTCAATTTAGGCAAGTTTTAAGCAAATACCTGTGTTTTAAAAACAACAATAAAAAGCCATATTCCACTACAGAGGTAAGAGAAGCAATTTGCTAATGGAAACAGTGCTTCGTAACTGATGTTTGACTTTTTTCTGCTTGATGTTTAATGGGTTTTTCTATTTTTAAAGCGTTGAGGGTACTGGTGATGGATTTAGTTAATTAGTTGTCATTGCAAACCATGATAGCTTGTTGGCAATTTAATGTTTATAAGGAGCAATAAGAAAGTAACTTAATTCTAAACAATGTTTTAAAGTGAATTTGAAAGTCAGTAACTTCACTGAAAAAGAACTAAACCATTTAAATCAAGTAGGGAAGAAAAAAAATAAATTGCAGTTTTATCACTTGCGTCAGGCCTTGATTTAGATTCATATGCCCAATGGTCATGACAGCAGTAGTTATATATGTGCATTCAATCATTGTTTTCAATCTAAGATACAAGAAACATTTTTCTTTTCAAAAAGAGAAGATAGCTGTAATTTGTCTATCCATTCTATTGTCTTTCAAATCTTTTATTCCAGTATTAACGAGATAAATTTACCTCATTCCTATTAAGATATTTAGCAGCATTCACTTGCAGAGCACTGTGAGGTTTAATGTCTGTATGATGCTGATCTGTGATATGATTTTATAGATGAGGAAAATGAGAGATTGACTTGACTGAAGTCATGCAGCAAGTCAATAGAAAAACTTGAGCTTAGCAGACCTTAGCTCCAATTCCTGAGCTCAGGCCTCTATCTTATACTGCCTCCCCATGTCATTGGATGGTGCCAACCAGGTGTGGTGGTCTTTCAGATGGGCCTCTTCTGGGCTGTAAGTGCTTCATACTCTGCAAAATATGTTGCATCCTGAGGCAAAGCTGAAGAGAATGTGGAAATTGATCTTCCTTTATCTGAATGTACCATAAATACCCTGGCAGATATATTTGACTATAATGACTAGACGTGTCAGACACACCCATTCAGCCAATTAACATTTATTTTACTCTTTCCCATCTCTCCTGGTAACCTGTCCACCCATGACCTCCCAGAACACCCCTCGGAAGAACAATGGATCCCCAAAGAGGTGGAGCAGTGTGTCTGCCCCCTTTGCATGAGAAAGAGTTCAAGTGGGAATTGTGGTTTGGGTCTGTTCTTCTCAGTTCCACAGCTAAGAAGTTTAATGAATCGTTAGCTACTGTTACGCCAGCATTAGCCTATGGATATCTTCCTTATTTACAACAGTCTCGGCTTGTACACTCCTTTTCTACTGGTGCTTTCAGGCCTTTGGATTTGATTACTAAGAATAGTTAGCATCCTAGTGTTCTTTATAAATGTAATTTGCTCTGAGTTGGTTGGTTTGCTTTTAATCCTTTTTCTAAGTATTAGTTCCACTGAAACTTGATCATTTACGTCTGTTTTAGAAGGCTTTTTTTATAGACCTTCATTTTCATCCTTATAATTTGGCTAGAACTATAGGAGGTGAGATACAATCTTCAGGATTCAACACTAGAACATTTAGTGGTTTTCTAATTTTAAATAAGTGTTTAACCATTCATTCAGTATGAGCTATGCTATAGAATATCATCTTCCCTATTGAAGATTTCAGGATAAAACTCAAATTTCCATAAGATTAGATCTTATCATGATAGGGCCTGATCTAGAGTAGAGTACTCCGATTGACTTCAATGGGCTTTGGATCAGGTCCATAGTTTTGATTTGCTCTATTGATCTCATGCTTTTCCCCACCAACAGGGGTGGCTCTAGGCACCAGCAAAGCAAGCACTTGGGGCAGCCCATTTGCAGGGATGGCAGGGATCCAGCATAGGAGCTGAGAACCAACAGGGGGCCCTGGGAGCTGTAGTTTCTTGGTTAGCTCCCTGCCTATAGAGCCAGCCCTGAAGCAGGGAAAGAACTACATTTCCCAGCATTCCCTTGGCCACTACCAACAGGAAAGAGGGGGAGGGAGTGAGCTGAGACCTCATGCTGCAGCCTGCTGTGAATGGAGAGCTGCACTGTGAATAGGGATACTATATTTTAACATTCAAAAAATAGGACACTCCACAGGGAGGGAGGGTAGCCCCACTCTGCCACCATCCACTCCCTCCGACTGCCCCCCACAGAAACCCCAACCCATCCAACCCCTCCTGCTCACTCCCTCCCAGGATCCCTGCCCCTAACTGCCCCTTGGGACCCCACCCCCATCTAAGCCTCCCTTCTCTTTGTCCCCAACTGCCCCGTCCTGAGACCCTCCCCCAACTTCCACCCTAGGACCCCACCCCCTACCTGTCCCCTGACAAACCCCCGGGTCTCCCATGACTATCCAACCGCTGCCTGTTCCCTGACTGCCCCCCCCGAACCTCTGACCCATCGAACCCCCGCCCCATCTAACCTCCCCTTCTCCCTGCCCCTGACTGCCCCCCCAACCCCCTGACCCATCTAACCCCCCCTTCTCCCTGCCCCTGACTGCCCCCCCTGAACCTCTGCTGCATCCAACCCCCCAGCCCCGTTACCATGCCACTCAGACCAGCGTGTCTGGCTCCGCGCAGTGCCAGACACATTGCTGCATACATGCTGCTATGCTACCCCGCAGAGCCACAGCCCCCTTCTCCCCTCCCCCGCTCCCAGCACCTGCCTTCCAGATTTGAAAACCTCAAAATTCAGGAGTGCTCAAGCTTAGTTTGGGCAGCTGTTACTTCATTTCTCCCAAATCAAATATACTGATCCACTGTAATTTGCTGTAGAAAAAGTAGGATAAAGTTGAGCAAGAAATGCTTCCCAGTGGTTATTAGGAATGGAATTGCTATTTTCAACAGCCATTGCCTTTTTTGTTTGTTTCAAAAGAAAACAGTGATATTGCTTTGGCAAATTCCCCATAGAAAGAAAGAGTGGAACAAAAGAATAATAAAGACACCTCAACTTTTCCTCATTTATGTAGGACAGTCTTATAATATGCATCCAGATATCCTCCAATCACACAAGCTGAAAATTGTTCCACTTTACTGCAGTTCTGTAACCATATGGGAACCAATCCAGTCTGTGTTCTGTGCACATCCCAGGGCTGGGACGGCAGGAGGTGTGTGTGGGGGGCAATGGTGGGGAGGAATGAGGGAGTCCAGAGCTGGGGCGGCAGGGTGTGGGGGGGGGGGGAGAGCCCAGGGCTGGGGCGGCAGGGTGTGTGTGTGGGGGGGTGGGGGGAGAGCCCAGGGCTGGGGCGGCAGGGTGTGTGTGGGGGGGGGGGAGGGGGGGAGAGCCCAGGGCTGTGGCAGTAGGGGGGTGTGGCGAGGAGCCCAGGGCTGGGGTGGGGGGCAGCCAAAATTTTTTTTGCTTGGGGCAGCAAAAAAACCTAGAGCTGGCCCTGCCCATCAAGAGCTTCAGGTTTTGTTGTATGAGAAGCGGTTTCATCCCTAGATAGTGAACTGGTATTTAAACCTTTCCTTATGCTTTCTTTGCTGTTTTCTCTTTGTTGTAAAAAGTGACCAGCAATTCAAGCCCACTCAAAAATATTAGGCAATTTATCTTGTTCCCAAGTGTGAACATGTAAATTCAGAACTGGACACAACCAAGCCACCAGCCTGTAATACTCCTGAAGTTTGGGGAAGATAAAATCTGAAATATGAGTGTTAGAAGTCTAAATTAAACTGTTTTTTGAAATTTGATTTGTTTAAAATTATGTTTACTTGGGAAAACCAGCCATTCCTCCTGGGCCCATATTTTCGCAATTATGCTATCAGCAATGTTGACCCTTTCCACAACTGATGAGAAACTGTCAAATGAGAAAAGTCCCATTCAATTACATCATGTAATGGCAGACAGCTAAAAAGTGACAAGTTTTTAAAGTGCTTATATACCAATGCTAGAAGTCTAAATAATATGGGTGAACTGGAGTGCTTCATATTGATATGATATAAGCATCACAGAAACTTGGTGGAATGAGAATAATCAATGGGACACAGTAATACCAGGGTACAAAATATATCGGAAGGACAGAACAGATCATCCTGGTGGGGGAGTGGCACTATATATGAAAGAGTGTAGAATCAAATGAAGTAAAAATCTTAAATGAACCAAATTGTACCATAGAATCTTCATAGATAGTAATTCCATGCTCTAATAAGAATATAGCAGTAGGGATATGTTACCAGTGACCTAACCAGGATGACTGTGAAATGCTCAGGAAGATTAGAGAGGCTATTAAAATAAAAAACTCAGTAATAATGGGGGATTTCAACTATCCCCATATTGACTGGATACACGTGACCTCAGGATGGGATGCAGAGATAAAGTTTCTTGACACTTTAAATGACTCCTTCTTTGGAACCCGCAAGAGAACAGGCAATTCTTGATTTAGTCTTAAGTGGACCAGACCCTGTTCTCCAAGAGGTGAATATAGCTGGATCGCTTGGTAATAGTGACCATAATATAATTAAATTTAACATCCCTGTGGTGGGGAAAACAGCACAGCAGCCCAACACTGTAGCATTTAATTTCAGAAAGGGGGACTACAGAAAAATGAGGAAGTTAGTTAAACAGAAATTAAAAGTATCAGAGGGTTAGCCATGTTAGTCTGAATCTGTAAAAAGCAACAGAGGGTCCTGTGGCACCTTGAAGACTAACATAGGTATTGGGAGCATAAGCTTTCTTGGGTAAGAACCTCACTGAAGAAGTGAGGTTCTTACCCAAGAAAGCTTATGCTCCCAATACCTATGTTAGTCTTTTTACAGAAATTAAAAGGTACAGCACAAAAAGTGAAATCCCTGCAAGCTGCATGGAAACTTTTTAAAAGACACCAATAGAAAGGTTCAACTTAAATGTTTCCTCCAAATTATAAAAAGTAATAAGAGAACCAAAAAAGTGCCACAGTGGCCAAACAACAAAGTAAAAGAAGCAGTGAGGCAAAAAGACATCTTTTAAAAAGTGGAAGTTAAATCCTAGTGATGAAAATAGAAAGGAGCATAAAATAAAGAATTTGAAGAACAGCTAGCCAAAGACTCAAAAAATAGCATTTTTTAAAATTACATCAGATTCAGGAAGCCTGCTAAACAACTAGTGGGGCCACATGATGATCGAGATGCTAAAGGAGCACTCCAGGATAAGGCCATTGCAGAGAAACTAAATGAATTCTTTGCATTGGTCTTCATGGCTGAGGATGTGATTCCTAAACCTGAGCCATTCTTTTTAGGTGACAAATCTGAGGAACTGTCCCAGATTGAGGTGTCATTAGTTTATCAATTTGTTCCAAAACCTCCTCCAAACAATAATAAGTCACCAGGACCAGATGGTATTCACCCAAGTGTTCTGAAGGAACTGAAACGTGAAATTGCAGAACTACTAACTCTAGTCTGTAACCTATCATTTAAATCAGCTTCTGTACCAAATGACTGGAGGATAGCTAATGTGATGCCAATTTTTAAAAAGGGCTCTAGAGGTGATCCTGCAATTATAGCCTTGTAAGTCTGATTTCAGTACCAGGCATACTAGTTGAAACTATATTAAAGAACAAAATTGTCAGACACATAGATGAACATAATTTGTTGGGGGAAGAGTCAACATGGTTTTTGTTCAGGCAAAATTTCCCTTTACAATCTACTAGAATTCTTTGAGGTGTCAAGGTTCCTTCCCCACTCTGAACTTTAGGGTACAGGTGTGGGGGACCTGCATGAGAAGCTCTAAGCTCAATTAACAGCTTAGATCTGGTCTGCCACCACTCCCAAGCACTAATTCCCTTCCCTGGGTAGCCTTGAGAGACTCTTCACCAATTCCCTGGTGAACACAGATCCAAATCTCTGGAGATATTTAAGAATAGTTTAGATAAATGTCTATCAGAGATGGTCTAGACAGTATTTGGTCCTGCCATGAGGGCAGGGGACTGGATTCGATGACCTCTCAAGGTCCCTTCCAATCCTAGAATCTATTAATCTATAATATTGGAAGTAAAGGCTGCAACTTTCTGGAGAAACAAATCTGGAAAAAATTAAATGTTAGCGATAAGGTTATTAAGTAACCGGTGGTGGGGCGGGGAGAGAAGTTTAATCTTTTTATAACTTGATCTGTTCACTGTATTTTAACTGATAAAATGCAATTGAAGATAAGCAAGAAACACTAAAGTTACATTTCCTTAGTTGTAGGGTATATTCTGTTGAGCCTCTTAACAGGGTTGGCTCCAGGGTTTTGGGAGGCGGGGGGAGGGGGAAGCCACAATCGCGATCTGCGGCAGCAATTCGGCGGGAGGTCCTTCGCTCTGAGCGGGAGTGAGGGACCGTCCGCCGAATTGCCGCCGAATAGCTGGACGTGCTGCCCCACTCCAGAGTGGCCGCCCCAAGCACCTGCTTGGCAAGCTGGTGCGTGGAGCCGGCCCTGCCTCTTATGCCAGTTCATCTGGTGAAAATATAGTTGGTGGTGTAGCCCATAACCTAGTGCATGAGTTCCTGTGCCCTTCCACTAAAATTTTGGCAGGCTAGAAACCCCACAGACTGTAGTATCAACCAGTGCATCACCACTTTAGCCATGTAAAACATGGATCAGACTTTGTGTTGCATCTTGACCCCTTTTTTGTTTCTCCCCTTTATGCCTAGGAGTTTGTTATAAGCCAGTGCAAAATAGAGCAGTCTTGGGAGAATTGGGCCCTTAATGGTAGCTGGTTACTCTGTGGAAATGTCTTTACGAAGCATGGACCTCTTTTCATCAGTTAGTTTTTCCTATAACACAGGATAAGCATGGAATGAGAATAGGGATTTTTCAGACAAATTTGCCCAAAATTAATATTCTGCCAAATAACAAATTAAAAAAATAATTGAAAACCCACACAAAAAAATACTGTCCTTTTAATATCATGGCTCCAGAAAGAATGCTAGGTCATGATGTAATTTATGTGTTTTTAGTGAATATCTTAATTTTATTTTTCAAAAAAAAATATTTCTTCCTTACTGGAGGCCTCTTTTGTTTCAGTCTAAGGCCTTGGCTACACTGGCATTGTACAGGGCTGCAACTTGCTACGCTCAGTGGTGTGAAAACGCCCCCCCCCCCCCCCCCCCGAGCGCAGTGAGTGCAGCGCTGTAAAGTGCCAGTGTAATCAGTGCTTGCAGCGCTGCACACTCACAGCGCTGCAAGCTACTCCCCTCGGAGAGGTGGAGTACATACAGCGGTGCGAGAGAGCTCTCGCAGCCCTGGTGGCGCGACTACATCACGCGCGGCAGTGCTGTGAATTCCCAAGTGTAGCCAAGGCATATATATGTTGCTCCATGATCAGCCTTGGTTTAAGCAGACAAAGGGACTTATCCCAGTTTACACCGAGGATTAATCTGATCTGTTGCTCTGAATGTGACCTACTCAAAGGCTCTCAGCACCTTTTACATTCTTTGCCTGTAATGTGTGTGATTAATTTGTTGACCAGTCACCATTTCCTGTCAATGACCTTGAATCATTGTGACTTTCATCAATGGATGAAAGGCATTTGTTTTTACCTTGTCGTAAATGTGGCAGGATGTTAAGATATTCTGACAGTCACATGAATCACTTTATCTTTGTCAAAAAAGAGCAGTTTCCAAATTCCTGGGTGTTTTCAAACCTATCCATAGTTTAGCAGAAGTGTTCATTTTATTTTATAATATAATTTAGTCATAATTCAATGCCCCAAATCTCCCCCTTTTCTTTTAATCTGCATTTTATACCACATGACTTTGTATTGAACTGTCTTCTATTGGGGGGGGGGGGGAATAATTGCTTGTTAAGTATCTGAAGTTCATCCTTTTGAAAACTCATACCAAAATATATTGCAGATACTAATTTATTTTCAAGTGGTTTGCAAATTTAAAAATAAGTAAATTATTAATGGTTTGCTATTGTCAGGGCCAGCTCTAGGTTTTTTGCTGCCCCAGGCAAAAAAATGTTTAGCTGCCCCCCACCCCAGCCCTGGGCTCTTCCCCCCTCAACCTGCAACCCCTGCCGCCCCAGCGCTGGACTCTCTCTCCCCCCCCCACCCCACACCACCCGCCGCCCCAGCGCTGGGCTTCCCCCCACTCCTCCCGCTCTCCCCTCGCCTCCAGCCGATCCAGCGCTGGCAGGGTCGGGGTAAGCAGAGGGGCTCCCAGGCTGCGCCTCAGCCCAGGGTCCCTCCAGCCAGAGCTCCCGCCTCCAAGATTGGCTGGGACTGGAGAGGACAGAGCCAGGGGACCACCCTGGCAGGGGGCTGAGGAACCGGGGCAGGGCAGCCCCAGAGGGAGCGGAGCCCCGGAGAGCGGGACATGGGCCCCGCATGGCAGCGCCCCGCCCTCAATGGCCCTGCTCCTGGCTGCCCTGCCGCAGTCCCTGGGTGGCTCTGGCTGCTTCGCCCATCCCGGCTGTGGCGCTGGGGGGCGGCCGCTCTGCGGCACCTGCAGGCGGCTCTGTGTGCCCCGAGGGGTGGCCCCCAGCCCGAGTGGCCCGTGCTTGGAGCCCGCCCGGCCATAAGGTGCGGGCGCTGCTCCCTGACGCGAACCACAGCAGCCCCAGGGCGTCCCCGGTGCAGGACACACTGCTGCTGCCTGGGCCGGCTCTAGGCTTTTGCCGCCCAAGCACCAAAAAAAAAAAAAAAAGAGGCTGGCTGGAATCCTGCCCCTGAAAATGTGCTGCCCCAAGCACCTGCTTGGTTTGCTGGTGCCTGGAGCCAGCCCTGGCTATTGTGTAGGGAAGCAGCATGATCTCACAATCTCAGCGCAGTACTGAAAGTCAGAAGTTTTGGATTTTATACCTCATGCCACTGCTACTTCAGTGTGTTCTTGTGTATGCCACTTAACCTTTCTGTGCCTCAGTTTATCCTTATGTAAAATGGGCTAATACTGCTCTTTGTAAATTGAGACATTAGACTTTGTATCTAAGATAGTCTCCAGATTATACTATACATTTCTTTTAGAGTAAAGTGGCAAGGCCATTTACATTAGTATCATGTGATAAAAAAATTCACTATCTTGAGGAATAATATCAAGGATGAAATCAATGGCAAAATTCTGATTGATTTTAATATGGCCAGGAATTCATCCCTGGCATCCTACTGATAGTCATCTGTTTGGCTGCCCACCTCTGGAGTATGATGCAGTTAATGGCAGGGCCGGCTCCAGGCACCAGCTTCTCAAGCAGGTGCTTGGGGCGGCCGCTCCGGAAAGGGGTGGCAGGTCCAGGTATTCGGCGGCAATTCGGCGGACGGTCCCTCACTCCGCCTGGGAGTGAAGGACCTCCCGCCGAATTGCCACCGCAGATCGTGATCGCAGCTTTTTGTTTGTTTGTTTGTTTTTGGTTGCTTGGGGCGGCCAAAACCCTGGAGCCGGCCCTGGTTAATGGTACTTCCTTTCTTTAGTTATTAAATGTGAGTGAGGATTTTTGATCGATTAATGTACATTTTCAGCCAGCTAGATCTCCATTATGCACTACAAAAATGATACCTAAAGCCAATCTGTGCATAATTTTATTCACCAAGTTTTAAGGATCCTGATATGTAACCAATTACATGGTTCTCAATAGGGTGGGGTGACCCAATATAATCAGTATATTAGAGAAAGCTGCTCCCAATCCCAAACTATCGGAAGAGTCTAATTTATTGCAGAATATTAGAACGAGTGGCGGTGGATACTAAAACTTGTTTAATTTTTTTTAATTGCTTGACAGGCTGCCTTCCCCTCCTAGGTAACTTTCTCTGATAATAGTTCTTTGTTGCAGAAAAATGATATGTAGAACGTCCAATGGCACAGTAAGTCTCCTGAACAATCAAAACTGAGCAAAATACTAATCATGAAAAATTCTTCACTAAAAATTGCTATTTTTGAGCCCTCATAACAATTGCAAAATGAAAACGATTTGACCAACATCTCCAAATTTTCCAACTGGAATTCTGTACAATTGTTTTTAGGATGAATGAATTTCACAAGCCAATCTTTTATAAATAATAAAATAAGTGGGGGACTTGGGGCCCTTCAAATATAATGTTCTGAGGACTTAAATCACATGAAATTGAATATTTGTGTGACATTTCATACAAAATAGGCAAATTGAAACTGTGGACATAAGTATGAATATACAAATTAAGACCCTGACTCTTCATTGACTTCAGTAGGCTCTGCCTGGGAACAACACACTGCAGGATTGGGGATTAAAGGCTAGATTGTGTAGTTGTTGCTTCATGTGGATGAGCAGGTATTCACATGAGTAATCCATTGACAGCAACGTGTTCACCCATTTGAATACCTGCTCACCCATATGAAGCAACAACTACACAATCTAGCTTTTAATCCCCAATCCTGCATGAAGACTCCCATTAAATTCATTGACTTCGGATCGGCCCCTCATTTATTTATTTTTTTCGAGGAGCTATTGTTAAAACATCTCATTTGGTTGATATTGGGTGGATGCTTACAGAATTTGAAATAAATCCAGGATATTTAATGGCAGAGGGGAGGTGTTAAAAAGTGGCTTGTATTTTTAAAATCACATTCCATAATCCATACTATAAATGATAGGCTAGACTACAAAGATTGCTAACTATTGAATCATCTGTATGGTATTCCATGGGATGACCTTATAGAATTGTATCTGGTGATGACCACAAAAAGATTGGTGGCAAAGCTGCAGCATATGGCATTGTAATCTCTTAAAGTGCTATAAACCTAAATGAGAGCTACAGGCATAATTTCTAGATCTTTCTTTTATTGTTGGTTTATGAGATGTCCAGTTTTGTAATCTCTCTCTCTCTCCCCCTCCCTCTTGCCCTTCATTCACTAACCTTATCAGCTCTTCTGGTGTAGATATAGGGTACCAAGGCATATTCAGCTCCTGAATGATCATCATTTTATAGTTATTGCATAAACAAATGAATCCGTTTTGGGAGCGGGGGAGTCAAAGCCCATTCATAATCATCTCAGGGCATGTCCTCAGTTAGCATCAATTATAATGGCTCCACTTATCTACTCTTTCTCTAACAAAATGCCCAGGTTTGGTTATTTTTGTCCTTTAAAGTATATGGCACAGAGCATGATTTGAAAAGCTTAGAATTCTCACTGTACTTTACTTTCAAGTAACCTGCTAGCCTACTACAATATTTTGTATCCAATATTTTGTAAAACATTTGGTAAATGGATAGCAATTTTCAGGATCACTTTTTATGCGCAAAAGATTTAGCCTTTTGAAAATATAACTGGGGGGGGGGGGGGGGAGCAGACCTAATTTCCACTGAAGAGTTTCAGGACCCCTAGAACAGAAATCAAGACAAATTCCCCCCCCCCCTTTTTTTTTTTTTAGTTTCATATGTCATTGTCACTTCTAGTTTTCCAGTTTGTTGCTTGACATCTGGGTCTTGAAGTGCTAGTTCTTTAAACCTTTCTTTATATAGCTTTTCAGATATCAGGCAAAGCTACTGATGCATCTGTGTTCAAACCTAAAATGAACAGCTAATATCCTCTTTCAACCTTAATCATAATTTCTGGAGGTCTTTGGCTTTTCCCAGATGTGTGGTACATATAAAGACAACTTCTTTCCCAGAGAGTTTACCTCACTTATTTTAATGTGGATGCTTTCATATTTGCTTTTTTATGAGCCATTTTAGTTTCAATCTTCATTCTTATAAATCAGCTGAGTGACACTTTTCAATATATCACCATGAAAACATACTACCTGTTTTGTTATCTTTTTGAACTGGGATTCCCCAACTTTAAACTTAGTTTCCTTTTTCTCTTCAGTCTTATGTCTGACAGCTGTGTCCACAACTTTTTTCAGTGTTGGGTCTGGTTGCTCTAATCACTTGTTTTGTGTCTCTGATTAATTTAATCCACACCATCTATCCCAGAAATCTGTCTACTAAAATTTTTCAAATTAGAATTGATCTGCCATCTTTTTGAGCCTGGCTAAATATTCAGTTCTGCTCCTATTCAAGTCAATGGAGAAACTCCAATTGCCTTCAGAGGTGCAGGGTAAGTCCTATCTCTATGTAGACGTGGATATATTGAACTATATTGTAGATTGATTTAACAAAGTGAAAGGCAGTAATAACCATGATTACAAATAGAAAAGGCTAGGGATTCAGAACAAGTGCCCTGATTTCAACAGTTCTAAGCACCTTCAGCTCCCATTTCCTTCAAACATGCAAGGTGGAGAATAGTTAATCCTTCTGCTCCTCAATTTATCAATATGTAAAGTAGTGTGGGGATAATACTTTACTGATGGGCATTGGAGGGGGAAAGATACAACCAAAACACACACACATTCGTTAACAGACTGGATGTTATATTACAGAAATATGACAAGCAATGAAATAACCAAAAGTGGTTATCTAGGAACCTGGAACACAATGTGCGCTGAGTCAGATAGCTCCGCCCTGGCAAGGACCTGGGTTAGAGCTGCTGGCTGAAAAGAAGCTTGGGCCTGTAAGAGGAGAAACTGTTCCTTTTGCCTAAGTCATCTCCTGCTTTAGAAGGAGCCAAACTTTGTACATTCTTGTATAAATAAACAAGTTTGCACCAAAAAAAATAATTCCGGATTCCATCAATTTCTACTCCCAGATTGAACATCCCCAGAGTACTGAACTTTGACTAGCCACTTGGGTCAAAAGGGAGTAACAGTATGTTATCAGATCAAAAAATAAAGAAGTGTTGGATACCCTTGCAGCATCTTCAGTGTAATTGTTCAGTAGTTATGCTATAGAATAGTGTGCTTATTCAGAAAAAATGCACTCTGCAGCATTTCCACATGTCAGGGTTAATTTTTGTAGAAGGTGTGCATAGGATAACTAATCTTAATTCCACTTTTTTTATGAATAACAGTCAAAACTACTTGAAGTTTTATTCCCCACCCCCCTAAATTGACAGTTGAGTGAATAACAGTTTTCTTATTCTGATACTAATAGGCAATGTAGCAATTAAGTTTAAGAACATGATTCAGAATGACTATGGTAACAATGAATATAAAAACAGGAATGATTTAATTTAAATCAGTTCTTTTGGAAATATCTAGCATGATGGAGGATAGTTCATATATCCTTTTAAAAGGCCAAACTGGTAAAAGGACACTTCAGCTGATACTGTAAATTGCAGGCGCTCTTTTCCTCTGTCACCATAGTACATTTCCTGATCTTAAACATGTTAGTTGATTATATGCTGCTTAGCCCTTGAAATCTCTCTCAGCTAGGTTTCTATGGCTTATATTACGGGGTAGTGCCTACTTACACTATAGTTAAACAGAAACCCTGCTGCAACCTTAAAGCCCAGTTTTTAAGAATAAACTTTGGATACTTTCTCCAAAGAGGGGGAGATTTTCAAAGGTACTGAGGTGAATTGCACATCCAGCTCCCAGTGACATCCAATGTGCTTTTGAAAACTGCCCCCCATACAGACCAGTTCTGACATTTTGGCCTATCTTTTTGGGTAGCCAACTGGAGGCACCTTCCAGGGAGCTGATTTTTCAGAGGCATCCAAAATTACAGCTACTGTAAATACTAAGTTGGCTCATATAGAAAATATAGGCCACAGAGCAGGCTTTCTCCTCTTCTCATGATGCTGTTGGGTTGGGACAGGGGAGGCCAATGGTAGGAAAAACTGCCTATGGCATTTAGACAGAAAATGTGCTTCCAGAGCAACAAAAACCCTTAAATCCATGTGGACTGTTGGTCGTTTTGTTGTAGTATGCCATAACTTCTTAATCTCCTCAGCAGCATGATATACAATAATCATGAAGGCAAACACTGTAGACACTCTGTCAAGTCTTATAGAACCTATACAGTGGGTTCTCAATTAACACTTATAAGCTCAGCTAGAGATAGGATTACTTACTAGTGCCACTAAAAGAATAAGAGTGACAAGAGTGTAGTGGTTTAATCAGTTGCCATAAGATCAGCACCTGCCTGGGGCAGCATAATAGAGGAGTACTAGAATAATCTTGCTCATGGGGATCTTGAGACCTGATATCTGAGCTTGCACCTTCTAGTCCATCCCTCTGTAGAGGGCAGTTATATATATTGGTCTATAGAGTCCACAGGTAAGTTTTAAACCAACTGCCTTTGCTGGAGTTCTTCTGTGCTCTCCTCTTGTCATTCAGCCATAGAAGATTTATTATTTGTATAACTGTAGTGTATAGGAGCCCCAATCATGGCCCAGGACCTGACTACGCTAGGCACTGCACATACGCAGAACAAAAAGATAGTCCCTGCCCCAAAATTTACAATGAGTATAAGACGAGACAACAGATGGATACAGACAGACCAATGGGGAGTACAAGGAATTAATGAGACAATATTGATCAACATGATAGGCAGTGTTCTCAACACACCAGCTGCCTGACCATTGTCAGGTTTTTTTATAGGCATCACAGTCAATGAGTTGTAAGGAGGAATTTGAATGAGTTAGTTTTGTAGGTGTTTTTGGGAGCTCCCATGACGCCTGGGTGGGTGGGATGCTAGTTTGTGTAAGTGTCAGGGAAGAAAAGAGTTCAGTGCATTTTGGGAATGGGGGTGAAGGACTACTGAAACTCAGGACCTGGTACCTGCACCTCATTGTCCTCCACATTGCAAACTGACAGTGGTATGGGGCCATGGCACAGCTAATGTGTGCACTTCAGGTATTCTAGTTTGCTTGCCCTCTACACACCTTGAGATGTGTTTCAGGTGGACAACTGGGGGCTATGGCACAAACCCACGCATGGACGTGTATACAGTCGCTAGTGTAGACATACTATATCACGTAATAGTGGAGGCACCTTTGAATATGGGGTTTATTATATGTTGTAGCCATGTTGGTCCCAGGATATTGGAAACACAAGGTGGGTGAGGTAATATATGTTTTATGGAACCAACTTCTATTGGTGAGAGAGATGAGCTTTTGTGCAGGTCTGGGTTTATTATAGTCTATTGTTAAGCTTTTACATTTATTGGCTCCAGCTACTTCTGAATTCCCAAATAGCAAAAATCACTCCTAAGTGCTATTTTCTAAATGGTCCGAAGAACATGAAAGTTTTTTTTTCCAATGCACAGGCTGCTACATTGGTAGGCAGTGTGGTCTAATGGATACAGAGTGAAACTAGGATTCAGAAGACCTCTGTTATATTCTTAGCTCTGCCACTTGCCTGCTGGGTGACCTTGGGTGAATAACTTCACTTCTCTGTGCTTCAGTTTCTCCATTTTGAAGATGTTGCCCTCCTTTGTAAAGTGCTTTGATTAGAACTAGGTGGAGAACTGAAACTCTGCACAAAACAGGTTACAACATTTCAAAATTTGTTTCATTCCAATTTGGAATGAAAAGCAAAAATTTCAGGTTTCTGCAAAACAGAATAGGACCCCTCTGGGCAGTCTGCCTGGTGGACTGCCATGGAGCCTGAGCTGCTGGGGAACCATGAGTTTGGGATCCAGGATTCCCAGGGCTTCTAGAGTCCTTGGTCCACAGAAGCCTGGCAAGAAACCAGGCAGATTTTCACCAAAACCCTGCCTGGCTTCCATTGTAACTTGATCTAAATCAATATGTATCCACAAAGAGTTTTGATTTCAATGAACTGGAAAATTTTCAGTGAAACATTTTTTTCATTTAAACTTTTCTGAATAGCTCTAGCTTTGAAATCTACAGTTGAAAAGCATTGTAAGAGCTAAGTATTCTTCTTTGGTTCCTCTCCATCAACTCAACAGCGAAGATGGGGCCACATGAAGTAACTTTCCATCTTGTAGCAGCTCCACAGCTTCATTCATCTTTTTAAATCTTTTAGTTCTATGTTAATCTTCTCTATTTCCGTCCAACACATTCTCAGTCTTCCTCTTTCTCTTGCACTTTGGTATGTTTTACTATGTATGGTATCCTTTCCAGGTCCATTCTTGACAAAAGTACAAACCATTGCAGTCATCTTTCTTGAATCTTCTTTAACTGTGTTATGTCTTTCCCTGGCTATTTTCTTATCTCTACATCTTTTATTTTCTGCAGTCTTGAAACTTTCAGCATTTCCCCTCAGCCAGTTCATTTCTGCGGTCAAAATCTTTTTTCCATTGGCTTTCCTCATACTCCAGCATCCTGACCCAGACAGCAGTATTGGCATGGCAGTTTGCAGCCAGTGTATATGACACAACTATCACCAGACTTGTTCAACTTGGTGGTGGACACATAATGGTTGTAGCACTGAGATGGAATGGGAGGAGTCAGGTTATATGGTAGGACAGTGTATAATCTTAGATTTGCAGGTGATATTGACCTCATAGCATTGACGACTGAGGATTTACAGAGAAGAACTGACAAGGTAGACCAGGAAAGTAGAAAATTCAGATTGTAGTTCAGCATAGAAAAGACAAAAATTATGGCAATTGGAAGATGAGATAAAGATCAAATCTGAGATGCAGAGCTAGAACAAATGGAAAAAAATGTGTATTGTGGAGGACTAGTATCAAAGAATGGGAATTATTAAGATGCCCTAAAGAATCAGACTAACTACCACTGCATTTGGAAAACTTCAACATCTGGAAGGTGAGACATTTTGATTAAAAGCAAAAATCAGAGTATATCAGACAAGTACTGTTATTTTTATGGCTATTATATATCCACAATGTTATTGCCATTAATTTGATTGGCATGATCCCCAGGAGCAGATTAGACTCTTCAGAGTCTAATTCTATCCCTAGGAAAGGACAGAACAGGCAGCTATTTAGTCAGCAGCATGCAGTGACTACCAAGGGACAAGTAACCTTTCCAAAAACAGTATATCATCTGCAGCTGCACAGCCCAGGAGGCCAACAGAAGCTTCACTCCAGCAGTCAGATAGTTTAAATTGGGGCTGGAAATTGAAATTGGTGTGAAATTAGTTTTGTTCTTTGTGTTATAAAAGAAAATTCTTTTCTGGAAACTTTAAGAACAATGCCTGCAAGCTATTAGCTGGGGAATAAAATGGCAAATAAGTTAGGAGAAAACATAAATGGAGTGTAGAATGGTGATCAGCATGCTGCAGTTATCGCTTGCCCTTTAAGAGTACTCTTTCCATTCACAATTGATAATCTAATTATACTATAGATAGAGCAGTGATATTCAGTGGAGGAAAACAAGAACTAAATTTTAAGAAGCACTCCATGCATGCACGTAAAGAAATTCTTTTGATTAGAATCAATTGTGCATCAGCATAAGTGTGGCCTTGCTAAAGAGAATGTAACATAATAATCCAATCCAAAGAAAACTGAAAGGGAACATGCATGCAAGTGGGAACCTTAGAAATGTATAAAATCCTGAAGATTAGAAACAATCCAAAAATGAGAGTGAACTAATGAAGCTGGACTAGCTTTAGTCCAGCTGCACAAGAACTAAACATAGTGTGCTCTGAAGCTGTTTTAAAAAAATCTGTCACTGATGTAAGTCTAATAAATATCTTCACACCTTCCAATCAAATTGGTTGGCATTACTCTGTCTTGCATTAAAATTGCAAACTCTTTGCAGCCTGGACTGTTCCTTACTAAAGCTATGTCTGCACATGGAGCTAGGGCTGTATTCCAAGCTTGCACAGACATGCTAGCATTAGCTCTCATTGAGGAAGAGCACTAGAAATAGTAGTATGGCCATGGTGGCATGGGTTAGTCACCCTGAGCACATATGCATGAGGGCCTAGCAGGTTTGTACTTGGGGCGACTAGCATATGCTGCTGCTTGCCACTGCCTGTGCTACCGTGGCTACACTACTATTTCTAGGTCTCTAGCTCAATGAGAGCTAGCAAAAGTATGTCTACATAAGCTGGAAATCACACCCCTAGCTCAAAGTGTAGATGTAAGCTAAATATCGGCACAGCACCTGGCACAATGGGTCTCAACATGGTTGGTGTTTCTAGGCACAGCAGTAATACAAACAGTGTTAGTGGCATTCAACTTTCTTTTTATTCCCCCACCTCCTTCATTGGCTTCCTGTCTCTTCATAGTGCCTCTGGTTCAAAGCTTGTCACATCCAGTTTTTTTTAATACTCCTCAGGTTGGACCTGTATCTCTGCTCTCATTTTCTCATGCTTTCTCCCCGTCACTGCTCCCAGCTCCCTCACCTCATAGAGCTATTTGCTTTCCCATACTCAGCTTCACATTCATTTCATGCTACCCTCTGCACTTGGAGCAGCCTTCTGCTTGTCCATCACCTGTCCCCTCTCTTCTTCTTCAGATCCCTAAACTCACTTTTTTAATCAAGCTTTCCAAAGCTGATGTCCACAGTAATGGTTTTCACACTGCTTCTGCCCTGTATTGTCTTCCCATGTTTCGTCTGTCTGACTTAGACACCAATCCTGCACAGGGATCCATCACTGTTAACCTTTTGTGCACAGTCCTATTGTCTTCAGCAGAACTCTGAACAATGCTGTTGACTGTAAAATCCTCAGGAAAATAACACAATTCACTGTCTGTTTCATGGGGAGGGGGGGAACCTACACTTGGAAGATGGTGAGAAACATCAGTTTTGGAAGACTTGACAAAGCATGTGGATTAAGGAGGGATTTGAAGAAGGGGAGCCCTTTGCATATAAGTAGGAAGAGCTTGCTCCAACTACACAGAAAAGCACAAACAAACTAATGTAAATTAAATGGTCTGCACTTTGATTCTCTGCTTAATTGTGTGGACAGGGATGGTGGTAGGGGGACAGCACTGTGTGAGAGTACACTAGGAAATGTCTTTCCAATATGAAGTATAGAAAAACAAGATGTGCACCAAGAGTGACAAACTGTTTAAAAGTCAGGCCTTAACCAATTGAATTTCAAAAGGATTGGGGTGTTTGCAGGAAGGCAGGGCCTCTTCAAAATGTACCTACCTGTCTTTAAATTAAAATGTTTAGTTTTTGTAGCTCCATCATTTTAACCAGTACTCCAAGACTACATAGCACAGACCACCTTTTCAAATGGTGGTGGGTAAGTCACTGTGCCCAGGTATTATGTGCTCGATTCATGTTTGTGAGTTTTAGTTTTCAAAGCTTGTAATTCATCTAACAAATTATAAGAAGACACCTAACCAACGGTAATATAGACCACTTCACTGCTATAGGAGAATAACAACTGTCAATTTCTACTAACCATGAATGAATCGATTAGTGATCACAAGGCAACCTATCCCTCTAAGGCATTATCTTCCAAAGTGATGAGCTCAATAGATCATTTCTGGTATCCACTATCCTGGTTCCTGGATGCTCTTCCAATTTTAAATTTGACACACTATGTGGTTTCCAGGTCAAGAGCACTGCAGAATGCACAGCAAGCAATAACTGAGTGAGGCAGCAGCTATGAAATAACCTAGTAGCAAAGAAGTTGTCAGAGCTGCTGGATGTTCCAATAGAATCTTCAAATTTAAACAGAATTGAGCCAGAGGTTAAGGTACTTCAGAAAAGCACCTTTGTGCTTTCTCCCTTGGTGCCCCTTATGCTTTAGAGGATTTCCCCCTAATCATCTAATTGTCCTTCATATTCCTTTTTAAAACTCTCCTCTGTCATGGCTCCAAATATTGGACAATACTTAAGCAGTCGGTGTGCTGTGACCACGGCTTTTCATGCTGATCTGTACTGCCAGCTGTATTCATCTATCGTCTCATGTTTTATATATAGATTGTAAGGTCTTTGGGGCATGGACCATCATTTTTGTTGTGCTTGGGTCTGTACAAACACACAGTGAAGCCCTGATCGATGATTGGGGCACTTAGGCTACCTCAATACAAATACTAAATAATATATAAATAACAAAGAACGATTGGTGGCTAATCATGGGAGGAAGACAGCAGGGAGCAGAGCTCTAGTGGAGAGCTACAGGAGGTAGGAAGTATTGAGTAATAGAGATGGAAGGAGGAGAGAGCAGGGTCCTTTGTACACACTGACCTCACCTTAGAAGTGCTTAGATTTTATAGCAATAGGCACAAGAGAAACTCTAGGAGAGAGTTATAAAGGTTCTGAACGAGGCTGACGTCAAGTCTGCTCCATACTTGTTACAGAATTGGCTTGTCCATTCTTAATGAAGTCCTCCATTCCTACCCTGTGTATGTGAAGGGGGCACATCATTTAACTGCCTATGTTTCTTGTCTGCAAGGTATGACCATGCATCCTTCTTTCCACACTAACTGCTTTGTCCTTTAGCTGGAAAATGACAGCCACTCATATTGTACAGTGACTATTTGATACCAATCTGTTCTTTTAAATTAGTTTTGCAGTAGGCAATTTTCTTCACTTGTTCAAGTAGATGTTAAACCTACAGGATCAGTTCATGTCTAACCGAAAGGTTATCCAATTTAATTTTGTACTCCACTCAAATGCTTTTTAAAGCTTCAGTCCTCTGTATAAGCTAACATACACACTCTTACTGAAGATCAATTGATTGTTGTTTAATATTTCTATAAAATAGCTTTTGCTTTCTTATTTTTAAGTAGCACAGAAAACACCAGTTTATTTTTGCCTTTATAGAAAGTGAAATATAGCATACAGTTAACAAATATATTTAACTGTACACATAATACTCACTCTGGCTTGCTGCTATACTGTCTATGATCTGGAAAACAGAAAACTGAGATTTTAAAATAACAGTTCTTTTGTTTTTGTTTGAACTGTTTAAACCAATTTAAATGGGTAGTGTTCGACTCATCTATTTTCTTGATGTCCCTGCTTTTGTTGATTTTTTTTTTTTTTGGTGGTGATTGTGGTTTGTTTTTAATATCTCTGATAGAGAGTTGAGCTCTGTCTGTATTTTTACAATGAAAGGTCATAGATAAAAATGCCTTCCATGTCCTAGAACTGTCTTGAATATGCAATCCAAAATGTAAAGGTTGTTTTGATCCAAAGAAACACACACATTACATATATGACTGTTTCCAAAATTTCAAATTAATTAGAATGTTGTCTACATCCAGTGTTCCAAACAATCAATTTAGCAACTAGACTTTCAATCTGAATATTTGAATACATATTAAGCATGTGCGTCATGTATACTGAATAATCAAAGTACAAATAAACACTTCAAGATTCTAATCTATAGTGTTCTATTGAGGACATGTCCCATTGTTTAGGATAAAGGTTTCAGTCGTACGTGAATGCATATTAAGCAAGTGGATGTCTTATATTGATCAGAAGCTCACAGTAAGATTTATTTGCTACTGAGAACATTTCATCTTATTTGGAATAAAGGTTTTAAACAGTCAATAGGCCATAACAAATCTGTTTATCAAAATGTACAAATAACTGCATAGTCATACTGGGAACATCTTTGAAACAAATATTTCTATCTATTTAAGTATCTAAGGGAAGGGCATCATTTCAGAAAAATTCAGGGGTGGGAGAGTGTGGAAAAATTGTGTTAGCATAATGTGATTATCCTGCAAAATTGGGGGAGGAGAAAGTGGAGCATACTGACATATTGTTTTTTTGTTGGGGGCACAACTGACCCTTTTGCCTGTAGCAACTGAATCTGTAATGTTAGGTACGTATTTGTTCCCATCACCATTGTAATAGCTGCTGCCAACTTGGTGGTATAATGTAAGAAATTGGAGAATATTTAAGTAACAGTAAACCCTTGACTTGTTGCTGAGATCTCAGATTTCTAGACTATAAGGTTAGAAGGGACAACGTGATCATCTAATCTGACCTCCTGCACATTGCAGGCCACAGAACCTCACCCACCCACTCCTGTAATAGACCTATAACCTCTGGCTGAGTTATTGAAGTCCTTAAATCATGATTTTAAAACTTCAGTTTACAGAGAATCCACTATTTACTCTAGTTCAAACCAGGAAGTGACCCTTGTATCATGCTGCAGAGGAAGACAAAACTCTTCCAGGGTCTCTGCCAATCTGACCTGGGTGGAAATTCTTTGCCATATTTGGGGTTGGGAATCTCTGAGCATATTGGCAAGAGCCACCAGCCAGACATCTGGGAAAGAATTCACTGTAGTAACTTAGAGCCCTCCCCATCCAGTGTCCCTCACCAGCAGTTGGAGATATTTGCTACATGCCATTTTAGGCAGTCTTCTCATACCATCTCCTCCATAAACGTGTCAAGCTCAGTCTTGAAGCCAGTTAGGTGTTTTTTTGCCCCCACTGCTCCTCTTAGAGACTGTTCCAGAACTTCACTCCTCTGATGGTTAGAAACCCATGTCTAATTTCAAGCCTAAACTTGTTGATGCATTTGTTCTTGTGTCCATGTTGGTGCTTAATTTAACTACTCTCCCTCTGATGTATTTATAAAGAGCAATCCTATCATCCCCTCAGCCTTCTTTTGGTTAGGCTAAACAAGCCAAGATTTTGAGTCGCCTCTCATAAGGTAGGTTTTCCATTCCTCTGATCATCCTAGTAGCCCTTCTCTGTACCTGTTCCAGTTTGAATTCATCTTTCTTAAAGATGGGAGACCAGAACTGCACACAGTATTCCAGATGAGTGCCTTGTTTAATGGGTACTTCACTTCTCTGTCTCTACTGGAAATACCTCTCCTGGTGCATCCTTGGAATGCATTAGTCTTCTTCACAGCCTCATCACATGGTAGCTCATATTGATCCTGTGATCAACCAGTACACCCAGGTCTTTTTCCTTCTTTGTCACTTCCAAGTAATACATTTGCAGCCTATAGCAAATTTTTTTGTTGTTAGTCCCTAAATGCATGAGCTTGCACTATTAAATTTCATCCCATTTCTATTACCCCAGTTACAAGGTCATCTAGATCTATTTGTATGATATTCTGGTCCCCCTCCCTATTGGCAATACTTTCCAATTTTGTCATCTGCAAATTGTATTTGTGCGCACTCACTTTTTGTGCCAAGATCAGTAATAAAAATATTAAATAAGATTGGTCCCAAGACCGATCCCTGACAAACTCCACTAGCAACCTCCCGCCAGCCTGACAGTTCACCTTTCAGTATGATCCATTGTAGTCTTTTCTTTAACCAGTTCCTTATCCATTTTTCAATTCTCTCATTGATCCCCCATCTTCTTCAATTTCACTAATTTCCAATGTGGAACTGTATCAAATTCCTTACTGAAATCTAGGTAGACTAGATCTACTGTATTTCCTTTATCTAAAATATCATTTATCTTTTCAAAGAAGGTGATCTGGCATGACCTATCTTTTGTAAAACCATGTTGTATTTTATCCCAATTACTGTTCATCTCTCTGTCCTTAATTACTTTCTCTTTCAAAATTTGTTCCAGACCTTTCATTCAATTGTGGTCAAACTAACAGGCCTACAGTTTCCCAGATCATTTTTTCCTCCTTTTTCTTAAAAATAGGAACTATATTAACAATTCTCCAGTCATAGGATATGACTCCCAAGTTTACATTTAAAATCCTTGCTATTGGGGTTCCAATTTTATGTGCCAGTTCCTTTAATATTCTTGGATGGAGATTATCTGGGTCCCCTGATTTAGACCCTGTGATGCTCTCTGCCTAGAGGGAACACCCTACACCCCCATGTTCATCCTTATAAAATGATTGTGTGGTATCCAATGCAAAGTTTGTCATGTCGGGTGTCTTCGGAAGGCTCATGATGCACTGAGCATTATATTTATAGTAATGTTACACTGCTCTACAGCCAAAATGCTTCTGAAATAAATGTAGTCAAACTTTACTAATTCTGGGTCACTAAGAACGAAAATGATGCTTAAAATTGTTGATTGGCTCTAGTTTTCAAGATATGCTATTGGGTCAGTATATACGACCCTTGACTTGGGAATGGTGGAGGATAAGTGAGTTATAAAGGGAAGGGATCTCAATTTAAACCAGAAATGACTAAAATACATCTTTGACTGGATCTATGAATAAATCTATGACTGGGTTTGGACAGTACTTGCTTTTTAGGCAAAACAATGAATGATGGAATCTGAAGCTGGTATTGCGTCATACATGATATGAATTGCATCATGTTATTCCTAGAGGTCATGGATGATACAATCATAACGAAGCTTCCATCACTCTGCTGAACAAATTGCCCTATATCAGCTCTAGAAATCATACAGTGTCATGCTCTCTTATTTGTCAGTGTTTGATTTTGCAAAGGGACACATTTCGGTTTAGCCAAAGTGAGCAGAGATGCCTCGTACTTGTGTGAACAGTGCAGATAACTTCTGCTATGTTTGTGGTGAAGTGACTTTTGCATCACAAAAGCGCAATATAACCACTATGGTTAAGAAAGCCTATCATCTTTATTTTGGCTGCAAAATTGGAGATCAGGACAAGAGGTGGGCCCCACACATACGCTACAACACTTGTGCAACAAATCTTCACCAGTGGTTGAAAAGGAAATCTATGCCTTTTGCAGTGCCAATGATTTGGAGAGAGCCAACAGATCATACCAGCAATTGTTCCTTCTGCATGGTGCCTCCAGTTGGGAAAGGTGTGTCAAAGAAGAAAAAGTGGACTGTGCATTATCCAAACATTCCATCAGCTATACACCCAGTATCCCACGGAGAAGGACTGCCGGTTCCTGATGCACCAGAATCATTCTCACTTGAGTCAGATGAGGAAGAGGATGAAACTTCTGATCCTGAACCATCAGTGTCACAGGACCCACATTTTCTCCCATCCTCCTCCTCTGAACCACACCTCATAACACAAGGTGAACTGAATGACCTTGTCAGGTATTTGGAACTACCCAAGAGTAAGGCAGAGCTGTTGGGCTCCAGACTACAGCAGTGGAATCTCCTGGCAGGTGATGTTAGGGTTGCCATGTTCCGTGACCGTCAAAAGGATCTTGTCCCATTCTTCTTCATAGAAGGTGATCTTGTAGCCTGCAACAACATGGATGGTGTGATGGCAGCCCTCAACATCATTCACAATCCAGATGAGTGGAGACTGTTCGTTGATTGATCGAAGACGAGTCTTAAAGCTGTTTTACTGCATAATGGCAATGTTTTGCCATCAATTCCAGTTGGTCATGCAGTCCATATGAAGGAAACCTATGGCAACATGAAACAACTTTTGAGGTGCATAAACTATAACCAACATCAGTGGCAGCTTTGTGGCAATTTGAAGGTTGTTGCTCTCTTGCTTGGTCTGCAGACTGGATACACAAAGTACTGCTGTTTTCTCTGCGAATGGGATAGTCGTGCAAGAGATTCCCACTACATCAAGAAAGATTGGCCACTCCGACAGTCATTGGAGCCTGGGAGGAAAAGTGTTCAGCATCCACCACTTGTTGAATCAAGGAAGATTTTGTTACCACCCTTACACATCAAGCTGGGTCTGATGAAGAACTTTGTCAAAGCCATTGACAAAACACATAGACATAAAATGTAAAAACTTAAATATCTTAGAAACAGTAGCCAATCAGTTGTTTTAATTGTCATAGTTGAATTCAGCACATCAAAATACATAATAAATAGCACATTATATCTCTGAAGCAGATGACTTCTCAAAAATGGTAGACTAGTGTTATAGGTTGTAATTTCATATATATAGTTATGAGGCTGAAAATGTGTCCTCCTGGCTTAAAACAAGCCCAGGCAAAACTCTCCAGGAGCAGAGGCAGTTCACACCTCATCAGGGCATGTATGGGACAAGCCCAGCCCCGCCTCACAGGAACAAAAGCCTAGACAGCAACAGTCCAAGCTTTGCTGGACTCTCAAGTGAGTCACTCTCCTTCCCTTGGTCAGTTTGGGACTATGATGAGGTAATGCTCACCTGACTCTGAAGGGGGGGGGGGAGAGGCAAAGCCAAGAGAGAAGAAAGGCAAACATCTCTCCCTTTTATCATGTCCATAATCTTCCTCTCTCACCACCTCCATCTACAGACACCACCGCCAAGTGACTGAAGCATTGACCAAAGGGGAGAGCCTGGCTGAAGGGCAACCAGCCAGGTTGTGGTGAGAAGCATCTAAGTAAGGCCATTGAAAGTGTTAAGATCAGCTTAGAATGTGTTTTGCTTTTATTTCATTTGACCAAATCTGACTTCTTGTGCTTTGACTTATAATCACTTAAACTCTATCGTTTGTAGTTAATAAATGTATTGGTTTATTCTACCTGAAGCAGTGCATTTGGGTTGAAGCGTGTCAGAGACTCCTCAGGATAACAAACCTGGTATATATCAATTTCTTTGTTAAATTGACAAACTCATATACGCTTGCAGTGTTCAGCGGGGGTAACTGGACACTGCAAGACAGAGGTTCCTAGGGCTGTGTCTGGGACCAGATATATTGGCTAGTGTCATTCTGTTGCACAATCCAAGCAGCAGCTGGCCAAAAGTGCTCACTCATGTAGCTGGGAGCAGCTTACATGCTAGAGGTTGTGTGTGAACAGCCCAGGAGTGGGGGTTCTCACAGCGGAGCAGGGTAAGGCTGGCTCCCAGAGTCAAGGATTAGAGTGACCTAGCAGATAACCGGTCCAGATACCACTTGAGGGGAATGTCCATCCCATTAAGCTGTTTTGAATTTGGCTTCCACCTCACATATGGTAATTTCTACCTCCATATCTTTGCTCCCCTTAGCCACCCTGCCACCACTCTTAAGCTCTTTTTAATAAGGCTAATAAACTGAGGTAAAGTATTTGTTTAAAGATAATCTAGGCATGGCCCAACACCTAATCTCCACCCCATCCTCAGAGTTTAGCAGTCCCACTTCTTTCCTTGTTTTCTTTTTATTTATATAGCTATAGAACCTTTTTACTATTGGTTTTCATTCCCTTTTCAAGGTCCAACTCTGCTTGGCTTTTATCCCTACGCTTTCTGACCTCCCAGAGGTAGCATTCCTGGCTGATCCATCCTGTCTTCCATTCCTTGTAGTCTCTCTTAATTACCTATTTGAGGTGCTTGCTCATCCAGCTTGGTCTGCAACCCTTCCCTATGATTTCTCTTGTGTCCCCCACCCCTCTCCTTGGGATGCAGGTTTCAGGTAGTTTCTGCAACTTTGGCTTAAAGTAATTCCAAGCCTCCTCCACATTCAGATCCTTAAGTTCTCTGCTCCAGTCCACTTCCCTAACTAATTCCCTTAATTTTTTATTTAGGCAACTAGGGTCCTTGATTTAAAAAGGGCTATTTTTGTTTATCCTGACATTTAATTTAAACTGCATTAGCTCATGATCACTTGAACCAAGATTGTCCCCTACAACCAGTTCTTCTATGAGGTCCTCACTATTCCTCAATACCAAATCTAAAATGGCATCACATCTTGTTCATTCAGAGATTTGGTGAAGAAATCTGTCAACCATCACATTCAGGAAAATCTGGGCCCTACTATAATTAGTAGTGCTTGTCCTCCACTCTGTATCTGGGAAGTTACTCTTCCATAATCTCTCAATTCCCAGTAGTATTTATTTTATTAAAAACATGGAAGAGGTCTATCCATATCCAAGTCTGGTCCTGGTGGTCTGTAGTATACCCCAAGCACTAGCGCTGGCAGGGTTAGCCTTAGGGAAAATGGTGCCTTGGGCAAACTTATTTTTAGTGCTCCCCACCCCCTCCATCACCTCCAGGTCATGCTGCCTCCCACAAGTGCTTAATTTCTATTGAAAGAGGTGTCAGAGCTCAGCCCCGGCACAAATTAAACACTGGTTGCGTGGCCTGACAGCAGTGACTGCTGGCCAGGCGCCCAGCTATGAAGGCCACACCACTGCCAGTGTATTACCACCCTTACTACTGTGCTGCTGCGGCTTGTGGTGCCTGGCACTTGAGCCACGGCCCCCGGACCAGAAAGTAATTTATCTTTCTTTCACCCCTGCAATCAGGAGATATATAGGAAGATATTCCCAATCCCAAGATTTGAGGGATCAGTTCACAGTTTAACACAGATATCAGAAACACAAATTTGATACACCTCTACCCCAATATAACCCTGTCCTCAGGAACCAAAAAATCTTACCGCCTTATAGGTGAAACCGTGTTATATCGAACTTGCTTTGACGTGCCGGAGTGCGCAGCCCATCCCCACCCCCTCCAGAGCAATGCTTTACTGCATTATATCCAAATTCATATTATATTGGGGTAGAGGTGTACTTTGTACACTCTTTTGTAACAATAAAGAAAACTAAATAAAAATCTTCTCTAACCACACATTCTGTTACTGCAATTATCTACTCTTTTTAGTGAAGTGAAAAACAAATTTACTAAAATACATATTTAGTAAACCTTAGTCATATATATTAAAAACTCTTAACAGGAATGAATATTTCTAATTATTTTGGCATTTGTTTACCAATCACGATCTTGTTCGTGACTCACTAACATTTAACTCTTTCCTGGCTGTTAGTATCATACTTGGAACTGCATTTATTATTTTTGTATGAATTTTAAGTTGGTTTTAGAGAGAATTAAAAGAACAATTTTAAAATGAGTGACCTTCATTTGCACAGTGTCTAAAGTTGTGGTTTAGGTAAAAAAATTTAAAAACTGGCACTGCTAAGGTGAGTACAAGCTAAATTTACATTCCAAAAGGATACTATTAATTGTACCAATTTAAACAAAGAGTGACAAAGCACAATATGGTAATAAAAGTAATAATGATTACTCCAGGCAGGACAGGTTAAGCATTTAGAATTTTATTTCTATTCAATTTTATTTCTCTTATGCTTAAATTTAATTCTTTATGCAATGCACAGACCAGTCAAACTAAAATAGCAGCACTGTAATCCTTAAATGAACTTTTAAAGAATAAAAATAGAGAATAGGGCTGTTGAGTAATTAAAAAAATTGCAATGAATTGTGTGATAAAAATCACAATTGCATGATTCATTGTGCTGTTAAACAATAGAATACCATTTAAATATGTAGGAAGTTTTCTATGTTTTCAAATGTATTGATTTCAATTACAACACAGAATATAAAGTGTACAGTGCTCACTTTATATTTCTGATTACAAATATTTGCACTGTAAAAAAAATTAGGTGAACTGAAAAATACTAACAAGCACTATAGTCAATCTTTGTCATGAAAGTGCAACTTACAAATGTAGAATTATGTACAATAAATAACTGCATTCAAAAATAAAATAATGTAAAACTTTTAGAGTCTGGAAGTCCACTCAGTCATACTTCTTATTTGAATGATTGGCTGAACAAGTTTGTTTACATTTACAGGGGATAATGCTGCCCGTTTCTTGTTTACAATGTCACCTGAAAATGAGAACAGGCATTCGCATGGCACTTTTGTTGCTGGCATTGCAAGGTATTTACGTGCCAGATATGCTAAACATTTGTATGCCCCTTCATGCTTCAATCACAAATCCTTGCCAAAACAATGAGGAGTACTTGTGGCACCTTAGAGACTAACAAATTTATTTGAGCATAAGCTTTTGTGGGCTAAAACCCACTTCCTCAGATGCATGGAGTGGAAAATACAGTAGACTGGGGTGTGTACACACACACACACACACACACACTACATGAAAAGATGGGAGTTGCCTTACCAAGTGTGGGGAGGTCAGTGCTAACGAAACAATTCAATTCAAGTGGAAGTAGGCTATTCTCAACAGTAGAATATCAAGGGAGGAAAAAATCACTTTTGTAGTGGTAATGAGGGCAATGTAATCAGGGTGGCCCATTACAAACAGTTGACAAGAAGGTGTGACAAGTTTCAGAGTAACAGCCGTGTTAGTCTGTATCTGCAAAAAGAAGAACAGGAGTACTTGTGGCACCTTAGAGACTAACATTTATTAGAGCATAAGCTTTCGTGGACTACAGCCCACTTCTTCGGATGCATATAAAGTGAAACATATATTGATGAGATATATACACACACACAGAAAGCATGAACAGGTGGGAGTTGTCTTACCAACTCTGAGAGGCCAATTAAGTAAGAGGAAAAAAAAAAAAAAATAGTCCAGTACAGACAGTTTGATAAGAAGTGTGAGAATACTTACAAGGGGAGATAGATTCAATGTTTGTAATGGCTCAGCCATTCCCAGTCCTTATTCAATCCTGAGTTGATTGTATCTAGTTTGCAGATCAATTCCAGCTCAGCAGTCTCTCGCTGGAGTCTGTTCTTGAAGTTTTTCTGTTGTAAGAGCCACCCACAGGTCTGTCATAGAATGACCAGACAGGTTAAAGTGTTCTCTGGTTTTTGAGTATTGTGATTCCTGATGTCAGATTTGTGTCTATTAATTCTTTTGTGGAGAGACTGTCCAAACTGGGCTATCTTGATAGATTTGTTAGTCTCTAGGGTGCCACAAGTACTCCTGTTCTTTTTGATAAAAACCCTTGACAGTCATCCAATCCCCCAAATGCAACCAACTACAACTGCACAACTCATGGAATACCAACTCCAGGAGAAACTGACACCACATGGATGCTACACAGCACCCCAACATCATCAGCCTATAAACACTACCCCAACTGGAGCTGAATTATCTGTACTTTCCAAGGGACTGAACTTCTGCCCCACCACAGAATACCATATTAACATGCAGAGAACTAGAAGAATGCTTTTGCCAACTCCTCCTCAAAGAATTATTTTACAACAAAGATGACAATACCCACAGCTACCATGTCCCCACCACTAGTAATAAGAAAAAACAATTGTCTGACTTGACACCTCATAGCAGACAAAACCATACACTTGATTACATGGATTGCTTCAGGGGGGGAAAAAAAATCAAGCCCACCACAATCTCTCCACCAGAGAGGATACCCATACAGTCCCTGAAATCCAATTACCAGATAGTGATCAAACCATCAGGTAAAGGGGAGCACCATCGTAGTCCTCAACCATGTTGACTACATCAGCAAAGCCACCTGCAACCCAACAACACTGACATTGCCTACTATAAAGAACTCCAAGAAGATCCTGCACCATAGTTCATACAGGAATTTCAGGATATCAAATCCTTCCCAAACGCCGTCAAGAAACTCTACCACCTCATTCCTCCCCATGAACCCACCCCAGGGACCTTCTACATGCTTCTCAAGATACACAAACAAGGGAACCCAGGCAGATTCATCATATCTGGCCATGGCACTCTGAGATTCCAGATATCCCTTCAGTAAGAAACCATCCTCAAACCACTCACCAATCAAAAGGCCAGTTTCTTCCAGGGCATAACTAACTTCCTCCAGAAACTCTACAACATTTAACAACCTCCCTCCAGAACATCATCCTTGCCACCATGGATGTCACCAACATCCCTCACAGTGACAGAATCACTGACTACCAGACAATGGACAACACCCAGATATCCATCCCAAGCACAATTGCTAAAGACCTTCATTTCATCCTCACCCATAACAACTTTACATTCAACAACATTTTGTCCAAACCATGGGGACAGCTATGCATACTAGGATGGCTCCCCAGTACGTCAATCTCTTCATGGGTCCCTGTGGTGGGGCGACAATTCACTGGCATGGCACCTCCTGCTGGTCATCCAGGGAATTAGCTCGCCAGCCTCTGGAGTGCCCTCTGCAGGCCAGCATCTCGCCTTGCTACTGGCCCCTGTGGCCCTCCCAGACCCTGGTGCCCCTTCTTTTGGGGTTCTGCCCCCTACAGTCTTGATGGGTCTCCCCTCCCTGGGGAACCCCCAACCCCCATCTCACCTCAGTCTTTGGCTACTGCCAGTCACCATCTAGCCCCTGCTCACTGGGGCAGACTGCAGTGTAATTGTCACTCATCATCAGCAAGGAGGATTTGGACCTGCTCCCTTTGTCTGCCCTGGGCTGGGCTGCACCTCTGCAACCTCAGTACCTTTCCTGGCCTTTACCAAGGTCTGCAGCCTGGGGGGTTTCCAGGTCAGAGCTCCCCAGCTCCTCTCACCTTTCCCCAGCCCTGCTCCAGTCTAGGTACCCTCCTCAGCTCCCAGCAGCCAGGCCCATCTCTCACAACAGCCAGAGAAACACTGTTTTTGGCTTCTGGCCTGCAGCCCTCTTATAAGGGCCAGCTGGGCCCTCATTAAACCTGCCACAGCTGTGGTCCGCTACCCACTCAGCTTCCCCAGCCATTCTTAATCCCTTTTACCCTGCTGCAGCCCTCTCCAGGGCTGCTTTTATCCTTCCAGGGCTGGAGCGAGGTGATCACCCCTCTACTGTACCCATGAAGAAGAATTTTTGGAAAAATGCAGCACACAACCCTCTCTTCCCCCAACAGAAGTTGGTCCAATAAAAGTTTTTTCACCCACCTTGTCTCATGTTAATTTTCTATTCTAGGGTTTTTTAAATCAAAATGTCATTTGGTACCAAGTTAAACACCTTAAACTTTAAGTATCTCACATCAACACTATTACCTTTGTCAACCAAACTTGTACTCTCATTAAAAAAATCAAGTTTGATAGGTTCTATTTTTCTATAAACTCATGTAGTTAATGCAAAGCAAATAATGCCCTAATTCTTTATTAATTGAATTCTGTATCAGCTGCTTCATTACCTTGCCTGGGATTGATGTCAGGCTGATGGGCCTATAATTACCTGGTCATCCAGAATGCTCATTTTAAAAGCTGGCACATCAGCTTTTTCCAGTCTTCTGGAACTTCCCCAGGGCTCCAAGACTTATTGAAAATCAACATTAACAGTTCAGCTACTCCTCCACCAACTTTTTTTTAAAAAACTCTTTGCAAGTTATCTGGACCTGCTTATGTAAAAAGACTAACTTAAGTAGCTTATATTTACCATCCTCCAGAGATACTAGTGGGATGGGCCTGTATAATCTATTTTTTCCTCAAATATAGAACAGATATTTATTGAACACTTCTGCCTTTTCTGCATTATTGATAATTCTACCATTTCATCTAGTAATGGATCAATACCCTTTTCAGGATTCTTTGTTCCTAATATAGTTAAACGCTCCTTATTGTGCTTAATGCTGTTGGCTATAGATTTCTCTGTATGTCCCTTTGCTACACTATGTTCATTGTGCTACATTGATGCTGTAAAGCTATTGCAATAGGAAACAATTGGAACATTAATTTCCTGGTGTTCGTGAGCAAAAGTGCAAGGGTTGACTAGTGTTTGCCCAGATGCATGAGGAGCCTTAACCCCCTGGTCACAGGTTAGGTACAATTGCAGTCCCTTCAACTGAGGGCAGGGAGTGGTCCCTGGTAGCACTATCTGAGGCCCAAATGGGGCAAGGGTGGAGCTGGCTGAATAGAGGGGAGAATACACTCTTAAGGGGAGGCATGCCAGATATATTCTTGCTGGATACTTGAACACTCATCTTGCATTCATTCTGCATCTTGCATGATGCAAAATGTCTCCTGGTTCTTGCACTGGTTGGGTACTTCTGTCCCAGCCTTACACAGTCTTGTGGCTAAATGTCCAATCAACCCAATATTTGTCTTTATTACAGTTTCTAATTGAATTAGCAATTTCTATGCCTAAAAGTCATGTTACTGTGTTAAAGTGAAAGCAATCAGCTTAGTTTGTATGTGTTCTCATCTTGAAAAATACAGTAATATTTTGTGACTATATTGTGGCATCTCTTGACATCATCCCTAATACAGTCTCCCGTGTTTCCTGTCATGTTCTACTATATGCTATCTGGTCTACAGTATTTGAGGAGGGGAAGTTAAGATAATGTAAATAAAAATCAACCACCTAAAGACTGAGTTCAGTATGGAAACAGTTGAAATTTGGATTAAAAATAATTTTAGGCTGGGATTTTTTCCCCTGATCATCTGTTCATTGGCAGCTAAGATATCAGATATGGTTGTCTGACAAAACTTAACTGTCCATAACTGTTTGACAATATTTAATGTTAGTGTAATGTTACACTGCTGTGACTATCTGAAGGCATTTCTCTGGATTCTGCTTGTTCTGTTTTTGACTATTTTTATTCCAGCATTTCTTATTCTTGGTCTCTCTTGCTGTTAATGCATAAAACTCACTTCATAGAATATCAGGGTTGGAAGGGACCGCAGGAGGACATCTAGTCCAACCCCCTGCTCAAAGCAGGACCAATCCCCAACTAAATCGTCCCATCCAGGGCTTTGTCAAGCCTGACCTTAAAAACCTCTAAGGAAGGAGATTCCACCACCTCCCTAAGTAACCCATTCCAGTGCTTCACCACCCTCCTAGTGAAAAAGTTTTTTCCTAATATCCAACCTAAACCTCCCCCACTGCAACTTGAGACCATTACTCCTTGTTCTGTCATCTGCCACCACTGAGAACAGTCTAGATCCATTCTCTTTGGAACCCCCTTTCAGATAGTTGAAAGCAGCTATCAAATCCCCTCTCATTCTTCTCTTCTGCAGACTAAATAATCCCAGTTCCCTCAGCCTCTCCCTCATAAGTCATGTGCTCCAGGTCCCTAATCATTTTTGTTGCCCTCTGCTGGACTCTTTCCAATTTTTCCACATCCTTCTTGTAGTGTGGAGCCCCAAACTGGACATAATACTCCAGATGACGCCTCACCAATGCCGAATAGAGGGGAATGATCACAGCTCTCGATCTACTGGCAATGTTCCTACTTATACAGCCCAATATGCCGTTAGCCTTCTTGGCTACAAGGGCACACTGTTGACTCACTTCCAGCTTCTCGTCCACTGTAACCCCTAGGTCCTTTTCTCCATCTTGTTTTAGTTTGGGCCTCAGTTGTGTATACCTTAATGTGAACAGTACTTACATTAATAGAAATGTAAGCTGAAATTGGATAGTCTGCTGGTTAAAAGAGTTGTTTAAATAGTGTGCACCGACTCTTGTTATGGATTTGATGCCATTTAAATTACTTGAGACAAACATTTACTTAGGGATTTTCTCCTGACTCAACAGTTTGTCAATTGGCCCAATGGGCCAACTTTGCACCACTGGGTCAATGTGTGACTTCAAAACAACGAAATCAGGTGAGTTGTGGCTACAGAAGCTTCAGGGCTCTGACATCAATATTGTTCAATGGCCATTTCAAGTAGCCTTCCTATATAAAAGTACATGTGTTTTTTATAAATGCCTACCTTTACTTGAAAATATATGCTTTATATTAAAACTGTTCTTGCATAAATGTTGTGGTTCTCAGATTCAGTTTTAATCTTGTACCTACCCCCCCCCCCCCCTCCCGTTCACTGGCCCAATATGAGGTTGTTCAAGATAAGGGAAGCCTCCCTTGCAACTTTTACACAACTTTTGGAAATTGGACCTGAGGCTCCTTTGTGTGCTCTGTGTTGTGTCAGTGTGTGTTCACCTCAGACCAGACCCACTCAGACAAACCGTCAGGAAAAAGGCTTTATTCTGTAAAGAACAGAGAGCAGGATTACAGTCCAGCAGCCTCCTCACTGCTTGCCTGCTACGTGCTCCCAGCTCAGTCAGTGCTGAGACCTCCTGCTGGGGGACAGAAGGTACATCCTGGCAGGAACCCAGAAATTCTCCCAACATGTCACAGTTTGTTGTTGTAGTTCCCACAGCTGCTGTTAAAGCACACTGGACCTTAGGCTAAACCCTTACAAATAAACTGCACCTCTTGCTGCAAGAGGATGAGGTCTTTTAGAATCTGTTTAGGATTTTTTTAGCACTTAGTGATGTGTCACAACAGGTTTGAAGTCCTGCTACAAGAAACTGAAAATGCTTGAATATAGATATTTTTTCTTAATTCTCTTGGAAACACATGCTTAGTTTTAAAGTTAGTTCTCAAAATTGATGAGATTATAAACCTATAGACAATGTCTCTGCTCTAAAAAGAGATATAGGAATATAACCTTGGATTGTAATATTGGGAGTTTTGAGCGAGTCAAAACTCCCAATTAAGCCAATGAAATGTTGGTGGGAATCCTGGGTGAAGACTGCAGGGCAGAGTCTATAGCTGGAACCATGTGAAAAAAGTTGGGGACTAGGAGGGAGAAATGCACATGTCCTGCAGTCGTATTAGGTGAGGGTGGGCAGACATCAGTAAGATGAGCATGGTATGGAACTAACTCTAAGACCCAGGGAGAAATTTTGGTTTTGTAAAATGTTTGCTGTGTATCCAAAGGTAACAATAAATCTCTGGTTTAGTTTTGGCTTTGCATATATGATAGTAGAATTATGAAATATTTAACACCTGTTCTTGCAAGCTATAATTCTTTAAACAATAATTTCCCTGCTGCTGGGATAGAACAGAATAAAAGGAAAAATGTGTAAATGCCAACTTATAAGTGGTTACTTGACCTAATGTAACAAAAATACATGCAAATACTAGTGAGGGTAGTACCCGTCGTGGCTTGGAGTTTGATTAAACAGCTGAACTTGTAATCAAACTATCTGACTATGAAGGCCTCACCTTTAAGCGTGCACCTTCATTCCAAGCCAATCCTCCCTCCAGGATCCTCTTTCAAAAATTCACCTTCACTTCTACTTGTGGGAGTCTTCTAGGGACAGATGCCAGAAGAGCACCTGCCTCTGGTCTCTCCTTTTTATCAGCTTCTTGTCTTTGCTAAGTGATCTCCCCTGTTCCCAAGCTCTCATGCAGAAAGTGAAAGGGTTTCACTAATAGAGCTGGCTAGAATATTTTTCATCAAAATGAAATTTTGGCAAAACATACTGTTTGTGTTGAATCCAAAACATTTTGTGGAGATCTTTTTCCACTAAACTTTGCTCAGGAAGTTGAGAGAGGCACAGGCTTGCCAGCTGGCTGGGTAGGGTATCAGCATGGATGTCCTCCTCTGCCTGATTCAGGAACTTGGACCTGGGTCTTTCATATCCCACGCCAGTGCTCTAACCACCAGGTTATTCAGGGTTGTGGGGGTGATACTGCCAGAGGAGTGTGAATGTGTGCACACGTTTCTGGAAAACATTTGAAGGGTGGGGGGGGGTTATATTGTGGAACAAAAACCAAAGTGGAGCTGTCATCCTCTGATCAGCTCTAGTTACTTACTGCCAGGCTGCAGATCATCTCTTCTACAGGTCTGGGGTGGAAGGGTCACCTTCTTATCCACAGATTCTGTGGGGCCATCAAGGAGTTTGGGGAAGTGGAGAAGGTGACTTCATTAGGAAGACCTACGACAGGACATGGGGTGAAAGATGGGAGAGCTGCATGGGGACAATGAGAGAAGCAGTGTAGATGGAAATGCGGAGCCGGCAGGGCATACTTCATTCTTATTGGAACAATATTAATCTCTCTAAGGATATGAGTTCTTGTGAAGCGCCACATCATTGACAGTATGCATCCAGGTGCCTGACTGAGACTCATCCATCATCTTTACATTAAGATGAACAGTGAGGCAAGTTTGATGGTGTCTTGGTATTCTGAGTTAATATGCTCCAGCAAATTGATATTCAACACACATTACTGTCTGGAAGGCAATGGTCTCTCTCTTTCTGAAAGAAGCTATATTTAGTACAGTTGAACTGCTGTTAATGCATATTACTAGAAGTAATCTGAATAAATAAAATAGGAAATATTAACATGCATGTACCCTTGCTGCCTCTGCTACTGCCAAAAACTGCTTCTCTTCTGACCATCCATAGATAAAAAACAGCTCCAGCCCAATTCCCCCTCACTCCAAATAAACAAACTAACTTTGGCAAGCCTGTAGCCTGACTTCACCTTACAGTAACTCATATCGGGGACTCATGCTGTCTTTAAAGCAGGATCAGTTATAGACGATTCTTCAAGTTGTTGGTGCTGAATAGAGGCACATGGATCCAAATTTATTAGGTAAAAAGCAACAGAAAGTCCTGTGGCACCTTTAAGACTAACAGATGTATTGGAGCATAAGCTTTCATGGGTGAATGCCCACTTCGTTGGATGCATGTCGTATATTTATTAGGTCTAACTCCACGTTACATCAGGAATGAACTTTGTCTATAAACTATATCTTTCTTGTATGAGCTTAAAATATTGTCAATTATATTCATCTTCTTGAGACACAAGTATGGTACTGTAGTGTAGATTCTTTGTAATATTTGATAAAATTTGGCTTAAATTTGTTTCAGTACATCCACTCCATGGCTCTTAAATTTGTCATTCTCCATGCAGGCAGAGAGAGAGCAAAGGCTTGCATTGATGTTAAGAATGAGCCAACAAAACATTTGAGTGAATGCTTAAGGCTCAAGGAAATCAGTGGACATAAGCAGGTGCTCAGATGCTTTGCTGAATCAAAGCTAAGTGATACTGTGCTCACTATTTAGTATATACATGGAATCTCCAAAGGTAGATTCCACTAGTCAAATTCAAGAGAAATTTTACTTCATTGACTTGTACAATCTCGTTCATATTGTGTGTTCTGCTGCTTGTTAAAACTTTTTGTACAAATGCTGTGGGGAGAGGGGAAGCTCACTATTCCATAGCTACCTGTACTTTCTAGTTCCCATATAACTTCACTACTGAAATGTGACACCAGAAATAACTTTCTGCTCAAATAACTGTGCCAGTTCCAAAGCACCAGTAATTCTAAAAAAGGTCAATAAGTCCTTCATTTGACCGACTGTAGATAAATGGAATGTCATGCCTTTTTCATAACTGCTCTCCTACAGCCTTTTGTCAATGTGACTCTATATCCATACACTGGCTATCACTTTAATGGCTGGGGATAACTTTCAGAAAGCTTATTTCATGCTTTCACTAATTCTAATTAGCTTCATAAAGGCTGAAATACCTCACCTTGGAAAAACGGAAAATGGCCGGGTCAGACCAAAGGGCATCATAATCCAAGAGGACATTTCATTCTGGTTATGAGATGACATGGAACAGAATCTTATCCAATAGTTTTACCCTAAACATTAGGGATTTTACATGATTTTGATGCAGAAAGTGTAGGAAACTGTTAAAACTAAAATTGGCAGACACTGGTAGGTGGGCATTAGGAAAGTAGAGGGAGAACTTCCACTTTGCTCAGGTAATTTGGGGTGTAATTCCAAAAGGGAAATGTGAAAATGCACTGGTAGGAGATGGTTTAGGAAAGCAAATTTTTGGGGAATAGCGAAATCTACAAATAAGCTAAACTATTAAAACCGACTTTTATACAATAGACTAAAATTCCCCCTAAAAAGAAAGCAAGAAACCAATTGTCCAGTGAGACTTGTCATAGAGTTGTAAAGGGGCTGGCCCCGTTATGGGGTCTATCTGATTGACTTCTGCAAGGAAAATTATTGAAGCTGAGTACTTTCAAAGTCCCATTAAACTCTTTTGGATAAAACTTTAATTTAAAAAAAACCCACCCCAGTCTGCTTAGAATGTGAATTAATTTTTGTAAATGTTAGATGTGTTTGGTCTTATAAGGCTACAGTCTCATTTCTCTAGATATACCTGTGGTGATATGTTTCAGATTTTTAAAAACAAACTGCAAAAACTTGTACAGGGCCTTTTAAGGAATGGTACATTCTTAAATTCTACATAAGACAATTTTGTTTATCCTGTTGGAAATAAAATAACTGCTATTTTTCTGTCAGTGTAGTAAATGACTCATAGTAATCATGTATCTAAAATGGTCCATTATACAACCCATTGCAGTGTGACAAATTTGGTTTTTAATACTTGCTCAACAAAAAAGCATAACTTCCCTGATTATAAATAGAGATGTGATAAACTAAACAGAACTGCAATGCAATGCAAAATTTAAATTTAAAGCCTGGTTCAGTTTATTGAATTTGGACACTGCAGCTTTATTTCAACCTGCATTATGTTCAGTATAGTAGGATAATCTGGATTTGTGCTTTGATCATCAGATTCATCTCCACAACTTGAACTATTTTTTTTTAATGGAATGTGTGAAAGGTTAGCTGTTTTACTATATTCCTCATACATAATATAGCTGTTATAGTACAAAATATGATCATAAATGGAAGTAAGTATTACAACTCCTGACTCATTGGCATCCTACTGCAATTCTCACCCTTGATTTAGTTGCCCAGGCACCCGATACAACCCATCAGGAGAGTTGGGCATCTAAGAAAGGGATCCTCAAAACCAACAAACTGAGCAAGGAACCGATTAAGCTAAACAGGGATGAAATGCAGAGGAAGGGGGCAGGCCTTAAGGCCTGGATTTGCAAAGGTATTTAGATACCTAACTCCCATTGGTCTGGTCCTTAGGGCGCCTGATTTGGCTGGATCTAGGTGCCTATCTCTTCTCAGTTGTGCACTCTGAGTGATGGCTAACAATGCTTGGGCACCTTTATTGCAAGCATGTGTGCATGCACCCACACACACAAAACCCACCCATCACATTCTAACCAACAGCCCAGTGATTAGGCCGCTCAACTGGAAAGTGGTGGACCCAGATCCAAATTAGGCAGAGCATGAATTTGAAACAGGGACTCAAAGCTGGGTGTCCCAGCTACGTGCCCTAACTGTGGGGATATAGAGTCAATCTCTTTCTGGCTGCATGTGTATCATTTATACAAAGTGAAACCGCTCTAACTGGAGAAATTGAGGCTCACCCTAGAATGCCTCATAGTTAGGACAATCACTTCAGAGGTGGGAGACTGGGGTTTTAAGCAAAACCAATCCAAAGCAGGGATTTTTAATCTGGGTCTTCCGTATCCCAGGTGATCACTCTACCCATTGAGCTATTGGATATTTGGGGGGAGTATACATATGTAACCCACCCATCTCCTGGGTGTGGTGTTTTGTCCCATCTAGTGGCACCAAGATCACTTAGAAAGAGATTGAGTCTGCTCTACAGCCTTAGCTAACAGCCATGTGGCTGTTAGCTCATGCAGTAGAGACTCATGCACTAAACTCCAGCGGTTCCAGGTTCAATCCTGCCTGATGATGACTGGGGGTCTGTTGGTGTTACACACGCACACCCTCAAAATTACTGATCTGCTTGCCCACCACTGTCTTTTGTGTAGGACTAAATCTTGTAGGTGTGCACCTACCACACTGGGGCCTGCTGTTGAGATTGATGAAGAATGCCTAGTATAGTCTGAGAATTTTGCTAGGGCTTAGGCGTGAGCTAGAGTTCCTTATCAGTGGGGCGGTGCCAGTACTTAGGGGTGTTTTACATGTCTATTGGCAGAAATTTTGGTGTCTTGGGGACTTTAGGCACTTACAAGGGTTATACATTAGCTGAGTGGGGGCTTTGAGAATGTCAATGGCACCTAAAGAGTCACTTAAGCATCTAGGTATTTTTGGGGATCTAGCCCAAAGCTTGCAAACCCACGTGGTTGTTGCAGGGGGTTGGGTCTTCCCTTTCTGTGAAAATATACCCAGGAAGACAACTTTGGGACAGGCACAGCATATAAGAAGGAATGCAAGCAAGAGGACAAACAATTCAAACAAAGATGTGTGATTAAAAAAAACATTATTGCATAGAAACAGAAAGCAGATCACTTAAAAAAACAACTCAAGGCTCAAAATATGCAAATTCTTGTTTGACTAAATCATTTTGTATTTAAAAGCTAGCCAACCAAAAAGGATGTGGACTTCCATGACACATTCCACTTTCTACTGATTGCTCCTATACATTATATTATACAGTAAATTCTACAATTTGTGTAAGGCCCCAATTCAGCAAAGCACTTAAATCTCTCCTAAAGTTCCACTGACTTCAATAGACTATTGCCCTGTACACTGCCAGTATATTATTTTAGACATATTAGATAATCAGATTATGCCAGGTTCCATCAACAAACAAACTTCTATTCAGCTGAAATATCTCTAATTCACAGACATCTTTGACTCTGCAGAGCTCCAGCATGTGTGAATATTATCATGCTAACATCTTACACTGAATTTGATCTTCAGGTGATCTTTTATTTTCAGTTTGGTTCCTGATTTGAAAGTGCTTAAAATTCCCCCAGCCCTGGCCCCAACTAAAGCAACTATGAGCAAATATTATTCATAGTTATTTCAGATCATATTGTATTAAACTGATTTTTAAACTGCCTCTAATCCACATTGTCATAACTATAAAGGAAAGGGTGTAACAGCTCTCCGGTGTACAGTACTATAAAATCCCTCCTGGCCAGAGACTCCAAAATCCTTTTACCTGTAAAGGGTTAAGAAGCTCAGGTAACCTGGCTGGCATCTGACCCAAAGGACCAATAAGAGGACAAGATACTTTCAAATCTTGGTGGGGGGGAGGCTTTTGTTTGTGCTCTTTGTTTGGGAAGTTGTTCGCTCTTGGGACTGAGAGGGACCAGACATCAATCCAGGTTCTCCAAATCTTTCTGAACAAGTCTCTCATATTTCAAACTTGTAAGTAAACAGCCAGGCAAGGGTTAGTTTATCTTTGTTTTCTCAACTTGTAAATGTACCTTTTGCTAGAGTGTTTATCTCTGTTTGCTGTACTTTGAACCTAAGGCTAGAGGGGGGGTCCTCTGAGCTCTTTAAGTTTGATTACCCTGTAAGGTTATTTTCCATCCTGATTTTACAGAGATGATGTTTACCTTTTTCTTTAATTAAAAGCCTTCTTTTTAAGAACCTGATTGATTTTTCCTTGTTTTTAGATCCAAGGGGGTTGGATCTTGATCCACCAGGAGTTGGTGGGAGGAAGGGGGGGGGGATGGTTAATTTCTCCTTGTTTTAAGATCCAAGGGGTTTGGATCTGTATTCACCAGGGAATTGGTGAAGGTCAATCAGGCTACCCAGGGAAGGGAATTAGCTTTGGTATGGTGGCAGCGGACCAGATCTAAGCTGGTAGTTAAGCTTAGAAGTTTTCATGCAGGCCCCTACATTTGTACCCTAAAGTTCAAAGTGGGGAAGCAGCCTTGATACACATGTAATTGTTTTAGTATGTATACTTTTTTCTTTAAAGACTTTGCTTTTGAAGCAGCAAAGAATCCTGTGACACCTTATATACTAACAGACATATAGGAGCATGAGCTTTCGTGCGTGAATACCCACTTCTTCGGATGCATGTAGTGGAAATTGCCAGGGTCCGGTATAAATATGAAAGCAAGGGTGATTAAGGCTAGAGATAACCAGGTTAGTTCAATCAGGGAGGATGAGGCCCTCTTCTAGCAGTTGAGGTGTGAACACCAAGGGAGGAGAAACTGCTTTTGTAGTTGGCTAGCCATTCACAGTCTTTGTTTAATCCTGAGCTGATGTTGTCAAATTTGCAGATGAACTGCAGCTCAGCAATTTCTCTTTAGAGTCTGGTCCTGAAGTTTTTTTGCTGTCTGATGGCTACCTTTAAATCTGCTATTGTGTGGCCAGGGAGGTTGAAGTGTCCTCCTACAGGTTTTTGTATATTGCCATTCCTAATATCTGATTTGTGTCCATTTATCCTTTTACGTAGGGAAAACAAAATGTCTCGCAGCCCACCAGCGGATTACCCTGATGGGCTGCGTGCCGAAGGTTGCTGGCCCCTGACCTAGAAGATGTGGCTGCTCTCTAATGCAGTGGTCTCCAAACTTTTTTTATTGCGTACCCCTATCAGTAAAAAATTTTTGAGCATGCACCCCCAATATATGTATGTATATTTATGTATAAATTATATACATGTACTACTGTACTAATATATTATGTACATTATAAAACATACACAAAAATAGAAATTAAAAAAGGATGAGATAAAGATGAAATAAACAATATTTTTAAAATATTTATTTTATTTTATTTAATGGTATAAAAAACCTCTTTGCTCTCACGAAAAATATTATTATTAGTGAGAGCAATGTGATTGAATATGCTTCATTATTTTTGAAAATCTTGGTTTAACACTTTGTGGGTACAGCAATTCGCAGATCTGGTTCTAAGTTCAGTTTATTTCGCACCTTGGTTTTAATGGCTGTGATAGCTGAAAAAGATGCCTCACAAAGATACGTACATCCAAATGGATGAAGTGCATCATTGGCTGCGCTTACTAAATCATGATACTCATTTTTCAAACCCATCCACCAATTATGCAAAGGTTTTTGTTGAAATTCGGCTAGTAAATTTCCATCTTCCCTGATGTCAATCAGTTGTTCTTGCGAACTAATCGGAAGGTGTTGCATTTTTATATTTTTAACAAATGGGTTCAAATCCACTGAAACTCTTCATTTGGAAGATTTTTAAACAGGTTAGAAAATTCTGTTTCCAAGTTTTTTAAGTGTGCAGATATGAGAGTTTTTATAGGTGACACACTTACATCGTTTTCGGCAACAAAATCACATAACGATGGAAACATTTCCAAACATCCATTTTCAAAATGCTCTCTCCATAGCACAAGTTTCTTTTGAAAAGCAGTTACTTTCTCCCTCATTGATAAAATGTCACCTTTACCTTGAAGGTACAGATTAAGTGTGTTTATTTTTTTGAAAATATCTGCTAGGTAGCATACTACTGACAGCCACTTGTCATCACAGAAAAGGTCAGCAAATTTGGAACACTTGTCTTTTTGTAAAAGAAAAATGCGTATGTGACATTGTGCAGTCTATATGGTTTTATAAAAAACTTGATAATAAGTCAATATAATGTAACTGAGATAGTTTTAGAGAAAATACGGTAATAAGTGAATGTAAGTAACTGGGATATGCCTCATGCAAAAGGTCTCTTGTAAGGTATCATTACAAAGCTTATAATCTACTGAGTGTGATCATCTGATTTGTATAAATGTACCACTCTTGTATCTAAAACTAGAAATATAAAATGTAACTCTGAGGACCTATTGTAATTGTGTAAAGTGTGGACCATTAATGATGGTTTGGAATCTTGATGACTCCCATTGTCTGCAGATGGCTGTATTTACCTGTGAGTCTTCCTGTATATGTGTGTGCTGGCAAGTGAGTAATGAAGTCTTGCAGTGACATGATCATGTCACCTGAACTGGAATCCATCTTTAACCTGGTGCTTTTCCAGTGAGGGGGGGGTGGAAAACCAGAGAGACAAAGAGTTCCCGCCTTATGCAAAAGATATATAAAGGGGGGAAGAGAACAGAGAGAGAGAGAAGCCATCATGAAGAATCCCCTAGCTACCACCTGAGCTGCAACAAGAGCTGTACCAGGGGAAAGAATTTTGCCCAGGCCTGGAAGGTGTCCAGTCTGAGAAAAACTTACTGAAATATCTCTGAGGGTGAGATTATCTGTATTTAGTTTGATTAGGCATAGATTTGCGCATTTTATTTTATTTTGCTTGGTGACTTACTTTGTTCTGTCTGTTACTACTTTGAACCACTTAAATCCTACTGTCTGTATTTAATAAAATCACTTTTTATTTAGTAATTTACTCAGAGTATGTATTAATACCTGGGGGAGCAAACAACTGTGCATATCTCTCTATCAGTGTTATAGAGGGCGAACAATTTATGAGTTTGCCCTGCATAAGCTTTATGCAGGGTAAAACGGATTTATCTGGGTTTAGACCCTATTGAGAGTTGCGCATCTGAGTGCTAAAGACAAGCACGCTACTGCGAGCTGTTTTCAGGTAAACTTGCAGCTTTGGGACAAGTGATTCAGACCCTGGGTCTGTGTCTGGAGCCAGACGGGAGTGTCTGGCTCAGCAAGACAGGGTGCTGGAGTCCTGAGCTGGCAGGGAAAACAGAAGCAGGGGTAGTCTTTGCACATCGGGTGGCAGCTCCCAAGGGGGTTTCTGTGATCCAACCCGTCACAGCGTAACTCATCTTTAAGTTGGACAACTCTTTTTTAAGTACTTTGCCACGAGATAACCAGTGAACCTCTGTGTGGTACAAAATATTTTCATGGTCACTCCCCATCTCATTACAAAGTATTGTAAAGATTCTACTATTTAAAGGTCTTTTTTTTATAAAATTAACATCCTGTAGCACTTTGTGCACTTCTGGTTCCAACTTCTTTGCTGCAATAGCTTGCCTATGAATGATGCAGTGAATGAATTTCACGTGTGGTGCTATCTCTGTAACCTTACCCCAGAGTCCTTTCTTTATTCCAGTCAAAGCAGCCGCTCCATCAGTGATTACACTTAGTTTTTCCATAAAACATTGTTTTTATTAAAGAAGTCATTTACCGTTGAGAATATATCTTCTCTGATGCATCTTTCCTTTAGTGGCTCACAAAAAGTAGTTCTTCGTGTATTTCATTATTGAAACAGAATCTAGCAAATACCATAAGCTGAGACACGTTAGAAACATCTGTATTTTCGTCCAACTGAATAGCAAACCTCCACACTGCGTAATTTGTTCTAATACTTGTTTCTTCAAATCTTCAGCAATGTTTTCTATGCATCTTCCAACAGTATTTGCTGACAAAGGAATGCATTTTAGTTTGTTGCCATCAGGGCCGGCTCTAGGATTTTTGCCGCCCCAAGCGAAAACAGTTTTGGCCGCCCCCCCCCACCCGTTTTTTTCTTACCCCTCTGGCCCCGCCTCAACTCCACTCCTTCCCCAAATCCCCAGCCCTGCCTCCTCCTCCCGGGCTCTCAAGCCTAGGAGGGAGGAAGGGAAGGGGAGAAGCAGCGCGTGCACCGCGGCCACTCGGGGTCTCCCCCTCCCTCCCAGGCTCTCAAACCCGGGAGGGAGGGGGAGATCCCGAGCGGCCGTTGCGCGCGAAACAGCTGATTCGCGCGCCGCTGCTCGCCCTCCCTCCCAGGCTCTCAAACCTGGGAGGGAGGGGGAGATCCCAAGCTGCCGCGGCGAGCGAATCAGCTGTTTTGCGCGCCGCGGCTGCTCGGGATCTCCCCCTCCCTCCCGGGTTTGAGAGCCTGGGAGAGAGGGCGAGCAGCAGCGCGCGAGTGGCAGCAGCGGAGGTGAGTTAGGGCGGCTGGGGCATATTTTTGGGGGCGGCATGGCCCGCGCCAGAATGCCGCCCCTAAAAATATGCCGCCCCAAGCACCAGCTTGTTTTGCTGGTGCCTAGAGCCGGCCCTGGTTGCCATAGTGTTTTCCATGTATTATTTCATCCATTTTTACTGCGGCAGGAAGAACAAGTGTTTCCCCAATGGTATGTAACTTTTTGTCTTTCGCTATTAAGTAAGAAACCTCAAAAGAGGCTTCTAAACATTTATCATTAAGTTTAATGACATTTTGTAAAGTACTGGATTGAGTATCGCATGACTTTAAACATCACTGAAAAAATTGTAGAGGTTTGTCTTCATGTTCTGGATGCTTAGTTTTTAAATGTCTTGCTAATCATGATGGCTTCATGCTATCAGTAGCTAATATCTCAAGACACAATATACACTTAGGGCGAGGTTCAGTGTTAACGATAGTGGATGTAAATCCACATTTCAAATAGTCTTCTTGATAATTTCAAATTTTTTTGGCCGACTTCTTGTCAGATCTGATTAGATCGTCATTGTTTTTACCTTGTAATGTGGCTGACAAAGAGCTCGTACTAGGAGTAGGAGAACTGTCAGCTCTGCCATTTTCTTGTTGTTCGCTTGTGCTCACATTATTAGTATTATCTTCAATCCACGGTTTCCTTGCAGGAATCTTTTTAAGCCACTTGTCCATTTTGTGAGGGTTAGTTTAGTTAAAACTAGATAATATAATCTGTAAATCCACTTAACCGGGCATATGTAAACAGTGTCACAATCAAATTTTTTTGATTTTTAACAATCATTTTGTTCTTAAAATAAATTTCAAAATGAAAAGTTGGTTTGAAAAAATATTGAAATGTTTTGTCCCAAAACTATCAAAATGAGATTGACATTTAAAAGTTTTTTCTGAATGAGATTTCATCAATTGATATAACTTAATAAAAAAAAATATTTTTGTCAAAACAGCACTTTCCAACAGAAAAAAATTGACAATTTCCATCTTTTTATCTGACAAAGTTAACGGATGTTGTTCTACAGCTTTCTACCTATCACTTTTGAGTTAAAGCTAATATACAGGAGATGGCAGAAGTGGTATGTGGAAAACAAAGCAATGATTTTAACACCCTTTGAAAGAATGGGTGGAGCAAATAAGCAAATAGATTTTTTTTCAAAGGTACTCTTAATTTTATGAGCACAGTCAGGTGCTGTCTTTTGGCAAGCACTCTGAAAACAGGAAAAGCAAGAGATATTTTCATTTAAGAAATTTGGGCCCTATTGTGCAATTCTTACTGACTCCTTAGCTGGGCAAAATTCCTGGCTGGGCAAAATTGAGTCCAAACCTGAATGCTGACATCAATGGTATGTATAGAATTATTTTACTTATAATCCTGGATACATGCAAATGGATAGTCCCACTATGAGCTTTTAGCCCAATAGGGCCCATGGCACAACTGCAATATAAATATTAATAATTCCCTATGCTTATAGAATAAATTGTTTCCAGTAGAGATGGGAGAATTTGGTGTTCCTTTCTAACTTATGCTTTTTTCCCCCCTAGAGTCTGCTTAATTTATAAAAAAGTCTAACTGGATGGAAGCCTATGCTATGCAACAAGGAGATGTTTGAAAGTAGTTCTTGCCTTATTTCTAGGACTGCCAGGAAAAATAAATAAATCCACCATTTTGGGGGTGGGGCTAAATCAGGCCCCATAGCGCTATCCCTAATTTCAAGATTAATTTCAAGTTTCAAAACTAACTTGAAGTCTTGAAGCCAAATAACAACTTTTATTTTCCACAGCCACCTTAGTCATTTATCTCAATGAAAACTGTCTTATCCTTGCAATTTTATATCCTCCCACACTCATCCCCACCTCCTGCTTGTAGGAAAGCTGCTATAAAAAAAAGAGCTGTGGCTGTTAACCCATCCTATGCTCTGGAGCTGCACTGTGTTTGTTACATGAGGGACATTCTAAATGTTTTCCAATCTTCTCAAACTGACTAATACTTTTGTATTTTGTTGCCACCAATGTCAGAAATAAATGAACAGGAAAAACTTGGAATTAATTGCAAAGATATAGGTATAGCATGATTGCCAGCTATGTACAAGCACAAAGCCTGCGGGCCAGTCAAGAACAGAATTTACAATTTACAACTCCCAATCCTGTGCTTACTACCACATCCTCTGAGAATACTCTGCAGCTAGAGGCTCACTTTGTCAGCTGTCTATAGGATGTCACAATCCTTTTTCTTTGACCACCAGCAACCTGGCTCATAAGCATCCCGTCCATACATTTTCCTTACATCTCACCTTGGTGTACAGACAATATGTGATAGATTAAATATATGGGATGAGGTTAGAGCACTATTGGTGGATATCGTTCTAGATTCTAATCAGCTGCAGCATAGAGAAAAAGTTTTAATTCAATGCTGTGCTGGTTGTAGATACTGGGGGGACCTCTCTCCTCCACTTCTGTGACCACAAAGGCACATCCAACGGAACAGTGCCAAGTAGCTGGCAGCTTGGTAAATCCTGGTGGTTTCCACATGGAAACCATCAGATCATTCCTGCTTTAAGTAAATTTCATGTAATTTCAGACAAGACAGATCCATTCTGGACAGGTTTGACTAATATTGTCAGGCCAGATCTGTGTCTAGAAAAGACAAAGACACAGTTTTGGACAGTTTCTCAGGAGGTTCTAGGGGATGCTGAGTTTGCAACCGGTGAGTTGATCCAAAATCTTCATGGATAATATGAAAACAAACAAAAGTAGGATAATTTCAGGTCTGGTTATGGTTAAGATTTGTCTCCTCACAGGAATATAGGGCATGCTGGCATGGTCCAATAAAGGGTGGTTAGACTCTTACTCAAGAAGCAATCTGCTTACAGATGTATATCCACTATTTTTACTAACTGTGCATCCTTCCACGTAGTTTCTATATTTCCTACAGTATTCTATTTATGTTCCAAGTGGAAAAGGGAAAGTCTCATTGTATCTAATGTTAGAACATACAACTTAAAAAAACAAGCAAAACAACAACAAAAAACAAAATTCAGGATGTGAACCTCTAGGGATATTCAAGATATCTGTAAAAACACTGCAAATTAAGTGTTTGTAGCTTCACTATGAAGGTTCTGGAAAACTCTGACCCTACCTTCTGCTCTCTGAATATTTCCTCCTAGAAACCTCCAACTATTGCTGCTATATTCAAACTTCTCACCTGGCAGCTTTCTTTGCCTCCTCGTTCATGCCAAAGGTCATGCACCCTTTGCTGCTGACAGCCATTTATGACCGGAGAACTGCCTTTCTCTTAATATAAGGGATGGTCACTTTGCAAACTGGGAATAGAGGCTGTCCTGGGAATACATAGCAGCATGGAAAAAGGTCTGGAGAGTGGTGTGCGAGAAGCTAATGTTGCACTGAGGCTGCTGGAGCTGTTGGGATGGAGTGGGCAATGAGAGGATGTGATAAGATAGAAGGTCAAGACGTTGACTGGGACAGAGTTCTGTGGTAATGAGGAAAACTTTGCATTTGAATCAGTGTACAAGGTGGTCAGTGAAAGGTATTTGGAGATGGGGTGACATGGTCATATCTTGCTCATTCATTGATAATTTTAGAAGCTGCTTGGACAGACTGGATGGATGTCATCTGTGTTTGGGGAAGAACAGTTTGTCGTAAGCAAAATTTGGATAGTGTGGATGGGAGAGAGAGAGGGAGAAATTGAAGATGACACCTACCTGTATGCCTGGGTGATGTGGAGAAGGTGGTGGTGTCAATACTATCACCAGTTCTGACAGGCACCTATGAAGACGTTCAGTTTTGTTGTGGTTCAGGGGATGGACAAAAACACATTACATTTAATTTACCTGTTTTCTTCCATATCTCCCTTTGGGGGGGGGGGGGGCTAGGAGACTAAAGCTTTAATCTTTTATCTAGCAGGTGATATTGATCACTATCCTTTCAAAGGTTGTTTTTCCTACAAGTTGATTTTTATAGATGTGAATTCAGTGAGGGTTCTGTCACTTGGTAGCATGCCATCATGTGACATAAAACTGTATTGAGATAGTGTTTAGCATGATTTGAAAAACTAGCAAAGAGAATGATTGAAGCAAGATATAAAGATCTCATGTACAGAAAATAAAACTGAAGGAAGTAGAAACAGTGCCCCGAGACTGATCCCAATAAGATTTGTCATGGACTGGAAAAGCTTGAAGATAAAAGTAGAAAAAACTGCAAGTAACAAAAATTCTACATGTTCTCACCCATAAATGTTTTTTTATGGAAGTATTGTCCATACAAGGTCTCCTTGAATTGTTTTGAACTGTATTTTAAGCATATAGTAAAAAGAACCTCTTTGTCTTTCAGGTGTGGATGGGATTGTGACGGGTTCCCCCTGAGGTGCCACCTGGAACTGGTGTACCATTGAGCCACCTGACTCACCAACCTGGGTTCCCTCTCACATTGTAGTGCTGTAGCAAGCTGCAAAATCTTACATCCTGCACTTTCACCAGTGTTCACACAGGTAGGGACACACCCAGCTGTCCCCAGGTAGAATTATGGATGGACTAAACAAATTGGCTAAAGTAGAATTTTCCCCAACTCTTTAACACAGATGTTTTGGAGTGTTTCACAAAGGGATTTTCCCTGTTTTTAAGCTTATTATAATTTTCATCCATCTCTCTGCTAGCACTGTAATCAGAAACGTCACAAACGAAGTTGTTGGCACAGTATTTCTAATCCATTCAAAATAAGAGGATACTGAAAGCTCCCAAGAGAGCATGTACTCAAAAACATTCAGTCCAGTGTTTTCAACTAAAGGTATTGAGATGAGCATTGACTATGAAACAAGTGCCAAAGTTTGCTGTCCTTGGAGCAAGGGTAAACGGAGTAATGATTTTGGGAAATGTCCCAAATAAAGTTACTTAGGAAACTATGGTGTTTGAGCAACAATAGGCTTTGATTAAAATGATACATGTGGGCATGATGATAATTTTCTTGAGATAACAAAGTATAAAGGACTTTAATAGGAGAGGAGTAATTTTCACAAAATAAAAAATGTAAAATAGGGAACAGCTTCTTTTCAGAAGGTGAAACTTGCACGACAGTTAACAAAAGAAACAAAGAAGTTGTAATATACCATAAAAAAGTAATAAACTCTGACATTTATGTTGCTGGTTATTAAACTAGGAGAGCCCTGGATGTTGCCCTCCTTCAGGGGATTATAAAAGTGATTTCAGATTGTTGCTAGGACACAACGGTTATATAAAATAATACAGTACCTCACCTGCTGTTAGAAGTGACTCAACTGAGATGTTAAACGTCACGAAGGAAAAAATAATCTTTTAATTAATCCTTGTTGTGGCTTTTCTAATCATGCATTTCTGATGTGTTTCAGTTCTGCAAAATTTCCTTTGAAATATATGGAACCTTTTTATTTTAGTAAGAAGCACTCTCCATTCTGAAAAATGTTCTCCCCTTACCTGCTATGCTCCGTCTCTGACATTTCTCAGCATGTCTTGGCACAATGATCCTTTCCCAGTTGTTTTGTTGGGTTGAAGGTTGTGGAACTAATTCCTCTCCATCATCTCCTTTTTTTTTTCCTTTTCCATTTTTATGTCATTCCAGATGCGTTTGTTGAAGAATTGGGCTTGGTTGCATTTTGAAAATTGCTGTTTGTGAGGAAGAGATGGCAATCAGAGCCACCACTTCTGATTCCTGCCATTCCCAGTGGGTAAAGGAGTAGACCTGGGACCCCTACTAAGACTTCTTTTTATGAACTGAATCTACAGCCCACTTTAAAACATGCAATAATTCAACTGGTGCTAAAAAAAATCTCTGGGGTCTCAAAACACCCTCCGTTGTCTCAGCTCTGTTTCTAAGCAAGCTTACACAGGAGCTAGTAAACCAGTGTCTCATGCCTCCTGCCAGCTACTAGCATACTGAACCCCTCCGTCAAGCCAGAGCATAGTACAGACATGACACTTGTTGCTCTCGTGGAATTTTGTCCTGTCCATAGACAAATGAAGTACATTCTTGTTCCTCTTGTTGGTCCCCCCCCCACAGCATTTGCTACCACTCATCATCTAATGCTCTTCTCCAGTCAAATATAAACTCCCTCATATATCTCCTCTTAGGCCACAACTACAGGGTTGTTATGGGTAACTGTTATTTGGCCTTCAATTCTCTTACCTGCAAAACAACACGAAGTTCAATAATTTCTCCCATGTTATCTGAGCTCTCTCTGAAGATGACAAAACAAGTACTGATGGATGATGCTCAGTTATATATCTTTGTCAAATAAATACAGAGCTATAATCACCCAATTTTTCAATGCCTAACTGAAATGGCACTTGGAAGAAGAGCAGATGGCTAAAGCTGAATACCGGCAAGACTGAGGTGATATTGGTGAGAAGAGGAAAGCACTTTAAAGAGCTGGCTACTGCTGATACTATTTACCATTTGCAAAGATATCCGCCCTCCGTTTCAGTTGGCCTGCAGCCTTGACATTCTTTTGAAGACCTTAGTGCTACCAGATGCCCATGCAGCACATACAAAACAACAACATGCGCCACAGCAAAAAAACAAAAAAGCCCACTGTTTTGGGACACAGATCTGGCCACAGTGATCCACCCATTTGTGAACTCAAGGCTTCATTATTACAATTTGTTGCAACTAGCAGCAAATTTATTTATTTATTTATTTTTATTTTAAGCCACACACTAAAAAAAACTCCAGCTGTTACAAAATGCAGCAGCCCATCAAAACTTGCCACAGAATTGGCGGCAGCTACCTGAGAGTCCTCCTCACCTTTCATGACCATGATCTCCTAAAACAACTATGGTCCTCTGGAACAATGAAATTATTGACTAATAGAGGGAGTGCTTTGAGCTCAAACAGAACTTTCACAAGTGCAGGATCTAAACTATGAAACACACAGCCAGATGAGGTAAGAATGACCACAAACCTCACCACAACTAAATGTAAATGATTCACCATCATGGCTGTCCCTCCATACAGTCTTGCCTCCCACATCCCGTCCTACATTAAAGCACTTATTTCTCCTATTGGCAGGAAAGGAAGGAAGAGAGGTTTTTTTTTTTTTTCCCCTTACTTAGGAAAGGGGGCTATATGAGTACCTAGAGTAAGCATGAAATGGAGGGTTGATTTTTATAAATTTGCCAACGTGTCAGATTCTAGGGATGAAATCTAACAAACTAGGGTTTGCCAGTTAAGTGTTATAGCCAATATAGCCCCCTATATAGAACCCAATGTAGCCAATATAGAACCCTAATGAGATAGCCACTGTTGGTTATTCTTAACCAACCAACAATTTTAATTCACCCAAAGCCACATTAGTATATATTCAAAAGTTCACATTTTAAGTGTAGACACAACTAATGTTCTAGGTATGTACTAAACATTCAATAAATGCAGCCTTGAATGTACTAATACAGATCAGAGTTGAAGTTTAGTAGTTATACCATGGAACAATGCAAATTACCAAGATTTGTTATTTTATTTACTTCTCATCATCAGGTCTCAATTCTTAAGTGCCTAATAAATTTATCACACTTCCAAGGACTGACTTGGCTTTCAGGCACTTTTAAGAGTGTGGTTACTTACATACTGTTTGAATGAATTGGTCCAAACGGGCCCATGTTAGAATATCAAACGCACTTGCTTAAAGTTATCATTTTTTCAATCTCTCTTAGGTCAATTTGCTTGGACTTATAAAGGAGTTAAAAACTAAAATATGGTTACCTGAGGTTTCACTAAAGAGTGTAGATTTAGCAAGATAACCTACAGTTGCTTACCTTAAATAATAGAAAGAGAAATACAATAATTGAAATGAAATCTCACCACTTCTTATCTTTTTACCCGAGGATGGGGGAGAGTCCTTTCCTCATGGCTGGTCCTGGAGTTGGTCACACTTAGGATTCTGCAGCTTCTTGTTGGATTCAATCAATTATCTTTAGTTGCACATGGTGACTTCAGTTTTATATACTGCAACTTTAGAGCTTGGTGGATGGGGCCACGCTCTGATTTCTATTGGACACATGCCAAGTGAGTGCTCAGTATTTAGCTCTCCATTTCTTTCCTGCTTCCATCAGTATCCAGTAGATGGCATTGGTACATAATAGGGCTGTCAAGCAATTAAAAAAATTAATAGTGATTAATCACACTGCTAAACAATAATAGAATACCATTTATTTAAATATTTTGGATGTTTTCTACATTTTCAAATATATTGATTTCAACTACAACAAAATGCAAAGTGTACAGTGCTCACTTTATATTTATTTTTCATTACAAGTATTTGCACTGTAAAAAAACAGAAGAAATAGTATTTTTCAATTCATCTAATACAAGTACTGTAGTTCAATCTGTTTATCATGAAAGTTGAACTTACAAATGTACAATTATGTAAAAAAAAATTTTTTTCAAAAATAAAACAATGAAAATTTTAGAGCCTGCAAGTCCACTCAGTCCTCCTACTTGTTCAGTCAGTCACTCAGACCAGTAAGTTTGTTTATATTTGCAGGAGATAATGCTGTGCCCGCTTCTTGTTTACGTCACCTGAAAATGAGCACAAGTGTTCTCATGGCACCGTTGTAGCTGGCGTCACAAGATATTGATGTGTCAGATGCGCTAAAGATTCACATGTCCCTTCGTGCTTCAACCACCATTCCAGGGGACATGCTGATGACAGATTCTGCTTGATAACAATCCAAAGCAGCGTGGACCGACGCATGTTCATTTTCATTATCTGAGTCAGATGCCACCAGCAGAAGGTTGATTTTCCTTTTTGTTGGTTCGGGTTCTGTAGTTTCCACATCATCGTGCTGCTCCTTTCAGACTTCTGAAAGCATGCTCCACACCTCGTCCCTCTTAGATTTTGGAAGGCACTTCAGATTTTTAAACCTTGCATCGAGTGCTGTAGCTAACTTTAGAAATCTCACATTGGTAACTTCTTTGCGTTTTGTCAAATCTGCAGTGAAAATGTTCTTAAAATTAACAACATATGCTGGGTCATCATCCGAGACTGCTATAACATGAAATATATGGCAGAATGCGGGTAAAACAGAGCAGGGAACATACAATTTGCTCCCAAGTAGTTCAATCACAAATTTAATTAACGCATTTTTTTTAATGAGCGTCATCGGCATGAAAGCACATCCTCGGGAATGGTGGCCAAAGCTTGAAGGGGCATACGAATGTTTAGCATATCTGGCACATAAATGCTTGGCAATGCCAGCTACAAAAGTGCCATAGAAATGCCTGTTCTTGCTTTCTGGTGACATTGTAAATAAGAAGAGGGTAGTATTATCTCCTGTAAATGTAAACAAATTTGTTTGTCTTAGTGATTGGCTGAACAAGAAGTAGGACTGAGTGGACTTGTAGGCTCTGAAGTTTTACATTGTTTTGTTTTTGAGTGCAGTTATGTAATTTAAAAAAATCTACATTTGTAAGTTGCATTTTCATGATAAAGGGATTGCACTATAGTCCTTGAATGAGGTGAATTGAAAAATAATTTTTAAATCATTTTTACAGTGCAAATATTTGTAATCAAAAATATACACTTTGATTTTAATTACAACACAGAATACAATATATATGAAAATGTAGAAAACCATCAAAAATATTTAATAAATTTCAATTGGTATTCTATTTAACAGTGCGATTAAAACTGCAATTAATTGCGATTAATTTTTTAAATCATGATTAATTTATTTGAGTTAATTGCATTAGTTAACTGCAATTAATCAACAGCCCTAGTACATAACAAATGTTTTCAATCCTTTTCTTATCGGCAACTTCTTATGTTTGATTTATTTCAAGGATTGTATTTCATTATTAGCCCCTACTGCCAACTGGGATTCCCCCTTGTAAACAATTTCTTTTAATATTATGAAGTTATACCTTCGTTTATATGTTTCAACATTCCTTCTTCCTGTGCCAGACAATTTCTATATTTCTAAAGTGCAATAATTATTTACAATGAAAACAACAATATCCCTTATCTTTATCAATACACACATCCTTACCTCTAGGGCCAACCCTCCAGGCTGGACATGACATTGCAAGGCACTTTGCCTCTTACATCCCCTCTGGTGGCCACTTTCTTGGCCATAGTGACCATTCCCAGCCAGTCTCTTCCCCTGACTCCCTCACTGGGTCTTCTTGGCTCAGCCCTCTGGCCAAGTCACACAACAGCTGAGTCTCTTTCTGGGGTTCAGCTCTGAACAAAAGGCCCTTTGCCCCTTCTGATCTCACTTCAGTTCCATGACCTTTGTAAGCCCTTGCTCATGGCTATCCTACAGGAGAGTACTGTGCCAGAGGAATGAAGCTGTCAACCACTGTCTTTGTCCTGGAGTTTGAAACGGTCTTTTAGGTATCCTAATCCCAAGCCATGGACTACATTGAAGATATAGACTGAGACCTTGAACTTGATTAAAAATTCTATGGGAAGCCAACGTAGAGAGGAGAACAGGTGCTCAGAGTAGCCTGTGTTGCTGAGGAGACATGCTGCAGCATTTTTTAATAATTGCAGTTTCCTAAGTGCTGAAGGTTTCATGCCCAGGTATATCACATTGTTGTAGTCCAGACGAGAGGCGACAAAGGCAGAAATAACTGAGAAATAACTTTAGCCACTAGGATGGGTTGTAGTCTCCTGCCCAACCAGAGATAATAGAAAGTGTTGCTTTCAGCCATTGCAATGTGAGAGCTCAGCGTCAGCAAGGAATTCAAGAGTATTCCTAGACTATGGATTTTACTGACCAATTGTGGATGTGTATCTTCAATCAAACTAGACTGGGGGTTAGACTAGATGACCTCCTGAGGTCCCTTCCAACCCTGATATTCTATGATACACCATGGCTGCAGGCTCCTCAAAATACTTTCATCCGCCCACCATCATCACCTCTGTTTTGCTCAGGTTCAGTTTCAGACAACTGTTCTTCATCCATGAATTGATCTCACTCAAGCACTAGCCCATCTTGGTGGGAGTGGTATGGTCAGATATGGTGAAGGATAGGGAGAGCTGTGTGTCATCTGCATATTGCTGGCACTTGTGTCCATATTGTCTGACCAATTCACCTCGGAATTGCATGTAGATGTTGAAAAGGACAAGAGAGAGAATTAAGCCTTGTAGAACCTCAAAAATGAGTGGTCTAGTGGTGGAGATGCAGTTTCCCATCACCACTCTTTGGGTGTGTCCCTCCAAAGAGGACTCAAACCATTCTACTGCATTACCTTGGACTCCTACCACCTCTCTCAGGCAAGACAGAAGTATGTGCTGATTAACAGTGTTGAACACTGCAGTGAGATCTAGGAGGATGAGTATGGATACATGTCTTCTATCCACTGACAGGAGGAGATCATTCATCAGTGACTAATTTTGCCTGGTTTAGGATGTTGGCTTCAGTTAGATAAGCTTTTAGTCAGCTTTTGTCTAGCTTCTCTGAGCTTACTCAGGAATGACCAGCTTGATACTGAGTGGTAGTACTGAAATATCTAAGGTGCAGTTCTTCAGTGTTGGTTGAACTATTGCATGCTTGAAGGAGGAAGAGAAGATTCCTTCTATGAATGAGGCACTGATTTATTTTGGTCAGAAGATTCATGATTCTCTTTTGTAAGCCAGGAAGGGCATGAGTCGGATTCTCAGGTCTTGAGTGGGGAGTCCTTTAGGGTGTCCACAGCTTCTTGATGAGTGAATGTATTGAACTCTGGGAATGCAGGTGGGCTATTGGTTGGTGGGCACAGGAGAAGCAAATCCATGTTGCTTGAGTTTTCGTCTCAAAGATGCATGAACTTTTCAGTGAAGTATGATAATATTCTTTGCAGCATTTGGTGCTCAGTTCCAATAGAGGTTGTAGGTACTTAGGATAGTTTAAGCGATTTACCATCCTAGATGCCTCCTGGGTGAGGGATTTGGCAGCCTGAATGAAGGCTGATAGGAAGGTTCTCTTGGCTTGTAATACAGCTTCAGAATAGGCTTGGAAGAATTTGTTCATCCAGTCTGAATCAGCCTTTTTCTGCCATCAGCACTCATGTCTCCACCCCTCTCTTTTCATCTAGTGCAGGATGTCAAAAACAACTTAAATTATAGAATGTAGTTTAATATATGGTTGACAATAAAATCCATGTTTCATGGATCAAATAATGGGCTTTATTTTGTGTATTGAGTACCAAAGTTACACATAATAGAGTTTTCACTGCAAAACAGAATAAATAATAGAAACCATCTGAGCCTGAAAGAATAATTTTTTTCATCCACATTACACTGTATCCTTCTCCTGCTCACTTTGCTCTTTCATGTGCTTTGAGCTGTCTCTAGTCTCTGCTTGTGAGACAAAGAACCTATCTTTAGTTTAAATTCCTCCTTAAAATAGTCTTTTGTTACACCTACTCCTAGCTATCTCTACTACTTGAAACTGACACTAGTACTTGGCGCCAGGCTTCGTCATGTAGGAACTAAGATATAGCTGCAAAAAGAAGAACAGGCGTACTTGTGGCACCTTAGAGACTAACAAATTTATTAGAGCATAAGCCAATCACAGCTACCACTGGCCATGGTTCGCTGCTCCAGGCCAACGGGGGCTGCGGGAAGTGGCATGGGCCGAGGGATGTGCTGGCCACTACTTCCCGCAGTGGGTTTCCCTGATGGGCCACATGCCAAAGGTTGCCGATAAATAAATAAATAACAAGGAACCAAGTTCTAATACCAAATGTAGACTAACAAATTTATTAGAGCATAAGCTTTCGTGGACTACAGCCCACTTCTTCGGATGCATCCGAAGAAGTGGGCTGTAGTCCACGAAAGCTTATGCTCTAATAAATTTGTTAGTCTCTAAGGTGCCACAAGTACTCCTGTTCTTCTTTTTGCAGATACAGACTAACACGGCTGCTACTCTGAAACCTAAGATATAGCTGTGAAATTTCAAGCAGGTTAATGAACAGACCCTAAAAATAACTTATGGGCCTTGCATATGAGCCTCATAAATAACAAGGAACCAAGTTCTAATACCACATGTAGCCTGAGTGTCTAGAACTGCATACAGGAGGTCTCTGGATGGCCTGAATTAGGAAAGTATGCTTGTCATTCCCCAAGGTCTTGAAGCAATAGTACCCTCAGCACTCCATGCAATGGATAATAGCTGTTAGAGCTATGTAATCAACCCCCCCACCTGCCACACACACAATCCAGTATGCAAGGGGTTCCTAGTGCCCTCAGTCCCCTCACATACCGGGCACAGCAGGAAATGCCTAGAACTAGAATGCTGCACTGCACAAGTGTGCATACACTCTACTTAGGATATTAATCCTGCCTCTTCACACTTTCTGTAGTAGAACTGCACCCTTTCTGCTGGCCCAGGGCTCTCTGAGGTTTCAGAGATGGGCACAGGGTTTGGCCTAAAGTAGGTATCATATGAAGCAAGGTAACCATATCAACATACTGTGTAAACCTCCCCCAGGTTTGCTAATGTCTTCTCTTGCTGTCGTCATATTTAAGAAACAAAGGCCCAAGACCTCCTTACAGCATGTATGTAACTTTACTCCTGTGATTAGTCCCACTGACTTTAAGGATCTAGACTAGGAATCGGTAACCTTTGGCACATGGCCTGTCAGGGAAAGCCGCTGGCGGGCCAGGCTGGTTTGTTTACCTGCAGTGTCCGCGGGTTCGGCCAATCACAGCTACCACTGGCCGTGGTTCGCTGCTCCAGGCCAACGGGGGCTGCGGGAAGTGGCATGGGCTGAGGGATGTGCTGGCCACTACTTCCCGCAGTGGGTTTCCCTGATGGGCCACATGCCAAAGGTTGCCGATCATCAGGCCTATAGTTATAACACCTACTTCTGCAATAAAATGAGGCTCTGCTGACTGTGTTGACAAAAGGCATCTGCTCTCAAGTTTGTATGTGCTGGCTTTTTCTTTTTGCCACACAGCCCTATTTAGAATGAAAATAGGATAGAGCCCTTTTCTTTTTTTTTCTTTTCCCATACAGCAGCTATGAAATGGAACATGATCTCATAATAACACATTAATCTGTCGACATCCGCCATTGAAAAGAACACCATAAAATAAGGTTGAAAATTTGAATGAATAATATAATTTTTGTACTACTTCTAAAATGCTGGCTTTACCATAGGCTCCACTGGAGGATTGAATTCTGATGGTTTTTCTTCTGAAAATATAATGTACCAACAACAATTGATAATGTGGTCCTAGAGAACTGCAAGCATTTACAGCTCTTTAGAATATTAAGAATAAGAGCAGCCCTATTCTTTATCTTTAATGATGATTCTGCAAGGCTGCTTTAAAGGATATATTCACTAGTGGAGAGTGTGCATTATTTACAGTAAATACTTTCTACAAATGCTAATGAACGACTGACGGACTCAATTTTCATGAAAGTATCAAATGATAGATTTTGTGTCTTGTGGATGCTAAGACCTTTATGGGCATAACAAGTTGTTTTAACACCATGTCTTATGCAGCTGTTCAAGAACTCCCTGTATTTTTTTCATCTGTGGATAAGTATTATTCACTTGCATGATTTAGAATTAGGACTGTCAATTAATCGCAGTTAACTCATGTGATTAACTCAACAAAATTAATCGTGATTAAAAAATTAATCATGATTAATCACAGCTTTAATCACACTGTTAAACAATAGAATACCAACTGAAATTTATTAAATATTTGTGGGTCTTTTGTTAGCATTGTGGTTATAGAGGTTTCTGAGGCAATTAATACTGTGCTTTACCCAGATAGCTAGCATAAAAATAGAACATGAAATAGTACCTGGTTTTCAGAGGATGGTGTTTCCCAACTATGTAGTTGTCATCAATGGTACTCATGTGCCCAGAATTTGTCCATCACAAGGAGTGTGAGTATGTGAACCACAAAGGATATATTTCATCATTCTGCAAGCATTGGTGGACCACAGAGGTAGGTTAATAAATACTAACATGGGGAGGAAAGGAAAGGTTTATGGCGCATTTGGATGCCAGTGTGTCCAATTCTGTTCATACAATCGTGCTCTGCTGTGCACTGCATAATATTTGTGAGGGTAAAGATGAGTATTTCTGTGTGGATAAAGGCAAGTATTTCTGTGCCAAGCAGGCTCAGGACACTTCCCATTCACAAACTCTGTATAGGTAGCCAGATCCTACACAAATGCACTCTGGTCCTGGGTCCTGATGGGCAAGGGAAATTAGGGATGCCATATGTGCACACATTCTGGTAGTGCAGGAAGACAGAGGATGACATCCACCCTGTTCTTCTGAGGGCCAGCCTTTCTGTGAAGCTGATTTAATTGTATATGAGGGCACATGCCAACATACATATGGGGGGAAAAGTTCTTCTGATGGGTTTTATCAGGTGATTTTCACTTGCTGAAATTCTTAACCTGTTTCTTTGTACAGGGTACCTAGAATGGGTTTACAGCTTGGGATGGGGTTTCTGATATGAAGGGCGGAAGCAGTTATGTGATGTGTTTGTGCTTCTCACTACTGACAGTGTATGTAATTCTTCTCAGCAACATTGATGCACTGTCAATCCATCTTGTGGTGCACATCTGCTGATGGCGACCGTACAGCCATTGTTTCATTGCCTTGCTTCTCATTTTATATGTCCTTAATCTGATTTCCAACTCTATGGGGAACCCCACTTAACTGAATTTACACAATGGCTTTGTGGTTTGCTAAGTGGTTGTTGCTAGGGAGCACTGCAGTCTCTTGTGACCTATTGAGATTTGAATTACTTACTGAATAACACACTTCAAACCTGTATTGAACCCCTGTTAACAGGTATCTTTGAACTTTTCTAAGGTGTGGGGGGAATTTCTGTGGGGGACAAATACAACCATTATATTACTGTTTTGACTGTGTTTTGTTCCCAGCACCTACTGCAATTCACAGTTATTTCAGATTCTCTTAACAGGTCTGTTGAAATGTGTTTAAGAACTGGGTGGGGGGAATAGTACAGGAGAGTGGAATTCCTAATGTAGCCCTGCTGCCTTAGCAAAGGGACACACCCTTTGGGCCCCCAGGGGTCCATGAGAGTTCTGTGGTGAGGGAAAGAAGAGCGAGGGGGGATTTGATAGCACCCTTCAACTACCTGAAGGGGGGGGGGTCCAAAGAGGATGGAAATAGGCTGTTCTCAGTGGTGGCAGATGACAGAACAAGGAGCAATGTTCTCAAGTTGAAGTGGGGGAGGTCTAGGTTGGATATTAGGAAAAATGATTTCACTAGGAGAGTGGTGAAGCCCTAGAATGGGTTACCTAAGGAGATGATGGAATCTCCATCCTTAGAGGTTTTTAAGACTTGGCTTGACAAAGCCCTGGCTGGGATGATTTAGTTGGGATTGGTCCTGCTTTGAGTAGGGGGTTGGACTAGATGACCTCCTGAGGTCCCTTCCAACCCTAATCTTCTATGATTTGATGATCACAGGCCTCAAATCCAGGGCCAGGGATCCTCAGGCAGCACTCAGGCCATGACTGCCACCTAGCAGCTTGTGTGAGTAACTATGGAGGGTCCAGGGAAGGGTTAGCTCACCCTGCCCCCAAAGCTCCCAGTTGGGGGAAACATCTAGCTCCCCTGATTGGCTAAGGAGTACCATATCAATGAGGAAGTAACAACAGGAAGGTGTCTGAGCAACTAGAGGAATCCTTGGGTGGATGAGACTATGGACCACTCTTGTTTACCTAACACCTGATCCCTGCATTCCTGCCTGCTCCTGATTCCTGTCCTCCCATCCCAGACACAGTCTACTCCCAGTTCCTGCTGTCCTGCCCTATTCAGGTTCCTGCCGTCAGCCTTACCACTGATGCTGTCTCCAGCAGTGACCCCTGGCCTGGCACCTGACTCCCTCTCCGTCTCTGACCTTAAGCCTGGTACTTTGGACTGTCTTTGGTTTTGACCCTCTGCTGTGATTTCCCCCAGGAGTGGGAGAGAGATACAATCTTCCCAGTCACCCTGGCAACCCTCCTCCCTCACCAATGGGAGGAGGGGAAACAACAGAAGTCATCAACAGCCAGTTAGAGGACAGAGAACAGTTAGGCAGCACTGCTAGCAGTCTCTGACCCTGGGCAGAGCCCCAGATGCCCAGGAAAGCAGAAGGGAAGGCTATGAATAGTCCAGATTTCCCTCCACATGGCAGAGACCAGCTGGGGAGAGGAGGGGAAGAAGGTCTCCCTGAAGCCTGCCAGCACAGCACTTACAGGGCCAGCAACTGGCCTGTCTGTATCCTCAACCTGCAGAAAAGTATCGGAAAGAGACAATCCGTTCTTCCTGCCACCAGTCTGCCAGCTACGGGAGGAGACAGCCTGGCTTTCCTGCCACTGCCTGTAGCCTGCTTGACCTGCAACAGCCCTCATTAGATCTGAGATTTTGGATCCAGAGACCCAAACTGCTTGCAGCTGAACCTGTGGATTTCGAGCATTAAAGACTGTCGGCACCATTCCAGAAGGGAGGTGATGGTTAGCTCTCTCCAGCAATCCCCAGAGATGGGGTTGCCATCCATCCAGGTTTCATCTGGACAGTCTGGTTTGAGGCTCGTGTGTCCGGGTGCCATTTGACAAGCCTGAGGTCCATTTTTTTTAATCTGGGGGAAGAGGCGGAGAAGAGGGTAGGGCCTAGGGGAGGAGACAGAAGGGGCGGGGCATCAAAAGAAGAAGAGCGGAGGAAGGGCCTCAAGGGAAGAGGTGGAGCAGATGCAGGGCATTAGGGGGAAGAGAAGGAGCAGGTGTGGGGCCTTGGCAGTCTGGTTATCAACCATTAGAAAGGTGGCAACTGTACCCAGGGAGGACTTGCTTGCATGCACCAAACTCCTGACCACACTGCCAGAAAATGAACCTGAGTGACTACCCTGTCTTATAGTTAGAGCACCTCATTGCATTCATTGAAGCCAGTTACTAATTACTCCATCTGGATATGCATCTGTGAAAGGACTTTCATCTACCTGGATCATCAAGACCCGCACTGCCAGTTCCTGCTATAATAAAGTGTGTTTCTAACAGGATCTCCTTACAGACTTGCAACAAGTCTCCATGTGCACCACCTGGATATCTGAGACCTGGTGAACAGATGGAATTGAGAGGGGAGTCACTTTTGGATAGGAACAGCAGAGGAGTGTGTGGTCATGTGACCTAGTGTGCTTGCCAGCATAGCTTTTAATAATTAAAAAGTATTATTCTCTCTAATCATGTCAATCATTTAATATTTGTATTGATTGTATATTTCTCTTTACTCTAATTCTCACATAAAGTTCATAGTTATTGCTTTTAATTTATTTGCCTGTGTAAGTTTGACTTATTTGTGAGTTCTGTGTGGGCCCTAGCCTTTGTCTCATTGGAGGCACCACCAAGTAGCTTTATTCTTTAGCACACCAGGAGGAGGACTCAGGCATATGCCAGCAGTACCATGAAATAAGACCAGGTAACAGAAACTTTGGAACTTGTCCAAAGATTGTGAGCTACCCTCTGCTGTTCGCATATCATACTGGTACTAAGCCAGTGCTGAAAGATGGATTACACTAGTATGTTCCATCTGGTGGTTTTTTTCTTCCTGTTTGTTCATTTTTAAATCTGCAATAAAAGGAATTAAGTAAGACTCTCTGGAGGACATCAGCTGTGTTGGAAAAGTAACAAACGTATTCCAACATGGAGAACATACACAACTTTCCGCATCCTTGATGTACATCACTAAAACTTGTGATATTTTTGAACTTTGGGTGAGATTTTAAAAGATTTCTGCAGCCATCCCAGCAAAATTTTGTACACCATGCAATGACATGGGGTAAAAACCTTTGGTTTAATGATACAATCAAGAACACACTTTCAGTTCACCATGTACTGGAGAGAAAAGACACACACAGTGAAATACATTTTAAATTTTACTGAAACTGTCAGGTAGATGGGTGCAGTGTTCTGTCCCGTCTAGTGGCACTGAGACCACTTCGAGATTAATGAGTCTGCTACAGCCTTAGTTAAGGGCCATGTGGCTTTTAGCTTATGCAGTAGAGGCTCATGCACTAAACTCCACAGGTCCTTGGTTCAGTCCTGCTTGCCAATGACCAGGATCTGTGGTTGTTACAGATAGACAAATGTTCATATTTTCTTTAATTAAAAAAAAAAAAAAAAAAAAAAAAAAAACCACACACATGCAACTACAAGAACTTCCGTGTGTAACTCAATCTTAAGAGGTTTAGGACATTATAATACCACACAAACACACAGTACTGCAGCAAATTATATCTCAAAGCAGCATATAAAAACAAACAAAACCCCAAACCATTTCCCAAGTACAATTTTCTATGAAATGTCAGAAGTCAAGAGTTTAGAAGCAAAATAACATAACAGTTCTGTTTTATTGAGATAGAATATGTAGGCCAAAGGCTTCAACCTAACCCAATACTTATCTACATTGAACAGTGTTCTACAAGGTTCAGGGTTTGGTATACAGAAACCTCAGCCTGCTTAATACCATGGCAAACATACCATTAAAAATCTTTTAAACCTTTTATTAAAGATACAGAAAAGAAGAAAAATGGTTAGAGCGTTTAAAATGTAACTAACATCTTCTCTTTTATTTTAACAACATCCCTTATTCCCTTTTGCATTAGCTGAAGAGTTTTTAGAAGTAAAAACTCCCTTGTTTGCTTGTTTGACCGTCTCTTAAATGGTATCAAAATAGTAATAACTGTCCTTGTGGGGAAAAGAGAAGAAGTTAGTTGAGATGGGCTGGAGCTGTTGTTGTTAAAGTCTGATCCCATTTCATCCCTGGTAGTGTTTGTGATTCAGCAGGATCCAATAGACATGGTTACATCAGCTGTGGGGAATGGTTAGGCAGGATAGCTCTTGGAGCCACACTGGGGTTTCTTCAAATGGGGGCTGGTTATTGTTGGCGTCCTTGCACCTCAGCTGGCCCAGTGTTGCCCTCCTGCCCAGCAGGAGTGTTGTTTGGACACAGAACTGATGGCATAGCAGCACCCTGGTCTGCTGATGGAGGAGGTGGCAGATGAGCTTGTCCTGGGGCCTCAGCAGCAGGCAGACACTGCACTTTGTCAGACATTAATCCAATTAGCCATTCCATAAGGGTGTGTTCCCATTCTTGATGCCATTTCTCCTCCAGGAACCGGTCCAAAAGCCTCTCTTCCTGCTGCAGAGCCCACTCCTATTTTCCTGTCAGGAACTCAGACTGCTCCTGATTTCTCCGCTCCATCACAGCACATAAGTCCTCCATTGCCCTTCTAAGTTTTCCTCGCTCTTTCAGGAGTGCTGATCCTGACCTCTTGTTAGGATGGTTTCAGTCACAGGAGCCAAAGGTCCTGCCAATTCAATGAGAGAGAGAAAGCATTGTATTTTGAACCTCGGGGAAAACGACACAATTTCCACTTCCCCACAATGTAAAGGCCACAATTTTGCTTTAGAAGGCCACAATTTTGATACACTTAAACATATAAGGAACATAACTGTTTCCACATTTTGTGCCCTGGTTCTCAGAAAGCTATTGCTACTTCTGAGGAAGGACTGGAGGCAAATAATGGTGAGGCAAACACTTTATATTTTTAACAAATTAAAGTATTCACTCTGGCATTAGGCACACATAGGTAGGTGTGTGTGTGTGAGTGTGTGTGTGTGAGAGAGAGAGAGAGAGAAGGAATGAGAGTTAATTCCTTCATGGGGATATGCGACCAGATGTAGTTTTTTCATCCTTTAAGGCTGGTCTTCCTTTGGAGGACGTAGTGGAATTTCAGGTACCTGAATGGAAAGAGAATGGCTTTTCAGTCCTGTGGTGGGGATTCCTCAATCTATGCCAGGGAGATGTTCATGAGAATGGTCACCCCACATCATATTACTGAATGGAAATGTTGGATGAACTATGAAGGTTGCTGAAACAGTGTTGCGCTCTTGGTGAACCCCCAGAACCAGCTGGAGTTCATGCAGAATGAAAGATTTTGCTAGATTCCAGGATTGTGAGAAAAGTAGACTGGGAATCAACATAATTCTGAGCTAAGATGGAGAACTTTCACCCAAAAGGCGATCTGAACCGGGAATAGGCCCCACAGTGCCTCCCTGCCTGCGTGCCTGACAGTTGGCCTTAAAATGAAGGGGAAAGATCCTGAAATTTTACTAAGTGTTCTAGGACATGGCATAGCAATGCAAAACTTTCCCTTTAACTGCTTTGAAGGTATGCTGCATTGTATTCTCTTCCCCCAGCAGGACTGGGCCTCAACCCTCCCTCCCCCACATCTGGCCTCCAGGACATTTGCTGCCTGACAGGTGGCCAAGAAGTGGACAGACACAGTAACACAATGATTTTTACTTTCCAAAGTATATACAGAATGTGGTCAGCAAAAAATGTGGTTCTTCAGAAATCAGTGAAGTTAAATTTTGAGAAATGTGTCTTGCTGGACGACCATTTTGGGGTCAGGCTTTGCAGGGGCTGGTTGAAGGGGGACAGTTAGAGGTCTGTATGGGGAGGGGATGTGACAATGTCATCCCTGTCTCGACATAACACTAACACACACACACACCAGATACATATAAGGAAGCCCCTAGATAACAGTCCTGCCATACTTCCTTAGGTAATAACTGCCTCTGCCTTCCCTTGGCTGGCTGATCAATCATCCAAGGAAGACTTCTTTAAAAGGCTCCAGATCAAAATCATCAGAACCTTATAGATCCTTTCAAGGGGTCAGCCAGGAAGAAAAGAACTGGGAGCAGGCAGGCCAATTTTTTTTTTCTTTAAAAGCCAAACAATATTTATGAGAAGGAGGGGAAGTATGGTCTCCAGTAACTAAGCGAGCCCTCAGAACAATAGGTATGGAGTTGAGAGAATGCCCTATTAGCACAATGTTACATTCTACCTCATCCTCTGGCTTCATCTTATCTCTGGGCTTATATGGCCCTCATTTACCATAACAGCTGAATGCTAATGTGCAACTACAGTGAGATATTTAATATTCCCTGATTTCAAGCCTTAAGGCTGCTAGGGAAAAATTTCTCCAGCCCTATGGTCTATCCATTTATTAAGCAACAGAGGGTCCTGTGGCACCTTTAAGACTAACAGAAGTATTGGAAGCATAAGCTTTCGTGGGTAAGAAACTCACTTCTTCAAAAGAAGAAGTGAGGTTCTGAAGAAGTGAGGTTCTTACCCATGAAAGCTTATGCTCCCAATACTTCTGTTAGTCTTAAAGGTGCCACAGGACCCTCTGTTGCTTTTTACAGATTCAGACTAACACGGCTACCCCCCTGATACTATCCATTTATTGTTCTCCTTTTCCATACTAGAATAATGTAAGAATTGCCAGACTTAATTGTCACTGATATAACTGTGCTAGAAACTTCAAAGGAAAGTATAAAAACCCCATAATAGGCAATTTATGAAATAACATGGCTAAGGGGAAGCTTAAGCTACTTTATGCATTTAGTTGACTTATATCAAGAGGCAGCATGTTTGTTTTTTTAATCTAATCTAGTAAAACTGCTGCTGATATTCTGATTATCCATAAAAATGTCTGCAAGCAGGTGCATTTCTCATCCTTGCTCTCAGACACCATCTACACACTCTGTACAGCTCAGACTCATCCCCTTCCTGGAGGTTGGTTTTATTAACACAAATTGGCAGTAATGAAACAAAGTTCAGCTCAAGCCTTCTCTTGGGGCTTCGGTGGTACTAGGGGTCCTACCTCAGGACTGCTCAACTCGCATATTAATTCCTGTCTAGACAGTCCCTCCGACCTTTTTCATATCCAGATGGGGCAATAAGTAATTGGCTTCAGTGAATAAGCAAAGCTCACTTAACAAAATAAGGGTTGGCTGGGTTGGGTGTTTCAAGCAAAGACTGGCAGCCTGTTAAAATCTTACTAAATCCTTTGCCACAATAATTATTTCAGGTATCCAAGTGATGTGCAGCCCCTGTAGAGAAGAGGCAGAAGGAAAAAATGGACAGACAGAAAATGGACAGTTGTGAATCTTCGAAAAGATGAGGAAACATGTTTACATGTGATCTTATGTGGAAATGATTAGAAATCTGATGCTATATTTTCTCACTGGAAAATGCTAATTCATCAAAAGTGAAATGTTTTGCAGAAATGTTTCAATTTCAACAAGTTTGTTTCAAAAGAAAAATGCGGGGGGGGGGGAGAGTATTGATAAGGTTGAACCCTTTGATTAACTCCTTAGACTGTGAATATGTTCTGCTGGATTGGACCCTAGGATGGGGTATGCCAGGCCTTTGTGGTTCATTGCTGGAGGACAAGTTGCTCTACTACACCCTGTCCCAGGAAGCAGTAAGGCAGGAGGAAAAGAGCACCAAAGCTCTGTCCTTCAGGGCTTCCTACAATGGCTTTACGAGAGCAGCCATCTCGTGCATTAGAGAGGCCTGGTCCTCCAAGGGGTAGCAACAGCCAATCAGAGACCAGCAGGCTCAGATAAAAGGAGTTGCAGGGCCTTAGCTGGTCAGTTTCTGGCTGGGACTTGAGTGAAGAAGGTTGCTTCTTGCTGCCTTGGAGCTAGAGCAGAACCGGAGGGCTGGAGATAAGGGCTCCAGTAGGAAGAGGTCCAGGGAAATAGCAGTGATGGATTGGAGTAAGCACTACATGGCTACTGTGTATAGGGTGCATGGGTTGGAACCCAGAGTAGTGGTCAGGTCTGGGTTCCCCCACCAGCCACAGGTAAAGTGCCATAAACCCCAAAAGGACAGGCCTTATCTAGGAGCCCAAAAAAGGGCTGAATTTTAAGGACTCAGGGCTGAAGACCTAGTGAGGGCAAATAGACTATTTAGTTACTGCATTCTTTAGTACCCCAGAAGGGGTTCATTTAGACTTGGTGACTTGACTGGAGGACCAAGCCACTGAAGACTTTCCAATATCAGCAGAGTTTTGGGAAGATGGGAGAAGTTGAATGGGGATGCAGCAGTAACTTGAAGTATGTGTATGGGGGTGGGGATTGATTGGGGTGCCCAGGGTCTGTGTGAGGAGACATTCCCACTGTTCCTTCTGCTTCCCAAGGGATGAGGCAGCAGCACTGTGTAAGGGCATTAAAGTGTCAAAGGCATGGTACAGAGTCAATTCTCTCTCTCTCTCTCCAAGCCCTGGCATTCCCTTGGGTTCCAATCCCCCTCTCCCCCCCCAACCTCTTTCTCCTCCATGTCGCCTTCTCGTTCCCATTCACCCCCTTCCCACCTTCTCCCTGTGCACTCCATTCTTGGTTCTCCAGGTGCACCCTGCACCATTTGTGGAAGAGGTGGTGGTGTCAAAGTGGTCTAGGTGCATTGAGAGGGCACAGGGGGTGAGTCAGAAGGAAAGAGGCAAGTAGAGTTGTGTGGAGGAAACATGAGGAAAAAAAGCATGCCTTGCGCTAGAGGGGGCAGGGACAGGACGAGGTGGAAGAGAAAGGATATCTGTTGTAGTAAACTGTGTGTTGTATTCTTAAATCTCACCATAAATACAACACACACCTGCACTCACGTATGCTGATTTCAATTTGTAATTGCTTAAAATCTGATTACATTTTTTGTACAAGTGTGACAGCATACATCAACAATGCATACAACTCCTCAACGTTACAGCAAAACATAAATGGTAACCACCATTTACAATCTGACCCCTCTCTCTCTCTCTCACACACACACACACACACACACACACACACACACACCCAAACTATGCAAAATATAACTTACGAAAGCCACATAGCTTTATACAGTATTAATCAAAGCATATCCTCATTAACAAAAAACATGGTTTGAGTTCACAGGTGCATCAGTGGTCCTGTGAATGGGTGGGTATGTGTGGGTGGTGAAAGGAAGGTGATCAGTGAAATGTTGATGGGGCAGTGAGTGGCTTAACTGCTTCTTTTCCCTGGCTTGTTTCATTTGTATTGCTGGACTATGCTGTCTAGCAATTTTAACACAAAGTTTGGTCTTGTCCTCACTTAAAAGTTCTGCTGCTTTAACAATGCTGGCAAAATCCCCCTAGTGTGGATGCAGTTATGCCAGAATAATGTATTACATTTTGGGAACCAAATTAAACTACACTGGCATGGACCTTTATTCTGGTATAACTGGGTTTTTACTGGCATAACTGGTTTAAAAAAAATCACATCCCTAACTGACACGGCTATGCCAGTAAAACTTTTAATTATAGACCAGCCCTTAATGATGATTTTTGTGTAAAGGATATAACATAAACACTTTTATATGTGTATTCCATTAAAAAAAAAACAGTATTAAAAGGCCAATGCATGATTAAGCGCTCAGAAGTCAGGAAATAACACTTAAGATCATATATGCAACCTTGATTATATGAATTACAATAATTTTTCCAATAGACTTTTTTTAACAAAAGTAGATGTGTACATATAATTTTGTATTAAACATTCCTTGAAAGTCATTTATATAAAAAATGTGTAAATTAAACCTTAGACACCTGAAAGGAAAAACTGTATTATATTGTATTAATTGAGAAATAGTGTGTGATTATGCCCATTATTGGAGAGTAATGCATATGTACAAAGGGGCAGAGTCACATTGGCATGTGCAACCTTAACTGTGGCATTTCCTGAGTGTGGGTTTTTTATTTATTTATTTTTTTAATGCTTGACTGTGTGACCTTAAAGTTCTTTTAAAGTAACTTTAACAGAATGTACAAGGTGGTATTATTTTTTGAGTAAAATGATAACTCAACCGTGGTTTCTACCTGTTTTTTTTTTTTCCTATTTCATGCATCTTGTATCCTCTGTAGGAGGGAGTCCCAGTCTTGTGCATGGTGTATAAGCTTTAGAGACTTTGTGTCACTGAAGGAGATTTTAAGGTCTCCTGAGGAATTCTGCCTTGTTCACTTTGTACTTTACAAGGAAATGCACAGAATGAGGTGAGGACTCCTGTGGAGCCCTACCTCATTAATAGTACAAGGTGAACAGCGAGCCAAGGGTGCTTGTAGTTAGAAAGAAAGCAATTATTTTCCCTGAGACTATTAACTGTATTGTATCTGGTATATTTTCAGAAATAGAGGTGTGTGGGTAGAGTTCATCTGTACTAGTGGCATATCCATTTGGCATTCAGCAGCTTTACTTAGCCTTGTGTGATCTATTTATGCAGCCTAATAGCATTATGTCTACCTATTGCTTGTTCATTTCTCTGAATGCAGTCACAAAAATTTTTATATTAAAATAATAGCTGTCTCTATATATCTCCATATGTGAGTCATTTGACAGTCTCTTTAAATTTGTAATCTTACCCCACCTTTTAACTTGATCGCCATATGGCTCATTACAGACCAAAGACTGTATTTTACCACACTCATTTATCTGTGCAAATAAGTTATCTTGCAGACTGCTGTCATTCAAATTGCTGTATATTAGTAGAGCTGTAGAAACTTGTAGGGAGGCACCTGGTGTCTTTAATAGCCCAATGTTACATCGTAACCAAATTCTGTAGCCCAATACAAACACTCTTACTGAAGCTGGGTTAGTTGAGGTCACTAAGCATCTCTGAGAATCAGGCCCTAAATCAAGGGACTGAGATGGCATCATTGAAATGATAATGAGTTTTACAACTGCTTTTCAATGGCAGCAGAAGCCAGCCCTGTCAAAGATTTATATTACAATGAATTGAAAATAACCAGTTAATAAACAGGAAAAATAGTAAGGGGTGGAAGTGAATTAAATAAATAAAAAATGAAAGTGTTCCTTTTTGTTTTGAACTTGCAAAATTTCCCTTCCTGACTAATTTCACTGTCCGGCACAACAGCCATGGCTTACAGAGAAGCCAAGGATTGATTAAGCATGGAGAACAGCTACAGCCTTGCCCTTTAAGGGTGCTTCTTGCAGATCGGGGGTGAAATCCTGGTCCTAATGAAATCAATAGGAGTTTTGCCATTGACTTCACTGGGTGCAGGACCTAACCCCAGGATTGATGTGGGAAAGCTTGTACTGCTGCCTCTAAACAAGTTATCTGTGGAAAGAGTGGGTTTTAGTCTCCAGGACTGCCAGGTCAACACTTTCAAGGAGCAATACATTCCATTTTCCCTCTTTTAAAAAAGTGATCATTCATCTCTACCTTCAGTCTCTCTCCCCCCCCCAATTAATATACTACATCATAGCAGTTTTTAGTCTTACTGCTCATTATGAGGTTAGTAATAGCAGGGAGTCTGCAAAAACTATACGGACTTGAATTCCCTAGAACTCAAATCCCTTTGAGAAAAGCTCATAGCAATGCTTACTGTTAGTACTTGGTGCATTGAAGCATTTTCTATAACTGCCACTTTCTTTGCCCCCTTGGCCTAGCTTCTCATTGTGAATTCCCTAGTATTTCTGCTGTGTGAACAGTCATCACTTAATTCCTACTGTTCAGGTGTTCCCAATTTTTCTAAGAAAACTGCTGTTAACATGATCATTTTCAAAGGATATAGCACACTCCTTGTGCCTGCAGCTGTTGGCATTAATCAGAACTTAGACAAAGGAACCACACCCAAAAGCCTGCTGATTATTCTCCTTGGAACATGGAATCTGTTGCTTGCTGAACCAAATCACCCAGTGGAAATAGAAAAGCTTGCATTGCTGCCACTGCCTCAGAAGTTCTCATTAGCAGAGCCCCACCCATTCAGCTCACTGCTGAATCGAGAGAGAGAGAAATGGCATTTATACATAGTATTTTGATAGAGATCTCAGTCATACACGTAAAAGTAAATCTTGGTTCAAGAATATGGGTATCAAAAGGGGAACACAATACGCCACGTATGGACAGCGTGTCATAGAATAGTCTTGAGTATGGGGTCAGTATCATATCTCATTGCCACCATGGGAGCTCTGAGGAGCCCTGTCCCAGAAATGCACAATGCCTTCCAGAGCTCCTGGAGAGCACAGGTACTGGGCCTGCCCTTCCAAGAATCAGCCCTTCTCTCTGTGCCAGCCAGCCGAAGGAGTGCATGCACCATCTCCTTCCTGACTCTTGTGGGGTGGCTTATGACCCAGCAGGCACTGACAGTGAGCAATGCTTATTCTCAGGACACAGGCATGCTCCCTCACCATGCAGCTCTGCTGGCTGGAGTGTGTGTGTGGTGAGAAGAATTCAAGAGCATGGCCACATCTACTCTCTACCCCCTTATAAGTTAGCTTGTGCTCCAGCAGAGGGTAGCTGGCTACTGTGCCCACCATTCTTTTGTACTTATGTAAGGACTTATTAGGGGGTTTCTGACAGGGTGGTCTGCTCCTTATGGCCAGTAGTACCTAATGGTCAGTCCACCTGTCACCTGGCATGGATTCTTAAGAGCTGAAAGGTCTGATTAAAGACATAAGGATCTGGGTGATTTGGGGAGAGAGGAAGCAGTTGTGGGAGTAAGCAGGGCTTGGAAGGAAATTCTGTTTTTTTGTTTTTTGTTTTAAGGGCCTGCAGCCAGGAGCCTTCCAGAGTGGGTAGGGCAATGCTCCCCTCTCACCCAACCAATGGGGGATGAGCTGGGAGAAGAGGACCAGCATAAGAGCTGCCTCCTCCCTTACAGCAGGCAAATATCAAGTGGGGCCAGCTGAGGGAGAAGCTGACTATGGCCCTTCAATTGCAGCCTAGCTCCAGGAGGATGCCTGGTAAATATACTAATTGCTTGAATTACCTAGATCCAGGAGGCAGGCTGGGGCTCCTGCTGTAAGAAGATATATAGAAACTGGGAAGACAGAGATCAGCTTTTAGAGGAACTCTGAAAGCCAGACACTCCTTTTGTTTGTTTTGGACTTTGTTATGAATGAGTTTTATAATAAACCAATCCCAAGGATGGTATTATTGAGTCGAATGTCAAGAGGGCCTGAAGAGGAGTTATTGGCTTCCTGAAAAGTGAAATTGAGGCAGTTAGTACCTGTAATGCCGTACTGTCTCAGCAGGTGGTGCTAGTGGGTGAGCATGCCCAATGACCGTGCCATATCCCTTGACTGTGGAAAGAAAGCTCAGATTCCCTTACCCACACTCTTTTATGGTTGGGGTATGTGTCCTTTTGATAAGGATATATGAACTGATCTATATCTGAGTTCAGGCATTGGTGCACTCATCATCTGATAACTTCCACTGTGTGAAGATCCTTTATTCAATCATTGTTTGCAGGTATTGTGAGACGGGTGCAGTATTTAGTAGCATGTGGCATATCAACTAAGTGAAAGTTATGTCTTCAGTTCTTGGCTTGTGCAAGCCAGAACTAGCATGACAGACACACCCTAGATTGCATGACAGATGAAGAATAGGGGAGTGATATGCCTTTCAGCGTATTGAGATATATATATATATATATATGGTGTATGCTGCTTAGACGGTGTAGTCCTTACTGCTTGGTTTAGGAAAGAAACTTGTGGAGAGAGGGCTGATGACATGCCTTGAGAGAGAAAGTCCACTACAGGAGAAATGATACATGCACCAGGGACCCACTTTCTGGTTCATCTGATGTAATTCTAATGGCTCTGAACAGTTGTCTTACATGCTGCTAGTCCCAGGTGGGATAACCTTCTGGGAGACTTGAAAAATATAACGGAGGCCTGGTCTACACCTAAAACCTAAGTTGACCTGACTATGTTGATCCCCCCAACCCCCCCCGAGAGATGTAGTTAAGCTGACCTACCAGTATAGATGCTGCTAGGTTGACGGAAGAATTTTTCAGTCAGTCTAGCTACTGCCTTTTGAAGGGGTGGATTACTTCAGCAATGGAAAAACCCCATCCATCACTGTAGGAAGTATCTACGCTTCAGTGGTGTACTTGTAGTGTAGATACAGTGTAGCCTAACTTTTCTGTGTGCAACAAACAGAATGAGGCATCCTAAGCCAACATAGCTGGGCACGCTACTGTTCAAACATATTATGTATTTCCTTAGTGTGCATGTAGTAACCTCTCCCATAGCCAGATCTACTAATGGGTGAATAATAAATGAAGGAAAGCTACATAGTCCATGACAGGTAAAGTTTAGCACTTGTCTGGTATTTCTACCTATATATCTTACCAAGGGTAGAATTTAGCTGGTGGATTTAAAGAAATCAGACTAGTGTTTTAGCTTTCTTCAGGGTCCGCAACAATAGTGTGTGGTATTGGCTGTTGTGTTTGCCAGCCTGGAATGGAGTCTCAATTTAGCAAGCAACCATCATTCTCTCCTTGGATTTCAACTTATATCCTCTAAGGGAAGCTATTTTAACAATACAAAATGTAATGGAAAAATCCTATTAAACTTCATAGAGAATAACCTCTCCTATAGAATTCTAAATAATAATTCTTTTATTAAGTTCTGTGAACTGTCCTAAAGCATATCACTCAAATATTTTATAGGTTTTTTCGGAGTAATTTCCCTAAAACCATATTTTCGAATGCTTGTTAATGATAATTTAAAGGTATGGCATGTGAAACAATGAGCTTTTGAAAGCTGAGAGACTAGGAGCAATCATGAGGAAAAACTGATGTCCCCCAAAGTCGAAGTTTCAGAGAGACTGAGCACCTTGGACAGTTGCACAACCTTAACTGTTAAGCTGTAGGACTTAAATATATTTAGCTTCTATTTCAAAACTGGCCTATCCACAGAATTGTCTGCTGAAGATTCACCATTAATGACTCCCAGGGCTTGCATACTTTTAACTGAATGATCAGTGAGTAGGCTACACCACTAATATATTAAATCATCTAAACTATTGTACAGTATGCAACACTTGTATATAATGTTGTTTCTAGATCATGTTCCATTGAAATGCACGCCTGGTGAAATCCAGAAACCCAATGAAATCAATAAAAGCAACTAATTTCATAACAGTGAGACTTTATGAAAGTTACAGAACAATGGCATTATTTGAGAAGATATGCAAGCAACATATATTCATGCTCCAAAGCACTGTTCTTTGCAGTATTATCTCCTATGCAGTGCCTTTAAAATAATTTGTTTTTCATAGCCATTTAAAATTTTCGACATAATGTGCAAAAACCATAAAGTTGGTGCAGAAATTCCCAGAATATTAGGGAGGGAAAACTGATTTTAAAACAACTTTGTTTTTCAAATCAATTTCTTTATGGATGTCTTTAAAACATTCAGTGGTAACCAGTGGTGAGCTGGAGCCGGTTCACGCAAACCGGTTGTTAAATTTAGAAGCCGGTGTAGAACCGGTTGTTAAATTTAGAAGCCGGTGTAGAACCGGTTGTAAAGGGGCCGGCGGAGAATCTTCCCCCCTCCCGCAGAGCCTGGCGCCAGCGCTCTGGACCGCTCTTGGGTTGCTCTGCAGCTCCTGCTGCTTTGAGTGGCATGGTAAGGGGGTGGGGCTGCGAGCTCCAGCGGGCCGCGCAGCATACATACATGCTGCCCTGAACAGCATGGTAAGGGGCCCGGGCCAGGGCTGGGAGGAGGGGTTGGATAAGAGGCAGGGAGTGGTTGGAGGGGGTGGAGGTTCTATGGGGGGGCGGTCAGAGGATGGGGAACGGGCGGCGTGGGAGTTCTGGGGGTCTGTTGGGGTGGTGGTGGATGGGGTCAGGGCAATCGGGGGACAGGGAGCGGAGTGAGTTGGGTAGGGGGTGGGGTCCTGGGCAGCAGTTAGGGTGGGGAGTCTTGGGCTTGTACTCACCGGGCGGTGCTTAATAACCGATTCTCTTCCGGGTAGGTGGCGGCACTTTGGCGGCGGGTCGTTCACTCGCTCCGGGTCTTCAGCGGCACTGAAGGACCCGCTGCTGAAGTGCCACCGAAAACCCAGAGCAAGTGAAGGACCCGCCACCGATGTGCCACCGAAGACCTGGTAGGGAACCAGTTATTAACATTGTGGCAGCTCATCACTGGTGGTAACCCTTAAAAAGATGACAACAGAGTCTTTAAAATGACCCATATAGGCACCAATCCTGCCCTACTCCTTCCTGGGCATGTATAGCCTGTCAAGCATTAGAATTGTGGAATGGCTCTGGTACATGGGGATTTGGAGTAGAGGAAGAAATTCTCTGGGTACATCTACACTACAGGGGGGAGTCGATTTAAGATACACAAATTCAGCTACGTGAATAGCGTAGCTGAATTCGACGTATTGCAGCCGACTTACCCCGCTGTGAGGACGGCGGCAAAATCGACTTCTGCGGCTTTCTGTCGACGGCGCTTACTCCCACCTCCGCTGGTGGAGTAAGAACGTCGATTCGGGGATCGATTGTCGCGTCCCAACGGGACGCGATAAATTGATCCCCGAGAGGTCGATTTCTACCCGCCGATTCAGGCGGGTAGTGTAGACCTAGCCTCTATAAAAGGTGTTTGCATCCCTTTCACTCAGCTCAGCAGGGGCTCTGTGACTATTTGGATGGGACTTAGTGATCCACCAGCCAATTTCTCTTGCATAATAGAGGGGTGAAGGGGATACTCAACTTTACTACTACTCTGCTGGCTTGATGCGGGGAATACTCTAGCCACAAACCTCTATGACAATCCACTGTATAGAGCCTGTTTTACATATCAGGTGAACCTAGTAGGCCTATCACTGCATAAGCTATATATCGGGGTGGCCAAACTTACTGACTTTCTGAGCCCCATAAGGACAATCTTTAGAAGTTTGAGAGCCAGGGCACCGGGCTTTAGCCCCTCTCCTGCTGAAGCCTCGTGCCCTTGCAGGTGCACCCCAAGGGGCTGAAGCCCTTAGCCCACCACCCTGCCACAGGGCGGAAGCCCTGAGCTCCATCCCCCAGTCTGGTAGGTGGAGTTCACGGGGAGAGTCCACGAGCTGCACTTTAACTGCAAAAGACCCACATGCGGTTCATGAGCCGTGGTTTGGCCACCACGGCTGTATATAATAGATATATGAAGACTTCATTAAACTGTCTTCTTTACAGTTTGTTCCTATGTGAGGAAATGCATAAAAAATCTTGACTGGTAATAAATCCCAAACCGTTAATCTACTTCACACTTTAGGGGTGGAGGGCAGGGAACAAATAGGTTTGACCGGTATATAGCTATCTCTTCCTCAGAAAATGTAGACATAATAATGATCTTGTCTCTGCAGAAAATCCTGAACCAAATAAGTGAATAAATAACTGATATCGGTCTTCTGCCTGAGTTCATTCCAAAAGGCAGGAAAGAAACTTTGGAACAACTTTCTACCATGATTCCCTTGGGCACTTGCTCATTTATATGAATTGAATAAGAGACTTGCTGGAGGCTTCTCTAGATGAATAACTGTGTGGGCAGGTGTTTGTTTCCCCCCACACACTTCCCTCAATAGGAAACCAGTCACTTTACATTTCTTTTGTAACTGCAATGAAAACAGAGCAGGGCAAGCCCAGTATTGTCCATGCTTACCTCAGGGATGTTGAGACAGCAGCAAAACTTGCTAAGCCTGTCTGCTTTCCCATACTCCTAGGGTTCACCTAGCCTTATTATGCCAGCCTCACAATTAAACACAGTAGTCTGGATTCACTGTTTTCTATGGTGTAATAGAGACTTTGTTAATAGCACTGGTGACTGCAAACTGATGTCTCATCTTTTCTTCCTCGCTCCATTCACATTCACCACATTGATTTATTTTAGCAGTGAAGAATTTTTAATTACTCTAATATCACTTTAGGGCCAAATTGTACTTTTCTGTGGACAATCCATGGGAAGAGATTAGCAGAGTCAGGAAACTGAGGTTCAGCTTGCAGAGATTCTGTCAAATTGCCACCTCTGCGGAACACTGAGAAGATAAGGACAGTAACCTTCTAACTCTTCAATCCCAGGGACCCATGGAAAAGGAATTTCTTGGTCCTCTAGAGAGTCCAGTTGTCTACATTGCTCCTCCAGCAGCATGTCTCCTACAGGAGCTACACAGCTGTGGTTAGCATCCCACAAAGGTACATAACCCTCCCCTTCTCATAATAAATCTTCAGATGAATAAGCACTTAACCTAAAATTTGTGGGGTTCACTGACAGTTTCATGAACACCTGCAGCCACTCAAATAGTCATAAATAATATGACTACAGATCAGAGACCCAAACTCAAATTTTTGTTTGCAGCTGTCTCCTTGGAATATCTCCAAACAAGTTTCCTTTCTGCTCTACCTACTGCTTCCAGTTTTCACTGATATCACCTACTTCCATAATCCTCCACATCTATTGCCTCCAAGGTCTCAACTTGCTGTGCTTCTGCCAACAATGCTTCCTTTAACACACTTTCTGATTTTTCACGCATAACTTAAACTGCTCTTTGAGCTCCCCCATGATCTCCCCAAGAACATAAGAGAGCTTGTGCTTAATACCAACTCGGCACTCTTGGTTTTTCATTCAAAAACAGGAACATTGTCTGATCGGGAATAGTTCATCCCATTCTATATTCCAGTTCTGCTGCTTATTTCAAGGGCATCTCCTAACTAGTTGGAGCCCAGTAGAGTGGCCGTACTGTCTGCTCGATGAGTTTCCCATTTATTGCTAAGTGCCAGTCTTGATTGCTATATATATTTAACTCTTGTCTCCACTGGTCATTGCCTGTCTCCTATCAGTTTAACACTGAATTCTACTCAGATCAAACTTATTAGCACTCTCACTTTCTGCCTTCCTGCTGCCAGCTTGTGAGTTTGAAAACCCTTTTAAATATTGATTTCAACACTCTCTAGCTCTTACTGATACTGCATGGAAATTCATAATGTGTCTTCTGCCCATAGAATTTTACTGAAAATCTACATTTTTAATACATTGGGCCACTGGTTCAAGTCCTACATGGTCTCTAATGACTCTTTAGGAGGGCCTAATATTAGGAAAGACTAAGATGAAATGGCGACTAAACCTTTCAAAGCTACAGGGGCCTCCAAAGTGTTCACGTGTTTCCCATTGGATGTATGTGGGTGAATAAATTTTCAATACTGACACATAATCCACCTCTCTTCCCTGTTTTCCTCCAGTTTTCTCTCTTTGCCTTCCTACCTCTCCTTCTCCCATACCTTATTGTCCTTTTTATACTCTAATGAAATTAAATAAAGTATTACTGATAGTATTGTTCTAGCACTCAGAGGTGTCAATCAGGGTCCCATAGTGCTAGGGGATGTGAAAACACATACAAGAATGACCGTGTCTGTGCTCTGAAAAAATTGAAAACTTGATATTAATAATCGACTGAGCCATCCATTTGAGAGCCTCACATAGTTTCTGACCCTTACACAGTGTACTGTAACTGCCTCCATTTTGACAGTCCTGGTTATAAATCCCATGGTTGTGTGGCTTCTGGGGGAACCCACAATGACTAGTAAAACAAGGTCAGTACTGCATCTGCTGAAGCTAAAACGAAGTCCCAACAAATCATAAAGGCTTTGTGGTACCTCATCATCATCATCACTCCCATAACCGCACTGGTCATTGAGGCACCATCATTTATGAGCAATCAACCAATTGTCTCCATCCCTGATGATTGTGTGTCAGTGCTTGAGTCTCCGAAGTCCATTCCTGTCCACTCTTTTATGTTGTCAATCCATCTCTTCTTCTGTATACCTCTTCTTCATCTTCCAAGGGACAGTACAGGGGAAGAGATCTTGGATAGGCCAGATGATCTTGTTACATGGCCGTACCACTTCAGCTTGCACTTCTTCACGGTCGTCAGGAGGTCTTCATATGACCCAGCGCATTGGGTGATGATGTTGCGGACCTCTTAATTAGTGACATGGTCGAAGTAGGAGATGCCCAGAATTTTACGGAAGCATCTCATCTCTACTACCTGTATTTTCCATTCAAGTTCTGCCGTAAGGGTCCATGTCTCGCACACATACAGAGAAATGGAGATGACCAATGTGTGCGGCAATTTCAGTTTGGATTCCAGGGAGATGTTCTTATTCCTCCAAATTGGCCTTAGCTTTGCCACTGCTGCTGTTGTTTGCACAGTTCTTGCCCAAATTTCTTCCTTGGATCCTTCATCAGTGATGATTGCCCCAAGTATTTGAACTGTTTCACTGTCTCCAGCTCTTGTCCACTGACAGTGATATGTGAGCTGATCCCATCACGTTTGTTTGTCATCAGCTTGGTTTTCTCTGCACTGATTTCCGTGCCATATTTTGAAGAAGTTTCATCCAATCATTTCACAAGGTTGGCAAATTCATCTTCGCTGCCTGCCAGGCCCTCAATGTAATCAGTGAACCAAAGATTTGAGATTGTTCGTGCCCCCTCCCACCCAATGCTGACTGTGCATATGTGATCTTCTAGGGCATCAGTCATTATGCACTCCAAGTAGATGTTGAACAGTGTGGGTGAAAGAAGGCAGCCTTACTGGACTCCAACTGTGGTGCAAAACAGTGGTGCCCTGTAGAGGATAGTTATTATCCATCCCATTGAATACATCTGTGGTAAAAGTATCAACATACATACAAATATTTAAGTTTTCTATAATTTTTCATCCATAGAACTCAAAGTGGCTTTACATTTCAGACAAGGAAACTGAGGAACAGAAACATTAAGTGAACCATGGCTGTAATCTGAAGCCAGACAGATTCAGAGTAGCAATAAGGTGCGGTGTTTTGTTTGTTGTGTAGTGTTTGGCTTCCAGGCCAATGAGAGCTGCAGGAAGCGGCGTGGGCTGGGCCACCACTTCCCACAGCTCCCGTTGGCTGGGAACGGTGAACCACAGCCTCTGGGAGCTGTTAGCGGCAGTACCTGTGGATGCTCAGGTAAAGTAAGCATCTCGCGGCCCACCAGGGGCTTACCCTGAACAAGCCGCAAACCAAGTTTGGGAACCACTGTATTTAAGCGAACCTCACCCATACCTGACTGAGCATTAAAGGGTCTTTTAGCGAACACATCTCTTACTCAGAAGCAACCTCTGTAGCCAGTCCACTTCTGGTACAGGAACATGACATGGTGTCAGAAGTAAACTAGAGCCAGAGGAGAATAGAAACAAAAGTAAAACAGCAACAATGGTTGCAGGATCTCATCAACGAGTCACCCTTCAATGCCCCAGAGAACTTGAGCTTTGATAAACCTTCAGAATGGACACACTGGAAGCAGTATTTTACGTTGCAAACAGGCTCCAAAAGGCAGCTGGAGATATAACAGTATCTTTAGTTTATACTATGGGGAAGCAGACAGAGCATATCTTTAAATCCTTCGACTTTACAGAAGACAGCCAGAACCCTTTCCTAATCATCTTTGTGACTCTTTTTCATACTTTATACCTTGGAGAAATGTGGTTTAGGAAAGATTTTGTTTTCGCCAGAGCATTTTAGAACCAAGGGAAAATGCTGAATGTTTTATGAGAGCTCTGCATACACTGGCTGAAAACTGATTTTGGAGGATGCAAAACATGAAACAATCAGAGGTTATTAGGTTAACAGATTAAAAAAAATCTTTGACAGCGGCTATAATTGAAGACAGACTTAACCACAGCTATACAGAAAGCAAAGTTGTCTGAACTAGTCAAACAGAACAAAAGTCAGGAGCAACTTGAAAAACCTGAAAATAGCTTAGAAGCTATAAACAGACACTTGAGTGTTTAAAAGTTATCATAAAAGCCATCAGGCAAGGAGAGAGAATTCCCAGCCTGAGAGGGACAAATTCCAGCCAACTTCTAAAAGATGTAGAAAAAGTCATATCCCAAGAAATGATGCATGTCCAACAAGAGGTACACAGTGTAATAAATGCACAAAATATGGACATTTTGCAGCTGTTTGTTGCATCAAAGAAATCAGGGACTTGATTTTTAGTTCAGATAGTCATAGAGCCCAGAAACAATGGCTCTTCACTTGTGACGACAGAGAACCTGGCTGGAGAGTGAAACTGTCTTCTAACAGCAAAACTATTGACTTTAAAATTGACTCAGGAGCTGATGACACAGTCATCTCAGAAGGGACTTAGTCATCCTCATCCCCTCCAAGCAATGACGTCACCTGACACAGTTCTCACTAGCCTTGGAGGTATTCTGAACTGCATAGGCCAGTGCACCACTGAAACAACTTACAAAGATCAAAGCTATGCATTCAGAGTGCATATGAACAAAGACCAACAATTATCTCAGCTGTAGTGTGGCAGCCAGGATAGTCGGAAAGGAGGACGAACTCGAGGGAGACTTTGAAGTTGTTGGACTCTTGGAAGAAGATCCGGTACAAATCAACTTAAAAGACAATACTGAACACCACAATGTATAAACATCCACACAGACAGACGTTGAAAGAGACCAGTTGCGATTTATTTGGATTCAGAGACATCATTATCTGATCATTGTGGACTATTTTTTCCAGGAATGTACTTGAAAGGCAAAACATGTTGCAGTCCTCTGAAGCTATCTTGAGATGTTTTTCCTGACACCCTTTCTCCCGGTGGGTGAGTAACTGGCCACTGCGAACCTGCTGTTAATTACTCAATACCGTTCCAGATGTTAGGTAACTATCTGGGATGTTCTAAATCTATTGCTTATGTTTGTGTGTGCCTAAATCTAATAAAGAGTGGTTTTAGATGGAGCGCACTTACTTGCATAAATCTTATCAGACAGAATTGCTGTGTTCCTATTGATTTATTCCTAACACCGCCTGGAGTGAAATAGATAAGTTACCCCTGTTGAGGATTCCGAAAACTCCGGGTAACAGAATGATAAACTGTATTATACGTTCACCTACTAGATGGCACTGTGTAAAATACCTTATTTAAGCTAACCTTGGCCATACTTAGCAGAACATTAAAGGTTCTTACAGAAGCAAGTTCTGTAGCCAGTCCATATCTTGTACAGGAACATGCTTGTGGTGTAGAAAAAGAAACTACAAAAGCAGACGGGTCTCTCTGTTGCTCAAGTGGACTAAAGCTGTAAACAGGGTTAGCTATATAGTGCGGCCATGTCTTGGTTTTGCTTAATGTAAAATTTTGTTTAAAAACTTCTGCAGGTTCCAGTATTTTTAGAACTCTAATCAAGATCAAAACTTGAGTTTCTCAGACTTCCTTTGCCATGGCTTGCAGTTAAAGCTCTGTTAAGCTATTTGTCAGAAAACTAGTAAGCACTCTGCGTGCTTTCTTGGCACATACGGACTCTCACTACTTAGGAGCTGAAAAGTGTGAAAGCTGCCAATACTTAGACATTTTATTAGTTTCACTTCTTTTGTCTAAGTATGAGACTATGCAGGTCTGTGAGCCCCTGCAAAAAAAAAAAAAGGCACCTTTTAAAACAATTTACTCAACAGGTATCTTGTTCAAGCTCCAGTTACTGTGGCAACTCTTAACGTTCTATTTTGTAGCTGAAATGCTGCAGTGGCCTTTGAAATACGTATAGAAGAATATGGATACATGTATCAGAAAAGGCACTTTTCAGCCATCATTCTTTAACTGTTTTCAGAGAATATCTTTAACACTATTACATTTTTCTACACAAAGTTTTTAAACCATGCTCTACTAACAATGAGGGCATTTACTCTCAAACAGGGTACCCAACTACCTAATGGACATTTCCATTGAAAGGATTACTACTTCATTCCCTTCGTATAGTGCTGAGGTTTTTGCCCAAACCTTCTCAAGTCCTAACTTATAATGTTCTTTATGTAACCAACAAGATACTATGGAAAAGCCAAGTATTTGGAATCCCATCCCACCTCTCTTCCTCTGTTCTCTTATACTTGGCCTTTTTAGTCTTCCATATTCTTGTCTGGTCTTCTTTCACCTCCTAACATCAGGTTAACCAAAAGAATTCTCTCCTGTTACTTCTGCACCCCTGTTGCTTCATTCCCCAGTTGCTGGTCTGACGGCCATTGGCTTGGAGAGGTTTTTCTTCCAGCCATAATGAAGAAGAGTGGCTGCAGCCCTCATGTTCCTCAATCTTTAATGTGTTTTTCCTGTTGATTTCTGAGGAGAACCTCACTTCTGCTCCCTGTTGAGAACAGATGAAACAAGCAAGAAGAACAGAGTGTTCCTGCCCGAGCCCCAATGGGGAAGTAACACTGTGTGGAAACATAATTAATGTGACTTCTACTTCAATTCCTGAAGCATTTCTGGGAGGTAAGTACTCAGTATACCAGTCCATGTATCTTTATCCTTGATGCTCATTTATCAAATTCTAGGTGTTTTTCAGATTTTTAGTAATATGTTGCGGTATTTTTAGACAGTCATACAACCTACCAAATGTTCATAAAACTTCAACGCCTTGAACTTTATCAGCTTCCAAATTCTAAAAGGGCTACATTTAATTGTGAAAAATTAGTCTCATCTTTGCAGAGGAGGGAAAATGCAGTTTCCAAATGACTGCTCATTCAAAGGGCAGGTGGAAAGGGAACCTATTTTTCAATCCGATATAGTTAGAGCACCTTTTTTATGCAGCAATAGCATGTGGGATTACCTTTTTAGGAACACAAAACCTTCAGCACTTTAGCTAAATACTTGGAAACATTTCCAACAAAACAAAAGAAAATCTTGGGGCTCTAAGGTATAGCCTTTATCAGAGTAAAAATTTACATTAACTTTTTGTGCTCTCTCCCCCTGCTGTGGATGGTTGGTTGAAAAAGAACCTGAGGAAGGGAATCTGGTAAATAACTTACAGTGAATAACTTACTGAATGAATTTAGCCTGTTTCCATTGGTAAATTATCCCTCCCAGCTCCCTGCAATTAATTCTGCCCTCTCTAGACTCATGAAAATGTCTAAATATTGCCACATCTTCCATAATCTCTCTAAGAGCCAGCCTCTTTTTATTTTCTGTCCACACAGCTGAAATTCTGGTGTCAAATAGATTGGTAAATGGGACCAATGGCAAGAACCTTTTTATTTTTTAACTCTGTATTTGCATGTTGCCTAGAATAATGGGTCTTTGATCCTGACTGAGGCTGCTAGGCTCTAAGTAATACAGGTAACTAATAATTTACAAACTGAGCTTGCTTTATAAAATGCTGTTTGCATAAAATATTCATTGAGCAATTGCAAAACACATTTCAGCCTTTTGTTCTTCTTGAACCTTTTGCTTTACCTACATCTTTGACTACTTGCTTTGACTGCCTAAGTCACATGGTAGCATTTCTGCTCCCTGACTGGATAACAAAATAAACAAAGTATTGGAGGTGCAATTGTATGAGAGCCATGTAAGAAGTGAACTATTTATAATGTGATCCCTCTGTATATGCACCCTTCTACAATATTGTAAAATCTTATTTAAATTACCCTGAGGTAGGACAGTCAGAAGTCTTTCTGCATTACTGCTGTCCAGGTTATCCCCACCCATTGAACATCTGCTTTTGAATTATTTCTTAGAAGTATCATGCTGGATTGGATTAAAATGAATAACTATTTTTGGTCCATATGTCTATTTTTCCTTGGCTCCTTGTTATAGCTGCTGTGCCCTCATACCAGTACAAATAAAGAATTTTTTTTCCGTTTCTTTTGGCCAGAAACCCTTTTCCTAATACAATTCTGAGAAGAGAGGTATTCAAGACCAATCTTCACAGCCAGCCTGTAACTGTAGTGAAGATGTTAGGGAGTGGTCCTCGGTCTCCATCTTACAGTGGTGACAAAAATCCCATGGTTCCAAATCAGTAAACTACAACAAATCTTTGACCTAACTGCAGATATATACATTGTCTTCTCTTCCCTTTCCATTAAGATATTACACATCTGGCAGACAAGAGGTTGATATATATGCATTTAATAGTCTTTTTCTAGAGAGGGTAACTTGAGTACCATTAACCCACTTGTGCAAGGGATAGATTCTCTCAGTAATAATTTCAAAATTGGGTGAGCAGATAATTATTCTGAGAATTACAGACAAGCAATGACTCCTGCACCAGCACTTTCCTGCACTATACAATCTCTAAGTTATCTCTGGCTTTAAAAAATTACTCTACTTAACAAAATTGCATTGCAACTATCAAGCAAACTAAAACTACTGCTGTTACTCATGCAAACTGTACTTGCATGCCCTCTGGAACTCTGATTTTGCTGAAAGATGTACAAAAGTCTATTTTTTTTTGGCTAAGCATCTGAGTATAGAGCACAGTTCTGGAATAAATTACCTTTAATGAACTAGCTTCAGGTTAGACTGTTTTAAATTTATAGGCTAGCAGGAAAGTATGAGGTTTGTCATATTCCCCTGAAGTACTTTGGGCCAAATGTTTTTTTGTTTTTGAGATATGCGTTCATATGCAATAGGGCTGGGCACCATATGAGTACCTAGATGCAACATCATATTAATTTCCTTGAGTTCATTGGGGATCTGAAGACTGACTGGATTGAAGCTTCTGTTGTTGCTGTGTATATAGTTGCATGATGAAATATGTCTGTTTTCACTCTTGTCTCAAATATATTCATGTTGAGGGCCTGGTTCTCCTTTCGCTTATAAGGATGTACATCTAGATTTACTGTGGAAATCAAAGTGCTTTCAGGTATCCTTGAGCGTGGAGAGGCTATCTCTTTAGCCAGCTGAAGATAAAATGTGGGGTCTCCCAGGGGTTTAAATAGACTTTCTCTTGTGGGTGGAGACCCCCTCCTCTCTTCTATGCAAAGTCCAGCTACAAAGTGGAGTTTTGGAGTCACTTGGGCAAGTCACATGTCCATGCATGACTCAGAACTTACAGGGTAGCAGCCCTGGTTTACAAGCTTCCTTGAACATCCTCAGGTAGACTTCTTGGGTGGATTGGAACATTCCAATATTCATTGTTCCTTAAGTGCTTCTTGATTGGGCACTTAACTTTGCAAATTCCTTTCTAAAGAAGCTGACCAAATGCCTTACAATGCTTACTTAAAAATCAAGCAAGTATACAGCCAATATTCATAACTTCAAGTACAAAAATAGGAGGAATGTATTCAGTAGATCATAACCTTTACAGAGATATGTTACATGACATATGTAGCATAAAACATATTCCAGTTATGTCATATATACATTCATAAGCATATTTACATAAAGCCTTATGGGGGGCACCATCACAAAACTCTGTTATAAAAGAAACCAAACATAATTTACACTGACATGGTATGAGATTCAAGATAACAGAAGGAATCCAAGAAAATCAAAAGAACAGAGGAATCAAAGAAATTACCATTGACAAAGCAAGCAAAACCCTTTTAAAAGAATTGGACTACAGGGGCAGGTAGAAGCTGCCCAAGAAAAAACAGAGCACGTAATGAAACCAAAGCAATATGTACACTCTGAAAGAAATGGTATCAAATGATGATGAAAATTAGTCTAAAGGAATCACAACTCACAAGCAGAGACCAGACCTACCACCACTTTTTTCTTGTATAAGGCAATGAAACAGGCTACTCTAATATAAATAATAGGCCCAGATTTTTTAAAGGCATTAGATGATGCAATCCTGAGTGGAGAAACACCAAAAGTCTCCTTTTCAAAAGTGACTTAGCCATGTCTATATAGCCCATAGCAGCAAGCCTTCCTAGCTTGGGTCAGCAGCCTCAGGCTAGTGGGGCTCACGCTAGTGCTCCAGAAATAGCAGTGTAGACAGTGCTTCTAGCTGAGGCTTGGGCTCTGAAGTTGGGGTGGGCTTCAAAGCCCAAGCTCCTAAGTCAATTAGGCATCACAACAGTGAGCAGAGTAAAGTCTAGTTATCTCAAAAAAGTCTGGCTGTAATCTTTATATCTACAGCTACACAATAAACAGTGCAAGTTACAGAATATGTATCCTTCAAGCACTGTAGCATTATTGAAAGTGTGCAGCTTTAGGCTTTTAAAACATTAATTCCTCTTTGATTTTACTTTTAGACCTACGTTACTTGGGCTGCTTTGAATTATGAGAACAATATTTTTGTTAAATACAGCACTGCCAGGGTAACCCCCCATCCACCCAGAATTGCTGAATGGGCCCCGGCAAAAGCACTCAACACTGCAGTCTAGAACACTTAAATGAGTGTTCCTCTGCACAGTGGGTGTATTCCACTCTACAGCCAGTGAGCAGGCAACAACTTAGTTCCACAATCTCCTGTTAACTTATGGTTTTATTTGTATGTAGAAGGAAGCCCTCATGCTAGGCACTATACAAAAACCCTGCCACCTGTGATGTACAATCTAAGCAAAAGGCAAGTATGGGTGAGATCCTGTGCTGTGCTGTGCCTTTTAGAGCTACAGCATAGAACTTGCAGCCCAGGAGAATGGGGGACTGAGATGGCTTTAAGTCACCTTTGCCACCCTTCTCATCTTGGGCTCCTTCAGGGTCTGAAGAGACTCCTGGCACAACTTAAGCCTCCAGCACTGTCTAAGTTATAACAGCCTCCCTGGGCTGCCCAGTGGGTTGCAATTCTGCCCCAAAGTCTCCCCAGCACTGCTTGATGCAGTCCTGCTCCAGCACACCCCCTATATATGGTCTTGTGATTAGCTTCCTGGAATCCAGAATTACATCTGTCTTCAGCAGTGCCTGTAGTGGGGGAATCTTCCCCTGGCTATAAGTGGGCTTTTGGGACTCCTTTCTGTTGCTTTCACCCTCTGACACAACATAAAGGGCTGAGAATGACAGTGAGGATTTTTCTCTCTAAGTATATGATCACTGTGCAGTTTGGCCCTGTTATGGTCACTTTCCACTAATATTCCAGATTTATGGACATCATAATTCACAAATGTTGTTTAAAGTCTCACACGTCAATGTTTGCGATGTGACAGCAGTGGCATCACCATAGATGCCTAATGACTTTCGCACTGGCAATTAGAAGGGTCCCATCATTGTTTTCACTTATTGAAAAGGTAGCACTATGGATCTATTAGTCATTTTATCCCCTTGTTGTTGGCCCACACTGTGCAGATTCAAATTAGGGCTTACATGGGCTGTAGACACAATCTTCTTCAAGTCAGTAAAAACAAATATCCCCTAAGGACTGAGTAACTCTAAACTTGTAGAAGATGTCCTTCCACTATAAATGTCAGTTTTGAATACAGTACAATCAGAAGAGAGATATGAAACAAAACTCCCAATTGTGTGGGCCACTGAATCATACATCATCATTTTGAAGTCCAGGTATGACAATCTTGAATCTAAAATGAGCAAAATGATACAATGCAGCACATGTAGTCGTTGATAAAAAGAAAAGTGATCACCACAGTGTGTGATGGTCTGAAAAGTGACAACAAAATGGAATTTATCTTGTCTGAAGAAGCTTGTCTGTGTAAGCTCAAAAGTGTGTCTCTCTCACCAACAGAAGTTGGTCCAATACAAGATATTACCTCACATGCCCTCCTCCCTCGACTTCTCTCTCATTCTTTACCTCAGCAGATGTGTTCTCTGTTTATTCAGAGTCATATCTTCTTAGTTCACTGATGATGACAAAAAAAAAATGGTTACTGCTATTTATTCCTCAGTGCTGCAGAGCCAATGCAGCAAGTTCTCTGGATTCTGTTCTGTCTTGTTCATCATTAAGAGAGTAATTATTTTAATAGGAGTTGGATCCGGCATTATGTTCCCACTTAAATCTGTATCACTGGTGCTAATATGTGAGAGAAAAGAAAGAACAGGGCTTGACTTAGAATTCTCAAGTGAGTTTTCAGCACTGGAAGTTCAAAAAATATCTTTACTTGTAAAGTAAGCAAATTTGATCTAACAGAATAACAAAATAAAAATGGAACCCTCTACCTATAGTGCCATTTGTATGGAGTAACTTTTCATAAGAGAGCCATGATTTGTATATATACTAGTCTTGCTGAGAGGCACTTTCTCAAATAGCTGCTTTCAGTTTAGTACTTTATTGAAATATAAGATGATTTTTTTTTTTTTTTTTACAAACATGAGCTCTCCACATTTCTGTGCTGCAGAACACTTTTTCATCTTACACATTAGGCCAACCATGTCTATGACTGGGCTGGCCTGTTGTGCTGCTAGCATCTGATGTCCTCAGGCCATGCCTCAGAAACACAAAGATACCTTTTTGGTAGGGTCGAATGACTAATGCAACCTCAAGGGAAGGTTTCCATGCTCCTTTCCTGACAGACCTGGACACATATATCCTTAAATATTAAGCAAAAATGGTGCAAAAAATAGTAGCAAAGATAGTTTTCAATTGTCCCAGAAACTGTGTCTAAGAATGCTCTGAATAAAATAAAAATATCCAAGTAAATATGAAGGTTGGGTGACTTTAAAACTATTTTATGTAAGATGATTAATGGAACAGTTACTAAAATTACTTGAATGCTGCAACTGGATGAAAGTCTCATCAATCTATGAACTAAAATGGAAACCTCAAAACAGTGAATGAATCTGACACTTTAGAGTATGTTAGAAAACATATATAAATAGAATTATATCAGGAATGAAATTATCCCTAAGCATCCCTCTTTGGAAACCCTTAAGGCTTTTTATATGTGTTTGTTTTGTGAAGTGATAATCTCCATTTTTATTTTTACTCTTTATTCTTTTTGTATATCCTATGCAGTGGAATGCATTTGCTTGTGTTCCTGTAGGATAAAACAAAAGTCAGTTTAGTATCATCTTCTGTTAAATGAATGAAATAGCATATATATATATAAAAACAAAACATGCAGACAATATAAATTGCTTAAAATATCAAAAATGTTAAAACAATAGTCCATAAAAATAAATTCCAGTTATTTTACATATGTGTAATCACTGGTCATATGAAGAAAGTTTCATAAGTTGAGGAGTTTCCATTTACTTAAAATGTGGTATACCACTAAAAACAACTCTAGCTCTGAAACCAGTGGAAATTTAAGTATGACCAGTTAATATATGTGTTCATAGAAATGTAGGTCTGGAAGGGACCTTCAGAGGTCAGCAAGTCCAGTCCCATGTGCTGAGTCAGGACCAAGTAAACCTAGATCATCCCTGGCAAGTGTCCACCCAACCTCTTCTTAAACACCTCCAATGATGGGGATCCCAGAACCTCCTTTGGAAGCTTATTTCAGTGCTTAACTATCCTTGTAGTTAGATAGTTTTTTGCCTAATATCTAACCTAGATCTCCCTTGCTGCAGTTTAAGCCCCTTACTTTTTGTTCTCACTTCAGTGGACATGGAGACTAATTGATCACCATCCTCTTTATAACAACTATTAAAATATTTGAAGATTATCAGGTTCCCCGCCCCCGTCGTCTTCCTTCTCAACAATAAACATGCCCAGTTTTAACCTTTCCACATATGTCATGTTTTCTAAGCCTTTTATCATTTTGTTGCTCTCCTCCAGATTCTCTCCAGTTTGTCCATATCTCACTTAAATTGTGGTGCCTGGAACTGGACATAAGCTAAGGCCCCACGTGTGCCAAGTAGAGTGAGACAATTACCTCTTGATATGCCATGAATTAGCCTTTTTTTCAACTGCATCACATTGTTGTTGACTTGTTCAATTTGTGATCCATTATAACCCCCAGATTCTTCTTTTGCAGTACTACTCACTAGCCGGTTATTCCCCATTTTGTAGTTGTCCATTTGATGGCTTTTTTTTCCTTCCTAAATGTAGTACTTTCTTTTTTGAATTTCATCCTGTGGATATCAGACCAATTCTCCAATTTCTCAAGGTTGTTTTGAATTCTAATCCTGTCCTCCGAAGTGCTAACAACCTCACTAGGCCATTATCCAAGTCATTAATGAAAATATTGAATAGTATTGGACCCAGGACATACTCTTGCAGGAACCCACTAGATACATCCCTCTCACATATACGCTTGCACAGGGACCATTGATAACCAGTTGTACATCCACCTTTATAGTAACTTCATCTAGACCAGTGGTTCTCAAAGTCAGTCCACCGCTTGTTCAGGGAAAGCCCCTGGCTGGCCCGGCCGGTTTGTTTACCTGCCGCGTTCGGCTCTTACTGGCTGCGGTTCGCCGCTCCAGGCCAACGGGGGCTTCGGGAAGGGCGGCCAGCACATCCCTCGATTGGCCAAACCTGTGGATGCGGCAGGTAAACAAACCGGCTCAGCCCGCCAGGGGCTTTCCCTGAACAAGCAGTGGACCAACTTTGAGAACCACTGATCTAGACCACATTTTCCTAGTTTGCTTATGAGAATGTCATGTGCGACTGTGTAAAAAGCCTTATTCACATCAAGATATAGCATGTCTACAGCTTCTCCCCAGGCCAGTATCCCTGTCAAAGGCAAAACATAGGTTGATTTAGCATGATTTATGTTCTTCGCAAATCCACACTGGCTATAATTTATAACCCTATTATGCTCTAGGTACTTATAACCTGATTGTTTAATAATTTGTTCAAGTCTTTCCACACATTGAAATTAGACTGACTGGTCTATAGTTTCTAGGTCATCTTTGTTTCCCTTTTTAATGATAGTTACTATGTTTTTCTTTTTCCAGTCCTCTGGGGCTTCACCCATACTCCATGAATTCTCAAATATAATTGCTAAAGATTCCAAGATTGCTTCAGCTAGTTCCTTAAGTACCTTAGAGTGCATTTCACCAGGCTCTGCTGACTTGAGTGCATCTAGCTTGTGTAAATATTCTTTCACCTGTTTTTTTTTTCTCTATTCTGGCTTGAGTTCCTTCTTCTTGGCTGTTAACATTACTTGTGTTAAGCATCTGGTCACAGTTTACATGGGCTATAGAACTTCCCCAACATAGAACTGCTAGTGAAGGAGAATCCACTACAACCCTTAGATTGTTCCAATGATTAATTACCCTGTTAAAAAAATATTCCTTATTTCCAGTCTGAATCTGTCTAGCTTTAACTTTCAGCCATTGGTTCTTGTTCTACCTTTGCCTGCTAGATTGAAGAGCTCACTATACATTTTTTGTTTTGCATGTATGCACTCATAAATTGTAAGCAAGTCATCCTTTAACCGTATCTTTTACAGGTTAGGCTAGACAGATTGAGCCATATTAAAATACATACTGTTTACTTCTGCCCAGCACTTCAGATCACTCTATATAAATGATCTGTCTCTATACAGCCTCAGTTACTCCATTAGTACAAGCGGCAAAGATCAGAGCAGTGGATCTAAAGATTCTAATCATGAACCTTTGTGAACCATGTGAATGTCCAAATGATGCCATGTCATGGAATGTTAGTTTTTCAGCTTGATTTCTTTAATTACCTAAGAGATTACTCAAAAAAAAAAAAAAAAAACAAAAAAAAAAACACAAACTGCTAAAGGAACATTATTAAGGTTGTCAGATCAAGCACTCCAAAGTTTGGAAATGGCAGAATTAAGGTTGTCTGTGCAACCTTAATTTGGCTCCCCCATGCATACGTCTGATGACACAGTCATTAATTACGTGATCATACTAATTTTTTCACAAGACCCCTGCCTCATTCAGTGCATAGGATGGGCTTGGTCTGTGGATAAATCCCTGTTTGTATAGTAAAGGAGGCTGCTTGTCAGACCCTGTCTTATCTATTGCCAAAGTTGGAAGGCATATAGTAAATGAGGTAGGGGACTGCAGGAAGAAAAAGGAGGATCTCATGGTTAATACTGTTTGCTGCCTTCAGAAATGGATTCTATCCCTGCCTCTACCACAGAGTTCCTACGCAGTGCTAGACAAGTCAATTAAACCAAGCTTTTTGGAGGGTATCACTGTGTTTTCCTTAGTTTTGGGGGCCCAACTAGAGACCCTGGGGCTTGATTTGTAGGAGTGCAGAGCTGAGCCCTCACAACAGCAACTGAAGTCAATAGAGGCAATACCTGAATATATGAAGTGCTATATAGTGCTAAGTACTCTGAAAAATCAGGTCCTAGGTGTCTCTAATTGAGCAATTAGATTAGTGGATCCTTTGGACTTTTTTCTCTGTGCCTCAGCTCCCCATCTGTAAATGAGGATAATATGCCCCTCCGACCTAATGGGTTTTGTGAAGGTAATTAGTGTTGTGAAGCATTTAGATAGCATAGTGATGAGTGCCATAAAACAGCCCAGGGGGAGTTAATAATTCTGTTGTCAGAGCAGGGTTTGAACAGTGTGCAGTAAAGAGAGCCTGGGGCTGTGCATTGAACAATGAGGAGAAAACAACATTTTGAAGAGCTCAGGGAGCGCTATCCATCCTGGGCACTGAATGAGGCAGAAGTTCCGTGGAAATATTAGTATATGATCTTTTAATTAAAGAATGTATCATAATGCATATGTATGAGCGGCTGAATTAAATTTGCACAGGCAAGCTTAATTCTGGCATTTTCTCACTTTTGAGTGCTTGACTTTATACACATGCACACATCCCTCCAAATTTGTATTTCTAAAGCATCAATCAATATAGTATCTAGGCAATATTACATGAGATTAAAAATCAAGTCAAGTTCCTCATTAAAGAGCACTTGCCTTTCTCCATCACATGCTGGAGGAAATAATCCACAGCACACTGTTTCCCACAGCACTTACCCAAAAGCAACATGGTAATTAGAAAAGAGCCAGCAGAAAGAGGGGTTACAATGTGCCCTGAATGTGTCAATATCAAGGAAACTGACTTAATCTCTGGTAATGAGCTCCATAGCTGTAAGGATAGGGATTAGAAACCCAGCACACCATGGTTGGGATGAATGCACCATTGTCTTTATTTGCTGTTTACACAGACAGACCTCCTTGCTATATGCCCCCTAGTGGTCACTTTGCATAGTGGATCTAAACCAGGAGTCGGTAACCTTCATAGAATATCAGGGTTAGAAGGGACTTCAGGAGGTCATCTAACTCAACCCCCTGCTCAAAGCAGGACCAATCCCCAGATAGATTTTTACCCCAGTTCCCTAAATGACCCCCTCAAGGATTGAACTCATAACCCTGGGTTTAGCAAGCCAATGCTCAAACCACTGAGCTATACCTCCCCTCAATAATATGTGGAGATATACCTATCTCATAGAACTGGAAGGGACCCTGAAAGGTCATTGAGTCCAGCCCCCTGCCTTTACTAGCAGGACCAAGTGCTGATTTTGCCCCAGATCCGTAAGTGGCCCCCTCAAGGATTGAACTCACAACCCTGGGTTTAGCAGGCCAATGCTAACATGCAGCCTATTGGGGTAACCTGCTGGCAGGCCATGAGACATTTTGTTTACGTTGACCATGTGCAGGCACAGCCCCCTGCAGCTCCCAATGGCCGCGGTTCACCGTTTCTGGCCAATGGGAGCTGCGGGAAGTGGTGGCCAGCACGTCCCTGCGGCCTGTGCTGCTTCCCGCAGCTCTCTTTGGCCGGGAACAGCAAACCGCAGCAGCTGGGAGCTATGGGAGGCTGTGCCTTTGGACTGTCAACATAAACAAAGTGTCTCGTGGCCCGCCAGCGGATTACCCTGATGGGCCATGTGCCGAAGGTTGCCAACACTGATCTAAACATTTACAGCTACCACCACAGTAAGCCCCTTCACTCAGAATACTGTGCCTCTAGTCCCACAAGGTCCATTATGGTGACCAGATCTCAAGTGTGAAAAATCAGGACCGGGGTGGAGGGTAATATGTACCTATATAAGTAAAAGCCCCAAATATCGGGACTGTATCTATAAATTCAGGACATCTGGTCACCCTAAGCTCCATTAGCTCCAACATCACTATCCAGTCTAGTTGCTGAAATTGGGAGTTGCACAAAAAGAGTTTGGATGAATAATAGATGGCCAATGCTCAAGCCAAGCAAGATGAGAGTGAGGGATAGGCAGGGAGATAAATTTCTAATACTCAGGCCAAGACCATTCAGAGCTTTCTAGTGGAAGCCCAGGACCTTGAAATGAATGCACTAATGCTGGCTCACCAGTTTGGAGTACTGAGTATCATTGTGATGTACCCTATCTTGCCTACCCAATCTAGCAGCTGGATCACCCTTTGTTGACCAACTTTAAGTTCTGGAGAGCTTTCAGGGTCAGACCAAGGTACAACATATTGCAGTAATCCATTCTTGTCATAAGTACATGGAACACACCTCCTGCTATTTCCTCATAAAACTTCCCCTGTCCTGTCAGCACACTTCCCCCTCATGTCAGCTGGCTAGAGCTTTGACCAGCTGTTTTCATTAAAGCTCCTGTTTCCCAGAGGCAGTGAGACAGCAGGAACACTTGAGTATTCACATTTGAAGGCTGATTTTGCTCTCACTGAAGTCACTAACAAAAGTCCTATTGACTTAAATGGAAGCAGGGTCAGGTTCTTGGTTAGAAGCAGATTCAGAACTGGGTTTTGCCAGCATTTTAGCTTCCGGTGTCTCTTGAAGTGTCCTTACATAAATACGTGACAGGAGTGGGCCTTGCACAGCCCACAGGCAGTACCCTTGGGAGGACTAACTGACATCATGACCTTCTGGGATCTATCTGAGAGGCAAGATGTATCATGTGTGCCTGACACAGACAGGTAAGAAAACAAGATTCATGCCCAGAAGCTCTTTAGTCTGATTATGACCTGGGAATAATAATGTAGCTCACATTATATTTTGAAGGATGGCCTTGGCTTTGATTGCTGCACAGAAATTTAGCTTATCACATTCATATTTATTTGGCTTCCTCCAAGAAAGACATTATACAGTACCTATTGTTGCTACATTACAGCTCTATTGAAGACAGGGTCCTCCTTGTGCAAGAGGCTACACAAACACATATTAAGACACATTCGCTGCCCTGAAGGGCTTATAATCTCCCAGCTATTGTACATAGATTTCAAGGCCAGAAGGGGCCTCCTGTACAACACAGCCCTTAGAATGCCCCCCCCTCAAAAAAAAATTCCTAGAGAAGATCTTTTAGAAAAACACTCAATCTTGATTTTAAAAATGGTCAGTGGTGGAGACTCCGCCATGACCCTTGGTAAATTGTTCCAATGGTTTATTACTCTCACTGTTAAAAAGTCTCCTGTTCTAGGAGTGGTATTGTCCTCCTCAGAAGTAGTTATTACTATTATAAATCTCCAATATGTCATCTCTTCTTCAAGAAGATAAAATTTGTCTTTTGGAAATACATTTTAGCCATGGAAACAGGCAGCCTGCTGATTTTTGTCCCTTGCTGTGTCATTTCTCCTAAATGCTCATTCAACAGTAGAGCTGCCTTCCAAATCAGTATATAATCTCTTTTTATGTTTTTAAGTGTTAACTACAAAGCAAACCAAAATATCTAGGTTTGCCCTTTACTGCTTTGTTATGATGTATAAAAACAACCCCTGACCTTTCAGAGACTTTTGTTTGTCTGCGGCATGTTTACATCTGAAATATCAAATATATCAGGAGAGTCTAAGGCAGCTCATCTCTTCCCCACCTTTGAGTGGAATGAGAGCTGCAGTTCAGGTAACAGACTTGTGTGACATTGCTGGAAGACCTGGACAGTGATCTTTCTGTGAAACGCTATCAAAGAGAGGATCTGATATTTCTAATAGACAAACAGAAAGATGTGAGATTTTCCCTTTTTTAATAAGGTGGATGTTGGAGATGGAAACAGTAACTCTGGGACTGTTCATCCAAGGCAAAGGAGCATTAAAGTGGAAGACCAGCTTGATGGAGTTTTGGTTTTTTAGGGTTTTTTGGTGGTGCTGTTGGTCTTTATGTGCAGAGTGAAAAAGTTTAAGTAGGAGGGGGAAAATATATGCTGTATCTCATTGCTTGCTTAGATTTCTCCAGAAAAACACCTTGCAGTTGCAGAAACCCTTGATTAAAACAATATTTTGAAATTTATTAATTCTCTCACTTTAAAAAGCTGGAGAATACAGTGAAATATGGTTTTTGATAAAGCTGTTTGAAATAAATCAAAAGATTCCAATGACTACAAGAGCGTTTGGACGGGGCCCATAGAATGTAGAATATTTGCTTGCAGTGGTCACAGGGTTTTTTTTTTAAATGCAGAGATAGAAAAAGAAGTTATGCATACTTGTACACAAAACACTAATGACACAGAATGAAGAGGATTTCCCAATGACACAGAGCTGGTCAGCTACTGCATGGATTAGCTCCTGAATAAGTGTCAACTGGGCATGATATAAAGTTACCCAGGAGGCCAATGCCACCTTCCTCTGCACCCTCCCCCGCCCCCCAGCAGACTCAACCTTTCTTTTTGGTTTGTTGTGAGCCTAACATATTATATTACATTTCTATTACATGCACATTTGAGGAACTGGGCCTAATTACCATGGAGGATTGAGCCGACTGGCACTTCGGTACCCAGTATCCATTCTGTGCCAGCTGAGAGACCACATGTGTAATTGGGCATTCTTTATCTAATCAACTTTAGTATAACTTTGTCTGCCAGATTTGTAAACTGGGTTCTCCATCTTTATATAATAATGGCAGGTGGGTTTTTTAGCTTGGCATTTTTTTACCTGGGAAATGTTTAGAATAAATGTTATAGAATTCTAAACAGTTTAAAAAGCTAAGCCAAAAATCCCACTTGCCGTTATTATATGAAGATGCAACAAAGAGTCCTGTGGCACCTTTAAGACTAACAGATGTATTGGAGCATAAGCTTTCGTAGGTGAATGCCCACTTCGTCAGACGCAGGTGAAGTGGGTATTCACCCATGAAAGCTTATGCTCCAATACATCTGTTAGTCTTAAAGGGACCACAGGACTCTCTGTTGCTTTTTACAGATCCAGACGAACATGGCTACCCCTCTGATATATAAAGATGGAGAACGCAGTTTACAAATCTGGCAAACAAAGTTATACTAAAGGAGATATCCAGTCCACCCCATTTAAAGAAGTACCTTAGAATAGTTATTTGATGCCATTGGGCAAAAGATGTCTATTAAAATACAAAAACAAAGAACAACAAAAACTGTAAGCACATATTTTTGAATCACTGTAAATGCTCAGAAGCATTTTTATTGAGTGGGTTCACTCTTTTGTCAAAACCAAGCCTTCAGTTTTAAAGGTATGTACTTTCAGAGATGAGCTGTAGAAACATGTTCATTGCAGGGTAAACCACACCCTGGTGCAGCGAGATTTACAGCATGCCTCATTCACCAGGCAATAAGAAGAGGAAAGAACAGCTCTAAAGTTTAATCTATTCTGTAGCGGAAATATTTATGCACTGATGTTCCCAAATATTTAGAAGAATTTTCTGTGAATTTTACTCAAGGGCAGCACATGAAGCTATTTTCTTCCCTCCTTTAAGGTTTTCCTCCAGAACCAGTTCTTCCCATCAGTAGTTGCCAAGACAGAGGTACAGCTTCTTGAAGTGCTTATTAAGCAGTTTACCAAGGGAAAAGAGGAGCAGGAGATTTGTGGTCAACAAGAGCAGAGGATGGAGAGATGATCTGAAAGAATAACTAGAACATTAATCAGTGGGCTCTCCAGCACCCTTCCTCCCCAGAAGGATTTTGACTGCTACACAGTTTGAGTTTTTGTGAGCACACCAGGTATTTTTGGTGAAAATTACTCCATTTTGTGCTTGAAATTCTGAAACCTCAACTAATATAAAAAGAAACCAAATCCTTTCTCCCTACATGGTTCATTGCATAATGTTTACATTCAGGGCTTAGCAACACATTGAATTATTCAGGAACAATTTTCTGGAATAATTCCATGTGTGGACACTTACTCCATAATAAGAGTGCTGTATTCCTGCTTAGCTTAACCTAGTGGGACAAGGCACTCTTATTCCTATTCAGGAACAGCTATTTCTAAATAGCTCCTTGTGTTGACAAGCCCTCAGTTCCACTCAAATCATCATGATGACATCTCATGCCCATGCCCCTGCTCTGGAAACCTAGTAAATGTTTTCTCTTCCTTCTTTCCACTCTTGAAAGGAACAGAATTTGGTATAGCAGTTGATCTGAATCTGTGGCGCAGAAGTGAGGGCAGCAGAAAGTAGCCCAGGGAGTCTGACACTCTCCCTCTTATGATGGTATTGGAAAGTGTCCAGTCATACCTGCTTTCTTCTGCAGATCTCAAAGATTCATACGAAAGAAAGTAAGTATGATTAATCACATTTTAAAGATTGGAAAACTGAAGCACAAAGAGACTTGCCCATGGTCACACCATCACAGTTCCCAAAGTAACTGCACCTCTGACCCCTTTGTAGCCTCCATGAGGGCACCACAGTTAGGTCTCAGGTCTCTTCCCATCATCTTTCTCAGGGCAGAGTCCTGTGACACTCTCTCTCTACATAGGGGACTTAGATGCAGACTCCTGTAATTCACAGTGATGGTCTCAACAGTTCTGACTTTAGTTCAGTATTTGCAGTCCTCTTCTCACAGAGGCAATGACAGGGTTAACCAGTGACCAGACAGCTTTCATAAAACAAAGTACTATTTATTCAGAACAATAGCGTTACAAAGAAAACACATCTTAAACAATAAACAGCTTAAATGTGGGTCTAGCTTACCAAGGTGTACCCATATTCTATATGGAGACCCTGGTAGGATTTAAAGGACTCTCCTCTGTAGTACCTGTCCCTCTTGGTCATGTCTCATGTCCGTTCCTGCATTAAGAGCGAGTGACCTCTCTACCATGTGAGGGTGGTCAATTTTATAGAGTTAAATTCTCAGTTTCTCAGGCCTCTTGAACTGCATCAAACCAGCAAATGTTACCTTCCCAAAGGGTGAAACTACCTCAGAGCTGCTATCTGAATTAGGGTCTTTATTAATTACACCCCAATTATTTTAGTTCCTGCAGAAAACTCTTTAGATCTTGCATGGAGCCAGGACTACAATCACTAGCCAGCCCATAAAAATACATATAACATTTATAAAGTTGATATAATAGTCTTTGAATATTCATGTGTCCATAGTATCTGTCACATCACAATATAACAGTCTGTGAATATTCCATTCTTCCAAAGTATCATATCTGTAACCTGCACAACAGGAACAAGGAATAGTACTCAAGTCTTTTGACTGTATGAGATTACATAACCCAATATTAGTCTGATTCACAGCAGTGTGTAGAGCTAGAGTCATTCCACTGATATCTGTGGAGTTATTGCAAATTCATACTCTGGGCAGAGAATCTGGTCCATTGCACTTTTACTGGTAGTGGTTGTGAATATTTAAATTCCAAGTCCTCTTTCCCAACAAACTGCAACAGTGTTAATCTTATTAATGGGCATGCTTTATGGACAATGTCTTCCAAGACTGTATTTTGTACTCACCCTTTAAGAGTGAATTAATGTGTTGACAATGCATCTAAAAATTTTTGCTCTGCTCCTCTGCTAATGATCAGGAAAAGGGAGTCTCTTTTAATGTATGATAGTTAGAAACATGTATATGAAACCTTCCCTTTTAAACAATATTGTCTGATTGAAGTAAGCCATAAATCAAGACATTTTTATAATCCCTTCATGTCACCTGTTCCACAGTGATAAGCCAAGATCAGCTTTGCCCAATTTTTTAGCTGTTACAGTCCTCAGCCTTTTGAAATTAATTTCTTATTAACAGTCTCTTCCTCATAAGTGTAGGGAATACATTTTTCTTTGACTGTGTTACAGAGCACTGTAATATCCAATTACAGAATGCACTAGCCCTATTTAAACCTCATCATGATACTGAATATAGTACTGTTGGAATAATAAAAAAGCATTGCTCAAGTCTATAGGCATTCAGAGATGGTGCTAGCCCATTGGGGGCACTAAGCAGGAATATTTCTGGGGCATCCCCCCACAATAATAATAATAAAAAGTAAATAAGAGGCCTCCCTTGAGCTGCTCAGGGCCCTAAGCAATTGTTTAGTCTGCTTTTGCTTAGCGCCAGCACTTTAGGCACTGTTATAGAGTGAATGATTTTTCAATTCAGTGGCCAAAACAAACAAACCAAATCAAATGCGTACAAAAATGCAGGCTGAACAAAGCAAAGGTTGATGGCAGAATTGCCTCATTGTGCAGTTTAGACTCTTATTTCAAGGTGATAGTTGCTTTGTGGATAACATGAATGTATTGTGATAGGAGTAAGTCCTATGATTTGTGAGGTCCATTGTTAGAAAGACTCCTTTTTATCTGCCAGACATGGATTCCTTGACTCTTCAGTTTGTGCATTTCTGTGGTAAGACTGGTATTGTTCAACCATTCTGCTTCAAACAACCTGCTGTAATAATCTACAACAACAATATAGTGCATGTTGTTCTGCACACACAGTGAAAGACTTTAATGTTGCAGGTCTACTAAACCACACTCAGCTCTCATAACTGAACCCAACAACAAACCATGCACTTCTATTACTCCTGTGACCTGAATAAAAATGATACCTTTATCCAATGGCTTGTATGAAAGTAGCAGCTTATTGTCTGAACTGGGATTCCACCTGCCATGTGATTATATTCTGGTGGCGGCACTTAGCAGGAGGGCTATATAGCATCCAGACTGATCAGATCACAACACAGTCCCACATAATGATATTTTAAAAACACAGATTTACACAATACTGTGGTACTTCCAGAGTTAACTTGTGCTATGTTATATTTGACTAAAACGTAACAAAAAGGCCTTAGAGAAAAAAATCTTTGACTGATTCCACCCTTCTCCTTCTTTTTGCTTTGCTAAGTGGCTTAGCCAGCTGCTAATGTTACTGTTACATGAGGGGAGCGATAAGGGAATCTCAAACTGATAGTAGTAACGTAAATATGAGGCTGCTTTTAACCTAGACTTCCTTTGTCCTAACCTATTGCTGCTCTGCATTTCTGCTTGTCTGATGATTATTGTACACTCTGGTGCTTGAACCGCCATTGCTTTCTGGCCTCATGTTCCCCTGCTAAACTTTATCTGCTGCTCCAGCTCAGCCAGGTGCATCAAGAAAATTGAAAAATCAGTACAGTATACAACTGTTGCCTAGCATATGTCTTACTGAGTTCCAAACGTCCTTTCTGCAAAAACATCCAACTCCAGTCCCAATTCCAGGAGATGGCAAATACAGGGAACCTAAAAACAAAAAGGCTGAGACTTAAATTTATTTTTTTCAAATGTTCATTGTCACTTCAGACAGAATATGAATAAGTATAATAGTTAAATCACTTAATGGGATAATTAATAACTCTGTTTTTTCTTCCTTCCCCGTGCCTCTGAATTTAAATATCCTTTAAAAGATCTTGGAAATAATATTTAACAGGCATAGTCTTGTTCCATTTGGCAAGCAGGAGCAGCTGCCAATATGGCTCTTCATTTCCTTGTTTGTGAGCCAACATAACCAATTATATAATCTATAATGTCAGCGAAGTTTTAGAAATAAGGGGACTCACAGTCCCTTTGGTTCTGCTCTATGAACCTCAAGGCAAGCATACAAATTGTGTTCTCTAGTCCAGGGGTGGGCAGACTTTTTGGCCCAAGGGCCACATCTGGGTGGGGAAATTGCATGCAGGGCCATGAATGTAGGGCTGGGGAAGGGGGTTGAGGTGCAGGAGGGGTGCGGCAGGTAGCTCAGAGCAGGGGGTGGGGGTGCAGGAGGAGTTCAGGGTGCAGCAGGGGACTCAGGGCAGGGGGTTGGGATGCTGGAGGAGCAGGGTGCAGCAGGGGGCTCAGGACAAGGGGTTGGAGTGCAGGAGGGGTGTGGCGGGGGCTCAGGGGGTTGGGGTGCAGGGTGCAGGAGGGGTTCGGGGTGCGGGCTCTGCCCCAGCGCCACTTACCTGGAGTGGCTCCGGGTGGCTGCGGCACACACGGGGACCAGGGCAGGCTCCCTGCCTGCCCTGACCCCGTGCCATTCCAGCACCACATCCCTGGGGGAAGGGGGCAGAGGGCTCCACATGCTGCCCTCACCTGCGGGTACTTCCCCTGAAGCTCCCATTGGCCACGGTTTCCCATTCCCAGCCAATGGAAGCTGCGGTGAACGGTGCCTGCAGGCGAGGGCAGTGCATGGAGCCCTCTGCCCCTGCCCAGGGGCCAGGGCCGGCTCTAACTTTTTTGCCACCCCAGGCAAAAAAAAAGAGCGCCGTCCCGCCTTAACGCCCCCCCCAGCACTGTGCCACCGAAACCCCTGCCCCCCCAGCGCCGTGCCGTGCCGTGCCGCCGAAACCCCCGTCCTCCCCCCAAAGAGCACCGCGCCACCCTGCTACGCCCAACCCCCCCAAGCACTGCGCCACCCAAATCCCTGCCGAGCGCTGAGCCACGCTGCACAGACCTCCCCCCCGAGGGCCACGCCACACGGCCCACACCCTGAGCGCCGCGCCGCCCACACCCCGAGCGCTGCGCTGGCTGCCCAAACCCCCGCCGAGTGCCATGCTGGGCCGCCCAAACCCCGAGCGCCGAGCCGTCCAAATCCCTGCCCCTCCCCAGCACCGCGCCGGGCCGCCCAAACCCCCGCCCCTCCCCCCACAAGCACCGCACCAGCCCCTGCCCTGCCCAGTGCAGCGCCGCTGAAACAAAAACAAACAAACAAAAAAAACCTCGAACACCGCCCCACTGAACCAAAAAAAAACAAAAAACCCCGAGCGCCCCCTGCCACCCCAAGATTGGCTGCCCCTTCCAAGGTGCCGCCCCAAGCATGTGCTTGGTTGGCTGGTGCCTGGATCCAGCCCTGCCAGGGGCCAAAGGGACGTGGTGCCAGCCGCTTCCAGGAGCAGCACAGGGCCTTCGGTGCCAGAGTTTTCTACAACGATAGATAAAATACGAATTATTATACATCCTGTATACACAGTGGCTATTTTAAATGTTGGCAAATAAGTAATGAACTCTTTTTGCCAATAAATATTTAGGATCCCAACCATCAGATTATAACAATTTTTAAGATGGTTAAATTTGAGCCTAAACTACTTGACAATGCCTATTTGAATATGATTTTTAAGGTTACATTCTCTGGTAGAAATATGACTCGATTATCCCTTTATCACAGTAACATCAGACAGCTATTCTAGGGACTAGGATGTGTGGTCTGCACATTTTCGCACATACATCTCCTGAATTGGGAATGGCAACTATATCTCCTCTCCAGTCCCTCCCTATCGCCCCAGGAACAAGCTCTGGAGGATGGAGAGGTGTTCATGGCTATAATTGTCTGTGGAGTGTGGCTGAGGGAGGCCATTATTGATCAGAATCAATATTCACATTTTTATAGCCTTGAATGCATGTGCTTTTGAACAATTTAAACCAGATTTTAGCCCTTGGAACTCTGAGGTTTAAAACTGGATTATTTCCCTGTTGAATGTACAGGAAAATATGCTTAAGTTTTCTTGCCACTAAATCAGAAATATAGGACATTATAGGCTCCCATCAAAACAATGAAATTTAAATCAAAGGAAACTTTAATCCACATTGTCACAGAGGTCTGTAATATCATTTTGATAGATGGATCTTGATTTGATAGATCTTTTAGGAAATGAGCCTTGGAGGGGTGAAACAAAGGTTACTTGGGAACAATGTTCCCTCTAATTTTTTATATCCATGTGCGGAATGAATTTTGTTATGTGCACCAATATGGAGATGATGTGTGGCAGGGGTGTGGCTGAGGGGTACGGAGTGTGTGTGGGGGGCTCAGGGCTAGGGTTGGGGGGGCTGAGGGCTCCAGCTGGGGGTGTGGGCTCTTGGGTGGGGTGGGGGATGAAGGGTTTGGGGTGCAGGCTGCCCCAAGGCTGCAGTGGGGAGAAAGGACTCTTCCAGCAGCCCTGGGGCTGGGGGAGAGGTGTCTCTCCCTGGCCTCAGCAGCTCTGGGGCTGGGCCTGGGGTTGGGGGAAAGGCACCTCTCCCCACTGCAGTCCTGCATACCCCCTACCTCTCTCCCCTCCACTCCAGGCCCCTGTGGCTGTGTGCCTTTTTGGAGAGTACAATAGATGTGAGTATCAGGATCTGGTTCCTAGTTAGATGCATTCTGGTAACTGGGTTTGCAAGTGTGGCTACAAGGTAATATTGTGTTCAGGTCAACTTAATTTCTCTTATGAAGATTCCTCTGTAAAATGGGGATGATGATATTTACCTCTCTTGTAAATGGTTTTGAGTTCTACTAATAAAAATATATATATAGAAGCTAGGTATTATTATTATTATTATGAACTGGAAGCCATTTAGAGAGGAACACCAGAAACAGTAGGGAAACAGAGGGATGACTTTACAAGGAAATATTAAAGCATAAGACTGACGTGGGGGCATAATGGCCTGCATGTATTCAAAGGGCACAGATAACAGGGAGGAAGAAGAATTATTCAGCATAATAAAAGGAGGCAAAACTCAGATTAATGGGACGTAATGAAGAAAGGGCAAATTTAGATTGACTATCAAGAGAAACTGCCTGAGCTTGAGATGTATTATGCTGTGTGAGCAGGGGATTGGACTAGATGATCTCCTGAGATCTTTTTCAACCCTAAAATTCTATGATTCTATGTGTAATAACCTCCGAAGGGAAGTTGTGGAAGTGTCATTTCTTGACATATTGAAAACCAGACTTGTTAAGAGATTAAGAAGTATACAATAGGGAGCATTCCTCCCCTGCAGGGAGATGAGCAAGATGCTCTAATAATTCCTCTCCAGCTAGAGATTCTCTGGGCCTGATTCTGAACTTACTTACACTCGTGTTACAGTTCTGTGTCAAGTGAGATCAGAATTGGGCTCATCCACTTTTTGATACAGAGTTGTGCAGGTCTTAATTGCTGATTATTATTTTTTTTAAATATTTGGTTTAAAGGTAATCAATTGTTGGCAGTTCACATCAGATTGTCTCAGGTGTGGGTCTTTGCTCACAAAAAATTAAAAATTCTTAATCCTTTGACAGACCACAATGGAGGAGAACAGGATGCTGGGAGATGGCTCTAACCCATTCCCCTGATCCTGACTGGCCAAGCGCTGACACAACCTAAGGACTGCTCTAAATGATGCTGGATGCAGGGTTCCATGACGTGCTCCCTATGTCTGTTAGAGAGAATCCTCATCTGCCCCCATAGGGCAGGTTTCCAGCTGTTTGTTCTGCCAGAGCCAGGGCCAAGGATATGACCCTACATCTTAAAAAATAAATAAATAAATAAAGTTAAAGTTAATTGAACCTCATTTCACCTAATGTACCATTAAAGTAGATCTCAAGACTACTAGTTTTTTAACCATTTAAAATAAAAGATGATGATTTCTCCTGTTGGATGATTTTAATCCTCTAATGGAAAAAGACATTGAAAGAGTGACTACCGGAGGAAACTGCCTGAGTGTGAAAGTGAGATTAAAAATAAATATCCTCCATTGTGGGGTCTCAGAGCCCCAACATCTACACGACAATTTTATAGGCCTGAGCCCAAGTCAGACCCAGGCCAGCCACAGGTCTTTTATTGCAGTCTAGACATACCCTGTGTGTATGATGTAAATGTATCCACATTATTTTCCATGGAGATGGGCATAACTTTATATCATTTCCCCAAACGTACTGCAGACATATAAAAGTTTAAGTGAAGTGCCCCATAATAACATACTACTAAATACAGCACCAACCCATGATGATTTGGCATTCAAGTTTTGTATCAGGACCAGCCATAGGTTTTGTGGCACCACGTGTGATAACATATACCAGGTCCTACCTCCTTCTTCCAACCATTGTCTGGTTCCCCCATCTTTGTCTTTTACATACACAGTGACCTGTGACTTTCTGCAGACGGTAGGGACTTTTCACCCATTTTTGAGGCTCTGTAATCTCTTGTGACCCCCTATGTGGCTTAGGAAGTGAGGAAGCAGACATGAAGTGCAACTTTCCAAACTGAGAATGAGAGAAGGCTGTAGGAAAGTTGACTTTTGTCACAGCCTTCTGGTGATATAGTCAAAAGAAGGAAGCTGGGATGGTACTTTGGCAAGTGGTTCACATATGGTGTGGGACCTTTGAATGAATGGGACCCCTTTGTAAATAAATAGGTTGCATGGGTCTACAGCAGGGATCGGCAACTTTTGGCATGCGACCTGTCAGGTAAATCCGCAGGTGGGCCAAGCCAGTTTGTTTACCTGCAGCATACGCTGGTTTGGCCGATCGCAGCTCCCACTGGCCACAGTTCGCTGTTCCAGGCCAATGGGGGCTATGGGAAGCGGTGCGGGCCGAGACATGTGAAGAGGTCTAAACTTCATCAACACAGTAATTTTAAGACAAACTTAATGCGTGTGGCAACCTTGTTTGGGAACTGGACTTTTTCAAGGTTGTGTTTTAGATGGTACTGGGTTTTGGTTTTCGGTTGGGGAACAGAAGGAAGCTTTGTCAAATTGCTGGGCCTTGCCTCCCTTTCCAGCCTGACCTCAGAGGGACCAGGGCTACTGCATGTAAAAGAAAGGAACTTTGATGTCTACGTGAGCTGGTAGGAATTACAGCTACCAGTGTACCAGCTGACTGAAAACAGCAGGCTTTTCCTTCCCCCCACCCATTCTCTTTCATCTGGGTTGAGTAGAGTTAGTGAGAAAATTATTTTTCACCACAAAAAAAAGAGAGCCAAAATATTAATTTTCATTGAAATCTTACTATGAAATTTATGGTTCTAATTGAACTGAAAAGCAACAAAGTTTGGATTTTAAACTAAAAAAATGTGTCCAGTTGTTTCCCCCCTCAAAAAAATCTAGTTTTTTCTCCCCCAAATAACCAAAACAAAAAACTGACAAATTCCCTTTTTTTCTGAAAATTTCCATTTTATTGAAAAAGCAATTTTCTCTCCCAAAAAATATTTCAGATGAAAATTTTCAACTAGCTTTAGTGTTCATGGCTTGTTTTAGTTTTAACAAACCTGAAGGATATTTATTCCCCTAAAATTGAGATGCTTAGTTAGATTTCTTTGACATTTGGTGTTCCTCAGGAGGGTAGGATAAGTGACCCAAATTTGGAATCTTTAAGCCAGGATATCTGGAGATATGAGCTCTAAATAAAATAGATGTTTTTAAAAATATAATATAATATTATATATACATATATATAATATGTCCAGAGCTAGAGCTCAAACTACCATTGATATGATACAGGTCAAAATGGTCTGAGTCTGTCAAGTTTTACTCAAGATGTTGCATGGCATCCACTAAATCTTTGGGGGACCCACAATGAGAATTTTGGGGAAAAAATGTTACACAGCTGAATGCTTCCTTGGAGGACACAGATAATAGGGGTGTGGAGGACTGGGGGAATAGGGGTAGAGGGGCTTAAGGCTGCAGCAAGGAGAGGGAGGTCATGGGGATAGATTCTAGGGGATTGAGGCGGGGGGCTTTGGTGAGGGAGGAATGGCATCTTCTAGCTTTCCCAGTGTGCTCCAATTGCCCTGCACCTTGGAGCTCTGCCAGTGCACTAAAACCCTCCTGCACTCCCACAGCTTTGCCCGTGCATCTCAATACGGCATGAACACTGCATGTGAGGGGGGAAGTAACAGCAATAGAAATGTTTGTATAGCGGGAAATGAAGACTTCAGGGAGATGTGTTCCCTGCTTGGGTGGATAGGGGTGGATACATTAGTGGGGAGGGGCCATGTGGAAGGAGAGAATGCCTTGAATGGGTCAGGGATGTAGCTGAGGAGGTGTGCCAAAGCAGGATTGATGGGGTGCTGTGGGGGAGAGGGGATAGCTCAGTATGCTAATTATGGGACTATGATGTACAACTGACTAAATGACTCCTAACTCCTTCTAACAACATATCTTTTTCTCTTAAAAAACCTAGGAAATTCAATGGCAAAAACTATGTTAATGTAGAGTTACGGTTGGTTGGAAGTAGTTCACCCTCTTGCAGCACATTGAATTGAGCAAAACACAAAGTTCTGAAAACCAGGAAATGCAGGGTCAAGGTTTCCCATGCAACTTTAACTCTACCCTCTTTCTGCACTGCCCCCATACACCCCATGAACACACATACCTGTACTCTGCCAACCCCACAATCGCTGAAGTGTACAATCTCTTCACCTCCTTTTACAGCCCATTCATTCCTAGCCACAGCAGTCCATCTAACTCTAATAAAGGACAAAAAGAAGGGGAAAGAAAAAAGGTTGCCCATGCTACCTTTTCTCTACCCTCTTTGAGCAATGCCTTAACATGCATGTAGTGCCAAGGGCCAGTGTGAGTATGTGCTGTCAGATTCAGAATCCTACATCTGTAGGATTTAAGAATCACTTCACAGCCATTTACAATTCTCTTATGCTGAGGGGAGGCCTACATTTGAGCTGGGAAGTGTGATTCCCAGCTCATGCAGACATAGTCATGCTAACTGTGCTCAAGCTAGCAAACTGAAAATGTCAGTGTAGCTGGGGTAGCCTGGGAGGCAGCTTGAGCTGGCCACCTGAATACATCCTCAAGGGAGCTGGAACTCAGGTGGCCAGCCTGAGCTGCTGTCCATGCTGCCCTGGCTACTTTGCTATTTTTAGTGCACTCGCCTGAGTAGAGCCAGCGCAAGTATGTTTACGCAAGCTGGGAATCACACTGCCCAGCTCAACTGTAAACATATCGTTACCCACAGGATAACATCTGAACCTACACTTCCACTTAAAGCATTACTCTTTTCACATCCCATCTCACTGCTGATGATATCCTTTGTAATAACAGCCCTGTGCCCTGCTACTCACATACTCTACATAACTCTGCACAGAACAGATGCAGAGAACAGCTGCAGAGATACATAACTCTGCACACAGGCACCTCTTCCTTTTCCTCACACACAAGAGGGTGCAAAACCTAGATGTCCTTGTATCATAGTCACAGCTCTGTCACACACATCAAAGTACTCCACATATCTTGCAAACACACCTCTGCCAAGCAGAGCTAACTACTGTCTCCCCGGTTCACCACAGCTACACCTGACACTGACCACACTCACGGTACCTGGAGTCGAAGCAGATAAATGCTTTGACCGCTCTCATATTCCAGCTCATTACAGACAATGCCCTTTGTAATATAACCCCCGTGCCCTGGTATTTATACAGTTCTGCATAGAAATTCTGCATGCCGAATCCCGAAGATATACATGCAGCTCTTCCCTATACTCACACACCTGAGAGGATGCAAAATGTAGCTCTCCTTAGCTCATAATCACAACTCTGTTATACACCTATCTCCTCCTATCACAAGCCGGACCAGCTACTGCCACCACCATATAGTGTAAGTACACCTAACACACTGTCTGCACGTGAAGTATATGCAAATAATCCCCATGGGCTACTGCCAGTGCCAGGGAACAGAGGGAAGGTGACCCCCCCACACACACTTTTTGTCCTGTATTAGAGTTAGAGGGAATGCTGTGTGTGAGAGTGAATGAGCTGTAAAAGGAGATGAAGAGCTTGTACACTTCAGTAACTGGGGGTTAGCAGAGTAAAGATATGTGTGTTAATGGGGTGTATTGGGTCTTTGCTGAAAGAGGAGAGCGTTAAGATTGCGTTTCCTGTTTTGAGCAGTTTGAGTTTTGTTCAACTCAGGTCATCCCCTTGCAGAATGCTGTCACCAAGCAACCTTAACTCTGTGTTAATATAGTTTTCTGCCAATGAATATAAGAAAAAGTTAAAGCTGTCTTTATAGAATGTATAATTTCCCCTCTGTATTTAAGTTAATAAGATAGAAAATTTGAAAATTATGACTGGTTCTCAAAAAGTTAAGACTTACATCATGAAAATAGGATCTTAATTTCAGAACTAGCAATAGCATACAAGAAGTAATTTCTGACTAGTATTTATACAATAACATGCCTAAAATGTAGCTAAAACGTAACTAAGTGGCTCCCTTGATATGTACTTGAGCAAATCTAAAAGGCCAAAAAAAATAAGCTTGAATGTTCATCTATTGCAGGGGTAGGCAACCTATGGCACGCGTGCCAAAGGCGGCACGCAAGCTGATTTTCAGTGGCACTCACACTGCCCGGGTCCTGGCCACCGGTCCGGGGGGGCTCTGCATTTTAATTTAATTTTAATGAAGCGTCTTAAATGTTTTAAAAACCTTATTTACTTTACATACAACAATAGTTTAGTTATATATTACAGACCTATAGAAAGAGACCTTCTAAAAATGTTAAAATGTATTACTGGCACACGAAACCTTAAATTAGAGTGAATAAATGAAGACTCGGCACACCACGTCTGAAAGGTTGCTGACCCCTGATCTATTGTAACATTTTGGAGTTGATTATTGCTTAAAGACTGCCAAATCAGCATGAAGAGAAGATGATGGTTTTCAACCTATTGTTTTGTGTCACAGTAGCTGTGGAAGACAAAAGATGTTGTCACAATCAAATCACAGAAAGTCTGGATAAACTGAGTTTGATTACCTATTAGAAAGGAGACTTGCTTTGTGTATTCATGATAGACACATTGAACTGTCTTTTATCTATGGACCATTTAAGGGGTGATTTAGGGAATAAACAACCAAGTTTGCAATTATTCCTAACAGAGTTACAAAATTTTTGCCAGATATTTAAAGGATGTTTAATTCACAAGTTGATGTGTCTGAGTGGCTTCCTGTGTAATAGATGGTTTTAGAAATAACTGCAGGTTTTCTAGTCATGTTAGAAATAGAAAACAGGACAGACTGGTACTTATCATGGTAGGGCTGAGTAAAATGTTCTGTGCAAAAGCAATTTATACATAATGATAAATATTGTATAAATTGCATAGCACTGTACTAACATATAAGGCATGTTCTCTGCCCCAAAGAGTCTAAAGCCTAAACAAAATGAGACCAATCACGGGTTTGCAATCCAGAGGAGGAAAGGGTGTGGGGATTATTGATGAGGGTTATAAAGGAAGAACGGTTGTGTGGAGAGGTGTGTTTGAAGAAGGAATGTGGAGGAGGTGGGAAAGTGGGATGAGGCTGGCCAACTTGGGCAAATATGCATTCCAGCATGATAGAAGGCATGAACAAGAGTGGGAGAAGGAGCAGTAAAGAGAAAGGACTGGGAAGAAGAGGAGAAAGATAAAAGCAGAGATGAGGCGACGAGTTATGTAAAAGTTTACATGTACAAAATGTGTACATATTCTCTCCACACACAAATCATTATTTATTATGTATTAGTTATACAGCCCCATAGGTATGCATAGAGGGAGGGATAGCTCAGTGGTTTGAGCATTGGCCTGCTAAACCCAGGGTTGTGAGTTTAATCTTTGAGGGGGCCGTTTAGGGATCTGGGGCAAAATAATCTGTGGGATGGTACTTGGTCCTGCTGTGAAGGCAGGGGACTGGACTTGATGACCTTTCCAGGTCCCTTCCAGTTCTACATTTCTATGATTCTATTACCCTTAACAAATATAAAATAACCATGTCCAATGATCTTACAGTTTAATTAATACAAACCCCAGTCCTGCAGCCATGTAAGCACATGCTTAACTCTATTACCATGACTAGTTCCACTGAAATCCATGGGGCTATTTACAATACAAAAATTAAGTATATGTGTAAGGATATATCTACATTGCTATAGAACACCCAAGGCTGGCCTATGTTAGGTGATTCAGACTCCAGCAGCAAGGCTATAAAACTGCAGTGTAGACTTCCAAGGTTGGGCTGGAGCAGAGTCCCAGAGCCCAAACCTGAATGTCCACATCACACTTTTATAGCCCCACAGTTCAAGTCCTGCGAGCTCGTGTCACCTCACATGGGCCAGCCTCGGGTGTTTTATTGCTGTGTTGACATTTCCTAAGTGGTTACAGGAGTGGGGCCACAGCAGGCCTATATACAAAGTTCTCTTTTAACTGATAGGTAATTTGTTGCTAATGATAGTGGTATTTCCCACCAGTAAAACCACATCTGCCAATGAAAAAGTAAAAGAAAATGTGTAACTCAACAAGTAAAGATGTCATCACATGAGAGGCTGGGTGTATGATAAAATAAGCAAAGTGAGGGAGCAGCCCTTGGGAGACCATTTTTTGTCTGTGTTCACTCAGGGTTGCAATTGGTTTTTATCATGTCACTGTTTAATGCTTTGTGGTTTTTTTCTTTTGTTTCATTTTCTTTGTTTTGTAATCAAATCATGGCTCAGGAGTGGCAATGGGTAGCATCCAAATGTAGAGCTGAGGTGGAATGCTAGTTGAAAGAAGTAAGATTTAAGAAGGGATTTCAAAAACTGTAGGAATATATAAAGTAACACTGAATGGGTGTTTACATAGGCTTTCACGCCCATGTGCACATATGGATGTGAGTATTTCTGTAGATCCACAGACATGCACACATGTGTATATAATAGCTGAAACAGGGAGTGACTGCTATGGTTAAGTTGCCTATGCATTTCCATTGTAAAGAAGAACATTTATAAGTTCTCTTAACTTTGTAAAGCTTTCATTTTTGCAGTTGATAGTGTCCAGGTTTGATCTTTGCACAAAGATGAATTTTGCTGTTGCAAGTCTGCCAGTCTTACCTCTGCCCCAGTGTATGTGCTCATTACAATACAGTCTACAGTCTTCAATTGCATGAGCACACACTCTCATTTCCTCAGGACCCTTGCCTCATTTAATGTGCAGAGAGTGGGGAAGACAAAGGGATAAATAGGTAGAGACAGGGGTCCTTCAGACTGGTTCCTCATTTTGGGCACAAAACTTTTTGCAGTTACAACACTAAATCTGGAGTAAACCCAGTAAAGTCAAAGTGCTTACTCTTAATTTACACCAGTGAAACTGAGCACCTTTGGTCCCTCAGTGCTAGGACGGATGATGCGTAGTGAATGTGACAGGGGATTGTACTCATTCAGTCCACCAGTGGAACAATAGTCAATAAGACGAGGCTCCACTAAATGGAGGATAAAAATAAATATTGCACAGCTGCCTTATTCACTGAGCATTATACAGCATGTGTACAGAGGATGAAAGTCACCCCTGTGCAGAGGGCATGCACTACTCTATTCCCACTTTAGTCCTCAAAACAGAACTTAAGCCTTTGTCCCCCCAGCCAAATCTACATTGTGCAAAGCTGGGTGCAATCTTGTCCTTGCTCGCAGTCTTTATACCATAATATACACAAACAAAACCGTGCCTATTTCTTTCACCTTATTCACAGCTCATATCCTGTATGTGAAATCATTGCTCCTTTATACACTTCATCCTTGGCCTGTGCTTTATTTCCCCAAGTGTCCCAAGATAAATCTAGATGTTGTTAATACTGGGGCAGCTCAATCATGTGACTTATGTGAGCTAGCCATTTTGGAGTCTTGCTCATGCTTTCGGTCACTGGCTGAAAATGGAAGTAGATTGTTTCTGTTGCTGAAAGCCCCCATTAGTGACTGTTGTGAATGCTTTAGACAATCACTGCTCAAAATCAGCTTATTAAAAACATGAAGGTCCCCTTACATAAATTTTCTAGAAATCTTGATCACTGTATAGACAATAACTCTGTCTCTGTAGCAAGTGAGGAAGAAGAGAACATTTGAGAGTTTTAATCAGAAATATAGACTGCAAATGTCATAACACAGAGGGATTTTCTTGTGCCTCTAATATTGCTGTCAAACAGCTAGCACAATGATGGAACCTGCTCTTTGTCTGTCAAAGCCCCGTGCTCAGCTGCCTTTGCTATTAACTAGTTAGGGGTGGATTTATAGAAGTGCCGCTGGACTGCCTATGTCGGGGGAGGCAATAAGAGGAGAGGCAGTGTTGGAGAAAGGTGGAGCCAGAGAGCCAGCTGGGGACTGAGCTGTTCTCAAGATTTGTTTTTAAGATTAAAGGTTTGCAGGTGCTCATGGAGAACAGCAACACTTTCATTTACACAGCAGGTAAGGGAGGACAATCAGCATGTGCCATCCTTGCTGCCCTTAGATCCATCAGTTGACTAGTTGGCTCCAGTCTGGCTTAATTAGTAGCAACCAAGCTGCTTACCTGGGTAATGGAAATGAGCATTCAGTGATTCTGGTGCTATGTATGGTTGCAATAATTTCTGCAGTTTCAGGGTTTGGCTAAATATTACAGGTCAATACCCAGGACTTTGAGGGGTCAAACAAAATAACCAACACTGTCACATGTTACTTCCCTTCATTAATTGTTTTGACTATGTTGTTCCCATCACCAATGACAAAGAAGGCAACTTTGCTCTTTCACTACCCATTCTCTCATCACATAACTAGGTCTCTTGCAAACTATCCAATATGCTTAGCAGCATGTGTGAAATCTTTTGTCTAAGATGGCCACATTAAGAAATGTTGATGCATATGTTCTTGTGGTAGCAGCCCAGAATAGAAGAGGGATCAAGGGGGCAAGAACAAAACATGGAGGGCCATTATTTTAATAACAAAATCAGTTTTATACTTTAACATAAATTTGCATTTAGGGGCCAATATTGGATTAATAATTAGTCCATGTCTACTTTCACGGATAATACCAACATTCTGTGTTGGTATGCTGTGATGCCAACATTTCTTTCTGCTATTACTGTAGTCCATACATAGGCAACAGGCATATAAGACCTCTCTACTTCCTCATCCCCATCCTAGCCCATGAATGTGACTGCATCAACTGTGAGTGTGCTCATCACTCCTCCCCCAACATTGGTGCCATGGTGAGAATTCCTTCTTACGCCAGAAAGTTGACCCAAGTAAGAATCAAACCCATAGGGAATTCCTATTGTTAGCCTCACTGAGCTTGTTTGGACTCCTGCCTATGCCTAGAATTTTCTGGCAGATAAAGAGGATGGGGTGGTAGAGAGTGGGTGCGGGTGCATGGGTTGCCCCTTCTAGAAGCAACAAGGCTGCTCTCTTGGGTGAACACAGTGCATGAGGAAGGTATCATCAGAGCAGCAGTTAGTGCATCAATCACATCACCATGCATGAAAAATAGTTACTGTCTTACAAATATTACAAGTTTAGGACTGAGTTTGGATTAAGATCGGCAGGTTAAGTTTGAGTCAGCTGCTGTTCTTCTAGGAGCTGATCTCTTGTAGGCACTGTGACCGCCTTAGTAGTGGCAGCTGGTTGTATCTGTGGAAAATAAGAAATGCAAAGGGAATTATTTTATTTATTTATTATTTGTTTTAACATAGTACCTAGGATCACTAGTCATAATTCAGGACCTCACTGTGCTAGGTGCTGCACAAACACACAACAAAAAGTTGGTCCCTGCTCCAAGGACCTTACAATCTAAGTATAAGACAACAGATGGACACAGACAGATGGGGACGGGCGAGGGGGAGTACAAGTAAACAGTGTGATAGTTGTGTTAGAATGATAGGTTGTATTCTTAGCACACCAGCAATCTATCCCTTGCCCAGTTTTTGGTAGGCATCATGACAAAGGAAAGTTTTGAGGAGGGATTTGAAGATGGATGTTTATGTGGAGTACCTCCCAAGTGTATGGGGCAGGTTAGGAAAAAGCACAAAGGTGTTTGAAAATTTTACAAGTGGGCAGTTGGCATCATGGGCCAATAAGAGAAGAGCACAGACAACTTTATAGCGAATAAGAGATGATGGGTAGGGTGGGGATTGACTATGAAGAAATGTGAAAGTGGATGCCTTCAGCATACTATTGGCAATGCATACTGTGGTGTCTCAATGTCTTTCTAAGTGGTTTCATGTAGATGTTGAAGAGAAAAAAAGGAGGTATTATGGCTCTCTGTGGGGCTGTGCAAGTAGTATTAAAATCCTAAGTCATCTTCACTCTGGGTTCTGCTGGAAAGGGACAATCCATTGTAATATTGCATAAGTTAGTCCAGCGAGGTCATGCTGGTGGATGAGGAACACTTGAAGACACCTCTATAAAAAGCTGCAAAGAAGTCTAGTCGTATGAGAATAGCAATATTGTCTGCATCCATAGCTATGTAAAGGCATCTTTTTGTGCTATCAGAATGCTCTTTTTCCTGTAACAATATCTGAAACCCAAGTGCAAGTCACCTGGGAAATCCAGGATGTTGGCAGAGGTTTCAGGCTCCAAAAACATGTAAGTCTTTGCTTTCTCTATGTTCTTGCTTCTGAATGGAAAGTTGGATAGGAGATGGTAGTTTGAGAGGTCTTCTGGGTCCAGTGCTATCTTTTTGAAAATGGCATGGACAATTGCATTTTTAGGGGAAATAACAATTGATTATTATTATTTCTAAAATGGCTTGTATATCTTAGCCTGAGTGGGATTGTATAATATGGTTAGGAGTGGGAGAAATTGCATATAGCTTTGGTTTAAAATAAAAAAAAGAGCTTGACAAAAGCTACTGTGAGTTGCTATGCTTCAGTTCATTCCCACCCACTACAGTGTAAACTTCAGCTGAGTAACAGGACTTCTCAGTTTGCTTCTCTTCCAAGTTCAGATAGTTTGTGACTGGCAGAGGCCTACCAGGGAGATATTTAACAACTCACTGTAAAATTTCAAATAGAATATGTTGGCGTTAAAGCTAAGTCAACACAGTATAGTATCTCCAACTGAAAAATACTTTAATTATCAGTGTACTTTGCTCACCTAGATATGAATGTGTGTAATGTGATAAGGAGCTAAATGCCTGATGTATGTCTTATAATCAAGCAGAAATCCTCATGCTGCTTAATAATAAGACATGCAAAACATTACAGAAGAGAACTTTTTAATCTGTAATATGCAAAGGTCCTTATCTGGTATTGATAACTTGAAATCCAAAATACAGACTGTCTAATAAATAATAATTATAATAATGGCTCCTAGGACATGTCATAGACCATTTGTCTGCAGTTAACTGCTTAATGAATGATCTGACTGAGGTAAGTTATTTACTTGAAGGTGACCTATGAAGCTTTTTCCAGATTGTTCACTTTTACAGCATAAGAGATTCCTGACCCATAAAGATACATGTTTTTGTCAAAATTCCTTTCACTTTTTTTAAGATTAGTGACACTGACTCTTCTCTAGCACACCATCAACCTCCACTTCACAGAAAAAACAGAGTGAGCCTTAGTTATATTGGTGCTATCTGCATGCCAAACAGATGGACATATTTCCCCTCTTTATCACACTCTTTATTCATTTCTTCCTTATTTGGGTTAAAGCTGCTACACTTTCGTAATTGAATTTGGTTCAGTTGCTTGCCTCCCAGCCCAGAGAGGGTGGAAGATGAAATCTCCCAGACCAAGATTAACTGACATTGTAACTAAGTGATTCATATGTCTATGGAGTTTGTGATGTTACTATTTCACAGTGAACAAAGTTAGACACACTGCCGAGGCCAAAGAGCTGGATCCAAAAGAAAAACTGCATGGAGGAATTAAAAACAAAACAAAAAAAGGGGGGGGATTTACAGTAACTCCCATATTTAGGTGACATAACATTTTTACTTATAAAGGATTCTTGTGCCTTTTTTTTTTTTTTTTTTTAGCAGCTGTTACTCCTCCATTGCTGCAGGACTTTGAAATTTGGCAATGGAAAGCCCTCTGGTAACAGAAATGCCTTTTCTTTGTCACAATAAAATTCTGTTCAATTTTTGCAGAGAGAAACTTTAAAGAATCATTATTTCCCTTCTCTTTCTTGTGTCCTTCAAGAACGTTTTTGCAGCCTGTCAAAATAATAACTAAAGGTGATGCTTATTAAGAGCTGGGCTCAGGCTGTCACAAGTGCAGCAACACCCAAAATACTGGAAAAGCAGTAATGTGAGGGGGAAGAGCTGGTCTGGGCTCACCCTGACCACCTCCCAGACTCAGCATAAGGGTGCAGCTGTGCATTTACTCCTGGCTGCAGCAACCACATGGGGCAGGAGCTCTCAAGCTCCCATGGGGAGGGAAGAGAGAGAGCCTGGTTGGGCTTCTCTGACCAACCACTCTTCTGAGAACCAGCTCTTTCCCTCAGTACACTCCTCCTCCCACAGATAAAGCCTTATGCTGCTGCCAGCTAATGTAGTTACTCCTGTAGATCAATTAGTAAAACCTTGTGCTGTGGTGCTGAAGGTTGGTTCAGCAGTCAAACCCTCCTGATTTATGACTGAGGAGTTGCTACCATAGCGCATTATAGCGGTTGTTTTCATCTTTTTCCTTGAAAAACAAACAAAAACCGAAACTGGAAATTACATTATAAAAATGACATTAAAAGAATGTTATTTAGGTTATAAAGTCAAGCAGTCAACCTTCATTTGTCTCCCTTGAGTGTATGCATTATGATGCCAACTTTAATGACATGAGCCCACATTATTTTTTTTCCATTGACGCTACCTCCTTCTGTGCACAGGCTGGATGTACAAGAGGGTGGAAATAAGATTGCACAAGATCCATAATTCTAGAATATCTTAATGTGGGGAGGAATGTTAGAACATTGTGAAAAAGCTGTGCAGGTCAGTTTTAAAACTACAACTTACTGACAAACCTCAGGTAAGATGGTGATCAAAACAACACAGATTATTTCAGATAGGGGTCTGAGAAAGCATTAGTACTTATCAAATTAATTAGGTGATATTTGTCAAGTAGTTTGAAGATGGAAAAATACAAATAAGTGCCAAGTATTATTTTTGCTAATACATATTTTGTTACTATCATCACAAGATACTTAAACAGACGTGTAACTTTACTCACATGAATATCCCCATGAAACTTCATTATTTCAGTGGTTGCAGGATCTAGGTCTAAGTGGTGATCATGTATTTAATCATAATCAGCTAATTCTTAGCACTATAAAAGACAATGGGCCAAATTCAGAGGTGATGTAAATCATAGTGAACATGGATCTAAAGTGGGCCTGATTCTGATTTCATTAACCCTACCATAAATCAGGGGCAATTCCACTTAAATCAATGGAGCTAACACATTGCAGAACTGGTCTGAGAATAGAATCAGATGGTTGCCCATCAGTTTAGCAGTTGTGTGTGAAATATTTGTAGTAGAAATGGGAATCAGCATTCTGTGTAGTCTCTTCCCCTTCCCCCACCCTCCCTATTTCTTGATGTTTTAATGCTTCAACAAGTTTAGTGCCTGATCCAAAGAACTTTAAAGTGTTTCCATTGACTTCACAGGGTTTTGGATTAGGACTTCTTATCGCTCACTATCAGCATAGTGGAGTCAACATATGTGATAGTGAATGTTGAATGGTAAAACAAAAAATCTTACAATTGCCCATAAGGAACTCTTACACACAGGCACTGTGCAGTTTGGACAAAACTGTAGAAAAAAATATAGTTTTCCAGTTTTATCAACTCTAGCTGATAAAGAAGACCTCTCATGATTTCCATGTGCTCGCATCCTGTTGCACAGATGGAAGCACACCAAAAGGTCTTGCTGCTCTCACAACACCCTGAAATAATGTTTTCTTCATACTGCTGCCTGCTACATGGTATTCAAATGACCATGACAAAATGTCACACTCTTATTGTCACACTCTTAACCATTATTATCAGACTGTCCATCATGAGAAGAGAGAATGAAGACGTGACCTTTAGGAATATCACCCACAACAGGAAACCATTATGTCAGCTGAGTGAAGGTGAGCAGGGAGATGTATGAAACTCTGACAATAAAAAAAATAACATTTTTTTTTGTATGGGTGAGCAGGTATGGGAGATTACGTGGGATGCTGTTAAACAATCCACCTATGAAACAATCTTCAAATAGTGCTTTGTTCGTATCACAAGCTGGAATGATCTGTTTTGGTATTATTAATGCATCCTTTCACCAAAATATCCATGCTCCAATCTGTGTTACTTTTGAGATGAGCAACAAAATTGCCCCAGTTTAAGACAGATTTTGGGAGATTTGTTTATGCAATATATTATTTCTTCATACAAAGCCATTTCTTTTATTAATATATACCAATCTTTGTATAATGCTATTAACATTATAGTAGTTTCTCCTACATATTGGTCAAAGTTCAAGTGCTATTGCTCTCTCACATGACATCTCAATTAAAGTTTTATTGCTTCCTACATCTGGTTATAAGTAATAGAAACCGGATATGACAATGTACTTGTTTTTCCCCCCAAGTGTAGGCATTTTACATACCTTATGATAAATAATAACTGATGATGCAGCTGGTCATCATTATATTTCATTATGTTCCTGAGGCAAGAGGTGGCCTTTCAAGTTCAGAATAGTTTTGTTCTTGTGTGCAACACATCTGAGAAGACATCAAGAGTTCATTCTGAGAGTTGATATTGTATATTAAGGTTGTAAACCAAAAGCCATCAGACAATTCAAAAAAGCTGCTTGGATTTTGAGAAAATTTGCAGGAATACCATTTGTTTTACTTCTGAAAACTCTGTTAAACTTTTTGTTGTTGGTTTTTTTATTAGACTTCTATTATATTCTGCCTTATATTGATTTACCATACATTTATAGCTCAGTTCAATGGTATACACTGTGCACTTTGTGTCTTTCAAAGACACTTGCTCACTAGGAGAGATTTTCTTTTTAAATTATGTTCCATTTTAGCAATGATAAAATATCATAATTTTCCATATCTGTAACTCCAACCATTTTACTCCTACATCTCTGGATTTTTTTAGTTTGTTACAAAGGTGAATTAGCCTATCTTTCTAATTAATCATTGCTATGATTAGGCTTACCATCTTCACATAAATACGATTGCTTGATCAAACTGATGTATAAATACATGATGTTTCAGACATGGTAAATGCAAACTGAGAGTTCTAGGGGACTGTTTGGCTTTTAGGATGCCATTTAGCAATTCCCTATTTCAAACAGCCAAAGGGTAGGGTGAGAATCATAAAATGTTTGGAATTTAGAAACATGTCTGAGCCAGGATACTATACAGGAAGAAGACTGGTGCAAGGTAGTTAGGAATGATCCAACCAACAGGTAATGCAGGAGTTTTAAAATGATTCAAAGTTGTTGGATTTTTTTTTCTCAGTGCGGGCACTAATCAGAACAGAACAAACGTACCTTTTCACCTTTAAAACTAAGTTAGCAGTTTTTCTCAATGCAACTGAAATAGGATCTGAAAGTTGACCGTCCTGGCAGGTTCTGAAATGAGGTGAGATGATTAAAGCTGCTATGCAATTGCCAGCCTATATCAATTACTGTACAGCGCTCACACAACAATCAGTGTCCTTGGCCTCGCAATTCTGAATCCTAAATGAGTGCTTCATAATCCCACATTCTAAGCTTGTCTGCAATGCTGTTTGAGACTGCACAAGGCATTGCCACTGATTCAACTGTTATTGGCATGGCATGGAGGATTAATACCTATTCAATGAGACAGCGTATATCCTCAAATTCCTGATCCTGGCTGGTTGGGAGACAAACCACCATCCCCATTCATCTATAATCCATTGGTATAGGGAGGGCTGATCTCACACATGCCGTGCAGAACAAGCCTTTGATTTTACTTCCATTCACCACCCAAATAGATCCCTGGAAAGTTGCTAGATCTGTCAATATGTTAGTTTGGCCACTGTGATAAATATCTCAACTCAATTTAATCATATTTCACCTGGATAGTCAATGTTCTTAACCAGGTCTTTGCCACCAAGATGTACAATCTTTGTAACCAATACTGAGTTATGTGTCTGTGTGATTTAGCATAGAATGGACAATCCTCCTTAACAGCCAACATCAAAAACTATGGATTGCGGCAGCAGCCTCCTTAATTGTATCCTCTGTATAAAAACAATATAATAGAAAGAATTTGTTGCCGCAAGTAGTGTCTTTTTGCTTGAGTCCATTTATATCCTAAATCTTTGTAAATATGAACAGTAGATGCAATACTCATAAATAATGGAAAAGAGCTAATCTGATTTCATGCTATGAAACCCATGCTATGAAACCCAGGTTAGCTAGATTCTGCCAATGGCAAGTCAAACTGGAAACCACGGTACCTGCCAGAAGCTCTCTTTCTATGTTGGAATTGGTCTTACAACTTTGTTCCTTTAGCAATCAATTCAAGGATTTAAATTTCACATGTGGAATAAACTTGCTCCAGTATAGGTTAACAGTATCCAAACATTATTTCAATTCTTAGCAAAACCTTTATACCAAGAATAGAAATACCATTTTGTTATGGTCACATTAAAAATGAAGAAGCTTTAGACATCTCCTTTTGCACAGCACTATAGCCTGATGTGTCATGCTTTGGCCTTCACAGACATAGCAGTTATTTTGTGATTTACTGTATCAGCATAGTATATGACATCTCAGATTACATTAAGGAGTCCACGGACTATATTTTTTTTATTACTGTGCTTTTATCACCCCTTACAAAAACGGTTATAGGCACTAAAAATCATCTGACTGCCTTTGTATCACCTATTTAGATATTGGTAGGCTTACATAAAAATTCTTGAATGGAAATCCTTTATGCTGAGACAGGTCACAACACTTCACATTATTTCCCCGTTAAACAGTATGATTTTGTCAAAACAAGCATAAGGGGAATTTGTACCAACTTAATATTTTCAAAGGAGAGTATAACTAGGGTATAAATGAATTGCACCTGCCAAAAGGTATACCTCTGAGGAGCAACATGGCATTGACTAGAGAATGCAACTGCTATGGAATTCCTAAAGGGGTTCAACTGGATGCAAGTGGTTCCTTGAATCCCCCAAATTTGGGCAATAATTTGACCAGCCCACAGCTACTGAACTGAATTATCTCCATAGACCACACAATCCACCCACTGATATTGGATTAATTGCTACTATCCTCAAATTTACTTTAAACTGTTCATAGAATCATAGAACATAAGGGTTGGAAGAGACCTCAGGAAGTCACTTAGTCCAATCCCCTGCTTAAAGCAGGACCAACACCAACTAAATCATCCCAGCTAGGGCTTTGTCAAACCAGGCCTTAAAAACCGATAAGGATGGAGATTCCACCACTTCCCTAGGTAATCCATTCCAGTGCTTCACCACCCTCCTGTTGCATTTTAATATAGGATATTTTTAATTTTTGGTGTCCTGTGCCTTTCATCCAGTGTTTCTATGGCAGAGCCATGGACAGCCAATGTGGGCTGCTATAAGGCTTGCTGAGGAATCACAATGTTGTGGGATACTGGGTTTATGCTGGGATTTAGGAGCTACTTGGCCTGCCTGCTCCTACCTGAGACATGCTGCTCTCAAGTGATCCTCCTTGGAGGACCACCATTTATTTCTCATCCCAGGTACTAAGCAGTGGGCAGCTTAACTTTCATTCCCATTTTATGCTTGGTGGGTCCCTCTTTACTGGTAGCTGTTAGAAGAAGCCATCCCAGTACAACCAGGAGCTCCACATCAGTTTGAGGACAGCTGGGGAGCATGTAGTGACTTGATCTTGATGTTCTGCGATGTGGCCTGTACTCCAGCATGTGTCTCACCATCTCTTACTGTCTGGGGTGACTCAACATGACTTTAGTACTATGATCTACCCTTGGTACAATCAACTGCTCAGTTGTGGCTGCAGTTACTTTGCACTTATCTTTGGGACCTGTGACTACTTTTCAGCCAGGTAAACTCCTTAATTTCAGGCATTTGTTTTGAAAATTAAGGGAATAAAAATTCACCAGCTGATTTTGGCTCCTGTGCACATATAACTTGCAAGTTTGTACTTTGAAAATGTAGCCGTAATGTCACTTTCAGTCTTTTCTTTTTCATTTCAATCAATTTCACGAGAAGGAACTTTCAAGGGAAGAGTTCCAAAACTCTTTTTTGTTATATTTCTGAATACAGAAGCTAAGATCCGGAAACCTGAAAGCAGATTTGAGTCTTTATTTATCTGAATACCACTTCTGTCAAATCATTTATCAGGCCCATTCACTTTCTCCTACTTTTACTGCTCATAATGATTTCTGAATTTGATTTGTAAAATTGAATGACAAATGAAGGGTGCCATGACAAGTTAACTACCTTCACAGCCATCAGAGCACAAAAACAGCTGCAATATCATTGTGCAATGAAGGCAAAATGGAAGATGTTTGGGGGGTGAGCAGGGGGAAACACAACTTCATGCAAGTAGAAGTAAACAAATTTACTTTTTCCTACTAAACTAATAATAATGTTGTGATTCGATACATAAACCATACACTGGCCAGGAAAGGGTTAACGAGCTGCTGTGGGCTCAATCAGCCCCACCCAGCTACACCTGCTGTAGGTGTCAGGCTTAGAGGGAGGGGTTAAAAAGGGCGAGCACAGCTCAGCTGGAAACTGTCTGGGAGGGAGTGCAGACCTCTAACTCAGTGAGAGAAGCCTGGCTGGGGTGAAGAACTGTTCAAGAGACTGCTGTCTGTCAAAGCCTCCCTGAGGGAAGGTAGGTCTGACCTCGGACAAGTGGGTGATTTGCTACCAGCTTGTTGTTGCTGGGTGAAACTGCTGCCAGGGGTGTCCTGCCTTAAGGAGGTGACAGCCAAAGAAAGACCTCTTTGTTTTGTACACCCAAGCAGTGGCTTGCTGGGAGCCCAGGAGCAAATCTGTCAGGCTTATATTAAAACTAAGTTGTACGTGCTAAACTGATAATTATTTATAATAATCATGTTTCTACTGACATGAATGCTACAACTTGGATGAGATTTTAAATTAAGGCAATAGGGTGAAATCCTGGTTCTCTTGAAGTCACTGGCATAACTTCTACTGACTTCCTTTTCCTCCTGAAATCTTGGACCCCCTCCCCCCCCCCCCATTGAAGAATTGGATGCACATGGCTAAGAAACAAACTGAAAACAACTCTTGTCTGCTGATTTTTTTGCTAAACTAATTATTATTTAGCAGAGCCTAAGGTTCTAGGCACTGTACACTTGCATAACAAAAAGACTGTCCCCTTTCTTTCTTGTCCTAGGCTATTGGGAAAACATATTGAAGAAAAGCTGGTTTAAGGTTCATTTCATTTTCTGCTAGTTAAGGTGATAGTGCCCAATCCTGAGAAGTGCTGAGTGCCCCACAAGCCCAATGAACTTCACTGGGAATTACAAGTGTTTAGCATTCCTTTCTCAAATTGAGACTGGCTATTGAGGTTACTTCTATTAGTAAAGCAAGCAGGATTTGGCTCTGTAGCTTATAGAATAAGCTAAAGTTAGGGCCTGATCCAAAACCCATTCATGTCCATGAGAGTTTTCCACTGACTTCAGTGGAAGGTGGTTCAGGCCCCTACTGCACTACAACAAATGAGTGTTGTTTGTTTGTTTTTAATAAAACAACCTGGTCCACTAAAATAAAGTAAGAGAATAGCTACAAAGTGTGTACAAATTTGGCTCCTAATTGCCTTGAAGACTAATGATCTATCACAGGTTACTTAGTGTTCATTTTTGTGTCATCTTGGTCAGGTACGACCCGATTCTGCAAACCTATATGGTTGAGAGTAACTCTTATTCATAATGATTTCAGGTGAAGTTCAGGAGACTGCTACTCAGATCAAAATTTTGCACTTTTGAGCATTGAAGTATGTAACCCTGCAATGAGACCCAAGAAATAAATTCAGTAAGAACTGAGTGGACAAAACTGTTCTGGTGTAAATCTACCTATCTATTTTAAGATTTATATTAGCACCTGTCACTCAAGTAGCTGATCATCTCGTATGGTAAAGTTATCAAGAATAAAATTTAAAATAAATGTAGTAAAATATTGTTACTTATTTGAAGCTGTTCAAAATAGCACCTCTGCTAACTTACCTTTACAGCAGCTATTGCTGAGGTTAAAATGTCAAAGGTCCTGCTAACCTGAACAATGTCATATAGGACCCAGTCCTCAGGGACCTAAGAAATGTTTACAATGAAATAAAAAAAATCACAATTCAGTAGCTTTATATTTGGTTGGGAATGGGCAGTAAACATGAACAGCAACAAAACTGGTCTGTTCCCAAAAACTCTTGAACCACTTAGGTTTTCAATCCTCTAGCAGGGGTGGCCAACCTGAGCCTGAGAAGGAGCCAGAATTTACCAGTGTACATTTCCAGAGAGCCACAGTAATACATCAGTAGCCCTGTATCAGAGCCTCCCACGCACCAGCAGCCCTGCCGATCAGCGCCTCCCCCTCTCCCCGCACCCCCTGATCAGCTGTTTTGTGGCATGCAGGAGGCTGAGGTGGGGAGGGAGGAGGAGCAAGGGCAGTGCAGGCTCAGGGGAGGGGGCAGGAAGGGGTGGAGTGGGGGTAGGGCCTGTGGCAGAGCCAGGGGTTGAGGAGTGAGCACCCCCCCCCCCCAGCACACTGGAAAGTTGGCACCTGTAGCTCCAACCCTGGAGTCGGTGCCTATGCAAGGAGCCGCACATGGCTTAGGAGCCACAGGCTGGCCACCCCTGCTCTGTAGCAAAACAAGCTATACACATCCTAAGGGAGTGGTATCCAACCTTCTTACACAGGAGGGCCACAAACTTGAACACAACCTTGTGTGGGCTAAACGGATTCTACATATTTTAATAAGATTTAAAGTCACCGGTATTGATTTATATTTTAAGTTCAGCTTGTTTCATAGGTTGTTTCTATCTAAATACATATGTAGAGTATTGTCTATTTTCTCATCATGTTTGTCATTTTAGTTTACACAAGTGTGTAAACACTAATGAATTGACTGTTAGTATATTGTGTTGAAGCAGGCCGCAGGCCTTATGAAATGCTCTGGTGGGCCATATATGGCTTGTGGGCCATAGGTTGGGCATCCCTGTACTAAGGCAAGCCACCAGTGAGTTGGTACAATAGTATAATCAGCTGAGGTTCACTGATACCTTGGACCAAAACAACCTCCTCCCACCACCCACCTGAGATCACCATGGTTCACAAACAAACTCTGGCAGATGAAGCACATGAGCAGAACATGGAAACACCAGTGGCATAAAACATTCCGAGATTCATCCACAACAGCATAAACAACTTTTAGATGACTACACCACTGCAGTAAAAGAGGCAAAACAGGCCTACTACTCCTACACAAGCAATCTTGCAGAATGATGGCCAGCAGAGCTAGGTCATATAGTGAACCAGATCATCAACAAACACTGCATTGCCCAGACACAAGCACAGAGCACTATAAAAAGCTGACAGCATAGAAGTTCATCTCCTGCCTGGTTTGGCCCAATCACACATGGCTCAAGAAGCCCTGAAAAATAATAGTCTCAACATGTGAAATGGATCCATGTTCCTGCTGGCTATAGAGTGACTATGTCCACTAATGGAAACACACTTTTCTGAAGGAGACCTGGACTATCTATAGATTCTATGAATCTATCTGCCTTACTTTTTAAAGAATAAAAAAGTTCTCCTGAAACCAACGTTCAACCCTGAAGACCTCTTGACTTCAGCTACTGTCCTGTATCAACCTCCTATTCACAACAAATATAACTTAGAAAGTAGTGACCCCAAGTTCCAACAAGTGATATCAGCTGACATCCCGGATGCCTCAAATTGGCACAGCTCTAGCATCACTAAATGATAACCTTTATAGGTCTGGACATAAGCAAGATTTCTATGCTCATACATGTATGTGCATACAATGTAGTCACAGAGAAAACATTCCCCAGGCTGCAGACTTTATCACTTTCCCTGAGACAAACACCATCAATAGAGGGCAGCTATGCAACAGGCAAGATCCTACGTACATTTTCAACATGCCACAAGCAGTAACTCCATATCTGGTATGATGTTTCCTTTTCATGTAGCCACTTGCAGTCAACTACGCAGTAAGACAGGGCTGAGAAGGAGTCACTAGGAAAAATTTTCAGTTGCAGTAAATCAACATAGACCAGAGTATCAGCATACTGATATGACTGCTTCCTTACCAGTTGCTGCTAAACAACCAGTTGCCTGCTAATCAACCACTGGGGCCCCTGGACGATCGAGATACAAAAGGAGCACTTAAAGACGACAAAGTCATTGCGGAGAAACTAAATGAATTTTTTGCTTCAATCTTCATGGCTGAGGATGTTTGTCATCCTTTGTAGGTGACAAATCTGAGGAGTTCTCACAAATTGAAGTGTCATTAGAGGAGGTTTTGGAATTTGATTGAAAAACTAAACAGTAACAAGTGACCGGGACCAAATGGCGTTCACTCGAGTTCTGAAAGTTCCGCAATTTCACATTTGAGTTCTATTAACTATGGTTTGTAACCTGTCCTTTAAATCCGCTTCTGTACCCAATAACTGGAAGATAGTTAATGTAGGGTTACCATAGGTCCAGATTTTCACGGACGTGTCCGGCTTTTTGGTCCTCAAATCCCCGTCCAGGAAGAATTTCCAAAAAGCCCGACTTGTCCAGGAAAATAGGTAGGCCTGGTAAGGGGACCGCCTCCTCCCCGGGCTCCAAATTTCCTGGGCTCCCACTGCTCTCCTCAGTGCAGCAGCAGCCGGAGCCCGGGAGGAGGTGGCTGTGCACTTGGATGCCACCCGCCGCCTCTGTGCCCCCGCAGATCGGGGGAGTTGTTAGTTTTGCTGCAGCCACTCGCACTCGGGCAAAAGACGCTCGGGGGACCCCGGGTGCGAGTGGAGTGGCTGCAGCAAAACTAACAACTCCCCCGATCAGGGCTGGCTTTAGCAAGAATCGGGCCACACTCTGGCCGAAGCTCTGGTTGGGGTCGTGAGGCTTAGGTCCGGGCTGGAGCCGCCAGAGCCACTGGGCTGGGGGGTGCTCGGCCGCCAACCGGAGCTACTCGGTCGGGGCTGGCGCGCTCGGCCGGAACTGGGGCCGGTGCACCAGGGCCCGAGCCGGGCCGGAGCTGCCAGGGCCAGAGCCTTTTGGCTGGGGCCGGCCGCCGGAGGGAGCCGCTTGGCCAGGGGGGCCGGACTGGGCCATGCCTCCTCGTGCCCCGCCCCAGCTTACCTGCTGGCTGGCTGCCTGCCTGTTTCAGGCTTGCTGTGAACATTTGATTCGCGGGAAGCAGGGAAGGGGGAGGAGCGGGGGGGGGGGAGCGTTCAGGGGAGGGGACAGAGTTGGGGTGGGGTGGGGAAGGGGTGGAGTTGGAGCAGGGCCAGGGGCGGAGTTGGGCCGGAGCCCCGTGGAGTGTCCTCTTTTTGCAGTGTTGCAATATGGTAACCCTAAGTTAATGTAATGCCAATATTTAAAAAGGGCTCTAGAGGTAACCCTGACAATTACAGACCGGCAAGTCTAACGTCAGTACCCGGCAAATTAGTTGAAACAATAGTAAAGAATAAAATATCTTCTCAGATACATAGAAGAACATAAATTCTTGGGCAAAAGTCAACATGGTTTCTGTAAAGGGAAATCATGTCTTACTAATCTATTAGAGTTCTTTGAAGGGGTCAACAGCATGTGGACAAGGGCAATCCAGTGGACATAGTGTACTTGGATTTCCAGAAAGCCTTTGACAAGGTCCCACACCAAAAGGTCTTATGTAAATTACGGTGAGTTGTTATGGGATAAGAAGGAAGATCCTTTCATGGATTGAGAACTGATTAAAAGACAGGGAACAAAGGGTAGGAATAAATGGTAAATTTTCAGAATGGAGGGGGTAACTAGTGGTGTTCCCCAAGGGTCAGTCCGAGGTCCAATCCTATTCAACTTCTTCATAAATGATCTGGAGAAAGGGGTAAATAGTGAGTTGGCAAAGTTTGCAGATGATACTAAACTGCTCAAGATAGTTAAGACCAAAGCAGACTGTGAAGAACTTGAAAAAGATCTCACAAAACTAAGTGATTGGGCAACAAAATGGCAAATGAAATTTCATGTAGATAAAAGTAAAGTAATGCACACTGGAAAAAATAACCCCAACTATACATACAATATGATTGGGGCTAATTTAGCTACAACTAATCAGGAAAGAGATCTTGGAGTCATCGTGGATAGTTCTCTGAAACCTCCATGCAATGTGCAGCGGCAGTCAAAAAAGCAAACAGGATGCTAGGAATCATTCAAAAAGGGATAGAGAATAAGATGGAGAATATCTTATTGCCAGTATATAAATCCATGGTACGCCCACATCTTGAATATTGCGTACAGATGTAGTCTCCTCATCTCAAAAAAGATATACTGGCATTAGAAAAGGTTCAGAGAAGGGCAACTAAAATGATTAGGGGTTTGGAACGGGTCCCATATGAAGAGAGATTAAAGAGGGATGATTTAGTTGGGGATTGGCCCTGCTTTGAGCAGGGGGTTGGACTAGATGACCTCCTGAGGTCCCTTCCACCCGGATAGTCTATGAGGAGGTTGTGAAGGCTAGGACTATAATAGGGTTTAAAAGAGAACTAGATAAATTCATGGAGGTTAAGTCCATTAATGGCTATTAGCCAGGATGGGTCAGGAATGGTGTCCCCAGCTGCTGTTTGTCAGAGGGTGGAGATGGATGGCAGGATAGAGATCACTTGATCATTACCTGTTAGGTTCACTCCCTCTGGGACACCTGGCATTGGCCACTGTCAGCAGACGGGATACTGGGCTGGATGGACCTTTGGTCTGACCCAGTATGGCCATTCTTACGTTCTGAGAGTGGTGTCACCTACACACTGAATAGCAGCAATGGTAAAAGCAACCCCTACAGGACTCCATATAGGAGGACTCTGTAAGCTGATTACTCATCACTACCAATGGTTATTTTAATGACAGTGATAAAACAAGAAACTGAGCTAGTGTGTTTGTGGATAAAGAGTATCACAGCTTCCTTAAATTGCGCCAAATTCATTCATAGGGGCTGCCCAATTCTAATCCCACTGTAGAGCATGGAGACCCAAAGGGGGTGTGTGGAGAGGTGGAGAAGAGGCTGTACCTGGCTTCCTCCCATGCACCAGTCAGCAGAGCAAGCTAATCATTCAAGGACCAATTATCTATACCCCAAAAAGGGGTGTAGTAGTGGGTGCCTGGGTGAATAGCCTGGGAACTCCAGAAGAAGGAATCCTTCCTGCTGCTCTCCCTGAGGTGGAGTTTCTGCCTTTCATATAGCATTTTGGGGATGGAGCAAGGAAGGGAGCATTACTTTTGTTTTAAGTAGGAGCACAGGTGTCATGGCTGCAAGGATAAAGGGAAAGGAAGTGCTGGAAACAGTAATCTGCTTATTAGATTAGAAGTCTGGACCACAGTGAGTCTGTAGAAGGTGAGTGTAGAGACATGAAACATTTTAAAGCAAATTTTGCACAGCCACCCTTAAATCTGGCTTTTCCTAATTTGAGTACTTGACTTTAACACTTTTTTAATCTTTAATGTATCTTCGCATTTATAATTTACAAAATAAAGATGAGACAGATCTCACCAACACTGGTGTAAATCAAAAATAATTTCTTGGGAGTTACTAGTTGCTGAGCACTTTTGAAAATCTGGCCACTTAGGTGCTTAAATATTGCACCTAATTATTGGCACTTTTTTTTTTTTTTAAATCTTGGTCTATAGCTATTGTCAGTAAAACTTTGCTCTCTATTACAGAAGAGAGGCTCTTGTAAAGGTCAGTGGAAATTTTGTATGTGCATTTTCATGTAGAAACTGGTCCTATATGTTTCTACACTTTTGGACCAAAAGAAAGCTCTACCTTACTTAATTACATTAATAAGGCTGTTACCTCAATCCAGAAATAATCCATGATGTGTGGGAGTTTGAAAGTTCTGTGTTTGGGAAATGTGGTTTTAAAATACTTTTAAAAGAAATTTGTTTTCTCTTTAACCATATTCATTTGATTTGAGTCTTTAGGCTGACACTGATAAGATTAATTTTGTTAGTTGCACTGAAATGTTATTTAAGCTAAAGAAATAGTTTAATCAACTATTTCATGCATGGTGCTGGTAAAAACATTAAGAGTAAAGGAAAAAATAAGTTATCACTTCCATCTTTAGAACAGTATAGCAGACACTTGGAAGTTTTTGCACTGAAATAATTTCAAGCCAATAAGAACCAATTAATGAAAATAGGGTTCTTGGTTATTCAAATTAGTAGCCCTATGCTTTGTGTACAAATTAATAATAATGTCACCAACCACTCTATCATGAGGGTAAAGATTGTGTTTGCAGGTATGATGGGGTGTACAAGCCCCACACCGAGCAACAAGAAGTTAAGGGATAATTTTGGGCTCAGCCAGCCTCACCCTACCACACCTGCAGCAAATGCTCACGCTTGCGCGCGTGTGCTCTCTCTCTCTCTCTCTCTCTCTCTCTCTCTGCTGGAGCAATTAAAAGGCAGGGAATTAGTTCATTTAGGTGGCAGAGCTGGAGGTGAGCAGACCCACAGTTCCAGCAGAGCAGAGGGATGCCTAAGACTCTGACACAGCTTCCTAAAGGGGCCTGCCCTGAGGGAAGGAGGGACCCACTCCAGAGACAGAGGGAAGCATCCTGTGGACCTTGGACTTTAGTAACTCCCCTTACTTATTGTGGTTTAAGTTTCCTCACCAGGGGAAAGCCGTGGACTAAGCTGACCCCAGGGGGGTGGACAAGAGGAAGAGGCCCAGGGAGGACATAGCCCAAAGGGCCCTGGTTTGGATGCTGGTGAGGTGGGAGGGCCCAGGCTTCCCTCCCCACAACCCCCTTGGCAGGCAGGAGTTGCAGCCATAACCACTAGGCCACACTTCCCAAGAGAACCATTACAGCAGCATATAGAGTGTTTGTTTTCCACATGTAGTAGGCCAAAGCTGTGAAATGAACTCCCACAGAGACTATGGATCCTCACAAATCTCACCACCAGCTGCTCCAAGAGCAAGGTGTACTTCTTCAAGCTTGCTGTTTATTAAAATACATAGTTTTTTTTAAATGTATACACTGCTGTCCCCCTGCAACACTTCTCCCCTACTCCCCCCAAAATAAAAACTCCCTACCAAAACAAACTACTAACAATACAATTCTCCCTCTGGAGACAGAATGAATTACCTTAATACATTCATGGAAGGCATGCAGATCCTACAGTGATGGGAGAGATATAAAACCTTTATAGAATAGAATAGAATTTATTTCCTTTACAATTAATAATATGGTACAGTAAATTACTAGACTTGTAACAAATAGGTGCAGATTCTTAAACCCCTATAAACACTGCCCTTACGCGTCAAAGGGTCTCATCTGATGTCATTGGGACAGTCTGGTAGCATTTTACTCCATAATGTGAATTATGATTAGTATTAGAATATTTCATAACAACCTTTGTTGGAAAACAGTTCTCAAGTCCTAATCTGAAAAAAATAATTTTCAAAAAACACTCTGATATTTTATCAGAAGTGATAATCTAGCCTGTAGCAAGGAGCAGTCTATTACCATGGAGCAGCCTTGGACAGAAACAGCAGTGGGTGACTTGCAATCTTCCCCCCTGCTCTTGGGAGGGAGTAAACATGGTGACAGATATAATTCTGTCATGGAACACTTGTGGGCATAAGCTATGCTATTGGAGGCATTGGGTGAACAGAGTTGATGCTTCAGTCATCTGCACAAGGAAGGGCACATACTGGCTCTGTGGTGGCTGCTTTCCCTAAGTGCAGAAAATGGTGGTACAGATTTACCCCCCTCTGCTCCCTACCAGTTCTGGCATACTACTACAAAATTATTCATATACGCTAAAACAATTAAGTCTCTATTAATTTAAATGAAGCTGCTACAGAATTTCCATATTTGAGTGCAACAGAACCCAGGGATCTTGCTGCCACCAAGTACACCTTGTGTATACCTTGTTCTCAATCCACTTGGTCTATTGTACAGCTGGGACCATGGATTTACATGGCATAAGATTGTGAGATGCAATAGTATTGTCCACATTTTCTACCCCCACTCTCTTATTTGTGCCTACCTCTATTTTGTAGTTAACATAGAAACCTCATTTTGGAATTTTCAAAAGCTTGCACTAGTGCACGTGGCCTCTTGCTTGTTCCAGTGGGGGCTTGGCATATGTTTGGATGCTGATGGGGTTTTCAGAACACCTTGTCAGTCAGTCATTCCTAAGTCACCTGAACCCTTACTGAATGGCTGGCCACTCAATGGGAATCTTCAAAGTATTTCAGAGGACTCCACATGCTGAGCTGTGCACTGCTCAAGGGTAGGTCATCTCAGGAGCATGACTGTGCCAGCAAACACAAATTCACTGACTCATTGGTTCCTCTGAAAACTGCGCATATAGGATCACCACTTCTGATTGATTATAAAACTCCAGTTCTACAGAAGGGAGTAGGCCATGCTCAAAGTTGAACTCAGGTGCCTGAACTTTAATACACTAGGGGGCCACCTAGAGACCATCCCTGCACACATCATTTGTGTGGCCTATCCAGCTATTGTAGTCTAGAGAGTTTTAACAATGAAATAGTCAATAGCATTTTTTCCAGCTTGTAATAGAAGCTTGGGGGCATAACTGCTTTGGCTGTGCATGGAAAAATCTGTATATGAAACAATCACCCTGCTGTTCCTAGCAACTGCATTCAGGTCAAGAACACTGATATCATTAGAGATGAAACCATTTTTTCACGCTGCAGGTCTGTGTATAAGATTTGATCATTTGAGATAGGTTTTTTCTTTATCTCACATTTCTAAAAGGGTTCTTTATCCTTGTATTGCTGCCAGTTAGTGCTGACAGCCCTTAGTCCAGTCCCAAATTTAAATTACAAAAATGAAAAATTTACATATACTGACCACAAAATTGGGTTTGTGACATTTGGAAGAGGTTGTGGAGAAGACTGACCTGTGCCCCACAAGGCTCATGAGAGGTCTCAGGCATAAGTTCAGGCAGTCTCCTCCAGGCCCTCCTAGCCAGAGCTAGGAGCCAAACTGGCCCTAGGAAGTCCCAGTATTGGAAGGGCACAATCCATCTCCCCTCCATCCCTTTGGCAGGTTGTGCATCTGCATCAGGATGAATTCCATGCCAAAAGTTGGTTCCTATATGCCCCAAAACTCTCCTAGCAGAGACACTGCTGTAACTTTGAAAATGAACCATGTGCAGATCTGGAAGTAGTTTACTTGCCTTCCTCCCCCATTTGCTATTTTTGCCTACCTATAAAGTTCTTTAGAACATAAGAACATCCATACTGGTCAGACCAAAGGTCCATCTATCCCAGTATCCTGTCTTCCGACAGTGGCCAATGCCGGGTGCCCCAGAAGGAATGAACCGAACAGGTCCACTAGGACCACTGGCAAATTGCAACTGATGTCATTGTTTGTACATTTGCTCCAAAATGTTTCCATTTCGGGTGTCTACTACCAATTCTGTATGAAATCCTTCAACGTTATCCCTGGCCAAAGACCTTTTTAATCTGACTGATGTTCAGTAAGGTACCCCAGAGAAGGTAGTCTATAGCGATTGTTTTGTAATAGCATGTATTGAAAACAGGACATTTGTTAAATATACTGATTTTTATTTTTTCGCATCAATCTTTCTTCCTGCCTCTTCATAAAAGGTGCACATCTTGTATCAATACTATTTAAAGCTTTACATAAATGATATGGCCCCTTTTAGATTAATATCTGTAACCATGTATCTTTTTCTCTTTAAAGATAGCTGGCTAAAGCCTCTTTACGCTTGACAAATTCTTCGACTTCTGGATATTGTACATTTGATATGCTTGGCAATTGTATTTTTTCCCCCTTCATCTGTTTGAAATCTAAAAGTTCAGATCATCAGTGTCATGAGCTGTATAAATACCTCATCTTTCTTGATCTTCAAAGTTCCCTTTTACTAATCTGATTGAACTCTTCATTATCATACATGTGGCAGTGGAGATGGAAGCTGATTTAGTTTCATTATTATTTTATGTATTGTGGTAGCACCTAAGAACCCCAGTATTGGATCAGGGTCCCATTGTGCTAGAAATTGTACAAATATGTAAGAAAAAGGTACTCTTAATTATGTGTGGAAGAATTTTCATTTTTATTTTTTCTTATAATTTTGACAATTACACTGGTCTACAATTTTTGAGAAGTCGTCTGCTTCAGAGATAAAATGTGCTATTTATTATGTATTTTGATGTGCTGAATTCAAATATGACAATTAAATATCTTAGAAACAGTAGCCAATCAGTTGTTTTAAGTTTTTACATTTTATGTCTATGTATATTGTGTAGATAGCATGACCAACTAGAATTGATGGCAAAACATTGCCATTATGCAGTAAAACAGCTTTAAGACTCGTCTTCGATGAATCAATGAACAGTCTCCACTCATCTGGATCGTGAACGATGTTGAGGGCTGCCATCACACCATCCATGTTGTCGCAGGCTACAAGATCACCTTCCATGAAGAAGAATCGGACAAGATCCTTTTGACGGTCACAGAACATGGAAACCCTAATATCACCTGCCAGGAGATTCCACTGCTGTAGTCTGGAGCCCAACAGCTCTGCCTTACTCTTGGGTAGTTCCAAATCCCTGACAAGGTCATTCAGTTCACCTTGTGTTATGAGGTGTGGTTCAGGGGAGGAGGATGGGAGAAAATGTGGGTCCTGTGACATTGATGGTTCAGGACCAGAAGTTTCATCCTCTGCGTCTGACTCAAGTGAGAATGATTCTGGTGCATCAGGAACTGGCAGTCCTTCTCCGTGGGGTACTGGACGTATAGCTGATGGAATGTTTGGATAATGCACAGTCCACTTTTTCTTCTTTGACACCTTTCCCAACTGGAGGCACCATGCAGAAGTAACAATTGATGGTATGATCTGTTGGCTCTCTCCAAATCATTGGCACTGCAAAAGGCATAGATTTCCTTTTCCTGTTCAACCACTGGCGAAGATTTGTTGCACAAGTGTTGCAGCATATGTGTGGGGCCCACCTCTTGTCCTGATCTCCATTTTTGCAGCCAAAATAAAGGTGATAGGCTTTCTTAACCATAGTGGTTATACTGCGCTTCTGTGATGCAAAAGTCACTTCACCACAAACATAGCAGAAGTTATCTGCACTATTCACACAAGTACAAGGCATCTCTGCTCACTTTGGCTAAACAGAAATGTGTCCCTTTGCAAAAATCAAACCCTGACAAATAAGAGAGCACGACACTGTATGATTTCTAGAGCTGATGTAGGGCAATTTGTTCAGCAGAGTGATGTAAGCTTCGTTATGATTGCATCATCCATGACCTCTAGGAATAACATGATGCAATTCATATCATGTTTGACGCAATACCAGCTTCAGATTGCATCATTCATTGTTTTGCCTAAAAAGCAAGTACTGTCCAAACCCAGTCATAGATTTATTCATAGATCCAGTCAAAGATGTATTTTAGTCATTTCTGGTTTAAATTGAGATTCCCTTCCCTTTATAACTCACTTATCCTCCGCCATCCCCAAGTCAAGGGTCGTATATACTGACCCAATAGCGCATCTTGAAAACTAGAGCCTATCAACAATTTTAAGCATCATTTTCGTTCTCAGTGACCCAGAAGTAGTAAAGTTTGACTACATTTATTTCAGAAGCATTTTGGCTGTAGAGCAGTGTTATAGATTGTATATTTTTAAGCTTTTTATTTGTATTGATTTAAATTTTCACAGTTGTAGGAAATTATGGGAGAGGCAGACAATAAAAATTGCTGACAATAGACATTGAGATTCAAAAGCTAAAGGTTTATAACCATTAAAACACAATTTGTCAATATCACCTGTCAAAGTATATAAAATATATTAAATCAAACTCTAAGGCCTCAAGCAGTATTTTCTTTCTTTGCTTATCTGTAAATTTGGATCATCATCAATGGAAGTAATTGTATGTGTAAAGTAAAATCAATATTTACAGATTTAAAAACTCAAATACTTCCAAACTTACCCCAACTGATGCTTTTGTAATAGGCCTGTGGCATAAAGCACCTGACCTTTATTTTTTCTTACCCAGATAACTTTTCTTGATAAAGTGAATGGACATCCAGAACTGCTTCTTGTTATGCTATGCCTGTACTCAATGACTAACATCTCTTAAGTGAAGCCTTAGTAATATTTACATGTATAAAGAAAGGGAAGTCCAAGCAATTTAGTTGGTGTAGAAAAGTGTTAGTACTCTTTTTTTCGCCCTTTCCCCCCTTCCTATATAAACTTGGAAAATATAGATGGTGTTTTAAACATTTGCTTGGCCCTATATTGCTATTGAAAGATGGTCTATAGAAAAGCATTCTATCTTCCTGACCACAAATTATCATAAGATCAAAACTGCTGTATAAAGGCTAAATATTAAATAACTTCAATTTTTATCAAGAATGGATGAAACATTCACTCAGGTGTAACTGAGAGCACAACTTGAGTTCAAGTGGTCCTATGGCTATTAGTAATAGTGCAAGATCTGAAAAAACTTTGTAAGATCAAAATCTTGTCTCTTACAAACACAATTTGGTCCCATAAAATATATTACTTCACCCACCTTGTCTCTCCAATATCCTGGGACCAACACACTATAACAACACTGCATATTCAGCCAAACTTACTGGCTGTTATCCACTTCTTTGGGACCCTATCTTTGATGTTTATTTGGATAAAAATTAGGTTAATATCTTTACCACTTTTACCTCATCTTGTCTCTTTAGAAATTGTCAGCTGAACCTTGCTTAGCTTAGAAAATGTGGCAACCTCACAGCTCATCATGGTATGCCTTGCATTTAATACTGGGTGTTACAAGCTTGGAGGGAAAACTTGCACTTCAAGGTAGGCAAGATGAAATATTGCAGATAAAATATTCTTGTCAAAGTGACATACAAGCAGGCTGACGAGCTATACTACAAAATATAATGAGGGCAAAGGCTTAACAAGATAATTACTTTTTCTTTTTATTGTAATTACATTAAATTAAAAAAACAAAAGTTGGTTTTTATAAATATGCATGTAACTAACAATCATGGATGTTTCTCTCTCGCACATGCTGAGAATAAAGTCTCATATTTTTGAAAGCCTTTCAAACAAGGATCTCAAAATACTTTACAGACACTAATTAGCTTTGCCACCCAGCTATGTAAGTGTTATATGCACATCTTCTATATTGTGACTCCCACCCTTTGTGCTTCACTAAGGGACTTGTGTGTTGCAATGCTCAGCATTGCGACATACAACTTTTAGGTGCTTAGAAAATCACAAGAACACCACTGTGATCCATAAGACTGTCAGGTGCCTAGCCTCTCAGTAAAATGAATGTCAAGAGATACACATATTAGACTGCAAAAGCAAGCATGCTAGGCAGGGAGGTGCCAAAAGCAGCAGCCTAAGCTAGATAATGGGATTTGCCAATGAAAGGGGACTGTCTTAAGCCCTGCCCCTCTCTTAGATAGGTGCTTAGTAATCCCCCAATGAGAAGTAGCTGCTTCGGGTATGGTCTACACAGCAACTAGACACTTAAAGGTGGCTCGTGCCAGCCAACTCAGACTCAGGAGCTGTATCATTGCTGTGTAGACTTCTGGGCTCAGGCCTGCAGGTTTCTTTGCAGTGTAGACATACCTCTGGAGTCAACTGGCTTAGATGCTTCTTGCAAGAATTAGTTAGGTACCTCCCTAGCTCCCCGCAAAACACTTGGTGATGCTGACCACACAACCCTTCTTGTATATGGGATGTGGGAGATCCAAGTTCAATTCCCCCTCCTTTGCTAGAGGGGCAGAAAGGATTTGAACAGGTGCCTCCCACATCCAAGGTGAGTGCTGTAAACCATGTTCTCTAAACTACTAGCTCCCTTTCATTAAACCATTCAGGAGAGTGCTCCAGCTACAGAGCTATGGGATATTCTGATGTGGGGCTCTCTGTCAAAGTCAGGGGCATAACTAGGAATAGAGACAAGGGCTATGTCAGCCTACACTGCAGCCACAGCATGCCACCAGTCTTTTATTGGAGTCAGCTAACTGGAGCTCTGGTTGTGGGGCTAAAAATGCCACTGTAGACAGCTGGGCTAAGGCTCTAAGTCTGCAATGGGAGAAGGTCACAGAGCCCAGGATCCAGTCCAAACCTCTCCACTGCTATTTTTAACTCCACAGCCCCAGCCTCCTGACTCCAAGCCAGTTGACATGGCTTCTGAGATGAGGTACTCCATGTTATTTGCAGGTTCCATGTATCCCAGATGTCCTAATGCCTATTCCCTTTCTCTAAACCATTAGTCACCATTGCCTCCCAAAACACAACAAAGGAGCATTATAGTGAGCACCAAAATTAACTTTAATTAAGTAAGTAAATAGTTTAATTTAAATACAACTCTCCATCTAGGAATCGGCCTGCCAATGGAAGGCTGCATTTCCTTTCATCTTCTTGGAATCCGCTTGAAAACCTCTTCATCCCAGAAAAGGGCTCTGTGTTGAAAGTCTAAAGCAAACGGCTGATGAATGAAAAGTTTACTCAACTCCTTCTAGCTTTGATTTTTTTCCCCATGCACCGTTTGAGTTTCCTGAGTGCAGGTGCCACCCAAGAACTGCACTATTGCATTTACTTTTTCTTTTCCCCATTTCTATGTATGCCTGCTAATTAAAGCAGGGCTGCATGTGCCCCGTTCTCCTAACTCAAGCCTGCAGGCACGTTGGGGCGCGGCGAGCTTTCCGCTTCCTTATTGCCCCCAGCCTGCCCCGTGTAAGACACCAAGTCAGGGGCTGCCCCCCTCACGTCGGGAGCAGCCTTTCCCCAACGTAGCCGGTGCCAGGGGCCCAGCCTAGTACTTTGCTCAGGGCGGGGTTTGGCCGTTCCCACAGCTCCTCGCCCCGCTGCCGTGGCTGCTGCGAAGGGTTTGGTGTGACTCTCCTGGCATGTCCCAACTTGGTTCCCCACCCAGCGCGCTCCTGAGAGCGCCGGGAACTACCTGCGGCCGGCTGCACTTCGCCGCGCTCCGACGTGACTCTCGGGTAACTGACGAGCTCGGGCTCGGGCTGGGAAAAGCTCCTTAGACGCGGTTCGTAGCGATTTCCACGCGCGGGGGGGATCGGCACCGTAAGTGGGATCTTTCCTCGCCCTCTGCAGGGGCTGGGGGCAGCGGGGCTCGGCTCCCTGCCCCCCGGGTTGCTCCGCTCGCCGCCAGTCCCTTGCCGGGCTGAGGGGCGGCGGGGACCGTTCCCCACGGCCAGGCTAGTTTGTCCGGCTCGCCTCGCCTCGCCCCGCCCCTTCCCCCGGCAGTCCCCAGCAGCGCCGCTCGGGTTTGAAAGCGGAGCCCGGGCCCAGGGGAGCAAAGGAGTGGGGTTGCGGCGCGAGCCCCTGGGAGCGACCCCGGGCGTGCAGCGCCCATGAAGAGAGGCGATGGCTGGGCAGGGGGAGCAAGGACCAGAAGGGCGAGTTGTTGGGTGGTTAGCGGAGTTAGGGCAATGGGAGGTGGTGGGCCATTAGGGGGTATGAAGGGGACAACTTTGGGGCAGGGGAGTGAGAGCTGGGGGAAGGTGCCAGGGGGTTGTGAGCAGAGCTATAGCAGAGGCTGGGTGCTGTAGGCTCCCCCGCCCCCCGCTTCACTCTGAGCTGCAGACTTGTTGGGCTAAACGTGCCCAGGAGCTGAGCTTTGTCTCAGCAGAAACGGCCAGATCTTGGGAGATCCAAGCTTGGCTGTGGAGGGCGGGACCTGCCTTGCACGCACACCCCACTGTGGGTGCAATCTGTGCTCCTCCAAGCCTGGGCTTGCATGCTGCAGGAGCGACAGCCCACTCTGGCCTGCTCTGAGCCTGTCCGCTTGCCACACCCACCCAAGTAGTGAACTGGCCAAATAGCTACTAATAGGCTGGGTCACATGGAGTGGAGCCTGCCGGCTTAGCACCCCACCGCTAACACCACACTGTTTTTGGTCATGTCTTGGGGCAGCTCGTCACCTCCACTGCCAGAGAGTTCACTCAGCAGGTAACATACCTGCACCTGGCTAAGCCCACTGAAAGCAATGTTCTGAAGGGCTCCATGGTCACAACTGCTCTGCTGCCCTGGGTATGTGCCATTGGGTCCTTTCCCCCAGGCTTACTGTAGGGCCTGGAATTTCTTGGAGGCAAGGATGCAAGTAGAACTCACTCCAGCTTTTACCACTTCTTTGCTTCCCACCTGAAGTAAATAGTGGGTTGTTCTGCACTTCTTTGCACCTATTGAGCACCTATACAATCGCTGTTGGTTGGGTCTTTCTTCTGTTTGTTTTATAGAAACTTTTCCAGCTCTGGCCATAGCTACCACAGGTTTAGTCTCCTAAAGGTCAATCAGCATTTGGTAGTTTTCATATTTGTGTCAACAAGTTTAATTTTCTATCCTACAGAAAAAATGATGTTCAACTTTTCCCTATTAAATTCTACTTTTCCTCTGACTGTAATAGAGCATTTTGGATCCTTTGGTAGGAAAGGCACTACCCAGGTAGGGAATGCAGTGTCATAAAACATCTATTCTGTTAGCAACTGGCTGAGCAAGGCTCTTGTGTATTGTCCATAGCTTTGATAATAGGAATAATTGGTTTAAAGGTGTATTGTTCCAATAACAGCCATAAAATCCACAAGCATCATATGTGATAGAGGTGAGGGATGTAGGGAGATGTTTGTGCATTGTCTTATTGATATATACCCACAGGTGGGTCATTGCCTAGAGTAATGTGCAATGTATAGGGGCCTGAATATGGAGCAGGACTCATTATTTATTTTGCCTTTTCTGTGTCTGCCATCCATCTGTCATCTTTGTGGAGGCTAACATGTTGTAAGTCCATTTCTACGAAGACACACATTTCCACTTCCTTCCCAAAATACAAGCTTTGTCTTGCTGTGCTGCTTGTAGCAACATTGGAGAGGGCGGGGTATGTTGTTTGCGTGAGCAAAAATGAGCAAGCCTGTGCAGGATGCATGCAGAGTTTACATACTGTACCAACTGATTCAGCTGGATCACGTGCTCTGAAATGCAAATCTCCTATTCATTCAGTGAAGCACATTTCAGCTCTTGGTAGGAAAATTCTTTCTTGACCAATGTTAAGTATCCAGTCCCTATGTCCACAAGTGGAAGATGGCTAATACAGTGAATGTCAGGTGCACGCAACTAAACATAGGGAAAGCACTGGAATTGACAGTTGATGGTATATCTCAGAAGGTACCTGACAACTTTCTCACAGCCAGTCTGTTTTAAAAATATGTACACAAAGTCTGATTAATCAAAGTGCATTTGACATATATAAAGATAGGAAGATGGGTTTAGGCAAATTACTGAAACCTCAGACTATGGGCTTGATCCTGCAAATCCTTAGCTGTATCAGTAATAGGTTTGCTAATGTAAGGATTAATCCTGAGAATGAGTCTTTGAAGACTCAAGCCCACTGTACAGAAACAATATACACGGCGGAAGGGACTTAAAAAAATCTTTCAAAAGTCAGCGCACTTTGTTTCCCAATTTAATCTCTGTGCTGATTTATATTAAAAAGATCTCAAAAAAACCAAAACCATATACTTTTTTAATATAGTGAAATTTTAACTAGCTGATACACCATAAAAAATATGAAAAGTTTAGTTTGCCTGACAGACCAATCGTCTAAATCTCTGTTCTATAGCGTACCTTCTACAAGTTCTTAACCTTCCATCAAGGTGCCCTTCCTGTGCAATAACTCTTACGTTCTGGGAAGGGAAAAGACAATTGCAAGAGAGTTAGAGATGGTACTATATCTACTTGATAGAATCACTTCAATTTGAGAGTCTTCTTTTGTCTTAACTTATCCACGTACCAGACACTGATGTCCTTAATTCCAGACAATATGTTCCATGTGTCTCACCTGCCTTGACTGCTTTCTTTTTCCTTATGATAAACAGGAAATTTATTTAATTTCTTAAAAGGATGCTGCTTTTGACACTTTTATAAGCAACATTTTTTTCTGAGAAACATAATTAGTCTTATGTGGGACAAAATTCATTAATGCAGAAGTCTGCAGCTTTTTTTGAGATGGAGAGTCATATTGTATTTATAGCCTGCTGCCGTATGTCTTAGCCCAGGTAATTGCATTTGATCTGTATGTCCTATTTAATAAATACATTTTCTTCAATAAAACAACAGGCAAAAACCAAAGAACCCCCTGTCCTCATTTAAAAACAAAAGAAAAGGAAAAATATCAATGTTGGCTCAAATGCTTGGCTGGAATAAATCTATAAAGCTCCATTAACTTAAATTGAACTCCAATCTACAACATCTGAGTTTCTAGCCCATTAAAAATAAGAAAACCAAACCTTCTTTCCCTTAATCCCCACTGCAGAGACTTGCATAGACTAGTTAGAAGGAATGAATAGTGGAACAAATGAAGCTTTGCCTCATTCATCGTGCATCAGTCCCCACACCCAATATTTATTATATATTTATTAGGGGTGGAGGTGCACACAGAATAAATTGAATAGCAATGCATACTGAAGAGAATAAAGCAAGAAAGTATGACAAAGGATAGAAGGGAAATATATACAGAAAGTAGAAATCCCTGGCTAACCATGTTGTGTAACATCACAGTTGAAGATTACATTTTAAATTATATAGATCTCATGGCAGTGTGCAGTGTTATTTTTTCACTTGTTCTCAAGATGTCAGTGTTTTATATTTGAATGATCCTGTTCCAACTATTGAAATCAATGGGAATTCCCATTCTCAACAACACTTAGATACCACAGTAGTAACCCTCTTTAGAAATACCTTAGAGAGAGTGACTTCAGTGGAATCAGGATCAGGCCCTTACCATCAAACTAACAGTGCAATGGTTAGAGTGATATTACCCCTGGGAAAGTCCTACAAAAGTGCACTAACTGGTCAATTTAGTAGCCTGCATTAGTGAATTGTCTTCCCATTAATATTCAGTTGAATATCTATGAATTTTGTACTTAATAACTTTTCACTCTTGGTCTTAAATAGCTTTGAAAAAGTGTTGCCCTGTTGTTTGAGTTCACAAAACATTGATTTCAAAGTGATACTATCTCAACTTCATGAGAGGCCTAATTTTGTCTTTTTAATTTTTTTGCTCCTTTATGCATCACGGACTGATTCTCCACAGCCTTGCACCATGTGTAGTCATTTGCATCCGTACAAAGTGTGTGTAAAGATGTTACTATTCCTATTTTATACCTACTTTGTACCCACTGTGCAAGGCGGTGCATAATCAGCCTCTGCATATCTCCCACTGTAAAACATCATAATTCTCAGTCAGCGGACATGAACCAAGCCTCCTTTAGCTTACTGCTAACCACTGAAATCCGCCACTACAGTAGCAGCAAAAAACACTTCTTTTCCTCCAGGCTCAAGAGCATAGTATTTTGGGTGATGATCTCTCCTTCTGGTGCCCCAGAGACAGAATTCAAATTGAATCCTTCATGTGTCTGGCTGATGCCAGCTTCAGATTGGCCTTTTCCCATTTCTTTTAAGCTTCAGATTTAGCAATCTCCTCAACAGCAGTCTTGGTTTAATTTTTCACTCCTATTTCATCCTCCTTTATCCAGCTGATCTTTCCTCCCTTAGAAGGAATTTAGTTGCAAGACCAACAAATCTGCAGACACAAATATTACTTGGATTACTATCCAGAATTGAAAATAAATAATATTTGAACATTGGATTTTACAATTAAGTTAGTACAGTGTGCTATAGGGAGCTTTTAATTTGTATTTCATTAGGCTTAATTTAAGTGGTATTTGGAAGCCATTTTCAGTTGCATTTTCATATTATTTAGGCTATTTCCAACGTAGATTACTAAAGTAAATGAACACTGCACTTCTTGCAAAAACATTAGGAAGATCTACATATAAATAAAATAGTTTATGTGCTCAATAAATAAGTTCAGCATAATATGTACATTTATTATTTACATAAATAGTGCATTACTGCAAAATATCATTAAATAGGCTTCTAACAAGGATTTTCACGTTAATTTTCTAGCAACACATTAGGTATCTGTGTCCTAAGTTACTCTGCACGCAATAGCTGTTCTCCCAACTTCCCCTACTCTCCTTTGTTTATCTTTCTCTGAGTCACATTATGTTGTTACCATTGGGGTTGGGAAGGTTCTGTCATGTACCTGCTTTCTGTTCTACCTGACCACTTGCATGCTGCTCTCTTGGGTTTCCAAGTTATAGCTTACCTCCCTAGGCCAAAGATTGTAAGGAAATTGTAGAAGTTCAGTGGAGTTGTATGGCTGTAAATGAGAGGAGAACTTGGCCCTCTATTCTGTATGTACTTACTCCCCTTGTACGTACCCCCTTTCTCTGTGGCAGCAGCCACAAACCCCCTTCCAGTTTAATTGAAAAAAGAACATTTATGTGAGCAATAAAAAACTCCGGATTTTTTATTATTGTTGTTTTAAATTAACAGTAAGATAAAAGCAGCCGCTCCAGAGGCTGAGCAGGGTGGAACTAGAAAACAGATTGCTGAGTCATAGTCTGATTCAAGATGTGGGAGGAGACAACTCTGTTTCAAGTAACTCATGAAAGTGAGGTAGGCTGGCTTTGCTTCAAGCAGCAAGAGGATTAGATCAGCATGGTGAATAAAAAGGTAGATAAAGATAAGGACATCAAAGGCTGTGGTTTCAGAGAAGCCTGAGAAAAGGTATGTGTACAAGGGAGGACTATGAGAGACTATAGCATAAAGAAGCAGGAATCAGGGCTGGGGTTTTAACACTTTTAAGTATGGTCCAGCAAGCATAGAGTTTTGAAACAGTTGTCTGGAGGAAATTTACATATTCATTCTCCACACACAGAACATGTGCTGTTTATACTACAAGACTAGGAATCAGGAAATCTGGGATGTATTGCCAGTCCTGCCACAGACTCTACATATGAACCTCAACAAATCACTTAACTCACAAGTGCCTCAGTTTCCCCATCTGAAAAAGGGGAGACTAATACCCACTTGGCTTAGGTTTGTGAAGCTTACTTGATGAATTTTCAAAAGCACTCTGAAATCCTTAGATGGTGGAAGAGAAGGTTAAAGTATTATCATTAAAATTTCCAAAAACATTAACTGTTTTCTTTCAATTTCCTCTCAGGTACATTTCATTGGTGCATGAATGGAAATTTAAAAGGTTTGTCATTAAATATTGGTGAAAATGGAAACATCATCTATGCTTTCATCTTTACACGATGAATGCAGATCAGACAATTACATTGAACCTCATTACAAGGAATGGTATCGTGTAGCTATTGATGCTTTAATTGAAGGAGGTTTAGAAGCCTACCAAGAATTTCTTTCCAAAGAGAGATGTTCAGAATTCCTAGCAGAAGAAGAAATTAATTATATTTTGAACACTGTTCAGAAACTTCCTCAAAACACAGTTTATTCCTCTGACAATGCTGTTGATGATACCTCTTCCTCGGGTACTTATTGGCCTATTGAATCTGATGTGGAAGCTCCGAACCTTGACTTGGGCTGGCCCTATCTGATGCCTGGAATATCTGGAGGTACAAATATTGATCTACTTTTTCATCCACCACGAATACAGCCTTTCACAATAAAGGAAACCATTAGGAAGATGATAAGAGAAGCAAGAAAGGTAAACAGTTTAAACAATATTTATATTCAAAGACTATGGAAATAATTTGATATTTATTGAGTCTTTTTGTGCATACTATCAGTGGGAAGAAAAATCTGCCTGAAAGAAAATTGGATGTAAAGAATTATTGGATTGAGGCCTTTGATAGGCACATAAGAAATGTCTAGATAATTGACAGACCTGTTGTTTTGATCTCAGTTTTCCTTATGAATATAAACTGAATCTTCATATGAATGTTATAACAACAAATTTGGAACATTGGACTAGATCCTTAGCTGGTGTCATTCAGTCTAGCTCCAAGGTCTATCCAATTTGTTATTTTGCTGTGATTAGGTGTTCGTGCGTGCATGTGAAGTTGTCTGTCGGTCCAATTCTTGTGAAAATGTTGCTGACTTACATGTACCAGAATCATGTTTCTTGAAGCGCTCAGGAAGCAAGATTTTTGTGACTTTGAATACAACTCCTGCTTACAGTAATAGAACAGAAAAGCACAAAAGAGTGGTAAGAAGAAGTGCACACTCATCTTGCAAAACAAATAGAGGTATTATTTTAAGCCTACTAGCCTTGACTTATGACCTTTTAACTGTACATTATCATATTTAGCTTAGGCCTTGATCACTGTGTATGCTGCTGGAAAGCTATAGAAAAGTATTAGCACACTTTAAATTGCTTACAGTTTCAGAAGAGTCTCAATCTTGGATCAATATTTCTTTAAAATGGAAGCAAAACATACAAAGTTTACTAATTTTAAGCTGTGATATATGAGGCACCTATCAAAGCTTTTTGTAACAGAAAGCTGTATAAGCAAATACACATCTATCCAAAGAAAAGACATGACTTAAAGCCCCACACTTACCTCAGTAATGTGGCATGGAGGGGCACTGGAAGAGTGTAGGCTCAGATACAGCAGTCCATCCCTGTTCAGCAAACCACTTTGTCAAAAAGTTTCACTTTAGGCCCTGTTTCATGTACGATGTGCTAAGTAAAAACATGAAATGACTCCACATTTCTAACATTAATTTGGGTCTTTATTAAGTGAACTAGTTACAGGCATGCTGCAACTGCAGCTAGTATTCAAGCCAGAGGAATAACAAATTGGCTTTGTGGTGCCTCCTCCAAACCCGTCTCTCCTGCAACCTGTGCTCCTCCCTCTAAGTTTCCTGCAGATGGCTGCAGGTCATGGTTAAGCCTACCAAGGGCACATAAGTGTGTACTCAAATTTAAGCTCCTGCTGAAGTGCTTTGCTGAACAAACATGGGTTTAATCATGTGCTGAAATGCTTTGCTGAATTGGGGCCATAAAGAGGAAGTGGACTGGTAAGGGAATGGTGAGAAAAGGCAGTTATGTGGTGGTATTTTTCTACCACTGTGGTGCTGCCACCAGTCCATCCCTACTATTTGCTTACTGGTACTGCTGCATGTTGGGAAGAAAACAGTCCAGTTGCAAGGGAGGGAGGAGTTGGGAAGAGTTGGTCTTCATGGCGTATTCCTTTCTGAATGAGTCAGAATACTGTATTTATGTTAATGCTCCTGTTAGCAGCAATAATTCTGCCAATTTATTCTAATCTCCTTTCCCCATTGGAGGGCCTGATCCATGAAAACCCCATTCCCCTAAGGAAAGCACTCGACAGCACAGTTAGCCATGCTGCCAGGACTGGCTTCCCCTTGTGGAAGGGGCTTGGAGTACCAAAAAGACATACTGACTTCTCTCTTAAGACCTGAGATTGTGAGGAGTGGCATGTCTTTTCTGTGTACATGTTTCTTTCTGGCCTACAGTCCATGCTGCTTCCATTGGTTCTGCCCTATGCAGAGGATGCTGCCACATGAATGCTCAAAATTTTGGGCAAATATTCCTCCTCTGTGTGTTGATATGGGAAAGGTTGGATGTGACCCTTACCGTTTTTAAGGAAGGATCTATGTATAGTACTTTAGATCTCTAATACTTTATTTAAATGACTTCCATGTTAATTAAGAGAATGTTTTGTAGTTGATGTTACTGATGAATGAGCAATAATAAGACAGAACAAAGACTTGATTGGTTGATCGGTGTAATACCAAACAGGAAAAAATGAAGTTTAATAGCAGTCTTAAAACTGAGCCTTGTGGTGATATAGATAAGGTTCTTCATGAAGTTAACATTCAGCCTTGAAGGGGGAAATGGTATTTGTCTGGGTCTTAAAACTTTTTTTCTTGTATTTTCAGGCATGTGATTCATGCATAATTATGCTTAAAGAAAGGTGCACTGTAGGGGAAGTATTTATAATTAGCAGCAGTAAAAATTTAGGTCAGTTTGTAAACATTAGAATTAATTTTTTTTTAAAATATATGGAGATATCATATCTCCTGGAACTGGAAGGGACCCTGAAAGGTAATTGAGTCCAGCCCCCTGCCTTCACTAGCAGGACCAAGTACTGTTTTTGCCCCAGATCCCTAAGTGGCCTCCTCAAGGATTGAACTCACAACCCTGGGTTTAGCAGGCCAATGCTCAAACCACTGAGCTATCCTTCCCCCGAAATTCCAGAAAGGACCATGTAACTTTCTTGGCAGAGGTAGGTTATGTTGAGACATTTTCATTAAAAGGTGTTACTTGTCACATAATGGGGAGTGGTCAAATGAGACTGTCCTCAGGAAGGAGAACTTCATTTATAACTTGGTGATGAGGCCCCAAATGTTTCATATCTTATCTCACCCCCACTGAAGTTAATAAGAATTTCAGCTTTAATGGGAATAGGAGCAGACCTTAAGTGTGCAAGGTAAACTAGCCTGAGACTGGTGGTGATGATTGATCCATCAAATAATCTAGATTCTCTTTAAATTTTGGGAGATTTACAGGGGAAAGATTACCAAGGTTACCTTAAAGGTGAACTAATTTTTCTCAAGGATGGATGGAACAACATGTGATTTAGTAAAATAATTATGTATGTTAATTTTGTCCGCTGCTTTCTTTACTGAGGCATGTTTTGTAAATATAATCACTGACTAATGATGAATCTACCCTGCCAGAGGAAGAATGTCCAACGTAAGGCCATACTATGCTAGGGGGAAAAATAATAATATCCATAAAAGATCTCAGAAAAGAATCTTGCCAATAATGTTTTTTCCTTATCAACTTAGCTTATTGTGAATACATTGAATTTAAAAATTAAGTTTAATTGCTACCATAGTAATATGTTTTAGAGCAGCAGCCGTGTTAGTCTGTATCCCCAAAAAGAACAGGAGTACTTGTGGCACCTTGGAGCCTAACAAATTTATTTGAGCCTAAGCTTTCGTGGGCTAAAACCCACTTCATACTAATATGAAAACACAGGATGGTGAAATAGCCATAGTAAGAAAAAGTACAAAGCCACCTTGAAGCAGCTCCATGATTTTGAGCCTCCTCTGAAGAGAAATTGAGGATGGAGCAGGGTAGACAGGGCCTCCAGAAATAAGGCAACTGGCTTGTTATACTCATCCTTCAGAGATTTCTCAGTAACCCTGGGCTGTTTTCCAAATTCCTCTGGAGCTCAAGATGCTATAAAAGGGCTGACTCATTGCACCTGGTGGATAATATTTTTTTCCCCAGATAATTACTCTTCTGGGCACTGGTATCAAGAAGACTACTCCTCTGTTTTGGGTCAACATGAAATTTCCTTATCTTACTGTCCAGTACCATGGGTAACTCATTAATAACATATTCCTTCCATGAGTTCCCTATTGACATCTCTTCATAATTGCCTCCAATATTATCAGATTTGAGACTTGCATACTGTGGTGTGGCAAATAAATGAGAAAAATACTACATTAATATATCAGGTATGACAGTTGTTCAGAGATGTCACAGCGGGGAGGGAAGAGGACAGAGAAGTGGGTCTGAAGCTGGGAGGTGTACTTCCTGGCAATGTCTCTTCCTCTCATTTTATGAGCTTGGTTTCTATCTTCTCCCTAAATCACTCACATGTTCCTACCAAGTCTAATAGTGGACATTCAAATATTGGTCAGCACCTCTTGGAAACCATTCAGATTAATTTCTACAGAATCACCTAGTTCAGACAACACCATGAGGTTTGGTTTGCACCACAAAGGAAGGATGTTTGGAAAACAATTTTCAGTGCTTACTGCAGTACTTTTAGAATTTTTGACAGCATGTAATAAGTTAAGATACACACCAGACGTTGGAAACAATTCTTGAAAATGCCTAAGCATATTTTTTCTGTATTTCAAAAGATGTTTTAAAAACAACAAGCAACCAAAACCCCAAACCTGTGCTCTTTACACTAAATTACATTTACTTACGTGAATAGTCCTATGAGTAACAATTTTCAATTTCTGAAATCAATGTAAGTTGTGGGGCCCAGTCCTTTCATAAGTAAGGCTACTTAATACATTTATGTGGCCAAACTTGTGCATCAAGTTTGAAAATTTTGGGCATTACCTTCAGTTGGACTATCAATGTGAGAAAAGACTGCAAAACTGGGCCCTTAAAAAACATTAAAACTACACTGTAAAAAAAGACTTTTACTAAATGTAGTGGGACTCATGGCAGAAACGTACTGACTCAGAAAGAAGTACCAACTCTGTATGAATTAAACTCATGAAAGATACAGGTCCACACAGAAAGTAACTGCTTATGATGTCTTCCAGTTCACAAGACTTAAACTGATTCAGTTGCTTGGATCTAGTTATGAACCTAGAAGGAGATTGTGTGTACAATAAGAAACTAATTCTTCTTTGAGTGATTGCACATGTCCATTATGGTCGGGGAGGGGAGAGGATGTGCTGCACACCTTGTACACCAGTGCTGGAGAATTTTCCCTAGCAGAACCCAGAGGGGTGGCCACACTGTGACCTGGTTTTCCTTGTGCTCTGAGCTAAGGTTATAAAGGGTAAAGCCGCCATGCCCATCCTATAGTTCCTTCTTATCGGTGGTCAGAACATGCTCTTTGATCATTCCTTAGAGAACTTGCTGGTTTTAGTTAGTGGTACTCATTTTTGGGTCCTTAGACCTCTTTTTCTTTTTTTTTTTAATCAATTGTTCACAATTAGTTGTCAGTGGACTCCAGGCTCTGCCTTGTACTGGAGGAACCTATGCCAAGGTCCCTTGTCTTCAAACCCTGCTTTGGGTGTCACAAACCAGTGCTTGTGAGTGACTCTCAGTCTCACTGCCTGAAGTGCCTTGGTGAGGGTGAAGTCAGGGACAGGCATCTGATTTTTTTTTTTCAGGGGCTTCAAGACAAGAACCAAGAAGCAGAGAGAAGACAAGTACATCCTTGTGGAGGCCACTGCTGGCCTGGCATCAATATCAGTTCAGTTGACCAGAGGGAGTTCCTCACCATGCAGGAGTGCTCCCCTGGTCTTACCTGCAGAAAGAGGGAGGAGGATATCCTCCTCACTAGAGCACTCCTCCAAGAGGCACAAGTGCTTGGAGCACCCTCACCCTCCAAAGCCAAAGAAGAGAATGGCCTCCACGTTGTTAAAGGCCTTGCTGCGGAACTCTGCAACTGCAGAAGCTGCTAGCCAGTCTGGTATTGAAGATAAAGTGTGCCTTTCAGCCCACTGCTCCCTGTTGATGAAGAGAGAAAGTTTCTTGACACCTTAAATGACTGCTTCTTGGAGCAACTAGTCCTAGGACCCACAAGAGGAGAGGCAATTCTTGATTTAGTCCTAAGTGGACCTCAGGGTCCGGTCCAAGAGGTGAATATAGGTGGACCGCTTGGTCATAGTGACCATAATATAATTAAATTTAAACATCCCTGTGGTGGGGAAAACACCACAGCGGCCCAACACTGTAGCATTTAATTTCAGAAAGGGGAACGACACAAAAATGAGGAAGCTAGTTTAACAGAAATTAAAAGGTACAGCACCAAAAGTAAAACCCCTGCAAGCTGCATTCAAACTTTTTAAAGACACCATAATAGAGGCTCAACTTAAATGTATACCCCAAATTAATAAACATAGTGAGAGAACCAAAAAAGCGCCACCATGGCTAAACATCAGAGTAAAAGAAGCAGTGACAGGCAAAAAGGCATCCTTTAAAAAATGGAAGTTAAATCCTAGTGAGGAAAATAGAAAGGAGCATTAACTCTGGCAAATGAAGTATAAAAATATAATTAGGAAGGCCAAAAAAGAATTTGAAGAACAGCTAGCCAAAGATTCAAAAAGTATTAGCAAAAAAATTAAGTACATTCGAAGCAGGAAGCCTGCCAAACAACCAGTGGGGCCACTGAACTACCAAGGTGCTAAAGGAGCACTCAAGGATGATACGATCATTGCGGAGACACTAAATTGTTTGCATCGGTCTTCATGGTTGAGGATGTGAGGGAGATCCCCAAACCTGAGCCATTCTTTTTAGGTGACAAATTGAGGAACTGTCCCAGATTGAGATGTCATTAGAAGAGGTTTTGGAACAAATTGATAAACTAAACAGTAATAAGTGACCAGGACCAGATGGTATTCATCCAAGAGTTCCTTCAGAACTCAAATGTGAAATTGCAGAACTACTAACAGTGGTTTGTAACCTATCGTTTAAATCAGCTTCTGTACCCAATGACTGGAAGATAGCTAATGTAACGCCAATATTGAAAAAGGGGTCTAGAGGTGATCCTGTCAATTACAGACTGGTAAGTCTAATGTCAGTACCGGGCAAATTAGTTGAAACAATAGTAAAGAATAAAATTGTGAGATGCATAGAAGAATATAAATTGTTGGACAAAAGTCAACATGGTTTCTGTAAAGGGAAATCATGTCTTACTAATCTATTGGAGTTCTTTGAAGGGGTCAACAAACATGTGGACAAGGGGGATCCAGTGGACATACTGTACTTAGATTTCCAGAAAGCCTTTGACAAGGTCCCTCACCAAAGGCACTTACGTAAATTACGGTAAGTTGTCATGGGATAAGAGGGGAGATCCTTTCATGGATTGAGAACTGGTTAAAAGACAGGAACAAAGGGTAGGAATAAATGGTAAATTTTCAGAATGGAGGGGGTAACTAGTAGTGTTCCCCAAGGGTCAGTCCGAGGACCAATCCTATTCAACTTCTTCATAAATGATCTGGAGAAGGGGGTAAACAGCGAGTTGGCAAAGTTTGCAGACAATACTAAACTGCTTCAAGATAGTTAAGACCAAAGCAGTCTGTGAAGAACTTGAAAAAGATCTCACAAAACTAAGTGATTGGGCAACAAAATGGTAAATGAAATTTAATGTAGATAAAAGTAAAGTAATGCACATTGGAAAAAATAACCCCAACTATACATACAATATGATTGGGGTTAATTTAGCTACAACTAATCAGAAAAGAGATCTTGGAGTCCTCGTGGATAGTTCTCTGAAACCTCCATGCAATGTGCAGCGGCAGTCAAAAAAGCAAACAGGATGCTAGGAATCATTCAAAAAGGGATAGAGAATAAGATGGAGACTATCTTATTGCCCTTATATAAATCCATGGTACGCCCACATCTTGAATACTGCGTACAGATGTAGTCTCCTCATCTCAAAAAAGATATACTGGCATTAGAAAAAGTTCAGAGAACAACTAAAATGATTAGGGGTTTGGAACGGGTCCCATATGAAGAGAGAGTAAAGAGGCTAGGACTTTTCAGCTTGGAAAAGAGGAGACTAAGGGTGGATATGATAGAGGTAAAATCATGAGTGGTGTGGAGAAAGTGAATAAGGAAAAGTTATTTACTTGTTCCCATAATATAAGAACAAGGGGCCACCAAATGAAATTAATTAGCAGCAGGTTTAAAACAAATAAAGGGAAGTTCTTCTTCACACAGCGCACAGTCATCCTTGCCTGAGGAGGTTGTGAAGTCTAGGACTATAACGGGGTTTAAAAGAAAACTAGATAAATTCATGGAGGCTATTAGCCAGGATGGGAAAGGAATGGAGTCCCTAGCCTCTGTCTGTCAGAAGGTGGAGATGGATGGCAGGAGAGAGATCACTTGATCATTACATGTTAGGTTCACTCCCTCTGGGGGACCTGGTATTTCGGCAGACAGGATACTGGGCTGGATGGACCTTTGGTCTGACCCAGTATGGCCATTCTTATGTTCTTACGTAACATAATTTGTTGGGGAAAAGTCAACATGGATTTTGTAAAGGGAAATCATGCCTCACCAATCTACTGGAATTCTTTGAGGGGGTCAACACGCATGTGGACAAGGGCCATCCGGTGGATACAGTGTATTTAGATTTTCAGAAAGCCTTTGACAAGATCCCTCACCAAGGGGTCTTAAGCAAAGTAAGCAGTCATGGGATAAAAGGGAAGGTTCTCTCATGGATTTGTAACTGGTTAAAAGATAGGAAACAAAGGGTAGGAATAAATGGTCAGTTTTGAAAATGGAGAGGGGTAAATAGTGTTGTCCCCCAGGGGTCTGTAATGGGCCCAGTCCTATTTAACATATTCATAAGTAATCTGGAAAAAGGGGTAAACAGTGAGGTGGCAAAATTTGCAGATAATACAAAACTACTCAAGATAATGAAGTCCCAGGCAGTCTGCAAAGAGCTACAAAAGAATCTCTCAAAACTGGATGACTGGGAAACAAAGTGGCAGATAAATTTCAGTGTTGATAAATGCAAAGTAATGCACATTGGAAAACATAATCCCAACTATACATACAAAATGATGGGGTCTAAATTAGCTGTTACCATTCAAGAAAGAGATCTTGGAGTCATTGTGGATTGTTCTCTGAAAACATCCACTCAATGTGCAGCGGCAGTCAAAAAAACCCAAACAATGTTGGGAATCATTAAGAAAGGGATACACAATAAGACAGAATATATCATATTGCCTCTATCTAAATCCATGGTACACCCACATCTTGAATACTGCATGCAAATGTGGTTGCCCCCATCTCAATAAAGATATATTGGAATTGGAAAAGGTTCAGAAAAGGGGCAACAAAAATGATTACGGGGTATGGAATGGCTGCTGTATCAGGAGAGATTAATAAGATGGGGACTTTTCAGCTTGGAAAAGAGACGATTAAGGGCGGGATATGATAGAGGTTTATAAAGTCATGACTGGTGTGGAGAAAGTAAATAGGGAAATATTATTTACTCCTTTTCATAACACAAGAACTAGGGGCCACCAAATGAAATTAATAGGCGGCAGGTTTAAAACAAACAAAAGGAAGTATTTTTTCACATAACACAGAGTCAACCTGTGGAACTCCTTGCCAGAGGATGTGAAGACCAAGACAATAATAGGGTTCAAAAAAGAACTAAATAAATTCATGGAGGATAGGTCCATCAATGGCTATTAGCCAGGTTGGGCATGGATGCTGTCCCTAGCCTCTGTTTTCCAGAACCTGGGAACAGGTGACAGGGGATGGATCACTTGATGATTTCCTGTTCTGTTCATTCACTGTAGGGCACCTGGCGTTGGCCACTGTTGGAAGACAGGATGCTGGGCTAGATGGACCTTTGGTCTGACCCAGTATGGCTGTTCTTATGTTATGGAAGTTACTGAGCCAAAATTGGAGTGTTCGATGTTAAGCCTAACTGATGGACAAAATGATGAGGGGATGGGCTATTCCATCCATCACTCACTTTTTAAGTCCTTAAAAGAGAGAGATTCTGTGGGGAAAGTTTAAAAGAACAGCAAGACAACAAAAGGCTACTGGAATGAATTTCAGCATCATGGCTGCCACCCCTACTATTTTCAGGGACCCCAGACCTTCATCATCCTGATCCTGAGAAGTGTCCTGTCCAGAATGGGCCAGAAATAGAGGTACTCAGATGACCTTGCCACCTCTGACGGTTCCAGCTGAATCCCAAACCACACCTGGGATGACAGTTATTACTAATCTTGAATACTGTCGAAGAGACTGTCAAACAAGGGGTGGGGGTGGTCCATCTAAAGGGAAAGGGAACAAAAATGTTGTTTAAATGAAAGCCTTACTTAAAAGATTTGAAACGTATTAACTGTTTTTCCTTTTGTTCTTTATCTTTAATAAAAAGGTTAAAATGACTTTTAATTGTGTATTTGTCATGGTGCTAAGCAGGCTAAGGTCTCTGCATACTAAACCCCGAAGCTTGTTTAACACTGTTTAGTGTTGGACAGTGACTGGGTTATGTTAACACCTTTAGCCCATATAGTCCATCTAAATTAATACATCAGGCCCATGGCATGTTGGTTTCCACATCAGGATCTGCAACACTGGCAATAACATCAGGTCTGGTACTGCTTCCAGTAATCTCGATGGCAGCTCCAAAACCAAGGACAACCCCTCCACTGCAGTGCACAGTGCTATAACTAGGAAGCCCCCGATGTTATCACTGAAACTGCAGACCCATCATAGATCACAGGACTGATCTCTTGCGACGCCTGCTGGTACTGTTCCACCCTGGCCTTTGGAGTACTCACACTCTTCCTCAGAGGCTGAAGTCTCCCACTTCATGGAATCCAGAGCTTCTTCCAGGGATCATCCCTGCTCTTGTAGGACTAATTCTGACAAGAGCAGATTGAGAGAATGCAGTGCCACAATTGTCCTCTGGTATCACACCAACCCTGTTATAGGCCCTACTGGGTGACATGCAGGATGCCTCTGGCATCTAGATCCTCATCTACTGCACTACAGAAATCAGTCACTGAGAAGAGAAGTCTCCCTACCTGGTCACAAAAGACCATCCAAAGTCAGTACCGGGCAACTGCTACATTACAGAAACCTACTCTTGATGGGGGAAGTTTCTCCACGTGGAACTGATAGACTGATGTTGTTGTTGAGGATTGGCATTGCCTGTGCTTCAGGCAGACCTCCAGCATCAACAGTGCAAGACCATCCTTAGGAGGGTTCTAATCTGCTTCTTCCAAACACCTTGTCCTCCTCAGCGCATGAGGTCCTGATATGGAGGTAGTCTTCTACAGATGGAGCATATGGAGAAAAATCCCCGCAAATCAGGCACTTTATACTTAGCTACATCAACGAAAGTTGCTCTCCCAGGTAGTGGTGGTAATAATTGAAAGACACCACCAAGACAGAGTGAAACTGACTCCCAAAGATGCACAAAATTGGCCCTTTTTGGTAGAAAGATATGGTCCTTTTTGGTAGAAAGGTGGGGTTAGAACTACACATAGCGAATCATCAAGCCCTTTTGACCTGTGTTGATTATTCCAGTTGGAATGAATTGGCCAGATTCCTTAACAAGCTGTCAGAGGACTCCCAAGGGTGACTTCTGGTCTTTCATGGTGGACGGGTGGGTAGTTGCAAGGTCCACACTGCAGATTCAGCTGCCAGAGTTATGGCAACAGCAGTAACCATGCACTGCTCATCACTGCTCCAGTGGTCAGAGGTATGACAGATCACTGAAGATCTCCTCTTTGAGGGCTGTGCCTTATTTTCCTCAAAGATGGATGAAGCCCTGCATACATTAAAAGATTTGAAGGAAGAACTGAAATCCCTGGGTCTAAATATATGCACCAAAGAACACACTTTTTTCCTCCGTTTCCTCTGAGGCAGCAGTATTACATGCCTAAACAGGCACACGAGTAGAGGCAGAAGCATAAACTGAAAAGGAGGATGTTCCAGCCATCCACCTTGGCAACTTCTTCCAGACAGCTGCACAATTGACAGTAGTCTGTTTCACTCCCTTGTGAGAATGGCATATTGCCCATACCTGACAAGTGGGTGCTAAAAGTAGTGGAATTAGAATTTACCCTGCAGTTCCTATCTTCCCCGCCCCTTTTCAGTGGCCAATATTATGAGTCTGTACTAAGGTAAGAAGTGTAGCCTTTACATTCTTTGGGAGACATAGAAGAATCAGGGCTGGGTTCAACTCCCGATACTTTCCATTACACAAAATGAGAGGGTGTCCCAGGCTCATTTTGGACCTTTGAAACTTGAACAAATACATCAAGAAGCTACAATTCTGTATGCTTTCCCTTGCAACTGTTATCCCTTTTCTAGATCCAGGAGATTGGTATTCTGCCCTCAGCTTCAGGGACATGTATTTCCATATGGCAATCCACCCTGCTCACAGGAAATTTCTAAGGTTCACAGTGAATGAAAACCACTTGCAGTTCACAGTTCTATCCTTCAGCCTGTCATCTACCCCAGGGTTTTTCACCAGATGCGTGGCAGTGATAGCAGGACACATCTGTCCTGGAGACATCCAGTTATACCCTTATCTGGACAACTGGCTGGTGCAGGATTGCTCCCTTCAGGAGGCGGAGAGAAGTATCCATTTAATGTTCCTCCTATTTTCATGCTTAAGCATGGAAATAAACAAAGAGAAATCAATCCTCTCACCCATCCAAGAACAGAATTTATTGGGACAGTTCTGGACTCAAGCCTAGCAAGAGCTTTTCTGCCACAGAGTTTTCTAGCTTTACAGAACCTCTGTATATCCTTCAAGACCCTGAACCTTGGTGAGGAATTGCCTCAGGCTCCTGGGGCATATGGTCACATGTACTTATGTGAGTTGCATGCCAGTCTTCATCTCATAGCTCAAGTCAGTTTACTGTCCTTAGATACATCACCTGAAGACATTAGCGTGTATCCCAGAGAATTGCCTATTTTCCCTGGATTGGTGGATGAACCAAGGCATTATTTACAGGAGAGGTCCTGTTTTTACCCATCTCTTCCTTCAGTGACTTTGGTAATGGATACCCTAGCCATGGGGTGAGGAGCACATCTGGGAGATCTGCAAGCTCTAGGCTTGTGGTCCACCCACCAGGCAACACATTTTAAAGTTATGGGCAACCGCCAGATCCTGCCACTAATTTCTGCATCATATACAGAACAGCAATATTCATGTACATACTGATAACATCATAGTGGTGTTCCATGTCATCAAGCAGGGGGCATCAGATAAGAAAGCAGTCAGGCCCTGGAATTTCTGCATTTGGAATTCCCTGATTCTCATAGCATCACAGTGACCAGAATGGCTGAGTGCTCTGAGTGAGCAGATCGTTCCCCTTGGATCACAAATGATCTCTCAATATGACCTTTCTAAGAACAATATTTCAAATAGGAGACGTCCCATCAATGGATTGATTTCTAACCTCTCAGAACAGGAAATGTTCCCTATTCTGTTCGAAGGTGGACCATAGCCCTGGGATCCATCTTGAATATGTTTCTCCTTTCCCGGGACGAGGAGCCATTCTAAGCCTTGCTGGCTACAATTTTTGTGTTTCACTCTTGTGTTTCTGCTAGGACTGTATTCTCTAACCACATGACTTCCAGGTTCCGTAAAGTTCTAGAAAGATTTTTCCACCTATCAGAGACCTTACTCCATGGTAGTACTAAATTCAAATCCTATTTGCCCTTGTGAACTTTTAGTCACCTGTTCATTGTTACACCTTTCAGCAAAATTGGCCTTTTAATGGCCTTCACCTCATTGAGGACAGTAGGGGGGCTATGTGCCCTGGTAATAGATCCCGTATATACTTTGTTTTAACAAGGTCAAGGTACAACTTCGGCCACCAAGTTTCTCTCCAAAGTAGTATCTGATTTCCTCCTCAACCATCCACATATTTGCGGATCTTCTTTACAAAGCCACATGCTCATAAAGATGAACTCCATGCTTTGGATGTTTAACAAGCACTGGCTTTTTATCTAGAATAGAACAAAGCCTTTTCGGGTCTCTTCCCAGCTGTTCATCTCCTATCCACAGCGAATGAGAGGACTTCCTGTAACAGTGCAACAACTGTCCAAATGGATCACTGCTATAAGATCAATTGGAAAAGCTCTCTGTGCTAGAGCACACTCAGCCTCTATGGCTTTTGTGGGAAATGTTATTTTCATGGACAGATGCAGAGTAGCAAGGTGGTCTTCTGTCCACACCTTTGTTACACATTATGTAGTTGCTGCTGTATCAAGGGAAGATAAAAACATGAGGAAACCAGTTCTGCATTCCCTCCTCCAATGAAACTCGTAGCTCCACCTCCATTGGAAATTGCTTGGGAGTCACCTAATTTCAACCTGTGGTCCGGGGGTCCACAGACTATGTCTAAAGGGTTTGTGAAAGGTGACTGTGAAAATAAAGTTTCAGATCACAGAAAAGGCATTCTGTTTTTCTGATCAATCAAAAGTATGTGAATACCCGCACCTACCGGTCAAAAACCAAAGTGATGGTGTGACTGTAGAAGCCCACAATTTGACACAGCGTGAGAAAGGGTGCTAAATGCTATGCCAAGCACATGCCACAGTTATGGTTGAATTCTGTTCAGTCAGTTTTCAGTTGAAGACTTCTATGGTAGGGGTCTGCGGACCACAGATTGAATTTCCGAAAGGGTCCACACTTCCATTTGAAATTTTTTAGGTGTGTGTAGTGAGGCAGAGTGGCCTCCCTCTGAACAGCAGAGTGAAGGACCATTATACTCCCCCCTGGAGGACGGAGCTAATTCCACCCTGCCCCCCTAACCGGAAGTCCCAAGGTGGGACAGGGAGTATAAAAAAAGAGCCCCAGTGCTCAGTTGGGACTGGAGCCACTGGAGGGAGTAGACGGCACTTCCAGGGAGCTGGGATCTCAACAGGATCCCAAACAAGGCCCAAGTGAAACTGCGGCCGAAGGAGACAGACCAGTGCCCAGAGGCACTGCCAGGACCACCATCAGATGGATGCCCTGAAGAGCTGTGGGGACTGCCAGTGGCTATGTACCCCGAGGAGATGGAGGACTTTTGGACTGCAGGACCCTACACCCAGACTGTGGTAGGAAGTAGCCTAAGGGAACCAGACTTTGGTCTGGTTCTGCTGCCAGAGTGTGAGTCAGTGTGTTGTGGGATTCCCCACAGAACCCAGTGGTGGAACACTCTGCCACTGATAGGGCTCTGGGCTGCAATGTGGTGGAGTCGGGTGGGCCCGCATCCCCCTGTCACCCTACCCCTGCAGTGGCAGCCTTCCCACCTGAGGCCCAAAGAGGCCTGCGTTCATATACCCGAGACATCTACCTGAGCCAGAATGCTAGACTGCTTTGTCTGCTGTGTTTGCTCTGCACCTGCCTAAAGGGCCCAGAGCTGATAGACTATTTGTGCTCTGCCCTGCCCAGGGAGCCACAGTTCCCTTATAGACTGTTAATTACTGTCAGCCCCATCCAGAAGGTGCTGGGCTATAGACTGTTTGTGGCTCTGCCCTGCCCAGAGGGCCAGAGTTTCCCCTACAAACTGTCACTTGCAGTCTGCTGGTAGTGAGGCAGAGTGGCCTCCCTCCCCCACTTGATAGCGAGGGACCATTACAGGGTCTGCAAATGAAAAAAGTTTGAAAACCATTGATCTAGTGTAATGGACATATGCAATCACTCTAGGCAATAAAAACAGTTACTCACATTGTTGTAGTTGTGGCTGTTGGACATATGGAACACATCTCAATTACACAACCTACCCTTCTTTCCCAACACATCAGAATCTATCATCTCAGTCTGGTATGAAGGAACTGAAGGAAGGGTGGGCTGGCAATGCCTTTTATACCCTTGCCTTTTATACCCTTGCCTCAGAGCACAAGGAACACTGTGGTGCACATGTGACTGCTCCTTTGGTTACTGCCTGGGAAACTTTTCAGCTCTGGTCTTGGTGTGCCTGGCTCTCACTCTCGCTCTCTCACACAAATGTAATGGACAATTGCAACATTTTTCAAAGAGCAACAGTTACGAGTAGGTAAGTAACCACTTTTTAGTCATTTTTGCCTTTTCGGTTCAGTAACATATATGAATCACAGAGAGTAGATGGGCACTTCTTGCATAAAAGCACTGCCCATTGAAATGTCATGGAATGACTCCCTTGTATGGGCATCAATCGGAGTAGTTATAGACATAGACATAATCTATTAGTGTATTCAAATAGTCATCTATTAGAGGCTAATAAAATACTACTTTGAATTAAACAAGGTCAACTTCTGTACGTATTTATATAAAAATAAATGTTCATACTGAGAAAGAAACTTATCACAGACTATGGGTGTGGAAGGCTGGGTTGAGCAACCTTTTTCACCCTCTCAGCAATACTCTGTGCCAACCTTTTTGAGTATAATTTGAACAGAGACTGGAACAACGATAAACTGTGCTTGAGGCAATGCTTGTCTTAGCTTATTAATTACAAAAGTCTAACTAGATGAAAGCGATGCTATTTTAATGGTTCATAAAATTTAGAGAAACATGCTTAGTTTTCCAAAGAACAATACATAAACAAGTTAATCAACTGACTGACTGAAAAAGCCGCCAAATGGTTTGAACCAGTATTTATTAGGTAAGGTAATCTTTTACCATATTGATGATAATAGACACAAATTCTGCCTTCCCTTACAACTGCTACTGATGTCCAGTGCAGTTGAAGGGATGTAAGTGAAGGCAGAATTCAGCCCTGTTAAAATGTTTCAGCAAGTATTGAGTTTCAACAAGTGCTCTGTGGAGTCAGCTGCTTTAAAACAAGCATATTAAAAGTTGCAGCCATCATTCCTTTCACCTGTTCTCCTGTAAAATGATTTATGATTATTTAAAAACTGGCAAAACAGTCATGCCTGTAGCTTTCAAGCAAAATTTTGTATTGCCACCTTTTGATAAAAGGTTGCGTTACCACCTGCTCTGTAACCCTGTGAGCCTTAAATGCTCTGCTGCTGTGGCTCACAGCCTGGACATCAGCAGACAAGGATGAAGTTCCATGAGTGTCTGTCTGTGTGCTGTGCACCCTTGGTTCAGCACCCTCGCCCTGGCACCCTTCCTGCAACACAATGGCCCCCCTGTAATCTCCACCTGCCTTAGTACCCACCTTACTAAGAGCTAATCAAAATAATGATTTTAAAGTCTGGTTCATACATTTCAAAATCACACACATTAGTTCTTTTTCTGTGAAGAGTCAGTAAGTCAGTTTAATTTGCAACAATAATATTTAACTGAATAATTATAGAAGGGGGACAAACCAAACGTATTATCATCATCATCCTGGTCACTTTTTCTGTACTTTTGCATCCATTTCCCCATACCATTTTACCTTTTTATATGAACATGCAGCAGCTAGTACATTGTGAACTTGATCCTGACTGGGGCCTTTAAGTGCTACTTTAATTAGAACAGAACATAAGAATGGCCATACTGGGTTAGACCAATGGTCCATCTAGGCCAGTATTCAGTCTTCTGACAATGGCCAATGCCAGGTGCTTCAGAGGGAATGAACAGAACAGGTAATCAAGTGATCCACCCCTGTCGCCCACTCCCTGCTTCTGGCAGCAGAGGCTAGGGACACTTCAGAGCATGGTTTTGCATCCCTACCCATCCTGGCTAATAGCCATTGATGGACCTCCATTAACTTACCTAGTTATTTTTTTAACCCTGTTATAGTTTTGGCCTTTACAACATCCTCTGGCAAAGAGTTCCACAGGTTGACTGTATGTTGCATGAAGAAATTCTTTCTTTTGTTTGTTTTAAGTCTCCTGCCTATTAATTTCATTTGGTGACCCTTAGTTCTTGTGTTATGAGAAGCAGTAAATAACACTTCCTTATTTACTTTCTCCACACCAGTCATGGTTTTATAGACCCCTATCATATCCCTCCTTAGATGTCTCTTTTCCAAGCTGAAAAGACCCAGTCTTATTAATCTCTCCTTATATGGAAGCTGTTCCATACCCCTAATAATTTTTGTTGCCCTTTTCTGTACCTTTTCCAATTCCAATATATCTTTTTTGAGATGGGATGGTGAGATCTGCACATAGTATTCAAGATGTGGACATGCCATGGATTTATAGAGAGGCAATATAATATTTTGTTTTATTTATCCCTTTCCTAATGATTCGCAACATTCTGTTTTTTGACTGCCGCTGCACATTGAGTGGATGTTTTCAGAGAACTATCCACTATTTCTTTCTTGAGTGGTAATAGCTAATTTAGACCCCATCATTTTATATGTATAGTTGGGATTATGTTTTCCAATGTGCATTACTTTGCATTTATCAACAGTGAAATTCATCTGCCATTTTGTTACCCAGTCACCCAGTTTTGAGAGATTCTTTTGTAGCTCTTCGCAGTCTGCCTGGGACTTCACTATTTTGAGTAGTTTTGTATCATCTGCAAATTTTGCCATCTCACTGTTATCTCTTTTTCCAGATCATTAATGAATATGTTGAACACTACTGATCCCAGTACACACCCATGGGGCACATCATTATTTCTCTCTCCATTCTGAAAACTGACCATTTATTCTTACACTCTGTTTCCTATCTTTTAATCAGTTACTGATCCATGAGAGGACTTTCCCTCTTATCCCATGACTTTGCTTAAGATCCTTTGGTAAATATATATAAATAATAATACCTATGGCTAGATTTTTTTTTTTAAAGGCATATAGGCATTGCGGCGCTCAACATCGCAATGCTGAACTGATTTAGGCACCTAAAAATAATTTTCAACAGGGATTTAATCAACTCCAAACCTAACTTCTGTTGACACTCAAGTGCCTAAATCCTTTTGGGATCTAAATCAGTTAGGCATTGCAAAGCTGAGTTCATCAATGTCTAAACACTTTCAAAACTCTGGGCCTTAGTACTTACATAAGAATAGGGATGATGTTTTTCATCTTTAATCTCAAAGTGCATTACTAAAGTGGGTAAGAATTATTATCCCTATTTTACAGCTGAGCCACAGAGAGAGTAACTGAATTCCTCTAGCTGCCAATAAGAATAGGTCTACTCTTTGATCTGGAGTGTGTGATTCCCAGCTTGAGGAATACCATGCTTGCACAGATCAAGCTGGTGTGCTAAAAATAGCATAGCAGCAGAAGGGGCTAGCCATACTGAGTACATACCAATCAGAGACCCTAGGCAAGTACCTGGAGTGGCTAGCCCCTCCTGCTCTTTGCACTGCTGTGGCTACATTCTATTTTAAGTGTACAACCTCGATCAGAGGTAGTGTGGGCATGTCTCCTCAAGCTGGAATTATATTGTGGCGGGTTCGGTCACAGAAACTCCCTCAAGACTGTCACTAGATGTGCTGGGATACCACTGAGAACAAACCACCTCCTGCCAGAGAAGGCTTCCCTCCACTCCTGTCTTGCTGAGTAAGACACTCCAGTCAACTACAGCACAGACCAAGAGGTTGGGCCACGCCCCCCAGCAGTTCACTGAAACTGAGATCCACTCAGCTCAGGGGCTTCTTAGTTAACAGAGACTTTCCCAGCACCCAGCATTCAGTCTTTCTGGGAGCCTAAACCCCAAATAAATCTGTTTTACTCTGTATAAAGCTTATACATAATTTGTATGTAAATTGTCCACCCTTTATAACACTGATAGAGCAATATGCACAGCTGTTTGTTCCCCCAGGTATTAATTACTTACTCTGGGTTAATAAGCAAAAAGTGATTTTATTAAGTATAAAAAGTAGGATTTAAGTGGTTTCAAGTAATAACAGGCAGAACAAAGTAAGTTACCAAGCAAAATAAAATAAAACAAGTCTAAGCCTAATACATTAAGAAATTTATTACAGATGAAATCTGTTAGGGGGCTTATTCCTTCACCCTCTCACTTCCCTGGTCCTTCTCACATGAACAGAGAGCAGCAATACCCAAAGTCCAAAGACGCAAACAATTCGATGTTTATTGGGGTGAACTTCCAGCAAGCATGATTCCAGTTTCCTTCCTCAGTGTCCCCCTTCCCAGCTCTTACACCACAGAGCCATCCCTGTTCCCATTCCCTGTTCCCATTCCCCCCTTAGCAAAACATGATTCCAGTTTCCCCACCCCCATTCCCTGTTCCCATTCCCCCCTTTCTTCCTGATTGACTGCAGACTAGATAGTAAAACTTGAATTCTGCTTAGCTATACCTTAACCAATCATTTTACTGAAATTTAACTAACCAATCCTAACATACTGTAACGTGGTTATTTAACCAATTATATTCCACCACCTTACTTAGTTTACACCCAACAAAATGAATTATACAGCAGACAGAAACAATTATAGAACCAGACAGAGACCCTGCAAATAAACATACAAAACAATACAGAAGTGAGGATTTTACAACTACATCTATACAGACATAAGGGTTTTCCAGCTGTGTCTATTGATAAGTGAGTTCTTACCAGACAGGATGCTATCAAACTAAGTTTCCTTTTACATTTTCTAGACTCTTTCCTTTCGCTGGAGGTGATAGGAATATCAGGACAGAGTTGTATTCCTAACAGCCCAATAGCATCTTATTTCCATGTGACTAGTTTGGAATGTGAGGCTGTGACCGTTCACTTCTCAGCCTATGGCTGCCTCTGCTGCTTAGCCAAAGGCCTTACTTAGCCTAAGAACAGAGCCTCAGACTGTCCCTTACACATACAAAGAGTGATTTTGATTCTTTCTTTTATACCTCTATAACTCGCTAAGTGATAAGAATTCACTTACTTCTTAAAGTATAGGCCTTTACAGACAGGCCTGAATATCTATATCCTAACAAAATCTCACCCCAGAGATGTTCCAATAAGCTTCTTTCACAGACTGGACTCCTTCCTAGTCTGGGTCCAGCAATCACTCACACACCAGTAGTTACTGTCCTTTGTTCCAGTTTTTTTTTTTTTAGGCATCTCTTGGGGGTGGAGAGGCTATCTCTTGAGCCAGCTGAAGACAAAATGGAGGGGTTTCCAGGGCCTTTTATGTTCTTTCTCTTGTGGGTGGAAACCCCTTTGTTCTCCTGTGCAAAATCACATCAACAGTATGGAATTTGTAGCCACCTGGGCAAGTCACGTATCCATGAATGATTCAGCTTTTTGCAGGCCAACACCACTGTTTACATGTTAGTTTGAACATTCCCAGGAAAGCTCAGATGTGGATTGCCATCTCCCAAAATCCAGTCAGTTAAGTGTTTCTTGATTGGGCACTTACTGAGAATAGTCCTGTCTCAAGGAGCTGACCAAATGCTTCACTGAAGGTACTTAGAATCAAACACATTGAGATACAAGTACATAGCCAATATTCATAACTTCAAATATAAAAATGATACACACATAAAGATGGCAAAATCATAACCAGCAAATAACAACCTTTTCGTAGACATCCCACTTGACCTCCTCTGTACAAGACCTGGTGCAACCATAGGACCCTGGTCGCAACAATGATCTATACGGTCACAGTTCCTGTCAATAACGTCACATATACCTTCATCTCAGAGTGCAGATTTACCCTAAGAAATGCATAATGTAAATCAAAATGTAGGAATAATTTAAATTGTCAGCTATTACTCTGGAAGGTTAACTATCATAGAAACAAGTACATAAAGACATAACTTTAGTTAATATAGTTTTTGAGCCATGCAGCAAGTATTTACAGTTATAGAAACCTGAGTTCTAGTGGGACATCAGTACGCCTTAAGAAGCATTTCCATTAGTATGTGACTGACTTCATATAGCTCCCTTTCCAAAGGACAGTAAAAACGTAAAGTCCTATCATATTCCCAGATAAACAGTTCTTATCAGGGCATATCTGGAGTGTCCTAATCTTTTAAGTAAGAATGATTAGTTTAAGTGGTCAGTCGGTTGGTTTGGAATGTTTATCTTACTGCCCCAAGAGTGAGGTATGAGGGAGCCAGGGCAAAATTTTCAAAAACAGGCTCTTACCTCTGATACTCCTAAGAAAGGCATCTAGGTACAAACCTGGCTTTATTTCAAAAGCATTATAAGCATTCCTCTTGTCGAGAAGTTTTGCTAACTACAGCTCCAGATCTGTTCAGACCACTTTCACAACTACAGTGGTAGACTACCCAGAAGAAGGATAAGACATATTGATAGAATAACATGTGAAAGAATGCACTGTATCACTCTTGAAGATAAAGAGAGCTTCTGTATCCTGAGCTTCTATGTGATCATCAAACAGCAGATAGGGATCCAACAAACCCCCACATTGTGAACTTGAGTAACCAAATGGTTTACCTTCACTTCAAGGGGCAGATCTAATCCTGGTCATATTCTCCTGTCGTTTCCTTGATCCTAACAACATCAATCTGTTTTAAGCTGGCTGAAGCTCAGTCAGGTTAAGCCTTATCTATTCCCTGTTCTCTAGCTAAGCACCGGGTGAAATATTGGATGACCCTCGATTCATCTGGTGCTATCTTGGTGCTGCAACACCATCACCCGGAAGTGTCAAGTGATTTGTTGAAATGATTTTTCAACTTTTTATCTAATGGCATCAAACAGTTATTGTGTATCTCTGCAAACTGAAAGAGCCTGCAGTTCAACTACATTTATACATGTGCAGTAATAGCTAGTGGAAAAGTAACTAGTTGGTTCAAACATGAAAATAATATTTTTTTCCCCAAAAAGATGTGTTGAAAGCAAACTAAGGCCCATATCTCCTTGGCGTTACCACCTATACTTAACTTTATGCACATAAGAAGTCCTATTGACTTCTCCTGCATAAGTCCTGGCAGGATCAGGACCTGAGGGTTTAAGCATGTATCATTAAGGATCAGAGTTTAAATATCCTTTAAATAATCTTTCTTTTAATACTTGTCTACAGCAGCATAATTTGCTTGTTTGGAAAACAAGTAAGCATCCTGAGTTGATTACATCCAAGTGTGAAGAGAGGGGGTTGGGGAATGAGAAACTTTTCTCCAGACAAATTGCTTCCATCTTTGTGTCTATATCACATGAGTAAGTTAAATCTTCAAAACTAGGTTGGATATTTTTTCCTATCTCCTCCTATCATTCTGCCACTCACTATCCATTTATTTACACACACACACACACACGCCCCTCTTGTGCATAATTCAACTGTATAAATTTAAAGCACATATAAACATTGTAGAAAATATACGATTTCATTTTACAAACCTCAACTCCAACCTCAAAATTATAATTTCCCATTTTAATACCCTTGAGCAGGGATCGGCAACCTTTGGCCCGCGGCCCGCCAGGGTAAGCACCCAGGCAGGTCGGGCCGGTTTCTTTACCTGCCGCGTCTGCAGGTTCAGCCGATCGCGGCTCCCACTGGCTGTGGTTGCCGCTCCTGGCCAATGGGGGCTGCGGGAAGTGGCGGCCAGCACATCCCTCGGCCCCTGCCGCTTCCCACAGCCCCCATTGGCCTGCAGCTTGGGACTTCAAAACCCTGCTTGTTGAGCCAGACACACTAGCCTGCTGCAACACAGACCCAGGTCTTGTCCATGCCCCCAAAGCTGCAGGCTTTAACCAAAAACTGCTCAGCAGGTCACCTATCTCCAGCACCCAGACACCCAGTTCCCAATGGGATCCATACCAAAAGTAAATCTGATTTACTCTGTATAATTCTTATACAGGGTAAATTCATAAATTGTCCGCCCTCTATAACACTGATAGAGAGAGATGCACAGCTGTTTGCTCCCCCAGGTATTAATCACTTACTGTAGGTTTATTAATAAACAAAAGGGATTTATTAAGTATAAAAAGTAGGATTTAAGTGGCTTCAAGTAATAACAGACAGAACAAAGTAAGTCACCAAGCAAAATAAAGCAAAAACATACAAGTCTAAGCCTAATACATTAAGAAACTGATTACAGGTAAAATCTCACCCTCAGAGATGTTCCAATAAGCTTCTTTCACAGACTACACTCCTTCCTAGTCTGAGCCCAATCCTTTTCCCTGGTACAGTCCTTGTTAGTTCCAGCAGACATCTTAGGCGGAAAGCAGGGGTGTTCTCAAGACTGGCAGCCCCCTTTGTTCTGTTCCACCCCCTTTTATAGTTTAGGCACGAGACGGGAATCTTTTGTCTCTCTGGGTCCCCTTCTTCTAAATGGATTTAAGATGGATTCCAGTATCAGGTGACATGTTCACATGTCCTGTGAGACCCCAGCCTCCATTCTTCCAGGCTGGCCCGCACATACCCAGGAAGGTTTGCAAGTAAACAGAGCCATTTACAACCAATTGTCCTAGTCAATGTGAGCCATCTAAACCACCATTTGTGGCCCACGCTTTGCATAATTACAATAGGACCTCAGAGTTATACTTCATATTTCTAGGTTTGGATACATGAATGATAAATGCATACAAATAGGATGAACACACTCAGTAGATTATAGGCTTTGTAATGATACCTTACAAGAGACCTTTTGCCTAAAGCATATTCCAATTACATCATATTCATACTCAGAAGTATATTTCCATAAAACATATGGAGTGCAACGTCACAGTATTAATAAAAAACTTTTTGTGCACCAGAGTCTGACTAGCTTTTATTTGTAGAAATTTATCTTCAGTGCAGCTGTGTTCAATTGCACAAGCTTAAGGATCTGACCCAGCATACTTAAATAAATAAAGTGGGCTGTCTTGGTGTGTTCGGTGACCAAAAAAGTGGCCGTATTTTAGTAGTTCATTTTATGAATAATAATATAATTTTATTGTTAGGGTAGCAGATTGAGTGGTTTAACAATTCTCTCTCACAAAACGAGGAAATGTATATAATTTACAAAAAATGTTACAAGAAGATTGGATTATTGATATTCCTTATGAAATTACTTTTAATCAAGTATAGGCATACAGTATAATTGATATGGAAACTAGCAATTCCATTCTCTGACACACAAATATCTGAGGCCACTGCTTTATAATTAGGTTGCAATTTGTTAAGGAAAAACATTAACAATCCTCAGTATTTCTAGCAAAGCAGGTCAGATTGTGTGCTAGAGCAGCTTTGTTATGTAACAGGTAACTAGCACGTATATGATACCCAAATAGGAATATAATATGGCAAGTGAGAAATGCAGGGTTTTGAAATAAAATAGCATAAAATGAGACATTTTAAAATTGGTACTAATGACTAGAAGTGTAAGAAACAGCCTAGTCCTAGTTTATAGACATTTCAGCAATGATATTCTGCTTCAGTTCACATTTGTTTATCCTGATTTTCACTTTGAGTTTCACATTTTAAAAATGAGAGTAAAAATCAGTCAAAGTTGCCTATTACATGTGGTTTGTATGAGAAGCCAGAAGAGAAGAACGGGGTTTGCTAGGATCTTGGTCTAGTTGTATTCAAAATTCAGCTTGAGCTTGCTCAGAAGACCCGAAAACTTTGGCAAAGTTTTTGATGGAACTGGGCTGGATTCAAGTTTGTAACAAAAACTGAAACTAGGCAAAAATTGTCTGATTTGGGGTCGTTGCCTTTTTTTTTTTTTTTTTTTTTTTACAAAATATTTGCACTACCTTTCTGCCAAATTGTATTGAGGCTAGTGAAAAAAGTGCCATTAAATAGCTGACCATTGTGCCATATGCATTTTTCTAAGGAAGTCTGGAAACTGCCCAGACTCAGTTCTGAACTGTGTTTTGCATTGGGAGGGATATCAGAACACTGAGGAGGTTAGTGTAACTTATATATACCAAATTGCCTGGTGCTGCAGTCCTTTATGCAGGGAAAACTCCCATTGACTCTAAATTCTGTAGTATAGTCAGGTTTTAGGATTCTGCACGTTGTAATACATATTTAGTTTTGTTTTCCCACAGGAATGTCTGATCTACATGCTCACTGGTTTACAGGAAAAAGCTTGTAGTTGATAGAAGTTCGGCATAAATAAAGTAGTTTAGATTGTTCTAATTTTGTGCGCAAATTGTTTACTTATGGATGGAGCCCAGAGTGCTTTTTGTGTTACTGTTGGGGACCAGCAATCTGCTTATTTAATCATATGACGATGAACCATCCCAACAGACAAAATCTGTTTGCTCAGTGAAAAAAGTGCCATTAAATAATTCAATATTATTTCTTTTGGGTTTTTTTCAGTGCAAATACTTGTAATCAGAATCAGATGTTTCTTTCCTAATAGGAAAGGGAAGATAGGAATTTTAAAAGATGCAGAGGACTTGGATCCATAAAATCAGTTTGCTCTTAGCATTATTAACTAAAATGTGTTTTTAGAATGAGGAATATGCTGTTCTGCCATCCATTCCCTTCCCCATTTTTCTCCTGGGGCCCTCAGCCACTCAAAGGTTTTGAAGTATGAACATGCTTGCTCTGCAGAGGAAATGAAAATTCTGATCTTCTCTCTCTTGGCCTTTTCTTGGAGTCTTTCTCCACTTCTATAAAAAGGAGTGGGGATATGGGTGCTTGTGTGTATATAGTAAAACCTCCAATCATGTAACAGTGGGAGATCTAATGCAGCATTTTACAATTAAATGAAATTTGTGTTTTCTGTAAAAAGCTTTTATCACAGATATTAACATAGCATCAGTACTGAACATTTAATATGGTACTTTTAAAATATACTGTTCACTGATATAATATGGAAGTCACATACTGCCCTGTATGATTTAAAAGACTTTTGTTTCCTATAAAACCTATTGTATATCCTCAAAGATGAAAAATATTATACAGTTTTTACATGAGAAATGATGGGAGAAATCAGTCTCCTGAATTTGGAAAACTGGTTCTGTGGAATCATTTCTTCCAGCAAAATCTGCTTTTGTACTAAACCACAGGGAAATTTGCAATTTGTCATGAATCTAATTAGCAAATACCTGTAAAGTTGACTGGTTTAACGGAACTTTGCTTGATTACTGTAACTCATAGCCACTAATGTCCTTTAATACTGTGATTGTCTACACATCTTATTTTTCAATATGGTAATCCAGTGTGATAGATGATAAATGCTGACGATGTGTTCATACTGCATTTCTAAAGAAAAAGAAAGGAGCAATGGGGTGGATTCACTTAAAAGCTCCATCCAACTTCCACATTGTGGAAACCCCACCAAAATCAATTTTCTTAGAAAAAAGCTTGTAAAGACCATTAATTCCAATCCTCTACCCTGACTCTCCCTTGAGCAGCAGGGTTTTTTTTCTTCTTCTTTACAAAAGAAAATTTTTGAAGAGCTTTGGCCTCACTCACATGCATAGTATTCATTAGCAGAAACACTTTGGAGTTCATTATTTTAGCACATTTCTTTCATTGTTTATATTATCTTGAGTTGATGTAATGTTGCAGTCATGTTTTTCAGAGTTTGAAGGCTGCTGTTTCACATACTGACTTTTTTTATACATGACAAAATGCATCAATGATTCATCAGTGCAAGGATATTGAAAAGGCTTTTAAAGCACATTAACAAAATACAGATTATTTTTTAAATTATATGATAGGTTTTATAGGGAAAAAATTAGAGTGAAATTCCTCCTTCAGATCTATGTGGATCTGAAAGGATAACTTTGCATTTAGAGTCCCATTTCCCCTACTGGGAATAACCAAATAGAGGAGCAGAAACTCCAGGAGTTTCAGTTCACTGATTATCCTTTGAATTCTTCTGTTTGCTCCATTAGCCCCATGCACGCACACATATATATACACACGTTCTCAGAACGATTGCCTAGTGAGAACTGGTAAATAAAGGCTCCAGACATCTGCACTGCCACTCGTCACCGTGCCCACCCCCAACTTGTTCTTGAACAGTACAGCTCCAACAGGAGCTGTACTAATATTGGCTTCTATAATCATTTCTACCTTTGGATGCGTCTCAATAGGGGTCCAAATTGCAGAAGGGTAAGTTATGCAAACTACTATAGAATCTCTATTAGGTTGTGCAGATTCTTCTATGGGTTGAGAGAATCTGATGTAAAATATATGATTAATAGAAAATAATATTCAAGATAGATCAGGAAAATAAACCATTGTAAAGAACTATACAAATAAAAATAAGGAGCATTCTTACAAAAGAAATTATATTAAATGAAAGCTCAAATATAAGTCCCTTTACTGCTCTTAGCAGAAAATCATAGAAATGTAGGGCCAGAAAGGACCTCGAGAGGTTGTGAAGTCCAGCCCTCTGAGCGGCGGCTAGACCAAGTATACCTAGATCATCCCTAACAGGAGTTTGTCAAACTTGTTCTTAAAAAAACTCCAATGATGGGGATTCCACACCCTCCTTTGGAAGCCTATTACCAGAGCTTAACTACCCTTATAGTTGGAAAGTTTTTCCTAAATCTAACTTAAATCTCCCTTGCTGCAGATTTAAGTCCGTTACTGCTTGTCCTACTTTCAGTGGACATGGAAAATAACTGATCACCATCTTTTTATAACAGCCTTTAACATATTTGAAGACTGTTATCAGGTCCCTCCTCAGTTTTTTTTTTCTCAAGACTAAACATACCCATTTGCTCATAGGTCAGGTCATGGGTGGCAAGTATTGTAGGCAGGGGAGGCCATGGCTCCCCAAACAACCCCATGTGGCCCCGCCCACACTCCACCAGGGCCCCTCCTGCCTGCTGTTCCCTTCTGTGGCCGAGAGGCTGGGGCAGGCAGGCTGGGGGCTGTGGTACACAAGACCATGCCTGGCCACCTGGCCACTGGCACTGGGCCCAAGGGTGCTCCGGGAGTGCCGCCCAGTATTGGGGATGCCCAGGGGTTCGGGAATGGGGGGGGCAGCAGCCGTGAACTATGATCCCAGTTCAGCAAGGTACATAAGCACATGCTTATCTTTAAGCACAAGAGCTAAAAGTCCTGTTGACTTCAGTGGGCCTATTCACATCTTTAAAGTTAGACACACCATTTAAAGTTGAAACAAGGGCTACAGCCCTCACCCTGGCAACACTTGTGTGCTTAATTTCCCTGTCCTGAGAAGTCCCATTGAAATCAATAGGAACAACTCACAGGAGTAAAGTTGAACAGATGCATAAGTATTTCTGAAATCGGGGTCTATATTATAGTAATACAGTATTATTCTAATTGTTTTTTATTTTAATAGTATAATCTCTTTCACTAAAGTCCGCTTTTTAAAAAAAATAACATTAACTGGGAATAGATAATTTGAATTAATATGTCAAACTCAAATCTGAAAGGTTAATAACAAGTTGTTCAAAAGAGAACAACAAAGGAACACCTGCAAATTTTATATAATGACCAACAGATCAATCGGAGATGTGAACTGAAGGGGAGGAGGTAAACAAATGCCAAATCTTTCAATCTGTTTAGCTAAAAAGCATATAATGAACTAAAAATCCAACCCCCCTGTGCTTTTGTATCAGCTGTTGTGGTTGCTTGTTTGTTAGTGGTACAGCTCTAATACTCTAGCAACTTCAAAATTGAAATGTGGTAAGAGATTACTGCATAGCATGCTGTAACTACTGCAGATACTTTGAGAAAATTATCAAAATTTATAGTGTAGATGTGTATAATTATGCATTTTGAACAGTCTCTACATTAAAATACAAAATCTTATGTATAAATATACAAATTTAAAATAAAATGTGAGGTTCTCATAACACTGATTCAGACAGATTACACATCCTATAAATTTTGGTACTGTATACTTATAACACAAACATTAACATATTTTAGGGGGAGCTGGTAACAATCCATTTATTTATTGCTCCTAACTCATTTTTGTCCCTTGTAATTCCATTTTGGTTTAGCTGAATTATAAACTATTAAAAATTGCAACTTAATTTCTGTGGTTTGTAGGAAAACTCTGGCAGGCTGCCAAAATAGCAACTGAATCAGAACATTCTGAGGGTCCTGTGGCACCTTTGAGACTAACAGAAGAACTGGGAGCATAAGCTTTCATGGGTAAGAACCTCACTTCTTCAGATGCAAGAAGATGCATCTGAAGAAGTGAGGTTCTTACCCACGAAAGCTTATGCTCCCAGTACTTCTGTTAGTCTCAAAGGTGCCACAGAACCCTCTGTTGCTTTTTACAGATTCAGACTAACACGGCTACCCCTCTGATACAGAACATTCTGAAGAGCTGAATAAATTCTGCTGTCTTCCAGTGTCACCAAAGCAGCAGCAGTAGCATACGCTGCATTAGGAATATCTAGGAGCTACTGGATCAACTGTAGCAGTTGGGTAAGGGGCTGAGCTTCCCCCAATCTTATCACCTGAACCTAGCATAGGACCTCCGCATCCCATCTACCCTTCTGGAAGCGCTACATGGGACAGGAGTTTCCCTGATTCCTGGGGGCAAAGATATTCAGGCCAGGCCCCTCTTGACCATCCTCCAGATTGAGCACGTGATCCCAGTGACCCACGTACCCTCTGGACTAGCAGCCTTCTTGTGCTGCTAATTTGTGTAGTTAGTCCTGTACCTCCAGTAGCAGCAGTTTGCTGTGGTGCTGAAGGCTCAAGGTTCAGATCCTGCTGATCATTCATGATGGGGGACTGTTATAACTGGGCATAATAAATTGGCTTAGTGTTTCCTAAAAATAATTTACGTAAAGATCCTACTACATTAAGATCATTTTATTTAGCTTGTACAGTCAAGCACTCAAAAGTTAGGAAATGTCATATTTACAGTTGCCTGTGCAACCTTAATTTGGCCCTCTGGCCACCTGTGCATTATGATATTCTTTAATTACATGGTCACATACTATGCTTTCTGTAAGACCTCTGCCTCATTCAGTGCACAGGAGGGACAGTGCCCTGGGAATGAATCAGGGTTGTATAGTGAAGGAGACTGTTCTCTGTAGAACTCCTCCCTTATTTGTTGCAGAAGTTGGAGGGTGTATAAGTGAATGAGGAAGGGGTTTGCAGAAAGAAAAAGACATATCTCTGGCACCAGTGCAGTCCCCCCTGCAAAAATTTCAAATCCCTACTCCAGAGCACAGAAGTGGTAGGCTTTTCAGAGAAACAGATGTATTTTTTTTTTAAATATTTGCAAAATAGCATATTTTCCCTAGAAAGGCAGTGGATTTGAACAGGTATTGTTGAAGACATAATTTTAAGACATGGTGTGGTCTAATTGAGAGGCTAATTTAACCTACAGAACCTGTATTACCACAAATAATGCACAAGTTGGAAAGAATCTTGCTTAATTTTCAGAGCTGAGTTAGCAGGGCTGGTAGCTAAAATAGAAACACTTTTTTTTATTTGTAAACCAAAGAGATTTGGTCCAGAATCACAGAGAGATAGTAAACATGGAACTACATAAGGCCATTTTTACAGTCACTGTTCAGAATAGAGCTGCACTATTCAGAATAGAGCTGTAATACTGTAATTACTATTCTGAATGGGCTAATCTTGGTCCTCTTCTCATTTATTGTAATATTGTAATGCAGGCCGTAGAAGAGCACAGTTCATTTCAGTAGTGCTTTATTGGCATGTTGAGCTGCAGAAGTGCTGCCAAAGTGAGAAAATGACAGAGCCCCTCAATTATTTGAAAGGCAGATACAATTTGGAGGTCAGATCTTCTTAGTATGTTTGAGATTTTATCCCATATCCTTGTCAAATTTGGCTGATGCTATTTCTGCTATCTCCTTTCTGCCAGGAGTAATGCAATATTTTTTCTCTATTTTTATAGAAAGTATTTTAGCATTTCTAATAATTCAATGAAATATTTTTCTCAAATGTGTCTTGGACAGTAGAGTAGAGAATTTCTCTACATATAAATCCTAGTCACATTGGTTGCACAATCATTCCTCTGCACTCTGGGTCTCCCAGTTTTAATCTGTAGTTTTTGGTCACAGAATCTGTATTTTGTAAGAGTCAGCTTTAGCTTCACACGTTCGGCAGTGATGAGATGTGCGGAGATCTGTAGGGTTCTAACTGTTCCTTTTTCTTCCAGTTACACATTTATTGGTGTCATTAGTCTCATGAATACTATTCATTCATGGATGAGTTTGTTTGAATCACTGTTTGAGAGGATAAGTGTTATTGAGACATAATGTTATGAGTTTATTACACTTTCATTTAGATTTAGTGTTTGATTCTGTGATGCTTTGTGGTCGAGGCAGTATTTGATGCTTTGAGGCAGTATCAGAAGTTTTATGTTCTTTTTGTATGGTGATTAGAAGAAGGGATTGACCTAATTCTGCCCTGCAGGGATTGTTGCTGGAGTTTGTGTACATTTAATATTTACAGAACAGAAAGTATTAGGGAGTTTTTTTGAGATGGGGGAAGAGGGAGAGGGAGAGAAGGTTGGGAGGGTGTTATGTTGTTTCTCTTAGTGTAGTTAGTTTGCTGTTTAAAGTTGGGTCCCAGACTTCACTCCAGTGGATTTTAATGGATGATGGAAATTCCTTCTAAAGAATGTAGCAGTATACAGGTAGTAGTATATTTCTTGACTATGATTTGTTGTTTTCAGCTTTAATGCAGAACCAATTAGAATACATTAAATTTGAATAAATAGAGCCAAATTTGGTCCTGATTTACTTCATGCAATGACATAAACTTAATGCATGTTGCATAAGTGGTAAATCAGCAGAGATTGTGGCTTATGAGCATTATCCTGTTTTTCCACAGTTGTTTTAGGAGAGTTGATCATATTCATCCATTTTGTTGTTAGAATTCCAGTAAACATGATGCTTATATTCTGGTAAATCATGTTCTTTGGAGTTTCAACCAGGCACTGGGAGATCAATCAGTCCTGAGATGAACAGGTGCAGAATCTATTGGTTTCAAACTACCTTTTTTGTAATGGAAGGATATGTTGCATAAACCACCCCAACCTATGTTTAATTTTAAAAAAATTAACATAAAATTACTAGCAGTAAGGCACTCCAGGTTGGGCATTAGTAAACAGTTTGTACACTTCAAGGTAATGCCTTACAGTGCACCCAAGCAGTGCACTAATAGCCTGCTAATACACACTCTGTTGTAGGTTATTGTTATACTGTATTGCAAGAGTCTTAGATTGTTCCCTGATGTTAGCTCCCATAGGCCAGATTCAGACACAGCCAGAGGGAAGATTCACCCCAGAGTTAGGGTAGCGTTAACAATCCAGTTGGAGATCCATACGAGCCCGAGCAGTGGAGGAAGCCTGCAAGATGCAGTGAATCAACATATCTCTTGGCCAGCCTAACACCCTCCTGGCTTGTCCCACCCTCCATCCATCCCCCCCTTTTTTTTTGGCACTACACCTGCTGGCTATAGACTACAGTCATAGGCAGGTTGTGCCATGCATTTCTACTCCAGCTGACTTTCCATACGTGGAGACCCGCAGTGTAAGGTTCTGCCAGGAGAAGACAATGCCTTTCACGGTATGTGCTTCAATACCTTCCTCTTCCATGAAATAAGTTTTTAATGATGTTGTTATGATCTCAGTATTTGAATATTTAAGAATTATTCGTAATCAGAGAAAATCATGTATTTTTCCTAATGTAATAACTGGATTTTATTTCTTATGGAGGAAAATGGGTAACGGCATGCTAAAAGCAAGCAACTAAAACACTTGAAAGTATAGTTCAGTGGATAATTGTTAATTCTATTCAGATTTATAACACATTTTTATAACTGAGACCTTGAAAATGCAAACACTCAGTGAATTAGCAGTGAATAAACATATTAAAGTATGGCTATGTCCACCCATATTGGCTTTATAATAAAGAATAATAACATTAAACAATATTTAGGGCTCTATTCAGCACTCCTTGCTGAGCTTAAATTTCCTATGACTTCAGTGCACAGGCCTTTTACAGAGTAACAAGGTTTTATAATGTGTATTATGACTAAAAAATTAGCAGTACGGAATAAAGCTTCTAACTTTAATCATTCTAAACATATTCTTTGTGGATTTAAACAGATTATACTTTAATACATGTCTGCTGTAAGAAAAATTTTAATTTTATTATTAAAATATAGCAAAGTTACTACTTGCACTAGCGTGGTCAGGAAACTGATCAGTGTCATCTGTTCCTCCCTGGGCACTAGCCCAGCACTAGTAGTTTGTTGGTTGGGTCTAATGGTCATCAGAGAAGAGGGTGAAGGAAAGGTCTCTTTCTAGTGGCTGTGAATCCCTCCAAAGGACTATGACAAGCACAACATCCTGATTAGAGTTCTTGACAATAAAGATCATCCTGGAATGGGGTCAGCTAGTCTTATCACCTGCTGTTGGGAAAGGTATCTGTTAACCCTAAATCAGAGATTCCTGAATTTGGCCCATCATCAGCAAACTAAATAGTATGGTAGTAGCTGGGCCAGGGCTAGATTATCCAGGGACTCCCCGAGTTTGACCATTAAGGGCATTAGATCTTGGAAAGCTTCTTTCCATCTCCTCCTTGATTTTGGGATTCATTCAGTTACCTTTACATTCAAAGGTCAGAGGTTCCCTGCCTTTTAAGTACCTCCACACACACACACCCTCTTGTTTTCTAAATCTGAATTTGTAATCTGCTAGGTTGTGTTGGCTCTTTATTGGCTCTCAGGAACCCCTAAAACTAGAGCCTTTAAAAGGTCAGCAAAGTGCTTTTCCCATCAGTTTTTACTTCAAACTGGGCCCTTCCTGATTTCTTTGCTGGACAAGCAGATTATTTGCTTTCCCAGAGTTTCCTGAAGGGCTGTACGCTCATGTATTTCTGTCACAGTGTAGGGCTAGTGTATACTACAAGGAACTAGTGTACGGTGTTGCAGTGAAGATAGGTCTTGAGTGTTCCTACTGGTTTATTGATACCTTGCGGGTTGCCCTTTCCAGGAAAGCATGAACAAAAGAAGCAGCTGAATCAGAGTCTTCTCTGCTGTTCATGTGCCAGAAGGCTTAAAAAAGTAGCCTCCGCAAGATATCCACTTTTTCAAAGTGAATTTATTGTTTGTGACTAGGGTGACCAGATGTCCCGATTTTATACGAACAGTCCCGATTTTGGGGTCTTTTTCTTTTGTAGACTCCTATTACCCCCCACCCCCGTCCCGATTTTTAACATTTGCTGTCTAGTCACCCTATTTGTGACAGGAGTTGGATGAACAGTCCAGGAGAGTGAAGTCATCGGTTATTTACAGAATGGATCCAGCAGGGCAGTGAAAGCTCCTACGCCGTACCCTACCAATGTGTCTCAACTCCTAACCTTGAATGACTAGCTGAATGACAGGATTTAGATTCTATGTCCATTAAACCTAAGGCATCTTCAAAATTTTCAATTTTTGCCATTTCAGCAACAGTTTTCATTAATTTCAACATCTTAAAAAAGAAGGGAGAATTGTTTACAAATTTTTATCTTGGCTTTTTTTTAACCTATTTTTGAGACTAACAGATAATTATTATCAGTTGTGCTGTGGGATCTTTTTTGGTGATATGGTTACTTTATACACTAGGAACTGGACTGTGCATCTCATTTCACATGGACCTCTTAACAGAGTGCATTTAGTAAGGCCTTAACCATTTTCATCAAGTAAGAGGAGTGCAGCTGGGCCCAATGTACCAATCTCCAAGGCTGACCCCAATGCATGGTAGATCAACTGAATTAGGCCACAGTATGGGTTACAGTCATCAGCTGGCTAACAGGGGTCAAATGACAGTGCAGAGAAACAATACATATGGGTCAAGTTTGGCAAGGATTGGCTGCCAGCTGTTAAGTTCAATTTTGTATGGTTATTTTAATAAAAAATGTGGCTATTTTAACTTTCAAAACATGCACATATCTGTCTTCTTTACAATTGGCACTTGTCTGAGAGATTTTAAATCTTAACAATGGGAGTATCTATTATTTAGGAAGACATCATTTCCTATATTCAAACCATTATCAGAGAAATGCATTTTGGTTTTTATTGGAGAGAGCTGTGAATCTTTTATTAACATGTTCTGGTACTTTTACGGTACTGAGAGCTTCTCTACACTTACAGTACTGCAGTGGCACGGGGGGCTCCAACGATGAGCCCCATGTGGGAATGACAGCTTGGGCTGTCAGCCCTGGGGTGGAGGGCTCCAGCTGTGAACCTGGTGCAGGGCCGAAAGCCAACAGGCGATGTAAGTAACAGTGTCTACAGGGACACTGTGTTGCCCTAACTACATCGATCTAAGCACTACTCCTCTTGCAGGGGTGGAGTTAGTAGGTTGGTGTAGTTAGGGCTGGCTCCAGGCACCAACTAAGAAAGCAGGTTCTTGGGGCGGTGAATACAAAGGAACAAGACTCCATCCGCTATTGGGGCGGCACGTCCGGGTCTTCGGCGGGAATTCTGCGGCAGGTCCCTCAGTCCCTCTCTTCCTCTTTGAGCTGCCGCCAAAGTGCCGCCAAAGAGGAAGAGAGGGAGTGAAGGACCCACCGCCGAGCTGCCGCCGAAGTGCTGTGGATCGGCTCTTTTTTTGTTTGTTTGGTTTTTTCCGCCGCTTGGGATGGCAGAAAACCTGGAGCTGGCCTTGGATGTAGTGGGTCACATACATTGGCAGGAGCAACCTTGTAGTGTAGACGCTTACGGAGTTAGGTTGACATGTAGTGTAGACCAGACCTTCGTTTGAAATACTGTGTCCAGATGCTATGTCGCTTTAAAGACACTTATTTTGCTTTAAGCTGATATATTTCATTTCATTACCTAAAACCAAAGCACTATTTAGTGAAAATGTTTTTTCTTATCATTGCAAACTTATTTAAACTTACATAATTGTTTTAACTAACGTGACATTTTACTCATGTACTGTGAGTCTAATTCTGCTCTGTTTCTTTCACTGTTGTAAATGTAGATTATAAAACATGGGTCTGATGCTACCTTCTGAAAAGTCAATGAAAACTGTTTGTTTAAATGGGAAAAATTTTGTGCCTATTGACTTCAGTGGAGTTACATATTTGTAATGATGTAACTGAGAGCCAATTTGGCCTTACCTATTGAAAACCCATGCACCATTTAGAAAATATATATGACAGTAGCAAATGTGTGGGTACATTTGTATGCCTAATCTATGACAAATATAGACTTTTTAATTTGAATACTACGGGAGAAAATAAACATAAATTATAGGTTTCAGAGTAACAGCCGTGTTAGTCTGTATCCGCAAAAAGAAGAACAGGAGTACTTGTGGCACCTTAGAGACTAACAAATTTATTAGAGCATAAGCTTTCGTGGACTACAGCCCACTTCTTCGGATGCATAAATTATAGGAGTAGTCATTTTCAGCTATTACTATCTAATCATTGGGAGCAGTTCAGTTTTCTGTTTTCTCTGTGAGCAGTTTTGCCTACCTAGTCAACTACCTCCTCTGACAAGGAAGAATGCTTAGTTGTTTTAGGTTCAAGGTTTTTATTGCTGAGTGACAACAATTTTGAAAAGGCGTGTAAAGATTTCTACTGGAGTCATAAAATTCTGGCAGTGTTTGGCTGGAAAGTACCATTTAAATCATTCAGTATCTATTGTAAAATTTGAATAACCTTTGTACATTTTACAAAATGAACATAACCATTTGTTTCAGAAGATTTTCAAGGATTATAAAGTGTTTCAAAAAGAACAAAGACAGTTTATAGATAAACACTGCAGTATACTTTTAAGTACTACTCAGATTATGGGGAATTCCTTTACAACAGGATATGTATCAGTTCACTCAAAATAACATTGTTCTGTACAGCATTTGTGCAACGAACAATTTTATGACTTGATGTATATGTTTTGAATTTGTATCACTTTTTCCTCTGCCCTCTCCCTTAGTAGAGCTCACCGTTTTGTGACTTCTTGCTACTACTATTAGCATAGAAATTATTTCTGCAGATGAGCTTTTAAAAACAATTTAAAACACAACAGCAAATTCAGTACTTTGAAACTGATGAAGAATATAAATAAAGCTGCTAATGCTATCAGTAGAGCTTCAAACAAATTAACATACTAATTAAATGTGTAATCCTCAGTGTTTTTGCCAAGTCTTAATCTCTAATTAAATAAGAAAACTGCACCTCCTGTCTGGAGGGGGGCCCATGAGTGCAAAGAACCAGAAATTCAAGGAATATTAATAGATTTGAAGCCAGATGAACCATTATGTAACGATCTCAAAATGTAATATTAAACAGGGAATCATCATTGAGCAGGTGTGTTTCTAGTGGGGTGTCTCAGGGATTGGTTCCTGACCCTATTCTATTTAGCATTTTTATCAATGACCTGGAAGAAAACACAAAATCATCACTGATAAAGTTTTCAGATTACACAAAAACTGGGGGAGTGGTAAATCATGAAGAGGCCAGGTCACTGACACGGAGAAATCTGGATCACTTGGTAAGCTGGGTGCAAGCAAATAGTATGCCTTTTAATGTACGTAAATATATACATCTAGGAACAAAGAAAGGAGGCCACACTTGCAGGATGGATGGGGGACCCATCCAGGGAAGCAGTGATTCTGAAAAAGATTTCGGGATTGTGGTGGATAGTCAGCTGAACATCAGCTCCCAGTGGGAAGCTGTGCCAAAAAGGCTAATATGATCCTTGGATGGATAAACAGGGTAATCTCGTAGGAGTAGAGAGGTCACTTCACCTCTGTATTTGGAACTTGTGTGACCATTGCTGGAGTACTGTGTCCAGTTCTGGTGTTCACAATTCAAGAAGGATGTTGATCAACAGGAGGGGGTTCAAAGAAGAGCCATGAGAATGATTAAAGGATTAGAAACATGGCTTATAATGTTAGATTCAAGGAACTCAATCTGTTTAGCTTAACAAAGAGACTTTATCACAGTCTATAAGTGCCGATATGGGGAACATGGGTGAGGGGGTAAATAGTCTCCTAAGGGAGACTGCCCTACCTCTTCTGGCGAAGGCCCCGCCTCTTCTGGCCGAGGCCATGCCCCTGCTCACTGCTCTGAGGGAGAGGGCTGAGAGCTCGGTCAGGGCCACCAGAGGGGAGATGCTGGGGGAGATTTTTTTCAGCAGCCACAAATAGTAAATAATGTGAGCGATTCCACCCAATGAGCATATTCCCCGGAGTGAGCGTGAGATGGAAGATGTGAATCTGCTGTTCCCTCAGTCGGTCTCAGTTCCCACGTGCCTCTCATAGTGTGAGCATCTCACAGTGCTGAGTGTGATTCTAGTGTTAAAAGATACGTATTTTTCATACAACATGGCCCCTAAACACAAGGCAACTACTTCATCTGGTGCTCAACCGAAAAAAACAGTGATCTGTTCCAACGCTGGAGGAAAACCTGGCTGTGTTGGACTTATTGAGAGATGGTATCTCGATCTCCAATGTGGCGCGTAAATATGGCCGCAAGGAATCTAGCATCCGTGCCATCAAGATTCAAGAGAGAGAAATTCGTCGAGCCGTGGCATCAAGTGCTCCAATAACTGCTAAGGTGATGAGCTAGATGCGTGACTTTAGTGAAGACTGAAAAGGCATTAAACTTGTGACTGGAGGACAGGAACCGTAAACGTGTGCCTATCGATGGCAACATGTTGCGAGAAAAGGCTCTTACCTCTATGTGCTGTTCAAACCTCCTGCCAAAGAGGGACAGCCTTCTGATGAGAAGGAATTCAAAGTCAGCCAAGGTTGGCTTAACAGTTTTAGGAACTGCTTCAACCTCAAAAATGTCTAGACTACTGGTGAAGCTGCATCTGCCAATGAAGAGGCAGCAAAAGCCTACCCCGAACAATTAAGGGCTATCTTCCGGAACAAGTTTTTAATGCTGACGAGACTGGGCTCTTCTGGAAAAAATTGCCCAACCGCACTTACATTTCGAAATCAGAAAGACAAGCAGCTAAAGACCGTGTGACTGTGTTGTTTTGTGGCAATGCGGCTGGGCATTTAGTAAAGCCAGGCTTGCTCTACAGGGCTGCAAATCCCCGTGCCCTAAAAGGCAAGAACAAAAATCTCCTGCCTGTGTTCTGGCAATCAAATAAAAAGGCTTGGGTGATGGTAGCATTATTTCTGGATTGGTTCCACAAGTGTTTCATTCCGGAGGTCAAGCAGTACCTCAAAGAGAAAGGACTTGACTTTAAAGTGTTGCTGATCATAGACCTCCTGGCCACCCTGCGGCACTCTGGTTTGCACACAATGACATTGAAGTAGTCTTTCTCCCCCCCAATACCACCTCCATCCTCCAACCTCTCGACCAAGGCATGATTCGCTGTTTCAAGGCCGCGTACATGAGGCTTACGTTCTCATGGATACATAGCACTATGGATGCTGATTCCAATCTTAATGTGATGGAGTGTTGGAAGTCCTTCAACATTGCCGATTGCATCACTTATATTAAACAGGCAATGGATGCAATCAAACCTGAAACAGTCAATGCATGTTGGCAAAACCTATGGAAAGAATGTGTCAATGATTTTAAGGGTTTCCCGACCATTGACAAAGAAGTGAAATGCATTGTTCAAGTGGCCAGGCAAGTGGGTGGTGATGGCTTCATCGACATCCTTGAGGAGGAATTTGAAGAATTAATTGAGAGCCATAGAGAAACATTGACTAATTGAGAGCCATAGAGAAACATTGACTAACGAAGAGTTAGAGGAACTGATAAAATCATCTACAGAAGACGAAGATGATGATGACGAATAGGAAGAGCCAGCAAGTTGAAATCTTCATAAATTTGCTGAAGTGTTTCAAGCAGTGAAACACCTGAATGATTTAATTTCTGAATATGATCACTCTATGGAACGAAGCCTCAAAATCACACATAGTATTACGGACGATTTGAGACTGTATCAAGAAATGTTTGAGCAGCTCAAGAGACAACAGCGACAGTTGCCGATCACCATGTTTTTCAAGGAAAAACAACCAGCAGCAGATGAGCCTACGCAATCAACTTCTCAACCTGAACCAGAGCCAACCACTTCATCTACAACTCGCTCTCCATCACCCAAACTCTCCGTCACCTCTGTCTCCTGGATTGACATCAAGCCCTGACGACTCCCTGTAATTACCCCCTGTAATTAAAAATACAGTACTGTAAGATTATATTTTGCATATGTACTCTTTATTATATACTGTACATTACTGTATACATTATACATTTATACATATTACTGTACAGGGTTGTCTACACAAAACCATGTACAGTATACTGTACTTTATGGGCAATTTAAGGGTAATTTTGACTCTACGTGATTTTTGCCTTACGCGCTGACTTTAGAACCTAACCCCTGCGTAAGATGTGACTCCACTGTATTTGCTAATTGTCTCTTCAGTGTGGCAAAGAAAGGTATAATCCAATCCAATGTCTAGTTCAGGCTAGACAAATTGAGACTGGAAATAAGGCATACATTTTTAACAGTGAGGGTAATTAACCATTAGAACAGTTTACCAAGGGTTGTGGTGGATTTCTCCATCACTGGCATCTTTTAAATCAAGATTAGATGTTTTACTAACAGATCTGCTCTAGAAATTATTTTGGGGAAGTTCTGTGGCCTGTGTTATACAGGAGGTCAGATTAGATGATCACAATACTCCCTTCTAGCCTTGGGGTCTTTGAATCTATGAATCTCTGCTAGTCTTACCTGCATAACACGCCATAGAATTTCAGTCAGTAATTCCTGTATCAAACCCAATAACCCAATTGAACAAGAGCATTTTTTTTTAGAAGACATCCAATCTTGATTTAAAGATTTCACATAATGGAGAAACCACCACTTGGTAAGTTGCTCAAATGCTTTATTATCCTCATTGTTAAAAATGAACTGTTTGAATTTGCTGTTTGAATTTGGCAAGCTTCAGGTTCCAGTCACGGGATCATGTTATGCCCCTGGCTGCTAAATTAAAGAGCCATCTGATATCTTTTCCCTACAGTAAATAGTTGTGATATCTTTAGTCACCTTTTATATTTCTCTTCAATAATCTAAGTAGGTCAATTTCCTTAAGTCTCTTACTGTAAGGAAGGCTTTCCAAACCTCAGATCCTTGTTGTAGGTCTTCTCTAAATTCTCTACTTTTCAACATTTTTTTTTTAAATGTGGGCACCAGAACTGGACACAGAAGTGGTCTCACAAGTGATGTATACAGCGGTAATATAACCTCTCTATTATATTCAGTATAGTCCTGTTTATACTATAATATCCAAAGGATTGCATTCCATAGTTTGCTGAAGCCTCTGCATGGTTGAAGCTCCACGGGCTTAGCGGGCTGCTGGTCTATAGAGGAAGAGTGATAGGATCCAACAACTCTGTATTGATATATTTTCTTGGGGAAATCCTTGCAGCCTTAACTTCTGTTGTGTGGCATTTACCCACTCCAAGATGAGGAAGTTGACAGCCTCATTAGAGGAACCAGTGGTGTCTGAGACAGTTATGCTGCAAAGAAGGCATGGGCAGGACAGAGAAGAAGACATGGTAGGGCTGGCTCTTTACCAGAATGTCCCACAATCTACAGAGACTAAAAGCATGGATATTGTAAGGCCATGCCCTCTGTTAAACTCTTTCTTCAATGCACACATTCTCAAAACAAGAGATTGTATGAGTTTTCAGCTGCCAGAAGCTTTAGGCTATCCAAATGCGGTACCACAGTATAGTACAGCTTAGCTTAATACTGTTTTGCTTTAATAAAAAAAAGGAATGAACATTGATTACAAAGAGAATTACAATGGGAATGGTATGAAATCTAAGATTTTTGGAAGAGGAATAGCATGATTCCTGGCTATTGACCTCCTCTCCATCCCATGAAATTTATAGGGAGCATTTTAACTGCTAAGCACTTACATTACAGGCCAACTTAACACTCTGTCTTTGTTTCACATCTTCTGACCTCCCCAAAGCCGTTTTCCTTAATGGTTCTCTCATCTTTCTTGACGACTTGGTTTTGCTTTAGATCATGTTTCAGGAAGCCATTAATCTTTCCATTGTTACATTTAGATATTTGCTATGAGTGATTCTTATAGTTCTAAGCAAACTCTTAAAGATAATGAAGATGGCTCACTGGAGAAATAATTAACTCTGGCCTGGATGTGTATGACATGGCTTCACCAATTTTATGAATAAGCTGAATATCTCAGTCCTCGGTTCTAGGATAAGACTAAAGGATGAAATATAGCAATTACAACATGAAAAATCGTAAGTACAGATGATTCAATAAAATTAGTGACTGTGGTAAAGCAAACTTAGTATCTTTGAACTCTGTGAAAGGTTTCCACATACGAGCAGAATTTGGTCATTTTTATGAGTGATGTGGTACAACCTTTTTATTAAGACTATAATGGATTTGGGAGATTATCTGTAAAGGTTAAAAGTTTCTCTCACAGCTACTCACATATTCTGTCTATCTACCTCTCTTTCTCACTTCCATATTATTTTTTCTGAAATCACCAATGATGGCTAACTGGTGCACAGTTGGTCAAATATCTTCAAACCAATAGGTATTGTATTTCCTTATTCAGAAGTATATATTATTTTTCAGTATGGTAAGCCTAACAAGGGTCTCTATTCAGCATTTCTTAGACCTTACTGAATTATGTGGGAGTTTCATCTGCTAAAAGTGCTGAGTAGACCCGTCTGATGAAAACTTGAGTCATCCTTATTGCCTCCCATGGTCTTGGGGTAGGGGCATTCTTCCTATATCAAGTGGCCAAAACTGAGAACAGTATTACAGATGAAGACTAATGAGAGCATTTTACAGTAACAATACCATTGTCTTTCTTTCCATAGCCAAACTACAGTAATGGTTTCACTGTTTTTTGTTTTCATTTGTTTTTCTACACAAGCACTGTATCAGTCTTTTGGCAAACTTTGATATATGTAAATAATGTGTCGTGCAAATGGTCACCTACCCAATGAAAACGTAAGCATATAGCCCCTACTGTACTTCCTTAAAGATAGGATCAAAATATCTTTAAAATTGCACCATGTTAACTATCCTGGATGGAAAAAAAAAACAACCTTAGAGCTTTTTGGCATGTAGAGAGTACTAATTCATTAGATGCACTATGCAAAATATTATATATTTTGAGTTCATGAAGAAATACTATTTATACATTAAATTATTATAGTAGTTTCTCTTCTTTTTTTTTTAAACAGGTCATTGCCATAATTATGGATACGTTTACAGATGTGGATATCTTCAGAGAAATTGTAGAGGCATCTACCAGAGGGATTGCTGTGTATATTCTGCTTGATGAGTTCAACTTCAGTCACTTTCTTAAAATGACAGAAAAACAGGGCTTTCAAGTTCAGAGATTCAGGGTAAGGCTTCGTGTTTTACAATAAAATACATGTTTACTACAATACCTAGCTCTTGTGTAGTGCTCTTCAAGGATATTATTTTTTTAGGAAGTAAATATCTAATATTAATTTATTTTATGTAATTTATTTTATGAAAAAATAATTGCTGTCAATAGGCTCAAAGCACAACCTTACCCTATTTTTGTTACCTTCAAAAAATGTTTGTCCTTTTCAGGACTTGCAAAATAAATACATGCAGTACATTCTATAAAACTACATATTTCTTCTGAGTACTATTATTATTTTAAGAATATTATATTCTGGGAGGACTTAATCAATTTGTTTTTATGTTTGTAAAATCATCCTGCAAAATGTAAGCATAAAGAAAATATAAATTGTTTAGGAAAACAAAATATGGGCTTTCTTTAAAAAAAAAAAAAGAGATTTTCTTTCAAGAGATTTGATGTTAAAATTATATCAAAAGGCACAGGATTCCATTTTTTCATCGTTTTCCTATGAACTGCTTTACCATATATTTGTCCTTGTGAATATTCAGTATGATTAGATGCACTTTTATTTATGAAATATGTGCCTTTCTCCGGTAAGAAAGATAATATGTAGAGGGATAGAATCTAAATACTCCAGAAGTCATGCTGTATGTCCTTAGTGTACCATTGGGAGCACAGTCCAATACAGTGTACTTCTATTGATCTCACACAAATATGTGAGATGTTCTTCTAGGTCTGTTGTGCCAAGGATAACACTAAAAAATATTGAAGCTGCTCAATGATAGCTCTCCACATTTCCTCTGAGATACTATAAGTAGCTTCCTTCATTGAACTTTAGCACTTATTCATATGCAGTTCTGTGTAAATATACCAAGTGTGTAGTTTGTTATGTTCTCGACTGTGACGAGACTATTTACAGTGTTATACCATCAAGGAGTTAATGCAGACATTTTAAGAGTCCTGGAGGAACTGTGATATCACAGCAGTCATCTTGGATTAATTTCTTTTGAGGAATGACCAGTTGTAGTTACTTCTAAAACTTAATGTTCTATAGGAAGTATTCAAATTTGCTTTTGCAATAGATACCCAAATGTACATAACTGAATTTAAGACCGTGTTTGAAAATTAATGCATAAAACTAACTTAATTAAAGACATTTAGCAAGGTAATGGTTAATTTTTGAAAAAAGTCTTCGGCAACATATGTAGTGTTCTAGTTAGCTTTTTAAAAAAAAATAGAAACCTTTCATAATGGCATTCAGATGAAAGGAGCTTGTGACCAGTATCTTTAAGCTAGGGTTACCATATTTTAATTTTTAAAAAGGACGACACTCCATGGGGCCCTGGCCCCGCCCCAACTCTGCCCCTTCCCCGCCTCCAGCCCCGCCCCAACTCTGCCCCCTCCCCTGAACGCTCCGCCCCCTGCTCCTCCCCATCCCCTACTTCCCGTGAATCAAATGTTCGCGGGAAGCCTGAAACAGGGAGGCAGCAGGTAAGCTGGGACAGGGTGCGGCGCAGCGCAGCTCAGTCCGGCCCCCCTGGCCGAGCGGCTCCCTTTGGCGGCCGGTTGGCCCAGGCCAAGAGGCTCTGGCCCCGGTGTCTCTCGCCCGGCCCGTGCCCCCGGCCCCAGCCCCGGCCAAGCACCACGCCGGTCCCGGCCCCCGGCCAAGTGCCCGCGCCCCCGGCCTGGCCCCCGGGGCAGCCCAGCACCGCGCCGGCCCCGCGTCCCCGCCCCCAGGCCTTGCTGAACACCTCACCGGCCCCCAGCCCCGCACCGCCGCGCCCTACCTCCCTATTTTCCCGGATATGTCCGGCTTTTTGGGATTTCCCCCCGGACGGGGATTTGAGGCCCAAAAAGCCGGACATGTCCGGGAAAATCCGGACGTATGGTAACCCTATTTAAGCCACTTCCTCTGGTGGAAAAAAATGGTTGCAAGCTCTCCCACATGGCTTGGCTCAACACTACAGGAGCATGGTAGAGTCTGTGTTCATCTTCCTAAAAACAGGCATTGTGTAAAAAAGGGACTAGGGCTGCAGAGGTAGCCTTTGCCCCACTTTAAGCCTCTTCTGACTCTTCTTCACTTCACTGAAATAAATGAAGTTAAACTAGTATAAAAACTGGAGTAATGCAGTGGTGAAACAGGCCCTATGTTTTGAGTTATGATGTTTGCCATTCATTTGTCTATTTATGGAGAAACAAAGTTCTTAAAACTGCATTTAATAGCCATGCAGAAATCTTCACTCAGCTATATTCTGACTTCATGTCAGTACTTGTTCATCTGCTTTTCTTGACAGTCATAACCAAAAATAGTGATAGACTGTGTTGTAGAAAAGATTATTGTGGTAATCTGCATCTGGAAGAATGTAACAAGTCAGATATTTAATTTAACACTTTTTCTGCAACTTTTTTTTTTCAAATGGGGAAAGATTTAAAAATTTTAGGAAGGTGAGTTTATTAGAAGCTATTTGAAAGTATTATTATTAGTTGATTGGCAGCCAAAAGAAACTCAAATACAATTTAAACACTCTGTACCTCTCTCTCTCTCTGCTTTAGATTTCGTAAGTTTATCTTAAACCTCTCTTCTCTATCTTTCCCCCTATCTCCTGCATTATTTTTTCTCTTCCTCCCCACACAAGTTGTTTCAATAATTTCCCCACCCATCTGTTTAAACCTCTCCAACTTTTTGTTTCAGATCCCCAATTCCTTTGTGTAGGGAGGGAGGAGAAAAGAGTCATCAAAAAATCCTCTGGTGATTTTTTTTTTTTCCCAGATAAGAGCCGTCTACCTAATGAAAACTGTAGAGGCAAATTATTTTCAAAACTTATTAGAAGCAAGTGTTAGCCCCCTTTGTTTCTGGTTGATTGACAGGTGCTGCAGTAACAAGATGAATTAGTAGATTTGAACTAGGGTACCTAAGAAAACTGCATCTAAGTATCACTGTGCTGCCCTTTTTTAATTTGAGTACTGACTTCTGATTGTAAAATAATGAACAAACATAAGAGCTTGAACATGTTTTATAATACCTGAGAAGTGATCCGACTTGTTCAACTGATATCAGATCATCATGTTTTATGAGATAATAGGTGGGGTATGTGACAGACTTTGTAGTTTGCAAACACTTGTATCTACTTCTCATGTGAGAAACAAGAAACAAACTTGCTGCTGCATGATGAGAAAACAAATTTGTCAGGAAGCATTTATCTCCTGATACACCCTTTACATATTCACTGAAATGGAAGGATGAGGAAATAATGACATTTCTATAATACAGTATGATAAAGAATTATCTTTATTTCCTTTGGGCAAATTCTGCCCTAAGATGCAAACACCTAGGCTCACAATGAGAGTTGCATATGTGAACTTGAGAGCTGAATCAGATCCATTACATTTTGCCAATGCTGTATTTCAACAGAAGCTTTCCTGTGCTTCCATAATATAGGACTACCTTTGCCATCAGATAGGCATGCACAGCTCTCATTAACTTCACTGGGGATTACATCTATGCAAAGAACTGAGAATTAAGGATCTGATCCATTGTCCAGTGAAGTCATTAGGAGTCTCTCGGTTGCCTTCAATGGGCATTGGATGAGGCCCTAACAGCAGAACAGAAACTAATTCAAAATCCATTGCACAAATCACATATCTTGATAATACAAAAGATCCATCATAATAAATAATATGATTGCTAATGAAAAAATGTTTGAAACTTTTTTTCTTTAAAAAAATGTATTTAGGTAAAATATTAGACATCCATTTAATTCTTTCTAGACACTGTTGACAGCAAATACAGGACACTGATGAAAACAGGCCCCAAAAACATAATCTGCTGAAATGAAATGCTTTGGAAAAATATTTCCATTATATTTTTCTATCACATTGGAGACTTGCTACTGTTCTCCCACATAGGTTCACACAGCTTCTGTTGAACTAAGAGTTGTGCAGTCATATCTAAGAACCAAAGTTGTAGCTTATTTACTTATTTATTAACATTTATATGACAGTATTACTCAAAATATTTGGGGGACTTATAGAAATATAGAAAGACATGGTTTCTGGCCAGAAAATCAGTCTAAAATAGATGAGAAATACCCAGGTGAAGGATGGATAAAAGGGATACACTGTACAGTTAAACTAGTCAGGGTGATGACTGGCATTTATCTTTATAGTTCCATTATTTTATTAGTTTAATTTTTTCATTAAGGAGGAAGAGATCAGACATGGAGCAATGAAAGGAGAGGATGAGTTAATAGGAACCAGGATATAAGAAAAAGGGAAATGCACTGTCAATTCACTGTTACCAAACAAACTCTTCTAGAGTGCTTTCCTGGCTGCCAAGAGACTTTTTTTCTAGTTTCCCAACCATGGCTTCCTTTCTGCAAGTCAAAGTATTCTTTTTAGCCCAGTTGCGTTGTCTTGATTGAAAAGCATGATAGTCTGACAATAATTTATTTATTATTTCAAGCATTTTGTAGCTTGAAAGCTTGTCTTTTTTACCAATAGAAGTTGGTCCAATAAAAGATATTACCTCACTCACCTTGTCTGTCTAATGTCCTGGGACCAACATGGCTACAACAACACTGCAGACAATAAAAAATTAAAACAGAAGAAAAACAAACAAACATGTGAGACGGCAAAGACACCTCTGGCAATGGACCATACCTTAGCTCAGTGCTGCTTTTATCGGAAGAGTTAGTGTATTCATGTCTTCCTACTTCATCTACTACACCACATTTCACCAGCAAATTAATGATGCAAGAATGTCCTAACTAAATCTATTTTCATTAGTGGCGGGAAAGGCGTTCCAGTTAGTGATCTACTGGTAAAAGTGGACATTTATGCTCTAGGTCACAGTGCACAGTGAGTACTAAATAAAAGATTGTCTCAAAACACCAATGTACATTTTTTTGCAATGGCCTTATTTAAAGAAAATTTTACCCTAAATAAGAGGGTTAGACCATTAGAAAATAACCAAAAGAGATTAATCTTACAGTATGAATCTAGGGTATAATTTGACATCCATTAAAGTTGTATGGTGCAATTTTGTTTGGAAATTGATAGTGTCTAACAGAGAAATTGATGCCTCTTCTAGAAAGACATAGAATTCCTGTACTGAAAAGAAAAGTATGAATTTGGCAGTACTTTTCACCTGGGAGAGGTTTGTGAAAATAGTTTAAAGGGGAAGAAAATGTTTGGTTTAAAAAATAAAGGCCACCTGTTTGTAGAGCTATCGTCAAATGCTCCTGTGCTGTGGAAAAGGTCCAGCTGTTCAAAGACAAAGTTCGGATCTTGGAGTGGCTAGGCTTTTTTTTCCTCTCTTCAAAATCCGTTCTATCCTTGAGAGGTGAAAGCTCACCTATATCGACTGCAATGAAGGCAAATATTTATCAGGCCTTGTCTACGCTACCATTTAAGTCGATATAAGTTATGTTGCTCATGGATGTGGGGGGGGGGGGAAAATCCCCCCCCAAGCGACGTAAGTTGCATCAACTTAAAGTCTACACCGTGCTATGTCAGTGAGAGATGCTCTCCCACTGACATAGCTTCCGCATCTCATTGAGGTGGAGTAATTACGTCGACAGGAGAGTGCTCTGCCATCGACATCATGTGTCTTCACCAGACGCACTAAATCGGCGCAACTGCATTGATGGCAACAGCGCTGATTTAATGGGGTAGAGAAGACAAGCCCTCAGAGTCTAAATAACTCACAAAAAGTCTTCGGTGCCAATAGTTAGGCACTAAATCCATGCTTTGGTGCCTATGTCAATAGTGGCCTGATTTTCAGATGTGCTGAGCACCCACAGCTCTTATTGATTTCTGTCACCAAGATAGAAAATGTTAGTCATCTTTGTCTAATTCTAAGCACCCAGGTTTGAAAGTTTGGCCAAAAAGAACCTTGAAAACCTATCAAAGATGAGTTTACAATAAAGCCCTGCTGTTGAGCTCCGTTCCATGGGGAATGCAGAGGAGATGGAAGCAGCTGTTCTCAGAGCTGATCTCGAAGAGGGCAACAGCAAAGCATTGGAGAAAACCTTTCTAGTAGCTTCCTTACTCCATGCAAAGCTGCTACCACTTTCGCTCCATGCTTTACAAGCAGTGAGTTGGTTCTCTGGTGTAAAGGTTAGAACTCTAGGTGCAGAAAGCAGTGATCAGAGTTCCAAGGAGGTTGGCCCCTCCCCCTGGGCAGTAGCAGCACCACAATGAGCAGCTGGGAAAACAGTAATTATAGTAGCCCTTTTTCTTAGAGTCTTTGAAATTTCAGGTCCAATGCAATGTGACAATATAGGACTCTTGTTCCACAGGGACTGTGATGTCACCTGCACTGGTCCTATCACAGCAAAAGCAAAACTTCACTTTTTGTTTACTTCACTGGACAGCAACTTTCAATGACAATTGTCAGTTTATCAAAGTGCAGATTAACTAGATTATATTGTAAACGCTTAAGGGATTGTGAGGGTTGTTATTCTTCCATAAGATATACCAAGCCAGTAACAAAAGTAAACTTATGTCTCATCACACTGGTTAACAAGAAGTCAGAAATGCAGTCTCTTTAGGTATCCCAGCCCTTGTTTCACCACCCAAACTCTAGAATTAATGATGAATGGTTATTTAAAACCAATTTAATCAAACAAAGGGTTCTTCTAATACCAAGAGATCAGCCACACAGCCAGGTCAATATATAACTCAGATCTTATCCAATAATCAAGCTGTTGCCAATCCTTTAGTATTTAGGTTTATTTATAAGAGAAAAGAAAGAGGAGAGAGTTATAATGATCAAGGAAAACAAATACATGCACTCATTGTAAAGTCCTTGTATCAGATTTGAAACAGTGATGGAATAAACTTCTGGCTTTTTAAGTCTCTGGTAACTTCCAAAAGATTGGACCGTCCTCAGTCCATTGGTTGTAATGCTACTGTTAGTGTAAGTCCATAGTCCAGAAATCAGAGCAGGAAAGAGGCAAAATGGAGATGCTTTCAGGGGTTTTTTTTTTACCTTCTCCCATGTGGAGGGATTACTCTGTCTTAGTTTGTGGGAAATTACAGCACATGATGGAGTCCAGGGTCACATGAACTAGTCACATGCCCATGCATGATTTGATGACTCATAGGAGCAGCCATTACCCATACTTTGGTTAAAACATCTCCAGGAAGGCCTTTCGGGCAGGGACAGGCTTCTTCCATCATCGATTGTGCAAGCTAAGTGACCTCTAATGGGCCATCAACTTGAATAGTCCATTCACAATGTGCTGACTAGACTGGATGCAAACTACCTTCTGAGTGTTACCCAAGCAGCAAACACATTTGAAATACAAGTATACAGTAAATATTCCTAATTTCAGATACAAAATGAAACATGCATATAAACAGGATAATCATTTGATAGATTGTAACTTTTGATACATTACATGACATATTTTCCATAACATTTATTGCAATTGTATAACAGTGGTAGCAACAATGACATACATAGTCCTATTTTAATCATACAACATCACTCAAGCTAATGAGCCATGGTATGGTATAACTTGCCAGCAGCAGCAGCAGACCCTTGGCCACTAGCAGTTGTCTCTGGATATGGATATGGTTCCAGATGGCATTAGGCTCTTTGAACTGTCTGATCTTTTGAGATGGTTTAAAAAAAAATCAAGAGTAAAATGTATAGGACTCTTCAAACCACCCATTATTTGCTATTCATCTTTTACTTTAGGGAGTTTTTCTAAAACTTTTACTGAATTTCTGTTTCCCTAGAAATATTCTTCAGTGAATTACAATAGGCCCTTACACCTTCTATAGTCATAATATAATATAATTTGCATGGTTTAGCTAAATATATTTTGTCTAAGGGAGCACTTAACCGGGTAAAAGATTTTGGCAAATTTAAGGTTTAAAATATTGTCAATTTAGTGGGAACTTAGGGAAACGAATGCTGTAGGGTTTGTTTTTAAAGTGAAATGTTTATTTTGATTCCTCTCACTCTGTAGAGTGTAGACCAGGGGTTCTCAAACTAGGGGTCGAGACCCCTCAGGGGGTTGCATGGTTATTACCATTGGGGTTGTGAACTGTTAGCCTCCACCCCAAACCCCGCTTTGCCTCCAGCATTTATAATGGTGTTAAATATATTTAAAAGTGTTTTTAATTTATAAGGGGGGGGTCGCACTCAGAGGGTTGCTATGTGAAAGGGGTCACCAGTACAAAAGTTTGAGAACCACTGATGTAGACAATGCCTTGACCTAATGGTTCTCCTACATCCTCCCTCAAATTACATTTTTACAGAGCTAAATTCTGCCCTGATTGCCAACCTGTGCATTTAATCATATGGTATAAGTCAGGGCAGAATTTAGCCCATTATTTATTTATGAATAGTTAGGATTGGGCAAGTTATTGATCCTTGTTCAAAAATGTTATATTCCACTATTTCATATATTGACCATATGTAATAATAATGAAGATACTGCTGTAAATGTGCAAATTCTGTGTAGGTATGTATATACAATAACTCATTGGTTTCATTTCTATTCTAGCACCTTTCAAGTTACCCTGTTAGTGTTTCATTTATTTTAAATAGTAATAAATAGTTTATAACACCACAAACTATAGGGAAATCTGATAGAAGAAAATAAATAAGCTCTGCACAACAAGAATATATATTTAACCCTCTGCTCATTCCCTTTCTTGGTGTTTTTTCATGGCTACCTAAAGCACCCTGTATCACATAGATACTCAGCAGGCACCTTGTTTACAAGAAGCTTCCAGGGTAAAAGCCAGCTACAAAAGGGGAGTTTATATTGTCCCTTGCCAGAGTCAGAGATACAAAGGTACAGTGAAACTTTTCAGCCTAAAAGGGGCTCCCAGGTTAGATCAGAAGTTACTATCTATCATGCACAGGGTTTCCCTGTGCAGTAATAATCTTTCTTCGTCAAGTGCTTGCTCATGTCGATTCTATTCTAGGTATATGCGCGCCCACGTGCACAGTCGTTGGAGATCTTTGCCTTAGCAATATTCAGAGAGTTGGCTGCTGGGCCCCCTTGAATACCGTGCTCATGCATCAGTATATTAGCGCCGCCGACCCTACGCCCTCTCAGTTCCTTACCAACCGTGACTGTTGGTTAGAGTGCCTTGTCTTGCAGCGCAAGAGCGTTAGTGGTTCTTATAGTCCATTCTTCTGTCTCCTTTGTATTTAATTGATAGGTACGTAGTTAGACTATTAAGCTTAGTTTTCGAGTAGTAGTTTGAGTTAGAGTCCCGGCTGGGACTTCGCCTTGGAGCAGGCCATGCCCCGTTCCCCAGGCGATAAGCCATGCTCATCATGCAGCCGGCCAATGCCCATTAGTGACCCTCAGGAGAGCTGTTTGAAGTATTTGGGGGAGTCCCACAGGAAGGACAAGTGCAGGATCTGCAAAACCTTTCGTCCTTGAACTCAAGAGCAAATGAGCAACCCCCCCTGACAACCTCAAGGAGCACCAGGCCCTGCTCAAAAGTGTGGCTGCCAACCTGAACTTGGAGGTCGAGAAGCTAGCAGAAGAGTTCAACGACCTCTTTAAAAAGTCATACACTCCTTCATCCCAGCCCAGGTCACATTGCCCATCCACTCAGGGGTCCTAAATCTTTGTTAAATCTTTGTGGCAGACCCCCTCTTCCATTCCACCTACCTCCAAGCACACGGAAAAGAAGTACTATGTCCCAGCAAAGGGATTTGAATACCTGTATACCCAACCTCCAGTGGGGTCCTTGGCCGTGTCCGCCGTCAATGAGAGGGATAGGCAGGGCCAGGCAAGTGGCACACTGAAAAATGAAGACACCAAGAGGCTGGACTTGTTTGGCAGGAAAATTTATTCAACAGCCAGCCTGCAATTTCAGATGTCGAACCATCAGGCCCTGCTAGGTAGGTACAACTTCAACCTGTGGGACTCCATCATCATGTTCAAGGAGGGCCTTCCACAGGACCGAGCCCAGGAGTTTGCCACCTTGGTGGATGAGAGCAAAGTGGTGGTGAGAGGCCCCCTCCAGATGGCCTGGCATGCTATGGACTCGGCAGTCAAGGTAATCGCCACTGTGGTGGTCATGACGCCCAGCTCCTGGTTGCAAGTCTCTGGGCTGTCTCAAGAGATGCAGTCCACCCTTCAGGACTTCCTGTTTGAGGCAGCAGGGCTCTTCTTGGAGATGACTGATGCATGACTCCATGGCCTTAAAGACTCCTCTGCCAACCTCCGTTCCTTGGGCCTACACACCCCTCTGCAGACTAGAAAGGCATTCCATCCCCCACCTCCTCCACCTCCGTCGATGTCCTGGGGTGTCCCCCTACAGGAAGAAAGAAGAGACAAAGGGTTTAAGCTGTGGCACCCTTTGTCTTCCCATTCCTCTATCCAGCCTGGTTCTTCCAGAGGCCAAGGAAGCCAGAAGCAGGTGTTTTGAGGATACACCCAAAGACAGCACCCCAGTCACTTCCCAGAATCCACCCCCCTTCCTGTTGGTGTGGTTGCGGCTGACCTTGGACCATTGGGTGCTCGACATAATATCTTCAAGCTACACCTGGCCAACCCTCCTTTCCACCCCCCTTCCTCATCCCTCTTCAGGGACCCTTCTCATGATCAACTACTCATTCACGAGGTTGAGAACCTCTGTGCCTGGGGGCTCTGGAGGAGGTCCCTCCAGACATGAAAGGGAAAGGGTTCTACTCCCGCTATTTCCTAATCCCAAAAGCAAAAGGGGGCCTCGGACCCAAGTATCTCAAGAAGTTGAAGTTTCACATGGTCTCTCTGGCCTCCATTATTCCCTCCCTGGATCTGGGAGACTGGTACGCCACCCTCAACTTAAAGGACATATATTTCCATTTTCCTGGGGCACAGGCGTTGCCTCTGTTTTGTGTTGGGCCACTGCCATTTTCAATTCACGGCCCTTCAGTCTCTCGTCGGCCCCAAGAGTATTTACAAAGTGGCCAGTGTCTGCTTACCTGAGGTGCCAAGGTGTGCAAATGTATCCGTATCTCGACGACTGCTTAATAAAGGGCCGATACCGGGATCAGGTTCGAGTCATTTCAACCTGGTTTGCTACACCTGTCGTGACCTGGGACTGTTAATAAATGAGAAAAAGTAAACCTTAGTTCCAGTGCAGCGCACAGAGTTCATCAGAGCAGTCTTCGACTCTACTCGGACCAGGACCTTCCTTCCTGAGACCCGGTTCTGGGCCATGGCAGACCTGATCTTGTGCGTGCAACCCACCCTCTTACCACCGCTCATATGTGCCTGAGGCTGTTGGGCCATATGGCAGCCTGTACTTACATGATCCGGCATGCATGGCTCCACCTCAGGCCACTATAGGCGTGGCTGGCATCTATCTTCGTCCCCAACAGACACAACATAGGCCGTGTGGTCAAGGGCCTGGATGACATCCTGTCATCACTCGCACGGTGGCAAAATCCTGCATTGGTGTTGGAAGAAGTTCCATTCGCAGCCCCCTCCACCACCCCTCCTGCCATTGGTTACCCTTGTCTCCGATGCTTCAGACCTGGGATGGGGAGTCCACCTTGGCAATCTCAGCATGCAAGGTCATTGGTTCTATCTCAATCATTCCCTACACGTCAACGTCAGGAAGCTCTGAGCGGTCTGCTTGACCTGCCACACCTTCCTACCTCACCTAAATAGCCAGGTGGTCCAGGTCCTGATGGACAATACAGTGGCTCTATATCAACAAGCAAGGCAGAACTAGGTCATCTACCCTTTTCCAGGAAGCCCTCAGGCTATGGGAATTCTGTGTACAACACAATATCCATCTTGTAGCCGCACACCTCCCCGGGGCCAGGAATCTCTTGGCAGATCACCTCAGCAGGACCTTCTCGTTTCGCCATGAGTGGTCTTTCCATCCAGATGTGGGCTACTCCACTGGTGAACCTGTTCACGTCTAGGCAGAACAAGAAATGCCACATTTTCTGCTCCTTTCAGAGGTTCGACAGAGGCTTCCTGTTGGACACTTTCCTGCTTCTGTGGCCGGGGGCTCTAATGTATGCCTTCCTCCCAGTTCCATTGATCCACAGAGTCCTCGTGAAGTTCAAGCAGGACAGGAAGAAAGTGATCCTCACAGCGCCGGCGTGTCCGCACCAACACTGGTTCAGTATGCTGCTGGACTTCTTGATGGTTGCTCCATTATGGCTACTGCTCTGGTTGGATCTGCACACAAAACCACAGCAGTTTTCTGCATCCAGACCTGGCGGTGCTGCACCTGACAGTTTGGCTGCTGCATGGTTAAATGTAGAGGAACAGGAGTGCTTGGTTGGTGTCCAACAGGTCCTGTTGGGCAGCAGAAAGCCCTCCAGCAGGGCAACCTATCTGCCCAAATGGAAGCGGTTCGCTTGTTGGATCTCAAATAAATGCATTCAGTCCGAGCGGGCCTCACTGCAGTTAATCCTGGACTACCTTTTGCATCTCAAGCTCCAACGCCTGTCCCTTTCAACTATCAAGGTCCACTTGTCTGCTATATTAGCCTTCCATCCGCCACTTGACGGTAGGTTGGTTTTTGCCCAGGACATGATTGCCAGGTTCCTCAAGGGCCTCGAGCGCCTCTACCCGCACATCAGGGACCCCATCCCTCCGTGGGACCTGAATCTTGTGCTGTCGCAGCTCACGGGACCCCCCTCCCTCCCTTCGAGCCTCTGGCTTCTTTCTCTCTCTTTCTCCTTTCCTGGAAGGTCGCATTCTTGGTTGCAATGACATCTGCCCGCTGGGTCTCTGAGATTAGGGCGCTTACCTCGGAACCGCCCTATACAGTCTTTTACAAAGACAAGGTCTAGCTGCGGCGGCACCCGGCTTTCCTGCCCAAGGTGGTCTCACAGTTTCATACGGGTCAGGACATTTACTTACCTGTTTTTTCCCCAAAGCCGCATAACGAGGAGGAGGAGGAACATAGGTTGCATTCCCTAGACATCAGGAGGGCGCTAGCCTTCTACATTGAAAGGACCAAGGCATTCCGCAATTTGACGCAATTGTTCGTCATGGTGGCCAACAGGATGAAAGGTCGTCCCGTGTCTGCTCAAAAAATTTCTTCTTGTGTCACTGCCTGCATTCACTGCTGATATGATGGTGATCATGAACACCCACTAAACCAGAGCGCAAGCCTCTTTGTCAGCCTTTCTAGACCAGGTACCTATCCAGGACATCTGTAAGGTAGCCACCAGGTAATCCATCCACACGTTCACGTCCCATTATCCAGCAGGCGCGGGATGATGCTAGTTTCGGTAGAGCAGTGTGGCAAGCCACAAGACCATGAACTCCAAGCCCACCTCCGAGGATATTGCTTGTGAGTCACCTAGAATGGAATCGACATGAGCAAGCACTCGAAGAATTAAAAGTGGTTACCCACCTTTTCGTAACTTGTTCGTCGAGATGTGTTGCTCATGTCCATTCCATTACTCGCCCTCCTGGCCCTTTGTTGGAGTTGCCAGCAAGAAGAAACTGAGGGAGCGCATGTTCGGCGGTATACTGATGCATGAGCGCAACACTAAGGGGGCGCCACAGCCGACCCTACAGATAACACTAAGGCAAAAGTCTCCGACTGTGCACAGGGGTGCATACGCACCTAGAATGGAATGTACATGAGCAACACATCTCGAAGAATAACATTACAAAAGGTAGGTAACAGTTTTTCTTTCTTTCTCTCTCTCTCTCAGCCTCCAACTCCCTACATCCCTGATACTTAAAAGTGCAGTATCAGGCCCTGAGATCTTAAATATAAACAGCAACATTAATTTTGTTCATTTTAAACATCTTCTATAATCTTTTTCAGAACATCAGGGTGCGGACAGTAAAAGGACAAGATTATTATTCCAAATCAGGGGCAAAATTCCATGGAAAAATGGAACAGAAATTTCTTCTGGTTGACTGTAAGAAAGTCATGTATGGTACTTACAGGTAAGTTCAATACACAAAGCTGTGAATAGAATGTTTCCTTAAAGGTAATCAGAATATGACTCTTTCATGATAAGTAACTTTGCTATTTCTGAAAATGGTCAGTATACTCTATGGTTAACTTTGATATAATTTATATTGTATATTATTGAATAAGTCTGACATAGAAGTTTTGTTGGGTAACTAACATAATGTAGGGCCAAATTTTGAACTCCTCATTCAGTATTTAGTGAATAAGGACTCAAACAGACTCAATTTGGCTTCAGTTCAAAGAAGTCAGTAAAAACAGAGGTCATGTCTACACTTACTGGGGATCAACGCTGCTGCAATCGATGCAGTGGGGGGTCTATTTAGCAGGACTAATGATGACCCGGTAAATTGACCGCAGGTTGCTCTTCCGTCGACTCTGGTATTCCACTGGAACGAAAAGAGTGAGGTAAGTTGATGCGAGGGCGTCTCCATCGACACAGTGCAGTGTAGAAAGGGGCGGCTCCAGGCACCAGTGCAGCAAGCTTGTGCCTGGGGCAGCAAGCTGCGGGGGGCGGCGTGCCGGTCACCATGAGGGCGGCAGTCAGGCAGCCTTCGGCAGTGTGCCTGCGGGAGGTCCGCTGGTCCCCCGGCTTTGGCAGTAATTCGGTGGCAGGTACGCCGAAGGCAAGGGACCGGCAGATCAACCGCAGAAACGCTGCCAAATCCACGTGACCAGTGGACCCCCAACAGGCATGCCACCGAAGGCCACCTGATTGCTGTGCTTGGAGCGGCAAAAAACATAGAGCCTCCCCTGAGTGTAGACACCGCAGTAAGTCGACCTAAGTTACGTCGACTCCAACTACATTATTTGCACAGCTGGAGTAACATAGCTTAGGTCGACTTATCCCGGTAGTGTAGACCAGGCCAGAGTAAGGACCCCAGTATTTGTCCCATACCATTTAATTATTCTTATTTAATATTCTCCTTAGAAAAGATCACCAAGGTATATTTCATAAGCTCTCCTGTTAAACTTCTATTTGTAATAGTCCTCCAGATACTTGCATCGTTAATTTGTTCTTTCCTGTTTTGTGTTCTACACTGTGATCCAAATTCAGAGGTGATAATGTATAAGGTAAGATAAGTTAGACTCTCTTACACTTGGTTAGATTTCCCTTAGACCAACTTATATCTACTTAACAATATACAAATATGTGCAAGGGAGTGAAAATTGCCATAACTTACATATTGAGGAGGTAGAAAAGACTATAAAAATGTGGTAAGCTAAAAGGAGGATGGCCAACTTTGTCTTTCACATTATTAAACGTTTTTATTTGCTTTTCTTGCAACACTTCTCTCTTTTGGGCTCTCAAATTTATTTGCAGCAACATAGAGATTATGGGCTAGATCCTCAGCTGGTGTCTGATAGAGTTCTGCCAGTGTACACCAGCTGACAATCTGGCCCCCTATGCTTAGTGAGACTCAGCTAACTAAATTCAGTTGTGAGGTGTGCAAGGTGATGAGGGAAGTGCCAGGTTCAAAAGTGAGTAAGGATAAGAGGACGCAGAGGGAATCTGACTGGTTTGACATCTTTCACTGATAATGCCTTTGAAATGTTAGTGTCTGTGAGAATGTGACTTTGAAAATTACTATGTCTCAAAGAAAAGCATTTTAGAAAATTGCTGTTTTCATGACCAGACACTTTGGGGCCTAAATCCATTTCTGCTGAAATTAAGCTTCCATTAAAAAAAAAGTTTCAAGGAATTATGGTAGCTAGGACTATCATATTTGAATTTGTCTTCTAAAAATTAGTTAAAACTACAGAATTTTTTAATGTTCAAAAGTACAGTACACTCATTTAATAACTTCATTGAAAATGAATGAGAAATAGAACTGTTTTACATGATGCATTATGTTAACTTTTTGATGTAATTCTATTATATTTTCATATTTCTTTCCTGAAAAATACAAAACTAACTGAACAAATAAAATAAAAGAAGTAAGACATTCAAATTAACTCAACAATCCTTATTACTATCATCAGGACCAATAAATGGTAACATATTGCTTAATACCTTCACTTTCAGTTTTCTTTCATTATTTTGATGCAAGGAAGAATGGGATCATAAAATAAATGTATATCTGTTACAAATGTAATCTACAAAATATGTAGTTTTAATAGTGACATCACGGTGTGGCACTTTACTCCTGGGGAAATTCTGTGTCAAAAATTCTGCATAGAATATTTTAAAATTCTGCATATTTTATTTGTCAAAATAATGCAATATAATCACTCTGGTTTCAATTATTTCGGTAATTTGTTTAAACTACAATACAATGGATGGAGAATGGGAGTGGGGAGCATTGGAGGAGATCCACCAACCACCTTGCCTACTAGTAATGTAACTAGGTTTGATCCTATATTTCTAGTTATTAGTCAACAAATAAATGCAGTCGTAGGCTCAGTGTTACATCATAGGCAACTGAACAGCAAGTGAGGACTGGGGAATTAAACTCACAATTTATATTGGCTACTGACCATCTCCAGAAAGATCAGTAGCAAACAGTTCATGGAGCACATTTTGATAGGAAATTTTTTCAGTCCAAAAATTTAGACCTGTTCTAATCACTAAAACATCGTAAGCATTTATAAGGCCGTACTGTCCCTTACACAACTCTGGCAATGTAAAGGAGCCTTAAACCTTTTACACCTGTTTTATACGCCTGGGGGAATTCACTAAGCAGGCAGGCTGCTACATTGTGGTTTGCCTGAGGGGACAGAGCCTGCCCCATACCTACCTCCTCAGAAACACCCCAAAACCCTGCCCCTCCACGCCGAGCATGCTGCAATAGTGAGTGAGAGGGAAAGAGTGTCTCCCTCTCACACATGCACAACTGCCTAGCCCCTCCCCCCAGTGGTGATTTACATCTCTACTGGCGGTTCCATGTGCCTGAACCAACCTGCCTGCAATGCCAGGGAGGGGTGTGTGACCACTCTTGGGGCTTCCCTTTGCTCCCCCATCAGAAGTCATTTTTCTGCAAGGAAGCAAAGAAATCTGTGGGGGACATGAATTCTGTGCAAACGCAGTGATGTAGAATTCCCCCAGGAGTAACACTTGGTAATCACAATGGCATTAATGCATCCATGTGACACAACATTTATAGTGGGGTTTTTTTGCATTTTTTGCTGATGTAAAGCTACCTTCTCCATTAATGCTGTGATTGGTACGTCTTCAACCATTCTGAACACACTACAGGAGAGTTAAATTTCCATTATCAAAGTATTATGTATGTATGTTATGAAGAGATTTCACTATCCAATTCTTGGGGTCTACTGGAGGAGTTAATTTATTTAACAATTCCAGTGTACATATTTTTGAGGATTTATGGTGCTTGTCAACACACAATTAGTTGTGGCAAGCGGGGGTGTGAATTTACCCCATTCTAACTGTCTGCATAGACGCAGCTGAATCGCATTAAAAGTTTGTTAATGTGCTTTGATCTAGTCCTCTTTGAAATTGGATTACATTGAAGCACGTTAACAAACTACTAATATATGGCAGCAGGGAGCACACAGACAGTTAATCCACAGCAGGCTAGAATGGGGTAGATTCACATCCTAGCTTGCAGCAAAGTAAATGTTTGTGTAGACAAGCTCTTATTTCTTCAGAACTGTGGAAAGACTTTTGCATATATTCCTAATTTACTATTTTCATATAATAATACAAATTACTTATGCATACTGTGGGCCTAATTTTCAGATGCGGCCTCTGAATTGCAGGGCTAATTTCAATAAACTATTTTTTTAATAAACTAATGGAGGTATCCCATCTCCTAGAACTGGAAGGACCTTGAAAGGTCATCAAGTCCAGCCCCCTGCCTTCACTAGCAGGACCAAGTACTGATTTTGCCCCAGATCCCTAAGTGGCCCCCTCAAGAATTGAACTCATAACCCTGGGTTTAGCAGGCCAATGCTCAAACCACTGAGCTATCCCTCCCCCCAAATTTTGCAGCTACAAATAATTGTACCTATAGTTTTACATACACTATTAATTGCTAGTGAAATTATTTGCACATGTGCACCTATCTACCCAATTTGTGGATGGAAACATTGAAATGTAAAGTGTTTGTAAGTACAATTAGAATGCAGCTCCCACTGAAATCAATGGTAAGTCTCCCACTGAATTCAAATGGAGTTGGATCAGGCCCTCCATATCTAAGTGCCATGAATCATGCTCACAATTAACTGCATGAATAAGTATTTGTGCATGAAAAAATATGCTTGCTAAATCAGAGAGTGGGAGGAGGCCCTCATAATAATGAGACCTGGTATGATGCATTTGTCCAAAAGTTTTAGAGTATTGCTAATTATAATTTGTTCTGCTTTCAGCTTTATGTGGTCATTTGAAAAAACCAACCTCAGCATGGTTCAAGTTATCACAGGACAACTGGTTGAATCCTTTGATGAAGAGTTTAGGACACTGTATGCCCGTTCCTCTGTTCCTAGTTCATTTGCCCCAGAATTAGGTAGGGTAAATAGTCAGAGGATACTCTGGGAGAATGGCATATGCCAGCATTCACAGTCTTCTTTAGCTTCGGTTTCCAGCCAACGAAACCTTTTTGGTAGGCAAGACAAGATTCACAAACTAGATCCCATTTACTTGAAAACTCGAGGAAGATATGCAGTGAATGAAATAGATACATATGGTTTGAGAAATCAAACCTACAACAAACTACCCTTTCATCCAGGTTTTAACATGCAAAATAAAATTCGGCAGAATCAACCCAGTGAACAAAATGAGCATTGGAAGAGACATAGTTATGCTGGGGAAAACCCAGAAAGGACTCCTTACTTTTTGCTACACCGAGCTATTAATCGGGCCAATAATGTATCAAATACTTGGAAGATGCCATCTGATAGCCTTAGTATCGTATCTTCTTTAAAGGGAGGCTATACAAACAATTGCAATGCACCCCAACAAAGTTTTGCTGATCGGTTTGCACAGCCAAAGATAAATATTGCAGAAAGAAATTCAATTGTACGGAGGTCTTTCAATGGAACAGATAATCATATCCGCTATCTGCAGCAGAGGATGCCAACCCTTGAACACACTACAAAATCATTTCTCCGTAACTGGCGAATTGAGTCATACTTAAATGATCAGTCAGATTCTGCTGCAGATTGCAGTGGATCAGCAGTCGGTGATAGGTATGAGGGCTATGACACAGCAGAAAATATTAAAGCTCATGCCCTTTATTCTCATTCTCGCCTGAGGTCATCATTAGCTTTTAAGCCAACTTTGCCAGAACAGCAGGAAGTAAGCAGCTGTACAAGTTCTTCAAATTCAACTATCGTTGGTTCAGAGGGAAGCGAAACACCTAAAGGGACGCCCAATCATATCCCGATTGTGAAAAATGTGACCGACAAAGAATCAGCAGAGGTCAGCACTAACATCCCACCTGACTCAGATGAACCAAAAAAGTCTGGAATGCAGGTTGCAGAAAACAAAAAACCTATTTTATACCCAAATGCCACTCAGGACCCATCTATCTACATGTACACAGCCTTCTATGTAAACAGACAGGCAGAAAATGGGAAGAACCACCAAAATGAAAATATACTAAAAAGGCGAAGTTTCCCTATATTTGACAACTCCAAGTCCACTTTGGATCATGGTGTCAACAAACAGGCGTCCAGCTATGTTTACAGCACACTGACTAGGCAGAGACTTAAGCGGCCAGAAAATCTAAAGCCCCCAGAGGATACAATAAAAAACTCTAAAAGCTTTCACAGTGTGACCAACCACATAGAACATGAAGAGAAAAATCTTGAAGAAGAATCAAAGAGCCCCACTACCACAAAGGCCATCTCTGTGGCTGCTCTAGCCGAAGATAGCAAAGAGGAACCTAGCAAAGAATGTACTTTAAAGAAAGAAAATAAGAATTCACCAAGTTTCCTGAAAAAGGGATCCCAGAAACTGAGGTCATTGCTAAATCTCACACAAGACAAGAAGGAAAACTTGTCAAAAAACAAAGGTCCTGTGTTTTATAGAATGTGCAGCAGTTCTGACACGTTGGTTTCTGAAGGCGAAGAGAATCAAAAGCCAAAAATATCTGAGACAAAGGCTGATTCCTCTCCAAGAAAAAAGAGGACCACCTCATCCAATTCACAAGGCAACTTGCATAAAAGTAAAGAGGATGTCACTTTGAGCCCACCAAAGTCTCCCAAGCCACCAAAGTCTCCAAAACCTCCATTTGATGAAAGCAGTAAAAAGTGCCCTACTTTATGCCCCCCTGAAAAGTTCTTAGAAACTCTAGTAGATGCATCCACTCCAAGATTTAATACTGAACAGATCCAGTACCAAGAGGTGAAAGAAGCTATAACTAATGCTACCCAGGAAACTGCATCTGTTTCTAGTCCTCCACAAAGAGTAAGCACAATGACATCCCAGCCTGGAAACTCAAAACACAAAGAGGAGTTATTAAGATCTCGTTTGAGTGAAAGACGTGTTTATAGTCGCTTTGAGCCATTCTTGAAGATGGAAAGCTCTGGTCAGCCCGCAAGAAATACACCCAAGAGCAGTACACACCTCCCAGAAACAAAAAGCAAAACCTTAGAGAATAACTATGCAAGGGGCAATCAGGTGGCTCATTACAACTCGACTGTATACCGTCCATTACAGCCAAATGAAAACAAGCTTCGAGGATTTATGCAAAAGTTTGGAAACTTACTATACAAAAACAAATAACACCTATATAGTCTGAGGACTGTGTGAAAAATAGCAAAGGCAGCAGCAGGACTGTAAGTATTTAACTGACTTAGATGGATGGGCAGGCCTGTAAAGTTTACAAGGGGTTAGAACTTTGGAATTGATGTATATGTTTTTATGTAATAAACCTAGAGTTATTATACTTCAGTCATTACACAAGTTCTGTGTCTAAAAGATGTTTTAAATTAGATGTTTATAATGTTTATACTGTAAGATTAATTTGAGATAGATACTTTCCCTCATTCAGAAAGTATGTAATAATACCTTATAAGTGTGAAAAAGAGGGAGGAGGTTTTTTAAACTCCAACTAATATTTTTTTCAAAAACCTATCATTTAAAAATAGAATAATACTGGGATAAGTGGTCTGCTGTGTCTTTTCAGCATTTATGTACTCTTGAAAGTAATAAAAGCAGATGTTAATTAATTGTATGTTACTTAGCCATTTAAACTAATTTTTGAAAGCCTCTTACAGACTTTACCATGTTACTGATTGTCCACACAGACTGTATTGAACTGTGAGGGTAACAAATGGAGAATCTCACTTATTGTACTGAATATTGTATGTAATTACATATCACCACAAACCTCAAAGTGACCCTCACACCAGGGTGTGGTGTACTTGTTTACAATGTGAAGTGGTTGTAACTGTAGGGTGACATTTTAAAAACTATTGATGCATCAAGATTTATTGAAAGTAGGCTGCAATTGGAGTTAATCCTCAAATGTACAGTTAACTTTTTATCATATATGCCAATATTCCCTACTGCATCCTTAGAAACATGTGCTTTCCTGTATTTTTAAATTTGGAGCATCAAGGAAGAAAATTAGTCTGTGGATTACCATTTCTCAATCAAGTTTGTAAGTTCCCCATATAGTACCTAGCTTTAAATGTTAGCAATTGAATTTGCAATTCTAACTTAAGTAGTCCAGTTAAGAAAAGTTGTAGGCACTTATTTCACTCAAAACTTGAAGTATTTCCAAAGACTAAAGTAATGGAAGCAACAAAAGACCTTTTAGACAGACTGGGTGAAATTCTTGGAGTCAGTGGTAAAATACCCATTGACATTAGTGGAACCAAGATTTCACCTATCTTGTTTATAAACTCCTGTTCCTAATTTCTTCCTATTTACTATATGGACCAAAGGACCATGCACAGGAATGCTCACTGTTCACTTGACCAGCTTGCATTCAAATCGTTTTTTAAAGTATGGAAACATTCACAAACTCTTTTCATTTGAATCGGTCAGTGCTAATTTAAGGATTTATCAAATTGAGATAATCTGTTTGCAAAATTCAGGTGTTCTGCCAGTGACTTCAATGGACATTGGATCAGGACCCAACCATTTTATTTAACTAAGACATGAGTAATTCCCACTGAAGTCAATAAAGAGTTACTTGTATCAAGCAGTAAGATAATCAGGACCCCACTACTGTGCATAGTAAATATAAGAAGAGTATGAGAGAGACAAGGTTGGTGAAGCATATATTTTATTGGACCAACTTCTCTTGGTGATAGAGACAAGTTTTTGAACTTATACAGAGCTCTTCTTTAGATCTGGGAAACCTTGTCTCTCTAATATCCTGGACCAACATGGCTACAACAACATTTCATATGAGAAGAGTCTGACACTGATGATTAATATTTAATGTTAATTCATTCACAAACATTTATTTTTAATGTCTATTCCTGAACTGATTGTTGAGATGAGCACACCAGTGATTTCTGTATGTTATTTCCTTTATTTTAATGGGGGAGGGATTTTGAATAAGAATATTGTGCTGTTGAAGAGAGCAACTCCCATCCAAATAACTTTTTTAAATAGCAACCATATTTTCATGCAGTGATTGTTAATATTATGGAAAAAGTTGTCTTGAATTAATCTCGCATTACTGGATTGACAGAGAGGCCCTGATTATGATCTCACTTAATTTAGCTTTATCTGTATAACTTGGAACAAATATGGCCCACGGCACCATAGTATCTAAGTGTTCTACACTCCTGTAACCCCACTGAGTTATTTCTGATTTATACTAACATATAGTGATCCATCCCTCGCCCATTCCCAGCTTCTGACAATCAGAGGCTAGGGACACAATCTCTTCCCATCCTGGCTAGTAGCCATTGTTGGACCTATCCTCCATGAATTTATCTACTTCTTTTTCGAACTCTGTTACAGTCTTGGCCTTCACAACATCCTCTGGAAAAAGAGTTCCACAGGTTGACTGTAAGTTGTGTGAAGAAATACTTCCTTTTGTTTGTTTTAAATCTGCTGTCTATTAATTTCATTTGGTGACCCCCTGGTTCTTGTGTTATGAGAAGGAGTAAATAACACTTCCTTATTTACTTTTGCCACATCAGTCATGATCAGATAGACCTCTATCCTACCCCCTTAGAGGTCTATAAAATCATTCCATTTGAAACCTAAAAGAGATGTGACCCAAAGATAATAGGCCCTACCTAGCTGAACTCTGAATTTCCAGATGCAGTTAAGACAGCAGATTATCTTTAAAATTTCATAGACCAAAGTAAAATGTATAATCAGTGGTTGATTATACCTCCCTCCCAACAGCACTCCTCAAAAATTCCAGTGAAGGGATATGCTATTTAATTCTTTTTTTTTTTTTTAAACATGCCTGATATGTTCATCGGCTACGTCAGAAACCTGCTTATTCCTCCCCACCTATGGCTGTGATGGGAGTCCTTGAACTATAGCGTGCTGCATTTCACCTAGAACCCTCTCCTGTTCCCATTAAAATCACAATGGTTATTGCCAGTTACTTCTATGAGGCAGGATCAGGACATTTCCCAAAGAACAGTTTTAATCAAAATGATATATAATAACAATAACTATTATATAGTGGGGATGGTATTTACAGTTAGTGGTGATCTCTTGTGTGTCAATTGTATGTTGGGTCTTTCTCTTTCCCTCTACCAAAAGTTTTCAGTTCCTTCTTAGCTGAGATATTTGAGAAAGTATATGAATTGCTTCACTAATACATGCTGTTAGTTTGCCTTTTCCATGCTGAACTGGCATCGCTGGAGTGTTCAGTACGGAGAAATGCCTCCTCACAACTCTAGGGGGCTGCCCAGTATGGACTCCTGTTACTCTCTAGACCGCAGCATTTTTTATTAACATTACATGTTTTATGATCAGCAGGTTTTCAGGAGGGTGTCCCAATTATGAGAACTCCACTGGAATACGTACAAGCTGCAGAGCTGCTCATGGCCCTGTAAGTCAGGATTTGTAAGCAATGGAAGCTCATTTATTTGCATTCTCCTGCCCTAGGCAGCTCTCCAGCATACCACCATAAAATGTTCATATATTTCCTTTTGGGGCTACCATGGCAGGTGCTAAAAGTTGCAGTTCCCTGTGTGTGTACATACATGTAGTAAATCTCATGAGATATAGTTTGTTACAATTTTTGGAAAATTACTATTTCTTCTATCAAAGGCAGATTGCTAAATCAAGAGAAAGAACATATAAACATTTCCAGTAAAATGCACGTAATATACATTTGTTTGCCAATTGTCTCTCTAGATGGGTATGGTTGAGAAAATTGCGTGGTGGGGAGGGAGAGAATGGACTGCTCACCTGACATTTTTTCTCTACAAGTAGAGTACAGAGAGTGTAACATAGGCCAGGAAAAAACCTTCCTGTACGAGTCTGCAATTAAAATACCGACAGGATACCACTACCAACATTTTATTTTCTTTACTGATTTAAGTATAGACTGGATGTAAAACACCAAATATTTGCATGTGAACATAGTGCATTTAAGTGTCTGTTCTACAATGCCTGTTCTTGCCTCATCTAGCAGTCAAAGAGCTCAAAAACCTGATTGTTTCCCACTGATTTTAATGGCCTTTGTATCAAGCTTTTAGAACCCAATCTAGCAAAGCATTTAAGCATGTGCTTATCTTTAAGCACTCAAGTAGTCCTAGCATAAAGTTAAAGTATAAAATTAAGCATGTGCTTAAGTGCTTTCCTTTATCATGGTCTAAAGACTCATAATACTACTTGGGCATCAAATCACATATTCCAATCAATTGTTAATCTAAATATATGTTTTTTTATTTACTTAGAGCAATGTCTGGATTTCACACAGCCAAGCTGTAGCCAGATCTGGATTTTATTGCCCCTTCCAAACCCCATGTAAATGGTAGCTATTGCTTCTGCTTTGTGTAATCTAGATGATGCAAAGGAAATAGACAGGATGTTATACACATATACAAGCATCCAGAATTGGTATTCTTGATTGCAAAGGAGAAAACAGAATTTACAAAAGTTTTGAAAGCACCAGGGAATTCCATGAAGCTAGGTTTTGGGCATGCCAGATTAATATGCCTGTTTCTAATCTGGATTTAGTTTTGCACTGTTATTCATTATGTAAACTCTGGTTTCTCACTGGAAATACTTACATTACATGGTAGTTAATGCCATGCATATACTGTATATGTACAAATGCAAACCAAAATTTGTCATGAAATAATTTATTACTTTTATTATTTTTTACCAAATAAAATGCTTCTTTTAAAGCTTAGTTTCTCTGACACCTTTATTTACATTGATTTCATACTACTATTAATATTTCTAGTTTTAAATATCTTCATCATTTTTTTTAATTTTAAAAAATGTACTGACATAAAACAAGTCAAGCAACAAATGTTGGTAATGAAAGCTCTAACCCTACAATTTAGTGCATGCTATGCCTTCATAGAGCCTCACTGATTTCCATGGGGCCTCATACAGGATCAGCAGTCTACCCTTGGACTGGGAATTGGAGGATGAAAACTTAAATCATTTCCCGTAGAATATCAATAGTAAAATAGAGGTAGCAATAAAGGAGATAATAAGGTTACAAGGATCGGGTCAATTATGTCAACTTTCTCTGCTTAATTTCAAGGTCTTATATCACTCTGCTTCTACATACATCTCCAGCTTTGTTTCCTTTCATATTACTTCTGCTTTGTTAATGATAATTGATATCCTCTTTTCTTCCTTCTAACACAGCTATTCCATGCTGCCCCTTTCAAAATCTATTTGCCTAGCATTTAAGCTCTCCCCATTTAAATGCTTCCTAAAAACTCACTTCTATCAGATTGCTTACAAGAAGTGTCTTCACACACTCCTCTGTGCATAAGCATAGACTTCAAACTTAATGTCTCATGAAGAATTGATTTTCAATATCCAAATATGTGCTAGGTGCTTTAGAGAAATAAGTAGGGAAAATAAGTTTAAAGAGATTACAGTCTACATTCAAACTTAGTAAGGAAATGAACAAAAAGAGAGGAAAGAAAAAGAGGACAAGAGTTATAGAAGTAAGATCGGGTGATTATTTGGTTATGAGATGTGTGTGTGTGTGTGTACGCACATGTTCAGATAGACATACATAAAATCACACAATGTCCCCATATACAGAAATATAAATAAAAGAGCATAAAGATTTAACCTACTAAGTAAGATGTGCTCATGCTGTAACTGAGTAACCACCTGATGTCAGGATTACACTCCTGGGTCCCACTTCTTCCCTTTCCCCTCTTTGTTTATTTCCCTCACTTGTGTCAAATCTAAACTTAGACAGTAAGTTCTTCAGGGCGGGGGACTGTTTTCAACTTCTTTCTCTAAGGTGCCTAGCATGTATGTGGGAGCTCAAAAATAGTATAAATAATAATTAACCCTATTAAAGTCTCAACTGACTTGACGAACAAGCCTTGCCTATATAACTAAACAAAATCAAGATTTAATTTATGATATAAATGATTGATTTGTTTGAGACTAAGCAATGTGATGCTATTCATCAGCAAAAAGTGTAAAGTGTCATTTTTTGATTCAGTATGTACTGTTAAAAAAATACATAGAATGAAATCTGCTATAAAAGTGCTTAGATCTATGCAGAATTCTCTGAGGTGAATACACATTATTACCTCCACTTGACAAATTGGAGAAACTGAGGCACAGAGGTCTTGTGTCACTCATCCAAGATTTCATAGTGAGTTGATAGTAAAGCTGAGGATATAACTAAGGTCTCCTGACTCCCAGTCCTCAGGCTCCTGCCAGTGACCTGAACCTTCAAATTTTAAAATGTCAAAGATTACCAGTGATATGGGTTGCCTAAGTTTTTGACTGCCTGAGCTGGAGCCAAATTTTCAGAAATTGCTGAACGCTTGCCCTCTGAAAATCAAGCCCTGTTAAGGAGACTCAAAATGGATCCATCCAAAATCACTAGTCCATTTTGAAAACAGGCCTCTGTATAGGTATATAAGTGTTTCCATATAAGTCTCAAAAAATCACTGACAGTTACCACACTGTGTATTTGAAATACCGACTTATTTTCCATTCTAAGTGTAGTGTTATCATTGTGTTAACTGCCTATACGTGTTGAATGTTCAATGGCAATATAGGGGTAATCTTTACTATTTTTATACAGCAGTCTGTTCCAAGCCCACCAGAAACAGCTACTGTCTTCATTAATCATTCATTGTGCTTTCCCAAGGTCAGAACATCTCACTACCTGACCATGGGTCAGTTTTCAACTGGTATAATTAATGGTGTTTCCACTCAGGCCAATGGAACTAGTAATTTACACCAGCGGAGGATCCAGCCCATAGATGGTAATTTTGGTTTGTCATACTGTCAAAGAACCAACAGTAAGCACACGCAGGAACTCAATCCTGACTGTCCGTTCTTCCCCAACTGAATAAACCTTAAAGTGATCAAGAGTAGCTACAAGGATGTACAGGCTTGGCTGACTCCAGTAACATGTCTGTCAAGCAAGTGCAGTAAAGAAGCCACAAAGATTCATGCCCCTTTTCTCTGTCATTTTTATAGCATTACAAATGTTTTGGGTGAGAAGGGTGGGTTGGGTCACAAAGAAGAGAAAGGGGGAAAAAATCAGGAGGATAAGAGTACTGACTGTTATCAGTCTCTTTATTCATAATCACAAAGAAAAAGTTACTGTACCCCAGAGTAGGGATAAATTCAGTTTGAGGTGGAACTCCACAGAATTTATCAGGCAATATAAATACATGTATGGATAAACTGGCATTATGCAGACAGCAAAAATTAAAAGCAGTCACTGAGCAGTACTTTAAAAAGAAAATGAATACAATCATCTAATTTTTTCCTCTTTTGTTTCAGAGAGTTCAAAATACTGGACGCTTGGCACTGAAGTCTCCAGTTCTCAGTTGAAAATTAAACATAATTCTTCTAGGTACAAAAATTCCTCAATAAATTCAGTCAAGTGGCCTGGAATGGAGCTGTCTCTCTCTCTCTGTACTTTGAAACTTGAGGTCACCAGCCAGCCCAGCATAATAAATCTTGGATCTAAAGGAATGTTCTGTTCAATTTGTTGGGACCGATTAAACTTTATCTGAGAGAGGTGTGCATTTCCAAATAAAGCGCTACAGATTCTACAGTCTGACTTCTTTTTTTAACTTGAGGATGGTAAAGTTTTACCACCCACAATGTACAGATTCAGAGTAATAATACCACTTGGAGTAATGAAATATGAACGCTATATGGGATTACTGACAGACTTTCTGCTTTGCCTAGCCCCTTCTTCACTGCAATTTCACAGATAAGACAAGGAAGCAGAAGGTGAGGATGTACCAGATAAAGCAATGGACAGTAGAGTAAAAGATAAGGTAGAAGGAAATGCTGTATCTTACACACTCCTGATCATTGCTTTTCCTGATAGCCCTCTCTCCTATTTTGTGCACTTTTTTTACCCACCCTTTGAAATCCACATGGTATAAGTCACACTAATGTACCACTTATGGGCTGCTTAGACCCACCTTCTAACCCACTTATATCAAACATATAGTTTGTACCACAATTTACTTCACTACTGAATTTGGCCCTGAGAGTTTTTTAAAACAAGCTCTGCATCAGGACAGCCTTTCTCTGAGTAATGTCAAAGTTCCATAGAGACAGGCTTCAGCACATTTCCTGTGTTTGGCCTGGCTAGGAGAGCACATATAGATTCAGCCTCATCAGTCCTAAAGACATCAATCATACTCAAAAGTATTATAAAATTCCAAATGAAGGACTTTTTACTCAGAGATGAACTCACTGCCTTTAATTGTGGGATTAACAGCCAATATTTCATTCACTACAAAAGGTAAAGCCAATAATTTGGTTGAATTATTTTCAGATCAATTGTTTATAACACGTTAGATCTAAGAATCTTGAGAGTTTAGGAGTAAATTAAGGTGGTGTTTGGCAGTATAAATCCACTCTAGTCAACTGATTTACATTTACTGGGGCACACAATCACATGAAGAAAGATAAGAGACAAAATCCAAACGTATGGAGCTTGCTTTATATTTTAATTAAGTGTGGGGAAGTCCTAAAAATGTGTGGTATTGGTAAAAAAAAAAAAAAAAAAGAATGAGCAGCAGGAATTTAAAAAATCTCATTCACGTATCTGGGGTAAAAAGTTCAAAAGTGCCTAAGTGACTCAGTAGCCTAAATCCCATTTTCAAGGTCACTAAAGGGCCAGAATTTTCAGGGTATTTAGGTGCCTAAGTATGCAGGTGGACATCTTGTGGAGTCTTTTGAACACCTATGCTCCTAACTAGGATTTAGACACTTAAGTACGGTACTTTCGAAATTCCTACTAGGTTCCTATTTGCATCTTTAGGTATCTAAATACCTTTAAAAAAACTGGCTCTAAGTTACTTAACTGCTTTTGAAAAATGTTTCACATTCCTCATACAAAGATTCCAGTTAACTATGCCAGAGATTCCAGTTATCCAAATTGGGCTTCTCTCTATAGGCTGGTTACATGCAATACTTTGGTTGTAAGACAGCTCTTGGGGCCACATTCTTTTCTGGTGTAAATTCACAGTTAATATCATGGATGTGTTTCTGAGAAAGTCTGAGTAATAAATATTTAACAAATAGCTTAAATTAGGACAGAAGTCAATGATTACACTTTCTCAAAATAGATCTCCAATCTCACCACGATTCTTTCCCCAAGATTGAACTGCCTTCTACTTATTCATAAAATCTGTTCTTTTGAATTTTAAATGGTAGCTCTGTCCATCACCTCCACTACCACTCTTGGATTAAAGAAATATATGATGCACAAAAGATATGACAAACTACATCTGCTTTAGTGCTTCAAAGTGTTAAGAAGTGGCCCGTAGAACACACACGTCACTATTTTCTTTTGTGAGTAACTAAATGTTTTTCCCCCTCTCAACAGAGTGGTGAATGCCACAAATCCCCTAGAAATCCTGAGAATATAATTTGAGGAAAATATATGGGTCAGACTATTTATCTCTCTCTACTTTAACACACTTCTGTAGATCTCTTAATTAAAGGGAAAAAGTCACAGAGGAGAAAATATTAGTCTCTCCAGCTGCCTGAGGCAACCAAAGTGGCATTTTTAATTTTCTGTGAACAACAGACCAAATTTATAGCACTTTGATGTAGCTAAATAAGATTACAGATGACAAATGGAAAGTATAGGCTAGTATTTTGTACTGAATATTGACTTATTTATTGTTATTTTTAAAGGAAACAAGCCCAAGCTCAAACACTTACAAAAGAGATCTATTTTGAGAAAATAGAAAACCCCAATCCTGTAAAATATAAGGTATTTCTGAGCTAAGTTCACCCATGCAGACCCCCCATTCAAGTCAATGGGGCACATCAATCCATGTGCATTTATTTTGCAAAATGGGAGCCTCATGCCTCACCTTTAACATCACACAACAATCTGAAGTGCAGTTACAGCCAGAAAGCTATGTAAGTATGATAATCCCTCAACAGATCAATCTGGTCCCTGCCTGTATTTACGGTCACGCCTGCTTTAATTTTTTTTAATGTCTTTTAGCACAGAAAATCAAATAGAGCTTTGTGTGAGCTGGATTCTCTTTAGTCTCATGAACCATCAAGCAAAATAGTTAGACAATTCCAGTTCCAAAATCTTTGCTACTGGTGGTGCTCCATGAGCTTGAAAGAACACAGCTTGACTTTCAGATTCAATGGTTGATATCTATTGTTGGCAGATAGATAAACAGCTTCTTGTAAAGTGAGAAAGTTTGTTATTGAAAGGCACAGAAAGAATAAATACAAATTCCTACCTTAATGATACTTTTAGAGTCACTTTTCAGAGTAGTAGCATACTTTAAGGAGGGAGAGTGATTAGTATGTGTCCTGTTGAAACTAGAGTGGAGTTTTAGGTAGCTAGAATGTAATTTCTGAAACTGAAATTTGGACTTGACACCTAGGGTAACTAATAGCCTTATTCCTGCAAAGAACACTGTGGATGCTTTAATGATCATGCTCCATATTGTTCCCCTGTCCAATGAGAGTTCTACACACAACCAGTATAGATTATGATCCCAAGAATAACTAAGAGTTTAGTTTTACAGTTTCTAAAGAAATGCTCTACAGCAACTCATTTCTATGATGGGGTATTAGTTCAATAGTAACTCAGACAAGATAACTCTACTGACATTATGACCATTACCACATTTGCACACTAGTATTTGTGTTTTAACATGACAGCAGTTTTAAGGAAACCATAACAAACGACTCTGTTCAGTGATTAGCAATGCGATTTATATGTTTGAGATTTATAGGTTGTTATTGATCCCTAAACTGTTGTAAGATCCAAACATAATTCACAATACATACAAGAACATCTATTTTTAAAAGACCCAACAAAGTAGAAACATGTCCTGGGATTATATACCCACCATTAAACAATTCAGGGCTTTCAGATGTCCCTTATCCAGCCTTCAAAATTAAGTATGTGAAGTTTGATCTGAGGTTTAATCCAGCAATCCATTACAGAAAATGGAACATTAAAAGCAAATTAATTATATGTTTTCTATGTGATTATAATGTAGGCATAAAACTGGCGATTATCATAGGCAAAGCTATAGAAAATAGGAACCTGATTATATGCTCTTTCAAATCACTTGTTTTTTCATGAAGCTGATGCATATTGCCTTTAAAGATGGAGATATAATTATAGATGAATACTGAAGTAAAAGCAATACTCTGTGAAGGACCTTGGTTCTACTTCCTGTGAAGTGCAATTAACACATATTCACTAGTTTCAGCTAATATTAGAGCTGCCAGCTGTTACACTGGTGTGAACTGAAAGAGTTTGGGGATAAATTCCATCCTGAGTTACACACAGTAAAAGCCTAACCCTTCTCCTCAGGAGGGATATTTTCATTAAGGTTTGGCACTTAGGAGATCTGAATTCAGTTCCCAGGTGTGCCACAGGCTTCCTGTCTGGCCTTAGGCAAGTCACTTAGGGCCAGATTTTTGAAGGTATTTTAGTGCCTAAAGATACAAATAGATGCCTCGAGAAATTTTCAAATGTCTCTAAGCGCCTAACTCCCACTGATTTCAATAGCAGTTAGATGCCTAGGGGCTATTGAAAATCCCACGAGAAGCCTATCTGCCGCTTTAGGCACTGAAATATTATTTTTAAATCTGGCTCATGAATCCTTTTTGTGCCTCAGTTACTCATCTGTAAAATGGGGTTTGTCCAGCTTGTCTATTTAGACTGTAAACTGGGGCAGGGACTCTTTTCTGTGTTTGACAGTGCCTAGCATCATGGGGTCCCAATCTTGGTTGGGTCCTCTTGGTACTACTGTAATACAAATAGAGACTAATTATAATTAATTATTAATAAATGCTCCCATTGAGGTCAATGGAAAAATTCTCATTAACTTCACTAGATACCTCACTTGGCTCCCCTGTAAGGGTGTTAATGACGGAATCTGTCTGTTACTTAGCTTTTTCATGTACCTGTGCACTACAAAAATAGCCTTGGGTCTTGCTTGTTCCATGGTGATTTTATCTGTAGTTCAAGAAAGATTGCTAAACTTTATGTCAAAGAGTGTGATTCTGCTCAGAAACACCTCTGCCAATATGTAATGTGAGATCAATATTTGTCACTTATGCTATTCTTAGAAATCTTTTCTTTCCTGCTGGGTTACCTCCACCAGAGAAAAAAGATCATGTCAGGGTATTTCAAGCTTTATAAAACTTTCGCTTCCACTAAGCAAGTTCAGCTGTAGGAAATCTCCACTTATGCAATAAATGTACTCAGAGAAAAGCTTTTTCCAGTGTATTTAGGGTACCCAATAATCACCAGTTTCTGAGGCCAACTCATGGCTTAATCCACAAATACTGCTCAGATCAACTCAGTTTTATGCACTAATAAATAAGGTCCTGTACATGTTCAAATGGGAATTGAGGGTACTCAGTATCTCTTGGCATTAAGCTCTAGTAGATTGGGTCTTTTGGTTACTTGTTCTACGGTGGAAGAATACAACACAATGAACCTTCTTTTGTGACTACCTTGCACCATCTAATTCTCCCTAGTACTTAGTAGTCCTTTTATAAGAACTTTTTTCTCTGTGGCCTGGCTCTTTAAATTTTGCAGAGCCAAAAAGGAATAGGCCTAAAGTGGCCATTTTGCAGGTAGCTTCTGCATGTTCCAGTCTCTTCCCTGCTAACTGGTAAGCACTCTTGCATTTTTCCTCCATTTTCCATATCTTAATCTGCAGAGATGTTATGTTCTCATGTCTATGCATATGACCTTCAGGGTAGAAAAAGAAAGAACTGCCTCCAGTTCAAGTAAAAATAAGTCAAATCCACCTGCCTAGCCACTTGGTTAAACTACTTATGAAACTTGGACCCAGATTTACTTGAATAGGTTGGGCATAATTTCTAGGACTCATCAGACAGAAGTAAGCATTTGTGCTCTGCTGATCTCTTCCAGGATTGGCAAGGTATGGTATTTGTAGCACTTGCGCAGGACATAACTGTGGATTTCAAGATTCTAGGCTAAGGAAGTTAGTGCATGAGTCAGTGAAATATCAAGTTATGTGGCAGCTTTTGAGTTTGCCCTTCATTTAGTGTGTTTAATTTTGTTGTATTGCTATAAAAAACCTGCCACAGAAATGAATTTTTTAAAAAGTTGCCCTGACAAGCTTGACTTTTGAAGGGTTGGCTCCAATCTGTAGAGTTATTTGATATTTTTCTTCAATTTCCTTTATCTTCTTTTAAATGAAGAAATAGAAAAAATGTTTGGCGAGCACAGGGATACCCCTCTAACCATCACTGAAGGCGCATGGCACCCCAAAGGGCACAGACAGGTGGCAGACCCCTGGTCCCTCCACATGAGGCCCAGCCAAGGGAGCTGGTTTAGGAGTGTGGAGGGGCAGCAGCAGGCTGTACCATCTAAAGGGATGGTGCAGCACATGCATTTCTCTGCACAGCTGGGGAGCTAGGGAAGAGATTGTGTCTCATCCACTCCATCCAGCCAGATGGTAAATTACACAACATGTACTTGCTGTTAGTCCATTTCCCAGCAGAGAGGCTTCCAAATAACAAGTACCACTATAATAAGCCTTATTTCAAGACTTCCTTACTGGCAACCTTAGCAGAGAGGCCAAGGAGTAAATGGTTATAGAAACTGAATTATGCCTAGAAATGGCATCACTCCCAAAGAAGGATCATTTGAGTCAGACTTGTGAATTGGCATGGGGCTCTCTGTGCTGCACCTGCAGTGATGGAGGAATTCAGTCTCCAGGGCTATGCAACTGGCATACTTGCAAATACTATCATTTGCACAAAAATCTACAAACAAGCTTCCCCCACAAAACAAACAAACAAACCCCTTCTGCATATTTGAAGCAGCTTTCTGTTTTGCCCCACTGAGGAAGTGGCTGCTGTTAATTGAACAGGGAACTGAAATACTTGTTCTAGGCCAGAGGCAAAGCTTGACAGCATAATATAGTACACATTCCTACTAAAGAGGTGTGCACAGATAAATAGTGTATGCGCTGTTGATTCCAGCTAAAGGAAATAAAAACTTGTTTCAGCAACATAAAACTTTTTTTCCCTTTTCTTTCTTCAGTGAAACATTTCCTTCTGGTTGTAGTTTTGCTTATTGTAGCCAAGGCTTTTGAAAGTGACTAGTGATTTCAGGCACATAAATATTTGGGAACTTAATAAAAGACACCAGAAGGGGAGATGGTTTTCAGAAAGGACTGAACAATAAATGCTGCAAATAAAGCCCTTTAAAATATTTCAAGTTGAGTGCCTAAATACTGAGGGACCCCAAATCATTAGTCGCTTTTGGAAGCCTTGACTTGCTCTTATTGCACATTGTTATTTGACTCCATTCCCCTGAGCACTGTGCCAGAAACCTGTTCCAGCACGGCAGTAACAATTTCTAGAAAAAAGTTTTCAGTCTAATTTTTAAAAAAAGAAAAGCATCCAAATGCCAATTTGAAGTCATACTGCTGATCAGCAGTACTTCTTTTTATTCTGATTCTGCATGCAAGTGCAAAGTGAAGTCCAGCTATTGTATCACTGTTGTTGATAGAAGAGGTTCTAGAGCACACTTAAGGTAGTGCATGCGACTAATTCAACTAGTTTAATATTCTTCTTACATGGAGAATTCTTTTCTTTAGGAGTGTATGCCAGGTTCTTATGAGAGTCTGCCTTGGTATTTCTGTAATTTAGGCTGATTTGTCTTGACTTTCAAGTTCAGTATAGCAAGCCTAAGGGAAGGACAATATTTATTTAGGGTAGCCCTTGAGTTTAAGGTGCAAGCTATCAAATGCCATTTATTACTTAGTTTTATTTGTAAGGCATGTGTGCAGGTGCATAGTTCGAGGTGGGGGTCTTATTTTGCTAGATTTGAGCTGCCTTGGCTTAGATGGTCTGAGAAGTTTTTTAGTATCTTGTTGATATTTATTATTATTATTAGCCACAACTGGACTATCCTGTGGGAATGGCTTTTTTGAATAAATTCACAACAATATCATGCATCACTTTTTATAGATAAGGAATATGTCAGCTACATGTCATTGTCAAAGTGAGCTAGGCATTAGGATGTAAAAAGCATTGTATCATATTAGGCATAAAACTATTGGGTTATAACAGACAGACAATCTTGTGTGTATGTAGGATTTTAATATCCATAATTAAAATATTGTCTGGCAAATATTTTCTATGACTATCAGTCAGATGTACCAGGGTGAGGTTTTTACCTGAGTAGAAACTAAGCCAAAGAAGCCTGGAAGCTTCTGGTGAAACTAACTAGTGACTTCAAGGATTAAGGAGAGACAATGGGCCAGATTTTCAGCTCCATGTCCATCCAGGTAATTTGGCTGCAAGTGACAAAGTGAGAATTCCCTCAGCAGATGGGAATGCTGAATGTGCCAGCAGAGCCTGCTCCTTTATCAGCTGGCCCACTCTTCTGGTCTGAGAATGCGTTGACTGGAGCGCCACTGTGCCCCTTCTCAGCTGACCTGTGATCCTTCAGGGAATCAGCCAGTTATATTAAATTAAAGTAGCCCTCTCCTCAGTCCTTCATCTTGTCACAAAAAGAGAATATGGCCCACTATGTACTACGAATTATTTTATCACTAACTTTACACTGGTTCAGTTAAGACTTGGGAAGTTTTACTAGCATTATATAATGCCATATTAATGTTTTTAGATACAGATCCTTTTATATAAGTGGTACAGAGGTTCATGTAAAGTCAACCTATTGTTACTTATGAGGCACTGTGTGCAGATCTCATCTCCAAAGACCACAAAATGGAAAGGGCTATCGAAATATTAAAAATGTGCAGGATAAAATATTAAATAAGTGTAAACTGTGCTGAAGTATAATGGAAAAATTCTCTTTCAAAGCTAAACCAGCTTTTATTTCCCCAAAGAAATGACCCAGCAGATTTCTTTATGATGATGTCAGGTGGAAAGTAGACCCTGAGGCCTTAAAATCAAGAATAATGAGTTTCATGACTAAAGCATCATTCTGCCTTCAGACTGTAAAAAAAAAATGTGAAAATGGCTTTTCATAGAATTACATTCTCACCAGTCTGTTCCAAGTTTTTTTAGAATCGCTTCAGTGATACCACACCCAGTCTGGCTAAGACATCTGTGAATCAAACCTCTTGTTTATAGGTATGACTATACAGTTTAAGGATACTCCCTGCTGACTCATCTGAAACGACAGCTTACAAAATATCAAGAAATGCTTGTATTCATTGGAACAATGTCAGCATGCAAAACTTTTCAAGACAAGCTGGCCTTCATGTCTCATATCTCCATGAAGACAAAGAAGTGAAAAGTCATTCAGAGATGCATGCATTGAAAACATATCTCCATGGAGATAGAAGCTCAGAATAGAACAAAGAACAGACCTTCCATTAAGATATTAGGCATGAACCTGACCTCAGTTATACCTGTGCAAGACTCTTAGGAGTGGAATTTGTATGTACACACCCATGCCAACAGGGTAACTGTACTGAAGAAGGGGCTTACCCCCATTCAGGGGATACAGCTATATACTCTCATAGGCTCCACTAGGGGAGAAAAGCTTTAAGATCCAGTTAGTGACTGGTAGTGACCCTTTAAGTTATTTTCAAAAGGACATTGCCTCCCTTGAGTGGGGTAACATGGGTTTATCTGAGGAAAGAACTGAGCTGAGGAAAATAAGCACCTCAGAAACATGTCTGCTCAGCACGCTAAACAACTAAAACCTCAATTACTCAGACGTACAGCTCTCTAAGAGAGTAAATACAACCCATCACAAGCTTACACCCTCTGAGGGAATCTGGGAGACCGCTCTGAATGTGACTTTAGGAAGGGAGGATAATGAACACATTTCTAGCAATAACAGAAGAAATGAGGAATACCAAGTCCAGTACTTCATGTTTACTTATATTCCCATGCACTGAAACCAAGATGTGTCACAACTACTGGACAGTGATAACAGATGAACTATTTCTTACATAAGGGAGAACAGAAAAACAAATGACTATAAAAGAGATCATTCAAATAATAAATACTGTACGGGAACAAAGATTCCTTGCAATTAGCTGCATAACTTGTTTGTTAGGCAGTGTGCAGGATGATTTAGATAATTAGTGAGTTGATCACTTGACAAAATTACTTCATGTATTATTTTCCTGTGACCAACTTTGCATTACCCAGAAGTGGAAATTCCAGAGGGCCACCAACAAGAAAATAGGTGGAGAAGTGTCATAATACAAACCTATGAGAGAGTGGAGTACAAAATGAAAAATAGACTGAAAATTTGAGGACAATCTGGAATCCCCGAAAAGACCTTATGTCTTAAACGTAGAGTGGCATCGACAACATGGGTTTTAGTCTTGGTTCTGCCACTGATCCACTCTATGACTTTGGGTATATCCTTTCTCTTCCCACCTTTTATCTAGCTGATCTGTTTAGGGTGTAACATCTTTGGGGTAGAAATTGCCTCTTTCTATGTGTTTGTACAATGGCTAGCACCATGGGGCCCTTATCTCTGTTGGGATCGCTAGGCACCTCCATAATACAAATACATACTACTGTAAAAGTTTAGTATTAGATATAGTATCAGCCCAGGGATATCTCTTCTAACTGCAGTGAACTTATGTGAAAGATGAATTTTGCCCATTCTCTTTTTGTTACGAATCTCCTTTGTTGTCACTGCTTTTGGAAAATACTTAGAAAAATTGATCATTTTTTTTAAAAAAAGACTATAAACTAGAATTTAATTTTATTAGCATTTTAAGGCAGCTCACAGTGCTATAAATAATATGTTAATAGAAGTGTTGAAACAGCATGCAACCAACCTCTGGAAAATGATATGCAAAATAAAGCAATGTTTTTGAATAAGCTGCTGTTATAAGATAGTTTAGGCTCTTATGGGTAGAAGAAAGGCCCCAATAATAGTAGAAGCTATATTTTAAGACAAAGAAGAGCATTACCAGGTTGGGGACAAGTGTTTGCATATTGCATAGCAAATCCTTTGCAGAAAGGTTAAACTTGATGGGGGAAAAGTTACAAAAGTTACATCCTAAAAACAATGCAGGGATGTCATGCAAATTGCAGGCACAAATGTTCAGGCTTAATGTGGCATCAGAGGCCAGGCTGAATTAGAAATTTTGTGTTTAAAAGGGGGGTTCAAGCATGAGCATGGACAAGATGTAAATAAAACTCTGTTTCACTATTACAACTTTTAATAATGAAGTGTTGTCCGGGGTTTCATTTCAAGTTATGGCTGGTGACTCCCATTCTAACAACCAACATTACAAATAGTTAACCTTATCTTAGAGATAAAGAAAAAGAAGGAAAAGTAATTAAAGCTTTAGAAATGTAAAATAAAATAAGGCTTTCAGTGTAACAATATCCCTTATTCCCTTTCCCTTTAGAGGTAGAGCGTTTTTGTAAGGGGGGATAATAAAAATCCTGTTTTACAGTCTTTTAGATGATATTAAAGATGGTAAAAACTGTCCTTTCTGGGGAAAACAGAAGTAGGTAGTTGAGATGGGCTGGAGCTACATCTAAAGTTATTGAAGTCCAATCCTTTAAGGACAAAACAAAACAAATACACAGAAGGAAACAAAAGAGCAGAAAAGATAGAAAACACAGCTTCTGTCTCTGGTGCTACTTCTCACTTGCAACCTCATGCTGGAGAAACACTGGCACAGCACACAGCTCTATCAGCTTCTCTGAGACCTGGCAAACTTGCACCAATATTCGGCTCTTTAGGTCATGTTTTTTAGCTGCCTTACTGGTCATGGGTTCACAGAATTGTTGCAAAAGATGCAGTCTTGGTCTACTAAGTCTGACCCTTATTAAAAGAGGGCAAAAAAGAGAGAGTAAAAAGAGAAATAAGGTAAGGAAGGAAAAAGACACATGAAGGAAGGAAGGCATGACATTAGGAATCCAAGTCTCTCATGCCAGCTGGTGTTCAGAATTTAGGCAAAGTTGGTAGAGGTGGTGATGTCATCGGTTCCCCCTCTCTGGACTGATCTGGTCAGGATGACTTTTAGGATCAGGACAATGCAGGCCCAACAGTGTCATGGTGGATCCAAGGGTTCCCAGGAGATAGTAGAGGTGATAAAAACATATTCCTCCCCCACACTTCCTTTCAGTGACCCCTAGATAAACACTGTCCAAGAACAGGTGTCAATCTTATCCTATTAGCATTAACCAATAGAAACATGTTTTGGTGATTTCAACTATAAATATTTCCTCCCATTTCTTGAATCTTTCAGCTTGCTGTCATATCAACCTGTGACTTTATCAGAAGCCTTAAAGTCCCTTTATCACAGTTCTTTTTACTTAAACAATCCAGTCTGTTGATCTCCAACTTTTCCTGTTTTTCATAAACAATTTTATGGAACAGCATGAGTTGGACTTTGTTGACCTTGGTCAATGTAGAGCAGTGGTTCTCAAAGCCGGTCCGCAGCTTGTTCAGGGAAAGCCCCTGGTGGGCCACTCTGGTTTGTTTACCTGCTGCGTCCTCAGATTTGGCCGACTGCGGGTCCCACTGGCCGTGGTTCGCCGCTCCAGGCCAATGGGGGCTGCAGGAAGGGCGGCCAGCACATCCCTTGGCCCGCGCCGCTTCCTGCAGCCAGTGGGAGCGGTGATCGTCCAAACCTGCAGACGCGGCAGGTAAACAAACCAGGGGCTTTCCCTGAACAAGCGGCGGACTGGCTTTGAAAACCACTGATGTAGAGTACAAAATCTGCATGACAACCAATAATATCAAAAATTATGAAACATGAGAAATACGGACCACAAACAGGTGTAGCACTGGCAAGGAGGAATAGGCCCCCAAATGTCAGCTAAAATTGACATCAAAAGTTTGGCATGCCTAATTCTGCAACATGAGAGATGCCTGCACCAGCTAGCATGAAGTATGTTTGAACGAGCCCTGTTTCGTGGCTGAGATAAAAAAAGAATAAGATATCAGTAGGGAACCTCCCACAAGTTCCATCTCAACTTCCAAGCATCACCAAAATTGTATGCCAAGACACAGGCACAGCAATCAGCAGATATGTTTGCATGATACCCATATAATAGACTCTTAGAAATGTAGGCTTGAAAAGGACCTCAGGAGGTCATCTAGTCCAGCTCCCTGTACTGAGGCAGGACCAAATATACCTAGACCATCCCTGAGAGGTGTTTGTCTAGTCTGTTCTTAAAACTATCCAGTGACAGAGATTCCACAGCCTCCCTTGGAAGCCAGTTCCAGTGCTTAACAATCCTTATACAGTAAAAGCTGTGCTATCTGGCACTTTATCAACCAGAAACCTCTATACTTCTTCATTGAAAGTCCAGTTTATAGTCTGGTTGGCGCAGGGCCAGCAGGCTTCCTACCTGGCTCCGCATGGCTCTCTGGAAGCGGTGACATGTCCCTGCTGCTCCTAGGCGGAGAAAGGCCCATGAGAGGTTTGGCGTGCGGGCCGCGGTGCAGAGTGCGGGCTCTGGGAGGGAGTTTGGGTGCAGGAGTGGGCTCGGGGCAAGGGGTTGGGGCGCGGGAGGGGCTCCGGGGTGCCAAATCCAGGTGGCGTTCACCTTGGGCAGCACCGCGCAAGCAGCCACATGTCCCTGCTGCTCCCAGGCAGAGGTGTGGCTAGGCAGCTCTGTGCTCTGCCCCCAGCCCGCCCTGAGTGCTGGCTCTACAGCTCCCATTGGCCGAGAATTTAAATACATGTAGCCTATCTAAATACTCTTTAACCTGTTCTTTCCCTATCTTTGCTTGCTTCCCTTCCCACTTCTTGTTAATATTTATTGGGTTAAGTATCTGGTCACAATTTACCTTTTAGTGAAGACTGAAGCAGAATAGTCAATAAACACCTCAGCCTTCTTGATGTCAGCCTTTATTAGCCTTCCTTCCCTGCAAAGTAGTGGACCTGCATTTTCCATTCTTTCATCTTTCTCCTAATGTATTTATAGAACCTCTTATTGTCTTTATGTCCCTTGTCTTTTATGATGCTGATTAATTTAAATAAATGGGGTGCAGTGCTGCAATTGTGGCCATACCATTCATTGGCACCCACAATGCCATATATATTTAGTACATGATTATCCATATCTGATACTTGCTGACTTACAGACTGACTGGAGCTACACACCCTGCATGAGTCTATATTAGGGTACACCAATGTTTGGAACACTCAGGCACCTGGCAATATGTTCAAAACATCCACATTATCATAAAATGTCTACAATGTTGATAGATCCTATATTAGAGGTCACAATCTCCAGAACACATGCCTCTGAATGAGCAGGAAACACCGTAACAACCAAGTAATCATTGGATATTTATTTATCTATGCAGTCTTAAGGGTGCAGACCCTCGGACATATCAATCTGGGCCTGAAACCACTACACTTTAGCAAAGTGTGCTGTTTGAATACCTGATGTTTGAATTGCGGTGGAACAAGTCTGTCATTAGATTTCTTACTACATAACATACTTCTCTTGCTGACATATATATATGTATGTCACATTCATTTTGCTTCATGAAATTTGCAAGACAGTGTGTTATCTGCATGATGCCATGCTGTGCTGTCCTACAAATTGACAACTATGTCTAGTAGTGAGAGACTTTTACCTGTGCAGTTCTCACTTACTCTGAAAATTGTATTCAGTTAGTCTCATGCTGATTTTGTGTTTCCTGAGCCTTAGGATATGAGTCAGTCTGCAAGTGCCTCTCCAGACTGTAATAATTGTGAACATTTCAGGCTATCATCTCCCTCCTCCATTAAAGATATTCCAAATCTGATAGCGAGGTTGTGCAATATGTTGAAAGTCAGGAATACAGTATCTCCCAGACTGTGCTGTGGCAATATAATAAGAGGCCATTGCATCTTTCTTTGAATTGCATTTTCAGGATGTTGCATGTTCTTTCTGGGGTGGATCTGATGGCTATGTGAGCAGCATTGTAGTTCTTCCTTAGGAGTTTAGTGACAAGAAAATGGGGGTCATTGTCACCTGTAAGAAAGGACAAATACAACTGCTATGTGGGTTTTGCATTATTATGGCAATCAGTATTTGTCTAGAAAATGAGAACATCCATAATTATATCAGGATTTGTTTTAAACCCTGAGTTTGGCAGGGATGTTGTAAATCCTTGTGTGTCAGAGCATAAACCAATTTATGAGGGTGCTGGGAAGAAACTTCCTCTGAGGGCAAGTTATTCCACAATTGTTCATTGCACAGAGCCTTTGCACCTTTCTCAGAAGTGTCTGGTACTGGCCACTGGGACAGTATGGGATACTGGGTAGAAGGACCACTGGTCTGATCAATCTTTCTCAATGTAAATGCACAGTGAGGTCAGTCTTGTACAAACAGCCAAACACTACCAAGATCATTGGTTCCAAATGCTGTAGCCAAGGCTGAATGTCTGAGGACATATGAGGTATGACATCATCCTGAGTACTGTGTGTCTTCAATATGGTGAATGAATGGAAAACAGTCCAGCTTCTGTAGGTAGCCTCATTCCCTGGAGGAAGGGAATAGGACCAAGAGAGATGTAAGTGCAGTCTATAGCACCAATCCAAGTGATGAGGTTTTGCTATGCCAAAGCACTCTTTTATAGTTTAGCTTAGATTTCAGACTCCTAAGTCAGGGATCTTTCTTTGCTTTGTCAATAAAGTAGAGATGGGTGAATAATGGAATTTTTTGGTTCACTGGCAATTCTGACAAAATCAGGAGAAAAAAATTCAAGTCGAACTCAAAGATTTTTTTAAAAAATATTTGACAAATTGAAAAGTAAAATTAAAATGGTTTCAGGTTGAACTAAATGTTTTGTTTCAACTTTGAGCATTTTTTTTTAATTTTTAAAAATAAAATTATAGGAAATTTGCAAATGAAAAGTCATTTCAAATTGAAATCCGAACGTTTTCTTTAGAAAATGTTGAAACAAAGTTTTGATTCTTTGAGGGTTTGGGTTTTTTTGGCAAAGTTGACATAAGTCCATAAAATGTTTTGGTATCACTGAATCTGCCTTTTTCACTGAAAAAGTTTCACTCAAGAATTTTACCTAGCTCTACTATAAAAAGCACCATGTAAATATGGTATCAGAGTGGGTGTCTGTGTTTGAAAACCATGGTTTGAAGGTAAACACAAAGAAAACTGAAGTTATACAAGTAGAGAAGGTGGAAGAAGAACTGTTGATTGAGGATTCAGGAAAGAAGCTGAATCAGAAGAAAAAATGTGTGTATTTGGGAAGTACACTTAGTGCCATTGAAGAGAGATCTGGAGAATTGAAAGGAAAACTCAGTGTGCATGGGACAGTAAAAAAGGTGGTAGCAGTACTGTGGGACCAGCAGTCAACAAATTATAAGAAAAAGTGTATGCTATGTGCGTTTGTTCCTGTATGTTTGGAAATGGTGGGTCTTACGGAGATGGAAGAGGAAGATAAGATAATCTACTGAGGCAAGCAGAAGGTACATAGGGGGTGCACATGGAAGAAATTATGCAGAGGGTGAACTGGGGACTCTCTGTGATAGATAGGCTGGACCGCTCATGTTTGAGGTGGGCTGGACATGTGATAAGAATGGGACAAGAATGACCAGCAAAGAAAGCATGGGAGGAAGAGGGCAGGCACCAAGGATGTGATGAAAAGACTCTACCAAAAGAAGTTTGAAGAGAAAAAAGACTGGAACTACAACAGCTATGAACCCATGCTATGGACTGGCAAGACTGGCGAAAAATCATGGGCATCTCTGGCTTTGTGTAAATGGGAAAAGGAGTTGAGAAGTGAAGCACATGCAGAGCTGTTGATTTTGTCTTTCTTGTGGAAAACAAATATAGTGTTTATCTCTTGGGTAAAATTTTCAAAACACCTAAGTGACTTAGGGGCCTAAGTCTCATTTGCAAAGGTGAATAAGGTAGTTAGGAGCTGATGAGTGCCTAAATCACTTTTGAAAATGGGGGTTAGACTCCTAAATTACTTATGCGCTTTTGAAAATTTTCCTCTTTGAGAATAGTGTCAAGGGAAAGGTTAATATAGCTGGATGTAGTAGACTGGCTAATACCTGGGGGTGTCCTCAGTAATTCTTTGGAAAGACATTGTGGTTAGAAATCCTAAGGCAGTGATTACATTGACCATTGTAGTACTGTATGACAAGAGTCTCCTCTTTTAGTTTCTGGTTTAAGTCCCTATGATGATTTTTCTCATTTCTACAACTGTAGCACCATTGTTCTTTATCATTCTGAAGAAGTTGACCCTTTGCCCATATATAACCTGTTTTCTTAGTCTGGGTGTGATCTGTGGGCTTTCTGGACTACTTATCCTATTCTCTGCATCTCATGCTGGCAGTGTAATTCCTATTTCATGTACTGCATGCTAGGTAATCACACGAAAGGACTCCAAACTTGTAAAACCCAAACTGGCTCTTCTTGAAGATAATTATTTACAGAGATGTTGCAACAGCAGCTAGTATTCAAGCCACATGCACACACACTAACTTCCTGGTGAGTCCTCCAAATTCTTCCCTCCTGCACCCACCTATGCTCCTTCCTCTAAATTCCATACAGGCTACTACAGCTCCCAAACACAGCTGGTTCTGTATCTGTTTGCAAATGTTATGGCTTTGTTTTGGCTGGTTGGTTACAATAATACAGGTTATTAGCTGTATGTTTGTCTCCGGCAGCCATCAATTGACATGCAATTCCTATTTTGGAGCAATTGCATTTCAATTTAAATTTATTTTCAGCTATGCTCAGTGACCGATTTCTCGGTGCACACTTTTACGGGCAGTTTGGTTGCATTGCTGTTCTACCAAGGTTTGAAAATACAAGGCCAAATCCTCTGTTGGTGTAAATTGCTCCAGCTTTGCTCATGTCAGTACACCAATTTATACCAGCAGAAATTTATCTCTGATCATCTTGGGTACCACGTTCCCTTCCACCTCTCTTCTTATTGTGCTAAAGCCTTCAGACCACATCCCTGGGAAACTCTAGCCCTTTAAAGCTCATTAAATCAGCATAAAGGATGAAGTATGAACACACGTAGATCTGAACATTTTGAATAATGGCTTGAACAAATATTATGACTGGGGAACTTCAAAGTGCTTTCAACTTTGCCATCAACCAGATCCTCAGCTGGTACAGATTGGTGTAGTTCCACTGATGTCAAAGGGCCAGAGTGAGACAGCAGGATATAACCTTTGTAGATAAACTTCACAGGTTTAGGCACTGTAGCATATTCTGGCCGCACAATCGTGGGAAATGTTCCATGCCCGAAGATGTTTAGTGACTTATTCCTAAGCAGTAAAATGTTGCCTAGAGTGGATGTAATATTCTTCTTTTTGGTAACATTAAATACAGTTCTGGGGGTCCTACAGTGTGGAAGCTAGGGAGTTGTTATTGAATTTGGCCCTTATTGAAGTCCATGTTTTACAATATTTAGGTACTCCAGGAGAAAGAACTAAATTCAAGCAGCTGAGACTGAATTTGGAATTTTCTTGCCTTTATGATTTAAAAAAATAATCAAATAACTGGTACTTTTGATATGTGATATTATGTAATATCCATTGGATCAGATTCTGCTCTGTGACCCTATAGTAAAACTGGAGTAACTACATTAAAGTGGACTTCTTCCAGCCTACTTCACAGTCCTTGCATCTATTTATACTACTGCTCTCTCATTACCATACTGTCTGAGCACCTGTAATATCGCTCTCTATTCTTCTCTGTTGTCTAGCCCCAATCTTCTTCCTTTCCCTTCTTCATACAGTCTTTCCACTGTTCCTGTGAGAGCCTTCTTTTCAGCTGCTCCTACTCTCTAGAACAGACTTTGTGTCTTTGCCTCCTCAGCCCTTCATCACATGTCAATTCTTAGCTGAAAACACATCTTCTTTCCTGCTAGTACACCTCTGGTTTCTCTCTTTACGATGTATGCTTGTAACTGTGTCACTGTGTGATTCAAGACACCATAGCATTTTTGTATGGGGCTTATATGAAAAGCATGATGCCAAATACAGTTGCAGAATGTCATGTTGGAACAAAATAATGTAAGCTGGCATCTGGTAAGAATGGGATGAAAATAGGAGCGCTGTCAGGTTGCTAGCCTTTGTGTGGGTGGGAGAAAGGCACAAAGGGCCGGATTTACAAAGGTATTTACAAAGGTATTTAGGGGCCTAAAGATGCAGACAAGCACTTAGATGCAGACAAGGTGCCTAGATGCTTTTGCAAATTCCACTAGGTGCTTTTGGCACCTAAATATCTTTAAAAATCTGACCCAAAGTGTGTTCTAACCCACAACCCCCTTGAGCCCTTCATGTATCAACCAGTTGCAGTCCTCACATTCAGGAAAGTGCAGAAAATGCTCCTTCAGTGGATTAACTGTTTGAACAGTTAACAATATGGTGGATCCTCTATCACTTGAAGTCTTTAAATCACATGGATTTAAATCATATGGATGGATTCCTTTCTAAGCTGTAGCTCAAGCAAAAGATTTGGGCTTGATGCAGGATCCACCTGCTAAAATTCTATGGCCTGTGTTATGCAGGAGATCAGACTAGCTGACCATAGTGGTTTCTTCTGGATTTCAAATCTGTTCATCTTTCAAAACTACTGTGGGGAGTACAATGCCCCAAAAGGGAAGGAATGAGATGGGACTGTGCGTCCTTGCACCAGCCTGTGGATAGGAAAGCAAACTGTACCCTACAAAGAGAAAGTGCAGCATTCACACAAGGATGTCCAAGGAGGGATTATGACTCCTGGACCAAAATCCTGCTGGAAAGTGCCCTCAGTATGGGCCAAAGGCTCAATGTGACAAGCTGGGTCCCTGATAAATGCAGACTACTTTCATTGTCCAAGTTCAGAGTAATGCACAAAATAAACAATGAAAAGTAAATTAGAATCCAAAGTTTCAGAACTAGACATGTTACAGTACAGTTACAGTAACTGCCTAGGCAGGTGAGCACAGTGTGCAGAGCCAGGCTAATTGTTTATGTGATGGTGTATGTTGCATTTCTAAACATCTGCACCCAGTTGCCGGGTTTTTTAATTTCCATTTTAATGCTCCAACATATGAGTTGTAGCACAGAACTTGTGGTTTTTAAAAAATGTAATTTTAAAAAAAAATCTGATACCCACTTTATGTGAAACAAGGCCCTTTTTATTTTTATTTTTGGCAAAAACAAAACAGAACACCCCTCTGAAACAAAACAGAGTCCTGGATCTTTAAGATGAAGGAGATTCCTTTACTGAACCAGCAGGTGGAGCCTTTGACATAGATGGGCTGATTCTGACACACTCTTTCGTAGATAGCCAGAGTTAAACACCCACTCATTAGTATATTACTATTTTGTTACCTTGATAGATTTACATTGATAATTTTGCTATTTTAATCTGCTGTCCAGGGATTACACTGAAAAATCTTTCTGTTCTGTGTTGTTTCTATCATAGAGTTGTATAGTCTCCATAAACTTGATTTGCGATGTTTTGCAAAATATAAAGTTGTATTAAATTTTGTTTTATTGTATTAATTTTGTAATCAAGCTTCCATAGAATTTAAATAAACATTGTTTTGCAATTGTACATGGCTAGCAGGTTGTCATTGTGACGATGTATCCCATAATGCTTTATGGGAATATGACATAACTGGAGTATGTTTTATGCTACATGTGCCATGTAACGTATCTCTGTAAAGGTCATGGTCTACTGAATCTATTCATCCTATTTGTACACATATCATTTTTGTACTTGAAGTTATGAATATTGGCTGTATACTTGCTTGATTTCTAAGTAAGCTTTGTAAGGCATTTGGTCAGCTTCTTTAGAAAGGAATGCACAAAGTTAAGTGCCCAGTCAAGAAGCATGTAAGGAACAATGCATCTTGGAATGCTCCAATCCACATAAGAAGTCTTCCTGGAGACATACAAGATACCATGTGGGCAATGGCTTCTGCCTGTAAAAACTGTGAGTCATGCATGGACATGTGACTTGCCAAGGTGAATCCAGAACTCCATCTTGGAGCTGGACTTTGCCTAGGAGAGAGGAGGAGGTCTCCACCCACAAGAGAGAGTCTATTTAAGCCCATGGGAGACCCCTCCATTTTGTCTTCAGCTGGCTAAAGAGAGAGCCTCTACAACCCAAGGATATCTGAAAGAAACTGGAACAAAGTACTGAGCTGTGGCAGGCAGGGAGCCTGCCTTAGCCCTGCTGTGTCGCCAACCAGACTTTTAACAAACAAAACTAAATAAACTAATAAAAGCCTAATTAATCCAATAATTAGGTTGTCCAATTAAAATCACAAAAGCCATGAAGTGCAGCAATTAGGGTATTAATAACACTAAATTAGCTGCATTGCGAATCCAATGTATTTTATATTTTGTCCACAATATATAGTATAACATATTTAGTCAGAAAAACAGAAATGGAAAATACTATCTACCAATGAAATACAATATAGTTGAGGTTGCTGCTGAAAATTAAATGTATGCTTTTTACTGTGTGAACTCCATGCTTCATTAGTGTAGTGTCTGAAGTCTGATTTCTAAGCTTTTAAATAATGAAAAAAGTGGGAGTAATAATGAAATTATCTGTGGTTAACAGTGCTAGCCTGTATGGGGTAATATTTATTTTCTTTGCTGATTGATAAATCAGCCCTTTCCGTGTCTTGGGATAAATGAACCAATTAAAAAAAAACTAAACTAAAGCAATTAAAATAAGAAAAAAAGGGTTGGGGGGGGGCAAAACAAAATAAAGCCAAAAACAAACAAGCAAAACGAAACCAGGGCTACTCACAGAAGTAAATGATTGGTAGCTATAGCCTCTGGTTCTCCATTCTGATCTCCTTTTCCATCATAAAAGCTATTTATGACTTCACTCCTCCTCATTTCTAATCAAAACTTGTTTTGGAATATCTGCAATGACTGCTTTGAGTACCTCCCATGGTACTCTGTTCTGAACGTCTTATACTACTTTTATCACCATAGCTCACTACCTGATTTCTCGCTCAACCACAGACTTTTTCTGGTATCTACACTTTTCCCTATGTAGTTTCACACCATTACTCCTGCCATTTTCTGAGACTGTGAAAAATGCTCTCCATTTACACTGTAATCTTTTACATATTTATAGCTTCTGATCAACAAGACTCCCTCATTAGTCTTTCCCTTTTTTAAGAGAATATAAATGTAGTTCTCTCTCCTTATATATCTTTGTTTTCTGTATTTTTATTGAATTTCTGTATTTTGCTATTTTACATACTATTTTAGTATTCCCAAACTGCTGGAACAAGGATTGCAGCAAATACTGATTTTCATCAGTGAGGATTAAATTAGTTAATTTGTGAGCAGCAGTTTACATATACAGATCATTATACATATTAGTGCATCCCAGCTATGGTTTCCCCAAAACTCCATAGTTTGGCACTATTCCCTCCCTAGTTTTATATGTGACACTCCTAGAAACAGTACATCTCTTAATATTGCATTATGTTTTTTGCAAAAAAGTCAAACCACAAGATTATACTCAGCTTTCTTTCTGTAGTCACACTGAGAGTTTTTTGCAAACTCACTGCTTTTGAGATAGTGGCATGCCTTCCCTCATAATTTTCTAAGAGGTCCCCATCTAGAGAACATGGTGAGTTTCCAGCTTGAGGCCTTAAAATTATTTATCTATTCTTCAATGGGATGGGAGTGGAGAGGGAGAAGATGATGATGTATTCAAGATAGTTAATTTCTAAGCAGGCTGAAGATTTGAATGGAGGGACTATGCATCTCACTTGAGTGAGCGTTGACTGCATTTAGAGAACAGCATCATAAGCATTCACAGAATAAAAATATAAAGGCTATGCCATATTTTGCACTGACTTACACCTCATCTCATTGGCATAGTTAAGGTTGTAAATCAGTGCAGAATGTGACCCCTCATCTTTTGTCCGTTCCTTATTCTACTGGAGAATATTTCTTTAAGAAAAAGTAGAAGTGTGTGAAGTCAATGTTGAAGTACACAGAGAGAAGCACACCAAGGGAGGGAGTTGTGTTTGTCATAATGCTGCCTCTCCTTCCATCCCACAAACCAAGATTCTGTGCAGCAAGCCTGTGAACTCCAGCTGGGAGGCACAAGGGCTACCAGAGCGTGTAGAGAGAACCACACTCCACAGCCTTTTCTCTCCTCTAAAAAGCATTTTATAAGCTCTAATGAACTCATCCTCACTGTATCTCTCTGAGTCAGATTAGTATTTTTATCATCATTTTTCCAGATCGGAAGCTGAGACATAGATAGAGGGCTATATTCTGCCTCCCTGCGTGAGTAGTACTTTATCCCCAATTAGTCCAATGGAAGTGACTGAGACTATGTAAGAAGTAAATTGCCACTCAACTTCAATGAGGTTGGCAGAATTGGGCCCAGAGAAATGAAGGGCAGGATTGTGATTACTCTATTTGTGTCATTGGTCCCATTTTATTATAATAGGAAGTGTAAGTGATCACAATTAGCCTTAAGTGCCATGTCCAAAGTCATGTGGAAAGGCAGTGGAGGAAACAGCCCCTGAATCTGATTGCTGTGCTGTAACTAGCAGACAGTATGTTCCTTCCCAGCTAATGGGGCCTGTCATATTGATCAGATTTCATTATACGGAGAGATTAGGCTTTTATTAAGTTTGTTCAACAGTCTCTGTACTTCAAGGTCCCAAAATATAAAAACACACCATTGTCCTTTGGTTTTGACTTAGTTTGCAGGTTACTGCATTGATGCCTCTGCATTTGCTGCTGTTCAAATAATTTTATTGCCTGTCTCTAGGAACCCACATCTAGGAACATCAGGATCTTCTGCCCATCAACATTCTGATTTTTCTTTTAGCTAAGACAAGAAGCTCTTTAGCCCTCAAGCCAGCTAGTCACAAGGTCATGGTTTGCCTGTCTTCCACATCTGGCTGAGACTTCCTGTTTGCTATGCTGTATGCATACAAGAATCATCCTCCCCCCCAGCGCTTCTCACATTCACTTCACAAATAAAAAAATACATATGATGATGGTTTTGCCATTAGCTCTATCTGCTCAGCCTGAGTATTGTGCCCTTTTCTACTCCTTAAATGTTCCGAGAATGTCTTCAACTTGTCCCATAGATCTATGAACTGATCCAAACTACAGTGTCCATCTTAACAAACCTAAAAGCTTTTCTACACTTCTCCAGTCTCTAACCAAAACAATACTTCCAGGCTTTTGAAATGAAATTGCTTTGGGAGACTGAACTGGAACATTGCCATTTACTGTAAATCCCTCCTATCTCAGTAATGTACTTTTTTTTTTCTTATATGATCTTTCAGCTGGCCTGGTCTCATTTTGTTTTCTTCCTTTACACTTTTATCTCTCAACATTTTCTGTGAGAACAGATCAGTTACAGTAGCATAGGTCCCAGATAAGCAAGGTATTTAATCACATGCTTTACTTTAAGCACAAGGGTTAGTTCTACTGACTGCCTATTCATGTACTTAAGTATCTTTCTGAACTGGAGCTGTAGTGTTTTGGGACTGATCAATAAAATCTGGATACTTGTGGTTAAACTCTACTTTGTTATGGTAGTATAAATCCAGAACACCTCCATTGGGCCTGAATTTCATCTGTCAGTAATTTTACACTGCTGTTACTCCACTGACCTCAATATAGTTATTCCTTCTATACATGGGTATAATTGTGACTAGAATCAAGCACTTAGAATTAATGTTCTGTCATTTTCTCTACCTCAGTGATGCCCATTCATAGTTCCCAAGTTACTGTCTTATTTTGCAATGGTACCTTTTCACCAGTATGATAGAAATGAGAAGTAACATGCAAAAAAGTTAAAGGACATAAAAGACTTAGGGTCACATTTACATCTGGAGTCAATCCATTGATTTTCCTGGAGTTACTCCAGATTTGCACTGGTGTAACTGAGATCTCAATGTGGCCATACCCACTGGTAAGAGAAGCAATGTAAATCTGACTACCACTGGGTGGCGAGAATACAGTGGAGGCTAAAAATGCTTTGTATTGAATTTAGATGATAAAACGTAGGCAAGTTGACATACAGGGCTGGCCTTACCATGAGGCGAACTGAGGCGGCCGCCTCAGGTGCTAGACTGTGGGGGGGTGCCACTAGGACCCAGCGTATAGAAGATTGTGTCTGCTGCTGGTGCATATGTATGGTGGAGTTCTGTGCTGGGGGAAGGAGGACTCAAGAGACATAACAGGCAAACAGAAGAAAAGGTGAGAAGGAATAACAGAAAGCAGCAGGAGCTGCAGGGAGAGAGAGGAGGAGGAGCCTCTTATGTACCTCTCTAGCACCCCCAGGAGCCTGGACTGATTAACACCAGCTTCTCAGGGAGTTTCCTGTATCCTGCTGCTTCCCTGAACCCACTTGAGGAGAACAGGCAGTGAACTGAAGTAGTAGGAGCCAGTTAGGCCCTTAAGACACTATCTTCCCTCACTCAGGCCCTGCTTATTTGTCCCCTTCAATTGAGTGTTGAGAGCCACTATAGCTGGCACAGAACAGCAGTCATGAGTGAAAGAAGAAAACGCCCCTCTGGGGCAGCATTCAGAAAAAGAAAAGCAAAGGAAGCTTTTCTATCTAAGCAGGAAAGAGCTCTCCTGAGATGCATAGACACAAATGTTCACGGTGAGCCTTCCGGCTCTCGTGAGGATGTGAGTGGTGAGGAGATGCCTGGTCTTCCAGTTAGTCAGAGTGCAGGTGACCTGGCAGCTACTGTAGCATCCATATCTCCATCTCAAATGGATGTAACCATGCACATTCCTGAAGAAAAGTGTAGATCAAAGAAGAGTGTGGTGGAGGAGCAAGAAACAGCTGCTGCTGAGTTTAGTTCCTTAAGTCTAGATGATCCAGGACTGTGGAACCACTTGAGCAGTAGCCTGAGGGTCTTCCTTGTACTGCATGGGCCACAGCAAGTGAAAAACTTCATATTCCCCAAAGACAATGAAAATAGACGTTTCTATCTAACACATTACTGGTGTGAAATCCCCAATGGTGATAAAGTGGAGAGGCCATGTACTCAAAAACCCAGAATGCTGCATACTGTTTTTGTTGCAAACTCTTCCAGTCTAATGTTCCAGTCACATTGGATTCTACAGGAACAAAGGACTGGAAAAATCTGGCTGGAAATCTGGCATGCCATGAGAAGGCAGCAAATCACCAGAGAGCATTCCATAGGTGGAAAGAGTTTGAGATGAGACTAAGGTTAAAGGCCACCATAGATGATCAGCATCAAGAGAAGATTGCATCAGAGTCTCTTTACTGGCAAAATGTTCTGAAAAGGCTCATTGCCACTGTGAGAATGCTTGCTACCAAAACCTAGCACTGGGTGGCACTTCAGATCAGCTGTATGTGCCAAACAATGGAAACTTCCTTAAAATTGTGGAGCTGATGGCTGAGTTTGATGCTGTACTCCAGGAGCATCTAAGAAGAGTCACCACCCAAGAAATGTACACACACCACTACCTTGGAAAAACAATTCAAAATGAGATCATACAGTTACTGGCAACAAAAGTCAAACAGAAGATTGTGGCAGATCTGAAGTCAGCAAGATATTACTCTGTTATTCTGGACTGCACACCTGACATCAGCCATATGGAACAAATGACTTTAATGGTGTGTTTTGTAACAACAGAACCTAGTGAAAATGTCCCTGCAATGGTGACTGTCCGAGAGCATTTTCTAGAATTTATTGACATTGATGATACTACAGGAGCTAGTATGACAAATGTGCTTCTTAAAAAGCTGGAAGATATGAGAATTGCGATAGCTGACATGAGAGGTCAGGGGTACGATAATGGTGCCAACATGAGAGGAAAGAACAGAGGAGTGCAGACATGGATCCAAGAGCTAAACCCTCGAGCTTTTTTTGTCCTATGCAGTTCTCATTCATTGAACTTGGTGGTCAGTGATGCAGCATCAGCTTCTAGTGAGGCTGCTGAATTTTTTAATGTAATTCAAAGCATCTATGTATTTTTCTCTGCATCAACTCATCAATGGCAAATTTTGAAGCAACATCTGGGAACATGCTCTCTGACACTGAATCCACTGAGTGCCACATGATGGGAAAGTCAAGTGGAGACAATAAAGCCTATCAAACACCAAATTGGGAAGATAGATGATGCCATAGTTGCCATTATGGAGGATAATGCTATGACAGGAACTGTTCATGGGAGAACAGTGGCAGTGGGAAATGGAATCACCAGAAACATACATAACTTCAAATTTCTGTGTGGCTTTGTATTGTGGTATGACATACTGTTTGAAATAAATGTTGTAAGCAAGTGACTCCAAGGTGTATCTGGAGCAATAGAACAACTGAACAAAGCAAAGTCATACCTACAGTCTTACCGGTCAGATGAGGGATTTGAAAATATTCTGAAGAGCGCAGAGAAGTTGGCAGAGGAACTTCACACTGAAGCTATTTTCCCACCCATTCAAGAATACAAGAGTCACAGAAGAAGAAAACATTTTGATTACGAGGCACAGGATAATCCCATAAAGACCCCAAACAACAATTCAAAGTTGAATTCATTAATCAGGTGCTAGATTGTGCAATATAGTCAGTTGAAGAACGTTTCATGAAGCTCAAGGAAGATAGCAGTATATTTGGGATGTTGTATGATATTCCAAAACTCCTCACTATACCTGAAGAAGACCTATACCAGCAATGCAGGGCACTGGAGACAGTGTTGAAACATGATGACATGCGTGATATTGATGCGAGTGATTTAGGTGATGAACTGAAGGCCCTTTCAAGATACATTTCAGGAGGATCAACTCCAAAGACTGTTCTGGACTATATGTGCACAAATAAGATGACCACCCTGTTTCCAAATGCTTTTGTTGCTCTGCATAGACTTCTAACACTTCCTGTAACAGTGGTCAGTGGAGAACACAGCTTCTCCAAGCTGAAGTTAATAAAAAAACATCTACACTCCACAATGACACAGAAGAGGCTGGTCGGCCTTGCAACCATCTCAGTAGAGCATGAGCTGGCCCAGACTGTGGACCTTCAGGAAGCAGTTCAAATCTTTGCAACCGAGAAGGCATGGAAAGCACCACTTTGATTATTCAAACAGATAAAAATGCCAGGGTTTACTATGCAGACAAGAAAAGTTACATTTGCTGTTCAGGTGTTTGAAAGTTAAGTGTTATTTAAAATTTTTGAACAAGGTATTTTAAGTTGTTAGTTCTCCTTTATTGGGGTAGGTAGCAGAGCAGTACCATGAGAGGAATAGAACAGGAAGAAGGAAGAATTGAGACCTTTCAATGTTTTGGCCCAAGCGAGGGGGCATGGGGGCATCAGGTGCCAAAATGTTGTGGGCTGGCCCTGTTGACATACCAATGGGGAATAAGGATCAGCAGTTATATATTATATAATTGCTATCAGAGCAGCACATGCTGAATAAGTATAACAGTGACTATAAACCATGCACTTCATTTAGGCATGAGTCTGTTGTATTATTTTAGATGGAATAAATTGTCTAAAGGTGTTAACCTAACTTAGTTATACTTTAATGTAAAACAGGGTCTGGAGTACAGAGACATTAGCCTGCTTAGTATTATGGCAAACACACTATTAAATGTTTTATTAAAGATACAGAAAAGGCAGTTAAAGTATTTGAAACGTAAAGTATTAAATAAGGCTTTTATTTTAACAACATACCTTGTTCCCTTTCCCTTTAGCTGGAGAGAGTTATAGAAGGAAACACCCCCCTAGTGTGACAGTCTCTCAGACGGTGTTAAAGATGGTAATAAATATCCTTTTGGGGAAAAGAGAAGAAGTTACTTGAGATGAGGGGAAAGTAGTGGATGTGTTATTCCTTAACTTTAGCAAAGCTTTTGATACGGTCTCCCACAGTATTCTTGATGGCAAGTTAAAGAAATATGGGCTGGATGAATGGACTATAAGGTGGATAGAAAACTGGCTAGATCTTCGGGCTCAACGGGTAGTGATTAATGGCTCCATGTGTAGTTGGAAGCCAGTATCAATTGGAATGCCCCAAGGGTTGGTCCTGGGGCCGTTTTTGTTCAATATCTTCATTAATGATCTGGAGGATGGCGTGGACTACACCCTCAGCAAGTTTGCAGATGACACTAAACTGGGAGGAGTGCAGCTTTTAAAAAAATCTGCAGCTAAAAATCTTACTGAAAAATTAAATTGACAAATAATGAACAAGAAATAACCACCAAACTTTTGGTACCCTCCCTCTTTTGCCCCCTCCTCTCTAGATTCTAGAGGGTTTTGTTTTGTGTTTTTAATCAACTGCTGCATATCCACAGGCATTTTTACAACAAATTGCATTATGAATTTTTAATACTGATAAAGCAGGCATTCCACAAATTAGAATACACAAGAGACTGAAATGGTCTCATCTCGTGGGCAAATATACATTTTTTTTAAAGCTACATCCTTATGTTTTTGTTCAAGAGATCAGAATAACTACATATTCAGGACAGGGTTTTATCTATTAGCTATGTTCCTGAGAATGGCAATTCAGAGTTATGGAAAATTTCTTGAGGCTAAATCAAGGCATACTCATGCAGGTAAAGGTTTGCTGGATTAGTCCCATAATTAACTGTGCCCCCACATAATGAAATAGTAATTACTAGAAAAATATTTGGAAAACAGCAAAAGTTAGCAAGTTTTCCCAGTAGATAAGTAGTCTTCCAAACCCCATGAGAAGATCTAATCTATCTATCTATCTATCTATCTATCTGCAAAAGAGAGACTGACATTTGTCAGTTTGCCAGCTATAGTGTGAGTATGGATAGGGAGAAGACGAGCGAAAGCATGTACACAAGACACTCACCTCACATAATGCACTGCTGGAAGGTACCAAGACATTACGTTGATGAGGGCAGTATAAGACTCTATACAGAATAGAATAGAAGGTGGGACGATAACATCCTTCTCTTTCCAACAATCTCCTTGCACTGGCAGGCAGTATGGGACTAATGCTGGGAAGATGGCAAACTGCCCTCTTTTACATGGTATAATACTTTCTTCTTCTGTACTTGTTGTGTGTCTTGTGATATTTCAAAGCAATTCCTATGCACTGCATTTATTCCCTACAGCTTGTTACATCAGGCTATCGTATCACTTCCTGATTGCTGTGAAGATGAAAGTAAAACCCACTGATCCGAGCCTGTACTACAACAACAACAACAAACTCTTCCAACTAAAAATTCTCAGTCATTAATGCTATTGAACACTCTAAACAATAGTAATTTTTCCATAGTGATACAAGATACATAACCTCCTTTATGAGTACTAATGTTGGTATTAATGTTTTTAAAATTTGCATTAATTTAAAGGCATGTCAGATATTGAAATCTCGAGAAGAAATGTATCTTTCTTATCAGTATTGCCACTAACTACGTTTGTCTATGGATATTAAAACGTCTTAATAATTTTAAAGAGAGAATAGCCTATACATATAAGTAGGGTTGCCAACCCTCCAGGATTATCCTGGAGTCTCCAGGAATTAAAGATTAATCTTTAATGAAAGATTATGTCATGTGATGAAACCTCCAGAAATATGCCCAACCAAAATTGGCAAGGTTTTATGGCAAAAAAGGAAACGAGGAATTTTGGGCTAGATTCTCTTCTTTGCTGTGTTCCCTCTGAATACTGATATGAATGAGATTGATGTGGTCATGCTCCTTTGTATCTGTGAAAGTGGACAGAGGCCTTCTGCATAAGCTGGAGTCTGGAGAGCTGGGAGCTAAAGAAAAGAGTTGCAATAGCCCACAAAACAGAATACTAGAAGCAGGGCCGGCTCTAACTTTTTTGCTGCCCCAAGCAAAAAAAAAAAAAAAAAAAGAGAGCCGCCCTGCCGTAACACCCCCCCTCCCGGCACCACGCCACCATAACAACCCCCCAGCGCCGCCCCAGAGAACCCCCCCGCCCCCCGTGAAGCGCTGCGCCACCGAACCCCCATGCCGAGCGCCACGCTGCCGAATATCCCCCCCCCGCGGAGCGCTGCACCGTGCTGTCGAACCCCCCCACCGAGTGCCGCACTGCCGAACTCCCCCCCCCCCCCCCCCCCGCAGAGCGTCCCACCGTGCTGCCACCCCTCCTGTGGAGTGCTGCACTGCCGACCCCCCCCGCGCCGAGCACCCCGCCCCCAGCGACACCCGACTGAACCAAAACAAAAAAAGAGCGCCCCCCCGCCACCCCAAGATTGGCCGCACCTTACCAGGTGCCGCCCCAAGAATATGCTTGGTCGGCTGGTGCCTGGAGCTGGCCCTGCCTGGAAGCAGCTTTCTGTAATGTGCTCTCTTAAAGGAAAGAGTGGATGTCAGACCTAGGTTGAAAAGAAATAATGCCAGTGACTGCTAAGATTTGCCAGTGTCTGTATTTTTCTATAGAAATTCCATTTCATAACAGTAATGGAAGATGCCAAAAGAACTACTCTTCCAGAAATGATAGGATTACTTCCGTGGTTAAAGCTTCACACCATCAGATGAATCCAGCAATTACCCAGAAAAATATCCTGCCTACTGTATTATGTCTTGCTTACAGTTTCTAGATGTCTAGTTTTATGTACTGCAGTGAATCTGTAATTGTAAATCAGTCAAACGAAGAGGCATACAAAGTGAGACAGTCACCTAGGGGGTTGCAATGTGTAGTATGACAGCAGACACCAAGTATTGCCTGTGAATATAGTGTTAGGCACGCAAAAGACAGAAACCAGGAATTTTGCAGCACTATGACAGTTTTTATAAAAGATATCACCTCACCCACCTTATCTCTCTAATATCCTGGGACTGACACCACTACAACTACACTGCATAAAACAGTTTTTCTTTTTTGGCAGTTCACATTTTTATACCTGAAAGGGGTAGGAGGGGGATAGTTTCCTATGTACTACTGTCTGTAATAAATATTTCTATGACAGAGGAGCTTGCAGCATGCAGGGGTGAAAGTGAGCCAGTACGGGCCGGTACTCCGTACCAGTAAGAACCCACACCGGCCCATACCCAGCCCACATTAAAGCATGACATTCTGCCCCTTTCCCCCATTGGCAGCCCTCCCGGTAGGTCTGTACCAGTAAAGCTGCTGACGGGGAGGCAAAAGGGGCAGGGGCCGCCGATGGGTGTGTGTGTGTGCAGCAACGTTCAAGCACTGCTGCAGCAAAGGACCCTGCAGCGCTTTAACGCCACCCCCCACCCCCCGCAGCATGCACTGTTTGGTATATACAGCCTGTTTTGTTCTAAAGGAACGTTCTTTTTTGCAGAAATGCCATAGGACCCAGTCTGAGCCTCTGACTAATGAACCGCATCACTGATGTTCTTGAATTACTGGACATTTCCACCAGCCATGGATATGTTTTATTCAATCCTTCCCTTCCTCTCATGCATGCAGACTCTCTGTCCGTCAGCTGGATATTGCAGTTTGAGCCTCCTGTAGTAAAAGGGGAGTTGAAATGTTCAGTAGAGTAATGTGAACATGTGATCTGAGGGCTAGATTCACAAAGGGACTAACTGACTCTTTAGGCACTTGAATCCAACACATGGGCACCACCGGCATTGACAAAACCCTTCTCAGCTTCTGCCTAACCCTGTAGGTGTCTGAAGTCCCTAGGTGCCTACATTTTCACTGTTGAATTCTCTGAGACACTTAAATTTTTGCCAGTGGACATGCACACAGCTGCCTCATTTCTGATACCAAACAGCCACTTGGCCATGGGGGCTTGTGGGGTGGGTCTCTCTCAGTCTCTCCCCTTCAAGCCATTCCACTTATTATAAAAATACTTAAATAAACATTGTGCCAGCAAGAGAATCACAATGTTTCTGAAGCCCATGGTTAGGGCACCTCCCCCCCGGGAGGAATTTGGGCAGAGTGGAGATTTGAACTTGGGTCTACTGACTCCATGTGAAAACCACTGGCCTGTTGGGTGCCATCACCACCAGTACTTCCTCCTCCTCTCTGGTTTTTCATAAGAAAGAGTTGACCTGGCATAGGTGCCTCACTTCATGAGAGTATTCAAAGCTGTGTATCCCACCTGGGTCTTACATACCACCTCTTGCCTATGTATCTCCTAATGGCTAACTTAGGTGGCTCTCCACTCAGCCTGCTGGCTTCTGGGAATCCTTTCTTCAGGCATGTAACTGTCCCCATGCATTGCGTAGGAAGCGTGGGTACCTTGGGTGCCTAGCCTGGGATTGTGAACTCCACAAGGTGGCAGGGCACCTATAAATCCTCCTTAAGGTCTAGCCCTGAGAGAAGGAGCTCTCTGCTGCCATCTCTAGATGAACTGGAAGAAGAGAAGGATGAGCCAAACTTTATTTGCATATTTGTTACCCACTGTTCCCAAGTCAACATTTTTGTCATTTTGGTTAAAATTAATTTAAGTTTACGATGGAGCAGTAATTAAATATTGTTATCTTTATTGTGTGACAAAGGGCACCAGAACTCTACTTGAGTGAGAAGTCACCATATCCAAATACTCCATTCTACATGGCTGAGTATTGGTGTGTGGATAGAAGCCAGACAGAATGTTTTTGGTTTTGTTTTTTTGTTTTTTTTCCTAGCAGAGAATGACTCTGTAGTGGTGAGATCTTTGCTGTTTCCTATAGTGTTGACCCCTTTCTACAGTGCAGTGACAGAGCTGAGTGAATTCTGGTAAGGACCCTCACCCCAGCACCATTAAAGCTGTAATCTCTATAGCTGAGTTAAGTGGTTGAGCCTTGGAAGCAGATAGGATTGTGTAAAGATGGTGAGGCTAGAGGTGACAGTGGAGAGGCAGTAGTAAGGCTTATCTTCATGGAAACCAGATAGCATGCTTCCTAGGCAGGGCTGTAACCATGGCAGGGCGAACAGAGCGAGCTTGCTTGCTCCGGGTACTAAAATGCCTAGTTATGGCTCTGCTCGCTGGAGATGGACCTGCCAGAATAGACTTCTGGACTTTGCTAATCCCTGGCAACAAATGGAAAATGGGGTGCAGTGGAGCAAAAGGGGAAGGTAGTGTGTTACTGGGGCTTTTGTTTGTCAGACATTCACACCATCAGGTGGGGAAACTGAGGTAAGGATGCTGTCAAAGATACTGTGAGGGTGGGCATTTTACTTACTTGTATAAATATATTTCTGATTTATTGTTGTGTTTTCTCAAATTAATGCAATATTCCTTTCCTCTTTAATACAGTTTTGATTGATATATACACAGACTCAATACTCGTGAGTAGGGAAGTGTTGCCTGTTATTTATCAAGTTTCCAGATAGGGGCTCAAGTTGGTGGTGTGTTGTAAATTAAGAGGAAACCCTAGATATTTGAACCTCTCCCTTTATGCTGCTGACAACACTGGGCAGAAAAGTTACATTTTGGGGGGCTTATCCAGGAACATTTAAGTTAATACCCCTTGCAAGCACATTTCTTCTGAAATTATCAGGTTTTTATCTTCTTCTATTAGATGATGGCATAGGTTTATTCCTTAGCTAGTCATTTATTGCTTCTGCTGTAAAGATGGAAGAAGGGTAATAAAGTTCGTAACAGAAGTCACTTAGAGATAAAAATTCATTTTTATCATCATTTACAGTGGAGCCTTCATTAACCCTATTAGTATGATTTTTTTTAAATGTAATAGCATTAGCATCTACTACTAATATTGCTCAACTTGCTACATTTTCTTTTATCATTTTATGAAGTCTGTTTTAATTCATTTTATAAGGCATTAATTTTGGCCCTGGTCTCGTCAAATATCTCATATGTTTTTGTTTCCCCTCCTTTTTGTGTATGTGTGTTTATTTCTAAACGGAAATTTCTCCTAGCTTCCAACTTTCATGACACAATGCAAAGGCTATAACTTTACCCTTCAACACTGGCTTGATTATAACTAATAGAATCAGAGAGCTCTCTTAATGTTTTAGGTAATTTACTAAGCAGAAAATCTTGGCAAGGGTAGCAGGTTGCCACTGATTTGTCAAGTGTGGAATGATCTGTCTCCACCAGGGAGATAAAGTTGCAAATGTAATGGACACTGATCAAATATGCTTACAACAGTTAATATCAAATAGCAGGATTGAGGACTCAAACAAGTAATGTAATACAGATTTAGGAAATGTGATGATTGCAAAAGAAGATGAAGTATCTCTCAACAAACACCTTCCAATGGAGTTTGGATAACATAATTTTAATATTTTGGGGGGCATTGTTCATGGATTCCATTCTACTCCTAAAGTCCAGATTTATTCCAGATGTATTCTGGCTTGGTAATGCAGTCTCCAAATGTAAGGATAGGGAGTCCTAAGATAAATTCTAGTTGGCAGGTGGTCAAAAGATAGGTATTATCTATCTAGGCACCCCCTTGGTCTGCAGGGTAATCAATTCTGAGTCACACAGTACTCTGCCTCTCACTTGCTCTGATTGTTCTCCACATAAATCTGTGGAGTACAAGGCTTGGATCTGTCAGACAGGTTCTGTAGAGAAATGATTGGCCTGGTTTTTTTGTGATTTGGTGGTGTGAATGGCGTTTTGGTGGCCTCAAGCATCTCCTTAAGGACAAAACTCCACCTCTAGCAAGACTAGAGCCTAAAGAAATATCAAGCTAGACTGGCATTTTATCTTGCAGCTTTCTCCTTCCTTCCCCCAAAAACCCTCTGGGTCCTAAAACATTTCTTCTGGCTTATACGACTGTTGTATTCCCTAATACAGAGTATCTCTTTCCCAGTCTTCACCCAATCACTTGTTACAGCAGAAATAGTAATAACTGAACAATAATATATATGGCAATTGCTATTGAAGGTCATTCATGTGAGACCTTCACACATGTCTAATCATGCCATTGCTGTCCAGATAACTACAGACATAATGCATAAAACAAATCAAATTAACTTATGGGCCAATAGCCTCATTAAATACATTATTTATCCCCACAAGAATAATGTAGACGCTTAGCTCTGCTTTTACATTATTCATATTTTCACAGATGAAGACATGAAATGAAGAAAATTTGAATAGTAAATTATGTATCACTACATTAAGCAATGGTCATTTGCTCGGCTGTCTGTGAAAACAGGAATGAGATCACTCATTATTATTGGTGGTAGAGTTGCTTGGGTTCTGACCGTGTTCCAGGCACTGTGTGTGTGCACATGTGCACACACACCATAATCTCTTCCCCCAAAAAAGTACAATCCAAAGTCCCATCCCTGCAATTTATGTGTGAGTGCCTCATTGCTCCAAAGGACTCTGCGCAGGTACAGGGGTTCACCTGTACAGAAAAAGTTGTAGGATTAGTACCTTATTGATGCACAGGTAAATACCTTATAAAACACAATAGAGGACTGACTTTAAATCTTCAAGGAGCCTTTCAACTAGCCCACAGAGTTCATTTTGAATCCTTTTTCTTCTCCGGTGCTCACTGCTACAGTACTTTTTAAATATAGCACTGAACATAAAGATTTAATTGTAGGTAAAGCCATGTGACCACCAGCTTAGCAAAGTCTTACTTTAAATGCCAGACCAACTATAGCTCAATGTGAAACACTTCTATTTCTTGGCAAAGGCAGTATGAAACTGTTGTGCATTGGCAGTTTCCTGAAATTACCCTATGGAATCCACCTAATTCACTTTTAGTATCTAACCAAGCCAGTCTGCAAATTCTTTCTCACAATATCTGCAAACTCTCTCTCTCATTCTGGCATTTAAGAAAACTTTTTTGTATTTGGTTAAAAAAAAAAAAAGTCTTGGAACCTGTAGATTTCTTAGTTGATTCATTTTCCATTCAGTGTTTTCTATGAGTCATGTCTAGCACTTTATCAAGTTATATTGTCAAACAATAACTGGACATGGTTTAGTCGCCTCGTCTGTTGATGACCCCTGGGATTGAGGCACCAGGTTTATCTTAATGACATTGTTCTCGGTTTACTCCCGTCTTAAAACCTGGAGTTGTGAGCCACGTTTCAAAGAATCCTAAGGATTCTTCCACTTGCACCTTTGGGTTACGTTTCTTTGGCAGCTGCGGCTTACTGCATCTTTTGTATATTGCCTTATTTCCAGGGCCGGCTCCAGGGTTATGGCCGCCCCAAGCAGCCAAAAAAAAAAGCCGCGATCACGATCTGCGGCAGCAATTCGGCGGAAGGTCCTTCGCTCTGAGCTGGAGTGAGGGACCGTCCGCCGAATTGCTGCCGAATAGCTGGATCTGCCGCCCCTCTCCAGAGTGGCCGCCCCAAGCACCTGCTTGCCAAGCTGGTGCCTGGAGCCGGCCCTGCTTTTTCCTATTGAAACTGGCTAGGTAGCGACTTATCTCCTGAGCCCCCACCTCTAGTGCAAGTAGGCTTTTCTCAGCTGCATTATTTTGGCTAAGTCTCTTCTACTTTCTCTGCTGATGTAGGGATGAAACTTAATGTTGGAGCTCACATCCCCCTTTCCCTCCCTCCCTCCCCCCAACTACCTCCACGGTCATTTTCTTTTAAACCAGCTGTATTGAAGTGGTGGTCCTCCGTTCATTTTAGAGAAACAGAAAGGAGAAAAAAGTAACAGAAAAACAAAAAAGGCCTTTCTGCATTGGTGAGAAAATGTCAGGTGGAAAAAACAGTAAAAGCGTGATGCTCCTGTGTTAGTAGTGTTCAAAGATGGTAAGGTCAAAGGAAGAATGACAGCAACACCTGCTCTTATGAACTGGCAGCCAATGGAAATGGAGTCACTAGTGACGTCTGCATAATAAAGACAGCATATCTCAAGAAGTTACATTTTCATTTGCCTTAACACTGTGGAGCAAAGAAAAAATGATTCAGCTGCTCATGGCACTCCTCAGTTGGTATTTCAAAACCTTGGATGAAAGCCCTGGTCTATTATGTTTTTTCCCCGTCTATAGTCCAGTTTTTAGGGCAGGGGGCTAGGAGTCTGGACTAAGACTCAGTGAAGATTTTGAGTGTATGGAAAAGCTTCCGACTAACCCCATATGGACCCAAATCCAGAAGTGATTATAACACAGGACTAGGAGGCAAGAGATTTTTTCCTGCTCTGACAGAGACTTATTGTGTGACTTCAGACACGTTTCAAAAGAGCTATCTAAATGTGGTTGCCTGAATGTGTACACATCTAGCCTGATTTTAAAGGTGCTGAGCACCTGCAGCTTCTGTTTACTTTAACTAGAATTGTATCATTCAGGATTTCATGAGGCCTTAAATGTCTCAAGCTAGAAACCCAAAATTCAATGGCTGCTTTGGAGACTTTTTTTTTTTTTTTTTTTTTTTTAATTTAATCCCTATGTGCCTTAGTTTACCAAGTCTATAAAATGATTGATATTGCTGTAGAACGGGTATATTTGTACTATATCCAAGGAGTTACTCTGCATTTAGACTCATAGACATTAAGGTCGGAAGGGACCATCAAGTCTGACCCCCTGCATCTTTCAGGCCAGAGAAGCTCACTCTCCCACTCCTGTAATAGACCCCTAACGCAAGGCCGGTGCAAGAAAATTTCACGCCCTAGGCGAAACTTCCACCTTGCGCCCCACCCCACCCCCCCCGCGGCAGCTAACCCAGCCACCCACCCGGGGAGCCCCCCGTCCCCCGGGAAGCCCCCCCTGCGGCAGCTAACCCCACTAGGGGAGATCCTTCCCCCGCGGCAGCTGACCCCGCCCGGGGAGACCTCTCCCCCGCGGCAACTAACCCCGCCTGGGGAGCCCGCCCCAGCTCACCTCGGCTCCGCCTCCTCCTCTGAGCACGCCGGCATTGCTCTAATTCTCCTCCCCTCCCAGGCTTGTGGCGCCGATTGGAGGAGACTTAGAGCGGGGGCTGTGTGCTCAGCAGAGGAGGCAGAGTGGAGGTGATCTGGAGCGGGGAGCTGTTCCCCTGTGCACCTCCCCCCCCGTTACTGCGGGCGGCCCTCCCCGCCCCCCCGCCCCAGCTCGCCTCCATTCCACCTCCTCGCCTGAGTGGGCTTTTAGGTGCCCCCAACCACTAGGCGCCCTAGGCGGCCACCTAGTTTGCCTAAATGGTTGCACCGGCCCTGCCCTAACCTCTGGCTGAGTTACTGAAGTCCTCAAATCATGATTTAAAGACTTCAAGTTACGCAGAATCCACCATTTACACTAGTTTAAACTGCAAGTGGCCCAGGCCGCATGCTGCAGAGGAAGGCAAAAACCCCAGGGTCTCTGTCAATCTGACTTACGGGAAACTTCCTTCCCGTCTCCAAATATGGTGATCAGTTAGATCCTGAGCATGTGGGAATATTGGTATAACTGAAGCTGTCAGGGTCTTCAGCCTGTGTTAGAAGCTCTTCCTGTTTACGTACTTAGATAGCCCTCATCACCATAGTAAAAGATGGTCTAGAGTGCTAAGTTTATCATCCCCCATATACAACGGTGGTCCTTGGGGTATGTAATTGTGTTCTCTGAATATTGAGTAACTCAAAAAGTTGTTATTCTGACACCAAACTCATAGGCGCCAACTCCGTGGGTGCTCAGGGGCTCAAGCACCCATGAGCCACCAGTAGGTGGTAGGAGCAAATACATGGCATACAGAAGTCCATGGGCAGCAGGCATAGGAGGTTTGGGGAGGCTAGCCCTCCCCAAACAGGGCAAGAAATGCCAGATGCGACACACCTTCCTTTGGAGGCATGCTGGCCTGCTGCCTTTGGAGTGCCGCCACTGGAAGCATGCTCTGCCTCTTCCACCCCTACTCCATCTCTTTCCCAGGGCCCTCCCCCCGCCACTCGCTCCTCTCTACCCTCTCCCCCTCCCCCTAGGCTCCCCACTGCCCGCCAATGCAGGGGGCCCAGGGGGTCATGTGGTTTAAAAGTGGTTCTGCCTCTCACTGGTTGGTCCAGTTGTGGGACTCCTGTTGTGCTGATGCTGGAGCAACTCAGGTCAGGGGTTAGAGATGGGTTGGAAGGGGTGGACAGGAGTGAGTGGCAAGTAAAGGGACCTTGTGGGAGGAGGCGAAGAGGAGCAGGAAGGCCCCGGGGAAGGGGCAGAGTGGGGCAGGGCCTCAGGGGAAGAGACCGAGTGGGAGCAGGGTCTCAGGGTGAAGTGGGAACAGGCCACGCTGGTGTCCTTCCCATTCTACATAGCTTCTGGATCTCATGCCTAGCCTCCCCAAATGCAAGAATCACACACTGCCTATGCAGAAGGCAGAAAGCACCCAGTAGGCTAAACCAAATGTCAGCGCTGATCAATGAACAGAAGAATATGTGGTAGTCATATGTATTCTACTGGTTCATTTATTGCAGCAAAATATTAAGAACCAGAACCAATAACATGCCAACTTTATAAACTTCAGAATTCTTATTATATTTTGGTGATAACTTCTTATAGTCATAACTGTGAAAAACCTGCATTGCAGAATGAATATCTATATTGATTAAACAGGAGCATGAGAATTTCAAGCCCACCTAATCTTAATTAAAGGTTGATATTTCCATTTTCTATAAAGACCTTTTCATAATGAAATCTATTCTGGAAAGAATTGCTGTCTCTCTTTTTTATACAATGACTCATTTTTATTTTTTGTTTCTTAAAAAAAAAAAACAAAAAAAAAACAAGGAGACTCCTACTTCCTGGGAAAGTTAAAGATATTACTCCAAATGTGATTTTGAATATTTAGCACTCATATAGTACAGTGCTTTTCATCCATAGATCTTGAAACACTTCACAAATGTTGGTAGGCATCTTTTTCATACATATACAAATGTCACATATTGGCCCCGTTGTAGAGGATTATGAAGAATTGATAGCCTCTCTGTACTTAAGGATGTAATGATTATTTTATTAGAAGCACATTTCCCCACTCCTTGTCTTACCTAAATTCACCAGAAGTTCACCAATTTGCCTGACATTTCTTATTATGTGTTCTTCTGTCAGAGGATTTTTTTTGTTTTGTTAGCAGCTTAGGAGAGGGATATGATAAAGTATTTGTGAGATGACATTATTTTCTTCTTTGACAGGGTACTGGCCTAGTGGATGGGGAGAAGCAGTGATGTGATATATGTTGATTTTAGTAAGTCTTTAGGCAGAGTACCACATGACATTCTCATAAGCAAACTAGGGAAATGTGGTTTAGATGAAGTTACTATAAGGTCAGTACACAGCTGGTTGAGAGACTGTACTCAAAGGCTTATGTGTATGCTTATAACAGTGTGTAGAGTGAAGACATGCTGGATATAGCTACATGCCGCAATGAAAGGTGGCTGCATCCACATTTGTTGTTGTGATGTGTAGCTAGACACCACAGTGAAAGGCTCTGGCAGTGGGGAGATAGCAGGAAAGGCTGACAGCGGGGAACTACCAGAGCCTTTCCCCACTATCTCTCCCCTGCTGTAGCCTTTCCCCACTGTTGGAGCCTTTCACTGCAGCAGGGAAAGGCTCTGGCAGTGGGAAGGCAGCAGGATGCTAAAATTAGCAGTGTAGACATGGAAGGCACTGCTTGGCCATGTAGAGGGCTCATGAAGAGTATATATCTTGGGGGTTCAAAGTGTAGGGCACTCTACTCAGGGCTTGTCTACACTTACCGGAGGATTGATGCTATGGCGATCGATTCATTGGCGGTCAATTTAGCGGGTCTGGTGGAGACCCCTAAATGACCACTGATTGCTCTCCCATCGACTCCTGTATTCCACCTGATTGAGAAGAATAAGGGGAGTCGATCGGAGAGCATCGCCCATTGACATCGCATAGTGTGGACCCTGCATTAAGTAGATCTAAGCTACGTCAATTTGAGTTACGCTATTCCCGTAACTCAAATTGCATACCTTAGATCGACTTTTCCCTTTAATATAGACAAGGTGTTGTGTCTCACCACCTATGCTGTTCTTTATACCCATCCTGGGTGAACACTCAGTGCCTGTACTACACACCACCGTTAAGTGTAGACGTAGCTGAAGAGTAATTGTAATCATCACTATTCACTGTCAAACTGAGAAGAGGTATCTAATGGGGTGCCATAGGGGTCTGTCCTGGGTCTGGTACTATTCAATATTTTCATTAATGACTTGAATAATAGAGTGGAAAGTATGCTTGTAAAATTTTCAGGTGACACCAAATTGGCAAGAGTTTCTAGCACTTTAGAGGACAGGTTTAGAATTCAAAATGACCTTGACGAATTGGTCCGAATTCAACAAGATGAAATTCAGTAATGACAGTACACTTGGGAAGGAAAAAATCAAATGTAGAACTACAAAATGGGGAATAACTGGCTAGGTAGTAGTTACTGCTGAAAGGATCTGGTGGGTTTTTTATTCATATTCAAGTTGTGATCCAGTTGCAAAAAAAATTAATATTCTGGGATGTATTAACAGGCTTGACGTGTCATATGTTAGAGACTGAAGGTAATTGTCCCACTCTGCTTAGCCCTGGAGAGGCCTCACCTGGAGTACAGTGTCCAATTCTGGGCACATCACTTTAGGGAAGATTTGGACAAATTGTAAAGAGTTCAGAAGAGGGCAACAAAAATGGTAAAGGTTTAGCAAACATGACCAATGAGGAACGGTTAAAAAAAACTTAGCATGTTTAGTCTTAAGAAAAGAAGATGCGGTAACAGTCTTCAGCTATGTTAAGGACTATTATGAATGTGAACAGTAGTTTTCCATGTCCTCTGAAGGTAGGACAAATAGTAATGGGCTTACTTTGCAGTAAGGGAGATTTAGGTTAGATATTATGAAAAACTTTCTAATTGTAAGGGTAGTTAAGCTGTGGCATAGGCTTCCAAGGGGTTTTTAAGAACAAGTTGGCAAATTCCTGTCAGGGATGGTCTAGGTTTATTTGGTTCTGCTTCAGCACAGGAGGCTGGACTTGAGGTCCCTTCCAGCCCTACACATCTATGATTATTAAAAAAATGTAGTTTCTTATTGAAAATTATTCTTGATTTCCAAATGCCAGACCTCAAGACTAGGTGGGCCTAGAAACTCAAATTTTGATTTATTTAGTTGGCCACAATAAGGATTATCTTTGATTATTTTGGGGATTATTGTATTGTTATTTCTTTGTAGATATTCAGTTCAGATTTAATAACCAAAAAAGCATGACACATGGTCCACTGGGGGCATTACAGTCCTTTCTGGATCCTGTGTCTGTGCCTCCAAACCTTGTAAGCTCTGCCACAGATCCTAGCGAGTGCCCCTTCCTGGCTGCCCTCTAGGCCTGCTGTGAGGGAAATCCTCACAGCCTCTGTGCTCTGCATCCCTAGGGTGTTTCAAGCTCTTGGAGCCTGAGCAGAGACCATCTCAGGGTCCCTAAGCACCCTGTCAAAGCACAGACCTTCAGTCTAGCACCCGCTGCTGAGTGTCAGAACCCACTGTCCAGCCACCTAGCTCTGCTGGGTGCAGCGCTGACCCTTCAAACTCCCCAGTTACTTAATCACACCACTCTCTCAGAACTCCACCCAAAAGCTGTGAAGCTTTTGTTTTACCATTTCTCTCTCAGGCATATGCAGCAGTTTTACACACACACACACACACTTTGTACTGTCTAACATCTTTATGCTCTTTATATTTAATCCTGTAAATCACAGGTGAGTACAGGTCATATAAAACAATGAAACATCCTAAACACAATGTTCCTCATTAGTTCAATGTTCCTTTGGGAGTCCTTGGGGATCACCTGTGTTCCATCAGGCATACAAGGTCCTCTGCCCCCTTGCCAACTGGCCTCTGCAACATCTTCATCTGAGCCTAAAAAGAGCCTCCCTCATCTTAATCTGCTGTAAAAGGGCTCTTTCCCCAGTTGGAGGTTTCGCCCTGTGAGTTCCTTTATAGACAACTGCTGCAATCACATGCTTCTTTTGTGCAGACTTTCAGTAATTTTCCACTGCACTCAAATGCCCCGCCCCCTTCCGCCCACACACTTCAGACAAGAGGACGAAGTGTCTTCTCCCAGGCAGGGAAACCTATTGTCTCAACCAAGCTGTTTTACTTTGAATAGGTGATTGCTGAGTGCTGATTATTCACCCTTGTCTTCTGAGAGCTTTTCCCGCCGACATAGCTACTGCTGCTCTTGGGGGCTGGAGCAGTTAAACTAATGGGGGAAGCTCTCTCCCGTTGGCTTAGAGTGGCTACTTTAGAGAGCTTACAGTGGCACAGCTGCACCGATGTAAACGCTCTAGGGTAACTGTGCCCACAGAGGTATGACACAGCCCTGCTAACTCATGGGGACTCCACATACATACAGCTTTTCCATGACACACTGATTTCATGATATAATTTCATAAAATCACCCAAATCATCACAATCTCCAGTAGAGAGGCATCCAGCATGCTGAGCAAGGGATAGGATTCAGGAACTCCTGAGTTTTGTCTGGCTCTGCCTCACTGTGTGTTCTAAATCATAAATGCAAAATATTTATTTTATTTGATAATGCCAAGAGTGTGTTAGGTGCTTGAGAGGCATGAAGACAAGGTCCCTGATTTGAAGAGCTTATTATCTAAGCAATCAACCTACAGACAAGGCCTGTGTGAGTGATCTTGGAAGCTGAGCATTTTAGCATGTGGTTCCTTTTAAAAAAATTGTACAGTTGTGTTTATGCTGTACGTTTGGGTGCCATCTCAATTCTGATGGAAGGAGGGCACGTGATGGACATTGGATAAGGCTAAAAAGTACATGTGGCTTAGGCAGAGTGGAAAGAGAAGTTATAGGAAGCAAAAGGAGACGAGAGAAAGGTGGGAACTAGGTTATGCAGAGCCATGAATGCAAATATAAATACCTTCAAATCCTCTCATTTCCCTCTCTCTGTATCACTGACTTTGTGTTTTGTATAATCAGAGATGATCATATCTTCATTTATTGCCTTTTGAAGCAGTCACAGATCATGTGTCACACTGAATTGTGTTTCTTCAGATTTAGCTTTCTGACTCTATTCTGATTCTTCTGGAATATTTACTTTTCATCAGTTTCTGGGCTCTCTAAATCAGTCTTATCTGTGATATTATTTCTCAAAGTCTTTCCAAGGATTTGGCTAGAGTTAGATCAGGTTATTTGTTGAGCTGAATTGTTGGGTGAGCTACAGAAGCTGTGCTTAGCTGAAATTATTTGTTCTGTGAATGTGAAGATATCTTGCTAAGAAAAATCAGTTCTATCTCAGTGCTATTTCTCGCATTAACGGTTCTTCTCTTAATCTACTGCACTTACCGTTCCACAGGGAAATTGTTCGGTTTGAAGAACTTGTTCTATTTTCTGAACCACACTCAGATTCACTTTCAGCTGGGGTAATTGGGGCGGACATGGTTAAACTGCATCCTTAAATGGATTTTTTCTTCCTCTACCAACAGATGAAAAGTTGAAGTCAATGGGATTTAAATACATACTTAAGTCCTTTGATGAATAGGGTTGGATTTAAGTATGGGCTTAATGTTAAGCATATGTATAAATACTTTGCTACATCAGTACCTATTTGAACTTCCATTAACAAAACAAATGTCAACAAACTCCCACAAAATGCAACCCCATCCCTGCGTTTTTGGTTCACAAAGTCTGCTCTTCTTGAAAAAGATCCATAGAATCAAGACAAAAATCAAAGCTCAATGCCCCAAAAGTCCCACCACTGAGAGTATTCTATCAGATGACTCGACAGAATTCAGTCTGCCTGACAGGGATGGTTGTGTTCCTAAACTCCATGCAGTCCAGTCCCAATGGGGGGTAAACGGTAGAAAACCCACCCTTTGGTTATGCTCTCCCTGCCTTTATTTTCTGTTTTGTTTTATTATTAACAAAAACAAAACCAACAAAAACCCAGACAAACAACAAAAAACTGCACCGGTACAGGGTGGCAATAAATTTAATTATTCTAATAAATCTACTTCCTAAATGTTTATAATCTAATATATTGCCTTTATACTGATTAATCTATTTAAAAAAAATCTCCCTTTATTGCTGATTTCTGAATCAACTTGCAGCACTAGACTAATGCACCAATCTTCAGATCTTATGTTTTCCTTTAATATGATGTAACTTTTTTCTGCTACAGTGGTCCACTTGCATTAGATCCTTTAAAATAACAAAATAATCCAAGTCATTCCCCTTAAGCATATTCTTATAATTTCAACATTCATAACCACATAAAATTAACATGTATTTATACTCATGTTTTTCTAGTCATCTTAGTTTCTGCTTCACTAATTAGTTTCCCTTCCTCTTAACACCTCAGCTGAAGCAGTACAAATATAATATTCATTCATGAGAAACAATCAAGTTTAGATGTCTTTCAATTCAAAGCTCTAGTTTCCCCAAAACTTAATGGGTAGGATGTTGTTGTTTTTTTTCAACTCACAGATCTGTGCTATGAATCTCATTCAAACAAAATGACTGCTCCATCTGTGAACTTTCTTGCTCCACCCCCGCATCTTCCTGTATGAGTGATTATCCATAAACTTCAAATGCCTGCTTAGGAAATATCTTTAAAGAAGGAAACCTTTCAAGAGTTACATATGGAAATGCATAGTCTACGAGCTATTTAAACTATAACCCAAACTACTTCAACTAAAACCTTGTAGTCCTGAGAAAATTCCACCTCAAAATTGAGACAAGCCTGCACACCAACTATTGTCAACGTATGCAACACCTCCACTAGGCCATTCTAGTTTTAACATCTGAATGTATATGATGTCACATCTATTATGTATGTGTCACCAGCTTGACTTTGCTAGAAAAGACATCAATATTTCTTGCACTTTGTATTCATTTGTAGCCAAGATCTATCCAGTTCTCATTCTTCTTTTCCTAAAATGCTTTCCTTACACTGAGCATTACATTTTTCACTACCATTTTTACCTGTTATTGTGATCAGGAATCCGTTTCCTTAAGGCCATGGAGATCTGAAACATTGTACATCCTTGGGATTAGAGCCCTGTGCAGGACTAGTGTAGAGTCAGGCAGTAGGACCAGGATCCCCCGGATCCCACAGGACCAGCTGCCATAATAGTAGGAATGGATGGGAATGGGAGTGGGCATTATGGGGTGGGATTAAAAATAGTCCTACACAGTGCTTTGCTTGGGGTTATGCTACATATAGTGGTTCCCATGAAAAAGTCAGCCTTAACCAAGTGTAACCATGCTTTGGTAATGGCCATATCACAGTTTTCTTCTGTTCATGTATTTAGTTAAATAAGGTAGCATTTCACAGGAGCCAGACATGGGGGGGCAACATTTTCAGTAGGACAGCCTTGCTTTGTACAGACACTTGCCCCCATAAATTGTTTTGCTTGCAGTTCAGTTGTGCATGCTTTTTAGCCCTGGAGCCTTAATTATGCACCAGCAATTCATTTTTAAAGTCACAAATTGTCGTCCCTCCCAATACCTAGACTCAGCAATCAAGTTTCTAAAGGACTTAAAGTTAGTTAAAGGTACCTCAAGTCTGCGTTACTCAGCTTTCCCACTTTTTGTTGTTGTTTTTTCCTTCTCAATAGTAGAAGTTTTCATTTTAATTTTCTGACTTTTGTTGTTTGTTTAACCATAACATTCTATTAAGGTTTATTTCCTCACACTGGATTTAGGGTTGCAGATATGTATAATATTTTTTTCTATAAATAGCTATATTATTTCTTCTGTTGTAATTTTGTATAAAATACAATAGTATTCTGGGTTATGGAAAAAACGTGTATTTGCTCTTGGTAAATCTTTAGGCCTATTCACACATAATAACGCGGGGATTGTTTCCTACCAGGAGCAAATTGTGCTTTTAGTTTCATCCATTGGGGTTTTCACTGCGGTCAGAATTTGTGTCTATGAATTAAGTAATCTAACAGCTAATCTGAAACAATGATCCAAACTTCTGAATTGTAAATGTGTTCCTTTATTGCCAGTTCTTCTTAAAATCCAAGTAGACAGAGGCATCTAAGATAGGGACAAAATGATAAACTCACTTCATGCCCCATGAAATTTCTATAGATTAGCCCAACCCTAATACAATTTGCACAAAAAACACAGTTATTTAATGTAGCAAAATTGAGGGTGACCTGTTCAATTAGTACGGAATGGGTGCTCTCAGAATTATTAGCGCACAAGTGGTAATTATTAAAAATAATACAGTAGTGAGAGCAAAAGACCCAGACTATTAAGCCATTGGCATGGTTTCAAAAAACACTATTCATAGGCCATAGTTATGAATGTTGCTAACAATGTAAATTATACAGGTCCCATACCATTTAAAAAGCTCTCTGAAAAGCTACAATATTAAAAAAAGGAAAAAGTACATAGGTCGAATACCACTACAGTTAAACTAAATTGATCTAAAATGGTTGGCCCATAATCATTAATGATTAAATAGTAACATATAGCATAAAACTGCTGGAGCCAGTTAATCTGATACTATTTATTGGCAAAAGAGATAGGGTGACCATATGTCCCATTTTGGCCAGGACAGTCTCCTTTTTAAGCCCTATTATGGACGTCCTGACTTTTTTGGCAAAAATGAGCATTTGAGCCATTTGCTTTTAGCAACTGATCATCGCAGAGAAATGTTAGGGGTTGGGGGAGTAATGATGCAAGCCACTGAGTGGCGGAGCTCAGGCTGTCAGCTCCTGGGCGATCATCCCAGTCCTGGGCGGTGTGGGGCTCAGGCGAGTGGCAATCCCAGGTGTCTCGGACCAGCCCCACACGGTGTCTGGTTTTTACTTTGGGAAATATGGGCACCGTAAGAGGAGGGAGATAAAAATATGACCTATAGAATCTAACAATGCATGTGTTAAAGATGAACTTGAGGACCTAGGGAACTGTTTCACCTTTTCCATGCAAACCCCCTCACCAAACAATATTCATGAATTCACTGGAATTTAGGAGCCTTGTGGACAAGGAGTCGAGAGGTCATTCTACTTTGCTGAAGGAACCGGTCTAAGTTAATTACTAAAGATAATGCAATGAATTTAATGCCCTCCGCGCCAAGAATCAGTACCTCCTATCAATTTGCTTTCAGGAAAGGACAGTCTGCAAAAGGATTTGTAACGGAAAGGTTAATGGGATGCTAATAATGGTATGTTATTAAATGAACTAAGCTCTGTTACTTGCTGCCCAACAGTAACAAGAAAATTATTGTACAAATGATAAGGTTCATATTATCCAAATTTATGATGAATTAAATCTGCAGTCCTTACTCAGGCACAAAGCTAGCATGTAAGTCAATGGGTAGATTAGTGCCATGACTCAAGTGGGATTTTTGTCTGATTAAAGAGTAAGGGATTTAGTTCTTTTGACATAGTTGGGTCATTGATGATCTGCATTCATGGAAACAATTAAATTTTCACTGGTGCAGGGCCTTGAACCTCAGTGTCCCTATTCCTAGGTGAGTGCCCTACCTACCAGGCTGTAGAATCTTTTTCTTTGGCCTAGTGATTATTCAAATATTTTATACAAGGTGAAACAGCCTCAACAGGAGAAACTGAGTGTGATCCACCCCTGTAGGCTGGTGGTTAAGGCATTCAGTTAGGATAGGGGAGACCCAGGTTTGAATTCTCCCTCTAGAGCAGGGACCTAAACTGACGTCTTATCCTTCCAGATGAGTGTATTAGGCATAAGAATAGCAATCCCATTATCTTCTCCCCGGTGTTTGAGAATCTAGACTTTCATTTCCTTTGCTTTCATTAAAAGAAAACTTTGAGTTGACTGAAATGTTTTGTTTGACTTGAAACCAAAAAAATTCTGACTTTTTCTATTAATTGAAAAGTTTTTATTTTGGTTCAACTCAAACTAGATTTTTTTTCTGATTTTTTTTGGAATTGCCAATGAACCAAAAAAAAATCAGTTTTTCTCACAGCTCTTCATATAATCTCATTTATATTAAGTATGCATCCAGCAAAACAGGAAAAATCATACTTGGAGATGTGAAACCTTCCCCATGCCCCTTAATGTAAGGTGGAGGAGACATTAAATGTGAAGTTTAATGTGGATAGAATCCAATTAGTGAATCAGAACGTGAATTTCATGCAGGGTTCTAATATGATGACTTTGAAGGAGAGATCAGATATGGCAGCCTGACCCACCTGACATCCTCTCCTCTACTGCTGTCCCTCTGGTGTGCTGAGACCACTGCCTATCTGACCAGCAGTCTCGCTGTTTCCTTGTACTTCCCTGTCTGTCTGTATCCACCTGTTCTCTCTTGTTTTATACTTAGATTGTAAGCTCTTTGGGTGGGGAACATATTTTTATTCTGTGGACAGCACCTAGCATTATGGGGTCCTGGTCCATGACTATAACCATAAATAACACACACAATCTGCTCCCTCCCCAGTCCTGTTGTTGTTTGCTTCTAGAGCCTGGCTTGACCTCCAGAAAACCCATCTTTTCCCCCCATAATCCCGAAGGCTTCCTACTTCACTTCTCTATTGCCTGTGGGGAAGTAAGAACATGATTAAATATAATGTCACCATTGTGTTGCTAATGGGGCATGTGGCTGCCTCAGGCATAACCTAAATACTATGGTTTTCTTCTTTAAATGTCTTAGTAGGAAATTGGAAAAGGAGATGGTGCTGCGGAGTGGAAGGGGATATGGGTTCACCTGAAGAACAAGCTGTAATGGAAGAATGTCTATCTATTCTGTTCCAAGAAGGAGAAGTGCTAGGCAGAGACGGGCTCCACCTAATGAGAGGGAAGAGTATCTTTGCAAGCAGGCTGGCTAACCTAGTGAGGAGGGCTTTAAACTAGGTTCTCCGGGGGAAGGAGACCAAAGCCCTGAGGTAAGTGGGGAAATGGGATACCGGGAGGAAGCACGAACAGGAGAGTGCAAGAGGGAGGACTCCTGTCTCATACCGAGAAAGCGGGACGATCAGCGAATGCCTATACACAACTGCAAGAAACCTAGGAAACAAGCAGGGAGAAATGGAAGTCCTGGCACAGTCAAGGAACTATGATGTGATTGGAATAACAGTGACGGGGTGGGATAACTCTCAGGGTACATCTACACTACAGCGGGGAGTCGATTTAAGATACGCAAATTCAGCTACGTGAATAGCGTAGCTGAATTCGACGTATTGCAGCCGACTTACCCCGTTGTGAGGACGGCGGCAAAATCGACTTCTGCGGCTTTTTGTCGGCGGCGCTTACTACCACCTCCACTGGTGGAGTTAGAGCGCCGATTCGGGGATCGATTGTCGCGTCCCGACGGGACTCGATAAATCGATCCCCGAGAGGTCGATTTCTACCCGCCGATTCAGGCGGGTAGTATAGACCAGACCTCATAGATGGATATAAACTGTTCAGGAAGGACAGGCAGGGCAGAAAAGGTGGGGGAGTTGCATTGTATGTAAGAGAGTAGTATGACTGCTCAGAGCTCTGATATGGAACTGCAGAAAAACCTGAGAGTCTCTGGATTAAGTTTAGAAGTGTGAGGAACAAGGGTGATGTCATGGTGGGAATCTGCTATAGACCACCAGACCAGGGGGTAAGGTGGACAAGGCTTTCTTCCAGCAACTAACAGAAGTTACTAGATAACAGGCCCTGGTTCTCATGAGAGACTTCAATCACCCTGATATCTGCTGGGAGAGCAATACAGCGGTGCACAGACAATCCAGGAAGTTTTTGGAAAGTGTAGGGGACAATTTCCTGGTGCAAGTGCTGGACGCACTAACTGGGGGCAGAGCTCTTCTTGACCTGCTGCTTACAAACTGGGAAGAATTAGTAGGGGAAGCAAAAGTGGATGGGAACCTGGGAGGTAGTAATCATGAGATGGTCGAGTTCAGGATCCTGACACAAGGAAGAAAGGAGAGCAGCAGAATATGGAAACTGGACTTCAGAAAAGCAGACTTTGACTCCCTCAGGGAACTGATGGGCAGGATCCCCTGGGAGAATAACATGAGGGGGAAAGGAGTCCAGAAATGCTGGCTGTATTTTAAAGAATCCTTATTGAGATTGCAGGAACAAACCATCCCGATGTGTAGAAAGAATAGTAAATCTGGCAGGTGACCAGCTTGGCTTAACAGTGAAATCCTTGCTTATCTTAAACACAAAAAAGCAGCTTACAAGAAGTGGAAGATTGCACAAATGACCAGAGAGGAGTATAAAAATATTACTCAGGCATGCAGGAGTGAAATCAGGAAGGCCAAATCACACTTGGAGTTGCAGCTAGCAAGGGCTGTTAAGAGTAACAAGAAGGGTTTCTTCAGGTATGTTAGCGACAAGAAGAAAGTCAAGGAAAGTGTGGGCCCTTTACTGAATGAGGGAGGCAACCTAGTGACCGAGGATGTGGAAAAAGCTAATATACTCAATGCTTTTTTTGCCTTTGTCTTCACGAACAAGGTCATCTCCCAGACTACTACACTGGGCAGCACAGTATGGGGAGGAGGTGACTAGCCCTCTGTGGAGGAAGAAGTGGTTCAGGACTATTTAGAAAAGCTGGATGAGCACAAGTCCATGAGGCCGGATGCGCTGCATCTGAGGGTGCTAAAGGAGTTGGCGGATGTGATTGCAGAGCCATTGGCCGTTATCTTTGAAAACTCATAGCGATCGGGGGTGGTCCCGGATGACTGGAAAAAAGCTAATGTAGTGCCCATCTTTAAAAAAGGGAAGAAGGAGGATCCAGGGAACTACAGGCCAGTCAGCCTCACCTCAGTCCCTGGAAAAATCATGGAGCAGGTCTTCAAGAAATCAATTCTGAAGCACTTAGAGGAGAGGAAAGTGATCAGAAACAGTCAGCATGGATTCACCAAGGGCAAGTCATGCCTGACTAACCTAATTGCCTTCTATGATGAGATAACTTGCTCTGTGGATGAGGGGAAAGCAGTGGATGTGTTATTCCTTGACTTTAGCAAAGCTTTTGATACGGTCTCCCACAGTATTCTTGCCAGCAAGTTAAAGAAGTATGGGCTGGATGAATGGAATAAGGTGGATAGAAAGCTGGCTAGATCGTTGGGCTCAACAGGTAGTGATCAATGGCTCCATGTCTAGTGGAGTGCCCCAAGGGTCGGTCCTGGGGCCGGTTTTGTTCAATATCTTCATTAATGATCTGGAGGATGGCGTGGACTGCACCTTCAGCAAGTTTGCAGATGACACTAAACTGGGAGGAGTGGTAGATATGCTGGACGGTAGGGATAGCATACAGAGGGACCTAGACAAATTAGAGGATTGGGCCAAAAAAAGTCTGATGAGGTTCAGCAAGGACAAGTGCAGAGTCCTGCACTTAGGATGAAAGAATCCCATGCACTGCTACAAACTAGGGACCAAATAGTTAGGCAGCAGTTCTGCAAAAAAGGACCTAGGGGTTACAGTGGACAAGAAGCTGGATATGAGTTGATAGTGTGCCCTTGTTGCCAAGAAGGCTAACGGCATTTTGGACTGTATAAGTAGGGACATTGCCAGCAGATCGAGGGATGTGATCATTCCCCTCTATTCGACATTGGTGAGGCCTCATCTGAAGTACTGTGTCCAGTTTTGGGCCCCACACTACAAGAAGGATGTGGAAAAATTGGAAAGAATCCAGCGGAGGGCAACAAAAATGATTAGGTGGCTGGAGCACATGACTTATGAGGAGAGGCTGAGGGAACTGGCATTGTTTAGTCTACAGAAGAAAAGAATGAGGGGGGATTTGATAGCTGCTTTCAACTACCTGAAAGGGGGTTCCAAAGAGGGTGGATCTAGACTGTTCTCAGTGGTGGCAGATGACAGAACAAGGAGTAATGGTCTCAAGTTGTAGTGGGGGAGGTTTAGGTTGGATATTAGGAAAAACTTTTTCACTAGGAGGGTGGTGAAGCACTAGAATGGGTTACCTAGGGAGGTGGTGGAATCTCCTTCCTTAGAGGTTTTTAAGGTCAGGCTTGACAAAGCCCTGGCTGGGATGATTTAGTTGGGAATTGGTCCTGCTTTGAGCAGGGGGTTGGATTAGGTGACTAGGGCCGACGAGAGGTGTGGGGGGGAAGCCGGTACAAATTACCAGGGCTTGGCGGTCCAGAAGGGGGCCCGGGGCCCGGCTTCCCCCCCCCCCATCACCGTACCGGGGTCTGGGAGTTCGGAAGGGGGCCCGGCTTCCCCAGCTTCCTCCCCGCCCCCCATCGGCCCTGTTTAGCTGGTCTGCCCTTGCTGGGGGGCCCGAAAACTTTTTTTCAATGGGGCCCAAACCTGCTCTCAGCAGCTCTCTAGATGACCTCCTGAGGTCCCTTCCAACCCTGATATTCTATAATTCTATGATTCGGTGTCATGCTTGCTGAATCATTGTACACTAATTAGATTGTAGAAAATTAAGGGCTTCCACTGCTAAATAAGCCAAATCTAGTTAAATAGTATTGTGCTTTGAAAGAAGGGTCCTGTTAACTTTTGGGCCTCTAGGAATGAGATTCTCTTGTCATTAAAAATAATTATTAATTCCAAATAATGTGTTTTCTATTGACATGAGACCAAATGATATCTGTGTGTGATGAGAAACCACTTGTAAAACGATTTACAGGGAACCAAAGGGCATACTTTTTATTGTAACTGAATGTACGTCTGCTCTGCTTTGCTGACCTTTCTACTGTACATATATTAGATTTGTATTGAAAGATTGAGACCAGCTTGACTCAGCTATTGGCTGCTAACTGGTCATTAAGGGCCAGATCCTGGTCCCACTGATGTCAATGAGAGTTATGAATGCTTACCATGTCTGATCATCAGAATCACTACTGTTGTCAGATGCTACCGGTGTGGTGCTCTGGTTGCTCCTATGTTGATATCACTTGGCTGCGTGCGTGTGTTCCCTCTGTGTGCTGTCCCAGCTCTGCAGATAGCTGACACCGCAAACCTGAAGAGAACCCACAATGACTACAAACTCTAGTAAGGTACGAAGGCACCTTGGCCATGTTTATTGCGATCTCGGACACAATTGCAGTTCCCCGTAGATTACTTAGTCTACCGGGCATCGTACGAGAAAGTGCCTCTTGGCAAGGACCCGGCTCAGTGGCGGGACTTTCCACTGCCCCCGTGGCCGGACAAAGACACCACCCCAGGGATACATTCTTATACACAGGTACAAACAAGTTACACATCACTCCTGACGTATTGAGGTGCAACCCCTCTACGTAGTAAGGTGCCGCCTCTCACCTTGTACATGTTGGTTCGATCAAAACAACTCTATTCATCATTTTACCCTTTTGCCCCTGTCATTGGGATGGGTCAGCCTGTTCCATGTTATCTGTGGAATGTTCCCTTATGGTATGTCTTGGTACCATGTTTATACTTTAACTTTGCTAGGTGAATATATATTTATGCAAATCAGCCCTTTCCTTGCCTGCTTCTGTGGCAGGGCCTGCCTCTGGCTCACAGCTTAACTTTGCTTTATATTAGCAAAGTCTTGACCATTACTTTAGTTTGGTTCAGGCCTCAGGCCTCATACTTGGCCTTTCTCAGGGCCTTCACTTACCACAACTACTGAGGTGCCTGATTTGAAGAATCTGAGTGTGAATATTGTGGCATCAGCTGTTTGAAGGTGGGAGTATTTCTCTGATAAACTCTGGCTGAGAGAACAGCACTGGTGGGCTCCAGAAAGCTGGGGGTGTTTTTTTCTTTCCCATCTCTGTACCCAAATTGTTTGGAGCAATAGTTATACAATGGCTGATGATGGTCAGAGGAAAAAGCAATAAAAAAGAATTTAGTTGTTTGGATTACATTAGGCACCCCAGAAAGGCAAGGAGAACTCAGGACCAAGGCCTACCCTGCTCCTGGTAGCAGAGTGGCCGCAGGGGTGTGTGAATTCTGCACACCCGCAAAAGATGTAGTAGCAGTATGTCTCTGTCATAGAATATCAGGGTTGGAAGGGACCTCAGGAGGTCATCTAGTCCAACCCCCAACTAAATCAGACAGATTTTTGCCCCAGATCCCTAAATGGCCCCCTGAAGGATTGAGCTCAGAACCCTGGGTTTAGGAGGCTAATGCTCAAACCACTGAGCTAACCCTCCCCTCAAAGAGTTGTGGAAGGTACTATGATTGATTGTGTCTTCGACTGCGGAGGGCTAACTGCTAACCACCCACAATGTGGTTAAGTGCTCTATACGCACAATGTGGCCATGTGTTGGTGCTGCTGTGCTCTTCTGCAGTAGGGCTGTACGGTTAGAGACACTCTCTTTATAGTGCTGCTGTGTGTGATTTGATCATAATTTTAATTCCATCCTCTTCTGCATATACATTATGACCTAGATATGTTATTTTTCAAATAATATAGTATGTCATGGTTCTCAGGTGCAGTAGTCTGGGAACCATGACAGTGATATACTATATTTATCATAATTTGGCACCTTCCTTGGACCAATGGGTGCAGTGATAGCAGATAGAAAGAAAGGCAAAACGAATTATGATCCCCACAAGTGGATCAGGGGCCCCTCTCCAGGCCACAGAGATCAGGTAAGGGGTTCCTGGTATGGTTCAGGGGCTGTGCCAAGAGCCCCTGAGGGGTCGAGTTCACAGGCCCCACACAGGGTCCTAGGGGCCATACTAGGGATGTTAAAGAAACAATATCTGCCAGGGATAAACATTTTAAAATCAGCAGGCCATGTGAAAAGAAGTTTAGTGCAGCATAGAGCATGATGGCTCATTGTCATTCTAGGCCAGACCCCGAATAAGTGCAATACCTGGTGTTTGTGAAAATGACCTTGATTCTGTTGAATTTCAAACACCAGATGTAGGTAAAAGCTGCTTGAGCAAGACAACATTGTCATAAGATGTGGGATGGATAAAACTCATTTAATTTCTCTTCTGTGTTTTTCCAATCAGTTTGGTGACCCCAAAACTGGGCTCAGCTTGCATATACAATCTGCCTTGCAAATTTACATTTCTCACATCCTCCACTTAACCAGCCTAAAATAAAAAAAAAATCACACCCCACTTATTCTTTCTTATTTTCCTGGATTTTATGTTTGTTGTAAAGCTTTTTATCTCTGTAAATATTATTTACCAGAAAGGTGCTAATATGGAACAGTGTCTTTAAGGCACAGACCAGAATTGACAAAGATTTGGAAAAAGCAACAGCAGGTCCTGTGGCACCTTTAAGACTAACAGAAGTTTTGGGAGCATAAGCTTTCGTGGGTAAGAACCTCACTTCTTGCATCTGAAGAAGTGAGGTTCTTACCCACGAAAGCTTATGCTCCCAATACTTCTGTTAGTCTTAAAGGTGCCACAGGACTCTGTGTTGCTTTTTACAGATTCAGACTAACACGGCTACCCCTCTGATACAAAGATTTGGAGGAGCACCACCTGAGTGGGAGTATCAGGAAACATTATGATCAGTGTCTGTTGGTAGAATAAATCTGATGACATCTGAGAGATCTTATTTCCTGGCAGCTAACTGTAGGCCTTTAAATTGACAAACTTATCCTGCCACATGTGTCCATTGTCATTGCTATGGAGTGAACAATAGACCTAATTTTCCAGGGTAGGTGCTTTAAAGATCTTCCTGTTCCAGGCACTGAAGTTCAGCCCATAAATATTTTACATTCAAGGATAAGCAATGATACATATTCTAAAGAATGACTGAAAGAATGGCAATGAATGAACATGCTGTCAAAAAGGGTCTGGATGAAAGAATGAACTGCACAACCTGCAGTGTATTTTCTAAATGTTCCAATTCTATTATTGCGCTTTAACAGAAAACACTTACCATTCACTCACTTGGCCTTGAAGTCTGTCATTTACGTAAAATGCAATAGGCAAGCCACAGGCCAAAAGAAAATGATTCAGTGTTTTCTTGGCTACATGCCATTTTCTAAATGAGTCAATACATATATTAGCCAAACATTTGTCAAAACAGATAAAGGAGCTTCTGGTGTGATAGTCACAATTAATAAATCAACATTTTACCACAAAGCTATGTAAGATACACCAGTTTATTCCTATTCTCTCTTTTATTTTTATTTTTTAATAGATAAATAGCAATTTGAGTTATTCACTTAGCTGTTGTGGTAACTGATTTTTTATTGGCAATCACTGAACTTCTGAAGATGGGATTTGCATCCAACTGTAAGGCAGGATATAAGATAAGTAACACCCATCCTGTCAGGGTTTGAAGGCTATGTAGAGAGGTAAAATGGTAGATTGGGCAGAGACAAGCTGGTGGATTGAGCAGACACATGGCTAAATGCTGTCCAGAACAATGCCCAGTAGTAATAGGAAAATTACCTTTGATCTTTTTCTTTGAATGTCCTGCCTTCGGATAGCAAGTATATTCTTCTTTTCCTCGTTTTGATTTCTTGCTGACCTGCTGCCATGCCAGGTGGAAAGCAAAGGGTATTCTTGGGAGCCCAGCTGAAACAGTCTATAACTGGCTCTCAGGAAGGCCTAATTTAGTGATTCTGCCCTCCATTCTTGATTTTCCTTCAGAGGCTGCTAAAACTGCGATCAACTGGACTAGTGTCTACACAATCTAAGCTGCTAAAAGTAGAATTTTAAAAAATCCAGTTTGAAAAGAAGGTGATTCAAGATTATCATGCAAAATTTTGGCACAAACAAATGTGTGATGCTATTTCCATGCTATTTCCACCATGGAACAAGAAATTGAGACCTGTAGAAATGATAAGAAAAAGACTGGGTCCTTGAGAGTCATAGATTCCTACATTCCAAGGCCAGAAGGAACCTCATCTAGTGATCGTCTAGTTTGAAAAGGAAGCAGTCAGGGTGTAGCAGAAGATGCTACTTGCTTTGGCCACAAAAATGACATTCACTTCCTCAACAAAAGCTTTCTTTCCTTTCCTTAAAATGAACGGGACACCTTTTGCTAATTAGCATCTACCAAATTGGCTGCCATGTTCCTTCAATAGCTTTTTGTAAAAAAAGCACTAGTTTTCGATTCCTGATACTTCTTGGTTTCAAGGAAAACTGGAGACTACTGTCTGAATCTCATCATATGTCAATGAAACAAATATATTCAGAAGACCAACTCTAAGTCTGATGTAAAAGGACAGTCTATATTTTTCCAACATTTCTCAGAAATTAGACAAAGTCTGATTATTGTCTGATTATTGTCCCTCCCCATGAATTTAAGAGCATGTAAAATGTTGTTTTACATGTATTACTATTTGGATACAATAGTTACAACTTAGTTTATAGGGATTTAATTCCTCTGGGATATATACATTCACTGTATATCACTGTCACCTATCCAGTTTAAGAATAGTTTTAATACCCTTGTAAACTGGTGAAGTGAGTTAGTATAAGTAAGATAGCAGTAAGAGGTCTCTTAGGGTACGTCTGTACTTACCTCTGGATCTGGCGGTAAGCAATCGATCTTCTGGGATCGATCCCAGAAGTGCTTGCCGTCGACACCGGTACTTCTGCTCCACGAGAGGAGTACGCGGAGTCGACGGGGGAGCCTGCCTGCCACGTGTGGACCCGCGGTAAGTTCGAACTAAATTTGACTTCAGCTATGTGAATAACGTAGCTGAAGTTGCGTATCTTAGTTCGAAGTGGGGGGTTAGTGTGGACCAGCCCTTATTTAGAGTACATTTTTTATAAGAGGTATTCAAAGGAAGCTATTAGAAGTCACTCCTCAGCATAAAGTCCAACCTAGCACTCTTTAGCCCTCTGAACCTGGACCATGTATCCTTGTCTTTCTTCAGCATTCTCCCTATTCTAGCTTCCCAGCAGCCATTCTTATTGCTTCCCCACTGAACATCTGTGCAAGGGTGTGGAGTAACAGAAGCCAGATTTAACTCTTAACTTACTGGGGACATCAAATTGCTCCTGCAGCCTGTCACAGGACATTGCGGGAGGGATTGAACAGCTAATGATGATTGTAAATATGTGGTGAGATTGCCTCATAGCAAAAATATATTTTGCATCTACATGTGTGCAGATACACAAACCATGACCTTAAATCATTTTCATTTTTAGCCTACATCTTCAGAAAGTTGAGACATACTTAAGACAGAGTTTGAATGAATGAGTTAAGTTAGAGAAGTGCCTGGGCCAAACCCCTGGACACAAACAGTCCAAGTGTGGGCTGATCAAAATCCAGGTCCAGAAGAGAATTCTGTGGCTTGAACCTATCATTAATTTAAATTGATCTCAATGAAGATTTAAGAGGAAAAGGCCAGTGTGACTAATTAAAAAGTAAAGAGGAGTAAGATCAATAACAGAAAATGCCCATATACCAAAAACTACTCAGTAAGGAAGGGAGATAGTGTGATCTCTACAAAGAGAGAATGAATTTTAAAGGATGGTTAGAAGAGTTAAATAGAATCTTTTAAACAGACACTACTAATCTATATTTCAAAGCTTTAAAAAAATGTTGGTTTTGATTAATATCCCCTGGGGCGGTGGTTCACAGCCTGTACTCTTTGCATCACTGGTAAATCACAGAGCTGTCTCTGTCACAATGCTGAAAAATCTCAGTGTTGCTTTCTGACAATTAAAGTGTAGTCCTGGACTGTTTTAGGGTTTCCAGTAGATTTTTGACATATTAAACCCTGAAAATCTAACCTTTCTCTGTACTCTGTGAATCTACTTTCTTGGGTTTTTATTTGATATCAGTTGAACCATGATTATGTTTGTGGGTCATGCCAAAATTGGAATAGATAACAAAAAGAAAAGAAGACTGAACTAGAAAGTGACCTGGAGCGATTAGACAAATAGGCGCAGAGGGCAAAAAAGAGAGATTTGGTACCAATTAATGTAATTCTTTACACAGAGAGAATACATAAAAGTTACAGATACAAAATGGGGGACATAATGAAGCCAGTTCACCCATCGCATTCAAATGAATTAACTTTTATAACTTTTTCATAGATTCCGAGGCTACGAGGCACCACTGTAAAAAAAAAAAAAAAAAAAAAAAAAAAAAAAGATGAAAGGTCTAGAAAACATGACCTATGAGGGAAGATTGAAAAAACTGGGTTTGTTTAGTCTGGAAAAGAGAAGCGTGAGAGGGACATAATAGTTCTCAAGTATGTAAAACATTGTTACAAGGAGGAGGGAGAAAAATGTTCTTAACCTTTGAGAATAGGACAAGAAGCAATGGGCTTAAATTGCAGCAAAGGAGATTGAGGTTGGACATTAGGAAAAACTTCCTAACTGTCAGGGTGGTTAAACACTGGAATAAATTGCCTAGGGAGGTTGTGGAATCCCCATCATTGGAGATTTTTAAGAGTAGGTTAAACAAATACTTGTCAGGGATGGTCTAGATCAGTGCTTCTCAGAGTAGGGCCGCCGCTTGTTCAGGGAAAGCCCCTGGTGGTCTGGGCCGGTTTGTTTACCTGCCGCATCCACAGGTTCGGTGGATCGTGGCTCCCGCTGGCCGCGGTTCGCCGCTCCAGGCCGGCCGCGGTTCGCCGCTCCAGGCCAATGGGGGCTGCGGGAAGCGGCACAGGCCGAGGGATGTGCTGGCCGCCCTTCCCGCAACCCCCATTGGCCTGGGACGGTGAACAGTGGCCAGTGGGAGCTGTGATCGGCCGAACCTGCGGACGCAGCAGGTAAACAAACCGGCCCGGACCGCCAGGGGCTTTCCCTAAACAAGCAGAGGAACAGTTTTGAGAAGCACTGATCTGGATAATACTTAGTCCTGCCATGAGTGCAGGGGACTGGACTAGATGACCTCTTGAGGTCCCTTCCAGTTCTGTGATTCCATGATTCTATGATTGTGATCATCTAGTCTGACCTCCTGTGTAACACGGGCCATAGAACTTCCCCAAAATAACTCCTTGTACTAGATCATCTCTTTTAGAAAAAACATCCAATCCATTTAGGATTTAAAAATTGCCAGTGATGGAGAATTCACCGTGACCCTTCTTCTTCCAATTGTTCCAATAGTTAATTACCCTCACTGTTAAAAAAATCATACCTTATTGCCAGTCTGAATTTGTCTAGCTTCAACTTCTAGCCCATTGGTTCTTGATGTACTTTTGCTAGATTAAAGAGCCCATTATAAAATATTTGTTTCCTGTGAAGTCACTTACAGACTGTGATCAAATCAATCCTTAGCTTTCTCTTTGTCAAACTAAACAGATTGAGCTCACTGAGTATCTCACTATAAGTCAAGTTTTCTAATCCTTTAATCATTCTTGTAGATCTTCTATGAACCCAGGTCAAAGTCACAGAAGAAGACTGCCAATGGCTGGAATTATACTCAGATTTCCCATTTCTCAGTCTAGAGCCTAAACCACAAGACAATTTTTATCTTCCTATAACCTAGAGAAAAAGATGTGGAAAAAGCCAAAAACAACTTGTCCAAAAAGTTTTGGGAATATGCGATTGATGGCAAAGAAGAACCAGTGATCACACTTAGGCCATCATTAACATGAATTGGAAGAAAAATGTTTTAAGTGACTAATATTCTATTGAAGTCTGAATGATGTGGAGCCATTTCTCCATATTACCATAAATTCCTATGGAGCATGTCATTCCAAAAGGGTTTCCAAATCTGCTCCCACGTACATGAATTGTCAGTTCTTGTAAAGGTAACTTTTTCAGAATTTGCTATTTCCATGGTGTACACGTTGATGCTATTTATTTATATGTCCATGTAACTAGAAACATTTCTTTCTAGTGAGAGAGATGTGTCAGTGTACTACAAATTCCTCATGGTGCTGGGAAGGGAACTTAACAGCAGCGTGGGAAGAAGAGTTATGTAAGAGTCCCTAATGCAGTCTGTGTATATGGAAGAGTTGCATTCATAGTGGCCACAGAATGAGAGGAGAACATAGATGATATTGCTGCAACTGTCTTTCCCCTCCTGAACATTGTTTTCTCAACAAAGAAGAGGAAGATTGTGGTTTTGCAATTATTTCAACTTCTGAGTCCCTGAAAATAGGATCTGAAAATGGGCACTAAAATCTTAGAGAAGGGGCTTCTTTTTACTTCTTTTCAGACTAATAAATAACTGTTTAATAATTTAGTTGTGTTAATTCCCATTTGGTGTATGAAGAACTGTATCCAAGTTCAATTCATCTAGACAAAATTGAATGTGTATCCCTGAGTCAGATATTTATTGGAATTCCTGCCAGGACTAAGGCACACTGAAATAGTGCTTGGAGAGTAGAAGTTGGTAACTATTCTGTGATAAAGTAGTATTTGATCAATCTTCATTCCAGAGCGGTCTCTTCAAAAATGTCTGCAGCTTGTTTTGAATTTCCTTTTTATTGGAAAATCTTTGATGTTCATGCTTTTACAGACTCATGGCAGCCAACTGCAGACACAACCTCTCTCCTTGAAGCAATTGATATTTACACTTTAAATAATCTTATCTGGAGTCTTGGTGACTTAAACTATTTCTGGGTTATAGTGTAGGTTTCATTGGCAAATTAGCTCATTAAGGAAATGCTCCTATATTTGTCCTGCAAATGAATAAAGAGGGTCAGGACTAGAACATAAAGCAGCAAATTTCCTGAATATTCACTCAAACTTAAAATGAATTCACCTTGGCCATGCTCAGGCACTTTCTGTGTTCACATTTGGTAAACATTCATACAGTCAGGACTTATTTGCCCACATAATTGGTCACTGCAAGTGATTTTTGAGCTGCACATTAGTTGTCTGTAACAAATTAATTTTACATGGGTTTGGATACTGCTTGACTTAGCAATGAACAGAGCCCTGGGAATTAAACAAACCTCATCAGGCTCTGATTACTACATTTGCAACTACGGTATGACTTCACATACCATTTCTCTGGGTAAAAGCTAGAAGAGCAAGTACGTTTAAACCCTACAGTCAGCCAATAAATATCACTGTAGCCTGATTTTACAAGAATAATACTTTGGGCAAGGCTTGCATAGTCCAGAAAGGAAAAAAGTTTCAAATAATATTTTTATTCTTAATTTTTTGTATTTGGCAGTACCTAGAAACCACAGCCAAGATCAGGGCCTCATTGTTCTAGGTGTTGTACAAACATATATAATAATACAGTCCCTGCCTTGTTGTCTAAACCGGTAAAACAGACAAAAGGAGAAAGGAAGTGTCCACCATCTGTAAAAAGAATACTGAGACAGAGAGAGATTGAGTAGGATTTTTCAAAAGTGCCTAAATTAATGGGACTTGTGCTCCTAAATCACTTGGGGACTTATGTAAATCTCACCTTAAGTGATGTGACTAAGGACCCACAAGAAATTCCTTGATGACATACATTTTTTTTGCAAATCTGATGCCTCCTCTTGAGAAATTCACAGAGCAACATCTTTAGTCCTGTTACTGATTATAAATTACTGTCATACAGTCAGCAAACAGGAACAACACCATGGGACTTGTGGCGCATGAACAGAGTTAAGATTTCAAATAGCAACTTCAAATACTTGCTGCTCATTGATGATTTGGAGAATAAACAAACTACTCGATTTTTTTTTTGTGTGTGTGCTAAGTACAAATGGTGACTAAAAATAATGTTTGAAGACATCGAAATGCAGAAAGAGGCTAAGGGCATTGAATAAATTACTTTCTCATTATCAAGACTCTCCATTCCCTCTGGAATTCCAACAATACCTACATTATTTGTTTAATTTTAGTCTGACAGACCATCAGTTTTCTGCAGGGTGGTTGAAAGAGTTACCATGTCAGATTGTTTCTGGCTGACTGTGGCCTGGATTCTGCAGTGCTCTATTGCTGCTCTTGGCAAGGCTGAAACAAAGGTGGATTTATCTCCAATTCTAGGCTATGCCAGGGGCCTGCTTGGCGCTCAGCACTATTTAGAGCAGTCCTAAGGCTGCAGTAAATTAGGCTAGCTCTAGGCCTGCACTCAATTTGGTGGCTAGTAATGGCTGTCTTTACTATAACATCAGCACAGAAGAGCTAGAGCTCAGTACATTCCAGGCACACCCCAGTCTTTGTCTCCTCACCCGTCAGATGGGGTCAGGGAAGAGGCCTGACAGAGCCATTATGCCCACTAACAACTTTGGTAAGGTCAGTAACTATCCTATATGATTTTCTGGTACTCACATTTTAGCCAGTTTTAGCACCTGCAGATGTCAATTACATTTCCCTTCCATTGCCTTATTTTCTAAAGTAAAGTAGCTATTTCTTTTTTAAAAAGCACTTTGCGAACAAGAATAGATTTACATTTCCTACAGGGAGTCCCTCATGCTAAAGTATTGAAGCTTCTTTTGGGTCATTCTCTGTACAGTGTGGGACATGAGAACAACAAAGTGGTCAGGAAGTCAAGACTTAAAAATATAAGGAAGAAGGTTCTGAATGGGGTAGGAGATACAATCAACGTGTATGCCATCCATGTCACTTGCACAGGTTCAGTGACTAAAACACTAGGGAGAAAGATAGGTTGGGTTGGAGGTAGGACTGGTGATGAGTTCAAAGCCAAAAGACAAGACATATTTATTTATTTTTAGCAAAATACTAAGTTTTAAAGCATTACTTATGAACATCTGGAAAAGCGGTTGTCACACTTTCTCATATTACAGATCACTACTTAATATAGAGCTTCAGAGTGAAGATCACTACTTATTCCAAGATCCTGACATGGACCAAGCCTCCTATTCCTATGATGATTATAGTGACTGCTTACATTAAGGTAATATTAGGCAACTATTAAAGAGACGAGATGACATTAGCTGCTAGGACAGTGTTCTCTTCTCCACCTTCTGTGGGGTTGTATTCTGTAGGCTGTCCTTTACTTTAATGTGAGCTACTTATGAGCATAATAGGGTTCTGAAGTGAGTGTTGAGACTGCAATATATCCCCTGTGTGCCACAGAGGAATTCATGTAGCAGCCTCAGTAGATATACACCCTCTATTCCCAGTCCTGATGCTTCCTGTCCCCTGCAGACTGGTACGTGCAGCCCATGCAGAGCTGTGTTATGAACTGTGTAGTAGGCACACATCTAGGCAGGCAGAAAAATTTTCATTCTTCACATAGACAAACTGCACTGTTTCTGCTGCTGGGCATAGTCTGCACCCACAGAGATGAGAGCAGAATCTGCCACTTAGGGGAATTGTTTCCTTTTGCTCCCTTGCAGTGCTAATTTCATTGCCTGGATATGGGCCCAATTAAACCAGCTTGGTCCTTACATTTCGCTACAGTAATAAAGGATATTTGAATGACATTCTTCCCAATCCTCTAATTGAGGACCATTTGAACATTCAAACTTGACTGCAAAAGCATTTCTGTAGCTGATGTACGCCACTAAATATAAACCACTTTTGTTAGTCAGAAAGGCATCTTTTAAATAGCAACCTTTTTTTACATATTTAAATATGCTAAATGCTGAAATGTCTGTTCAATCACTACACTGAAAATTAAATTCAAAAATGTATATTAATGTGATGTGAGCACAAACATCAGGAAATGGAAAAATAAATTTCTTATGGCAGCATTAAATGAGCGAAATTGCATATATTTTGCTTTTTAGGCTTTCTGCATGGCCAAGTTAATATTGCTAAATCAACATTAATTTTTCACTTACTGATACGTCTTTATATTTAATTTACTTGGTGTTGCATAGACCGAAGCATTGCATTCAACTCCCTTTTCATTTTTAAATGAAACGGGCAAAATGTGTGTTACAAGATGAAAAGTCAACATTTTTCAAACAGAATGTTGATTCAAGTTGACATTTCATTTTCAAAATGTCATCTTGAAACAAAATGTCAAAACAGTTTGTTTTGAAAATGTCACAACAATTCCCCCCCCCTTTTTTCATCCAAAACGATTTGCAAAATTTGACTTGAATTCATGAATACTTTCAGAGCCCCCCAAAATGCATTTTTTGGCAAAAATTTTATCTGCCAATTTTTTTTTGCCTAGCTTTATAGCAGACACCACTGTGGTCTAGCCAGTAGTGTGTGACAAAGAACCACTATCAGGGTGGAGTACCACATATATATATTTACACAGTGTCTGTCCACCCATGCACTGAAGATGATTTTTTTTTTAATATAGCCTTAACCAGCCTTCCCTTCTGCTCTCATAAGGGCAGCCTGAGAGGAATTACTGTCTGTGGAGAGGAATGTGAATTGTGAAGGGAAAACTCAATGCTGCTCAAAAGTGATTTTATATAAAACTAACAGGAGTACTTGTGGCACCTTAGAGACTAACAAATTTATTAGAGCATAAGCTTTCATGGACTACAGCCCACTTCTTCGGATGCATACAGAGTGGAATAAATATTGAGGAGATATATATACACACATACAGAGAGCATAAACAGGTGGGAGTTGTCTTACCAACTCTGAGAGGCCAATTAAGTAAGAGAAAAAAAACGTTTGAAGTGATAATCAAGATAGCCCAGTACAGATAGTTTGATAAGTGTGAGAATACTTACAAGGGGAGATAGATTCAATGTTTGTAATGGCTCAGCCATTCCCAGTCCTTATTCAATCCTGAGTTGATTGTGTCTAGTTTGCATATCAATTCCAACTCAGCAGTCTCTCACTGGAGTCTGTTTTTGAAGTTTTTCTGTTGTAATATAGCCACCCGCAGGTCTGTCATTGAATGACCAGACAGGTTAAAGTGTTCTCCAACTGGTTTTTGAGTATTATGATTCCTGATGTCAGGTTTGTGTCCATTAATTCTTTTGCGGAGAGACTGTCCGGTTTGGCCAATGTACATGGCAGAGGGGCATTGCTGGCACATGATGGCATATATCACATTGGTAGATGTGCAGGTTAACGAGCCCCTGATGGTATGGCTGATGTGATTAGGTCCTATGATGATGTCACTTGAATAGATATGTGGACAGAGTTGGCATCGGGTTTTGTTACAAGGATAGGTTCCTGGGTCAGTGGTTTTGTTCAGTGATGTGTGGTTGCTGGTGAGTATTTACTTTAGGTTGGGGGGTTGTCTGTAAGCAAGGACAGGTCTGTCTCCCAAGATCTGTGAGAGTAAAGGATCATCTTTCAGGATAGGTTGTAGATCTCTGATGATGCGCTGGAGAGATTTTAGTTGGGGGCTGAAGGTGACAGCTAGTGGTGTTCTGTTATTTTCTTTGTTGGGCCTGTCTTGTAGGAGGTGACTTCTGGGTACTCGTCTGGCTCTGTCAATCTGTTTTTTCACTTCAGCAGGTGGGTATTGTAGTTTTAAGAATGCTTGATAGAGCTCTTGTAGGTGCTTGTCTCTATCTGAGGGATTGGAGCAAATGCAGTTATATCTTAGAGCTTGGCTGTAGACAATGGATCGTGTGGTGTGTCCTGGATGGAAGCTGGAGGCATGTAGGTAAGTGTAACGGTCAGTAGGTTTCCGGTATAGGGTGGTATTTTTGTGACCATCGCTTATTAGCACAGTAGTGTCCAGGAAATGGACCGCTTGTGTGGATTGATCTAGGCTGAGGTTGATTGTGGGATGGAAATTACTGAAATCATGGTGAAATTCCTCAAGGGCTTCTTTTCCATGGGTCCAGATGATGAAGATGTCATCAATGTAGCGCAAGTAGAGTAGGGGCGTTAGGGGACGAGAGCTAAGGAAGCGTTGTTCTAAGTCAGCCATAAAAATGTTGGCATATTGTGGGGCCATGCGGGTACCCATAGCAGTGCCGCTGACTTGAAGGTATATATTGTCCCCAAATGTGAAATAGTTGTGGGTGAGGACAAAGTCACAAAGTTCAGCCACCAGGTTAGCTGTGACATTATCGGGGATACTGTCCACATATCTATTCAAGTGACATCATCATAGGACCTAATCACATCAGCCATACCATCAGGGGCTCGTTCACCTGCACATCTACCAATGTGATATATGCCATCATGTTTCAGAGTAACAGCCGTGTTAGTCTGTATCCGCAAAAAGAAGAACAGGAGTACTTGTGGCACCTTAGAGACTAACAAATTTATTAGAGCATAAGCTTTCGTGGACTACAGCCCACTTCTTCGGATGCATATAGAATGGAACATATAATGAGGAGATATATATACACACATACAGAGAGCATAAACAGGTGGGAGTTGTCTTACCAACTCTGAGAGGCCAATTAATTAAGAGAAAAAAAACTTTTGAAGTGATAATCAAGCTAGCCGAGTACAGACAGTGTGATAAGAAGTGTAAGTCACACTTCTTATCACACTGTCTGTACTCGGCTAGCTTGATTATCACTTCAAAAGTTTTTTTTCTCTTAATTAATTGGCCTCTCAGAGTTGGTAAGACAACTCCCACCTGTTTATGCTCTCTGTATGTGTGTATATATATCTCCTCATTATATGTTCCATTCTATATGCATCCGAAGAAGTGGGCTGTAGTCCACGAAAGCTTATGCTCTAATAAATTTGTTAGTCTCTAAGGTGCCAAAGTACTCCTGTTCTTCTTTATGCCATCATGTGCCAGCAGTGCCGCTCTGCCATGTACATTGGCCAAACCGGACAGTCTCTCCGCAAAAGAATTAATGGACACAAAACTGACATCAGGAATCATAATACTCAAAAACCAGTTGGAGAACACTTTAACCTGTCTGGTCATTCAATGACAGACCTGCGCGTGGCTATATTACAACAGAAAAACTTCAAAAACAGACTCCAACGAGAGACTGCTTAGCTGGAATTGATATGCAAACTAGACACAATCAACTCAGGATTGAATAAGGACTGGGAATGGCTGAGCCATTACAAACATTGAATCTATCTCCCCTTGTAAGTATTCTCACACTTATCAAACTATCTGTACTGGGCTATCTTGATTATCACTTCAAAAGTTTTTTTTTCTCTTACTTAATTGGCCTCTCAGAGTTGGTAAGACAACTCCCACCTGTTTATGCTCTCTGTATGTGTGTATATATATCTCCTCATTATTTATTCCACTCTGTATGCATCCGAAGAAGTGGGCTGTAGTCCACGAAAGCTTATGCTCTAATAAATTTGTTAGTCTCTAAGGTGCCACAAGTACTCCTGTTCTTTTTGCGGATACAGATTAACACGGCTGCTACTCTGAAACTTATATAAAACTAACTGTTATGCTTTTTGATAAAAAGAGAAAGTGTACCATAGATACAATATTTTTATATGTGAATACCTTTAGAAGTGGTCAAAATTTTTCATATTTTGAAATTTTAAATATTTTTTTGAAATTTTGACAAGAAAAGGAGGGAGGGTCAGAATCTGCCAATAGTGCTATGTTGATAAAATTTGCTTTCACCCACTGACCTTTATGTAAATGCACAGATGTAAAAGAGTGCCCAGATTGGGTCTGTGCTTATCTTTGGTGAATTGTTTCACTCATGTGTGCTCCTTTCAGATATTTTACCATGAAAGAAGAGCGTGTGGTCCAAAGTCTATTCTTTCAGACGCAACAGCTCTGAACTGCCTTTTCAGAATGCAGCAGGAGATTCTAGCTGGAGAAGGGCTAATTTAGCCCCAGGGCCGGATTAAGATAGGGGCTTCAGGGGCTGCAGCCCAGGGCCCTGGCTCAGGGGGGCCCCGCAAAATTAAATCACTGGCAGCAATCTCCAACTCCAGAGCGCTAAAAGTCCCACGGCACAGCGGGGTGCTCAGGCAGGCTGCCTGACTGCTGTGGCCCCATGCCAGTCCCAGAAGCGGCCGCCTGCTAGCACGTCTCTGCGGCCCCGGCGGGGTGGGGGGGAGTGGAGCGGGAGAGGCAGCACCGCACACTGCCCCCACCCCCAGCACCATCCACGCAGCTCCCATTGGCCATCTACGGGGATGGCACTTGCGGGCGAGGGCAGCGCACGGAGACACACTGTCCCTCTACCCCCGGGGTCGCAGAGATGTGCTAGCAGCTGGCCGCTTCCAGGAGCAGCGTGGGGCTATGGCAGGCAGCCAGCTGTCTGAGTCCTGCTGCGCCGCCGGCCTAGAACCGCCTGTGGTAAGCGCGTCCCAGCCACAGCCTGCATCTCGCACCACTCCCGCACCCCAACCCCGTGCCCTACCCCAAATCCCCCTCCTGCACCAAACTCCCTCCCAGATCCTGCACCCCCTCCTGCACCCCAATCCCTTGCCCCAGCCCAGAGCCCCCTCCTGCACCCAAACTCCCTCCCAGACCCTGCACCCCCCCCTGCATCCCAACCCCCCTGCCCCAGCCCCACCCTGCATCAAACTCCCTCCCAGGAAAAAGACTTGTATACAGGGACCCCACAAAATCTAATAGCCCCGGACCCACAGGAGAGTTAATACAGCCCTGCTTAGCCCTCCCATGGACAAGAATGGCTCAAATACAGCAGCATAAGTAAGGAGGGTGAGTTTTACACACACACTTTATATATATATAAAAAATGTGAGGAGTTGATCTTATTCACTTAGCCCCATTGTGTTACCTGTCTAAAAGATTCAAATAGCATAACACATGCTAAATCACATTAGATGCTCATTATCTGACTAGTGTCTAGAATACATTTACCATTATCATATTTTATACCCTGCTTTTGAAAATATTAAAGGGTGCTATGAACATATTGTTTGTACTATATTTTCTAAAGCTGCATGCATAGTTCGCTGCCAGCTACCTATGGGTGCCACCTTTGATTCATTGTGCTAATGAAGTACTTCAGGAAATGCACTCTGCCCATTGCAACTGGCAAAGACATTTTTTTTTTTTTTTTAGCATTTTATCTGAGCAGCAGCTGTTTCTTGGTATGAAAATCCTCGTGGCAAAGCACAAGTCTTTACTTCTGGTGATAAGCCAGGCAGGAGTCCTGCTACTCTAATGACTGAAAATAATCAGAGATTTGCAGGCAAATGAGAAGTATTTCCAATATTTTCTCAGCTGCTCATTTTGCAGCTACTTTATTTTATCTTCATTTGCACTTTCCTTTTTTTGGATGAGGCTTTCATTTTTGATACCTCTCTACCTTCAATGTATTTGACAAATCACAGAGCACCGCTATCTGCTACCGATGTTCAGTTTGTGCAAATTCAAATTATTGACCATTCCACCCATCTGCTTACATTAAGTGGTCTTGTGACTCAGAAGTAAAGCTCTGCAAATATATATGTGGATATATCTTCAAATTTTATAACAATTTGCTTTGATTTTGTCTGCATCTATTTATGTTCAGTTTCAAATATATCATATCATATATATATCATATCTCATATTTAATTACCAGTAGGAATATTGCAAAAACAGATTGAAAGGAAATAATGGTGTAAGCACATTTCAAATTCTTAACCTGATGAATTAGTCATCTAATCAGGAAATAGAAACATACTGTGTGACATGAATTTCAGATTTCATACACTCACAATGAACTGCCTGTGAACAAGCTATGAACCAAGAATTAGTGATAGAGATTAATTTACCATTTTAAAGAATTAATATATTTGAAAAAAAAATTACAATCTGTTCAGACAGTCCACTAATAAAGAGGTATCTAGATTTGTCAAACAATTTAATAAGGACTATTCACCCTGCTCTGCTCAGAGGTCATTCCTTCATTAAAAAGAAAAAAAAATCCCAGTAGCTACGGCATAAGTAAAAACTAAATATGTTAATGTAGTATATTTTGTATGGTATTTAGAAGATTATATGCCTAACACCATCCTCCGTTGTAATTAGTCAACTTCTTAAAGAAGGTGAGGAATATTAGAATGAAACAGTAAAAACAAAATTAATAAATTTCTCTTCAATGTTGGAGAACCCCAGTGTGGAATATAAAAGACTAATTACTACTTCTAATTACGAAGAAGTTTTGCCTTCCCTTATATTTGAAACCTACCTCTCTAGAAACATGGCTCTCAGATTTAAATCTTGCAGTAGGCAGGAACATAGCAAAAGGCAATTCCTTTAAACATAAGTAAAAAGACGTTAATGAGGAAGATGGCACCTTGGCAGACTATATACTAGAATGGAGAGAGTGTGTGTGAATGTATGGGAAAATAGGGACTTACACTGTTGGTGCAAAGATAAATTCTCTTGGGTTTTTATTAAAGATTCATTTAAATTAATGAAGTTGTTAACAATGGTAACTGACCTTATTACATCTGAAAATCCCAGGTCTTATCATGCATTCAAACAGGAAATGAATTGTGTGTGCCTAGTCCAGGCTGGAATCTGGTAATTACAATAAAGCTACAAACACCAGAGAGTGCACATTTTTATGCCAGAAATTGCACCCATCATGGTCTTCACTCTATCTGCACAACAGTGTCTTCTCAACCTGGGCATCCTTTACGAAGTTGTCATTTTGGTGGGATTGTTTGGAGGCAACATAGCTTCTGTAAACTATATGGCAAGTATCCAGAGCAGACCATCCTGCAAACAGAATCTCGAAGCTGTGGTCAATCTTTCTGGCTATTCCTGATGAATAAGTCTCCCATAGGTACAGATTTGACTCTGCAAACATCCTAAATCTCTGTGAGGAGTTTGAGAATGTGGAGAGTCACACACATTGGACCATCTCTTTATTTATGGTGCTAATAATCACCACGGATTTCTGGCAACAGGATCCTGCAAGGGCCAACCCAGGGTTCAGCCAGTCTTCCAGCTCCATCGGGCAGCTTCTGTATGTTTTTCTCAGAAAGGTTAATAAATCTATTGACTTCCCCTGAGACTAACACCACCAATAGCAGATCACAATAAAGCTAGAAGATTGCCCCCATCCTGTCACCCTTGAGTGCAGTAATTCTTATTCCACTAGGTGGCCTGCAGGAACAGGAAAGGGGGTTCCATGCTTTCAATGTGCAGATAGTTTGTAATGCAAATCTACACCTGATGTGGTATGCATGCTAATGAGGAAATTAGACATGCTGCTCTTTGCTTATGCCCTTAGACATTCTTTCTCTTGGTAACCGAAAATGATGAAACCTTAATGAGTAATGCCAATTAGCATATGATTTGCCACTTGTGGATGCAACACTTGTGGCCGTGCTACTGGTTAGCAATGTCTGATTTATGCTGTTAGGAACTTGGGCACAATTAGGCCCACTAAAAGTACCAATAGGGCCTTCCTACCACAATAACAGGATCTCATGGGCAGAATTTCTAACTATCAGATGGTGTAGAATTGTCTGAATCCAGCTTTCATCAGACAATTTTCAATGTCTGTCTCAGATCATGGCAAATTATGGAAAATAATAAGAGGCTGCAGTTGTTATGCTGGAAGGTGTTAATGGCTGCCATCAAGTGGATCTTTGATCTGTAGACAAGTAAAAACTTTGTTAAAGCTGATGGGTGTGCTATGCAGCCTTCTTTCAGACTAAATGTAAGAAGCAATTAAATGCCCCATTATGTAGTGATAAATAAAAAGGAATTCACTGAAGAATATACCTGATTTCAATAATCCATATTTCTTCCTAATGGAAATAATCCTGCAGGGCCCTGTATATTGGCCAAAGGGACAACATGCTAATGAATATTGGAAACTGCCTATATTCTCACTAGCTGATTTCCAAGAGAAGCTTTGTCACTTGTCTAGTTGAATATTTGTGTGTCATGAGGACTTTTACTTTTTGTCCTTTTTTTAAATCAGTGCTTTACCAATATGAGTGGTGGATTAGCCACTGGGCTCACGGGACCCGTGCCCAGGAACTCCAGACAACTAGGGGGCCCACTGCTTCCACCACCTGGTGGGTGCATCGGGGATAGCCTCTGCACCCGTCCCTGTCAGAAGCCACAGGGCAGGGGAAACCGCCCCAGCGGCCTCCCCTACCCTGTGCCCGGCAGAAGCCGCGGGAAAGGGGGAAGCCCCCCAGCAGGTCTCCTGCCATTGTCCCGGGCAGAAGCCATGGGACAGGAGAAGCCCAACCCAGCGGCCTCCCCTACCACATCCCAGGTAGAAACTGCGGGGCAGAGGAAGACCCCAGTGCCACAACCCATCCCCGTCAGAAGCCATGGGGCAGCAAGGGAAGCCCCCGTGCCTGACCTCACTCTCCAGCAGAAGCACCAGGTAGGTGAGGTAGGAGAATCCCCAGTGCTCCAATCCTGGTCCCCTGCAGAAGCCCGGTGGGTGACAGGGGAAGCCCTATTACCCGGACCCCCACTGTGACCCTGGGATGGGAGGAGCTCTCACTCCCTGCTGAAGCCTGGGGGCTGCAGCATGGAAACAGAGCTCTGTGTCTTGGGGACGCAGTGGCGGGGGGGCAGAAAGGAGCAAACAGGTTATGGGGGGACTCTGGGTGGAACAAGGTGAGGCCCCGGGGAAGTGTCAAAAAGAGTTGGGGCTGTGGGCCGGGCCGCAGGTGAAAGGGGCAGAATGGGGGCGGGGCCTCAGGTTGAAGGGGTGGGGAGGGGCCCACCACTTGCTCTGGCCCTGGTCTCTAGGAAACCTTAATCCACCTCTAGAGTTAGTAAATAATGTATAGAATACTTCCTTTTATGAAATGAAGTAGGAGGCTATTGCCTGTGGAACATGCCTGCAGTCAGCAGCTTTGGAAACCTGTATTTTTGTGGCACCAAGAAATTATTCTAAAACAGTAGCACTTTGTATAGATCACTAGTGAACTGGTTGTATTCCCTGGCATCTTTTCCTAGGTTGTTGTTGTATCCACCAAGCAAAGTATTAACAACTCCAACAGAACTTTATTTACAGTGGAAGTCTTTTTTCCAAGCTGTAGCTGCACACTCTGTAACTCTCTCAGCCTCCTCAACTCCTCCTCCCCTTCCTGTTTCCTGTCCTTTCAGACTCCCAACAGCCAGTACTCCCAGTTCTAATAATACAAGCAGCATCTAAACCCCACATTCCCTCCTCTCTTAAGAAACTTTCCAAATTAAAATAAACATTGTTCTAACCACAGGAACAAATATGAAACAAGACACTATACTGTTGGCAGGAATATTACACTGAAAACACTGTAGATACTACATAACATAGTCTTTAGTCCAGGCAGGTGGTCGTCTGAATCTGACCGGCCGTCTCTCAAGCCCCGGTTCCAGTGCAATGTCTTGTTGTGTTGGTTCTACAGTGAAGTCATCCAATGCAGACTGAGTGTTGGCATAATCTCCTCTTGGTGCATAGGCAGGTGCAAGATAAGAAGCATTCCATACCTGCCCATCAGAAAGTCGATAGGTGTAAGGTCCCTTCTTCTCTATGATTTTAAGAGGAGCTGTGAATTTATGGTCTCCTTTGTGTAAGATTCCAGGTTTTCGTATTCTAACAAAGGAACCACACTAAGTTTGAACTTCTCCGTAGTAATTCTCGTAACGGTTCAATGACAGAAGCATAATTGGGAATGAATTTTGCATACCAGGAGGTAAGACCCAAGAAGGAACGTAAGGTTTACAAATCTGTTGGAGGAGGAGCCATTTGAAATTGCCAGGATATGATCTGGATCAGGTTTTAATCCAACCTGTGAAATTGTATGTCCCAGAAAGGAGAGTTCAGTTTGTCTAAATTTGCATTTGAACCTATTGAGCTTGAGGCCTCTTTGCTGATGCAGTTTAGTACAGACTGCAGGTTATTGTCATGCTCCTCAGTAGTATTTCCAAACACAATAATATCATCCAAATAGCACTGAACTCCATGTTGATTCTTCAGAATCAATGACATCATTTTTTGAAAGGCACTTGGGGCTGATGTGAGACCGTATGGAACACGTTTAAAACGAAATAGTCCCTCGTGTAATAAATGCTGTGAGGTCTCTGCTATCTTCATGCAACATAACCTGGTGGTATGCGCTCTGCAAATCAAGAGTAGAAAACATCTTTGCTCCACGGAGTTCTGCAAATACTTCCTCTATGTGAGGAAGAGGAAGGCTGTCAATTACAATAGCTTTATTTGGCTCCCTTAAGTCCACACAAAGGCGAATGTCTCCACCCTTCTTCTGCATCACTACTATAGGTGAAACCCATTCCGAGGAGTTAATCTCTTCAATAATGTCCTTTTGAACAAGTTTTCTAAGTTCCTCTGAAACAGCTTCCCTGACTGAAAATGGTAATTTCTGTCGTACAGGCAACACATTATTCCACATTTTAACTTTATGCAGAAACCCATAAGCACAGCCGAGTTTCTCCTCAACCTAGAGTTGGGTCCCAGCTGAAACTGGTGTGTGTACCGCAAGAGTGCTTTGCTGAGGAAGATCAATTCGTCCATTAACTACCCTGAGATTTAAATCAGCTAATAAATCTCTGCCAAGGATAGGAGTGCCTTTGTGAACAATGTAGAATTCCACAGTTACACAGCGATCACCAAAAGTAACTATTGCTGGCAAGCAGCCATGTACTGGAATATGGTTTTTCAAATAGCATACCAAGTGAAGTTTGGGTTCAGTAAGAGGCACATCTTTAAAGTAATGCAAATAGATGGAATCAGGTAGTATAGATACTGCTGAGCCAGTGTCCAACATTAGCTGAATAGAGTGTGATTTGTCTGAGGGTATGGCAGAAACATTTACAGTGCACTTTATCTGTTCTGGAATATGTGCAGTAGTGATTTTGTCTACACTCAGCAGAGTAACATCTGGTATTGTAACTGCATGCACCTGTTGATTGAACTGGCTACTGCGACATACTTTAGCAAAATGCCCAATCTTTTTGCAATGATTGCACTGAGCTACTTTTGCTGGTCATCCTGTGTAGCTTGCAAGCTGTTGTGGGGATCCACAGCGAAAGCATGCTTTTACTGTATTTTGCATTTGCTGATTCAGTGGCTTTTCATTAGTTTTCCTTTTGCAATTGTTTGTCTGCAGTGATAGTGAACTTTTCTGCAAAGGAGTCACAGCCTGGACTGGGCCTCCTGTACCCTGGCTCATTATTTTGGCTTCAGCTGTAGCTGACTCAATCTGAGTAGCAATGGTTATTGCTTTTTCTAGTGTAAGTTGTGGTTCTAGAAGTAAGCGTTCTCTTATGCGAAACATGGTTGTTTTCTCAATGAGCTGGTCTCTAATCATTTCATCTGCCATATTCCCAAAGTCACAAGTTACAATCAGACTCCTCAGGGAAGTCATATACTGCATTATAGTCTCCCCTGGTTTCTGCTCACGCTGGCGAAATCTGTAGCGATTAGCTATTACATTCACTTTTGGCATAAAAAAGTTCTTTAATGCAGTGAGTGCAGTCTCATATTTATCAACTGCTTAAATTCCATACAGTTATCAGGCCTGTATATCCATCCTTTCAGAATATCCATCTGTTCATTTGGCACCTTTTGGTTTATCTGCAGAGCAAGAGAGAAGACATGATCATTCCGCTTAATATATTGTTTTCAAATTATATGTCTGTTAATGCACCAGGAATATTTTGGCTTATGCACACGTCTACAAAGGCAGCTTTGTACATTGGAGTATGGAGCCCTAAGCATTTACTCTCCTGTGATCTGTCATAACACATTGTGGTTTTTGTTTAAATGCAGCTTTCTGGAGGGAAGACAAAGCAGTTTGATTAACCGTTGATTTCTATGACTTATTTCCTGTTCTGTCTGATTTCATTTAAGTAAGAGCTCAGTCTAGGCATAACACATACAGCACTTGTCACACACAGCTTCACAAAGCACTTCTCAACAGGAACGTACATCTTCTCTGAGTAAATAGAATGAAGTACACCCAACGGAAAAACATTAAAGACACAAACTGTGTGTGTGCCTCCAGGGACACAGCAGGGATTGATCATCAGGAGAGGTCACCGACTGCTCAGTGTTCACAGGATCTTTAGGCAGCTATACGTCACACGCCCTCTCTAGAGAGGTAGGGAACTTGAATCTTGGCTTGAAGCGCCGATTGGCTAGTGACATCCTGGCACGAGGAGTAAGGAGGGAATTTAGTGCTTCAGGCACTTTTCAGTGTGAGCAGGGCCAGCTCTAGGATTTTTGCTGCCCTAAGCAAAAACAATTTTGGCCGCCCCCCCCCCTGTTTTTTTCTTACCCCACCCCCCCAGCCCCACCTCAACTCCGCCCCTTCCCCAAATCCCCAGCCCTGCCTCCTCTCCCCAGGCTCTCAAGCTTAGGAGGGAGGGAGGGAGGGAGAGGGAGAAGCTGCGCGTGCGCCGCAGCCACTCGGGGTCTCCCCCTCCCTCCCAGGCTCTCAAACCTAGGAGGGAGGGGGAGCAGCGGCGTGCGAATCAGCTGTTTCGCGCGCCACGGCCACTTGGGATCTCCCCCTCCCTCCCGGGTTTGAGAGCCTGAGAGGGAGGGCGAGCAGCGGCACGCAAACGGCAGCAGTGGAGGTGAGTTAGGGCGGCCGGGGCACATTTTTAGGGGCGGCATGGCCCGTGCCAGAATGCCGCCCCTAAAAATGTGCCGCTCCAAGGCACCAGCTTGTTTTGCTGGTGCCTAGAGCCGGCCCTGGCTCTGGGGCCTTGACAATTTGTCCCTTATGGACTAAACTCACTCCTTGGATTTAAGCAATTTATGTTAAATGGTCAGATTAATTTACATTTTGATAAAACAGCTAAAGTTTTATAGGTGGGGTAAAATAGGAGTACTGTTAACTTTGTATAGCACTTTATTGCTCTAAAAAAGTTGGTGCCTAACTCCCTTAGGCTATACCACTTTTTCACAGAGGCTTACACATGCTTTATTTGGTTATGTTGACTGAACTGTAAAACCCAGCTCAGCCCTTTGGCCCCCACACCAGTCAGCTGACTCCTGGGACCCGGCTGGATCAGAGGTGCTGGAACAATTTTTATAGTGGGGTGCTGAGAGTCAGTGAACCAATCTGTAAACCATAGGATGGAAACCACTTCAAGCCAGGGGGTGCACTTCAGCACTATGGGCTGGAATGGTAGTGGTGGAGGGTCTGGCTGGGGCGGCACATGACTACCATGATGGGGTGAGAGGCTGAAGATCCTCACTGGAGTGAGAGAAGATAGGAGCCCAAATGACTGGACAACAGAGTATACGATTCACATAGAGTAGAATAAAAAATAGAAAAAATAATACATTTATAAAAAGTGCAAAATAAATTTAAAATAGTAATGAATAAAATACAAAAATATTAACAGACTTAAAAAAGTGAAATAATAACTGAAAAAAGAATTGTAAAATACATAAAAAAAACATAAAAGGGGAAATAAAATAAAATGAAACTTAAAATATATATAAACAATAAAATCAAAAAGGAAATACAAGTAAAATATATTAAAAAGGTAAAAAAATAACTTAAGAAAAAACACACATACAAAGAAAGAAAAAAGAAGTACAATTGTAAAACTGAGGGCGAGAGTCCATGGGGCTTGTGCTCCTTTATCACAGGTGAGGAGCTTTGGTGTGTGTCCTCCCGTGTCCCCCCTCTATCCCCCATGTGGACAGGGCTAGACAGCAGTCTCACTCTGGCCATGTGGCCACCCCAGCCTGGGAGTGAGGGGCGGCGCCCTCCCGGGCTTCTGGACCCACAGACAAAGCCCGGGGGGAACCACTCCCATTTATACTTGCTGGACACAAGGCTCTTGCTCATGTTGTACAGGAGGCAAGCGACACCCCTGTTATACACTGAGCAATGAGGGCTCCCTCCGTGTGGGGCAGAGGCGAGACCCTGTGCTCCAGGGATGAGGTAGCTGGTGGACAGACCCCGCTGGAGCGGGGAATGTCGGCAGGTGCCACTCTGCCTTGGACGGAGTCATCTCCACTTGAGCAAGCGAGACTCCCCGCAACCACCAGGCACCTCGTCCGTCAGTGGACAGTGACCCTGACTCTAGGAGAGACCCCCGAGACAGCGAGAGAGAGACAGGGTGTCCCTCGGCTGGGTCCCCTGGGGCGAGATTCAGCCCAGCCACAGCGGGGTACACAAGGTACTAGGTGGAGAGGGGAAGTAGAGAGAGAGCCAGGCTGGAGGCCTCCGGGCTCTGCTCCCCTCTCTGCACCAGCCTGAGTCCCCCCACTCAGGGCTTTTCCCAGCGTGTACTCAGCTCACACAACCTTGTGTCATGGCTCCGGGCCAAGCCTTCGGAATGAGGGGAGAGAAAAGGGCAACGCTGCCTCTCCCTGGGCTGTGCAGGGAATCACCCCGCCCACCTGGAACTGCCCTCTGGGGACACAGCTGGGATTGTAGCTCATTAAGACTTCCAGAGCCTGGCCCCATTGCGGTCACACCATGAGGAAGAACAGAAACACCTGCCTTTAAAATTCAACTGTATCTAGGGTGACCCCCACCTGTATTTCAAGTTCCCTAATAGAGGACACTGCTGTGTGGGGGGGTGAGCTCGAGGGAGTATTTCGGGGTGCTGGAGGGGTGTGTGTGAGTCCTGGGAGATGGTATTTGGGAGGTACTAGACAGAGTATTTGGGGTGTGTAAGAGCAGGGGCGCCTCTCGGGACCCGGGGACCTCCCGCAGGCATGCCGCCGAAGGCAGCCTGACTGCCGCCCTCAGGGTGACCAGCAGGCCACCCCCCGCGGCTTGCCACCCCAGGCAGGCGCTTGCTGCGCTGGTGCCTGGAGCCGCCCCTGAGTGTGAGGGAAGCTAGTTTTTTATTTAGCCTATTCTGAGCATTTGTGTGATTAAAAATGACTTTGTATCTTGGTTTCATTCCTGTTTCCATTCCTCCCCTTGCATTTGGAACTCCTTCCCTGATGGTGGCTGTGAATCACCATCTGTCCTTTTCAGGAAGGCACTTAAACACACGGTAAGTCCCATTGCCTTCAATGGGAATGGTTTTAAGCACCTTCTAAACATTCTGATCGGCTGGAGCCATTGCACTCCAGCTACCCTCCTTAAACTGCAACACTTCTCTGAACCTAACCAGCAGTTATTCAATAGAGCAAATAATTCATAACTGAACAATTGAAAGGGAAAATTATACTACTGCTTTGGGATGTCATCACTATCTAAAATATTATGAGTCCCAACTATTATGTCAAAGGTGCAGCTTCACTGCTGTTGTTATTTGAGCCAGGTTTGATCTAGTAGGCTCAAATAACAATAGCCAAGAAGCTGCAGCAGCAACAAGCCTGCCCCAGACCTTCACTGCTATTGGTAGAGATAGCTAGATCAAAGCTAGGTTGGGTATGTCTACACGTGCTGCAGTCAGACCTCTGATTGCAGTGTGGACATACCCCGAGTCTCAAAATGCAGAAAAATATTCTAATCCAAAGTGAAACCTCCCCAGAGTCCATATTCAATGTAGCAGTTTAACTCCTCGCTGTAGCATAGGAGTCACAGTAAAAAAAAGTAGCACCTCCCCAAATGACATATGCTTTACTGTCAAAAGGACTCTTGCCAGTATTAGCTGCTTCTACAGTATGGATGTTGCCAGCATAGCTATGTTGATTAGGGGTGTGATTTTGACAAACATTGTAGTGTAGGCCTGGCTTGAGTGGCTAGCAAAGGACTGGTTGTATTAGTCACAGAGCAGATCCAAAAAATTTTGGTCAAAAGCAATGGCTCACCAAAGAGAAACTCAGCATGTACATAACATAGCAGGTAATGACTGTGAATTACACAGACAAGAGGAGTGTAATGGCTAAGCTCAGTTTCTTTTGCTATAGGTACTGACAGGGATTATATTTGAGGACGATATGGGATCAACAAATCACTTATATAGGAAGAGGCTCTAGAAGTTGAGTAATTGACAGTATGTATAATTGCTAGCTAGTGCAATGCTTTCAAAGGCAAAGTAAAATTACCAAGTTAAAAAATTTAGCAGCAAAGCATCAGCGTTTAGTTCTACCTCTAACTGGTCAAACTCGGTTTTAGTACATGAAACATCACGGTCTCACAAGCTAAACAGTTAGGAAGGCTGTATCTGTCTTTTTACTGCTCATACAAGCCAAAACTACTGGAAGCCAGGACATTTTCCAAAGAAGTGTAAAAGGCCTTTAGTTTTCCTTTCTTAACTTCATAGCTTCCCTGATTAGGAGATATAGATATATATGTAGCTTATGATACAGAAAGTCCCCCTTAAATAAGGCATGCTAAGGGGTTATGACACTGTGGTGCAGACATATTAACATCAACAGCAAAAGGAAGCATTTGAGTTGTTGTGTAGATTGTGGATAACCATAGCTTCTTTTGTTCACATGGAGCGTAGAAATATTATCACACAAGCTTGTCACTTGTTCAGAATAATATCAGGATGAACAACCTACAGGTTTCCCAAAGTGCTAAAGGTACTGGGAATTAAATTCAGTCCTGTTCTTTGTAAGATATGCTTACTATCCAATGTGTACTCAAAGTACCACACTAAGGGCTTTTAGTGGGACGGTGAAAGAGTAAGGAACACTGTGTTGTGCATCCATTGAATAGCTTGGTGTCTTGTAAATTAACTTGGAAAAGTTCCTAGGTAATAAAGCTCTGCCTCTAATGTAGTCTGCAGAGGGCTAGGCTGAATAAGAACAAAGTGAGCATTAGTGGATAACTGTGTGACAGACTCTGTGGGGTCCCTTTGCCCACTCAACACCCACATAAAATTTGTTTGCTGCGTACCATGCAAATGCGAGTTGAACTTTCTGTGAATTAATGCTCTGGAACTTTATAGGCAGCTATCAATTCAACAGAAAAACAAACCAGATGCCAGATGCTTTCTTGGGGATCCACAGGGGAAACAGTGAAAAGTACATTCAAGAACCAACATAATGTTCTTATTCCTTCCATTTGAACTCCTCTCCTTCTAAAAGTGGTGATACATGACTTTGACAAAAGGCTTAGTTCAACTTCAGCCTTCCATTTTGACCTGATTTTGTTAGGGTACTAGATGGGAAGATATCTGAGAGTAAGTTACATACAGGTTTTGTTTTGAACATAGGAATTGCCTCAGTGGATCAGAAACAGGGTTCTTCTAATTATATATTATCTACCATCTTTTTATTGGTTGTTATTTTATATACTTTTATGAGGTCCTCTCTTATTTGCTTCCTTTATAAGGTAAACAATCACAGGTTTTTAAAGTCTTTCTTCATGTGAGACTTTCACCTTAATCAGTATTCTCACCCTTCTCTGAACCCCTCTCATTCTACAATATCCTTTTTGAAATGGGTCAACCAGTATTGCACACAATAAATTCCAGATGAGGCATGATATAAAGGCATTATAATATTTTCTGTATTATTTTCCATCTCATTCCCTATGTATCCTAAACTCCTCTTTGGTTTTCTGACTGCAGCTGCATACTGAATCAAGGTCTTCATTGAACTTTAAACACAAAGCAAGTGACAGTTTGGGACATGTATTTTTTTAAACCCTTCATCTCATGCAAATTTCTAATCTCACTGTCTAAACTACTCTTACTCTCTGGCCTAGGGACTAGAAGGGGAAGAAGTAATTCCTTTACTGTTCTCTTATCCTTCAAGGGCAACTAATAGCAAGATCCTCACTTCCAATAAGTTAAGACCAGCCATGTTGAGTTCCATGTGCATGTTAATAAGTATTTTAAGCTCTGGCCCATCTCTGTTTACTTTTGATAAAACAAAACCTGTTTATTAAATCAGTTACTGGAAAAGGTGACAATACATTAGATAGGAGAAAGGATCTGTCGTGCCAGGGATATGTGATGTGACAATTCTTTCAAGTGCCACCATTTACTTTTGACTGTTGGAAAGCACTGAAGCAAATGCCAGAATTTCAATGTACAGGATGTTATAAGAAATGTAGATCTTAACAATCATCCTTACTCCCTTCATTTGAGACACAAGCCACATATTAAGATAATTAATTTTCTTAAAAGGATCCCTAAAGGCACCAAATAAGGTACATGCTTAACAACTGGCATATTTAATAACTATTGCTAAAGGTGGTGGTTTTATTTATTATTGTCTTCATGTAGGTCCGATGAGCCCTTGTGGTGGATCAAGATTCCATTGAACTAGCCTTATTCCTTTTCTTCATGTATTGTCATCCCCTGCTAGGCTAAGTCTAAATTCAACTATAAGTTTGTAAGGCAGAAGCTGACATTTTATTTAAAATACTGAGCACAGCTTTCATGCTATGAAACTAATAACAAAGGTAGCAGATTATTTTGCACTTGAGATTTTACCTGGACTGTGTTTTCTTCATCCCAGTTACAACTTTACAATTGTCCATTTGTATTGTACAAACTATCAACACTCAGAAAGCTATCTTTGAAAATCTTTTATTGTTTCTGTCAGGGCAGGCTCCAGGCACCAGCCCACCAAGCTTGTGCTTGGATCGGCACCTGGAGGGGGGCGGCGCGGTGCTCCGGCTCCGGCCGCCAGGGAGAGCGGGGCCACGGCCGGGGCTCGCCGCCCTCCCCCCGGTGCTCTGGCCGCCGGGGACAGCGGAGCCACGGCGGGCTCGCCGCCTTCCCCCCGGCGCTCTGGCCGCCGGGGACAGCGGAGCCCTGGCCGGGGCACGCCGCCCTCCCCCCGGTGCTCTGGCCACCGGGGAGAGAGGAGCCCCGACCAGGACTCGCCACCTTCCCCCCGGCGCTCTGGCCGCCGGGGACAGCGGAGCCCCGGCCAGGGCTCGCCGCCCTCCCCCCGGGGCTCCGGCCGCCCTCCCCTGCCGTGCTGGGGGGGGGGCGCGGCCGGAAGCTTTTTTGCCTGGGGCGGCAAAAAAGCCAGAGCCGGCCCTGGTTTCTGTTTAAGCCCCTAGGCTACAAAATGTTACACTTTGTTGGCCACCTGAGTGCAGGAACAAAAGCAGCAGTTCTCAAACTGTGGGTCATGACCCCAAAGTGGTTCATGACTCCTTTTTAATGGGGTCGCCAGGGCTGGCATTAGACTTGCCGAAGCCCGAGCCCCACTGCCCGGGGCAGTGAGGCTTGGGGTTTGGCTTCGGTCACCCCACCAGAGCTGGTGGGGCTCGGGCAAGCTCAGGCTTCTGTCTCCCAACCTGGGGTCGTGTAGTAATTTTTGTTATCAGTAAGGGGTCGCGATGCTATGAGGTTTGAGACCCCCTGATCTAATGGAATGCCTAATAGCATCTGAGTGAGCCTGTCTTAGCGAGGAAAACAGAAGTAGTTTCACAAGTGTGAACATTTTACTGTACGTTTAAACCTGCCCACATCCTATTCTGCATTCACCTAGATCTTTTTCATTTCTTTCTTTTCATTCTGAGTCACATTCTGAGTCAAAGCTGAACAATGTCAGGCATAGTTAAAAGAAAAATGTCATGATTTCCTCATGATATTGTTAGTGAATCAGGCCCTGTAATACTAAAGGGTTCAAAATAGAACTAGGTAAGCTCAAGGAAGATAGGTCCATCAATGGCTATCAGCCAGGGTGGGCAGGGATGGTGTCCCTAGCCTCTGTTGGCCAGAAGCTGGAAAGGGTGGGGATTAATCACTTCATGATTACCTGTCCTGTTCATTCCCTCTGGGGCACCTGGCATTGGCCACTGTTGGAAGACAGGATACTAGATAGACCTTTGGTCAGACCCAGTATGGCCATTCTTATGTTCTTAAAGGAGTGGAAGCCCCTTTCTCCTGTCGTTTGGTTTGTACTCTGTACATAGAGTTAGAGAGATATAGGAAGACTAGGGGCATTACCCCTAGAGTAATGGCTAGGTCAACGGAAGAATTCTGCTATCAGCCTAGCTTCCACTGCTCAGAGAAATGGATTACCAATAATGATGAAAAAAACCCTTCCATCGCTGCAGGAAGCATCTACACTACAGTGCCACAGCAACACAGTCACTGTAGTGTTTAGTTCAAGTTCACACAGGCAGGTTAGCATGATTGGAAACTGCATCTAAATATTCCAAGTCGCAGTTTAGTACCTTAAACACAATCTGACCTGCCCACCAGTAACTTCTCTCAGAGGTGGTGATAGGAGGTCAGCTGAGCTTCTCCTGAACTGTGCGCCATCATGAATTAAGAGCAATAGACGAAGGAAGCCACTGAGGGAACAAAGGCTGGCTGGCTAAGGGGAATGAAGCATTTAGAGGAGCCGAGTCAGAGTCAGAAGGGAGCAAGAGTACCCTGCTCTCAGGCCCAGATTACAACCCAATCTCTGCATTCATCTTTGAACAGTGTTGGTGCAAAACCCTAAGTACGCAGTAACTAGCTTTTGGACTTAAATGTGTCAGGACCCCTTTGTTTCCATTCAATTTTGGTACAGTAATATGAAAAATCTGCAGCAGATTTAGCTATAATTTTAAAATTTGAGGAGCTTAGTGAATTCAGTATGAAGTTTAACAACCGTTTGTTGTTTGTTAAACTTGTGCTGAAATTCCATTTATTTTTAACCTGCCCCCACATTATCAATTTTCAATGGACCACAGCTTTTTATTCTGAAAGTAGAGAGCTGTATTGTAGAAGTTGCTGGAGGTTTTAAGACCTGGATAGGGAGCAGCTGGGGCTTTTGGTTCCCAGGAAGGTTTGGGAAGTAGTTTGTGTTCGTGACACCCAAAAGACAATGCGGTATACCTATAACACTGACAGACCCTGGTCGTTGTCAGGCAGGATCGGACCTGGGGCCACTGGAGCTTAGCGCATGAGCTAAAAGTCAACTGGCTGTTAGCTAAGGCTGTAGAGCACACGCAATCTCTCTCTTTCTCTCTAAGTGGTCTCGGTGCCAATAGATGGGACAGAACACCACACCCAGGAGGTGTGTGGGTTACATACTTCTCCTAGCTGAGGAAGCACGTCCTGAGCTTCAGAGACTTCTGAGCTGAAATCCTGGACGAGCTCCCACTTGTAACGCCAAAAGACCCCGGTCATCAGCTGGGGTCTCTGGAGCTTAGTGCACGAGCACTTAACTTCAATTGGATTTGGGGGCCTAACTGCCTTAGGTGCTTTTAAAAATCCCAGCCTTCATTTTCGTAGGGCTTCATGGAAGAACGAGAAGTTACTGGTGGCATCTGGCTGTTGTTCTAATTTATTCTGCAACCCAAGAGTGCTGAAAAACTGATCATTTACCTTCACAAATTATCTAGAAGGTCACACAGGCTTAGACAAGGCTAGTAAGAAGCCTTGTGCATAGAAAAACTATTTTATAATTCACTTCTACTTTAACTCTCAATTTGGAATGTACTTCTCTATTTGTACCCACTAGTATCATTTCCATATGAGAATTCATTATTAAATGAGGCAAACTGCTGAATTCCACAGACAGATGATCAAAACAAGCAAATTAAGTGTTTGTCATGTTGGTGTCCCAAAATGTAATAACAGTGAGAAGGATTACTTACTTATCTTTTCTAGGTGCTGTATGATCATGTAGAAAGGTATGGTTGTTGCTTGGAAAAACTTAAAATCTTGTAATCATGTCTGCAATGGTGGACTCCTCAGACCAACCAGCATCCCACTGACTTCAGTGGGATTCTGGACAGCACAGGGTCAGTCCATGCACATCTGGTTGCAGGATTTGGGGCCCAGGGGCTTGATCTTTCACCACTGATTTCTGTGGGAATAAAGCTGATCCTTAAATAGCTTTTTACAGCCTAATAGTATTAGATGTACCTGACAAGGTTTGTCCTACAAAGTGTCTGGGAAATCTCAGATTAACATTTTGCATGGCTTTTTTTTTTATTTTACATCATTGATATAAGAAGATTTAAAAAGTAGACAGAAATTGAATTATTTAGAACTCAAAGGCTTTCCACTGAGAAAGCAGAGAGAAAAATCTGTCTCTAATGCTAAGGACTGGTATTCGGGCATGAGTAGTAACCAGATTTGATTCATAAAATGCAAGGTGACTTGAATGAAAGAGAGCAATTTGGCATTAATTCATTAAATTAAAGTCTCCTCTGGTATTCAAGTTGGGCTAGATCAGAGGGATGACTGTATTCAGGTTCCATAGTTTTTCCTCCATTCTGTTATAGTGTCTATTTATTTGGAGTATTGTTGCCTTCTTTTGTTTGATCATCTTTTTTCTCTTCTCTTTTTGTGAGCTTGAATCCTCGGTTCACAACGTAGGCAGGCAGAATTAATATCTAAGCCAGCAGCTCTCTAATTGGGTTGTGATTACGAATAGCAATGACAATATTATCTGTTGCACAACCGTGCCAGTTAAAGGTTTATTGAAATGTGTTACTAATGGTTACAGATGAATACAAAATATAATTTTCAATATTTGAGGAGCTGGAGAAGATTAGTAAAGACTCAAGCTTTGAAGTAGGTTATTTAGAAGAGGGCAGTTTTTTCTTCTATCATCATTAATCTGAGCAACTAGATACCCACCTAGGCATGGTTTCCAGACCTCCAGCCAGTGACTTTCTTTAATAAACACACCTTTAGATTTTCAGCATAAACCCCTGTTTCTGCAACTGATGGTTCACTGGGAATTTGTGTGTGATCAGCAGTCTGCCACTGAAATTGATGAAGTGGGGGCAGGCAGAGCAATCCTCCTGGATGCTATCAGTTGTAGGACTGGAATCCAATCCATGAGGACTCCAACCAAATAATGTGAAAAATGCATATCTTTGGCTTTCCTTGGGGATTGTTTGAGCATCTCTTCAAATTCTAATGTACTTGGCAGAACCTTCTTCCGTCACAAGGAGCATAAGAACAGTTATGCAAATTGCTTGAAAAGTTTTGTTCATTACAGAGACAAGCGGTTTCTGGCAGCTTAAATGCTTTTCATCCATATTTCATGGAAAGATTTTATGACTTTTAAAATGTGCAAACAGCACTACATTAAAAATAGGGGGAAAGCAAGATAAGGCAACTCTATTGCATTAGGTGACTTAACTTTTTTACTAGTCAGGAAAAGATGTAAACAAGTCTGAAAATAAACGATCTATGTAGTATTAATGCTTTTAAGTGTCATCTGAAAATACAAGCACACAAATAAAAATATAACATCATATGTAACAAAATAAAATAGCAGTGTACTTAAACCGTGGTGCCAGATTTAGATGCTTGGTGTGGCAAGCACATGACAAAATTGTTTCATGTATTATTTTCCTGTGATGAACTGTATTACCCAAAATGGAAATCAAAGAGGGCCATCAACAAGAGAATAGGTGGGGAAGTATCATAATACAAATCATATGAGAGACTGGAGTATAAAATGAGAAATAGTTTTTTAAAACTCTAGGAAAAATCTGGTATCCCTGGAAAGACCTTATGTCATAAACACAAAGAGGAAGCATGGTCCAGTAGGCAGAACACAAGTCAACAGACATGGGTTCTAGTTTTGGTTCTGCCACTGACCTGTTGTATGACCTTGGACATGTCACTTCAACTTCTGTACTTCTTTTTTTCTTCCCACCCTTGATCTGCCCTGTCTGTTTAGAGTGTAAGCTATTCTAGGCAGGAATTGCGTTTTTCTATGTGTTTGTACAGTGTCTAGCACCATGGGGCTCTAGGCATTCTGTACAACTGTAACACGCTGCTAGGGATACCTAGAGCAGTTAGCCACTGTGATACCTCACTACCTCAATAAAAGTGAGTTTTGCTGGCAACAAGACTGCGTGTCAGCTCCCTGCCATGCCAATCTTTCTTCCTCACCAGCAAACTCCTGAAAGCTCTCCCGGTCCAGACTTTGGCCAAAAGGTAATAATCAGTGAACAGAGTCCTTACCACTGGACATTCACAGAAGATAGTAAGTTACTGCTTTGGTAAAGAGTCAGTACATCATAGCTTATTAATGTAACAGAGGCAAATACAGGGCCGGATTTCCAATTAGGCACAGTAGGCATGTGTCTACGGGTTCCAGTGTTCAAGGGGGCACCTAAAACTTAAAAGTGGGTTAAAAGTTTCATTATTTTATGGAAAAGACGAAGGTCAGCTGTAGGGTGGGGGAGTGCTGAAGATGCTGAGCCTCAGGGCGTGTAAGGTGTAAATCTGCTCCTGGGTAAAAACACCCTTCCCTTCAAACACCGCACTGAATTAGTTTACAGTAAGAGTAAAACCAGTTTATTAAAGAAGAGCGTGGATTAAGTGATACCAAGTCAAAGATAAAGGTAGAAATGGTTACAAATAAATAAAAGTGAAAATGCATATCTAATAGTCTAACACTTAATCTAGCAAGATAGTCTTTTTTTTTCAAGATGGTGTGTCACTCCAGGTTAATTTTTGTCTCTCAAGTTCAGGCTGAAGATAACCCCTGCTGGTTTAGTTTTATGGCTAATATGTAAATTGTCTTGGATAGACCTGTTTACCACCTTTACCTAAGCTAGGCTGTCTTTCTCTTAAACATGTTCTAGTAACATTATCCAAAGGGAATTCATAACATCACATACAAGATTCACACAATGATATTGATATCCAGCATGTTATTAGTTTTTATATGATACCTCACAATGCATACTTTATACAATTATTATAGCAGTACTGTGTAGGGTATGAATACAGGGTGCCTAGGGTCACAAATACAAATAACATATCTATTTTAGAGTAGTAGATATGGTGCCAAAGTCGTCCCAGAGGTTCCTTTTAAATAGCAGAGAGACTTTAGCAATGACAATTCAGTACACACTGTGACAGATGTGAGACTTGGGAAATGTAAAGTGCTCAAATGACTATTCTGAAATGTGCTAGACAAGCGTGGACTTCTGGGACAATATGTATTAAATGGGCTTCCTGGGGAATCCCTGGATAGTGCGTAACATGACAACTCTGTCATGAAAAAAAACCCAACCTTTTAAAGTTACACCCTGAGGAGAGGCTACACCCTGAGAGGACCATTGACTGGTGATTACCTGTTCCCAGAGATTGGAGATCAAAAGGTCAAACTGTATAAAGAAAGGTCCACTCTACCCAGCCTTCCTTCTGGTTCCTGATCTAAAGACTGATATGAATGTCTAACCACGAGAAAAACCCATTTGTGGGGTTTGAAGGACTGACACCTACCAGAGCCCCTTTGTTGGAGTTGTGGGTGACCTTTGGTAAGCTTTTGAGCATGTGTGTAAGTTCTTTCATTGCTTTATATGTATATGCTTTCTCTGTGTGACTTTTACCTTAAGAATAAATAGGCTTCCTTAAAAGGAGCGGTGTGATAATTTGTAACTGCTGGCAATACACTGTTCATAGCTCTTAGAGAGAAAGCAAAGCACAGACTCTGGCTTTTAGGCAGATTGGCTTGATGGGAATCTCGCAGTGTAAGGCAGGGAGCTGCGCAGCCCTCAAAACCCCAGTCAAAAGACTGTGAGATACATCTCCTCCCAAGAGAGGGGCTGTCTGGGAGCTGGAAATCTTAAGTGGGCGCTCTCAAGAGACCACAGAAGGGGAAATACAGGTGCAGTTAACCTGAAACTGTGACACACACCTTCCTAGTGGAAAGCAAAAGAGGGTCCTGTGGCACCTTTGAGACTAACAGAAGTATTGGAAGCATAAGCTTTCGTGGGTAAGAACCTCACTTCTTCAGATGCAAGCCTGCATTCTTACCCACGAAAGCTTATGCTCCCAATACTTCTGTTAGTCTTAAAGGTGCCACAGGAGCCTCTGTTGCTTTTTACAGATTCAGACTAACACGATTACCCCTCTGATACTTGACACTTTCCTAGTGGGTACTCCTCAAAGGAACTGCGGAGATACCCTTGGGAAAGGTGTATCTTAATTTGCTATAACCTGTTTGCTAAACTCACATTTAACTCCAAATGTATTTAGGCAAGTATTTCTAGAGATCCTAACCTCTGGACTATAGTAGGGTTACCATATTTAATAAAGAAAAAAAGAGGACCCTCCACGGGGCCCTGGGCCTGCCCATTTCCCACCCCCAGCCCCGCCCCAACTCCGCCCCTTCCCTGTCCCAACCCCTCCCCCTCCTCCCTCCCACTCCCAGCCACGTGGAAAGGGCTGCCCGAGCAATACCAGCTTCACGGTTTGCTGGGCAGCCCCCAGACCCTGCGCCCCCAGCCGGCGCTTCCCCAGCGCAGCTGGAGCCCGGGAGGGGAAGCGCCCAGCCGGGGGCACAGGGTCTGGAGGCTGCCCGGCAAATCGTGAAGCTGGTAGCGCTTGGGCTTCGGGCAGCCCCTATGCCTCCGGACCCTGCGCCCCCTCCCGGGCTCCGGCGGCGCAGGGTCCGGAGGCATGGGGGCTGCCCAAAGCCCGTAGCGCTTGGCTCTTAAACAGAGCCAAAGAGTCAGGGGAGGAGCAGAGCCGCCACGGCCGGAGTCTCTGCTCCTCCCCTGACTCTTCGGTTCTGTTTAAGAGCCGAGCTGCCCAAGCGCTACCGGCTTCGGGCAGCCCCCATGCTCCGGACCCTGCGCCGCCGGAGCCCGGGAGGGGAAGTGCCCGGCCGGCGGCTGGGGTCCGGAGGCAAGGGGGCTGCCTGAAGCCCATAGCGCTCGGGCAGCTCAGCTCTTAAACAGAGCCGAAGAGTCAGGGGAGGAGCAGAGCAGCCGCTGGAGGGGAAGTGCCAGGCCGGCATTTTCCCAGACATGTTTGGCTTTTTGGCAATTCCCCCCGGACGGGGGTTTGATTGCCGAAAAGCCGGACATGTCCGGGAAAAACCGGACATATGGTAACCCTAGACTATAGCAACAATGGCTCCAGAGTCTCCAGACACCATTTCTTAGCCTGCTTATGGTCCAGGGTAGGGACTTATAGGGTGGAAACTCCTGCAAAAGCCAGTGGGGAACTTTGGATGGAGTGATTTATATAGACAGTTTGCTGAGCCAATGAGGAGCTAGGACTGCTCAGTCCTCAGTGACAGGGGACAGGCTGCCTCAGAGACAAAGGGGTTAGTTTTGGTTTCACTTTGGGGCTGTTTGACTATTGACCGAGTTTGGAGCTGAGAGAGGAGCAGTGCAGTCTGGGGAGTCTCTAATCAACTCCCACTCCCCACACAAAGAGAGATTTTGAACTACTGTGGGATTTAGTACTCGGCTCTCTATGAGCTAAGATCAAGTGTAATCAGGGAGTGCCAGCAATCAGGAAGGCAGAGAACCAGCCCAGTGCTGGCTACCTACAGCCATCCGAGACCTGCACAAAAATATTTGTTTTTAATTAAAAAATGAAAATGTTCACAGAATATTTTAAATGAAAGAAAAAACGTTTTCTCTCAAATTGATTTTACATAACATTCTTACCATTTTTCTCCAGCTCTGTTCACAGCCTGTTATATCAATATATAAATGTTATTAATTTGCTTTTTGGAATTTTGAGTAGAGGATAATCCATCATTATAATAAAGTAATTATTATTGTACTTTCTTTATTTCTCATCAGCTTTGCCCTCTTCCTTAAATATAAGGCAGAATGAATCTAAGCAGTTTAGAGACTGTTAATGTTAGTGTGACGTACACCACCTTCTGGCTGCCTGAGTATACATGTTAAACCAGCTACAGCTTTGTTTACACTAGCACTTTTGTTGGCAAAACTTGTCAGTCAGGGGTGTGAAAAAAACAAAAGTGCTGGTGTGAACAGTGCTATGTTGGCAGGAGAGGCTCTCCTGCCAACATAGCTAATGCCGCTCAGTGGTTTAATTATGCCCGCAGGAAAGCTCTCTCCCACCCGCAAAGAGCAGTTTCGCAGGAGACCTTAGAACGGCACAGCTGTTGCGGTACAGCTGTGCTGCTGGAAGGTCCGTAGTGGAGACATAACTTTAGAGTACGTCTACATTTTGGGCTTGTGAATACTTAAACCTCTGTAGCTCTTCAGTGAAGAGGCTATGCCAACAGGTGGGGATCTCCCATCAGTGTAGGTACTCCATCTCCCCGAGAGGCAGCAGCTAGGTAGACAGGAGAATTCACCCATTCGCCTAGAGTTAGGTCAGTTTAACTGCATTGCTTGGGGGGTGGATTTTTCACACCTTTAAGCAACCTAGTTATACTGACCTAATTTCCCACTATAAACCAGGCCTGAAAATGCTACAGCAGCATAGCTACAGTGCTGTAACTGTGCTGCTGTAGCACTTCAGTGTAGACAATACCGACCCCAGGAGGAGGGGTTCTCCACTGGTGTACGTAATTCATTTCCCCGAGAGGCAGCAGCTAGGTCATCAACCGAGCACTGTCTACATCAACAGTGGGCAAACTTTTTGGCCCAATAGCCACATCTGGGTGGGGAAATTTGTATGCGGGGCCATGAATGTTGGGCTGGGGCAGGGGATTGGGGGCAGGAGGGGTGTGGAGTGCGGGAGAGGCCTCACAGAAGAGGGTTGAGGTGCAGCAGGGGGCTCAAGGCCGGAGGTTAGGGGGCTTGGGGCAGGGGATTGGGGGCAGGAGGCGTGTGGAGTGCGGGAGAGGCCTCACAGAAGGGGGTTGAGGTGCAGCAGAGGGCTCAAGGCCGGAGGTTAGGGGGCTTGGGGCAGGAGGGGTGTGGAGTGCCGGAGAGGCCTCACAGAAGGGGGTTGAGGTGCAGCAGAGGGCTCAAGGCCGGAGGTTAGGGGGCTTGGGGCAGGGGATTGGGGGCAGGAGGGGTGTGGAGTGCGGGAGAGGCCTCACAGAAGGGGGTTGAGGTGCAGCAGAGGGCTCAAGGCCGGAGGTTAGGGGGCTTGGGGCAGGGGATTGGGGGCAGGAGGGGTGTGGAGTGCGGGAGAGGCCTCACAGAAGGGGGTTGAGGTGCAGCAGGGGGCTCAAGGCAGGAGGTTAGGGGGCTCAGGGCAGGGGGTTGGTGTGCGGGGTGCAGGAGGAGTTCGGGGTGCGGGCACTGGCCAGACGCTGCTTACCTCGAGCGGCTCTGGGGTGACAGAGGCACGCAGTGCAGCTAAGGCAGGCTCCCTGCCTGCCCTGGCCCCGTGCCACTCCCAGAAGTGGCCAGCATGTCCAGCAGTGGCTCCTCGGGGCAGGCGGCTCCACTGTGCTCTGCCCTCGACTGCAGGTACTACCCCCGAAGCTCCCATTAGCCACGGTTCCCAGTCCCTGGCCAATGGGAGCTGCGGGAGGTGGTGCCTGCAGGTGAGGGCACCGTAGGGAGCCCTCTGCCCTCCCCTCCCCCATGGTGCCGGCCAGTTCTGGGAGCGGAGTGGGGCCAGGGCAGGCAGGGAGCCTGCCTTAGCCCCACTGCGCCATGGGGCTGGCAATCCCGTGGGCCGGATTGAAAGCCCTGATGGGCCGGATCCAGCCCGCAGGCCATAGTTTTCCCTCCCCTGGTCTATATCCAGGGTTAGGTTGGTATAGCTGAGAGTTGAACCTGTACCAATGTAAGTTTCTAGTACAGACCAGCCATTAGAATCTCTCTGGGCTGCCTTAGACCAACTGAATTAGACTCACTTGATCTTACCAACAAGAAACTCGCACCCACTCTTTGCCATCACCCCTGAGCGATGCAGTTATACTGTCCTAACCTCCGGTGTAGACAATGCTATGCCAATAGGAGAGTTTCTCCCGCCGACATAGCGACTACCTCTCACGGAGGTGGATTACTCCAATAGGGGAAGCTCTTCCAGTGGTGTAGTAGCATCTTCACTAAGACCTGGTCTACATTACAGAGTTAGGTTGATAAAAGGCAGCTGAGGTTGACCTTAGTGTCTACACTATAATTTGGCTCCTACCAATGTAGCTGCCTTGCTATGCCAATTTAGGCCTTGTCTACACTACAGTTAGGTCGACGTAAGGCAGCTTACATCAACCAAACACTAAATTGTAGCTCCGACTGATGTAATTCACCGACTATACTGTCAATAGCACTTAGGTCGATGAAGTTAGGTCAATGCAGTGTCAGTATAGACCCTGCGTTGCTTTCATTGACTATTACTGGTTTTCAGAAGCTGTGCCACAATGCCTCACACTGACAGTTAAATCGATGGAAGTGCTCCTGGTGAGGATGCACACCACTGACACAAGGAGCGTAGTGTGGACACGCAAAAGTGATTTAATTACTGCAGCACCTGTATGCAGACATAACTAAAATAAAAATTCTTTACACAATATTTTAAAATTCTGCAAATTTTATTCGTCAAAATAATACTACATAATCATGCCAGTTTCAATTATTTTGGTAATTTATTACAAAATGCCTCTCAGCAAGTATGTCTGTAACAATACAGACACACACAAATTTTCCCCTAGGAGTAGACAGTTAAAGAAACCCCTATGACAACCCAGTTCCTGTTTCTCTGCCCTCCCCCACCTGGGGGGCCAGACACTCAGAACCCCTCCCCCCAAGTCCAGCTGTGGGGCCCTCCTAACTGAGATACCTGCACTCCCTCCCCTCCAGAGCCCAGCCATGCCCCCACAGCCCAGACACCAGCCCCCTCCCTCTCAGAACCCAGCTGTGGCCCCCCCAGCCAATACTCCTGTCACCCTACTGTGCAGGGATCCAGAAGGAGAAACAGCCTGCTTGTGTGGAGTTTCCTGCATGCCGCTGTCTCCTTCCCTCAGGGCGTGCTGGGAACTGCAACTGTGAGGAACCCTCTAGCTCCCTCTCCCCAGCCCACCTCTCAGAGTCTTCTATGTATAAGCTGGGCTCTGCCGGCTCAGCACTGCAGACCATTTCTGTGGGGGAAAGGAAATTATGCTAAAAAAACATTAATTTCTGCAAAATTCTGCATTGTGAAGTGGTGCAGAATTCCCCCAGGAGTAAAAAGACTGTTGTTCTGCATTCCTCACTATGAAGATTAGTCATGCAAATGGATTCCTCCCATCACTTGAGTTTGCACCTCAGAGCATGTAGCAAGAGGGAGATAAAAATCCCAAATAAAAGGAAGTAGGGCTCTCTATGCTGCTTGGACTCTGGGGAAAAGGGTTTTCTAGACATAAGTAAGAGATCTCCAGCTGCTTATCCTGGGTTAGCCCTAAAGGACATATAAAGCTTCCTTATTATAAAAGCTTCTACTACCATTTGAAAATTAAGATTATAACTTATTTGTATATATGTTTACATGCTTTAACCTTCTAAATAACTCTTGTTTCCCTTTCCTATTTAATAAATCTTTATATAATTTCCTATAGAATTGGCTACAACTGTTGTCTTTGGAGTGAGGTTTAAGGTGCAATTTACCTAGGGTAATAGACTCATCCTTTGGGACAAGAAGTAAACTGAGTATTACTGCAATCTTGGTGTAAGGGACAGACCAGGGAGCCAGGAGAGGACCCTGTCCCACACAGGGGTGAAGACACCATAAGGGAACTCTTCTCTTTTTGTTTAAACTGGCCAGCATTCACAGCCCTGCAGAACTCATTGCAGGACTTATCTGCAAGGAAGGGTGCTGGGGGTTGTGTGCAGTGCTGAATGCAGAAAGGTGAGGAGCACGTTATATTGTTGATGTTTTAGTATTTTTGTTAGTCTTAATCCTCTCCTTCCCTAGAGCCTCTGTGTCCTGTCCTCAGTTGAGTCCCCTGTGTAATATTGTTCTGTGTATGGCTTTTCATTGGTTGATGCTGATATTAATCTGTTGTGTTGTTCATGTACTGGGTTATGTTCCTGGTGAATAGGATAGTAGTATTTTCCCAAGGGAGGGCACCCCTTGTGTCCCAGGCACAGAGAGGAGTCACTTTGGGTGTGGGCATCAGGTGCTGAAATAAAGAACCAAGGACCCAACCCACGTGAGGAGGGGAGAGAAGCCACGGGTTTCTGATTAGCAAGTACCAGGGGAGAAGGCTTGTGGCATGCCTTGGGAGAGAGGCTACATTTAAATTACAAAGCAACATGAATTCATGCTGCAACAAGTGGGAGGCTGAAACAGATGGCAGCCTGCTGAATGGGTTGTTCATCTGTGCATCGTCCATTGTTCCATTTTAAGGTGTACAGATTATCACATTCTTTTCTCTAAAAATCACTATGTTGGCTATTTTATTTTTAATATAGTGCCCTAATCACACAGGAAGTCGCAGCTATTATTACTCTCCCTTCATTTAATATTAATGGCTGTAGGGATTTACAGCCTGCCTCTTTTGTCAGCCTTTCTCCTCTGCATTCCCTCTTCCTCACAATTCATTTATCTTCTTCCCTCTCCGTTTTCTCCCTCTTCCACAGTATATTTTACTTGAGGACAGCCCGGCTGCTTCTCAGAAACTGCTCAGTACTGCTGCCAAAGAAGCCGTGGGATCTGTTTGACACATCTCTTGAAGATAAGTGCTACCAGTGGTGCTTCCTTGCAGCTTGGCCATGGTATTAAATGGCAACTGCAAAGCAGCCAGGCTGTTGAGAGGTACATAGAGTAGGAGAAAGAAAAGGGGCAGGAGAAGAGGGTGAAATTAGAGCAATGGAAAGAAGGAGAGGGGCAGGTTTCCATGGCCGCCTCCACTGTGGTCCCAATTCAGCAGTCCATCCTTATTCAGCAGCATGAGCTTAAATGCTTTGCTGAATAGGGATGGAGCTAAATACATGTTCAGATGCTTTGCTGAATTGGTGTCCATGAGTTCATATGACATTTAAGCAGCAGTTTGTGGACTTCTAACAACTTGAAACTTGCTTTCTGTTGTGAAAAATCAAATCTGGTGCCTCATTCAATATGCTGTCAAGTTAGTACAGAACTAAATCTTTCAGTTCTTTGTCATATAGATTTAAAAAATGAAGAGGCTGATCTGTACTGTAGGAAGAGATGTTGCTTATTTGTGTGATAAATATATGTCTGTCATAAAATTTATACTAGCAGGGGGAAAATGTACTTGAAAAAACAATAAACCCTGGACCCTGAAGTGGGGCTAGATTGTCTTATTTCCCAGTGAATGATGGCAATTTCTTTGAGATATCAGAAGCTATAAAACATAAATTGATGTGGATTCATATTTATATGGTGTAATGTCATATTGTGTGCGTAACATCATAAATTGAAAGCTACAAAGCATTTTACTAGGAATGATAGATTTATTTCAAAATTGGTGGAAATTTAAATGAATGGTTATGGGTTAGGTTTGCATAAATCAGTGTCTTTTCTTTCACCTAAATGAGGTACCAGACATTAGCCTCACTGGGGGAAAAGGTTGACAGATATAAATTGGAATTTAAGCTTCTTAATGCAGATTCGATATATTCTCTGTAGGCTTATAAATTTGAAAATTTCACTTGTTACAGAAATTTTGTACTGATAAATAAGAAACTGAGAGTTAAATGCATCAGGCATTTACAGTTCACATGAATGTACAAGAAGAATAGGGTTTAAATCACATTTGTCTTGATAGAAATGGTGTAATAAAATAGATAAATAAACATGCAAATGCAGCAGGTTAAGCTATTATGCTGATATGATTTGGGAATGTCCTAAAATGTAATAACTGGGGCTGTAACAAAAAAGTGTGTGCTTCCCCCCCCCCCCAGACTATTGAAATGAAAATTAACAATTTTCCATGGAAAATTTTAATGGGACAATACATATTAAATAGATTTCCTGGTGAATCCCTGGGGATTGGGTAATTCTACAATTCCAGTTATGCAAAAAATCCAGTCTTTTGAAGCTACATCTTGAGGAGGTGCTACAGCCTGATAAAGCCATTGTCTGATGAATACCATTTAGGAGCTGCGCCTGGAGTCAAACTGCGAGATTGGGTTGACGTGTCTGACCAGCATGCTGAGACAACAGATGTAACTGATTGGAAGTTTCATTGGTGGATGAAATGCAAGTTTAATGAAGTAAGGATTCTAAGCTTATCTTGGCCAAGTAGGTGCAATTAAAATGACCCCTGCCTTGTCCAAAAAATAAGAAAGGCACCCCCTAGTGCTAGACTGAACTCATTTTATAACCCTGTAAACGTCCGGTGCGGGGGTCGGGCCCTCTCAGGGGCCGTCGGGGGCCAGGCCGCCTCACTACACGGCCTGGATCGGTCTCAGGGTTCCGCCCCTCTGGCAGGGACTAGGCCAAAGGTACACGGCCTCTGCAATGAGCTCCTGCTCTCCGTCAGGGTCCGGCAGTAACTCAGGCCCGGGCTCCGGTCCTCACTGCCGGAGCTGGGGATTACAAAGTCAGTCAAGCCCCCGCGCTAGCTCAGGGCGGGGCAATAAACAGTAGTTCGGGCGCTCAGCTCCGTGGATCCGGAGCTGCGCCCTGACAAACTCAGGACGTCCCAGGCCCTTATTCAGGGGAGGGCAACCCCCAATAGTCCAGGGCGCTCAGAACCTTCCTTCAGGCTGAGCAGTAAAGTCAGGAGTTCAGGCCCGGCCCTCAATCAGGGCGGGGCAGCACACAATAGTCCAGGGGGCTCAGAACCTTCCTTCAGGCTGAGCAGTAAAGTCAGGGGTTCAGGCCCGGCCCTCAATCAGGGCGGGGCAACAAACAATAGTCCAGGGGGCTCAGGACCTTCCTTCAGGCTGAGCAGTAAAGTCAGGGGTTCAGGCCCGGCCCTCAATCAGGGCGGGGCAGCACACAATAGTCCAGGGGGCTCAGAACCTTCCTTCAGGCTGAGCAGTAAAGTCAGGGGTTCAGGCCCGGCCCTCAGTCAGGGCGGGGCAGCACACAATAGTCCAGGGGCTCAGGACCTTCCTTCAGGCTGAGCCCAGGCAGGGTTAGTAGCCCCAGGCCCTCAGTCAGGGCGGGGCAACAAACAATAGTTCAGGGGCTCAGGACCTTCCTTCAGGCTGAGCCCAGACAAAGTTAGTAGGCCCAGGCCCTCAGTCAGGGCGGGGCAACAAACAATAGTTCAGGGGTTCGGGTTCAGGTCTGGGTATCAGGAGCTGAGCACGGACAAACTCGGGACGCCCCAGACCCTCAGTCAGGGTGGGGCAACAAGCACTCGTTCAGGGCAGCAAGCAATAGCTCAGTGGCGGTGCCAGAGCGCTGGCTGGAGGGGGAGACTGCCACCCGTTAAGTGGGGTGGCAGGGGGGACACAGGCCCACCCACTCCACTGTGTCCCAGCCCGGGGCCCTAAGAGCGGCAGTCAGTCTGCCGCTGTGTTGGTGGGGTCCTGACCGCAACACACCAACATGGGTTCGCTCTCTGTTGTAGCTAGACTGGGGTCAGCTACCCCCGGGCTGATTTCCATTTCCTCCTCCATTTGTACCTGCTCCCCGCTGGGCTCGGCAACGGGGTCCCACACCATGGGTTCCTCACTTCGCAGAGGGTCGTCCGGGTCGGGTTGCTCCTCCGGTCTCCGGTCAGGGGGGCGCTCGGGCCCCTCCTCGGGGTACCGTGCTCGGGGCAAGGGTGGCCAGTCTACCTCGGGGTACCTTGCTTGGGGAAGGCTTGGCCAATCCACGTCGGGGTACCTGGCTCTGGGGAGGTCCGGTCGGTCGGTGTCCGGGTATCTGGCTCTGGGGCAGCTCGGTCCGTCCGTGTCCGGGTACCTGGCTCTGGGAAGCCTTGGTCTCGCCGGAGCTCGCACCGGCACGTCTGGCCTCTCCGGCTGCTGGGCTCTAACTGAGGGCTGGGGCCTGGCTCTTATACTTCCTGTCCCGCCCCTTGACTTCCGGGGGGCGGGAACAGGTGGCGGTGGCTCCGCCCACTTGGGTGCCAATTCAGGCTCCTCTCCCTCAGGGGCCGTCGGGAGCCGGCTGGAGTTTTCTGTGCTCCCTTCTCCCTCCGTCCTCCCTGGCCCCTTTCTGCTGCTGCTGTTGCTGCTTTTGCTGCCGCTGCTGCTGCTGCGTGCGTGAGTGAGGAGTGCGGAGGGGGGGGCCTTGCCGGCCTGCCCCCCCCCCTCGCCCTCGCCTCCGGAGGGAGAAGCATCGGCCCCCCAACGCCAACACCGATACCATCTGGGGGCCCACCCGCCTGCTTGCTTGCCTGCCTGGCCGGTTGCCCGGCCGGCTGACTGCCGCTCGCTGCTGCTGCTGTTCCTGTGTGGGAGCCGCTGCCTCCGTCGCGGAGTGCGAAGAGACTGCGTCCCTGGTTCGGGAGATTGTGGAGGGGGTTGTTTGAGGACTGTGTTTTGAGTGACTTTGCCATCTTTGCTCCTGGGGTGGTGGTGCCCCCAGTCGCGTTAGGAGTGTGGACGGTACTGAGCCTCTCGTTTGTAATTCCTCGGACTGGAAGCCGTCGCTTGCCAGGAAGCTCCGAGGTCGACTTGGGATCCTGCTGTCCCGTCCCCCGTAGCGGACTGTTGAAGGGGGTGCGGGGGGGGTGCGGTGCCCCCCCCTTCGTTCATCTACTCCCCCTCTACCACCACCCCCACCGCCGACAGCTGCCGACAACCCCTCCACCGCCCCGCGTGCCACCTGGACCTGCTTTTCGCCCCTCGGCAGGGCTGTTTGCTCCCCCCGCCATTTCCATCGTCCGGGACTGTTTACTTGCAGCAGTGAACGGCGGAGCCTGCGCTTCGCGAACGCTGTGGGTGCACCTTTTCCTTCGCCCTGGACTTCTCCTGCCCCCCAACTACGTTTCGCTGGTGGGGTCCCCTCCCTGTAGCCCCCTTTGTATTAGTTGGCCCTACCCTACCCCCCTCCTTTTGAGCCCCTTCGGTTTATTTTGTTTGGTGCCCATTCCCCCCCCCCTCGGTTCCTAGCCTGCTGGCTGTGTTCCCGGCCCTGTCCTTGGGCTGCGGCTGGCTGGAGTTTTTCCTCCTACCCCTCCTTGTCCTTGGGCTGCAGCTGGCTGGACATTCCATTCTGTTTCCGAGCCGCTGCTCCGGTGCACCCCCCCCTTCGCCCCCCCCGCGCGCGCTTGTGCCCCCGTTTTGTTGCCCCCTCCCCTTTTGCACTGTTCACCCCCCCCCCTTTGTGTTGTCTTTTGCCTAGAGGGGAGGAGCGGCTGCAGGTTGTGATGGCGGGGGACTCTGCCCCTGCCCCTGCCCCTGCCCCGTCGTCCCCGCCCACCCCAGTGGCCGGCCCCTCGGCTGGCCCTGTCCCGGATACCGCCGCTGCCACGGCTGCCCCCTCCACCGGCAGGAAGGGCCAAGGGAGGAAGAAGGGCAAGGGCCCCGCCCGTGGAGCCAGACCTCCTGCGGGCAGGGCTACGGTCCCCGCTGCGGCCCCAACACCGGCCGCGGCCCCTCCCTCTCCTGCCGTCCCTTCCACCAGCTCTGGTGGCGCTCCACCTCCGGCCCCCAGAGCATACGCCCAGGTGGCCGCCGCCTCTTTGCGTGCCGCCCCGTCGTCCGCCCCGACCGCCGCCTTTGGGCCTGTCCCTGGTGACCACGGCCCCTTCCCCTCGCTGACTAGGAGGCATGGCGTCCGTTGCCATTTGGTGCCTGCCTCGCCCCACATTGAGACCTATGTGCGGGCCTTGGCGAGGGTGGTGGGGCCTACGGCCATCGTGGCGGCCTCCAAGATGTACGGGAAGGCCGTGTTCTTCCTGGCGTCGGTGGCCGCTGCGCAGGAGGCGGTGGAACGAGGCCTGGCGGTGGGAGGCGTGTTTGTGCCCTTGGAACCCCTGGAGGACCTGGGCGTACGGGTGCTCTTGACCTCCGTCCCGCCCTACCTCCCCAACGCCGCCCTGTTGCCGGCCCTCTCCACCCTGGGGAAGCCCATTTCCATTCTGAGCTCTCTCTCATTGGGCTGTAAGGACCCTGCCCTCCGGCACATCCTGTCTTTCCGCCGGCAGGTCCAGCTTCAGCTGCCACCGGCGGCGGGTGCCGGAGTGGCGCTCGAGGGGTCCTTCCTGGTGCCCTACCGGGGGGTCCATTATCGGGTCCACTATTCGACGGGGGAGGCCCGGTGCTTCCTCTGCCGGGCGCCGGGGCATGTCCGGAGGGACTGTCCCCTGGCCCGGCCTGGAGGGGCGTCCGAGACCCCCGGGGCCCGGGAGGGTGCCGGCCCTGTCATCGCCGGCAACCCTGGCGGTTCGGACACTGCTGCTGCCGCCGCCCCTCCTCCTTCTGCCGCGGTTCCCGCTCTGGCCGCGGAGACGGCCGGGCGGGCGGGCCTTGCCGTCGCCGACCCTGGATCGGCGGGGCATGTGGAGGAGAGGGCGGGGCGGCTTCCGCCGGCCGCGGGGAAGGGCCCGCCCCAGGGGGAGGTTTCCCTCGCCCCTGCTGTCCCTCCGACCCTGCCGCCCCGAGCCCCGGAGCCATCGCCCTTGCCCTCTGGCCCTGCCCCTGCTGACCGGCCCTCCACCTCCTCTTCCACCTCGGGGGGCTGGGTGACCGTCCGGGGGAAGCGCGGTGCCCGCAGGTCGCGGGCTCTCTCCCTCCCCTCTGATGAGGAGGGAGAGCAGGCCCCCCGAAAGATGCCGCGGGGGGCCGACGTTGTTAGTTCTGTTTCCGCGCCCCCGGACGGTGCCCAGCAGGAGGTGCCGGCCATGGAGACCGTGGATGCCGTGGCAGTGGCTGGGGAAACTTCTGTCCCCTTTGTTGAGCCCACACCTGAGGAGGCTTCCGTAGCGGTTCTCCCGGCCCTTGCTCCATCCGTGCCCCCCGCCGCCGCCGCCGATGCCGGGGCGGCCTTTGTCTCCGTGACTGGCGGGGAGGTCGCCGGGGCCGAGGGGACCGCTTTCGCCTCCATTTTCGATGAGATCGAGGCCCTGGGTCTGACCCCGGTTACCCAAGGGGAGGACGACCCTCTGCCAGCGGGCCCCGATCCGGGTGCTGGCTTAGTCCCGCCCCCTTCTCCTGCTCCCGGTTCCTCGCCCCACTCTGCCGCTCCCGACTTAGTCCTGGGAGAACCCTTAGCCCTACCCGCCAGCCCGGCCGCGACTACCATCTCGTGCACGGCCGCCGAGCCCCTCGGGGCGACGGCCGTTGCTGAGCGGCCGGTTCCTATCCCCGATCCTGCCCCTTCCATCCTTCCTGCCCCTGAGGCTTCCCCTGCCCCTGCTGCCTCCGTCCCCTCGGATGCTGACCTTGGCCGAGGGGAGCCGCAGTCTAGCGGCTTGGCAGCGGGAGATGGGGAGCCCGTTCCCGTTCCCGTCCCTGATCCTGTCCCCTCTCCTGCCCAAGTCCCTGTTCCCGTCTCGAGCCCCGCCCCTACTCCCGCCCTTGCCCCAGATCCTGTCCCCGAGGTGTCTCCTTTTGCCACCTCTGGTGTTACTGCCGCCCCCGGGGTTGTCGCATCTCCGTTGCCTGCAGACAACCCTCAGGGGGCGGTTTTCGTGTCTCCCCTTCCTGCTACTGTTGGGGCTGCGTTGTTCCCTCAGCCGCTCTCTCCTTTGCCGGGGATGGGGACGGGCTGCCCAGCGCAGCAGCGCCGGAGCTCGGCCCCTTGTTTGTCCGTCACCGTGGGCCGCGAGGACCCTTCAGGGGCCCCGCCGGAGGATGGCGGCGGCTTGGCCGCTGCCTCCCCCTCCGCGCTGCGGGATGAGCTGAGCCTCTTTCTATCGGATTCCCGTGGTTCCCAGGGTAAGGTGCAGCTCGCCCTTCAGCGCTGGGGGGACTTCCATCTCGTCCTCCGGGCCGTGAAGGCGCTTTTGGGGGAGGGGCGGGGGTCCGGTCGGCGGGACATCGCGGCCTATCGGCGGGCCCGCAGATTCCGCGACTCCCTTTTGACCTTCGGAGTCGAAACCGGGATCTTGCGGGGCCCGCTGGGGGCCGATGATCCCTCCGCCCGTGAGGATCTGCCCCAGCCCTCCGTATGACAGCTACCACCTTTGCGTCGTTGAACACCCGGGGCTGTAGGGTGGGTTTCCGCAGGAGCCAGGTGCTCTCCTTCCTTCGGGAGGGGGGGTACTCTGTGATTTTCCTGCAGGAGACCCACACGGCTCCGGCCGTCGAGGCTAGCTGGCGGCTGGAGTGGGGAGACGGGGTTTATTTTAGCCACCTCAGCGCCCATTCGGCTGGAGTGGCCACCCTGTTCTCCCCGGGGCTGCGGCCTGAGGTGCTGGGGGTCGCCGAGGTCGTGCCAGGCCGCCTGCTGCACGTCCGGGCCCGTGTGGAGGGGCTGGTTCTGAACTTGGTCAACGTCTATGCCCCGACCACGGGCTCGGAACGCGTGCCTTTCTATCAGCGGGCGGCGGCCTTCCTCGGCACTCTGGATTCTCGCGAGTGCCTGGTCCTGGGCGGGGACTTTAACACCACCCTCGAGGACCGGGACCGCTCCGGGCCTGAGTCTTCCCAGGCAGCCGCGGGCGTCCTCAGGGAGATCGTAGACCATCACTCCCTGGTGGACGTCTGGCGCGACCACCACCCGGACGACGACACCACCTTCACCTATGTCCGGGTGGAGGACGACCGGTCGCGCCACTCCCGGTTGGACCGCATTTATTTGTCCCGTTTTCATCTGGCGCGGGCCCATGCCTCCAGCGTCCGGCCGGCCCCGTTCTCAGATCACCACCTGGTGACCGTGACGGCCTCTCTCAGTTCCGAGCGGCCGGGGCCGGCCTATTGGCATTTTAATAATAGTTTGCTGGAGGACGTGGGCTTCGTGGCATCCTTCCGGGAGTTCTGGCTGGCCTGGCGGGGGCAGCGACGCGCCTTTCCCTCGGCGCGGCGGTGGTGGGATGTGGGGAAGGTCCGCGCGCGGCTCTTCTGCCGGAACTACACCCGGGGCGCCAGCCGGCGGCGGGATGCGTTGTTAGGGCAGTTGGAGCGGGAGGTTTTGGAGCTGGAGAGGCGTCTGGCCTCCGGCCCCGAGGATCCACCCCTCCGCGCGGCGTACCGGGAGAAGCGGGAGGAGCTCCGGGCCCTGGAAGACCACCGGGCCCGGGGCGCGTTTGTTCGATCCCGCATCCGTCTCCTTCGGGAGATGGATCGCGGCTCCCGCTTCTTCTACGCTCTGGAGAAACGGAGGGGGGCCAAACAGCATGTCACCTGCCTCCTGGCGGAGGACGGCGCCCCCCTCACGGATCCGGAGGAGATGCGTGGCAGGGCCAGGGCCTTCTACGCCGCTCTTTTCTCCCCAGATCCGACCGACGCCGAGGCCTGCAGGGTGCTCTGGACCGAGCTCCCGACGGTCAGCGCGGGCGGCCGAGACCGGCTGGAGCTGCCTCTTTCTCTGGCTGAGTTCTCGGCGGCCCTCCGGCTCATGCCCACTAACAAATCTCCAGGCATGGACGGGCTGACCGTGGAGTTTTACCGCGTGTTCTGGGACGTCCTCGGCCCAGACCTCGTCACCGTCTGGGCCGAGTCCTTGCAGAGCGGGGTCCTCCCTCTCTCGTGCAGGCGAGCAGTGCTCGCCCTGTTGCCGAAGAAGGGGGACCTCCGCGATTTACGAAACTGGCGTCCCATCTCGCTCCTCAGCACGGACTATAAGGTCGTAGCGAAGGCCATCTCGCTGCGGCTGGGGTCCGTGCTGGCGGACGTGGTCCACCCCGACCAGACCTGCGCCGTCCCGGGCCGGAGCATCTTTAACAACCTGTACTTGGTCCGGGACCTATTAGAGCTGGGGCGTAGGGATGGTCTGTCGTTCGCCCTCCTGTCTCTGGACCAGGAGAAGGCGTTCGACAGGATGGACCACGGGTACCTCCTGGGCACTCTGCGGGCATTCGGCTTCGGGCCCCAGTTTGTGGGCTTTCTCCAGGTGCTGTACGCTGAGGCGGAGTGTCTGGTCAGGCTCAACTGGACCCTGACCGAGCCGGTCAGCTTTGGGCGGGGAGTACGGCAGGGGTGCCCCCTCTCGGGCCAGCTGTACGCTCTGGCGATCGAGCCCTTCCTCTGCCTCCTCCGCCGGAGGTTAGCAGGGTTGGTGCTCCGGGAGCCGGAGCTGCGGCTGGTCCTGTCGGCGTACGCCGACGACGTGCTCCTCGTGGTCCAGGACCCTGAGGATCTGGTGCGGGTGGAGGCCTGCCAGGCCGTTTATTCGACCGCCTCCTCCGCCCGGGTCAACTGGGCCAAGAGCTCTGGCCTGGTGGTCGGGGACGGTTGGCAGGCGGGCTCCCTCCCACCCGCGCTTCAAGCCATTCGGTGGAGCGCGGGCCCGCTGCTCTATCTGGGCGTTTATCTTTCCGCCACGCATCCCTCTCCGCCGGAGAACTGGCTAGATTTGGAGGCCAGGGTGCGTGAGCGGTTGCGGAGATGGACGGGACTGCTCCGGTGTCTCTCCCTGCGGGGGAGGGCGCTGGTGCTGAACCAGCTTGTCCTGTCCATGCTCTGGCACCGGCTCAACACCCTGAGCCCGACCCCGGGACTCCTGGCCAGGCTCCAGAGGATAGCCCTGGAGTTCTTCTGGCCTGGACTGCACTGGGTCTCTGCGGGGGTTCTGAGTCTTCCCCTGGAGGAGGGGGGACAGGGCCTGGTCTGCCTTCGTAGCAAGGTCCATGTCTTCCGCCTCCAGGCCCTGCAGAGGCTCCTTTATGGTGAAGGTAGTCCGGCATGGAGCACGTTAGCGCACGCCTTCCTCCGCCGCCTCCGAGGGCTCCGATACGACCGGCAGCTCCTTTTTCTTCATCCGAGAGGTCTTCCGCGAGACCTCTCGGAGCTGCCGGTCTTCTACCAGGACCTTCTCCGGACCTGGAAGCTTTTCTCGGCGACCAGGTCCATTGTGGCCACCGAGGGCGCGGATCTCCTCGCGGAGCCCCTGCTGCACAATCCCGATCTTCGTGTGCAGGTGGCGGAGTCGCCCTCGGTGAGCCGGAGGTTGGTCCTGGCGGAAACCACCAGGGTCGGAGACCTCCTGGACTACACCAGAGGGGACTGGGTGGATCCCCGCGCGCTTGGTCGGCGCATGGGGCTCTCCACCCTCGTGACCCCTCTGCGTGTACTCCAGGAGGTGGGCGCTGCATTGTCACCTCCTGCTCTCAGCTTCCTGTGGCGGGCCCTGCGGGAGGGTGTTCCCCGCCCACCCCTCACCCCGGGCCCTCCGGACCTTCTTCTCGGGCCCCTGTTCCATGAGCCCCCCCGGCTCTCCCGCTCCCATAACCCGAGCCGGCTGCGCGCTTTGAAGCCGGTCCAGTTTCGAACCGCGCCTAGGGACTATCTGTACGCGCTCGTGCTTCACACGTTGCATCACCTCACCCTCGTGTCCCGCCCCGACACCAAGTGGAGGGACTATCTGTTACCTGTGGAGGGTGAGGAGCCCCGGTGGACCAGCCTTTATTCCACCTTAGTTCCAAGGCCCGCCGGGGACATTGGTTGGCGGCTCCTTCATGGGGCCGTGAGCACGGGCGTGTACTTGGCGCGGTTCACCCCTATTCCTGAGGCCTGCCCATTTTGTGGCATTAGGGAGACCCTGGCGCACGCTTATCTTGAGTGCGCCAGGCTGCAGCCCCTTTTCCGGCTTCTCCAGAACCTCTTGTTGAGGTTCTGGCTACATTTTTCCCCGCACTTGTTTATTTATGCACACCCTGTCCATGGCCCCACTAAGTCGCGAGACCTCCTCGTCAACCTCTTCCTGGCCCTGGCCAAACTTACCATCTATAATACCAGGGAGAAGATGTTGGACGAGGGGGTGCTTTGCGACTGTGGGGCCTACTTTCACACCTCTTTGGTTTCACGTCTCCGTGCGGAGTTTCACTGGGCAGCGTCCGCTGGCTCCCTTGCCACCTTCGAGGAGCAGTGGGCGCTGTCCGGGGTTCTCTGCTCGGTGTCCCCATTTGGTTCCCTGATTTTGAACCTTTGACCGTCACCTTGTTCCCTGTTTTTTTATTGGTTGTCCCACGTAATCATTTGGTACTGGGTTCAGTGGTCCCTCCCGCTAGGCTGGGGGAGGGGCTTTTAGTAGTGGGCGGCTAAGCCCGCCCACTTCCCGGTTTGCCAATACGGCCTCACTACAAACCCCTACATGTAGAAGAGTAGTGACTTCCTATCTCAGCAAATGACTGTGAGAGGAATCCCTGACAAGGGATGAGGAAAGGGGTTGGGAGGGAGAACTGGAGGCAAAATGGATGAATAACTGGATGTTATTACTTCCAAAGCCCATTTGTTGGATGTTATTCTCTCCCATGCAGGCTGGGAATGGGAAAGACTGTATCTAGAGTGTTGGGGAGGGGAGGATAGTACAGAAGGTGGTTCAGGCTCTCAACCAAGCCATCAAAATTGTCATTTAGCTGACATGGATGGCTGGGATGAAGTAGCTGTCGCAGTTGGTTGGCTTCTTGGTCTCCTGGCTGGTGGTTCATGTGGCCTGTGGAAATTCGAGAAATGAATTGGGAAGATCAATGGGCTATTTGAGACTTGCTACATTTTCTTTTATTTGCAGGTGTATAAATTTTAGTGGCTCTAAGGGTAACTCATCAGTCAATTTGGAGAATAACTTGTGGCCATCCAAAGTGGGATCCTCAGCAGTATTCTGTGATTCCCTAGGGAAACTGGACGCCTAGGGCCAAGATGATCGTCACATTATGATCATGGTGGAAATGGACCAGGCTGCCATATCAGCTGCATGTAAGGAGAACTGTAATAACGCTCTCATTAAGAGTTGCCCTTCATTGTTGATGTCCTTAAATTGTTTGAAGTGCTCCTCCAGCAAATGCACAATAAAGGTGTTGAATTTATTGTAATTCTGATAGCCATATTTTGATGTGAGCACTTGGTGGTTTGAAATGCAATGTTACAGAGGAGTAACTCTTGCAACTGAAGAGATGAAGTCACTTCTGCTCCTTGTTGTAATGAGAAGACTTTGTTTTGTGCTGATTATCACACTTGTTTACTGTTTCCACAACCAGGGAATTCAGTAAAAACTCTGAGTACTTGGCTAGAACATAATAGTTTTGTTGGTACATTTACAGGTAGTGGAAGGTGTAGCTGGAGTCTGCCAGATGGTCTTAGCAAGTTCTAATAAAGCCAGATTCACAAGAAGGGCTGCAGGTGCAGAAGCTGAAGCATCTAAAATATCCAGGAGCTTATGATGAGAGTCTTGGACCTTCACTATAGTGATTTGAAACATATATCCACTATGCACTTCATCAGCTCCTGAAATTATCTAAAGTTATTTGCCATAAAAGGTGGTAGAGGCATTAGAGACTCATCCAGAGATGAGGAGATATTCATGTGAGATGTTATCTCCTTGTCAGCCCTTGCCTTCTGCTCCTCAAAAATTTCCTCTGCTGGCTCTGGTTGGTGGGGTGTGAGTAAGAGTTCAGGGGAATGGGTCTGCCTATTTGCCCTGCAAGAGTGACTCAGAACACTTAGGAATTGTTGGCAGTACATGGCCCAGGGGGTGCAATAAAGACCCTGGGAGAACCCATAAGGTGAAGGAGGAGCCATCCACCATTGGTAACACCAGGGAGACAGAGGACGAGGTCATCAGAATAGGTAAAAGAATGGTGTCTTGAAGACTATACCATTGAACTGAAATCTGAGAATCAGAAAACTCATCAACATTTTTGGCGGGGGAGAGGATGATAACTGTTTGCTCTGGATTGTCAACACTGGGGTAAAAGAGGTTTTAGAGAAAAGTGGAGAGTCTGGGACCTAGAAGCTCTCAGTTACTTCTGGGGGAATTCTGCGCCACTGTGCAATGCAGAATTTTGCAGAAATTAGTGGGTTTTGCGCATAATTTTCTTTCCCCCACAGAAATGGGCTGCAGTGCTGCTGGCTGCTACTAGGCCACTGGACCCGGCAGAGCCCAGATTGCACATAGAAGACACTGCTCAGGGGAGATGGAGAGTGTAGAGAGTTTCAGGCAGTTGCAGTTCCCCACACACCCTGAGGTAAGGAGATGGCAGTGCACCAGGAAACTCCATACAAGCCTGGGGTCCCAGAAGCAGATTGTTTCTCCTTCTGGATCCCTGGGCAGTAAGGGGGCAGGTGTCTGGGCTGGGGGAGCCACACCTGGGTTTGGGGAGGGAAGGTGTGGGTGTCTGGGCTGGGGGAGGCCATGGCTGGGATCTGGAGGGAAACAGGGTGCTAGGGGGGCCCTCATAGCTGGAGTTGGGGGGAGGGGTTATGGGTGTCTGGCCCCCTAGCACGCTTTGTGAGGTGAGGGGGCAGAGAGTTTCTTTAACTCTCTACTCCTGAGGGAATTTTCATGTGTGTCTGTATTGTTAGAGACATACATGCTGACAGGTATTTTGAAATAAACTACCAAAATAATTGAAACTGGTGTGATTGTGGCTATGATTATGTAGTTTTATTTTGACAAATAAAATTTGCAGCATTTGACAGTATTTTAAAATATTGTGTGCAGAATTATTAATTTTCCCCCAGCATACTCCAGATACTGAAATCATCCAGAAAAAACCCTCAAAAGGCAGAAACAACAAATTCCAACTAAACTAACTACAAGTAAACTGTCTAAACTAACTATGACTTGGCAAAAGGGAAGTAGGCATGCTTGACTTTCCATCTCAGGCTGAAGGCGGTTGAGGGTGGTTCACCTGTGCAATCCTATATATCCTTGGTATGGGGCACGAGGATATGTAGGACGCATGCACAGGTTGAACGGGCACTACTAGCAAAATCTCACATCAAAGGTGCAGGAATGCATGTGCCGTTGAAGTAGAGCACCCATTGGGACACTGTGCAAAGAATAATTCCACATCTACTTTAGCCACTTACCCAGCAGGAATTGAAGGGCTTTCCAAGTCACCAGCCACTGATTTCAATAGCTCCCCCATTCCATCTCTCTTCCACTGCTACTGCTCTTTTCTCTCCAAAATTGAAGTTTAATTTAGTGATGTTTAAAGCTGGAACAGGACAGGGGAGACGTGGTGGGGATATGGAGAGCAGACTGCAAGGGAAACTTGGGAGGAAAGAAAACTGGGGTCACAGAGAGGGGCATGAGAAGGGGAAGCAGAGGGGAGGGGCAGTAGCATAGGGAAGGAGCCATGGAGCTAGGGAGGGCAGTTTTGGAGTAACAAGGACAGGTGTAAGTGTACGTCTAAGGATTTCTAAATGTGAGACACACGTTGCATGAGCACACTTGTATACACAGGCAGTGAGGCAAGTATGCTCTTGCTTACAGGTTGGATCACATATACTCTCACATTTGGATGCAAACTGCCCATTCCTCCTTCTCCCCCCAAGGATTTGCTGTGTATTGCAAATGCTGTGCCAGAATGATGCATTCGTAAGCATGTGCTGTGCCGGCTCCCGTGTCACTGCAGCCTCTGATGCCGAGTCCTCATTCCCTCTCCCAGAGCTGCTGTGCGTGCATCTTTGCTGGGAAGTGCTGCAAAGGTAGTAGGAAAAGTTGCAGAGTAAAAGCCTTGGTCATCATTGGCTCTGTAACTTTTCATTCTTTTTCTCCTTCTCTCCCCACTCTGGGTTTTTCATTGCACATCACAAGTGTAAATGGATGGGCTTCACAGAAGCTCGAAGTACTGAGAGGTTTTGATCCAGACCCAGGCTACAACCAGTGATGTCTGAGACCAAACTGGATGATCTCCCTTCTTGCAGGAACTGGTCTTCTGTTCCAGAACTGAATGATACTCAGGAGCCTTTTTCAATCCCCTCTGCTGACTATAATGATGAGGAATTTCTGCAATACCTTTGGAGGGAATATTTACATCCCAAAGAATATGAATGGGTCCTGATTGCAGGGTATATTGTTGTGTTCATTGTGGCTCTCATTGGAAACATCCTGGGTAAGTATTGCTCTGCATTCCTCCTCAGAAGAGTTGTAATATAACCTGTTTGGATTGATTTTCAAACTGCTTAAACTGTGAAGTGCTTAAACTGTCAGCAATGTAGTGGTGGCATTTGGGAACATTGTTTCTTGCATCTGAGAGTGAACATTAGATTTAGACAAACAGATGAGATGAATGTGTTTGTACCTGACAGTTTATTTTGAAATGAAAATTGCTAACTCTTCATGCCATTTGTCATGCTTGTGGTATTTAACAGGCTGGTAGCATCATGTGCTATAATCATTTGAGACGGCTAAAAGCAGCTTTTATGAGTGTTTTAATTTAGAGAGCAACACTAAGACATCCAGGTTTTTTTAGCTGTTTACTAACAATTAGTTGCAGTTGTAATTAGAATCCCAAAGTAAAGAGCTCATCCAAGCTAGGAAGGTTGTGTCAATGAAATGCTAATTCTCTAATCTCTGTCCAGCTGGCAGGGGTGCTGAAATTCTCAAGCCCTATTCAGATCTTTACAGACAGATGTTTTCCCTCATACAGTGCTGACAGCTGCTCTTTCACAGCACTTCTCTGCCTGGTCATCATGCTGCTTTTTTCATTCAGATATTCTCAACCGAGTTGGCAGAGTTTAACTTTGACATTTAAAGGCATAGGTGGTCATTACTCACCTGACAGGAGTTACTCTTGGCACTGATAAATGTGGAAAACAAATTAGATTGATAACTTGTTCTCATATCTACAGTTTGAATCGATTTCTATGCATAGAATGAATGCTAGGATCTAAGGGTGTAACTATGGAGAGTGGGGCACTCCCAACTTTCAGCCAGGGAGGGAGAGGAGACAGAAATATTTGTGTCTGTCTCTCCACACATCCCCACCCACATTTCATTCATCTGTGAAGGAGGAGAGGAGGTAGCACAGTAGAAAGCAAAGAACACTGGCTGCTGCTTCATGCAGAATTGCTCAGCAGACACCTATCAGGAAAAAGGTGAAGACGGTGCTGTTCGGGGGGCGGGGAGTGGGACTTGGAGGCAGGCACCATGGGTAATTTCTGGGAGGTGAATTGGAGAGCAGGGGAAGGCAGACAAAAGAGGGGGAAGATATAAGGCTCTAGAAGGGAAGGAAGGGAAGGCAGAGCAAAGGGGGAGGTTGGAGGTACTTTACTAGACAGAGTGACTGAGGGAGGCAAGGAGGATGTGAAGAAAGGGATGGAGAAAAGCAACATCACAAGTGAAAGTTTTAGTAAACCTTAGGGCACAGAGTAATGGGGACCTTAAAATAGTAAAGACAGGGGAAGCTGGGGAGGGAGAAAAAACTGTGAAGATTTGGGATTGGAATAACTGGGGGAGATAATGGCCTTTGGGAGGAGGAGGTGACTGAAGGGATGTGAAAAGAGGGGGGGTATGGGAATAAGAAGAAGTTTTGAGGTAGGGAGGGGAGAAGAGGGGTTTGAGGAGAGAAGTGTATATTAGAGAGAATGAGGAGTTTGGGAAAAGAGACTGAAAAGGTGAAGAGTGGAAAGAGGAGAAGGTTGACTGAAGGGCATGGGGGTCAGGAAGAGATGTTTGGTGAGAGGTTTAAGATAATATGGGGTTGGGAAAGAGGAGAGATTGGAGATTTGGAAGTAGAGGGAATATTCGGGGAGAGGGAGGGAGGTTTTGCAGAGCAATTGGGAGGAGGACCATGTAAGGTGTTTGAGACGGATGGGTATTGGGGAGCAGTGGAGTAGGGCAGGGGGCTTTGTAGAAAGGGGGTAAAGTGAGATTCAGAGACTTGGGTTTGCCAAGAGGAAAGTGAAGAGAGCCTGGGGAATGAGGAGGTTGGGGGAAGAGGTAGCACAGGCTGATAAATTTGAGGTGGAGGGAGGTAGGGGAAGTGCAGAGACATGGTGTGGAGGGAGCAGAAAGTAAGACAGGCAGGAGTCGGGAGGTAGAGAGAACAGCGAAAGTGGTTGGAAAGTAAAGGCAGAGAGGAAATTTGGGGGGATAGGAAGGATGAAGGAAGAGGAGCTTGTGCACAGCTAGCAGATTTGAAGATAGAGGAGAGAGAAGAATGATGGGGAAGCAGGAAGATGGTTTTGGAATAAGGAGAAGCAGCTGGGGAGCATGAGGAGGTTTATGGGGAGCTGGTAGTGACTGAAGAGAAAGAATGTGAAGGGATTTATGAGGACCCAACATCCTTGGAAACTAAAAGTACCAGCCAAAGGGTAGCTCTCAGGTGAAATTATTGAATAATATCAAGGAAAATATATATATAACTCTTTAGAATCTAATGTAAGCATAGGTTTATAAAGAAACAAGCCAGCAGTTATGTCCAGGGCTTAATTACTAGGATAAGCAAAACATGCCACACAATTGGAGGAGAATTAAGGATGCATTCAGGGACCGATGCTCTAAGTACTTGAAATCACAGGACACCGGATTCCTGGGGGGAATTAAAATACCCAGATGTCTGTTGGGTGTCAGTTACAACCAAACATACACCATCAGCAAGTATCCTGAGTTACACACAGGAAAGGATTATAATCCATGAGCTAAAAGATGCAGCCATAAGAAAAATCATCTTGGACTGACTTGCTATTGATCAGGAGGAACTGATTGAAAATGTGAGGCAAATAGAGGAACGATAAGGAGTGTTCACAAGCTACTTAAATTTAACAGAGTAACAAAGGGGTTAATAAAAGCTAGCACTACAAAGGGATTAGATTTCAAAAAAAGCAGTTTCAAAAAAGAACAGAGTGAAATGGGAGGAATTAGTCAAATCATACTGTGGAAGAAGGCAGAACAATCTGAACATACTGCAATAAAGGCACAACTTCTCAGGTGGAGAGTGGGGGAAGAGAAGAAAGGAGGACTGCCAGAAACAAGAAGTTGCTAGGGTAATGAGAATGGAAAGGGGAGGAAGCCACCCAAACAAAACTGCCTAATTAAGAGTTGTAGGAAAAAATTATGGACAGAAAAAATGGTGCTAGGCATAGGAGTTAAGAATCTGAAAGGTTTTTGTATTGTTACTAATATATTAGAGGTAATGTAAAAGGGGAGAAAATTTCCATACTGAATCTCATTTTAATTTCTCCTCATGGTTTCAATTTTTCTAGGTCCCTTTGTGTAATTTCTCACTGGTAATTCAGATAACATGGTAAATTTTAAGTAACTTCCATTCCAAGTATGGGAAATTCCATCACGGATAATTGACTTTTTCATTCTGTAGTCCACTTTATAAAATAAATCCTTTTATGGATCCAGTGCATTTCCCAATAGCCACATCCCTCACATGTGGTATCCACTAAAAAAGCCCACTAAGATGTTCCTGCATTAAGCATTAAAATGATGTCCTATATTCACCCTGTATTGTAGCTGCTAGTGGTTAGCAAACTTCTGCATAAGTAACTTGTCCTTCTGGCATTTAAAATTGTTTTTCCTCACCTTAGCATGAGTGTCTCTTGGCCCATTTCATAAGGACATAAGATGTCATTGACAGAAATGATGTTTTGTAGTGGGAATTAGAGAATTGCAGCAACAACTGAAGAGACACTGGATCTCTTCTGAGGGCACTCAAAAGGGGTGCTTGAAAGCTGTGTGAGACCCAGATTAATAACCAGGAAGTGTTAGAAAGTTTGAATAGTAATGTACAGACTTAAGGGTGCCTGGATCTGAAGGTCTGAGTATCTGAAGTAGGAATGCCCAGGGAAGCCTGAGATTTGGTGAATCTCACACTAACTAAATTTTCCATCTTAAGTAAAGCTAGTTTGTAAAGCTATTTTCCCTGTAATTTAAGAGTTATTTTAATGCTTTAATTATATTACATTTTTTCTCTCTAAAGAAGAACTTGTACTGTATATTAGGGATTGTAGAGAAAAAAATTGTATCCACAAAAGTTAGGCTGTCACATGTGATCTGCAGCGACATATATTTGGCCCAGTCTTTAGCTGATATATGTTGGCATAGTTCTCTTGTCTTCGATGGAGCTACCACCAGATTACACCATTTGAAAGTATGCCAATAGTTCATTCATGTTCTTATTAAAAATTGTTTTTTTTCTTTTCTGTTTCTTTATGATCTTCTTAACCTGAATAGAAACCCAATAAAATTTCAGTTGAACTTTTGTTCATGGTGTTAGCTATGGAGCTAGGAGTGGCAGAGAATTAGAGAGACTCCTAAGATCTGATTCCCCTCTCATCTAAACTACTTTTACATTGATTTAACTCTTTGGGCTTCAGGACAGTTACCTTGGTGCACATGAGATCAGAATCTGGCCTGTAATCTTGGGATGATTTGACGTATTTTGAGATGTGGTGCTGGCAAAGACTCCTGTGTATCTCCTGAATGGGAAAAAAGACAAGTACCTATGTTAGAAATATTGTTGGAGAGAAGCGGACTCTGATGTTGGAAATTAGCAGACATAAACTTAAGTATTTGGTTATGCTAGGTGCAGAGATGGAAATGCCCTTGAGAAAATTATTATAGAAGGAATGATGGAGGGTCATCATAGAAAGGGATGACCAGCGATGAAATGGGTGGATGGTGTGCAGCAGACCCCTGGAAGATCAGTTGCTGAGTGCTCAAAGTTAGTTATGGATCATGAAGCCTTTAGAATATTCTGCTATCATGTCACTGATATTCAGACATGAATAAATGGATTTATTTACTAGAGCCAGAGTGAGAACATGAATATGAAGGGTATCATACTATGAAGCATATTTCAGATAGCTCTAGCATTGTTATTTATATTGCAGTTGTGCTCAGAGGAACCAACCAAGATCAGGGACCCACAGTGCTAGGTGCTGTACAAACATACATGAAAGTTCAGACCTGGTCCTAAAGATATTTTGGTCTAAAAAAGACAAATAACATGGCAATGGAGGGGGAAGGGCAATACAATCAAACATATACAATTTGTTTATGTGTTTGCATTTTATAATTATTTTTATTATCATGAAGACTTAGTTGCAGATGTCCCCTTTGCCCCTCAATCTAGCCATCATTAACTGCCAGGTTTTTTTGTAGTGCTGCAATGTGAAGGAGGAGAAGGTGGATTTATAATGCTATAGGACTGTTTTTAACTCCTACACTAAATTTCCATGGGCACTGATCACTGCTACAGCTAGACTGTTCCCTGCCATTAAGTTAAAAAGTTCATCTCCTGTATGATATGTTTAAATTGAGCAGACCATCTGCAAAGGACATTCTGATCATGCTGTGGTGTTGTATTTCTGTAGCCCCTCCCCCCCCCCCCCACAGTGTGGCATGAGTCTCCTCCCTGGTGCTTGCTACTTGGAGTCGCTTCTCCCTTCTCGTGGGTGTCTCAGGCAGGGCCGGCTCCAGGCACCAGCTTCTCAAGCAGGTGCTTGGGGCGGCCGTTCCGGACAGGGGCGGCAGTTCCAGGTATTCGGCCGCAATTCGGCAGAGGGTCCGTCACTCTTCCTGGGAGTGAAGGACCTCCCGCCAAATTGCCACCGCAGATCGCGATCGCGGCTTTTTTTAGATCGCGATCGCGGCTTTTTTTTTTGGTTTTGGCTGCTTGGGGCGGCCAAAACCCTGGAGCCGGCCCTGGTCTCAGGAATCAGAGCCTGCAGCAGATCCAGTCTCTGGGCAAACTGTCAAGTGCAGCTAGCCTGTAGCAGGCTGCCTAATTGGCTACACAACCTGATAGGTTGGAAGAGTCAGAAGACCAGCTCTTAAGCCAGCAGCAGTGGCAGCCCAGCAGCTGCTCAAAGCAGTCTCCCGCTTTGTTCCAGCCTTGGCTCCAGCCCTGCACCTGCCTTGCCTCACTCCCAGTGACCCAGTTCTTACCCTCAGCTCTGATTCCTCACTTCTGACTTCGGCTCTGAACTCTTGCTCTGACCCTAGACTCCACCTCCTGGCTCCTGACTCCGCCTCTGACCCTGGGCTCCAATCTCTGGCTGCCTGATGCCTGCTTCAACCACTATGCATCGCCACCCACAACCCGGTCACTGGCTCTTTTTTGTGACACTTGGTGGCTCCATGCAAGATGACTCTTCACTGTGCCCGAGACACAAGGGGTGCTACCCTTTGGGGAAATGAATAATGCTACCACTGCTGGCAAGGAGTATAAAACCAGTACACAAGAAACAATAAAGTACATTAACACAAATCCCATCAAAGAAATTACACACCCAAAACCAACAGTATAACAAAGGGAGATTTTATTGGGAGCAGGAAAATAGGATCTGAGGAAGGAAAGGGTTATGGTTAACTGAGTACTAAAACATCAACAAATTTCCCACCTCCCTTCAATCACAGCTCTTTCTCAGCTCCCTCCCTGCCCCCTTGCCAGGCAGGGAGGAAACTGGGGATGTCTGAAGATGAGTGCTGCAGCAACTGTGAATGCTGGCTGGCTTAAACAAAACCTCTTACATGGGTTTGCCCCTAGGTGGGGCAGGGTCCTCTCCTGGCTTCCTGGTCTGGAGTCCTGTGTAGGTCTCAGCTGACTCTTGGTAGTCCTTGCCTGGTCAGTGCTCTACCTCTCTGAACACTGCTCTCCACAGGGCTGGAACTGTCTGATGCACCAGATCCCACAGCAGTTCAAAGACTCTCTTTGTGGGAAGGGGAATTAATCAGAGGCTCCCTGAGATGTTCTGCTTCTCTCTCAGCTCTCAAATTCAAAACTCAAAACTGAAATGAAAATGATCCTCTGCCTCTGAGCCAGGCTGGCCCCGACCCCTTGGGGGTATGTCTGCACTGCATCTGGGAGTGGGCCTCCCAGCCTGGGAAG